>NC_136067.1:1834436271-1835693771 GCF_964261635.1 Lissotriton helveticus
GCATGCCGTGATATTCCGCATGATCTCTCCACATTACTGTTTAGGGAGCCTGATCATACACCCATCACTAACTTGATTACTTGGGGCAGTGTCATCATCAGGATGCCCACAACTGAAGACAGCGGATAAAAAGGACGGCGACTCCATGTATAATGACTGGAAGGTCTACAATAATAATTATCCATACTTGTAAAGCGTGAACATATCATCCCTTAAGGTTTCAAGGCGCTGAGGGCCATTGACGACATTAAGTGAGCTGTTGCCCAGTCACATGATGCTGAGCTGCCACCGGCACCGGAGATCGAGCCGCGGGCCCGTGCTCCGGAGTCAGACCGCTCTCATCCCTTGCCAAGAACACATCCATAATTGTCTGAAGGAGATCCCTTCATATTCAGCAGTTGATCAGGTATGTACGTTCAGACCACACAGCTCTCTATCTTACACACTTCCACCACGCCACTGCGAGGGACACTCGTGGCTGGCTTTAAGTGGGCCGGGTCCTGCTCAGCACCGGCAGTTCTAAACAGCAGGTGCTGAGACGGGTCCCTATTGGCCTCTCAATTTTGGCCCTCACCCTCAGGGTTAAAAAAAAAAAAAAAAAAAAAAAATCTTAATGCTACAGCAGTTCCAACCTCCACTGCCTTTAATGTAACTTCAAAGAGACTAGTTATTCTTCTTTCACTGACTCATCGTTTCAAAACGTTTCAATATTTTCAGCCTTTTCAATATTATATACAACAAAGCCATAGTTGTGGTTTATTTATCTTACGCAGCTAACAACCATTGACAAAGCCAATTTGTAGGAGTAATGTTACTTGTTGTATTATATATCTGGATGCAATAACAGAAGCAGCAAAATAACAGTCGGCAGCACACTATGCCAAGCGCAGATTTTTAGCTTACATGTTTAGAAGCCACTCCCTTTGCGCGCACCCCCGCTTTAAAGCCCTTGGGACACTGTTTTGAGCAGTTGCTGAGGGCGCAGTCCCCATGCACACTTCCTTCCCCCATGTTATATTGCTATTCTCATCGCTCAAAACCTACCAGATTTGAAATCTTGTGGTTAAGACCAAGTACACTTTTTTCATCAAGTCCCTTGCACACTTATTTTGAAAAAAGTTGACCTCGAGTGTTTATATTTCTCAGGACCTCTTTTTGTAACGGAAAGAACAAGATATTTGGAAAGAAAGCAGTCTTTGGTTTTGCAACAGTAGAAAGAGAGAGTTAGGCACGCCTTACAAGAGAGGAAGTGCCCAGCAGTCGAGAGCCTCGCCGCCACACCCACGCCTCTCGGTGGTGCAAACAGTTCTCTAATAACTATGGAGTCAACTAAGATAATAGCACGCGATGAATCACAGCGCCTGCGGAAGCAGACACTAACGTGTGCTTTTAAAGCATTACTAGAAAGCAGCAAAGGTGGGAAAGTGCAAATACAGCAGGAGAGAACTAAAAAGTCAATTGGTGTGCTATAAATGGTGACGTTATTTTCCATAATATATCCTCACTATATCGCATGCGTTATACTGCAGGATAAAAAAAAGTCGCATACAGTAAGTCAACCTAATCAGTACATTCATTTCAAGGTAAGTCTAGTGGCACTTCAGAGACCTGGAGGTTATAATAGTAACTATACACTGACCACGAAAATGTAGTACATGGCACACATTACGGACCTCGATAATGAAACACAACCTTTTCCACCTCCCGTCAGAATGTGAATCAATGAAAGCTTCCCAACTGCCGTGTTGGCTGATCTGCCGATCTGGACCTGGATTCTAAGTCAAGTGTCGGGCACATCTCTGAGAACCGTGTCATCCTCGGTAAATCACTTGATCTCACTGTTTCCAACGCTGTAACTGTGTGTAAATAATGTCCTTCTGCACTTCAAAGTTGGAAAACCCCAATTGTTGTACACCGTCCTAAATGGTTCTGTTGTTACTCGGCTTTGCCGTGTATTACACAAACAGTACTTGATTTACAGTGACAGCTATCTTCTGTAAACGAGCAGGCACAAAAAACACAACCTTTTTGTAATGACCCGTGTTGCAATTTCAAACCACAAGTGATGGAAAGAAGAACACAGACTCATGAGCCGCTGCTGGCTGTGGCGGCCCTGACTGACGGAAGGAGCAGCATTTCACCCTTCACAGCGAGGCGTGTACAGGGCCGGCCGTTCCTCAGACAGCGCCCCGGCCGACACTACATGTGGCGCCTCTCCCGATCTTCCTGAGACAATGCGTCCCCATTGCTGATTTGTGGAGGGTGGGGGAGGTCCTAGCTGAATACACAGATGTGCATGCTGTTCCCTTACCGAAATCCTCTAGTCCGTGCTAAACTGCAGGTGAGAGTCCCAGGGAGTGGGTGCGCGGTTGGGAAAGAGGTAATCGGAGGGCCCCGGGCCATCGCCCATGACCAAAGCCGCCCCTGCGAGTGTACTAGCACGGCTGCTGGCAGCTTTGTGTGAAAGCGGCCCCGATAGCATTAACAGGCTTCCTGCGCCTTTACAGAGCGGATTCTAAGTAGGTTAAGTGCAGGTTCCGCGCGCACGTGCGGCCGTTAGTCACACCTGGCGCCGCCCGCGCGCGCTCACCTGCGGCGGTTACAGGGTCCTCCCAGAGGGGAGACCCGCGGCGCGTGCCTATTACCCCGCCGGCCGCACGCAGAGAGCAGGTCTCAACAACAATCCATCTGACATGTCTGCGCCTGCCCGAGGCCACGCAGTGGCCATTGAGAGGGCGGGCCATTAGTCTCTGAGGGCTGTCCCGCCCCCAGCAGGTTGTTGGCTTCTCCTCCTCACTGGTTGGAGGAGGCGGCTGGCCGTGTTTCTCGTCCGGGGCGGCGGGGAGGGGCCTCCGTGGGTACTTAGGTTACTGCACCACGCTGGAGGGCCTCTTTGCCGCCCGGGACGTCGTCGGGTGCTCGTCGGGACACTCTTTTCGGAACACTTGAGGTGAGCGAGGCCCTGGCCTATTTCCCCCCCCCCCCCCTTGTCCGCCGCCTGCTCCCTCCGCGGGAGTCGTGAGTCTGGCGAGGCGGCCCATTTGCGTGGGCTGCTGTGGGGGGGGACGTCCGTTCCCCGAGAGGTCTTCGTTTCCGTGCCCCATTCGGTGGCATGGGGACTTCGCGGCCGGCCCGATTCTGTGTCCCCAGGCCATGCTACCCGGAGTTGTCTGATCCCCGAACTATCTCCTCGCACTTGGCGGCGCAGGGGCGACGCTTGCCTCTTTACCCTTCGGGGGGGTGGGGGAACGTCTCGGTGGCGGGGCCCAGGTGCACGTTACTTTAAGGCAGCCTTCGCTACCCAGGCCTGCTTGCAGCCCCCTCCGCCCCCCCCCCCCCAACTCATCCGGTTGCTGGTGGCCCCTGCGGCCATTTTGGGGTGGGGGAGTACCGGGCGGCCATTTCGGCGGTCTGTGGTTCGGCTTGGGCACTCGCCCCTCACGTGATAATCCCTTCCTGGGGCGGGCTAAGTGCCTGTTAATAATTGCAGTTGCCGATTAGGTTGCCTGTCCATTCATGAGTTCCGGGGCACTCGCCCCTCACGTAAACATCTCGTACTTATGCCTTCTTGTCGTGTGGAGCAATTTGCAGTTGCGCTCTATCGACTGTTGCCTATTTATGTATTGCGGGTGCCTATCCATGTTTCGCCTGTCTTTCATGAGTTCCGGTCCATGCGGGTCGTGGACCTATCGAGCGCTTCTTGTCGTGTTTAGAAATTTTGCAGTTGCGCTCTATCGATTGTTGACTAATTATGTATTCTGGCATTGATTTCGATATTCCTATTGGTGCAAGATCTAACGCGATTGTTTACAGCACCACAATCTCGCCCCCCCCCCCGACATGTTCAATGCATGGTTATCCCGCGTCCTGGTGGCGCCTGCCCCCACACAGTCTTAGCGGCGATGTAATTATTTGCGCATATTGTATAAGTTGCGTTTTCTTTCAGGAACCGCTTCGTCGGGCCGCTGGTCGGCTGGGGGCAGGCGATGTCTTTGCCAATATCAATGGTAGTGTGGTAAGTTGGCAGCCCCGCCCCACGGAACGACTGAGCGTGGGTCTTAGAGCGGGGTGGACCTCAATTGTGCAACCCTGCCGCAACGTGCCTTTTCCCTTGGGCCGTAGGGCCACGGGGCGGGGGTCCAATACCAGGCCGGACCTCATTTTATTTTAGGGGGTGAATGTTCGGCCACAGTGCGAGGGTCCAGGATCCGGCTGGACCTCATTTGGTTTTACGGTATGAAGAGTTGTTACTTCCAGGTTGTGCACGGCGCGGCCCTAACGAGGCCTTTTGTGGAGTAGGCCACTGTGCACAGCGTTGACGCCAAGGGGTGTGTCGGCTTACATGTATGAACCCAAGTATTGGAAGTGAAAGAATTGCAGTTTCCACGCCTGGCCCGCGAATGGTCAGCGGCGTGGGTAATTATTTATGTTTGGTATGAAGGTTGTGTTTCCCTTAGGAATCGCTTCGGCCGCCTGGGTTAGGCACGTACTTTACCGTGCCATCGGTGACGTGGTAAGTCGACCGCCCTGTCCCACCCAATGACGGTGCGTGGGACCAGGATCGGGCGGGACCTCGCTCTGTCCCTCGGTGTGGGGAGTTGTTTCCAGGTGGTGCACAACGCTGTTTTAACGTTCATTCCTTTAGGTGTGTGGGCCCTCAATGCATAAGGCAAGGGCGTTTGGTGACATTGTCTAATTTTGTTTTGCAGACTCTGGCGCGAATTCGCGTTGCGCATCCTGGCCCCCTCCTCTGATCAGAGCTTCTACACGAACCCCCCCCCCCGCTCACTGTGCTACAAGGTATGTACGACACAGAATGGTGGGCGCTTCCCCCCTTTTTTCATCATAGGATAATGCCCTTCCGTGGGGCCCGGGAGGGGTGGGGAGACGCCTATCGTCTAATTTGTGTGTTGTTGCTTTCCGGTTACGGCTGGTACAAGACGTTAGGTCCAGTGTTCTAATTTCCTTTGTCTCACACAGTGCACTCGGTCATTGAAACGGATCCCGGGGCACCCTCTCAGCGCGGACTTTTGGGCTTTCTCAGGAATAACAGTTGAGGTATGTACGTCATAGAGAGTGCCTGTACTATGGAGGTACCTAGGCGATATCCGTTCACGTTCTCCAACAGGTATCCGAGCGTCCTTTTCTCCCCCCCCCTTTTTTTTGCGGGGAAGTCATGGCGGCTTGGGGGGGTGGGGCCAGTCATGGTGTGGGGGCGTGTGTGCTTTCTTGACAAAGATGCTGGAGTTGGTGGCTCATGGTTATCTCTTTTTCAGGATACACTTGAAGGCACCATGGAGAGTCAGGGGTCCCCATCGCTCTTTACGCAGACGTCCCAGGTTGATGACTCGGGTCTAGGACCATCCCAGGACCCCCAGATAAAAGTTTTGTTGGACATGATAAAAGCTAATGGGGTGGCGTGGGCCAGTGAACTGTTGTTGGCCAACCCCCCGAAAGCCCCCGGCCCGCCCCCCGCCCCACAGATATCTGAAATAGAGGTGGCAGAGGACACGGCCACTGGGAGGCCTAAGCGCGCTAGGAAGCCGACAGTGAAGGACTTCCCTGCGGAACCCCCCACTAAGACCAGGGCAGCGGACCCTGTCAGGAATGTCATTGTGCATGCCCCGGCATCCCCCCCGGCGGTGATCCGGGTGTGCCCTCCGTCACCCCCTCGCCCGGTGGTGCCTACTGTGGAATTTGCTACCCGGGAAGATCTGGGTAAGATTACAGACTCGCTGGCATTGTTCATGTCAGAAATCAGAGCCGGTCTCCGCGCCCCCCCTGTGCAGTCCCCTAATTCAATGCACTCACAGACTGCAGTTCCGCCAATTGTGGCGCCACTTCCCGCCGCTGGGGAGGCAGACGTGGCTCGGGTGTGGGGTGGGCTCGCAGCTCAAGGGGGGGACATTGCCAGTCCTTTGTCAGGTGTGGTTGCCCTGCCTGACGCCACGCCTCCAATCATTGTGCCTTCAGCGCTTCCTACCCAAGTGTTGCCGTTGGCCCCGTGTGTGTCCCAGGACGCCCTTATCCCCGCGGTGGCCCCGGCCCTGACACAGGCGGTTTCCCCGGCCGCTCCCCCCTCTTCCGCGGCCTCCTCGACTTTGGGGGTTGCCCTACCCGCGCCCACAGTATTGATGACCATGGCACCCCTCTTGTCAGGCAAATGTTCCCTAGCCTGGCTGGTCCCGCAGGCAGCGAAAGAGGGCATATGGCGTAGAGAATTTATAGACATTTTTTCCCTGTTGATGTTGGGGGCGCAGGGGTCGGATGTGACAAGAATGGGCTCCAAAGAGGAGGTCAAGAAGGCGCGATTTCAGTCATGGCCAGAAAAGACAATAAAAAACTGGCGTCAGGCTTTCGCCATCCTTGCAGCGGTAATCACAGAGCGCTTCCCTGATCAGGCGCAAGGTTTATTCCAGTATAATAGTATAATAACCAATGAAGCTGAGGCATCTTCCGGGATGGGGTGGTACTCATATGACTGAGTTCAGGAAAAAGATGTCGGTCTGTCCAGAACTAGAGTGGGACCAGATTGAAGTTAGACTGTGGATCGTACACATGGGTAAAGGCAAAGCTGAGGGTGGTGCCAATAGCGCGGTCCAGGTCAAGAAGTCTGAAAGCGATATGTCCTTTTCCCAGAAGAAAAATAATTTTAGGCAGCCCTTTCGAGGAGGGCGTGGGGGGGGCCGTTTCAACAGACAGTATGCCAAGAGGAATGTCTCTTCCACTTGCAGGTTGTACAACGCAGGAAACTGCACCTGGGGGAAAGCATGTCGTTTCTCACACGCTTGCAACAAATGTGGTGGTTCCCATCCAGAGTCTTCCTGCGATAAGCGGTCTTCCTCTACCAGCGCTGCCAATAAGGATAAATAATGTCCCCAAGCCCCCTTCCATTCCCCTTGCCCCCCCTGCTGCGCCCCCCCCCCCTCAGCTTGGCCTTCCGCTCCTACCACCCTAGAGGGGGGTTCAGTCGCAGTACTGCCTTGCCGGGACCTCCACCCCCTGAGTTCCAAAGGCCCGTCTCCAGTCATCATCCACAGCCTGTTGCGCTTGTTGCGAGCCTATCCCAATGAAAAGGATAGGGAGGTCCTGACTTCTGGTTTCCTGGACGGGTTCAAAATTCCATATCAGGGTCCCCGGGTCAGCAGGGACGCAGAGAACCAGAAATCGGTCAGGGAGCTCCCCGAGGTGGTTGACAAGAAGATTAGCAAGGAGGTGGCCTTAGGGAGGGTGGCGGGCCCTTTTCCTTCCCCCCCCCTTCCTGACTTTGTGGTGTCCCCGTTGGGGGTGGTCCCCAAGAAAGAACCTGGGGCTTTCAGGCTGATTCATAACTTGTCTTTTCCAGAAGGGAACTCTGTCAATTCTTGGCTTCCGGAAGCGGCCTGTTCTGTCTCATACTGTTCCCTAGATATGGCCATCGACTTAGTGAGGAGAGCTGGGGAGGGGGCCTGGCTAGCAAAAGCACATATTGAGGCAGCTTTCCGCTTGTTACCTGTACACCCTGACAGCCAGCATTTACTGGGTTTCAAGTGGAGAGGGGGATTCTACTTTGACAGGTGCATGCCGATGGGTTGCGCTGTCTCGTGTGCCTTCTTCGAGGCCTTCAGCACCTTCCTACAGTGGGCCCTCACAGAAGAATACAAAGTGGCAGCAGTGTCACATTACCTGGATGACTTCCTCTTCATTGGAAGGGAGGGCACGCAGGAGTGTCAGGAGGGTCTGGACTGTTTTATTGACCTTGCTAGTCGCTTAGGTGTGCCATTGGCGCCAGGTAAGACGGAGGGCCCTGCTCAGGTGCTGACCTTCCTGGAGATTGAGCTCGACACAATTCAGGGAGTGTCTCGTCTCCCAGCGGAAAAGGTTGTGGGTCTGAAGAATGATATCCATGCTTTGCTAGGTAGGGATAAGGCACCTCTGGGGGTCATTCAGAGTCTTCTAGGCAAGCTGAATTTCGCTGCCAGGGTCATTCCGGTGGGGAGAGTTTTTGCGAGGCGCCTCGCCAGGGCTACCGCCAAGGTCCACCGACAGTATCACTTTGTTAGACTGACCTCGGCACTCAAAAAAGACCTACTAATGTGGGATGATTTTCTCTCTGATTTTAATGGTACTGTGATATGGAGGTCCCCGTGGGTGGAGAGCCCGGAGTTGAATTTGTACACGGACGCTTCTGGTCGCGAGGGATTTGGTGCTATTCTGGGAGAGTTTTGGTGCGCGCAGGGATGGCCCAATGCTTGGCGCAGGCGGGGGATTACTGCTAACATCACTGTCCTGGAACTCTTTCCTATTGTGATTTCTCTACACCTGTGGCCGGATACCCTGTCCAACAGGAAGGTTTTGTTCTGGTCGGACAATATGGCAGTCGTGCAGGCAATCAATGGTCTATCTGCCAGCTGTCCGTTAGTGCTGTCTCTACTCCGGGAATTGGCTAGTAGGTGCTTGCACTGCAATGTTGAGTTTAGAGCTAGACACATTGCGGGGGTCACGAATGTCGCAGCTGATGCTCTTTCTCGTTTACAGCTGGACCGTTTTCGGGCGGCATGCCCCCAGGCGAGAGAGGAGATGACCCCCTTTGCACCAAGGCTCTGGCACATCTTGGAGTGGAGCAGCAATTGAGAGACTTAGGAGAGAAATCTTTGGCACTGGGAACTAGGAAACGCTATGCGAGTCAACGTGCTACTTTCCTTAAAGTCATTGCTGATTTAGGCTTGCAGGCCCTGGCACTGGAGGGGAGAGTTCAGGCGTTCATTGTGTGGGCCAGGAAGCAGAAAAAGTCCCACTCTTGGGTTTGCGGCCACTTAGCGGCCATTAGTCATGAGGCTAGGTTGTGCGGAGGGAGTGATCCAGCCAATTCCTTTGTCATTAGGGCTGCCCTGAAGGGTTGGGCTCGGGAGGATCCTAGGGTCCCGGATAACAGGTCCCCCATTAATTTTCCATCACTTCAAGCTATGCTACAAGTGCTGCGCGTAGTTGTGCACTCCCAGTATGAAGCGGCCTTGTTTTCTGCAGCCTTCAGTTTAGCATTTTTTGGCGCTTTCCGGTGCTGCGAGCTGGTTGCCCGTTCGAAGACAGATGTCTCTGGGGAGGCGTTGGGAGTGGGGGATATCGCCTTTGGGGAGGTGTTGTCCATCACGCTCAGGCGGTCCAAGACTGATCAGGCTGGTAAGGGGTGTGTCATCAGGCTCTCCCCCCTTGGGGATCCGCGCTTCTGTCCGGTATCAATCCTACGGGCCTTCATGGCCATGCGGCCCGCGGGGCCGGGTTACTTGTTGGTCCATGCTGACCTCAGCCCCTTGACTAAATATCAGATGGACAAAATAATGCTGGCCTGCCTGGACAGGGCTGGTCTGTTAGTTCAGGGAAAGAAGTTTTCCAGCCATTCCTTCCGCATAGGGGCGGCCACATCGGCCTTCCGAGCGGGCATGCAGCCAGTTCAGGTTCAGTCAGTGGGGCGCTGGGAATCTGCTTGCTATAAACGTTACATTAGGCCTTGATTTCGCTACATAAGGATGTAAATTTCTTGCTTTGTTGCTGTGTTGGTGTGGCGTTATTTGTTTTACTTGTGATTTACTCAATAAAGACCCTTGAACTTATTGCGTCTTTCTTTGGCAGGTTCGCTTGTATGGGTCATGGGGCACTCGATGGTCGACAGATTGGCCCGATGGGCAGAGGTCAGGCAGTGGACCAGTACCTTCACAAGTATCTACTGTGTGTGGTTGGGTTTCCCGGGCATGCGCTGGCACAGTCTACTCTTCAGACTTCGGGAGGCCCTGGCCCGGGGTGGTCCACCTCCCCGCCATTTGATGATCCACTTGGGTGGCAATGACATTACGTACTTGGGGAAATCCACTCTGTTACAAAAGATAAAGACAGACTTGGGCATTATCAGTGGCCTTTTGCGGGAATGGAGATCTGGTGGTCCGAAATTGTGCCCAGGAGATCCTGGCGGGGTGCTAATTCCTCTGAGGCAATCGAGAGGTCTAGAAGGCGGATCAATGCTGCCATGAAAAAATTCACCCAGCGCAGAGGCCTAGGTTTTATCAAACATGAAATGATCCAAGACAAAGTGAAGGGTTATTTTGAGGAGGATGGTGTTCACCTCATGCCTGTAGGTTTAGACCTCTTCCTGCTGGACCTGAAAGAAGCACTCTTGAGCAAAGGTTGCAGGTAGTAAAGGTAGCAAAGGTGGGGGGGCCTGTGCGGCAGCGGGTACCACCGCACAGGCTGTGGCGGAGTTACTGGGCGATCCGGAAGAAGAGAGGTGCAAACGATGTACTTCAGCGGGCACATGGGGGTGCCAGAGCCTAACCTGTATCCTCATGGGAGGTGCAGGAATTCGTGTCGGCGCCCCAGTAGTCCATCGGGCGGTTGTGGGCCTGTGCAACCGGGGGTTTGCCTAGTCACGCCCCACAAGGGGCGTGTCAGTATTTATATTTTTATTATACAGCAGTTGGGTGCTTTGCCACTGTGCTGTTTGGCTCAACAGGCGAGCAGGTGGCGAGAATGCAGCCTGCCCGGGATCGCCCGTAATGTTTACCCACCATCATTACATATGTTGTATGTAAATAAACCTGCAGCAATTTTCTCCCAAACTAATACGATGTCTGTGTATTATTTTGCGTGTTTGGGGAACTAGGGGGCGGGAGACTTCCGGTGGCCCTGATGTGACTATGCGCCTGCCCGAGGCCACGCAGTGGCCATTGAGAGGGCGGGCCATTAGTCTCTGAGGGCTGTCCCGCCCCCAGCAGGTTGTTAGCTTCTCCTCCTCACTGGTTGGAGGAGGCGGCTGGCCGTGTTTCTCGTCCGGGGCGGCGGGGAGGGGCCTCCGTGGGTACTTAGGTTACTGCACCACGCTGGAGGGCCTCTTTGCCGCCCGGGATGTCGTCGGGTGCTCGTCGGGACACTCTTTTCCCTCCCTTGCCTCTAACCCAGAGTGTTGGTATAGGGGGATTTGTGGAGGTTTTTAATGTTTCCATTTATCGTTGCAGGTTGGAGTTAAGCGGAGTTACTGGGCGATCCGGAAGAAGAGAGGTGCAAACGATGTACTTCAGCGGGCACATGGGGGTGCCAGAGCCTAACCTGTATCCTCATGGGAGGTGCAGGAATTCGTGTCGGCGCCCCAGTAGTCCTTCGGGCGGTTGTGGGCCTGTGCAACCGGGGGTTTGCCTAGTCACGCCCCACAAGGGGCGTGTCAGTATTTATATTTTTATTATACAGCAGTTGGGTGCTTTGCCACTGTGCTGTTTGGCTCAACAGGCGGGCAGGTGGCGAGAATGCAGCCTGCCCGGGATCGCCCGTAATGTTTACCCACCATCATTACATATGTTGTATGTAAATAAACCTGCAGCAATTTTCTCCCAAACTAATACGATGTCTGTGTATTATTTTGCGCGTTTGGGGAACTAGGGGGAGGGAGACTTCCGGTGGCCCTGATGTGACTATGAAAACCGTGTGCGCTGTGACTCTAGCAGGGCTTGAGACACCAGGAGGAGGCATGGACAGCCATTCACAGAAGAAAAGGCGCAGGCAAGGAAGGCGCCTCTATAGCCGGTCTATGCTTGAGCAAAAAGATTGAGTATAAAGCCTGTTGGCTCCGTCACACAGCAGAAAGGATTTTTGTTAAGAATTAATCACTCAACAATTCTTGAAGTCTGGATTTATTATCAGATAGAATACAACACACCGGGTGAAAGAGGCAGCGCTCCGGTCACCGGCTCAATACAACTGACAGCTGTAAACTGTAACTGTCAGCTGGCATTGGGGAATGCAAGCTGACGTCATGAGAGCAAGCGCAGGGGAGCGCGCGGCAGGGACGGGGGGGGGGGCAAGGAAGGGACAAGTTAAGTGGAAAGTGAATAACCAACGCAACAATTTGCTCCATGTTTCTTAAATATGAAACCCTGCACGGGTCACGCGATACAATCTCTGAGATCAACAAGGCAAAACTGACATTTTTTTGTGTCTGGTGATGGCTAAGCCATTTTAATGTAGTAAAATTATAAACTATAAATGCTGACTAACATCACGTTAAGTGACGGCATTCTGCTTTCACAAGGAGCACATCAATCAATCAAACAATCACTGCATTTCTAAAGCGCGCTACATACCCGTGAGGGTCTCAAGGCGCTGGGGGGAGGGGGGCCGCTACTGATCGAAGAGTCAGGTCTTGTGAAGTCTTCTGAAGGCCAGCAGGCCCTGAGTCTGTCGTAGGCTGGTAGGGAGAGCGAACCAGTTCTTGGCGGCGAGGTAGGAGAAGGATGTTCCGCCGGCGGTGGCTTTCCGGATACGAGGGACTGAGGCGAGGGCGAAGTTGGCTGAGCGGAGGCTTCGGGTGAGGATGTGAAAGCTGAGTCGGTTGTTGAGGTATGTAGGGCCGGTGTTGTGTGCGTGGGTGAGGAGTTTGAAGGTGATCCTCTTGTTGACGGGGAGCCAGTGCAGGTCTCTCAGGTGGGTTGTGATGTGGCTGCATCGGGGGACGTCGAGGATCAATCGTGCCGAGGCGTTCTGGATTCGTTGTAATCTTTTAAGGAGCTTGGTTATTGTTCCTGAGTAGAGGGCGTTTCCGTAGTCGAGTCTGCTGGTGACGAGGACCTGGGTGACGGTTTTTCTCGTGTCGGGGGAGATCCATTTGAAGATCATGCGAAGCATTCGGAGGGTGTTGAAGCAGGACGCGGAGAGGCGTTGACTTGCCTGGCCATGGAGAGGGTGGAGTCGAGGATGACCCCCAGGTTGCGTGGTCTGTGGGTTCCGCGGGTGAGCCTAGTGATGTGGGCCACCAGGAGTCGTCCCAGGCTGATGGGGTGGGTCCAAGAATGAGGACCGCCGTCTTGTTTGAATTCGGCTTCAGTCTACTGTCCTTCATCCAGTTGGCTATGGCCTTCATTCCTCTGTGGAGGTTGGCTTTGGCGGTGTGGGGGCCTTCGGTGAGGGATATGATCAGCTGGGTGTCGTTGGCGTAGGAGATGATGTTGAGGTTATGTTGTCGTGCGACGTGGGCGAGCGGTGCCATGTAGATATTGAACAGCGTCAGGCTGAGGGAGGATCCCTGTGGGACACCACAGATGATCTCGGTGGTTTTTGAGCGGAAGGGTGGGAGGCGGACGCTCTGGGTTCTGCTGGAGAGGAAGGATGTTGTCCAGGCCAGGGCCTTCTCTTGAATTCCGGCGTCATGGAGGCATGCTGATAGGGTTCGGTGGCAGAGTGTGTCAAAGGCTGCTGATAGGTCCAGGAGGATGAGGGCGGCTGTTTCTCCCTTGTCCATCAGCATCCTGATGTCGTCGGCGGCAGCGGTCTCGGTGTTGTGGTTGCTGCGAAAACCGGATTGGGAAGGGTCCAGGATGTTGTTGTCTTCGAGGAAGCGGGTTAGCCGTTTGTTGACGATCTTCTCTGTCACTTTTGCCGGGAACGGGAGCAGGGAGATGGGCCGGACGTTCTTGAGGTCCTTGGGGTCTGCTTCGGGCTTCTTCAGAAGGGCGTTGATCTCGGCGTGCTTCCAGCTTTCCGGGAAGGTTGCTGTCTCGAAGGAACTGTTGATTGTTTTCCGGAGGTGGGGTGCGATAGTTGTGCTGGCTTTGTTGAAGACGTGGTGAGGGTAGGGGTCGGATGGGGATCCGGAGTGGATGGAGTTCATGGTTTTGACGGTGTCTTCGTCGCTGACGTGGGACCAGGTGGTCAGGCGGCTGGTGCGGGTGGTGGGCGCAGGGGTGGTGGACTCGGTGGTTGGTGCGGGGGTGGCGGTGTTGAAGCTGTCGTGGATGTCGGCGATCTTGCGGTGAAAGAAGGTGGCCAGGGAGTCGCACAGGTCTTGTGATGGTGGGATGTCGTTGGTGTTGGAGCTGGGGTTGGAGAGTTCTTTCACGATGCTGAAGAGCTCTTTGGTGTTGTGTGCGTTGTTGTCTAGGCGGTCCTCTTGGCGGTTCTGATGAGTTGGTGGTGTCTGCGGGTGGTGCTCTTGTGGGCTGTGTGGCTGTCTGGTGTTCGATCGTGGAGCCATGTCTTCTCCAGCTTCTGACAGGTGCGCTTGGAGATCCGGAGGTCTTCGGTGAACCAGGTGGCTTTCTTGGTGGTGTGGTTGGTTGTAGGGGTCTTGAGAGGGGCGAGGGTGTTGGCGCAGTCGTTGATCCATTGTTTGAGGTTGGTCGCAGCGGTGTCTGGGTCGGTGGGTGGTCTCAGGGCGACGGTGGTAGTCAGTTGGTCCTTGGTGAGCTTTCCCCAGCAGTGGCGTGGTAGCTGTTGGGAGCGGTGGTGTGTGGTGGGATTCCTGAAGGTGAAGTGGACGCATCTGTAGTCGGTCCAGTGGGGTTCGGTGGTGTGGTTGAAGGAGACGTAGGGGCTTGTGGAGAAGATGGGGTCCAGCGTGTGTCCGGCGGCGTGGGTGGGTGTCGTCACGTGCTAGTTTCATTAGATCCATTTATTGCCTGTGACTACCATGGCAACTTCCACTTTTTGAGACAAAAACATATTTCTCCTATTAACCATTAAAAAATATATATTGAAGAGTGAGAGCCTAACAGTGCCCACACAAATAAAGTTTTACAAAAACATGTAAAAACAAAACCAACATTGACAAAACCAAAAGGATGCCGGAGAGCACAAGGCCTATTTATTGTCTTTGTAAAAGTTGGTTTTGGAATTAATTTAACTCAGGTGAATTTTACATACAAAGGGGCAATGAAATCACTCCCCCACCCTGAATCTTATTCACTAGTAATTGGAATCTCAGCGTATCTGATATTAACTCCTTCCCCTAGTCTACATCTTCTTTTTAAGATTAAAATTAGCCTTGTGTAAAAAAAAGATCAAGCTCACTGGGGCAAACTGATGACTTGCGCTCCTCAGTAAAGAGTGATTATGGACTGGGTGTAATTATTTACATTGTTCCTACATAACAGGCCCTTTTTATGATGTACCATGAAAGTAATCTCTTCATATGGATCTACGGAAAATTTTGCTTTCTGGAATTCAGGTGATGCAATACATTTTTAATTGCACTTGAATTTCATTTTGTAGCTAACGCGTGCAAACGTTCTTGAAAAACATTTTCGAATCCTTCTAAATTTAGTCTGCATCGAAATCTATAAAGTTGTGCTGAAACCATTCCTGAAAGGTCTTTATTAAGTATTTATGATCAATTAATTAAAAATGTTCTTTTTATTGAGGTTTATAACGGATCACGTGAACTGATAAACTGACTTTTGAATTTAAGTCAATGTGAAGCAGTCAACAAGTACCAGGAACACTTGCAAACCAAAGATACTGAAAGAGAGAAATGACATAAGTGGGTAAGGTTGACTTCTGCACGCAGTTCCCGAAGGTAAGGGAAAGAAGAGGACCAGTCACCAACATTCATCTACCCCTCTCATCAGTCCACGTGGTGTCACCCAGAGGTATACAGTTTTGACCCTTATACTGCAGTCATACACAGATTAAGCAACAGGCTTAACACTGGGCTCTTGGGAGACCTAATCAGCAAACTACATTAGATCCAAAAAATTGCAACAAGACACGTGCAGATGTGACCACATCGCCGCAATAATCAAGGCCTTGTACTGTCTCTCTGATGCCATAAAATCTTGTCGAACGCTTTCTGCATCGCCCACCTTTTCCAAGGTGAGCAGCTCCATGAATTATGGACTTGAGAATTGCTACGCATGATAAGAACAAATCGGATAATATAGCATTACCGCAGTTTAAATGGGAAACAGCTCCTCTGAATGACCCATTCAAGGTTCTAAATTGCGACAGTTGGGAAATAGTTTGTTAATACAGTTGTACATAAAAAAATGCTTAAACAATGATTGCCTTCTGTAAAAAATTGGTAGAAGGTATAAGTACTCACCTCAAGTAATAATCACAATCTTTGTCAGGGTGAACCACTAAAGTCACTAAATAAATCTGAGCTTAACCTCATGGTAGCAATGGTACAGAGCAGACAGACTTAACTGAGTTGCAATAAATAAAGTACTTATGCAATACGAAAACAATAAAACGTAGAGGTGCAAAACAAATCCTAAAACAAATTAGAAAATGTTCTTTGAGGTGAAACATGTGTTGACATTTCATTTCATAGTATAACTAGCACCCATTAATAAGCTAGTGTTTTATCAACGAACAGAGATAGTTTCTATATCAATGCCTTTTTTAGTTTGTCTAGAGTAAGCATTTTGCCAAAATATCGACCTGAAAATATTGTTTATTAGTTCATTTTATTCACTACTGCAGCATCTTTAATCTTCATATATAATATATAAATGAAATCAGAATTTTGCTATGACTGAAGGCAATACCTCTACTCCCACTTGCAGCCTTTTTGGCTACATGTTAGACTTTAGTGTTTACTTGATACATGCCTAATAAATTAACCTAGCATTTAGTATTTTGATAAGGCATTTAGACAGGTACACCATAAAAGAATAGACGTGTGTCTGTGGAAAATGTAGCAGGTATGCAAGTATTAAGTTTGACACTGTCATCCACAATAAAGTATAACAATTAACGGAAATCTACTAGAACTATGTATATTTTGAGTTACAGGTACAGGATGCAATATTCCCACCATAGAAAAAGATTGTAAGCAGTGGACAATTCACCTCGCTGCTAACTGATGTGCTAGGTGCTTCTTGCATTTTGGTATTATGGCTTATGCCTAAAGGAGACACCACAATATTACAAACTACAAGAGAGACCAGAAACCCCAGATGAGACCTGGGTAAATATAACATGCAACAATGTCTCAATAAGAGTCAATAGAACGGCACAATTTTAAGAGTAAATTAATTGCAAAAGAAACAAAAACACATAGTCCCAACTTTTGGTTAAGTGCAATTATATATGATCAACAGAGGCATAGAGTTTAGCTTTGAGGGTAATAATGCAGCACCAATCATGCTTTTAGAATGTGTACTGAAGTGTAAGGTGAACACATTTGCTCGTGAAGAAATATTTAAGTGGCGTAAATGAAACATTAATGAAAAAGTTAAACAGCATATTGGGAATATTTTGGAAAATTATTATGCCCGAGTCAATTCAATAAAAATACTGTGAAAATCATGTCATAATTGGAGATCCAATTTAGCTTGTACAAGTAAATGGCGTTTCGACCTTCTTGACTAGAGGTCATCATCAGGACATGGGTGACACAAGGAGGATGATTGCTGCCTGAAAGAAATCCAAGGCACCTGGAGGGGTTTCGGTCAGTGAGTGTATAAGCCTGGTTCTGCTGGTCACCAGGGAGGAAAGAGGGGATCTATTGCGTTCTGTCTAGGAAATAAGAGTCAACTTCAACATGAGGTGTATCAAGCCTGAGAAGTGCCAAATTCATAGCCACATGGTGAGAATAACCTCCAAGGAGGAGAGATGTCGGTTTTGAAGGCTGGATCGAGGTATGCTAGTTATCCTTGCAGGAGCTGTCAGTGGAAATATTGAACAGCTCAGGAAAGTTCTAGGTGGTGTACACCGGGAAGCGGAGTGGTGTGAGACCACTCTTCTTCAAGCCACTGATAATTTACACGTGGCGTGCATCAAAACTCAGCAAGGCATATGAATTAGCTGCAGTTAGTATGCCGACGTGACACACGCGTCAATATGGAATCACAGCGGCGACAAACTTGTAATCACAGAGTGCCTGAACGAATCAGGCGATTCATTGGCATACTAACTGGAATTTTTCCTGCAGGGAATAACAATGGCGAGGTGTGGCCTCATTATCCAGGACAAATTAGCACCCACAAAAAATAAAAACATTTATGTCGACGAATTTCGATCTTGTAAAAAATAAAAAAATTAAAACATATAGTTATCATCAAGACAAAAGTAATTACGGTTGAAGCACCAACTACAAGACTGGTTCACTGAGCCCCTATACGCCCGAGGAGGAATCCCTTGAAAGAAATTAATTGAAACAAATTGTTTTTTAATGCTAATTTATGACATACAACTCCGGAATCCATGCTAAGATTTTTCCTGTTTATTATACGCATTAACTAATTACCGCCTACCTGTATATGCAAATGTTTACACTTCATCAAATATCACCGAGTGGTTTGGGGTTTTTGTCTCCGTTTGCTCCATATTAATTCACAAACAATGGATATGTTTACAATCCCCAATATAAGAAAGAATTAACAACATAACTTTGGCTTGGATATCATATGTGTAAAAAGGTTTTAAGGTTCTAGCGAGGACTCTTCAAAACGGGTTTATGGAAAGGACAGAGGCGGGGACATTTAACAAGTAAACACAACTGGTACACTGAGGTTACCTATTACTAACACATGCATTTCTATTTTTTCCTGCAGTATAAGCATGATCTACAATTTGGTGGATTGGTTTGTACTCACAGAATACCACTATTAATTCCATGAGTATGGTAAGACAGTCACTTGACAACTGATTATGCTGCAACCTGTACTTGACACCGAGGGGCTTTAAAACTGAGCGGAAAGGCAAATGGGCGATCATCCACTCCAGCTGAGCGCTGAAGTGCAATGCTTGCGTCAAAGGAAGAGGAATTATGTTTTTTTTTCTTTGTGTGTTACATACCTGCCTCTGCAATGAATGCAAAGCGAACACGGCACTTAATTGTGTAAATTGTGGGAGATTGAAGATAGGGAACCCAATTACACTGTACTATCAAGGGTATGTAGCCTCTGGCAGCTGCTTGGATGGTTAAGAGGAACTATAGAAAGATAGGCCAGTAAACAAACTTTCCTGCCTTTCCTCTGTCGAGGGAGTCCAAACAGTACATATTATCCTAAAAGTGGACATAAGCAGGGCACGAGTCAGGAGTACACGCGGGTGGACAGCGTCCACCCACTTATTTCACAGGGGAGACGCCGTCCACCCTACCAAGAAATTGGGCCCCACCGATAAAGATGCTGAATTCGTCCAGGTGTAATTTCCAAAAACCGGGACACTTTCAGCAGCGCCTGCACATTGTTATCTGCTTTCCATCCGCAACACGTGCAGGCGGAGAAGGGCCCCTCTTATTTCTAACTCCTGCTGGCTCTTAACAAAGGCCGTGTCCTTTTGTTCGAGACTCCTGGCTGGCAGCAGTCATGAGCCTCACACCCAGAAGCAAATGCAGCAGAGGAGAAACAAAGGCTCACACCTTGTTAGCACTTCACACATACTTAAGAGAGGCAGCTTTTCACTTTGTTCAGGCTCTGTTTAGAAGATATGCATGCACTGTAAGAACTGCAGATGTGTTAGTCTTTCCCAATATTTGCACAAAATAAATAGCATTTATATAGTGCTTACTACCCCTGATGAGGCGTAATAATTTAAATATCAATATTTTTTCTTTGAAAGCACTATAATTAGAGGAAGCTTTACGCTGACAAAAGGCAACATTATGTGTAGCGTACAAAAGTGTGAATCTTCTGCCTAATTCAGGAGAGTTTACAAGTATACTCGAAATGTGCTCCAATGTACTCATGATACACCTGCTAAATATGTATGTGAGGGCTTAAGATCTGATGTCACTTCATGCGATGCCACTTTCTGTGATGTCAAGCGCTGTGATGCCACTTGCTTACTGATTAACTAGGTTAGTCCTCCCACTTCTTTTTTTAGGACTTGTGCCCTGGACATAAGCATCCAAGGCAAACCAGACCCTATTGTAACAGCACTTTTGGAGCTGGCTATACTAGCATACTATACTAGATTGTACTCTAGAAGGGAAGCACTTGTTGAAACCCAGACTACATGAATACTTGACTGAGAGTCAGAAAGGCTAAAAGGCAATAAGATCATTAGCATTCAAATGTTTGTTCCAGTGCTTACAACGCTGGTCCTAGAGACAATCCCATTCTCAAAACTAACACAAGGGCCAGAGTCGATAAACCATGCACTCCTAACAAACAAACTGAACCAGTGTGGGAAACGTTTCTAACAGAGTGGCAGACGAAGTCTAGAGGTTCTTAGTCACTGAAGGAAAAGAAGAAACAGATGTCTAAAAGTACCTGTTTTAATCCGGCATGTCTATAAATTTATTTAAGACATGTATTACTCTATCTTGAAGGTAAAGTCTCATTCTCAAGTGGAAGAAAAGCTGCGATCCCACCCTTTGCTGACATACTGCAGCTATAGATAGAAGAGCCTCACATCGGCTTATGTGGTAAAGAAATACCAGCCTGTTCCACAACATAGAAGATTCTACAGTGTTGCACCTTTTACTGCAGTGTTCAATGTTTGAAATTTTTTGATCCAAGCCCCTAGGAATTAATTGAAAAGTATGAAAATATACCCTGAAGAGCAATGTGGCTGCTTCTCATCAGCAGCCTTTAAACCAATGTTCAAGACATGGGGGATTATTTGAAAGGCATGAAAAAATACCCTTAAGAAGAGCAATTTGCCTTCCCCTTATCAGGAGCCTTTCAACCTATGTTTAATAGTTGTGATCTTTTGAAGCAATGCACACTACTTGTCCAAATGGTCAAGTACCCATGAAGATTTTTTTCAGAAGAGGTATATTTATATTAGTGAGTGTTCTGATAGTTATCAAATACTGCAAAAGTTTCAAACTATATAAAATAAAATTGGTGAGCGTCCCTACCTTTTCAGAAACAGATCAAGAGCATCTAAAAATGGTATGACACAAAAATATAATTTTCTGAATATCGTCCGACACAAATATTATGTCCTGAATATCATTGAGTATCAACTTTTTGAATCTTAATAAAATATTATGTACACCCAAAGGCATTATATTTTTGGAAACTACATTCACGAAACACTATTTATGCCAGAAAATATTTCTGCACCCCATTCCGACATACAACCCTTAAAATAGCACTATATAAAGTGTGAGATTTTGCAACCAGCAAACAAAAATTCAATTACCATGTCACAGTGCAAAACGCTTTGCAACAGCAAATATCATTGTACTTTCAGAATATTCAATTTTTCCAGTAATTAATTTAATATTCAACTGAAGAAGAGGAGCAACAGCTGATGGAAACACAAAGGGTTGAAGTCGGACATAATGATACAATACCATGCGCGATGCTCCAGATTGGGGACGGTCAAAGATGGTGTCCTACCTGTAATATACATGTGTCACCATTGGTTGCCTGTAGCCAAGAATCCACGTTTGGATGTCCATTGGGTCAGCGTTGGGGTAACCAATTGTGGTGTCTATTACCCACTGTAGGCCTTTCGAAGAGCACTCTAGATATAAATGAAATAAAAAAATAAAGATGTGCACATGAGGAGTAAGAACAATTTCTTATTATTCAGGACTTACTGTGCAGTAGCCACCTACTAAATATATCATAAGCAAAAATTTAAATGAAAATTTGCATTCAAAGATTTATCTTTTCCAGAGACTGACTTTATGTCTCGGCAGAGATCTCTTTCAAAATCGTTTTGTCTGCTGCCGGCCTGTGTGCTGAATATTGGCGGGCTGCTGTACGGCAAGGTACAGTTGCTAGATGAAGAGCAAACTGACCCAATCAGGTGATCACTAGGGCCCGTATTACATACATAATATGCGTCAGGGGAACAAAGGACCTGTGCACCCGTTTACTGCACCCCTGGGACAAAAGGTGGCGCAGTCCTTCTGTAATACTGATAGCACCAGTGCACATATAGCATAAGGGTGAACACTTTACCTCTGTGCCCGCACTGTATTATGGATGCGGGCATAGAAGCAAAGAGACCACCAGGAGGTGCAATGATGTGTGGAAAGCCTTCCACCCCCTTCCAAGGGTGCTCGCTGAAAGGGGGGAAAGAGGGTCCCATGGACCCTCAAACATCCCCTTGCAGGCCGGTGCAGTTGTCTGCATGGAGGAGCACTGTCCCCGTTCAAAATATGCACTATAAAAGACAAAGGCTGCATCAAGCCACTACTTCGCCATTTACTAATGCGTGGCAGTGCAACGGGGGAAGAGCGCCTTTGCATAATGCAGCCTCAGATGGACTGGACTGCCCTACAGGGAATAGAGCTGGTCCCCTGCTTGGGCTGTTTCACTGTAGCGGGTAAGACTCCTCATTATTATCTCTTAAGGTAAGAGCGTGTTTGTTAAACAGTGCAGGGCACCTTGTGTGCTACAACTGCTCCCTCTCATACACCATATACATTTTTTTTTATTTTATTTTGAAAGTTTTATATAGCGCGAACAAGATCTTTGCCGATATCAGAGCGCTTTACAGAGCAGGGAATACCAAACAAAAGAAAGAATACGTGAGGGAGCATAATAGTACAGGTGAAACAATAATGCAAGTACATAGTCATAATAGTAGGTGGAAACAATAATAAAGGTAAAACACATATTCGTAGGGATGTAGCAGAATAATACAGGAAAAAACACAAAGTCATCGGGATCGAGCTGGGTAATATAGATCGGTGCCGATCCTTTATAGTTTCAAGTTGAAAGCTCAAGTGTATTTGGCCATGAGAAGAGCTTTTACTTCTTTCTTAAAAAGTGTGATTGAGGAGATGAGCCTTGTTTCAGGAGGGAGTGAGTTCCAGATCCTGGGTGCCATTCCTGAGAAAGAGCGCTTATACGTTTTTTCCTTCCTGAATCTTCGAGGTTTTAGCAGCAGATTGTTTGTGCCTCTAGTGTAATTAGAGCCTCTAGTGTATCTAGAGCCGCCAGAGATTGACAGCTTCTGATTGAGGTATCCGGGAGAGCTCAAGTGTATAGCCTTATGTGTCATGCTGGCAATTTTCAGATGTATTCTGGCTTCAAAAGGCAGCCAGTTCAGGGCTTTCAAGTCGGGGGTGATATGCGAGTGTTTTTTTGACCCAGTGATGAGTCTTGCTGCAGCGTTTAGAGAGGCTCTTAGGGGTGCAGTAGTGGTTAGTGGGAGACCGCAGAGGGCGATGCTGCCGTATTCAATTCGCAGGATTACTAGTGCTTGTACCGCAGTTTGGAAGTCTTTGGCTGGTAGGAAGGGTTTCAGTTTCCTCAGTGTATTGATTTGGAAGTTCGCACCTTTAGTAGCCTTGCTGATATGATGCTGCATGTTGAGATTGGAGTCGAGAGTTATGCCCAGAGATTTTGCTGAGTCCACGATGGTGGGTAGGACATTGAGTGCAGTTAGCTGTTTAAGCCACGTTTGGGAAGTAGAGATCTTCGCGGGAGGTGAGATCAAAAGGAACTCTGTTTTCAGGGCATTGAGTTTGAGATGGTTATTTGCAAGCCAGGATTGGGTGCTTCTGATTGTTGAGTTCAGGAGTAAAATGTCATTGGGAGATTGTAGTTTGAGATATAATTGGGTGTCATCTGCGTACATGTGAAAAAGTACATTGGATGCTTGTAGCAAGGTGGTGAGGGGTTCCATAACTAGGTTGAACAAAGTTGGTGAAAGGGAGGATCCTTGAGGGACACCTAACGTAACAGGTATTGGCGAGGACATTAGGTTGTTACTCTTGAATTTCTGCGACCTGTTGTGTAAGAAGGATGTGAACCACTTGAGAACAGTCCCAGATAGACCCATTCTTGTGTTCAAAAGTTCGAGTAAGTTCTCATGTTAACGGTGTCGAATGCTGATGAGAGATCAAGAAGGATGAGGAGGCAGGTATCATTTTGATCTAGCATTTGTAGCGCGTCATCAATTATGTGGGTCATAGCACTTTCAGTACTGTGTCCTGCTCGGAAGCCTGATTGATGAGCGTTGAGGAGATCAAACTGATCAATGTGTTTAGTCAGCTGCAGTTGTGCACATTTTTCCAATAGTTTGGCGAGAGTGGGAATATTGGTAATGGGACGGTAGTTGTTTAGGTCGGATGGGTCGGCGGAAGGTTTCTTTAGTAAAGTTGTGACTTGTCCAACTTTGAGGGAGTCAGGGATGTATCCTTGCTGTAGCGAGCTGTTGATAATTTTAGTCCACAGTGGAAGGAGCCATGGGGTGAAGTCTTTGACAGCGTTGGCAGGGAGGGGATCCGTGAGGTGATTGGACGGTTTCAAGGTGCTGAGCAGTTTGCCTATTTCTTCTTCAGAGTAGGTGTCAAAGGATGACCACGTAGCATTGTTTTTTAGTTCAGTGATAAATAATAATTATTAATAAATAATAAATAATTATAAATAAATAAATAAATAAAATAAAATAAATAAATAAAATCATAAATAATTGCTGCTCCCTCACAAGACACCGTAAACAGCTCATGTGCTATGGGGGCATGGTTGCTAGAGCGATGCCGCTCTGAACCCCTTGAAGCATCAAATCATGAGCCAGTCCAGCAGTCTACCCCTGCACTAAATGGATTCTTCATTTCGCCACTCGTCACTTTCCCTCTTCCTCACTGCTCCATTTCCACTGTGCTGAAGCCGTGATCTGGAACATACGGTCCCTTCACAGGAAATCCCCACTCTAAAATGGAGACGCACCATCGTCAAACAGAACGTTTTTCAGTGGGCTGCATCTTCTCACCCCAGGTGGTAGCACAACAAGCATTTACAATGAAACGGTCTCGCCTCTGCAAACGTTAGAGCTATTGGCATTGTAAATGACACATTTTTTATTTATGTGTTGGTTTTGAAAACAGATAAATAAATGGCATAGTCATTTACAATGCCAATAGCTTAATCTCTTGCAAATGCGAGACCTATTGCATTTGCACACACACACACACACACACATGTGGATGATGTGGTTGATGTGGTGGTGGTGGATGTGGTGGTGGTGGATGTGGTGGTGGATGTGGTGGTGGTGGATGTGGTGGTGGTGGATGTGGTGGTGGAGGTGGTGGTGGTGGTGGTGGAGGTGGTGGTGGTGGATGTGGTGGTGGTGGATGTGGTGGTGGTGGATGTGGTGGTGGATGTGGTGGTGGTGGTGGATGTGGTGGTGGTGGTGGATGTGGTGGTGGTGGTGGATGTGGTGGTGGTGGATGTGGTGGTGGTGGATGTGGTGGTGGTGGATGTGGTGGTGGTGGATGTGGTGGTGGTGGATGTGGTGGTGGTGGATGTGGCAGTGGTGGTGGATGTGGCAGTGGTGGTGGATGTGGCGGTGGATGTGGATGTGGCGGTGGATGTGGATGTGGCGGTGGATGTGGTGGTGGGTGTGGTGGAGGATGTGGCAGATGTGGTGGTGGAGGATGCGGCGGATGTGGTGGTGGAGGATGTGGTGGTGGAGGATGTGGTGTTGGTGGATGTGGTGGATGTGGTGGTGGATGTGGTGGTGGTGGATGTGGTGGTGGTGGATGTGGTGGTGGTGGATGTGGTGGTGGTGGATGTAGTGGTGGCGGTGGATGTGGCGGTGGATGTGGCAGTGGTGGTGGATGTGGTGGTGGATGTGGTGGAGGATGTGGTGGAGGATGTGGTGGAGGATGTGGTGAAGGATGTGGTGGAGGATGTGGTGAAGGATGTGGCGGATGTGGTGGTGGAGTATGTGGTGTTGGTGGATGTGGTGGTGGATGTGGTGGTGGTGGAAGTGGTGGTGGTGGATGTGGTGGTGGTGGAGGTGGATGTGGTGGAGGTGGACGTGGTGGTGGTGGACGTGGTGGTGGTGGACGTGGTGGTGGTGGACGTGGTGGTGGTGGACGTGGTGGTGGTGGACGTGGTGGTGGTGGACGTGGTGGTGGACGTGGTGGTGGTGGTGGATGTGGTTGATGTGGTGGTGGATGTGGTGGTGACGGTGGATGTGGTGGTGACGGTGGATGTGGTGGTGACGGTGGATGTGGTGGTGACGGTGGATGTGGTGGTGACGGTGGATGTGGTGGTGACGGTGGATGTGGTGGTGGATGTGGTGGTGGTGGTGGATGTGGTGGAAGTGGTGGTGGTGGTTCAAGCTCCCATGCGCTTTCTCCACAGGCCTCCTTTTAGAAACTCCTGAAGGATGGAGGAGCAAGTGAGCGTGCAGCCGGCCTTCCTGAAGAGGGCAGTCGGGGAGCTGGATGACTACCCCCCCCCAAACGTCTTCACAGGGGCACCGGTCCGAGGAGCCCCAGTCTCTCCCGGTGCTGCGCTTCCGCCAAGACCTGTACGACGCCAACTTCCCCTGCTACCAGCAGCCGGTGGAGTTTGGGGTCTTCTCGCTGGACGCTGAGCGCCGCTTCTTCAATGACACGCCGAGGCTGCGCTACTACCGGCCGCCGGCCAACGAGAAGAAGCCGGGCTTCGACCTACGGGACGGCTACCACGACCGCTACATGCGGCGAGACGAGGGCGTCAAGGAGCGGCTGGACCACCTGCTGAGATGTATCACCCACAACCGGCACCTCCTCCAGTCCCGGAAGGACGCCAAGGTGGCGGCATCGAGGTGAGGCGCACACGCAACAACCGCTTTTGGTGGAATACTTTTAGTGACGAATCTGGGCATTGATTGTGTGACAAATGAGGGGTTTTCCTTCTTATTTTGTCGTTTGTTTGATCCCTAGCATTACCCAAGCTTTGTTAACAAAGTTAACAAAGTTATTTCATTACTAAGGCACCAGTCCTTCAAATTAAATAAAAGATGTAAAAGTTGTTTTATAACCCTAGAGGCACCCTTCTTATCTTTCCCCAGCTAGGGGAAAGGTAAGAAGGGTACCTCTAGGGTTATAAAACAACCTTTACATCTCTACCCCTAGCAGTGTGACCCCTGGCAGTAATTTAGTCCCTGGCTTAGTTAGACAGGCAGGCACTGTCAATGAACTTTATTGTCCGCCTGTCTATTTGTATTTAAATTGAAGGACTGGTGCCTTAGTAATGAAATAAATCGAAGACATTGTATAAATGTGTATTTGGTGTATATTGTAAAGCACAGTATTAGTTTTGTGTATATATTCATGTTTCATTGTCTTTATATGTTTAATATTGTTTGATGACTGTCCCTTTGTTGACATACGAAAACTATTGTATAAAGTTTTTTCAAAAAAAGAAAAAAAGACTAAAATAAAACAGTCGAATCACCTAGAACTCTTTGACTAGGTGTGACAAAAAATTAAAAAATTCAACCTGTCTAGCTACTAGCTACTGTTTCTGTTGACCAATTAGAAGGCAGCAAATATGAGTGACAGTGAAGCCAAGGAATGTTAAGCAATATGTGTGCTGCAAGCCCCATGTTGTATACAACATCTCTCGCAAGTGAGCACGTGCAGTCATGTGATGTCGCAGGCTAGACCTAAAAAAGGTGACAACAGCAAAGGTCCAAGGGAGTGGCTTTAACAGATTATTTCCCCTCCTGCTGTGTAATAAAATGGAAATGAAAGCCATTTTCTCCGGTACAACTTCACAATAGCGCAAGAGACCATGTTGCAAGCCGGATAAAAGTAACTGCAAAGATTACAGGCTGCCCCCACCACCCTCATCAAATCTCTGCGATCCAAAGCAGCAATCTGGACAGTGGCAATACCAAAACTCCTATGACTGATGTGGCAAAGGCCCTGTGAAAGTATGCATGTCCTAACCCTGCCTGCACCACAGAACACCACATTATTGGTGGACATCTTTTTTCGGTCGAGGGACCTATAAGCTGCGCAAAGCGCAGCTTCCGGTCCGGAGATCTTATGTTTTGGAGTAGGGCAGTTTAAACCCGCCTCTCAGCTCCGTTCGCTTCCATTGGCTGGCTTCCTAAATGGAGGCCAGACATTGGAAGAGAAGGGAGTCACTCCAAACAAGCCCCGTCTCTTTCGGATTCGGGGGCGTAAGTTTTGCTGTTCTTTAGCTCGTGACGTCGTCCGTCACTCAGGACAGCAAAACACGCCCCCGAATCCGAAAAATTTCGGAAGCTTTGAGGCAGCCATTTCTGACCGACCACCGCCGCCGGCGGAAGAAGTCCTGGCGTGAGGATCCCCCCCATCGGGTGCTCACCCCGCTGTATATTTAAATTAAAGAGGGAGCCTACCCCTCATCAGCACCGCATTACCGCCGCAGCCCAGGACACCCGAAAATCGCAGCTGCGACCCGGAAGTACAGTGGGCTAGGCAGGAAGCGGATGGGAAGTCTCCCCGCGCTCCTGCCCGGCAAGGAGAAGAAGCCCGTCCCCAGCCACCGCCGACCGGAGAAGCCCAGCAGCCCTGCCCGCGGTAGAGAGGAGCCGCCGCCTCCCCAAACAGCCGGTGAGTGCCGTTTTTCTTGTTTTGGTTTACTCTAGGGCGCAGCAGCATCGTCAGCAATAATGTGCCACAAAAACAATGATTAAACAAAACACGCATTGACACAGCCCAAAGATTGCCAGCTAACGCCAGAAATTCGCTTTGGCAAAGCTTGAAAAAAAAAGGCTGTGTATGATAATCCATTGTTTCTCAATCTGGCTGCAGGCAAGGTGCCCCCGTCAAGTCGCTCTTCGTGCGCGTTATTACATTCGCCCCCTGAAATATGTGGTGAGTCTTCAAATCTGTTTATCGGGAGGGTGGAGGTACGGGCGATGGCCTTGAGGTGGGTGGAGAGTCCCGGTCAGATATCTGGACGGACTTATTCTTTGGAATGTAAGTTCGTCAAATACTATTTTTGAGTTCGGTTCTTTTAGCAAAGCGACCAAACTTCCTTCCCATCTTAACCGTGAATATTTTATTTTTGGTAGGGGCTGGAGTTTGGTAGGCAGCCTACACCGACCTCCTAAATATATGTTCCCTGCGTTACTCTGAATTCTACTTTATTGTAACGATTTTCCGCCTGCCCTATAGCGTTTTTATTGCATTTTTCTTGGTGGCAAGTTTCTTCGGCGTTTTTATTGCATTTTTCTTGGTTGCAAGTTTCTTCGGCGTTTTTATTGCATGTTTCTTGGTTGCAAGTTTCTTCGTACAAATAAAAAAAAAAACATGTTTTATTATTCTTCTGCCACTACTGGGGCAAATGTGTTGTCTTGACTCTTTCGACTTGACCAATCACGGCTCTGTATGTAGAACACGTTATTATTGGAAGCATTTATAAAGCTGGGCCTCGATCCTCGACTCGTCACCTGATTGCCATAACTATATCTTCTGCTCCCTCTCTGGTATGGAAATTTTAAGCTATCAAAGAGCAACTATTTCGAATGAATCCTCAGTCTGGGAAGCTGAGGAAAAGAACTACAGTTACCAAAATGCATTTCAACTAGATGATGCGAGGTGTAATGAACTAGCTGGTCAGTTGCTTGGTTCTATGACGGAGGCCATGACGTAAGAGCTCAAACAGCCACGTTTTTTGCATCAGAGCAAAGTCTCCGTTTTGTTATGGCAGGGTTTGAAACTAACTTTACCCGAAGTATTTATTTTCGATGTGATCCGGCATTTCCGAATCCTACACCAGCAGATAAACCCAGCACACACCGCAGTTAGTGAATTTCATGCCGACAGCGAACTTTGCAAACTTTGGCTGCACCTGGAAGTGTTAATGCAACTGCAAGAGAAGCCACGCTTTCTTTAATCTTAAGATAATGACCTTAATATTAACCTATTGTCTCCACTCATTTGGGGTGCACCACCTCTTAGACTTTTTTTTATTTTTTCAGGAGAGTTGTGAGCAATTTCGGGGAGCAGGGGGCCCTGTTCCACTTTGAAAGTGGTGATTTCATTTCCATAGTATCTCTCCCAGGCGCGGTTCGTCCATTGGGGCGTGGGGGCGTAGCCCCCCTGCCCGACGGCCGCCCGCAGCTCCCTCATGACAATCATGTCAATGAATCAACATGACGTCAGGCCGCCGGGCGGGCGTCATGTTGATTCATTGACATGATTGTACGGACGGCAAACACAAGTACGCATACGTGGGGACGGAGGGTGAATTTTTACCCGTGCCCACGCATGCGCACTTGTGTTTTGGCGGCGTTGCGCATGCCCATCAGGAGCCCTAATGGGCGTGCTGCGGGCGAGAGGGTACCTGTGCCCCTGGCGCCAGGATTGGCCAGGGGCGCTGTGAGCCTGTGACGTGTGCGGGACCGGCAGCAAGGTAAGTGTGTGTGTTTTTCGGTGTTCCAGTAAACTAGCTTGCACAAATGACTTGAGATAGTTCAGTGTGTTAATGATGTATGGATGCAGGATGGGTGGGTGGATGTATGGGTGGCTGCATGATTGATGTATGGATGGATGCATGCATGATGGGTGGATGCATGATGGATGGATGGGTGGATGCATGAATGAATGATGTATGGAGGCAGGATGGGTGAGTGGATGGATGGGTGGATGCATGAATGATGTATGGATGGATGCATGGATGCATGCATGATGGGTGGATGCATGATGGATGGATGGATGCATGAATGATGTATGGATGCAATGATGGGTGGATGCATGATGGATGGATGGGTGGATGGGTGGGTGCATGAATGAATGATGTATGGATGGTGGATGGATGGGTGGATGCATGAATGAATGATGGATGCAGGATGGATGGGTGGATGCATGAATGAATGATGGATGCAGGATGGATGCAGAATTGGTGGGTGGATGGATGGGTGGATGCATGAATTAATGATGGATGCAGGATGGGTGGATGGGTAGATGAATGAATGATGGATGCAGGATGGAAGCAGGGTGGATGGATGGGTGCATGACTGAATGATGGATGCAGGATGGATGGGTGGTGCATGAATGGATGCAGGATGGATGGGTGGATGGATGGGTGGATGCATGAATGAATGAATGATGGATGCAGGATGGATGCAGGATGGATGAGTGGATGCATGAATGAATGATGGATGCAGGTGGATGGGTGGATGGATGGATATGTGGATGCATGAATGAATGATGGATGCAGGATGTGCATGAATTTTTATTTTATTTATTTTGAAAGTTTTATATAGCGCGAACAAGATCTTTGCAGATATCAGAGCGCTTTACAAGGCCGGGAGTACAACAAGAGAGTGAGTAGCAGGTCATTAGGTGTAGCGAAATTAAACATGGTAAGTGAGATGGGTAGGTACGTGATGGAGCAAAGCAGAACAGGTACATCAATAATGCAGATATTACAACTACATGTGTGCATATATAGTCAGGTAAAACAACAATACAGGTGAGACACATAGTCGAAGAGTTCGAACAGAAAAAGTACAGATCGGTGTAGTCTTTACAGCTCCACAATAATAGGTCAAGTGTATTTGGCCATAAGAATAGCTTTTACTTCTTTCTTAAAACGTGTGATGGAGGAGATGAGCCTGGTTTCAGGAGGAAGTGAGTTCCAGATTCTGGGTTCCATTCCAGAGAAGGAGCGTTTATAAGTTTTTTCCTTCCGGAATCTTCGAGGTTTTAGCAGAAGATTGTTTGTGCCTCTAGTGATTCTAGAGCCGCCAGAGATCGACAGCTTCTGAGTGAGGTATCCGGGAGAGCTCAGGTGTACAGCCTTGTGTGTCATGCAGGCGATTTTCAGGTGTATTCTGGCTTCAAAAGGCAGCCAATTCACGGATTTCAGGTCAGGGGAGATATGAGAGTGATTTTTTGACCCAGTGATGAGTCTCGCTGCAGCGTTTAGAGAAGCTCTTAGGGGTGCAGTAGTGGTTAACGGGAGACCGCAGAGGGCGATGCTGCCGTATTCAATTCGCGGGATTACTAGTGCTTGTACTGCAGTTTGAAAGTCTTTGGCTGGTAGGAAGGGTTTAAGTTTCCTCAGGGTATTGATTTGGAAGTTCGCACCTTTAGTAGCCTTGCTGATGTGATGCTGCATGTTGAGATTGGAGTCGAGAGTTATGCCTAGGGATTTTGCTGAGTCCACTATGGTGGGTTGGACATTGAGTGCAGTTAGCTGTTTAAGCCAGGTTTGAGTGGTAGAGATCTTCGCGGGAGGTGAGATCAGAAGGAATTCTGTTTTCAGAGCATTGAGTTTGAGGTGATTTTCAGCAAGCCAGGATTGGGTGCTTCTGATCGTTGTGTTCAGGAGTAAAATGTCATTAGGGGATTGTAATTTGAGATATAGTTGGGTGTCATCTGCGTACATGTGAAAAAGTACATTGGATGCTTGTAGCAAGGAGGTGAGCGGTTCCATAACTAGGTTGAACAAAGTTGGTGATAGGGAGGATCCTTGAGGGACGCCTAACGAAACAGGTATTGGCGTTGACATCAGGTTGTTACTCTTGAATTTCTGCGATCTGTTGTGTAAAAAGGAGGTGAACCACTTGAGCACAGTCCCAGATAGACCCATTCTTGTGTTCAAGAGATCGAGTAAGTTCTCATGTTTGATAGTGTCAAATGCTGAAGAGAGATCAAGAAGGATGAGGAGGCAGGTATCATTTTGATCTAGGATTTGAAGGGCGTCGTCAATTATGTGGGTCATCGCACTTTCAGTACTGTGTCCTGCTCGGAAGCCTGATTGGTGAGGGTTGAGGAGATCAAACTGATCAATGTGTTTAGTCAGTTGTAGTTGTGCGCATTTTTCCAGTAGTTTGGCGAGAGTGGGAATATTGGTAATGGGACGGTAGTTGTTTAGGTCGGATGGGTCGGCAGGTTTCTTTAGCAAAGGTGTGACTTGTCCAACTTTGAGGGAGTCAGGGATTGTTCCTTCTTGGAGTGAGCTGTTGATAATTTTAGTCCAGAGTGGAAGGAGCAATGGGGCGAAATCTTTGACAGCGTTAGCAGGGAGGGGATCCGTGAGGTGATTGGAAGGTTTCAAGGTGCTGAGCAGTTTGCCTATTTCTTCTTCGGAGTACGTTTCAAAGGATGACCATGTTGCATTGTTTTTAGGTTCGGTGGGTGTTATGCAGTTGTGTGTGGTGTAGAGGCTTGCGTCAGTGCGGAGATCATTCTTTATGTTGTCAGTTTTTTGGGTAAAGAAAGCGGCGAAGTCTTCACAGGAGGGTGCTTCGCACAGGGTACTGAGAGGCTGGGGTTGTTCCTTGGCTTGCGTTCTGATTAGCTCAAACAGTTTTCTTGGACGGTTTTTTGCTTGGTCGAGCTGGAGGCTGAAGAAATTTGCTTTTGAGCGCTTTATTTTCCTGAAGTAGGCGTTTCTCTTTTTCTTCAGGGTTTTCAGGTGCATTGCAGAGGGAGCTGATCTCCAGGTGCGCTCTGCCATTCGCATGACTCGTCTATCTTCATTGAGACTCCCGTCGTACCATGGATTGGAGATTTTAGCGGAGACTCTTTTTAGCTGCATGGGAGCAGCCTCATTAATTATTGTGGTCATGGCGTTGAGATAGTGGTCAGTTAAGGATTGGACATCTGTAGCGCCCGCAGGAGGGAGCAGGAGGGAGCAGCTGTTCGGGGGTAGGGAGTGTGGGTTTAGTTTTTTCAGGTCTCTTTTCCAGACTTTAGGTCTGGAGGATTGAACCGTGTTGAGTTTGACTTTTTCATTGATGTGGAATGTGACAATATGATGGTCTGACCAGTCACAGGGTTGGATAGACTCAAGTTGAATAGCGTCCTCTTTGGCGATGATAAGGTCGAGGATAGAACCTTTCTCATGGGTAGGGCTGTTGCATAATTGTGTGAGGTCCAGAGCGTTGAGGAAATTTTTAAGACTATTTACCACCGCATCATTGTGATCGTTCCAGTGGAGGCTGAAGTCACCAAGGTATATTTGGGTGAGCTGTCGTCCGGCGTTAGTTGAAATCATGTCCATGATTTGTTGGGCGAAGGTGAGGTTGTCTCTGGGTGGGTGGTAAATGCCGTGAAGAGAGCATATCGGTTTTCCCTCACTGATAATATCGAGGCAGATGTATTCGCAGGAAGTTGGAGGGTAGGGAAGGTGTGGAGACTTTCAGAACAGAAAGGCTGTTCCTGTATATGCATGCGATTCCACCACCTATCTTGCCAGACCTGTCAAGCCTAACGATGTGGTAGTTGGGGGGAACCAGAATGTCCAATATAGGTGTAGAAGATTCGGTGAATGATGGATGCAGGATGGATGCAGAATTGGTGGATGGGTGGATGCATGAATGAATGATGGATGCAGGATGGATGGGTGGGTGGATGCATGCATGCATGCATGAATGATGTATGGATGGATGCATGGATGCATGCATGATGGGTGGATGCATGATGGGTGGATGGATGGATGGGTGAGTGGATGGGTGGGTGGGTGCATGGATGGATGGGTGGGTGCATGAATGAATGATGTATGGATGCAGGATGGGTGGGTGGATGTATGAATGATGTATGGATGGATGCTTGCATGATGGGTGGATGCATGATGGATGGATGGGTGGATGCATGAATGAATGATGTATGGATGCAGGGTGGGTGGGTGGATAGATGGGTGGATGCATGAATGATGTATGGATAGATGCAAGGTGGTTCGGGCTCGCTCGCTGCGCTCGATCGCTGCGGTGCAATATGCAAATTAGTTTACGCCCCTCCACTTTCAAATGTCACCAGCCGCCCTTGATCTCTCCACATGTAAATCTCAAAATGTCACGTATAGCGCCTACTAGTTTAATAACTGTAGCGCTGCCGTTCACACAATGAATCTTCGAAGCTCAGACAGTTAAATGGTACAACAGGCTTAGGCCGTATACACCCAATGGGTGGCCATAAAAATCTTAGTGAAGGTGGTAGACCAAATAAATGTATGGACAGGAGATATAGCATAACGAGAATTGCAGGCAGTGCCCTTTGTCACCAAAGAAATAACGTCTTCTAAACTTCAGATGAATTCTCACCCAGGTATCAAAAGTATTAGAAAGAATGTTACCTCAGAACAGCAGTTTCTGAAAATGCACGTTTTTCCATGAAAAACTTCATTTTAGGGAAACTAACTTTCCCCAAGAAAAAGCTTACCCGTAGTACAAAAACATGTTTCTGAAATAGCTTAGCTTCAGATAAGACATATTTGGCGTCTTTTCTTCTAATAGTATTGCACAGTATGGTCCTGTAAAGACAGATTCTGCCGGATTTATCAAGTTCAGATATGAGACACTCTTATTAGGATTTTTAGCATTGTGCCAACAACGGGCACAATTATGCCTAACACTGTGGTAAAATAAACCCATTGATCCAGAATGCGGTTGCTTTGAGTTAGTCTGGCCGCTCATTGGATCTGCCCACTCTGTTGCACTCCATCTGGTCTGAACACCTCACCCTCAAACCCAGTGTGGTTTCATTGTGTTTTGTTTCCTCCTTCCAGTTTAAGGTGCTGCAGAAGATGAAGTCTCTAGTTGGCTTCTCTGTGGCTGTGGAGGATGTGGGCAGTGCAGACCTCCAGACCACCTCGCCCACCTCTAGGCGCGTCATCACCGGGAAGAAGAGACTGGGCAGGCTGGCACACTTCCTCCTCTCCGTCGCCCCACAGAGGCTCCAGACCGCCCTGGGATACCCGGCGTCCAAAGGCCTTGGGGATGGCGATGTGTCTGATGGCAAGCCTTCCTGTTTAAGTCTAGGTGCAGGGCCTGCTTTGGGGTGGATACAGGGTTGTTGCTTGTGTAGTGTATTGCTGCCACTTAAACTAAGTCTGGGCGTACCTGGGTGTCTTTGGATGAAGCGTCGTCTCCAGGTTGTTTCTTAAAGGTGGCTCCGTTGGCTGAAGAGCATCTTGAAGGAATATCTGGAGGCCAGACGAGCTGACTCTCCATTCTGCTTGACCCTGAGGCTTTGGTTCTGGATCCAATTGGTTGTGACTGACATGGAACTCGGAAAACTTTAACCCTTTGCTTGCTTCAGCACATGTTTCACATTCTCCATAGTCCCTCATTAACATGGTAATTCTGCACAGAAACTAATCTTTTTGAAGTTCGCCTGGCAAGCTGCTGACATTGTATGTCATGCATTGCAATGAAAGTTGGGTTCACTCATAATGTGAAGGCCATTGGGAGTAGAATTGTGTAGTAATTGATTTATTGATGTTCGTATGCATAGATATTTAGGTTGAGGGTGGAAGAAACAGGGGTGAAGGGTCTGGGTATACCTTGGGAGAAGGGATGGGGGCACATTTATTTGTGCAGTCGAATATGGAAATGAGACGTGCAGTAGAGTGAGTGTACACAGAACTGGAATAGAAGTGCAGACATCCTTACTGGAAAAGGTGACACGTGGATGCCTAAAAGAGTTCAACAAGGCTAATGATTCTCTTCTGCTCCCACCCTGATTAGTGCCTTCAGGATTGTTCAGGTTTTGTAAATTAGCCATCTTTCTGAGGATTTACATTTAAGTTTCCATGGAATAAGTCGTACTTAGCCGGAAGTAGTTGTACTGAAGAGGTGTACGTTTCCCGTGCAAGCCATTCCATGCTGCTGAATCCTAAGACTGGCATATTGCCAGCCTCCGAGGGATAAACTCTCATGCTGGTTCTAGAATTACTTGATGTGTAGATCATCTTGGAGGGGTGTATAATCAGACTCCTGAGATTGAAAATGTTCTCTGTATACACTCTTCGTTGATGGTGGTCCTAATGTACTAGGAAGCCATGACTATGGCCGATACATGCTTTACAGAACCATTAAATATAGCATGTGTTCCTTTTCCGCCCCTCATCGGAGCGTAGCTGGTCTGTTAAGTCCTACACCTTTCTAGAAAACTAAAGGCATGAGTGCCTTTTTTATTTTAGGTGAGGTGATAAGACCATAGTTAAAAACATTCAGTCTAACACACAGGGGTGGTTTTTGTCTTTGAGGAAATGCTGAGAAGAAGAATACATAGAGATGTTGGACACGAAGTAGGTATTGCAAGGTAGTAGAGTGGGTCATGATATTAACCTATCAAATGCTATTGTCGCCAGGCTGGTGAATCTGCAAGGCTGTCCAGGATTGGCCAAAAGTTTGCCGCGCATCAAGCTTGAGTGGCCTAACTTATCAAACTGTACCGGTTTTGCATGGCAATGCCTTTCGAGGTCTCTTCATTGTCTGATCACATATTTCACAACCCATCTTTGTGATTAGTGCTCTTTCTTGGTTAGTTGCTTGGAGGATGTGTTTCTGTGACCCAGCTGTCTGGATAAGATAACTGGGTAAATAGCATAAACCCTGATGTTTAGACCTTCCCTTAATTATGGCACTTCGTGAATGTGTAATTGTCACATTTGTATGTAAGTGTTCAGTGTCCCTAATATATAATTATTTTTTTGGTGGAGATCTATTCTATACCATGAGCATGTCCATACAGTTCTTTCAGGAATTTACTAGAAATTGATTGTCTGATGGAATCCATATGCATTTGCCACATCTTACAACCTTTTGATACCTGAACTATGCAGCGCTCAACAAAACAATACCAAAAAAAGCAACATTGATCAGTTTGGCAAGTTTCCTTCAGTAAATAAGTGGAAAATGCTGGCCTAATTCGTGTCTTGATATACCCATATCTTACCTGGAGTTCTGTACCTACATTTGGTCTCAGTTACAAGTGGTCACTTGAGTACCAACTCCAAATTACTCATGGTTTGAGCATCGAAGGATGCAGAGAAGTCAACAGAATACATACAATTGTTCTAAAATATTATTCTTGTAATCAGATTTCCTTCAGGCTTTGCCAGTAAAACCTGGCAATTGACCACAGTAGTGGTGTGGTTTTCTGGCTCTTTTCTGATTTGAAAATATTCTACGTACAAGCATATAAGGTGTCCAACACGGAGTAGTGCCTCAGTAACTTCAGCCCTGCCATCTTGTTAATGGTTTTCATTGATGGACACTATCTCAAACCATTGTTAATTTCACAGTGCAGAAGATGACCTCCATGTTGTCCCAGTGGAATTGCCTTCTAGCTGATCAATGTTTCTTGTGGCACTGCTCTTCCTAGGTTGACTTTAGAATGTATTTCCTTGTGTCATGTATTCCTATAGGTTCTGAATCGATCCCCCTATTCCTGACCCTATTCTGGTTAAACTAACTATCAAGTTAACTAACAGTCAGCCCATGAGGCAAGAACAGCCCCCATGATGCAGATACCGTTATCTGACGCAGTCACACTACGGCACAGGAACGTGTTATCTGATTAGGTCATAACGCTTGAGATCTAATTAGACAAGCGACATTCCTCCAGCCCCTGATAAGGCATACGACGTTCTCATAACAAATGAAACCTATGACAACCTGGAAAATCCGTGCGGCCATTGTTTTGATTTCACAGAGAACTTCAGTAAAAGAATGTGCTAACGAGCAAGTCGTATGACATCTTTATTGACGTATCTATGTCCATCCTTACGTCAATCTCGGCACCTTTAAGGTATAAATATTGCCGATCTTGCCCTATGCAAACACACGCGTGGTGACAAGACGGAGCAGCCATACTTGCCGAAGCCGAGAGCAGAAGCAGACCCCGCTGGCGCAGCCCCGCCTTCCTGACGCGCTGAGAGACGCGCTGCTATCTCAAGCCGAGAGACCCAGCACTGGCGTTTCTGGGCAGCCCTCGCAGGCAGCCTGGAATATCGAGAGCAGAGAAAGAGATACCATTCCTCATTCATCCTAACTTCCAGGTACGGAACTGAATAACCCCTCACAGAGAATTCTTTAGTTATTCACTTGGCAAAAACAAACTTAACTTAAACTGTAACTTTCTATTCCCGCCCACGCATTAGACTTAGGTCAGGTACACGGGGTAGGCGTATTTAGAAACACCAGTTGAGTACGTTTAGTCAAATGTATATGTGTATGTAAATATATTTTAATCATTTTAAACATCATATGGCTCAGAAACCATATCAATGTTTTTACAGTATTATTTTATACTATTGCTTTTAATGTATGCACTTTACTTAACTATAAGTATTGCAATAATATCGATCCATTTCTCTTGTACGAGAAAAGAGACTGATCAATAAATAACATCTTTTTATTGAACACGCCCGTCTCTTCCTTTTCTCTACAATCTGATGAGACTAAGAATGCACGTACTGACTGAGTAAAATAATTGCCTTGTGCTCACACGACTCTCGAGATTGACTCTTGATTAGGGGAGAGCAAAGTTGTCATGTTCTATGGTTGTCAGAAACTAAATCCCTTCTTGTCTAATCAGGGAAGTTAATTCCTCCTTGAACATTCGAGAAAGTTTCTAGCGAACTCTGAGCTACGCTGGCAAACCCAAAAATTAAGTCTAGTATCGACAGTAGAAGACCTAGTTAACGTCTGGTCTAGGCCTTTACTGCTGTAGGTATTATTCCAATGCGCAGAGCCTATTGGGAAAATAGGAACTACACTACATGGCGCCCAACGTGTTTGGAAAGGGCGATAAAACTAACGTAAGACATTTAGAGTAACTCAGTCGTGCTTTCTCACTCAGACCCCTTTTCCCATTATACTCCAAAGACGTCTGGAGTGGGTGAAAGGTAATATCCTCCAAAACCTCGCAGGAGGGAACTCCTATGTATGGTTCTTGGTATAGTCAACGTTGAAGGATAAAAACAGTCCCAAAATATTGTGCATCTAATCTCTGTTTCCATAAGAAACCTGATCTGCAAACAAACATAATACCATCCTGTCTGTAAAATGGCAGAGAGTGATGATGAAAGAGAGGCAGTTAGATTAGCAACTGAACTCGCAGATGCTGATGCTACCATGCAAGCAGCAGACCCGAATATAACACTCATTCCGGTCATTAAAAGGAGATCTATAACCTTAAAACTTATAGAAAATGGACTGACACCTAGAGGTGGCACAGTCATATTCGTAATCGAGGCACACGAATATCGGCAGACAGAGGTATACTATTCATGGATACATTTTCCAGCAGCAAATGCTGTAACAAAGTACTTCCACTATTACAAAGTAGAGGAACCTCCTGAAACGTACACTCCATTCGAGGAGGTGGAAGTACCACTCAAATTCCAAGAGCATTTGCTCTTATTTGATGGCGCCCTAATACATAACAATCACATTACAAGGCTCGGTCCTTTAGGTAGACCAGGAGCAACGTGGCCGGTCTTAGCCGGATACACACCACATCCAGACATCGATAGGATGCCTGCAGCTGAGCTGTTAATACAGCTAAAACAATTACTAAAAATTCATAGACAATTAGTCCAGTATGTAATGCGGACTTCAACAATTCAGCCAGCGATTAAACTTCCACAGCTGACCCCTCACCAGGGGAACACAAATAAAATTACACCACAGAACATCCAATCCTGCCTAGGTAAAGTTCCAGCTAAACGGGAACAGATACCATTCTGGTTGGCACAGACAATCACCCAAATAGAGGCGGTGTTTCCTGACACCACCCCATTAGAAAAACACAGGATTCTGACTATATGTCTCCCAATGGGAATCGCACCACACATTGAGGACTGTGACACTTGGGGTACAGTCTTTGCTTCCATCTACACAAAAACGCACGGTGTTCCATCCATTTCGGTAATACCAGATGTGCTAAAACAAATTCAAGATGAATACGGTCCAGAACCTGCTTTAACTCTTGGTATGAAATTACTAAAAGACTTCAAGCAGGTCTCGGCTATATTATTAGCCAACATAAAAGGTGAGGCAGCAAACGTGGCGATCCGCCAGAGGTTAAAAGAGACGATATAGCAGACCAACCAGCTGAAATTGCCAGAATCATAGAAAAATCCTATGAAGAACTAGGCAGAGATAGTCTAGGTGGAATACCAGTAAAACCGCAACTGACTACAAGTCCAGAAAAAATATTTTTTAATAATAATTCACCAAAAAAGAACTGGGATGGAAACAAACAATCCAATCCTAAAGAAAAGAAATTCCAGTCCCGAGGGAGGTCTCCCAGGCGAAGAGAGAAATCTCCAAACCAAAGACAGAGGTCACCGCAGAGTGACCCCTCTGGGAATAGATATAACCTTAGAAATAGGGATAATATTAAAAAACCTGATAGATATCAAGACATTGATACACGTCCCTCTCAATCTTTTCAGACTTCCTCGCAGAAATCGGAAAGAAGAGGACGATCAGAAGAGCACGCCAAGTCCAAAGACAAGGAACCTGCTCAGCTAAAAAAGAAATTACAATTTCCAAAAAAGAAGGTAGCCAGTATCAAGGTAGTTAAAAATGCCGAGAATACTGAGGACACAACTGAAAAACGGAGAATGGGCTCAGACAATGCTAGACAGCGCAGCAGAGGTGAGCATAGCTCGCAAAGTCCTTATGAATCATCTGGAGACAGTGGACACGAATGAATACCTTCAAGTGGAAACTGCAGACACCAGAGTTAGCAAGCCCCACAAGATATACGAGATAACATTACGTATAGAGGGAGATAAGACTAGGGAAATAAGGGGACTATTTTGGGATAATCTCTCCAAGGGCTATGATATCCTTCTAGCTGAAAAAGACTGGCCACCAGAGTTTGTCAGGGAGTGCCCTCATGGCGAAGAAGTAATTATGCCTGCCTTCTCGAATCATATCCCGATTCATAAAAAATATACACTTGCTAGAAAGTGGGCAGTGGCTCTAGCACCTGCTTTATATAAAAATCATGTAGGATGGGATGAGGATTCTCCTCCTCACAAAATCCAGTTAAAATCACAACCTACTGCACAAAGGCAGTACCCAATTAAGCAAGAAGCTAAAAAACAAGTAAATGAAATACTAGATCAGCTAGAATACCAGGAGGTGATTGAAACTTGCACCTCACAAATGAACAACCCTTTGTTTCCGGTCTCCAAACCAGACAATTCATATCGTCTAGTTTTGGATTACCGACACCTTAACACATGTTGCAAAACTTTTGCAGTGCAAAACTCACACAGTGCTGCACTAATGAATAACATAGTGCGTAAAAAATACAAAACAACCTTGGACATCTCCAATGGATTCTTTTGTCAAAACATAGCACCAGAGAGCAGATATTTAACTGCATTCTCAGTAAATGGCACTCAAAAACAATTCTGTCGGTTAGCTCAGGGGTACAAGAACAGCCCGGGGGTATTCTCAGCGAGAGTAACAGAATTACTACAACTATATGATGATGAAGCATTATCTTATGTCGATGACATTTACTTAACAGATGATGACTTGGAGACTCACTTGAAAAGGGTGAACACCATAATACTTGGGTTCGCTGCAGAGGGTTACAAATTCAACTTTAAAAAGTCCAGAATTGCCCATCTGACGGTCCTATTCTTAGGATATGAGTTATCAAGTGAAGGCAAAAGCCTGGCAGACAATTTCCTAGAGAAATGTGCCGTAATCCAAGCTCCTAAAACACTAAAAAACCTACAGTCAATTCTAGGTTTCCTAAATTTCATACATTGCAAATTACGCAGAAAGGGTCAAACCCCTTTATGATCTAATTAAACCAGACTTTAAAAGATCCAATTGGACTCAAACACACACAGAAATTTTGAGATCCTTACAAACAGACATGCTAATTAAAACAAAATTAGAAACGCGTGATAACACACGCAATCTTGTGATTCGAGTCATCCCAGGGAGATGCGGATTCACATACCTGACTTCTAATGAAGGAGAAAAGGTACCAATTGCATTCAAATCACACTCGTACACAGAAGCTGAACAGAAATTCAGTAATACAGAAAAAATCATTCGTGCAGTTCAAACCGCAATAGCTAGAGAAAAAGACATAGCTGACGGTAGACATATCACAGTCAGAACAGCAGAATCAGCCTTTGAGGCACTAACAACACCTTGTAACAACACCTTGTAATTTACCAACAACAACATTGAATCCGGAATGGATACAATGGGTGAATTCAATCACAACGGACAAAGTATACTACTACTTTGATCCAGAACTAGAAGAATTAAAAAATCTAAAATATGAAAAGACGTATCCTCTGCCAATCGACATTCTGCCTCTACGACATTACGCCTGTGTAATCTATACAGACGGACATGCTCAACCCTCCGTTTGGGGAGAACATGCATACAACCACACATGTGAGATTACAAAAGAAGTGTGGCGCGGAGGTAAACTAAGACCTCTATTAACAAAATCACACTCAGTAGAAACTAATTCAGAACTACAAACTGAAATAATAGCTTTGAAAATGGCGCTAGATAATGCGGATCGCGAATTCCCGACACTTATAGTGTCAGATTCATATTACTGCGTCAAAGCATATAACAAGGATTTGCAGACATGGATTCAGAACGGTTACAAAGATGACACAGATGCACCGATAAAGCAGAAACTGCTCTGGGAACAAATAGCTCTTTTACAAAAAGAACTACCAAAGACTCACGTGACACACTCACTGAGTCATCAGCGTGATGGCGTTCACGTTGTGGAGAATTCATTGGCTGAAGCAGCCGCAGCCACTAAACCGGCTCCCGTAGATCGAAAAAAGCGTACATTAAAATACATTGACGGTGAAACAATGCTGGCGGTGAAAACGTCATCAAAAGGCGACTGCTCAGCGCTACCGATCAACTATCCACTCAATTATACATACATAATCGATGCGAACTCCGTCCCTTTTGCTCGAATCCCTGGAGTGGGGGATAGAGTGATTCCAAACATGGACAGGAGAAGCTTGTTAATCGCAGACGCACACATGGGCGAGGGTCTCAGACACCTTAAATTAAAAGATTCTCTGGAAGAATTACAATCACGGTACTGGTGGCCAGGCATGAGCCTGCACTACACCATGTTTGTAAAAAACTGCCCAAACTGCAACAGAGATCGCAGTGGGGAGAGAAACAGTTTAATACCTCGTCGTATCAAGGCAGATAATATTACCAGCAAAAAGAATGGCTTGCGATTAACATATACAGGCTAGTTTCCACTTATAATGTAGATCACCAGCACTCGGCTGACGTCCGGACTATTATACAAGATTTGCGAGTCTAAATGGCATATACGCTAAGAGCATGTTACGTTTGACCATTGTTTTCACTCAGGCATACCAGCCTGGGGGGAAACATGGCCAAATGAGCACAGTCCAGCGGGAATCTTCTCACTTCCTTCCTGAGGGTACGGGATGGTGTAAAGAAAAAACCAAGGCAGAAAGCAATCTATAATGGAAAGGATATTAGGTTCGGGAGCTGGGTGGGTCAAACATCTAATAAGTGTCCAACGTAGTCTAAATAACTTGCCAAGAAATTCTCTGAAGGGATTCAGTCCGTACGAATTATTATTTGGAACTAGAATGATAATCTCTGACCTTGATAGTCAGACTTCAGTGGTTAAAGAAAAAAGCTTTGATGTCAAAGACCGTTTGGCTATTTTGCAGGACTTAAACAAAACAAGAAAAGACCTGAGCAACATACAGTTGAAACAACAGCCAACAACCACTGAAGAATCACCACCTGTCCCAGCAAGACCTGTCTGGATTCCAAAAGTCGGGGATCTAGTCAGGGAGAAGATCGCGGTAAAGAAGGAATTTGGGCCTTCCTACAGAAAAGCAGTTCCTGTCTTGTCTGTCAACGGGACAAGATCAGTTGTACTACCGCCACTTGCTGGAAAAAAGGAGAACCGAGTTGTATCCATCGACCTGGTAAAACCACAACATGTGGCCGATAACAAACAGTAGGCCAAGTGGACTCCCAATAAGTAGCAGAACACCAAGGTTTGCTACCAGCACAGAGGTCCTATCAAAAAGGCTCATCACATTCGAAACGCCTGCAGAAGAACAAGAAGGACTATGCAACAATGCAATAGAACTCAGACCTCTGAAAACCCAAATAAAGACATTTAGCAGAGACACACCAATCTATACTGAAGTACCAAGTGAAAATGCAAAAAACAAAAATCCTGAACCAATTGGAACAATTGACAGAACTGCATCCGGTTACTTCATCAACTTCGATGATTCCTCTGACGGCTTCAGTGAATCAAAGACACAGCCATCATCAAAATCCTTTAAAGACAAAGCGAAGGAACTTTTGAAACAACTGAAAGAAACATATCTGGTTTCTCCATGGATTGAATTTTGGGTGGGTTTTGGTGCATTTATCCTCATACTTTGGCTCATCATGGTATTTACTTTGGGACGCTTCATTGAGGGAAAATATGCTAAAATGGACACAGCAAGTCAGAACATCAACTTGATCCTCAAACCACACACATCTTCACACGTCGAGAAAAGAGAACTTTCTTCAGAACTTTCTTCAGCCAACTTCACAGCCAATCCGATACCTGGTGGGGTAGCCTGGGACAACACTGACTATGAAATTTATGGTCCGGTCGAGATCCTGAAATATCCACACCAAATCAAGATCTCCTTGAGTGACTTTGCAAAACCAAACTCATTTGCTGATGATTGGGACTTCGAAAGCATTAACAACATGATGTCTGACTTAGTAATGTCTGCTAAATTTACCAAACATGATTATTTGCAAGGTTCTACAAATTATGATAGTATGTATTGCTATAACCATTATGGTAACCATTTTTTACATAAATCTGCACAACCTAGAAATGTTTTAAATTATAATCAATGGGAACATTGTGCTACACCTCCAAAAGGAAGCTCTAGAACCATATATGACAAATATTCATATTTTTCAGGTTTTAACATAAGTAATGCTGAAACATTTTATTTTAAATTGTCAAACAAGACAGGGATGAAAACCATGATAACCAACACAAAATTGATGTATTCAGATTCATTCTTTGAAAAAATGAATACTTTTGGATTTGATTATTGGGACAAAAATGTTGATTTGAAAAGTGTTTGGGGTACAAAAGATTGGCAAGTACAGGGTATAGAAGCTTTGTTTAGAGCCTGCATGATCCCAGAACAAATGATATTTTTAAATGACACTGTTCAACAAGCCACCTGTCTTGGCTTAGCCAAAATCAAAGATTTAAATAAACCGTCTATTCCAAAGCCAACAATGTTTAGCAATAACTCTGATACAGATGAAGAAATAGACGTAAACCATATATTAAACCAAAACAGAACACATCCTGATTGGAAACAATGGTTGATCTGGCCCACAGATACAAATAACTGTCAAGATAGATTCCTGAATAAAACACAGGGTTTCAAAATGACCAGGCCAGACCCTAGATATCCCCAAAGACATCACCCAGGGATAATAACAACCTACAGTGTGGGCAAATTATGCCTTCAATGGCTACAAACTTCCACACTGCCTGAAATTAAGCAACACCTAACTTTACTTACTGATGGTGCCGACTTGCGTGATTTCATAATGGGACCACGCAAACAGCGTCAAAAGCGTTTCATAGCAGCCTCTGTATATGCAGCATACAATGAGGCCTGGAAGGTTACTCAAATTGAGACAGCAGAAAGAATATGGGAAATTGACCGTATTAATTTGGAAAAATCACTTTCTGTAGTGGACAATGGGTTAATGACTCTGTCCTCCAGAATTTTTTCATTGGACAGCATTGTGTCTTCAGCAATCGATATATTATCGCAAGACTTACTGTTATTACAACATGGTCAGTCACAATTGCGTTCAATTGTACAGCTTGGCTGGACGTTACAAAATCTGCGTTCAGGCTATGTGCCTTGGCGTTTAATCAACACAACGTCACTATTCCAAATCTTTAACCTTACTGATAGACAAATCGGTATGGCGCAAAAGGGTGCTGATTATACAATCTTGAGCATTGAAAAACTAGAAAGATTACCAATGACAATGTCAGAACGACCTGTCAGTGAATGGATAATACACGGAATCATAAATATTCCAATCTCAACCTTCAGGTTTCAATACTGCCAAAAATATATACAGGCTGGCATGTACGAGAAATTGGGAAAGGGGTACCTTAAAACAACTTGGAACCTGCCCTATTCACATGCATGTGTCAGTAATAAAGGACAGAAAGTGTTTCTTAGTGGCAACAATTGTGCTATGTCACTAAGCGGCACGCTTCTGTGTAACGGTATTAGTTTGCACGGAGCCTGTGAAGGGAATTCATACAACCTTTCATGTCACCAGCAAGGCGCCCCTGCAACTGAAATAGAACCATTCTTTCAAAGACTCTATAATGGGAGTTACATTCTTATTGTAGACCGCAGATGTTGTAGTCTTATGCCCGGGACTCCTTATCTAGTCACTACGACGGCGAAGGTCAAGTGCTGTGGACGCTCTTTATTCCCCAGCTCCTTTCCAGACAGGGAGGCAAGGGCATGGCCCAGTTTGAAAATTACTTCTATTCGAATAGATACTTTAAGCAGAATGAAAACAGTGCTTCTTCAGACGCCTACAAGGCTCACGTCATCAAAAGAAACGTATGATCTACAAGTCGCAAGGACGACTGCAGAGATACATACATTATTATCAACTAATTCCCCCGTACATTTCACGGAAATCCTGAGCGAAATCTTAAATATTTCTGATACCAATGGGATCTCAGGGGTATTTAAGACAGTATTTTCGATGGCATTAACACCATTCAAAGCCATACTGGGTATTTTTCCAGATTTCGTCCATTCGATTTTTGGCGGACTTCCCCTGATCCTGGGACTAATTGCAGGAATCCTATTCTTAGTCCTTATTTTTCGTTATGGCAACCCATGTCACAGATCAAACTCTCGCGACAATGGAAGAAACGATCCTAGCCATTGGATACCGAGACCGGATATCTAAAATCCTGGGACTATCCCTGCTTAGAGACCTGAACATGACTTGGTTTCTATCATTTCGACCAATGTGGCAAAGATGTGTTTTACCTGTATTGAGATGTCTGCTATGCGGAGAAGAATGCGTGTTAGACACCTGTCTGACGCTACAATCGGATGTGCCAGTGGATGCAGATACACTGTTGGTTCCTCCCAAGGTTCACGCTTTGTGCTGCCCTCAAAGGCTGCCAATCCTGATGACGGCATTCCTGGAATCTTCACCACTGCGATTGAAGAGTAGTGAAGTTCAAGATGAAAGCAGCATTGAACAGGTACGACCTTCTGTCAGCAATGCGAATCAGAATGTCAATGCAGACAATCATGCGCACGAATGCATGGTTACCCCTATTTCCGACTTAGTGGAACTTTCCCATGAAGCTGTTGACAGTTTTTTCGAAAGCCTTAATGATATGATGTTCTCTCCGGAACAGAAATAGAGACTTTTGAGCAAGCTCGCACACGGCGTTCCCTGAATTCGGCCTTCAACTTTAAAAATAAAGTCACATGAACAATTCTTCCCACCAGTTCACGGACAACAATTTTTTAGCAGCCCCAAATTATTTTTCACAAATTTTTCGGGACACTTATCTTCTGCTTAAAGTAAGAAACTATTCCTAGAGAACTAAGATTTCTATTTTTAGATACTTTATGAACTTTAGTTGCCCGCTGGGATGTTCACAAATATTTTATTATGTGATGAGATGGTCTCGAACTTCCTTTCTGTATAGCCATATTAAGAGCCATTTCATGTGTATTTCTCATATACCAAATAAGCAATAATGTCTACAAATGCGTGTTTACTTTAGCGTTTAATTCATAGCTTAAGTGCATACAATATATATGACTGCAATTTTTCAGTATATTTGAAAATTTCAAAATGCATTTATGTATTTTGGGGTGGTAAGGTATACACTATAGTATGTTGTACTATGTTATACTATGCATAGATTAGTAAATATGACCATAGTTAGCGTGGAGTGGGTGTCATGTATTCCTATAGGTTCTGAATCGATCCCCCTATTCCTGACCCTATTCTGGTTAAACTAACTATCAAGTTAACTAACAGTCAGCCCATGAGGCAAGAACAGCCCCCATGATGCAGATACCGTTATCTGACGCAGTCACACTACGGCACAGGAACGTGTTATCTGATTAGGTCATAACGCTTGAGATCTAATTAGACAAGCGACATTCCTCCAGCCCCTGATAAGGCATACGACGTTCTCATAACAAATCAAACCTATGACAACCTGGAAAATCCGTGCGGCCATTGTTTTGATTTCACAGAGAACTTCAGTAAAAGAATGTGCTAACGAGCAAGTCGTATGACATCTTTATTGACGTATCTATGTCCATCCTTACGTCAATCTCGGCACCTTTAAGGTATAAATATTGCCGATCTTGCCCTATGCAAACACACGCGTGGTGACAAGATGGAGCAGCCATACTTGCCGAAGCCGAGAGCAGAAGCAGACCCCGCTGGCGCAGCCCCGCCTTCCTGACGCGCTGAGAGACGCGCTGCTATCTCAAGCCGGGAGACCCAGCACCGGCGTTTCTGGGCAGCCCTCGCAGGCAGCCTGGAATATCGAGAGCAGAGAAAGAGATACCATTCCTCATTCATCCTAACTTCCAGGTACGGAACTGAATAACCCCTCACAGAGAATTCTTTAGTTATTCACTTGGCAAAAACAAACTTAACTTAAACTGTAACTTTCTATTCCCGCCCACGCATTAGACTTAGGTCAGGTACACGGGGTAGGCGTATTTAGAAACACCAGTTGAGTACGTTTAGTCAAATGTATATGTGTATGCAAATATATTTTAATCATTTTAAACATCATATGGCTCAGAAACCATATCAATGTTTTTACAGTATTATTTTATACTATTGCTTTTAATGTATGCACTTTACTTAACTATAAGTATTGCAATAATATCGATCCATTTCTCTTGTACGAGAAAAGAGACTGATCAATAAATAACATCTTTTTATTGAACACGCCCGTCTCTTCCTTTTCTCTACAATCTGATGAGACTAAGAATGCACGTACTGACTGAGTAAAATAATTGCCTTGTGCTCACACGACTCTCGAGATTGACTCTTGATTAGGGGAGAGCAAAGTTGTCATGTTCTATGGTTGTCAGAAACTAAATCCCTTCTTGTCTAATCAGGGAAGTTAATTCCTCCTTGAACATTCGAGAAAGTTTCTAGCGAACTCTGAGCTACGCTGGCAAACCCAAAAATTAAGTCTAGTATCGACAGTAGTAGACCTAGTTAACGTCTGGTCTAGGCCTTTACTGCTGTAGGTATTATTCCAATGCGCAGAGCCTATTGGGAAAATAGGAACTACACTACACTTGCATCCCTTTTCAAACTGGATTTGAAAAATTCAAGTGTATAACTCCTGCGTGGAATGGTTGCAGAATTAGCTAATTTGTGCAACAAGAGCTCCAGATATGAAGTCTGTCTTGCAATTGAGATATGAATGCTCTCCTGCTGCATACGTCACCTGACCTGCAAGTGATGTCGACAGTTGTTTATTCAACTCAGTTGGCCAATCGATTTGCACTCGCTGGGGTTGGATAGTCTGGTCACGATCACTGCAGTTTGATCCTGGAGTGATACCTGCTTTGTAAGCACTCTGCCATGATGGGCGTGGGTGTGCAGCTCCAACGTGATCCAAGTAGGTCATTGGGCCACTATCTCTGGAGGTCTCACCCTTCTCTGATGCCTCTTAAGAGCTAGTTTTGAATGCTGTAATGAGTGTGCCATTTACAAGGTCTAATACATCCTTTATCTTGTACATGTCACGATTTTAGAAAGGTCTTTGGCATAACTCTTGTTATTCTTTTGTCAGAGGTGAGGCAGTCTCCCACCAAGCACTGTGGCAAGGGGAGCAAGAGGAAAGCGGAAGACGTGGTCTTGGAGGAGCAGCAGTCCTGGATCGAGGCGCTGGCCGAAGACCTGCCGGATGAGAACGATGAGGGCGATGTAACTTACCAGGTATGGGCAGGCCAAGAGGTGATGTGAGCCGCACTGGTCTTACAGCTGTGCGGTACTGTCCAGAGTTTGGCCACAACATGGGCAGCCCTACTGTCCCAGAGGCAGTCAAAGCAGCATGTAAAAGCCACAGGGGGTCCTGGAGATGAAGTAAATTCGTATCCCAAGATTACAGTGCCCACACAAATAAACAATTAAGATTAAGTAACTTTCACAAAATATCAACCGACTATACAACCAGAACATTTGTGCTCAACATTACACAAAACGTACACATTCATTCAAACAATACATTAACAAAACAAATACTGACAGAGGGTCCTCCATTTAGTCCACACAAGATGGAACCTATTACAATGTTCCTTTACATTTTGCCAATCTTGTGATACACATTTACGTTCTAGCCTGGAAGGAACCCTGTGGCTTTTCGATGTACTTTCCACAGAGCCGTTGCTGCACAACGGGCCAAAGGCCAGCCATGCCCAGAGGCTGACATTTCTATGCTTTATCAGAATTTAAAACTATTATTTCAAATATGAGGACCAGACTAATGAGTTTTCCATTGTTATGCAGTTATGGCATACTACCTTTAACCTGGATGATTTCTGCTTCTGTAAAAATATTCAGCATACACGCATTTTTAATCGCTGCCTATCCCAGTGGGTCCCTGATGGCCAATCTCACCCCCCCCTCGATCCTCCCTTGTGCAGGAAGTTCACTACCATGTAACTTCTGAGCACGCTTCAGACCATCTAAAATAGATGAACTCGTGAGTAGGGTTGAAATTGACTCCCTAACTGGAGTAGGTGGCATTTTGGGCTTTGAGGTACGGAAGGGTAGGACGAACCATGTGCTTTGCCAGTAAAATCTGCCACCAATGTTTAGCCTGAGATTATAAAAGTTAATCTGTTTTTGGCCGTTTTTTTGCAGGGTCTCTCTGTGTGTCTGTGTGTGTGTGTGTATATATGTGTGTGTGTATATATATATATATATATATATATATAATTAGTGACATGATCCCTTGAATGATAGTTTACAGTCTGACTTTCAAGAAATGAGATTCCGAAGTGCAACGTTGAGTCTGAAGTTGGCAAAGAATTTTCATTACTTTCAGTTCACAAAAGCGAATTATTACGTGGGTAGAGTATGCATTTCTAAGGTGGAGAAAGTGTGTTGAAACCTGTGGACAGTTTAGAAGTCTTGCAAGTGATTTACTGGAATGCAAAGTAGACAATTTATAATTCAGATCGTGCATGTCATTCACGTTTCTTGAAGTAAGTGATTAAGGAAGTTGGCTCTGCTGGTGTGTGTGTGTGCGCATGGCTCTGTGTGTGTGTGTGCGCGCGTGGCTGTCTGTGTGTGTGTGTGTGCGCGTGGCTCTGTCTGTGTGTGTGTGTGTGCGCGTGGCTCTGTGTGTGTGTGTGTGTGTGTGTGCGCGTGGCTCTGTCTGTGTGTGTGTGTGTGCGCGTGGCTCTGTCTGTGTGCGCGCGCGTGGCTCTGTGTGTGTGCGCGCGCGTGGCTCTGTGTGTGTGCGCGCGCGTGGCTCTGTGTGTGTGGCTCTGTGTGTGTGTGGCTCTGTGTGTGTGTGGCTCTGTGTGTGCGCGAGTGGCTCTGTGTGCGCGAGTAGCTGTGTGTGTGTGTGGCTCTGTGTGTGTGTGTGCGTGGCTCTGTGTGTGTGTGTGCGTGGCTCTGTGTGTGTGTGTGCGTGGCTCTGTGTGTGCGTGGCTCTGTGTGTGCGTGGCTCTGTGTGTGCGTGGCTGTGTGTGCGTGGCTGTGTGTGTGCGTGGCTGTGTGTGTGCGTGGCTCTGTGTGCGTGGCTGTGTGTGCGTGGCTGTGTGTGCGTGGCTGTGTGTGCGTGGCTCTGTGTGTGCGTGGCTCTGTGTGTGTGCGTGGCTCTGTGTGTGTGCGTGGCTCTGTGTGTGTGCGTGGCTCTGTGTGTGTGCGTGGCTCTGTGTGTGTGCGTGGCTGTGTGTGTGTGCGTGGCTCTGTGTGTGTGCGTGGCTCTGTGTGTGTGCGTGGCTCTGTGTGTGTGCGTGGCTCTGTGTGTGTGCGTGGCTCTGTGTGTGCGTGGCTCTGTGTGTGCGTGGCTCTGTGTGTGCGTGGCTCTGTGTGTGTGCGTGGCTCTGTGTGTGTGCGTGGCTCTGTGTGTGTGCGTGGCTCTGTGTGTGTGCGTGGCTCTGTGTGTGTGCGTGGCTCTGTGTGTGTGCGTGGCTCTGTGTGTGTGCGTGGCTCTGTGTGTGTGCGTGGCTCTGTGTGTGTGCGTGGCTCTGTGTGTGTGCGTGGCTCTGTGTGTGTGCGTGGCTCTGTCTTTGTGTGTGTGTGTCTGTGGGTGCGCGTGTGGCTCTGTGTGGATAGCTTTTTTGGTAGGTGGCTCTATGTGTGGGTGGCTCTGTCTGTGTGAGGGTGGCTCTGTGTAGGTGGCTCTATGTGAATGACTGTGTGGGTGGCTCTGTGTGGGTGGCTCTGTATGTGTGTGTGGGTGGCTTTGTGTGTGTGGTTCTTTGTGGGTGTAAATGCAATAGGTCATGCATATGCGAGCGATTAAGCTATTGGCATTGTAAATGACAATGCTATTTATTTAACGATTAAGCTATTGACAATGTAAATGACAATACCATTTATTTATGATAAAAAAAAAAGAAAATGTCATGAGCAATGCCAATAGCTCTACCTTTAATAATGCCGAGACCATTGCATTGTAAATGCTTGTTTCTGATTGTTGATTATCAGGCCTCATGCAAGAAGGCGAACTGAACCTTGTTGGGTGATCTTCTCGGCGTTTATTGTGTTATGTTACCCGAAGAGGAGGGCCATGAAATTTCCCACCGCAGATACAGTCGGTGACAGGTTTCACACTGTAGAATAAAATCAGCCTCGGGAGACCTGCATCTGGGATAGCTGAATGCCAATTCCTAGTGGAATTTGCGGGCGACAATTGGGGCAAGATAACGAATGGTGAAGAATCTGTTCTTTATCATCTTAGATTTTACATTCCAAGTAGATCCTTTGGGGGTTTTGGGTTATCTTAGGTCAATGTACTTAAATACTCCGTTTCATTCATTCCTATCCAGTGGTGATAGTGTAGGAGCAGCCTAAAGAAATATATTTAGGGTCTATACCTTGCACCCTCACTCACACCACAGGTTATTTCATCCATTAGGGAAGGAAGGACTAAAAGGACAGGAAACCCCAGGTCCGAAGAGGTCCAGGTGGATATGAAATGCCATGCTAGAAATGTTCCATCACTAGATATGTTAGGGTGCAGGAGCTATGAAACTAAAGCACCTCTTGAAATTGTGCTGCTAAAAAGTGACAGAGGTCTGCAACTTGATCCCACCTACTACCAAGGTCATGATAGTGTACAGTAGGATCTCGAGAGGCCACACCCTTCAATCCACAGAAGTTGGGACAAATATTTGCAGCTGTATAAAAAGGCAGAGCCAGACTTGCGGAAATTACATAAGTAATAGAGTAAGAGGACAATAAACACATTTAATAGCTGCCCACAATATGGCGGAATAAACCACCCTGTCCGCATCCACCTAGAATGCATTCAGGAAAGAGAGCAGGTTCAACAGAAGTACTTCATCTCTGTCATTGCCAATGGCAATACCAAATGTTTACTTTCACTGGCGGCGCATTGAAAACTGGTTCCATCAATAATGGTCAAGCTGGGTAGCATTAGGGGTACCATTTTTAGACCTCTCCCGAGTGATTATGAGATCGCTAGCCCAGGATATAACTGAAATATACCCAAGGCGCTGATGTCTTGGGATATGTGAAGTACAGCGAAATGTCCTCAAATATACAATAAAATCACTCACTACTAAAGACTAACATAATCTCTGTTCCTACAATCCTCTGGCCTGTGCATCAGGGCTAAAGGCTCAACTGAACGGGCAAACAGCATAGAACACAGGGTGCTACAGAACTCAACACCATTCCGAATACAAAGAGTAGGAAACAGTTTGCTATTGACCAGAACCACAGTTATGGAATCCGTATTCAACATCTTAGTACAGGATCCATCCTAAAATACTACAGCGCCTGACAGGACACATAAGAAAACTGTGTCAAATAACTCCCTTGTCGCTGCACTAGCTCACCCCTCCACACATCTACAGATGTAACTTGTTGTAAAACGATATGTCAAAGAAATACCTTTGTCAGAGCAATTAAGTGTAGGTACTAAGGCTTTAAGGAGATTTGCTCCAGTTAAAGCTCACTGTGCATTGAACACAGAAAGAGGGTGTTGTGACTTAGATGGTCGCTGAGCGGCTTGGGATGGACACAGGCGAAGGTCTCATACGTTATAAGAGGCAGTGAGCCTAGTAGACTAGTGGCCAGTGCAATGGGACATGGTTTGTAAAACTCTGCCCCTAAAAGTCAGAGCCGTGAGCCTTCTTGGATGCCAGCAAACCTATAGCTGACAGCACTCCAGGCAATAAAACCCGGGCTTCCAAGGTGTCCCGTTCATTCCTAGTTTCCCCTGGAAAAGCAAGTGAGCCTAGGGATGCTAGCAGTCCAGTGGGACCCAACTGACATCACCTGAATATAATGGTGCCAACAGTACTGGCAAAAAGGCTGCAGCCTGATTCACTGTCAACGAACACCTCCCCAGAAGGGTCAACCAGACAGGAAATGAGCGGAAGGCCAGGCATGAGAACAGGCAGGGAAATCGCACTGCCCATGGATCCATTTCAGCACCCTGTGGCTGAGAGATTTAATTTCGCCATCAGTGCCCATTAAAACAACTTTGTTGGGTCTGAATGTTGTGCAGCTGGCGATCCAGCCAAGACTGGGCACGTGCAGCTTCCAGTCCCGTCAATCTTCTCTAAGATTCTGCATAGTGTTCCACGAATCTTATTTTCTAGCAAAATGCATGTTTGCAGCTTTATGTGACTCCTACAGTGACGAGTATGTAATCGGAAGAAGCATCAGTTTCAAATAACAATTGCACATACTCTGTTAATGCTGACCGAAACAGTACACTGGTCAGACAGTCGTTCTTAAATCTGTACAAGGATAGAAGTCTTAGATTTCCCTCAGTTAAGGGTATTCTCAACAGAGGCATAGTTCTTCTTCAGAAAACTATTGAACACTCCTCTTTTTCAAAGGCACGTCACATATATCCTTCAGCCACTGAGTTCACTATGTTCTTTTGGACAGGACCGATATGTTTAAAATCAAAACTCTAGACAAACAGTCAAAGGAGAAACCTCAGATTCAATGTGGCTCCAATCCTATATAAGACTGCCTACAGAATGCAAGAATAACATATCTTTTTATTTCAGAAATCAAAAAATATCTGCTCTCTCGTGCTTGAGATCCAGTTATAAACTGTTGTTTGAGGTTACGCAATTCAAACATACCCACTGGGGGTGAGGTGGGCATTCTTTTAGTGTAAAAGGAGCCAAGTTGGTGAATTGGACATGCACCATTCCCTCACCTGCTACAGTTCAGAAAATACCCTATAACTAGGCTATTATCACAGTAAATGGCCTTCATCCTGCTCCCGCATGTGACGAGTGTCAAACGCTCCGTTAGAATGATAGTGCGCTAAATAAATTCCCATAAATACAATTCTAGAAAGTAGCTTTTTTTAAAGGCACATCTTTTCCTAGGAGACTTACTTAAAATCAGGTTTTGTCCATTGTACATTTACACTCCATCTGATATCCTTTGGGATCTTGTTCGCGCTATATAAAACTTTATAAATAAATAAATAACTATTATAGCCCTTTAAGATTTATTTATTAGGATCCAGGACTCAGACACACTAAGTGTGGGAAATTTCAGCAGGTCTGACATTAAAGTCATGTTGCATGGTAATATGAAGCATATAGCATGGGGTTGGATATGTATTGGTCAGGGTGGCTCCTCCTCGGGAGCAGAGGAGCGTCGCCCCACCTGCTGCGAGAGCAGCAGGCAAACACAAATAAATAAAATGGCATGCCAATGACATTTATTTTATTTTATTTGCCACCACACCGGCTTGCGCAGTGTACAGTGCGAGGTTGGGGCTGAATCCTGCAAATGCAGGATTACAGCACTTGTCTACAGTGCGCATGACAGATTGGCCAGCCGTCTTGCGTTGGCCAGCCAGACATGAGCACTGTAGTCCCAACAACCCAAAGATTGTGTAACGTCCTGGGGCTTGCTGACACAGGCCTTCTCCCTCAAAATGAGCGCGGGGTGAGCCTGCTCCCACCAATCCTGGAGCTTCTTTTACAGCTTGAAAGCAGCTCCAGGATTGGTTGGAGTTGCATTTCACGAGCAGGAACGAAATCCTTCCTTTTTCTGCACGTGGGCAGTGCTGCCTTGGTCGAGCTTCTGAATGAATGGCGAATTGTGCGCCTTCGCGCCACACCATTATTTTTAAGCTAGCCGCCACTGGTATTTGTGTGGATGAAAAGAACTGTAGAATTATATTGGAGCAGGGTAAAAGGTCAGGTGGCATTTGCACTCTAACGCTCCCAACATGTGGGCGTAGCCAAAGCCCTTCTCTCTAGTGGTACTCACGTAATTGCCTGACGGCAGCTGCGCTGTCAAGCCTGACCATAAAAATATCTTGAGACCCCTTTCGCCGTTAGAGAATGTAAATGTTTGAAATTTTCAGGAAGATGGGTGCAACATGAGAAAATCTCATCTGAAAAATATAGATTGAAATGGCTTAGATTTTAAATACACTAATTTAAAAAAGTGGGTAGAAACCATTGACGTATTAGAACAATGTTACCTCCAGTAACACTGATCAGGGACAGTGAATATTGCGGCAAACACGAAATGTATCATTAAAAATTTTAACATTTAAAAAAAACAATCCCTGTTCTTCCTCGCCCATCCCAGTCCTGATGAATTCGCAGCTGCCACCATCCTTCCATGCTGCTAACAGGAAGTACTGTGGCCAGGGGAGCAGTAAAAGGAAGAAAGCAGAGAATAATATGCCTCTGGGAAAGAGGGGCAGAAAGGAGCACAGGTAGGTGCGACATGTGGGGTTTGAAACAGTACAACACACATCGAAAATAAAAGAGAACGAATGATGTTTACCATTAGATTTTACCTAGTACTCACAATATGTGACACCTTTTTATTCTCACTGAAAAATTCAAACCAGGTATCCTTTAATTTCTTTTTCACTAACGAATGTGCGAACAAGTGGCGTGACATCATTTATTGCACTATACAAGAACCAAAGCAAACCATGGAAATGGAGCCCTTAAATTCAATATAAAAGCAGACACGTGCTAACTGCACTTTGTAGTCATCATGAGGATCCGTGTGCAGCACGCACACTCCTGGTAGAAGAATCAACCTGACCATCAGGTACATCTGCCATTGGCACTGAAGCCTCATAAAGCGCCTGGGACGGACGGATATACAGCAATCTTCTATAAGACGTCCGCCTCTGTGCTCAGCCCTTATCTGGCACGCTTATTCAATCAGATGGCCGATGAGGGGGAGACCTCGAACTATGGCGGAGGCCATGATCTCGGTCATACCCAAGCCAGGGAAGGACCCTAGCAGATGTGCCTCTTATAGGCCTATTGCCCTGCTCAATCTCGACGCAAAGCTGTACTCCTCTATACTTGCGAAAAGGCTTAATGATTTAATGCCTGCTCTCATCCACCCAGACCAGTCTGGATTTATTAAGGGGCGCCAGACCCACGACAACACTCAACGTATAGTACATCTGATTGAGAAGGCCAATAAGTTTTAAATCCCGGCGGTGCTAGTGGGGCATGATGCCGAAAAGGCATTTGACAGGGTGGACTGGGTCTTTCTATTTCAAACGCTGACCGCGTTCGGCTTTTCCTCTAGGTTCCTGAACATGCTTCGGGCTAACTACTTGTTAGTTCTTTTTTGCTTTCTCTTTTCCTTTCTGACAAAGTCGATAGGTAGCGTTTAGTAGGGGGACGCGTGGATCTGCGCTTTCGCCTGCGAAAGATGTCACTTTTTGCATGGGAGGCGCAGGTCCGTCAATTTGTTGATCACAGTCTGGGCGCTAAGATGTATTGCCATTTACCTTTTCCATTGGACAGCTGTTTTGCTAACCCCCACTCCCGTAAGAAGATGACACCCTTAGAGTGCTGCCCTGTTAACCTGGGGTCTTAGTTCGGATGGACTTTTGCTCTGTCCTGGCTTTGCATTAATGACTGTTCCCCCTGCGTGGGATGGAGTGCGGGATTGTCGCAAGTTTTTTTTTTCTTTTGATATAACAATAAACATATCTTTGAAGAAAAAAAAATAGATCATCTTGACTTCAACTCCTCTATAACGGACTATGCCCCGAGTTATGAGTGCATCAAGATAGTAAATTACTTGTTTACTGTTCCGAAGCTTGGATCCCCTTACTGGTACATTAACAGAATATACATTTTTTTGCGATCTCCAGTACGCACATCTCCCGCATGGGTTTGTCAGATTACACACCAATGGAGCCAGCACTGAGCGCATATGCCTATATGCTCAATATGTACATGTGGTTATATCTGTTCAAACTCTCTCCGTCTTTAACATCACATATGTAGGGATATGACCTTTCTGCAGGGCCACCTCAGATTTTTCGCCTTATGCCAGACCCTATATTTTTGCTGGCTGTAGAACTCCGTACACTTCAGCTCTGCTAACCAGTGATAAAGTGCTTGTTGTTTCCCTTTCAGCATAGTGAAATGGTCATACCTCTAATTTGCCCATTTAACTTACCTATAAATCCCTAGTATATGGTAGAGGGTGTACCAAAAGCCTGCAAGTTAAATGTCACTAGTGGTCTGTAGCACTGATTGTGCTACTAACTATAGGGGAAGTGCAAATATGCCTGCAGGCCTACCATTTGTAGGCTGTCTGCTGCAGTTTTAAAATGCAAATTTGAGTTGCCAAAATCTTCCTTCTAAATACTTATGTCACCCCTATGAATACCCTTTTGCCCATAACGCAGGGTGCATTGCATTTAAAAGTAGGACATTTAATTTAACCCCTTAGCTGCTGGCCCGATTCCCCCGCTGTGCTGGGGGGAGGGGGGCACGCACAGCGCCCAGGTGCTCATGACGAGCTCAGCTCGTCATGAGCCACGGTTCTCGTGTGCTCATGACGAGATGAGCTCGTCACGGCCACACCCGTTTTCTCAGAACGCTCAGCACAGCAGGGGAATTATCCCCACGTGCGAGTGTTCTAACGGCCGTGACGAGCTCAGCTCGTCTTGAGCACACGAGACCCGTGGCTCATGACAAGCTGAGCTCGTCATGAGCGTGGGAGGGGTTAATGTTAAACATGGCCATACATCGAAAAGGCCCCCAAAAGCTTTTTTCATTGCAGCAAGGCTGGCTGTTCCATAGGAAAACAATGGGATGCAATATTATATACAAATACTGTACCTCAGGAATGTGATTAGCTAGACAAATAAGTTAACTTTTAAAAATAGCTATTACAAATCCGATTTAAGGGTGAAGTTGGATACTATTAAGGAAAAGTAACTTTTAGAAAGTTGTCTTTTTCTTGCCTCAAGTCCCTGAAGGCTAATTTGCCTTTTTCTCTCGTCCTTCTGCCAGCCTGTGATTAGTACTTGAACAGTGTAAGGCATGTAAGATACATCCAAGGAGAAAATAGGCTGACTTGAAGGAGTTTAGATTACCCCTTTGTACCTGACAGAATGCGCAGGGTGAGGCTGAGAGCATCAATTTTTACCCTTAAAGTGTCGAATACTGTTCGATAGGTCTGCTGGGGTGTTTCATATAACGTTTGGTGCACACTTCAGAGGCATGCTCTGGCATAGGTAAATGTTAGCTGACACCTGGGCAGTACCCTTCATTTGTACACCCCCCCCCCCCACACACTAGCACCCCCTACAGACAGGCTCCAATCAATTACTTTTCGACATTACAGTGTCAAATTCTGTTTGAGTATCTAATCCTGTTTGCAGGTATGCTGGGTTTTACATATAACCATTGGCTTACACTTCAAGGTGTGAGAACTGGATTTTAGTGTTAGGTGTGCGATTACACTAGAATTGCCATAGTACACTACCCTCACACATCCACAGCCCCTCAGAACCCAAGTTTAATTTGTCCTAAAGGTCCGGCTTTCACATTGTGGATCAAAAGGTGGGTTGGAAACCCCTGAAAGGAGTGAATCTCCAACTAGTGTTTGGAGCCTATACAAAGCAGATGCCCTCGTAAGGTGTGGCTTCATGGAGGATTTGGGAGGACCACATAGTTTGAGGTGTCTACTGAGTTGAGATTCTTCCTCGCCAAACAAGACACTGCTAGACAACGGAGCTCCACTCCTACCCCCCCCCCCCTCCCCAACCGAACCCCTACCAGCACCATAAATGAATGACTGAAGGGAAGGATTGGTGCATCCATGTCATAAAACAAATGTATGAGGCAGAGGGTTGGCTCCACAAACCTGAAAATATCTGGGGGCCATGGTTAAACCATTTCTAATTGTCATAAACACTGGACTGTGCATGCCCCGCAGAGCTGCATTAGTATGGAATCAAAGTACAGCAGTCCACTGAACTGAAAGGGATAGTGCTGGTTAAGGTCTTGCTAAGAAAGTTACTTATTTATGAATTATTTCCTACAAGCTGCAAAAAAAAAACCAATTAAGGATGCAACACTGGTTTTTATTCAAAAGTTTCATAAAGCCTTCAATGCTTCTAAATAATGCCCGAGTAATCCGAGTTGAAAACATGTCAGTGACATGAACTTTTTCTGAATGTATTCACATAACAGTAACATTATGTTTCAGCACATCTGTGTGTTTATTCTCGTTAAGGTTGAGCCTGCAGTTCATAATCAACGCTGCTTACATTTTCACAGAAGCATCTGCAACTGTATTCCACACTGCTTTCTTTGCAACAACGCTGCTTACATTTTCACAGAAGGCACCTGCAACTGAATTCTACACTGCTTTATGTGCAAAAGTTTATTTAGAAGCAGCTTTCAGTAACCTGCCCATGGGTCCACATTCTCTTTTTAGTAGAGAAAAAAAAGGTTTTTATGTCGAAGGCTTACCTAGTTAGCAAACAAAACAGTAACATTTATAAAACCATACAATAACCTGAAAGCCTGCCCAGGTCTGTTTTTTCGCTTACGCACATGTTTAAGAATAGGTCCCAGAAACGGGGGCTGAGGGAAATCACCCTGAAAAAATCGTGTTTTAGAGAATATTCTTGCTGGGAGGAAAAGAGAATGCAGTTAGGCTATCGCTGGATTTTACCCAGCAGTGCAATTCCATAATTAGAACTTACAAGCTAATTATATGTTATTATAGAAAACCAGATCTGCTTCAGACTTTCGATTGTCCTTTGGCAATTTTTATCTAAATGTTGGCGGAAATTGCAAAGGCCAATCACTCTCAAAACAAAAAAACTGTGCAAGCGTTGTTATGTCTCTCAATCATATTTTTGTGGATTCTTCGAAGCAACTTGTTGGCACTTCATTACAAGCATTGGCATAGATAGTCAATAGGGCTTCCCTTTGGGACCGTGTAAGTGTTTAGCCAGAGCTATTTATTGGCTCTGCCAATGTATTTAGAGTAGTAGATGTGCAGCATGTTGAAAAGTAATAATAAAGTGTTATACGCATTTTTCTTACCTTATACATAACCAAGAAGACATTTTATACAACTGAATGACCCTATCAAAAATAGAATTAACAACAAAAAAATCTTCTAGTTTTTTTTGTCCTTGCAATATTGGCAAATTCTTCCGGTTTGGTTTAATGCTTGTTTGTCTTAGCTTTTGTTGTTGTTATTGTTTGGGGTGGGGGGGAGGGGGAGCTAAACTACGGGCAGGTGGATGTTGGGAAATAGTACCAGAAATTGCAGCGGATGGATAGTAGGGGAGAATCAACAGATGTCAGATTCTGAAGGCAGTCTGAGGTGGTGCTGAGTGAAACTGAGGTGGTGGTGTGCTGGTGCAGAGGTGATGCGGAGTGATGCTGAAGCGGTGGCGCTGCACTGGTGCTGAGGTAATGCTGTGCTTATGGTTGTTCTGTGTTGATCCTGAGTTTGTGCTGCACAGGTGCACTGATGAGATTGTGCTGTGCTAATATGGTGCTGTGCAGAGGTGGTGCTGTGCTGATTCTGAGGAGGTGCTGCCCTGATGCTGTGCTGGCGCTGAGGTGATGCTGCCCTGATGCTGAGGTGATGTTCAGGTGATGTTGAGTGGTACCGAGGTGATGGTGCTGCACTTGTGCTTAGGTGGTGCTAAATTGCTGCTGTGGGGCTTCACTGTTGGTGGTGGTGCTGTGCGTATGTGGAGATGTAGCGACGCTGAAGTTGAGGTGGTGCTGCGCTGATGCTAAGGTGGTGCTGAACTGGTGATGGTACATTGATGAGTAGATGGTGCTGTGCTGATACGGAGGTGTGCTGTAGTGGGGCTCAGGTGATGCTAAGTGATGCTGAGGTGGTACTGAGTGATGCTGAAGTGGTGCTGAGAGATGCTGTGGTTTTGGCCAGTCATACTGAGGTGGTGCTGCTGCGTCAGTGCTGAAGTGAGGCTGCCGCAGCAGCGCTCAGGTAGAGCCGAGTCAGTGCTCAAGTGGTGCTGAGTTGATGCTGCTCTAATGCTTTAGTGGTGCTGCATTGGTGCTGGATTGCTTTTGAGGTGGGGGTACGCTGGCGCTGTGGTGGGGCTGCGCTGATGGTGAGTTGGTGGGGCACAGAGGAGGTGCAGTGCTGATGCTGAGATGGTGCTGTGGTGGTGCCATGCTGATGCTCAGGTGGTGCTGCGCTGATGCCAAGTGATACTGAGGTGATGGTGTGCTTGTGCTCAGGTGGTGCTGAGTCATGCTTTGGTGGTGGTGCTGCCCTGGGTGCTGAAGTGATGCACTGGTGCTGAGTTGGTACTGAGATGCTGCTGCACTGGTGCTGAGGTGGTGTTGTGCTGGTGCTGTTGTGGGGCTGTACTAAGTTGGTGACGCACTGGTGGTGGTACACTGATGCGGATGTGGTGCTGTGCCTGTCTTTGGTGATGCTGAGAGTTGCTGAGGTGGTGCTGAGTGATGCTGTGCTGTGGGGGTTTCGAGTCATGCTGAGGTGGTGCGGAGTCATACTGAGGTGATGCTGATGTGAGGAGGTGACGCTGCGCTGCTGCTGAAGAGAAGCTGTGCTGATGCTGAGATGGGGCTGTGTTGATTTTGAGGTGGTGCAACACTGGTGCTGCCCTAATGCTGAAGTGGTGCTGCATTGGGGCTGCGCTGGTGATTGTGCACTGATGCAAAGGTGGTGCTGTGCTAATGCTGAGCTGATGTTAACCCCTTCGCTGCTCGCGGTATTTCCCCGCTGTGCTGGGGGCACGTACAGCGCCCCCATGCTCATGAAGAGGTCAGCTCGTCATGAGCCACGGCGCTCCGGTGCTCATGACGAGCTGAGCTCGTCATGACCGCGCCAGTTCCAATGGAACGTTCAGCACAGCAGGGGAATCAACCCAGCGTGTGAGCGTTCCATGGAACGGGCGCGGTCATGACGAGCTAAGGGGGTGCTGCGCTGGTGCTGAGGTGGTGTTGCACTGGTGATGGTGCACTGATTAAGAGGTGGTGTTGTGCTGATGCTGAGGTGGCCCTGAGTGATGTTGTGGTGGTGCTGAGTCATGCTGAGATGGTTGTGCTGCACTGGTGCTGATCTGGTGCTAACTGATGTTTAGTTGGTACTGGGCTGGGCTGAGGTGATATTACACTGGTTCTGAGGTGGTGCTGCGCTGATGCTGAAGTGGTGCTGCGCTGATGTTGAAGTGGAGCTGCGTTGGTACGGATTTGCTGCTGAGGTGGAGCTGCACTGGTGGTGGTGCACTGATGCAGCGGTGGTGCTGTTCTGATTCTGAGATGGTGCTGTGCCGATGGTGAGGTAGTGCTGCGGAGTTGGTGCTGCAGTTATGGTGGCAATGCACTGTTGAGGTGGTTCTGTGCTTGTGCTGAGGTGGTGTTGCATGATACTAAGGTGGTGCGGAGTAATGCTTTGGTGGTGCTCAGGAGATGCGGCGGTGCTGAGTTGGGTCTGTACTGGCGCTGATGTGATGCTGCACAGGTGCTAAGGTAGTGCGTGTGTAAGTGGTGAGGTGGTGCTAGGTTGGTGCTGCTGTCCTGATGCTGTGGTGGGCTTGCACTGGTGCTGAGTTGGTGCTGCGCTGGTGATGCTGTGCTGAGGTGGTGATGCTGAGGAGATGCGCTGGTGCTGAGTGATGCTGCGCTAGTGCTGAGTGATGCTGTGGTGGTGCTGAGTGATGCTGTGGTGATGCGGTGATACTACACTGATGCTGAGGTTGTCAGGAATCCACCTACCGCGCCTACCTAATGTATGGACTACGACTCCCATGAGCCTCTACTGTGAAGGGGTATTTCTTGTCTTATCGCGCTGCGGAGCATGCGCGTTATTCTGTGTCTTCCGGCTTTGCGGTTGGAATCCTCTGTGAGCGGTTTGCCCTTCCCCGAGTCCCGGAGCTGTTCCGAGTTCCCTGCGTCTCCCGCTGGCTTGTGCGGCTTCAGAGGCGGGTGAGTGATAGGAGCGGCTGCTCCTTCTACATGAAACGGAGCGCGGTGTATCGGCCGACCACGCGCTGCCGTTTCAGTCTTCCTGAGACTGGCTTGTTTCCTCCGGTGTCTGTGCCACTGCTGCGCAGGTGCGCTTCGGACACAAAGCGGAACGTAGTGGGTCGACGGACCACACGTTACCGTTTTTGTTTTCATCCTTCTTGGGGTATTGATGTTATTGCAGAGCATAGTGGTGGCTACTACATGCTGCTGTGATAAGGACACTCTGCTCCTTCTATAACAGAACGCTGTGTGTAACCCGCCACATGTTGCCGTTTATGTACATTTCACGTTTGCCTGTAGTGCGGTGGTAGGTTGGTCTAGACCTAGCCGCAAGTACGACTTGGACCTTTTTTCCACAATATATATACAGCGGAGTTCAGTAGTGTTGCTACGTTCTTTCGTGGGTATCGGACTGCATTGTGATACTGAGCCTTCCTCCACGGTATATGAGGATACAATATACATTGGGTTCAAGGAAGAAGACTTACTAGGATTTGTTCTAGAGACTAACGATCTCCAGGTCTTAGTTGGAGAAGTTATACCAAGCCCTTTATTAGTTCTACAAGGACGGTGTCCTTTCTTCCTGGGTTTCGAGAAAAGGGCTTGCGCTTATTGTTTGTTTCCTGGTCTACTGTTGGATTGTTGGTTCCACAGTTGGGTGTGTTTCTAATCACTCCTGTATTCATTTTCCTTAGCGAGAATTGATTAGAGTAGAGATTATAACGTATGCATTGTTTTAATAGTGTTTTCTATGATTATGTCTTTCAGAGCCTAACATCCCAGCAGTCCCTTCCCCTTCCCTGTTTTTTCCCCTCGCCTAATGGTTCGAATTCCCTGTATACAAAAGTCGGGAGTTGGTAACATTAGGAGGTGGACCCCTTTGAGCTACAACCGGATCCTGTGGAGCGTATTCCTGACAGAGGTAGTGCTGTGCTTATAGTGAGGTGGTGCTGCACAGCTGCAGATGTGGTGCTGTGCTCGTGCTGAGGTGGTGCTGCGGTGGAGATCTGGTGTTGCATAGTCAACTTGCAGGATATAATGTTAAGTAACCTCACATTACAAGCTGCTTATGGAGATCATGAATAGGCATCCCTTGATATTGGTTTTATTTCACCAACGATTGAAACCTGAAAGAAAGCATCAAAAGTTGGAATCACGCAACTTAAAGCTGCTTCCATTTTCATAAAACTGAGCAATAACAGCATGTTTACCTCTTTAATCCTATCCAAATAATCACAGCTGTCAAAAGCACAATGTAAACAGGTTGATCCTATTGTTGGCTGTCTTAAACTACACTTCCGTTGCGTAAGTAAATTATTAAAGCTTGGACATTTGAGCTAATGAAATCAGAAATGTTATAGGATGAGAAACAGCCTCTGGCTCAAAAAGCGCTTGTGAAACCAAAGACACTGGAAAACAAGAAATGGATATGAATATCAGCCCTTGGCTGAGGGCATTCAGAAAACCAAACAAGCCCAGGTAAAAGAAAAAGATGGCCGATAGTGAAGTGATCCACATAACCGGACCAGTCTCCAGGGTGTGACCAACACACAGCAAAAGGAGGGACAAATATAAACTATTCACCAATGAAAACAATGGAATTTCGAAAGGCACAAACGAATGAATCGAAACAGTTGGGCGTGCTGAAAGTCCGTACAGTGGATACAGCATGTCTAAAGAGACAGCGTAGGCACCGCCGAGACCTAAAAAAATAGGAATAGAAATCTATATATCTATCTATATCTATCTATCTATCCATCTATCTATCTATATCTATATACATATACATATATATAAAAAAAAATTAATAAAACATCCATGGTTTTGTATTTCTGTGCCTAAGCCTACTATATCCATCATTATGAATTATTGTGACTAGTCTTCACCTAACACCACAACTTCAAATGTTGAAGTCCCAAATCATTTACATGTTATTCTATATTATACTAGGTAGAGGAAGCATTCAAGTAAACACACAAACTGTTTGTGGGTGACAAATCTTAGCATGCAAAGAAAATGATATTCATATCAAACATGAAGCAAAGAGATTATCTCTCAAAACAGCCATAATCAAAATTAAGACATGTAAAGTGGCCTCCATTTATTCCTTTACACTTTGGTTGACCCCATCCTGTCCCTAAATACAAACCAAATAAAACAGACAAGGCAAAAGTACAACTATGTACACCAAAAGGGGATGGAATGAAAGAGGAGGACCTAACTAACCAAAGTATTCTTGCAATAAAAAACCCAAATAATGGATTTCAAAGCTTTATTTGAACATAATCTACATAGGTTACACCAAACTGGATTCAAACAGCGAATATTTGTGATGATGAATAGCTTCCCGATTACTCAAATCTTTGATCCAATCTTAGGTATGGATGCCGATTTCCACTTTATGGTCGCTCTATGGACAAAGTCAAGCCCTTTAAAATTAATACATTTAGACCCCGAGGTATTCCCCTGACTAGATATTCCTAAAGACGACCGTCAATAACAAAAGCCAAACAAGCGTTGGCAAAGCCAAAAAATAGGGCACAGGTGAATCCTATTGGCTTTGCCAATGCACGTTTGCCTTTTGATAATGCCTGTTGTCTTAAGGAATATCTACTTGCCATAAGGATTATCTAGTCAGAGGAATCCTCAGGGTCCAAAAGCATTTGTAGGTTTCACCTATGCAAGATCTATTGGCTTTCTCAATGATTTTCTTTTTAAACATGTTGCACAGCAGCACTGGCTGCTGTACAACATGGCTTAAAGGAAAAAACACAGTAGCGCTAGGACGGGGCCAGTGTTGACCATGTCAGTATTTTTTAGGTCGAGCCCTACGGCAGCACACATGCACTGCTCTCTCTGCGAGGCATGCTGTAGTAGAGTATGCTGTGGAAGCCTCTCCCACTCTCCTCCCATATTTTTCATTGGCCGGTGTCATTGTATTTGGTAAATGCAGGCTTCCGATTCATTATGAGGCTGGTTAGTCCCTCCTTGTTACTGCCTGTCGTCATTTGTTACCGCCCATAAAGACTGGACCTTTTACTTGGCACGTTACACGGTCGGCTTTATCTAGGGGGAGCAGCAGTATTTTGTTTATGGGCACTTATGGGGACAATAGAGGGTACTATTTGTTTCCTAAGCAAGGCGCCTGCTTTGGGGGCACCGCGCTCAGTTTATTTATTTTATTTATATTCAACTTTCATGTTGAGCGCAGGGTCAACTTCTGGGACACCACACTGTTTTTGTTTTGTTTTTTTACTTTAAAACTGAGCTTGGTTTCTTATTTTTTTTTTTTACTTTAACACTGAGCGCGGCGCCCACTTTAAGAACACCTCGCTCAGTGAAAGTTAAGAAAAAATAAAGAAACCAAGCGCGGTGTCCTTGAAGTGGCACCATGCAGTGTTTTAAATTTAAACAAGTATTTGCAATGCAATAGGTCTGGCATTTATTCGAGTTTAAGCTATTGGCATTGTAAATAACAATGCCTTTTATTTGTTTTAAAAAAACTAAAATAATAGGCATTGTCATTTACAATGCCGAAACTTAAACTCGTGTAAATGCAAGACCTATTGCACTGCAAATGCTTGTTTTCTTAAAGCCGTGCTGCACAACAGCCCGAGCTGCTGTGACATATGTGTAAAAACAGCATGAGCACGCAAGGGGTTAAGAGTGCAAGTTAAAAGTAAACAAGCATTGGCATAGCCAATAGGTCTCACCTTTGGAACCTTATAAGTGTTAAGCCACAGCTAGTGGCTTTGTTAATGTCTTTAAGCTCTTTAATAACTCCATCTCGCGGCGATGAAGCGGTATATGCTTCTCTGAGCGGAGAGTGTCAGCCTCAAGCGCAATAAATGATCAAATACAACCCCACAAAGGATGCCAGAGGCCGTAGAGACTATAAATCACTCTTCCTCGCAGTGATGGAGAGGTTTATGGAGCTGAGTGGGGTTATCCATCCGCTGAATAAATTACAGAGCAATGCTATGTTCAGGAGACAGAGAACAGAAAAATACTTCACACAGCTGCGATAAGCGGTTCAGGCTTGTCGGTGGAAGAAGGGAATCCATCTGAGGAATACACATAGGTAAAACGATATATGTGTTTTTCAGGGCACAGGTTACCCGAAGATGGACAGTGGAGAGGGTGGTGCAGGTACGTTTCTTCCTCCTTCCGCATTAGTCCCCACCTTCACTGTGGCTGCTGACAGGTGAGCTTGCAGGTCCTGCAGGAACAGCGATGATGTTGCAAAACAGATTACATGGAGGAACAATACCGGAAGAATAGTGGTTTTAAACTACAGCACGTTTGAAACAAGGAGTAGTGGTGCTCAATTGAGCTGTACAGTCAGGGAATCCCCCCAGGACTCGCTTTTGCCACAGAAGCAGACCTTGAGGACACCGGGAAACGGTGGCCCATGAAAAGCGCCTCCCTCTAAAAATCAACGTAAAGCAGGGCAAATGTTCACAGTCATCAGGCGGCCAAGCAGACCAGTTGTGGCACTGCTTATGAAGTGGCATTCCGCCCCGTAAGCGTGCTGGCTACACACAAATACGTTACGTGGCTATAGTCGTCTGGTTTTAATTAAATCTGATGGACTCCGAATCTTGATTCCATTTTAGCTCCGAGGCATCAAATTTCCGACCACCAGTTGACGGTGGAATGTTTGGAAGTTGGAGCGTGTTCAGGGATTTCGGACTAAAATGCTCAGCATCCGTTGCTGTCATTTGAAAGCAGACTTGATTACCTCAGCCATCTCCCACTGCCTTTGTTATGCATATTTGCATGTTAAGGTCACAGAATAGTCTCTGCCTGTCTGCACCAAATACCTTAATAAGGGTCAGCTGAACGGTCAAAGAGCTACTGAACGTGGTTTTAGCACAACGAGAAAAATGTGCATCTGAACTTTCCTAGCTGAAATAGCAGCAGCTTTTTAGTTTATTTCTTTTGCTATAAAACCCTAAAACAAACACACATAATACAATCCAACTTCCTCTGAAATTGTTAGAATCTGGTCATGGTTCAACTGCAATGCAAAAGCAACATGAGCAGATACAAAAAAGCGAAAGCACGGTGCTGTGCGTGTAACCTGACCCATAAGGAATGCAGCTGACACCCTGGACACCGCTGCTCGTTCCCCAGAGCAAAACGCTGTGGGAGTGAACATTAAAGAAGGTGGGACATGCGCACGCCTTTAGCCAATTGTGTGCTTTCATTAGTGAAAGATGTACGCAAAGCCAATCCTATGTGTGGGAGGAGTCAGACCCACACTGAGTAGTTTAGAGTACTTACAAGAAGCCTCGCAGAGCAGTGCATGCTGGCTGGCTCAGGCTCGACCTAAAAAGGAGTGCCTGTAGGAGCCTGCAGCGAATGGAAGGCTACTGGCCACGGACAGGAAGCTGTTCTTGGTCCATACTCCAGGCAGGGATAAGCACAAAGCACGAGGAGGGAGCAGAGGCGAGAAAAAGATGTAGACCAATAAGCAGCATGGAAACAAGAGTTACGTTAACGCCAATCAGTAGTAAGTAATGGTAAGTAAGGGCCAGGCCCTCCATCCATTTTAAGCTTTAGACTAAGGGGGACTTGAGTCCAGGAAATATAATTTCTAAACTATTACATACTTTTATGCTCGAAGAGCCCTCTGAACTGTCTTACAAACTCCAGTAAGACTTCACATAAGGCAAAATAGATCACCTCTGTCACCAGTGATCTTTCAAATACTCCCTTTACCCAGGAGGAATATAGGCCACCATGACATCTTACAATACACCCAAGCTGATGACACTTAAGTGAACCACATACTGCTGTTAATCCAAAAACAATATCCTTGCTGGCTGCGTTTGATGAACTGCCCATATTCGGGGAAGAGATGGCACCAGCTATGATGGCACCAAACCTCAAAAAGCTCGGCCGCTAACCTCTCAGGTGAAGGCCTACAGCACACACTGATACTCAGACCCAGATTCCAAAAGTGAACTGCACACTTGGGTGTGTAAAATTACTTATTGTCTGAGATAACCAGTGGCTGTGAGGATTCTGCAGCTCACTTGAACATAATGCAGAAAGGCTGCAAAAACAATATTTCCTTTTTCACACAGCCAGATCCAAATGAAAAGTATATGACTAAATGCAAAGACCCTTAAAAAGGGAGGCCAGGGAGGAGGCAGCTCGATAGAGAAAAAGGAAGGCTTCGAAGAACAGAACCAGTTATTTAGATTAATGTGTTAAATGTTCTTGCCTTTCTGTTCACAGACACTGTTCTAACCTAGGTCCTCTTGTTGCTGAACTAAGAACTACAGGAGGGCATATTCTGTTCAAAACAAAACTTTCCACTTATAGGATCGCTTAGCCAAATAACCCTTGATGGCAACAAATGGAGAGAAAAAAAACTCGAACCAAAAGCACTCACAAATCAAGGCAGGCTACAAACAGGCACAATGGGATCATCTGTATGCACTGGTGCTAGCGTACTAAGGGTTGTCATTAGGGTTCGATCCAGATTGCTGGGAATCTAATTTTCCTCTTGCTGCTCTGTCTGTCATTGGAGGCAAAGAATTCCCAGGCAGTTTCTCTCATAATGGAGCAAAGATCGTGTGTTTTTGTTCTCTATGTCAACAGTTTTCTTCGAACCTGGGAGAAACTAGGCTTTTGGGAAATATTTCTACATGTGTTTCCCAAGGGAGGGTGCAATACAAGTCATTCTCCATGTCAACGCTGCCAGAGGCCATCTCCCTCATGGGCCATAATAATGCGTGTTCCGAACGCCATTAAAGTTTGAGGGCTGGGGAGGGAGTCTCAAAGGATCCAAGACTTCCGCAATAGAATGCAGGGAGACAAGGTTTAATGTCCTCTAATCCACTCCACTCTACCCCCCACCCCACCCCACTCTATCCCACCCCAATCCACTCTACCCCAGTCCACCCCAATCTTACCTTACTCTTCACCCCACTCTACCCCACCCCGTTCCACTATAACCAAGTGTACCTCACTCCTCTCCAATCTAAACCACTCTACCTCATTCCACCCTACACCCCTTTACTCAATACAACACTCCACTCTACCAAAATCTACCCCATTCCATTCTTATCTACCCCAAACCAATACACCCAATCTACCCCACTCCACCCTAATCTCTCCTACTCCACTACTATCTACCCAATCCAGCCCAAACTAGCCCACTCTACTCAAATCCACCCCACTCCACATTTCTACCCTAATCCACCCCAATTAAATGTTCCCCATCCTATGTTACCCGAATCCAATCTTACCCAATCCAATCTACCTCAATCCAATCTACCTCAATCCAATCTACCTCAATCCAATCTACCTCAATCCAATCTACCTCAATCCAATCTACCTCAATCCAATCTACCTCAATACAATCTACCTCAATACAATCTACCCAACTGTGCTTGTAATGAATCAGTAGTAGTTTGAAGCAGCAGAGAATTACTCTGAATGACTTCATTCAGCCTTTTCCGAATTGGTGCCCATAAAAAAGGCTAACCAAGTTGGATCTGCCCTTCTGCCCGTGGTTTTCAGAAGCTATCAGGCCTAGAGAGAAAATGGAGAGCGCAAAAGACTCCTTGGAGAGAGAAAATTATAAACTATCATTTACCAAATATAAATCACTCCTTTTTAATGTGAATGTTGTGGAACTGGACCCATTGGTTCAATCTTTCGGCTTTGCTTTGACATCTTATGTGGATGACAAGCAAATCGTGCTCTCCACGCTCAACACTTCTATTGAGCCAAGTCACTGCATTCAACAATGTATGAGACATATCAACACCTGAATGGATAAACATGGTCTCAAGCTTAATGCTGGGAAAAGAGATATGATTTTGGTTGGGAACAACTCAAATTTCTGGTCAGCTTCCTGCTGGCCAGCCGAAATAGGATCCCTCCCTATTCCCACTAGCAAAGCAAAAATCTTGGGAGTAATCTTAGACGATAGCCTAAATTTAGGCAACCAAGTCAATGCAGTGATCTCGTCTTCATACAATATGTTAAGAAGAAAGCACTGATGTTCCTCCCTGTTGCAGTCAAGAAATCAGTTCTCTCCACACCCATTATCGAGAATAGATTATTGCAATGGCCTCTACAACGGCCTGCAGGCCCAATATTTGAACAAACTGCAAGTACTACAAAACTCAGCAGCAAGATTATTCCTGGGACTTCCCAGACATCAATCAGTCTCCCATGCATTAAAAGACCTTCACTGGTTGAAGGTCAAACACAGAATTACATTTAAGGCACTCTGTCTTACTAACAGAGCCCTTCATAACTCTGGACCCCTGTTTTAGGAAAAGGCCTTAACCTGGTATACGCCTACAAGAAATTTAAGATCGTTAGGGGCTTTCAAAGTCAATTTTATCAGATTTAAAAAAGCTAAATGGGGAGGAAGCAGTTATGTGGTGGGAGCATCCAGAGCTTGGAACCTCCTCCCGCTCCCCGTTAGGGCAGTTCCCTCCCTTTTCTAATTTCGAAAGCATTTAAAGACATGGCTTTTTAATCAGTCGGTTCTTCTCTTCACTTTGGCCCACTGTTGTTCGCAGCACGACTAGCGCCAAGACACCTCCGGGTAAACGCTGCACTCTATATATTGGCTAACATACCATAAAACATAGTTTTAAATCAAGCTTTATTTCTCCTACAAGTTACCTCCGGGTTCTCTCCCCTTGTTCTGCTGTACATACCATTAGATTTCCCTACATTCCAGTTCTCTATTACATAGTTCTCATTCTATCAACTTATAATTGAAATTCAATTTACATATTAAATAAAAGAAACCCGTTATTACTTAATTTCTATACATAACAAAAGTTTTAAAAAACACTACAACTAGCAGCAGTATACATAGTATACATACATTTTAAACAATATGCATCAACGGTCTCACACAACATTTCATGTGTCACGCACAGCATTGCTTGGACAGCTAGTGAGTTTTCACAAGTCCCCCAAGCTCCACACAGATCCATCTTCCAGAACCACTACACTCGGTTTTACATTTCTCATTTTGAACAGTTGAGAAAATTTGCTAATTCCCATTCTGATCATACCGTCATTTCTTACTACAACGCAAACACCCGCTTTCACGTCCAGTACCTCTCCTGGCATCATAATATTCCTTGGTTCTCGGTTGTTTCACAGCGGTAATATCTTTCACTGTGTACCAATCAACCCACACAAACTCTTTACTTTTTAACCATGTAGGAAACACTGTTCTCTTCTCTTAATGGATTTAAAAGAAGATACCTCAGTCAAAGAATGTGGCATTATCCTATATGCCCACGTCAATTTCCTTAACTCCTCCTTCCATGGTAATCAGTTAGCAAAGGATAGCTGAACATTTTCCATAGACAATCGTTTAATTCTTTCAACCAATCCATTGACTTGCGGTCTGAACAGCCACTTTTTCATTAACCATTACCATTATTGTTAAAAACTCAGTCATACTCCTGGAAATAAACTGCACTCCAATATCGGACACCAGTGTCTTGGGAGCTCCTTCATCGATGAATACAGTTCCTAAGAACCTGATTAAATTCTCTGCATCAATATGATCCATGGTTCTGGTTACAAACCACTTGGATTGGTAATCAATTAAAGCAATCCTATACTTGTCCCTGGAACCCAACCTGGTTTTGGACCTAAGAAATATATGGCCACCCTTTCCCAAGGTTTGTTTGGCAGCTCTACACAGCCCAAAGGAGTCTGGCTCGTAATCTTAGTTTTGTCACTGTTAGCACATGCCTCACAGTCCCTGACCATGTGTCTTCAATAGCATAAACCATTTGGGCTACCAGAAAGATTGCCTCAGTCTCCTTTTTGTCATGGTATGACCTAGGTGTCTTTCGTGTGCTATATGGATTATCTTTTTCCTAAGGCTCTCAGGTGGGATTATTTGACTTCTCATTAATTTCCCTTCATTCACACTCATTTCATCCTTACGTTATTGTAGGCACTCAATTCCCTACTCTGAGCCTTACTTCTCAGCCTTGTCTCACATATTTCTCTAACACTCTCAGCAAAGGATCCATAGCAGTTATTCTTTCTTCAGAGCTACTTCTTCACGCACATTCATCACTTTCTCTACCTTCTTCCAAATCCTGTTCAGTTTCCTCTATAGGTAATCTATATAAACAGTCTGCCACCACATTCCTTAAGCTTTCCACATATTCCATGTCAAAATTATATTTCAATTCGGACAGCATCCACCTGAATATTCTAGGTGTTACCTTACCTTCTAGTCTATTTCCCCCTATCCACAGGTGTATCAAAGGTTTGTGGTCAGCTCTAATTTCGAAGGGCAGTCACCACACAAAATATGTGAATTGTTGATGTCCCAACAGCATGCCAGCGCCTCGGTTTCAATCACAAAATATGAGGTCTCTGCTTTCTGAAGACGCCTAGATGCAAACCCTAGTACCTGGTCTTGTCCATCCTTCCCTTGGGTCAACACTGCCCAGATGCCCACATTACCTATGTCTGTTGTTTTGAAGGTTTTAGTGGTTACATCAAAATGTCCCAATGTTGGAGCCCTAAAATTCCCAGTCTTCACACTCTCAAATGCTTTCTCACACTCGCCACCTTAAAAACGGCACTCTTTAACTTTAATAATATTAGGGGTTCTACAAGTTCAATGAAGTTGGCTCCAAACTTGGAACACTATTCTGCTAGCCCTAAGAATGATTTTAATTTGTCTTTGCTTTTAGGTCTAGGTGCTTCTTTCACCGCCATTACTATACTTTTCCCCGGTTTGAAACCATCCATAGAAGTTTTATGCCCTAAGTAGGTAACCTGGCTCTTCCTCAATTGGCTTTTCTTTGTTTTTATTGTTAGACCGTATCTTTTCAATCACTCTAGTACTTTTTCTATTAACTAGTCACATTCTCTCTGACTCTTTCCTACAATGAGGACATCATCCTGAAAACATAGGACATCATCAAGCACTTCAAATATCGGTTTCATCATCCTTTGGAACACCGCTAAGGCCAAAAGGCATCCTTTGATATCAGTAGGCCACCAACTGTGTTACAATTATGTCAAGTGCTTGGAATCCTCAAGCAAGTCAATCTGGTGATAGGCAGCACCCATGTCATCATACTGAAGACCACTCCACTCCCCATAGCTGTCAACATTTCAGAGATATTCAGTAAGGGCTGGCAATCTACTCATACGTTTTTGTTCAAATCGCTCATTTCTAAACAGAACCAAATCCTTTCCCCTTCTTTTGGTGCCACCACCAATGGTGCCAACCATTCTGATGACTCGAGTGGATCTATAATCTTTTGCTCAAGTAACTTATTCAATTATTTTTGCAAAGGTTCTCTCATTAAGTGTGGGACGTTTCTAACTCTATGACCACAAGAGTTGCTTTCTTCAGAATTATCCTGTGAGAGAAGCCCTTCAATTTGCCCAGCTTCTCTGTAAATACTTTCCAATATCTTTCCATTAATCTCTCTCCATATGATTCATGCATCTTAGCATTTGTTTCAATCTCATCAATCTCAACAGCCATTGCCTGATTTGTTATGTATACACAACCAAATACTGCTTTTCCTCCAAACTCAATTACTAGCCATTTCATCCCTATAATTTCAATCATTTTTTCTCCCTTTTCCACAGCTTTGATGCCCGATTCACTCCATTTGGTATCTTCAATTCCCCATTTCTGGTAGGAGGTATCTTTGGACAATAGGGTGTATAAACTGCCAGAATCTGCTAACATTCTTACTAACTGGTTGTTCAGATACATATTGCAGTGAGGTTTCTCTAACTTGTCTATACTCTTTTTCCACTTTCTTCCTGAGAAACTATGCTCACTGTCTGTTCATCCTCGGCAAACTCCTCTATAGTCAACACCGATAACCTTGTGAGTGCAGGGTGAGCAGTGTCTATGGAAGTGTATAGCGAATGCAGTCTTTGGATGTGCTTGGTATGTGGTGTCTGGAAGCGCAGGGTAAGAAGTGGGCATGAGTAAATGTAGAGTGAGCCGCAGGTCTGCTTGAATGCAAGGTGAGTAGTCGGCTTGCCTGAGTGCCGGTTCAGCAGCCGGCCTGCGTGACTGCCGGCCTGCGTGACTGCCGGCCTGCGTGACTGCCGGCCTGCGTGACTGCCGGCCTGCGTGACTGCCGGCACAGGGGAGTGGTGCTCACTCCAATTTAATGTGCGCATGTCACTCTGGCTGGCTATCTTGCGACGGCCAGCCTGACATGCACACTTTAAGCCTCTCCACCCATCTGTATTAGACAGCTGGGTGGGAAAAAGGCACAGACTCTCAGTGCCTGCTGGAGCGTCAAGAGCAGCCTGTTCCAGCCAATCCTGTTGCTGCTCTCATGCATCTCAGCTGCAGCATGAAAGCAACATCCGGATTTGGAGAGGGGAGTTGGCCGAGGCTCCAGGAGGTGCAGTCACGCTTATGACATTCAAGAAGGAAACACTGAGGACAAGAAAGCGTGGGCAAGTCATTTTTTTAATTTTGTTAATATCTTTTTGGCCCACTGACAGGCACTGTGAGAAACTTGCATTCACTTGAGCCTCAATTCCAGAGTTCTCAGTAACAGCCCATTATAAACAACAATCTGTTCACAAGCCATGATTGAGAGCTTTGGAATTTGAATCTAAAGGCATTGTGATTTATTACAATGCTGGTCACTGGGTTTGGCATTCGGTCTGCTCGACATCCCTCCCTGTTGAAGGTCACCACCTGCCACTAGCAGGGAGGCAGGAAATTCCAGACACTTCCGTGGAGGGGAACCTCCAGAAGCTTCTTCCCCTTCAAAGTAGACACCAGGTACACAAAGGGTACCCTCAGACCCACTCTTCACTTTCTAGACATGCAGAAGGACTTTCAAAGGACTTACAGCTGCTGTGGCCTGCTGTGTACTTCAGAAGACTGCTTTGCAGCACCAGGAAAAACTGACCTGCTGCTTGCTTTGAGCCCTCTGAGGTCTGCCCTGCAACTTGGGCTTATCTATTCTACTTGAACTCAGGGCTTCCAGAGGGACTCCAAGGTCTAGTTGGTTGGCCTACTGGTTAGAGCTTTACGAACATATATGGTTCCAACCACCTTGAACCCACACTTAAACCCTGCCTGAGGGAGTCTGGTCCCTTTACGTGGTGCCTCTTCAGTCCAGGACCCTTGGAAGTGGTGGTAAAGGTGGGCTTTTATGCCCGAAATGCATTGGGTATTTTATCGAATAAACGCTGCCTTAAATGAAGTTTACTCTAGTCGTGGTCTTTCAAAAGGTCCGGATTGACACAGTAGGAACATAATTAGTATGGGAAATAGTATTTACACTCCGCGTGTGGATTCTAACAACAGAGAGAATATTTTTTTGATAAAAAGAGAAATGAGCAAAATAATGGAAATAAAGGAGTACTTTGATAGACACATTAGTGCCATGTTGGCGCAACTCAGCAGTGCGATTGGTTGGGGCGAGATGACGCCCCATTCTAGGATGGGGTGTCTGGCTTAGTTGAGCCCCTGTCGGCTACAGCCATGTCCTGCTGGAGATTTTCAACTTCCAAAAAGAAACTAAGTCTAAATGTAGTAATCTTCACCACAATTTTGTCCAGTGGCTCCTCGACGACAATACCTCCTCCTCAAACACTTTTGGCTGCCTTGCCCCACTGAATGTTACAATCTTAGACATGTTCTTCCAAGTTAAGTCAGAAGGTAAGCTGAGACCCAGTCCGTGTCCGACTCATGCTCCATTGCGGTCGGCCAAAACTTTCGAAGTTGCCGTGGTCTTCTGCGATTAGATGATCACGGTGGCACTTTGATCTTTTCAGAGCTAGTTTTCACTTTTAAAATTATTACTCCAGTTCTCCTGATTGGATTTTTGATGTGTTGTGAAATAGTTTATTCAATTTTACTCTACTTTTCTAAATTGTTGTAGGATTTTTCTTGTGGTGTGTTTTCTTTTCACATTATTACAGTTTGAGTGCTTCATAAATACTTTACAGATTGCCTCCAAGTTAAGCCGGATTGCGTTGGTGCCAAGCTACAAGAGGGTTAAGCACAGGTTAATTTAGTGAATGCTTGTGGTTCATCCCGACAGGGATTGTGGCTACTGTTTGAGAAGGGCTCACACCCCCTCAACCAACAATCTAATTTCTCACACTGATGATACCCAGATTATTGTTTACATTTCTGACAACGCAGGCGAAACAAAGAGCCGTTTTGTCACTTATATGAGGGTGGTAGCAGAGCTGATGAACAATAATCTCTTGGAGCAAGACATATTTTGCCTTTTGGATCAAATTATCCCAAATAACTGAAGCTCTAACTGGTGGCCACTGAATTCGAACTTTAAGCTACTCCTACTGCTTGTTCGCAATCTGGATGTGCTGTTTGATACCAGTCTCTCTCTCACCCCACAGATCATGGCCGTAGCCAAACGCGTTGGTTTATTGCGGCCTATTTGCAAAGTTCTTCCCTATTTGTGTGTGTATATGTAAAATCGTTGTTCAAGCTTTAATTGTTGCCCACTTGGAATATGAAACTCTTTGTATCTAGGTTTTTCTGCTTTTCTTGTGAATAGGTTACAGGTTGTTCGGTACTCTGCTGTTCAAGTGATTCTTAATCGTTCATGGAGAGTGTCGGTTAGACATCGCCTTCCTAGCCTGCACTGGCTGCCAGTCCAGCAGAGATGTACATTTAAAGTGTTGTCTTTGGTTTACACATCTATTAAAGGAGAAGATCCTATCCATCTTAGAGCAAGGGAGTGATTGTACAGGCATGTTCGTTCTTTGCGCTCCTCTGATGCTAATCTCTTGCAGGTTCCTAAGATTCTGAAAATTCAGGTTACTTGCCGTTCCTTTTCCTTCGTTGGTGCAAAGCTGTGGATAACCTGATAACCACCACTTTATACTTAAGTGTAATGTTGAGATTTCCCCCCCCCCCCCCAAGTTACGAATAGAGTTCCAGGGGGAGAAAGTAGATGACAGCACTTCAAAGTGTTCCAAATAGAATTGGAGAAAAGGTTGTGGGAAGCGGTTTGTTCTATATGGAGGTGTTTGCGAGGTATGCAAGGTTTGAATATATGCTTCAAACACGGGGTGGCCAACTGGTGGCTCCACATATGCAAGGTTTGTTGCAAATCAGTGTAAGAATACAAGCAGTCGCACGTGTTAATACAAACTCCCATTTTCAAAATCTTAGTGTCACAGAATCCTTTTAATATCCTTGCTATACAACCGTGCATATCACTGATATGAACAGAGATGGCACTGGCTTACTTTATTGATGCAACACTGATCAGCACTTACTTTACGCACGATGGACAGGTAAAAGGTGTGGTGCTGATAGGACATTGACAATGCTAAGTGCTTGCTCATGGCAGATAAACAACATACTTCCTCCACAGCAGGACAATGTTCAAGCGCACCACGCACTTATCAATCCTTTACTCAGACCTGCATATGGCTTTGAAAAGAGAAAATAGCTTTATTGAAATGGGTATGCAAAGATTGTTTGCAACTTTTGCAAAGTTGTAAGGAAACTTTGATAACTTGGAAAACTGCAGGTTTTACGTTTTGACGTGTAAATTGGGACATTTGCGAAAAATGCATCTTGCAGAAGGTAAAGTTGCAAAAATAAGTCTGCATACACTTTTCATCTAGGTGGGTTCAATCAGTGCGAACATTATATCTCAATGCACAGAAATATAAAATTCAAAATAAAAAATTCAGACAAAATGATGCCGGAAATTTTACAAAGGCCACAGACACCCACAGTGCCCATTCAGCAAAAGATATTCAGAACTGGGACCAATAATACAAACGTCATAGTTTTGAAGGTGTAAGTGGGAGGAGACAGGGTGTCTCAATATGAAATATTCACCCGCTTTCCACAGCTTAACCGGTGCCCTACAAAAGAAGCATTTTAATTTTTAATCCAAGAATAAAACGCTTTCATCCAGAACAGATATCAGAAAAGAATTGTTCCGCCCGCAGAAAGTGTTGTATTCCATGCTCAGCATGGCTGGACACGTGCGCAGTCTGTGCCTGTGAAGGAAGCCATGTCTGGTCCAGGTAACCAACCGGATACCTGGCGTCTGTTCTCAACAAGTATCGGATGGTGGTGTCCTGTGTAATTGCAAACTCCTTGTAAACAAGAACGTCAACGAGAGCGTAGCCAAGTGAACCACGCAGCTACGGGTCACCCACATATAATTAAGAGGCAGAGGGTTCGGATGTCAGTGTTGAGTTGCGGAAAAAAGGACACGGAAAGCACACAAGCTGCACTTTAACTACAGGAGTCGTTTCCTGTAGCTCATAAAGTGAATGAACGAGTCCAGTGCTAATTCGCTGAGGTGCTTTGAAGAAGGAATTCCGTTTTACAATGAAGAAATGGTATCACAGACATACCAAAGTACTGAAAAGGCTTAAAAACAACTCGTGTTGTTTTCTGTATAAGTGAATGCCACTTCAAAAATTAATTTCCTAATCTGCTTGGTATATCTATATTCGCAGGAAGAATGATAACCTTACAAGGTAAGAAGCATTGTCTCGATCTCATTAACAATGCTCTGTATTCATATTTATCCTGGATAAAGAGATGGGGGTACTGCAAAGAGTTATGTCTCTTTTGGTGCGGTAAGTTCTATTAATATCAAGTACGTACATATTTTCAACCGACTACTGCAGAGCCAAAGGTTGCGGCACAAACCCGCTTTTCTCGCAACTGATCACTGCATCTCACGACCTTTCACGAACACAAGTTTCTAGACTTTCAAATTTATCTCCGTTAATTATATGTCTTTTTAAGGTCTTCCCTACCAAAAAGATTGGAGCTGCATATAGTTGAAAGCATTTTGTAGACCACACCAAAAACTTACAGTGGACTTACAGCCCACCGATTGCTTGGTTTTGTTGTAACTTTAATTTGCCTCCTCATTCCATGGCTTACCTTCCTCTGCTAGTGTTCAGCCCTCCTCTGGAACATTATTTCTTTACCCTCCATTTTTCTTTCACTGCTCACATTTAGGGAACAACTTTTTTCATTAGACACTTCACTGACAGTGCATGTGTTTTCTTTGTGTCTATAGAGTGCTGCTTACACTTCCCTCAAATACACACCTCCCCTCAAACACCCAGTGCTTCCCCTTCACCTGCTACTCTGTTGCTACCCTTCCTTTATAGAAGTTCAAATACATGTTTTAATTAGGCCTGGGTGGAGCTTGCGGAGTGAAATTCTGTGGAATTACCAAATATTTCTGCCGAATTCCGCAGAGTTCCCCCTGCAGGCAGAGTATTGCTCGGCCACCCCTTGTGTTATAATTATGGAAGGTGTATTGTTGCGGAACATCACTGGTGCTTGAACTCATGGTATTCAAGAGACTGTAGCAGAACGTGTGATGCTGCAGAGTGTTCAGCGGCCCCGGCTGACTGTGCCTTGCCACTGCGAGCATACCGGGGGCTGACCGGGTGCGCGCACCAATGTGCCAGGTGTTCGGCTTTCCTACCTCTCACTCCTACGCCGCTGGGTATCCACTGAGCCTGCTGCGACTGCAAGGAATTTAAGCAATAGTGTCTACTTGCTTAGGAAATGGGTTTTATTGCTTGGCGAGATTCCAGACACTTGAAATGCGAAGAATGAAAACTATTTTGCTCTGCAGGTGTGTGTATATAGTCGTGTCCAGCTCCTGCCTTATTCCTTACTGCACACAGTAAGTATACCCACATGTTGATAACAAAAAGGCATCCGAGTTTTTTTTGGGTGCTTAATAACACTTTTTATATGTGCGTTATATAATGACTGACCAATATATTATTCTTTTTGAAAAAGGGCTTGCAGGACAAAATTTCACCAAGTGCTAATCTTTCTGAGCAGCCTTAAAGATGCAAGAAATAAGGAATACAACCGTTTCAATTTGGTTAAGGGATTAATGGTCCTGAAATGTCAACTCACGGCATTCCAATTCTACCAGAAAATGCTAAACAAGCATTTACAATGCAACGGTTTCGCCTTTGGAAAAGTTAGAGCTATTGGCAATGTAAATGACAATGCCATTTATTTATCGGTTTTCAAAACCAACACATAAATACAAATTTTGTCATTTACAATGCCAATAGCTCAAACTTTTCCAAAGGCGAAACCGTTGCATTGTAAATGCGTGTTATTATTTATGTTTTCATATGAAAGAGCTATGCACAAAGGGCTTCAATGTTTCATGTAAAATGTGATAGCCTGGATATGCATTATAATGAATAAAGTATCACCTTTAGCACATCATAAGGATATTGGAAGTCACCTCGGAGTTTCATTACCTTATAAAAGAACTCAGCCTTTGGCCTCATTCTTATACATGGTCATGGAACACCTCCATTATTTGCAAACCCCAAAGTGGTAGTTTGTTGTTCCCTCATATGCAGGGCTTGGAATGACTGGGTATTTATTGTTTTCTATCAGGTCCAGGCCGCGTTGTTGTATTCAGTCCAGTTAGGCTTTCTAGGCCTGTTTGCTACCATCTCTCTAGCAAATAAAGTGACCGTTGACACTGTACTGGTTATTTACGTTTGCAATTCACCATCTGTCCGTCTCGCGCTCTGCCTCGCGCTCTCTCTCTTTTGCTCGCGCTCCCTCTCTATGGCTCGCGCTTTCTCTGGCTCTCCACCATTCCGAAGAGTTGGCTGTGTGTCCTCGTGCACAATCGCCGCCCTTGCGTTAACCTTGCGTATTAATAATGCACGAGCAGCTTTGGTTTCTCCGAGACTCTAAAAGTATCCGATTGCAGGCGAGGAGCCCTTAACGCCGGGGGCCCGGAGCCCCTTCGGGTTCTCATAACAATCAGCCACGGATCAAAGCAACGCCTGGGCGGGAAACGAAGAGAACCCCCCGCCTGGAGACCACCGAGTGCCTTTCATTTCAAGCAATGCCTGCTGCAGGGGTGGCCCGTTGCGAAAAGCATGGCGGAATTAATTCAATTCAATGGTGTGGCCAACAGTGGATGGGAGGGGGAGGAGAAGCGAAGGGGGCAAGGGGAAACATGGAAATGGAGGGGGGTCGAATGAGGCAAAGAAGAGCGGATATTGAAGGCAGGGACGAATGACGAGTTTAGAGAAAGGGGCTGACAGGATGATGAAAGGGGAGTAGGAAGAGCTGGTACGAAAAGAATGAAAGAACAAGTCAGGTCCCGGGCCGTGCTGTGATTGGCTGACGTCACGGGGGTGTCCCGGGCCGCCAGCCAATCACAGCGCGGCCCGGGAATGACGTCACAGGGGTGTCCCGGACTGGCAGCCAATCACAGCGCGACCCGGGACAAAGGGGCGGGGCTTAAAAAAACACCTCGAAACGCCCCGAATCGCGTTTTCAAGAGAAAGCGTGATTGACAGCCTCGGTCTCCCAATGGCTAGCCTCCATTTATGGAGCTAGCCAATGGGAGACCGAGGCGGAACCAAAGTCAATATGTAGGATCATGAGGTTTCGCCGTGGGAGGAGCAACTGCTACGCAGTTGCAACTCCCAGGTCGAAACCTAAAAACAGTAAACCGGGGGGGCGTGGCTTCAGAGGCGATGAGATAAGTGGTGCCTTCAGAGAGCTCCGGTGCCCCGCTGCCTATTTGAGCGATTTTAAGCGGAGTTTGGGGGCTGTGCACCAACCCCAGGTATCGGGGGGAACCCTGGAACGTGGGGGTGTCGGAGGAGTGGCGAGAGTGGTTGGATACGCCACCCGAAGAGCTGCGCTGTTTCGGCGGGGTCCTTACGAGCAGCCGAGCCCGCCATCTTGGCTGCGCAGACGGCGGCGGGCCCTCTCATCTGGGCTCTGGCTGTTCCCGGTTTGTGGGTCCCGACCGGGATTTGGTTGTGCAGAGCAGTGCCCCGGAGTGTACCGCTGCCGGGTCGCCCGGTGGTGCTGGCTGCCTGGGAAGAAGTCCCGGAGCCTGGTGTGGCCTGTCGCAACCCCGGCCCGCAGTGATCCCGGCGCCCCGGCGCTGGGCCGGACTGTGGGCCTGGAGGCGGGCTCCCTCGAGGAGGTCGGAGAGGCCCTGGAGGGCAGGGGCCCTCGAACGCTTATCGGTGACTCGCCTGGGGGCTGGAACGGCGAGGGCGGGAGGACGACGCGGACTGGCGGCCGCCATTTTGTACCCCTTCCTGGTGCGGAAGCCACAGGAGACGGCAAGACTGTCCTGTAGCGGAGCACTGTGTGGAGGGCACGGAGACGGTGGTGAGCTGCGCCTGCTGGGGGCCGCGAGGGCTGGAGCTGGATGCAAGGAGCGGATCTGGGCCCCTGGTGACTGCGGCAGCTCTGCTTGGCAGGCTGCGGCCGGAGATACTGCAACCCAACACCCCTGCATGGTAGTGGGGTTCTGAGGCCTCGGCTAGAGGCGGGGAGTTGGCGAGGGAGTGCCGGGGCCCTGCGGCCCTTTGCGGCGAGAGACGCGGTGCGGAGCCAAACTTCCGACGGCGGAGTTGCCTGTTGCCCGCCATTTTGTGTACCTTGCTGGTGCGGCGGCCTAAGGGGCGGCGAGACTGTTCTGGAAGGCAAGGATACCACGGTGAGCTGCTCCTGCTAGGGGCCCCTAGAGCTGGTGCTGGACTGCGAGGTGGGGAGTGGTGGAGAGCTGCGAGCCCCCCTGGGGGAATCGCGGGACGATCCGGGGCCCCTGGTGTCTGCGGCAGGCCCTGCCCGGCATGGTGTGGTGTGGTGCCGGCAGTGCTCTGCTCGGCTGGGGTTTGAGACGCTGCACCCTGCTCCCCCAGCTGGATGCGAGAAGTCGGCGGGAGAGTGCTGGGGCCCTGTGAACTTTTGGGGCGAGTGACGAAGTGTGGCTTCGGGCCCCCGGCGGCAGAGCTGCCTATTGACGCTGAGTGGTGGCAAGTGGGGGGTGACGCCTGCCGTCGTGGCCTGCTTTATGCATCGAGACCTGGGGGCAATACATTTTGAGCGGTGGTGTGGACACTGGACTCTGATTGGGCGGAGGAGCTGGCCGAGGAGAGTTGAGCCACTGGTTGTTGGCGGAGGGGGCGGGGAGCGGTGAGCGGAGTGCAGGCAGGCCACTGTGAGCTTGTGGGGCTGAGTCATGGACCAGACCTGGGCCCTCGGTGGTGGAGGTGGCCATCATCCGGCCAGCACGCGCGGATTCCGGTACATTGCTGTGGTGTTGGCGGCAATGCTTTGTCCGGAGACTTGGTCCTGCAGGCTGTGTGCGCTGTTGAGCCCTGGGTCCCTACCTGCTGCTTCTCTATACCCTGGCGCAGCGGCTTGACCATTGCTTTGTGCTGCGGGGCTCTGTCTAGTGGCCGTACTGTGCTTGTGCGCCCTCGAGACACCCTCTAACTTGGGCCCGGGGTGAGCTGGGGAGTCCTGGCCCCTGCTGCCTGAGCTGTTGCCACCTGGGGGGTCCAGAGCCTTGGCGCATTGCTGGGGAGGTGAGGAGATCTGAAGTAACACGGCCCGGGGTGGAACCTCCCAACCGCCTGCTCCCTTGAGCCTACGGTGCTACACCCTGACTATACTAAGAGGCACGTGCTGACGGATTTTACCTGCAGATCTGGCGATGACGAGGTCCAAGGGGGGCAATGCGGAACCGGCGGCGACGGCCAGGGACACGTCGGTGATGGCTATGTGGGGCAAGGCTGGGGTGGCGGCACCGGCCGACAACTCCTCGCAGATGGCTTAAGAATCGCCGCCGGTGACTCAGGCCTTTATGGCCTCCTTCATGTCTGAGCTCAAAACGGAGATAGGCTCCTTACGCTCGGAAGTGCAGTCATGCGTCAAGGAACTGCGAAAGGAGGTCACTGAGATGGGCGATAGGGTTGACGGACTTGAGAAAATAGTCGATGCGTGCACGGAAGATCAAGAGCAGCTGTGGCAGAGAGTTGCGGCGTTGGAAGAGCAGAACATTGAACTGCAGGTTAAGCAGGAGGATCTTGAGAACAGAAGCCGCCGGAACAATCTCCGAATTCGATGTGTCCCACTTGAAGAGGAGGGGAAAGACATCCTGACTTACGTGGCGCAGCTCCTTCATGAGGTTTGGGGGGACGAGGACGCCTCCCCCCGACTTTGGACCGTGCCCATCGAGTTTCCGGGCCGGCGGGTAGAGCGGGCCTCCTCCCGGACATCTTGACGCGCGTGCACTACTTCGCTGAGAAGGAGGCCATTCTGAAAGCGGCGAGGGACAAGCCTGACCTTACCTATGGAGGCCACAAGATTCAAATCTTCCAAGATCTGGCCCCCAACACCCTGCGCCGACGGAGGGCTTTCAGACCGGTGACGGAGAAGCTGAGGGCTCTCAACATCTCTTATCAGTGGGGCCACCCCTTCGCACTCATCTTCCGCTGGGAGGACAAACGCAGGGTCATACGGTCCTATCATGAAGCGGCTCAGATGCTTAAGCTGTCGGAATCGCCGGCGCGCTGTCCTTCTCGACCAAGGCACCAGGAGAGGGTCCCCGCTCACCCGGACTGGACCAAGGTTCAGCGGCACCGCCGCTCCCCTCCGGTGGATGAGAGATCCTCCTCGCAGGCCAAGCAAGACTCATGGCGCACAGCCGCTCTCTTGAGGGTGACCGTGATGGCCAGGTGTCGCATCCGTCTACCCCGTGACCCGGAGTCCGCTGGGAAATAATATCTTCACGGCTTTTGTCGCTGATAAAGGGTGCTTGCATCCCATCCGTCCGAGGTAACCTATTTGCACGCTGACTGAGATGACATTCCGTGCAACGCCTCGACTTCTGCCATGTACAGCTGCCACTGGAGGGGACTCCGACCCCCTTGCTGCGTGGATGCTCTGTACCCCCTGTGGCATCTTGGCCTCCCCAACACATGCGTTTGCAGCACCATCAGATGCAGAAGAAGGCTCCCTACTCGTGCCACTCGTGCAGTGGGTCTGGAAGCGCAGGGGGTCCATCTTGGCCGCTGTGCATGGCCCACTCCGGGAGGGCATATGATGGACACTGCCATGCTCTACCGGTCTGTGCAGCTGCATGGTACCCCCGACTCCAGATTGGGCACCGAGGCTACCAGGGTCGATGTCTCCTGTACTTTTAGTGGGTGCCCCCATACTGTCCCATAGGGAGTGACATTCCTGAGTGCGTCCAAACCCTTGGGTAGAGGATGCCCAGTGACTGAGGCAGTCCAACGTGGCCCTGTTGGCCCTGGTTGACCTTTGTAGTTGTGGGGCCGGCCTGGCAGCCCATCAACTCTCTTCCCCCCCCTTTTTAGGTTTCGCCTGGGGCACGGAGCGTTAGCTCCGCCCCCAGAGAAATCTTATGTCGCTACAGTGTACTCTTAGTCCCGCCCTCTGTTCCATTGGCTAGCTCCATAAATGGAGGCTAGCCATTGGAACAGAGATCTGTTCGTCAAGGCTGGACCAGATTCGGGGGCGTTCCCGAGATTTTTTCCCTCTCCACCCACTTCTGTTCATCATCACGGTGGTGGGTGGGTGTTATTTTTTTTTTCGAGTGGGCCTGTTTTGTTCCTTTTCAAAGTGTCTGTTGTTGGAGTTGGCTGCAAGATTCGAGTTCCCACAAGGCGATCAGGTAAGGAGCATTTTGTTTATAAATGTGCGTGCGCTGTGATCCTCCCCCCACCCCTCCCGCTGTCCGTGAGCATTTTGTTTATAAATGTGTTTTCACTTTGTAAGTTTACGTACACTTCTAGTGCTGGAGCGCTTTATGTGCCTCTATAGCGCTTGGAAGTGCGTTGCTGCTGGAGGCCGGCGGCGGCTCGGCGCGGGAGCCCACTCCGCTTATTTTGCCGACTTGGATTTGCCCAGTTATTTAATTAGCGAGTGCCCACCTCGCGATTTCTGCCCGCCTAGCGAGGGCCGCCGCGCTGCCCGCGGCGACCCGGAAGTACCTGGCCGGCCGGCCAATCCCTTCGCGGCCGGCCGGAAGTCCCGCCCCCGCAGCCCGGGGGAGGGAAAGGGAAGCCTTGGTGTTTGCCGCTTCCCCCTGCCTGGGGGAAGCCTTTGCCGGTGTTGCCGGTCTCCCATGCCTGGAGGGAGACCGGAGAGGAGCCTGACTAGGGAGGAGCGGAGGGGGCGCGGGGCACATTGTCGGTGCCCGCCCCCACCGCAAATCCGTACCGGCAGCAAGGAGAAGCCTGGCGGTGCGAGGAGGAGGGCAGCTTCAGGCGCAGGCGGGGCTCCGGTGTCGTGGAGAGCCCCGCGCTGCCTCAAGAAGAGCCTGGGGTGTTGCTGGCCGGGACGGAGCTGTGCGCAGGTGACCCCGCGGCAGTAGCAGGTGGCGCTGTGGCCGCGCAGTCAGACTGCACTCTCAGAGCAGTGAGTGGGTCACGCTCCTCTTTCCCTCTATAAGCGTCAGGATTATGAGACCCATTTGTGGCTAAAGATAGCCAGGGGTGGCTGTAGTCCGTCCTCTAGGGGCCCATAGAGCGGCTCTGCTGAGGAATGAACACGTAGGCCCCGATGGAGGCTGGAATCCTTTGTCTTGCTGAAGGAGCTCAGCGCTGTGAGGCACCGGGACCTCTTCGAGGCCCGTTACTTCACCCCACGGCTCGCCTGACCCACTCCATACCGCCGTTTTCTGAGGGGGTGATATGCGCACAGGCAGGAGCGCGGGATCCGCCACGGTCGTCAGGCTTCCTCACAGCCCTCCCTGCAGAAGCTCAATGCACCTCACCGCCCTCCCTGCAGAAGCTCAATGCACCTCACCGCCCTCCCTGCAACTCACAGCCCTCCTTCCACCTCACAGCCCTCCTTCCACCTCACAGCCCTCCTTCCACCTCACAGCCCTCCTTCCACCTCACAGCCCTCCTTCAAACTCACAGCCCTCCTTCAAACTCACAGCCCTCCTTCAAACTCACAGCCCTCCTTCAAACTCACAGCCCTCCTTCAAACTCACAGCCCTCCTTCAAACTCACAGCCCTCCTTCAAACTCACAGCCCTCCTTCAAACTCACAGCCCTCCTTCCACCTCACAGCCCTCCTTCCACCTCACAGCCCTCCTTCCACCTCACAGCCCTCCTTCCACCTCACAGCCCTCCCTGCAGGAGCTCACTGCACCTCACAATCCTTCCTGCAGGAGCTCACTGCACCTCACAATCCTTCCTGCAGGAACTCACTGCACCCCACAGCCCTCCCTGCAGGAGTTCACTGCACCTCACAGCCCTCCCTGCAGGAGCTCACTGCACCCCCCAGGTGGTTAAGCTGATCTCGCGAGGATAGCTCTGGTTGGTTCCGGAAGTGGGGGTCTACGACTTTGAGACCGCCTTCTCCGTGTTTATTCCACCTGGCTTTGCTGTGGCAGAGACTTGTTTGATATTGGACAAGGTGAGAGCAACTCGACGTGACAGCTTCTTGCATTTCCACCAGAATTTCCAGCCTGTCCTCTCCCTGCCTGTTGTCGTGTCCCGGCGGCAGCAGGCAGGAGCGTGCACTGCGTCCCCGAAGTAACAGCCCTAAAGCAAGCAAGAAGTACGCCCCCCTCCCACCAATCCCTGTTAGGTAGTGGAAACTGTCCAAACTGGGGTGCAGACAGCCCCTCTCACCTTTCGGCTTGGTACCACTGCACCAGCCGCACTACTCCTGCACGCCTCAGTTTTCGTGCCCCTGTTGCCTGCTTGTGCCTCCGTGTGCCCCTGTTGCCTGCTAGTGCCTCCGTGTGCCCCTGTTGCCTGCTTGTGCCTCCGTGTGCCCCTGTTGCCTGCTTGTGCCCCTGTTGCCTGCTTGTGCCCCCGTTGCCTGCTTGTGCCTCCGTGTGCCCCTGTTGCCTGCTTGTGCCTCCGTGTGCCCCTGTTGCCTGCTTGTGGCTCCGTGTGCCCCTGTTGCCTGCTTGTGGCTCCGTGTGCCCCTGTTGCCTGCTTGTGCCTCCGTGTGCCCCTGTTGCCTGCTTGTTCCATGTGGGTGTGTGTGGAGGGCTCTGTGTGGCTGTGTGTGTGGGGAGCTTTGTGTGGCTGTGTGTGGGTAGCTTTGTGTGGCTGTGTGTGTGGGGAGCTTTGTGTGGCTGTGTGTGTGGGGAGCTTTGTGTGGCTGTGTGTGGGGAGCTTTGTGTGGCTGTGTGTGTGGAGGGCTTTGTGTGGCTGTGTGTGTGGGGGGCTCTGTGTGGGTGTGTGTGTGGGGGGGCTCTGTGTGTGTCATTTGCGAGAGATAAAGCTAGTGGCATTGTAAATGACAATGCCATTTATTTATGTTAAAAAAACAAATAAAAATGTCAAGAGCAATGCCAATAGCTCTAACTTTAACAAAGGCGAAACCATTGCATTGTAAATGCTTGTTTCTTTTTTCTTTTCTGTCTCTTGCTGTCTCCCTTTCCTACTTATCTCTCTTTCCCTCTTCCATGTTTCTGTGTGTGGCAGGGTGGAGACGGGGCAGTTGCGGTCCCTTGGGTGGGAGGGATTACCTATGTATCTTTCCATGCGCAGTGGCGGGTGTGGGGAATATGGGCAGACTCTGAGTGCTGTGCGCTATGGCTGAGAACATCCCTAGGCCCCTGAAGGTCTTGACATTCAATGTCAAGGGCTTGAATTCCCCTAATAAGCGCAAGCAGGTATGGCATTATCTTCTCCAACAGCAGCCCAACATTATATTCCTTCAGGAAACACACTTACTGCAGGGAGACACATCACGCATGGCACATCCCAAGTACCCTCTCCAGTTTTTGGCGGCTGCGGACACTAAAAAAGCGGGAGTAGCCATACTGTGCAGAGCTGGCTTTAGGCGGGGAGGCATAAAGCCCTATGGAAGTGGGGATGGGCGCTTTCTCAAAGTTACGGTACGCATGGGGGGGTGCCAATTTACCCTATGTAACATATACGCACCCAATCAGTTGCAGGACAGATATCTCCAGACGCTTCTGCGGGATCAGATTCCGTGTGGGGACCCGAATGTGATATTGGGCGGGGACTTCAATTTAGTCTGGGACCCGGACATGGATCGTAGTGATGCCGCTTTCAGTGGCACAGGGGCGATGTCCTCTTCCCTGCGCAAGCAGATTGCGGACTTGGGGTTAATTGACGTGTGGCGCTACCACTGTCCGGACCTGAGAGACTACTCATTTTATTCACCTCCCCATAGGTCCTATTCCCGCATAGATTTTCTATTTCCGTCACTCAACCTGCTGCGGGACACGTTGGCGGCCTCCATCTCGGACATCTCACTGTCGGACCACGCTCATGTCGAACTACTCCTGCTAGACCCGGCTGCGCGTCCCACCCGGGAGGCGCGCTGGTTCTTGCCGCCGAGAATCCTTAGGGATGCAGCAGATGTCGATAGCATTCGGGAGGCCATAGAGTCCTGCTTTGTTTCTAACGACTCCCCAGAGATGTCCTTCTCTGTGGTATGGGACGCCATCAAAGCCACGATACGGGGGCACATTACTTCCCTGGCTATTGCCCGGAGACGTGCAGCCTGCAAATTGGAAGCTGATCTGGCGGGGACATCAAAAAAGCTGAGGAGCAAGATCGGAAACATTCGCTGCTGGAAACCAGGAGGAGATTGGCTAACCTTAGGGGGCAGCTTCGGCTTTTGCGCACCAATAAGGCGGAACACTCTTTGCTGGCACTGAAGCAAAAGTACTTTGAGGGAGGGGATAAGGTTGGGCGATTGCTGGCGGTGAGGTTGAGGGCGCGTGCGGCTAAGGCCCAAATAGCCAGTGTCCAACTCCCGGATGGGTCGAGAGCTGTCTCGGAGAAGGCTAAGCAGGATGCTTTTGTGGACTACTATGCCACCTTGTACGGGAGGGAACCTGCCTCGGCGGACGCGATTGCGGCTGTTCTGGACGGCTACGAGGGGTCGTCACTACCTTCGGGGAGCGTGGTGGAACTGGAAGGCTCCATTACTGACGAGGAGGTCACGGCGGCAATTAAAGATCTTCCTTTGGGGAAAACGCCAAGACCCGACGGCCTACTCCTATCTTTCTATCGCACATTCCAGACCCAGCTTCGACCCTATCTCCTACGGCTGTTCAACTCCTTTACCGAGGACACAGGGCCGTCCCCTGACATGGGAATGGCGGAGATTGCATTGATCCCAAAACCCGGGAAGGACCCCACGATATGCGCTTCTTATCGCCCTATTGCCCTGTTGAATACCGATCTTAAAATATATACTAAACTTCTCGCTAGCTGTTTAAATCCGTATATGCCGGGACTTGTGGACCCCGATCAGACGGGCTTCATTCGAGACCGACAGGGAGCAGATAATGTACGTAAGCTTGCACACCTGGTGGGGAAGGCACACCACTGGAAAATCCCGGCTTGCCTTCAATCCCTGGAAGCGGAGGCGTTTGATCGGGTGGACTTGGTCTTCCTTAGGGCGATACTTCATAAGTTTGGGCTGGGCCCGAAGATGATCATGAGGATTATGGCCCCATACATAGGGCCTCAAGCCAGAATCCGGATCAACGGCGGCTTAACAACCCCGCTGGCGATACACAGGGGCACCCTATCGCCCCTTTGTTTGCCCTCGCAGTGGAGCCCCTCGCGGAGATGATACGGCACGAGCCGGACATCCACGGGATAGTTCATGGTGGGCGAGACAATAAGGTGGCGTTGTTCGCAGATGACTTGATTCTCACCCTCACGCGCCCACGGGTGTCTCTGCCGGCCGTCCATAGGGTGCTGTGCGTATACGAGAGGGCCTCCGGCCTTAAGATCAACCATGATAAGTCTTGGCCTCTCAACCTCACCATTCCGGCAGAGAAGATTTCCTCTTTAAAAGAAGCCGCGCCCTACCAGTGGGCTGAACGTCATATTCGATACTTGGGCCTCACTCTGACCTCATCCTTGGGCGATTGGTCATCCGTGAACTGGCAGGAATGCCGAAGAGCGTTTCTGGAGGATCTCCGAAGGTGGAAGCCTCTGATGCTGTTGTGGTTAGGCCGGCTCAATGCGGTTAAAATGTCGATCCTCCCCAAAATTCTGTACGTGTTCCAGTGTCTCCCCACTCCAATCCCGCTTCATTGCATACGGGGATTGCAACGCCAGCTCATGTCTTTTGTGTGGGGCGGTAAACGATCCCGGTTTTCGCAGAAGATCCTTATGTCGCCAAGGGCCAGGGGGGGGGCTTAGCTTGCCCCAACTTAGTGCACTACTATTGGGCTGCACACCTCTGCTTTGTGATAGAGTGGGGGGTGCGGGAGAGTGAAAAAGGTTGGCTCCATATGCACAGAGCGGTAACGGGACGCACAATCTGGCATCTGCCGTGGCTCCATCGGACAGCTCGCTCTAAGAGCGCGTACATGGCGGTGCCCACGAAGACGGTATTAGACATTTGGGACAACATTGCTGTGTCCAAGGGGCTCACCACGTTCCGTTCCCCACATACTCCCATAGCCGCAAACCCGCAATTTCCGCCAGCCCATCACTCTCGGGCATTTGAGATATGGACGCAAGGAGACTGCAAGGTGGTCTGCGATCTCTTTGACGGGGTAGCGCTCAAATCCTTCGACCACTGCCGGGAAGAGTTTAGGCTGCCGCCAACAGCAGGACTGCAGTATGCCCAGCTGCGTCACTGGGTCTCTACTGGAGAAATGAGCCAAGCAGCCACACAAGCTTTCACCCCTTTTGAAAGGCTGGCACGCTCCCTTGAGGGACTAAGGAGGTTGATTACCCAGATCCACCATATTTTGCAGCATCCACCGCTTATACTCACCCACCCATACCAGCGCCAATGGCAACTGGCGGTTGACGCGGACATTGAGCCACCGCAATGGGACAGATTATGGAGAGATATCCCCAAGATATACCGGAGTATCCCGCAGAGGGAAAATGCCTACAAACTCCTGACTCAGTGGTACTACACTCCTCCGCAGTTGCATAAGATGTTCCCCGCTGTTTCCCCACTGTGCTGGAGAGTCGGACTGCAACAGGGGATTTTGTGCACATATGGTGGGGGTGCCCGCTCCTAACTGTCTTTTGGAAGGAGGTCCTCAGCCACATTAGAGGGGTCTTGGGGTTCCCTTTGCCTGAAGCCATAAGCACAATCTTACTTGGCATTAAACCTCCCACTCTCAAGGCACTTACTCGTAGCGACTGGATTTTGACGCTCCAAATGCTGGGAGCGGCCAAGCAGCTCATTGCCCTGTATTGGAAGAAGGCTGAAGCACCTCCCATAACTTCCTGGTTTGTGAGGCTCTGGCACGTTCTAGCGATGGAACTCCTCACAGCGCGAATACAGGCGCGCAACAGGCACTTTGGGGTGGTCTGGAAGCCCTTAGTATGTTACCTCTGCTCAATAGAACATGCACGACACATGCCCACTAGATTCCGGACTCTACACCTTTTTGATGACGCTGTCACTCCAGGAGATCCCACTCGATTGCTCCCCTAGCTGCCCTGCAAGACGAGAGAGCTGTCGAGGTTGTCTCTGGCTGCCTGGCACCCCCCCTATTGAACAACACGCACGCCCTGCCCACACGACGCTCTCCCTATCTCTCGCTTCCCGTACTCTTTTCACACTCTTCTTCTTTCTCTTTCTTTCTCTAGATTCCACATGTGCTTGTTGGCCCCCGTTGGGTCGTTCTGAAGTAGTGGGCTAGTTGCCCGTACATTCATCCCTAATGGCTTGGTGCCTGGGCTTCATGCGCTTGGTGTAGCCATAACAGCTGATGTTAGGCCACCCGGCCGGCCCCACTGGGGTTGTAGGCAAGGCGCTGTATTAACTTGTTCCTTTATGCAAGACTTATGTCCTATTTGCCATTTTATAAGCGGACGGCCTTGATGTAAGGTTGTAGGCTTAACGCTGTGTCTCTGTGCCCCTGACAGGGGAATTATTTCATAAAATAAAATAGATTTGGAACAAAAAACAGTAAACCATTGAATATATTTGTGTCAAAAGTGCGGTCCCAAGCGATCAGCGATGCTTTTGTACTCACTTAGCCAGGGTGAAGAAGGCATCCATCAGCTCCATCTGTGAGGCCGATCGGTCATCATCAAAGTCTCCAAATGGGGCTGCAGGCTAGGTTTCTCAGCATGCATCATCGTTCATGCCCCAGGAACCTGCAGAGATGATTCAGGCTTTACGCGGCCCAGAGAGACAATAACAACGAAGGGTGCTGGTCCAGGGATCAGAAAACTAAAGCCTGGCAGAGACGTCTCTAGGCCTAGTCAGAACAGAGATACGGTCTGATCTGCCAAAACCAGGCGCATGAGCTACGAGCCTTGGAGTTTGCATACAGCTGGGGGAAATCCTGCCTCTTCTGCACCAGCAGTGTCTGGTCCCGAAGCAATGAAAGGGTCAGTGCTCAGCGAGAGTCTGTGGCTGGAGCGGTTATGTTATGTTATGTTATATTAAGCTAGTTTGTATAGCGCATGGCTACCCCAGCAACGGGGCGTCCCAGCGCTTGCAGACGTGCCAGAGGACGAGACATCAGAGCCAGTGAGAGTGTCTTAGATGGAGGAGAACAACAAGGTTTTAATTTGTTTTCGAAAGAGTATATGGTTGGTGGTGACCCGTGCTCTTAGGGGGATCGAATTCCAGAGTTTCGGGACCAGATGCATAAATGAGCGTCCTCCGGCTCTGCTCCTCCTTCATCTTGGTAGTACGAGCAAGTAAGAGGTCCGTCGAGCGGAGAGCACGCGTAGGGCCATAGAAGGTACAAAGTCCTTGCAAAGTCCTTTGCACCTAGAAGGCACACTTTAAGGGTCCTGCACTTCGATCTCTCAGCCTAGCCCTGAAGCCTCCCCCCCCATTCATCGCAGGGATGAAATGGTGCTGCCTGATACAACGTGTGCAGTGTTGATCATCTTGACAAGAACAAATCAATGGAATGCTAGGGGGTGAGCGCGTGCCGGTGAACTCTGCTCTGTTGGCGGCTGGCAAGTTTTAGCGAACTCCGTGCTCCAAGTGGAGTGTGGAATTGCAAAACTCTGCAAACTCCTCCGGCAACGTGGAGTTTTCTGCCCACCCTTAGTTTTAATTTAAGAGTACTTTTTGGGGAGGGTTCAGCACCTGCCATTTGCTGCCAGACTGCTCTGTGTTCTAACTAGCTTTTTCAGGACTCCATTGCTCCCTTGCCCCTGCCTGCTCCCTGTTGCTTAAACTACCTGCTCTTTTGCTGCTATTATCATTTTTTTGGGAGGACCCAGCAGCTGCCACTTGGTACAGGGATGCTTCGCTAGCTGAAAATCACTTTCACACTAATAAAACTCAATTTCTTTCTCTTTACCTATCTAAATGGCATCTGCCATCTTAGATGGTTTTAAAAAAAATGCTGCCTGCGTCATTCGTAGGCGCACACATGCATGGTGACGTATGTGTGTGCATAACATTACGCATGCATACAGAATGGGGGGGGGGGGTGGGGGCTAGCAACTGCTGGCACGTCCCTGCGTCTTTTCTTTTGTGCAGATGCTGCACACCATCTGCAAGAAGTATTTGGATTAAAAACGTTGACAGAGAAAATACATCCACAAGACAAAACCTACGGAATCTGCAAATTCTTGCTTAGACAGTTAACTCAAGAAGTGCTTGGGTCCTGGGCATCTGGCACTCCATCCCAATTGTGGGAAGTTTAATAAAGAAGAAACACATTTCTTGCATGACTGGAGCCCTCTTTCCTTTCCAGCTCCCAAAAGCAGGCAAGTGGAAAAGGCAATTCCTTGGGTGGAATTTATGTGTGAAGATAAAAAGGTATTGATTTAAAGAAATCGGTTTACATTGAGCGTATACCCTTTGAACTTTACAGGAAAGTCCTGCCCTTGAAGCGACCTGTTACATCATAAGAGACAAAGCACCAGAGGGCTTAGGACTATGTTCTCAATCTGAAGTGTGTATGTAGGTGCAAACTGCTGCTGTGCGTGTTAATGTGGTTCATGTGTAGTTTAATGCAGTCTAAGACCAGAATGCTGAAGCCTTACGTGGTTAAAATATTAAGTTACTGAGATGCCCTCTAAAGTAGTAAAAGTTTCCAACATAAAATAGCATTTCTATTCCTATATACTAGATACTTTAAACAAGCTGCAACATGTTATTAAAGCTCCATATGATGGGAGAAATAATGTGAAAGTGTACGAAGGAAACCAAGGGTATCAGGGTATCCTTTAACAGAATTGGATCTCTCCAGTTTCAATATTTTGGATGAAGTGGTATGTTCTCAAATGTCAGAAAGCGGTTTGGCAATACAGTTCATGGCTAAGTTATTCGGCTGCTGCCAAGAATAAGGAAACTACCAGGTAACTAGTAATAATTTAGTGGGCCCTAATCTACATTTTCATAGTTTCAAAACATTGAAAAAAAGTCCTGTATTTAATATTTTGTAACACAACTGGCTGTTTACCGTACAACTCCCATGCAAGAAGGAACATACACCATGGAAACAGAAAACTCGGTGGAACCTCACAAAGAATTCTGGCACCGAAATATATGACAAATACGGGATGCAGTCGAAATGCTTGTTTGTGGTTTTGGTTTATTATCCGAAATACGATTTAATTACGCAACTTGCTCACCTCATAAATCAAAAACGCCCATTACTTTAATATCCGTAAATATTGTCACTGTCAGTGTGTGCTTTGAGGCTTTCACAACTCTCTCTCATGCAGCTGACTCAGAAAGGAGTCGGTCATTAGCTTCTCCCACTTAACTTCACCTGAAATTTACTTCCATGCAACTGCTTTCACAGCACCTTCACACCTTTCATTTAGAGACACACCATCACTTTGCCAAAGTATCAGGAAGGTACTTGTTAAATAACGTATGAATTAGTAATATGGTTGAAACATTTTGGGTTGTGGAATTACTGTTCATATTTTTATTACAATTAATTTACAATCAATAACATTTACTGTTGGTACTAAAATAACTGAACGACATTACGTAAAATTTTATGTATTTATCGTTAAAAATTCGGATTAGTTTTTCAATAAAGTTTTAAGTTATTTTAATTTAATATAGTGTTAGGATGAGAATTAACAATATAATAAACATTAACTGAATGCAAATGTTTCAATCAAAACAATTATAGGATTAATATAATACAGACTACAATACGCATATTAATTTTTAATCTAAAGAAACAGCTGGAACAGCAGGATTAGGGTTAGAATTAGGATGAGAATTAACACAATATAATAAACATTAACTGAATGCAAATGTTTCAATCAAAACAATTATAGGATTAATAGAATACAGACTACAATACGCATATTAATTTTTAATCTAAAGAAACAGCTGGAACAGCAGGATTAGGGTTAGAATTAGCATTAAAATTGAATAGTATAAGTCATATTTGTCAGTTTAATTCAATATAGGTTTGGTGTCTAAATACGCTCATTGATTTTCTATAAATAGTTTCATTTAAATGACATTTAGGGCATGTGTTGGGTAATTAAATTAAGATTAAGGACACAGCATTAATATATGTTCAGGTTTAGGGACAGGGAATGAAGTTCAGGTAGGACAAAGTAAGGAGGGTGAATTAAAAGGGATGTCACTGTTCAAGGTGGGGAAGGAAAAGCATACCACCTTCGGCAAAGGATTTCTCTTGGTTGGACATACCCTCCTTTTATGAAATACTTGAATGAATGGGATTTGGAAGGGAACACGTATCTTGGTTCTACTGCTCTTCACAATGCCACAAGCCGTAGTACAGCAGAACGTATGTGTCTGGTGATTTTAAGCTAAAATAAGGCCCAAAACAGGGCTACGCCCCGTTCTCAATGTTATTCACTATAATATAAGAGCAGGAGCATGGGATGCAAAGCGATCTAGTGCTGGAGAGATTCTAGTGGCCATAGTGGAGAAGCGGAGCCTGAAATTCTGTGTATGGGGAGGACGTATTCTGGAAACACAGCGGTCTCAATATTAGGGGGCAGAAATTATTCCGGAGAGGATGTGGCGCTACTGAATTTCCCCCTTAAGATTACTTGGGAATCCTTCAAACACAGGTTTCTGCATGTTGTTAGAGTGGAAAGAAATCTCCTGAAAATCAGTTGTGACCGTGCAATTAAATGTTTGATCAAGGATGTGAAATGCTAAAAGTGGCTAACCTTATCTCTAATAGTAAGTAAGTAAACTTTATTTGTATGATTACTTAAAACCATTGCACAACAAAATGGCAATATTAAATTATCACCAATAGGGAGAGTGGCATTGGATACAATTATTTTGTTCCAAACTTTGCTATGTATGCTGCAAAAACATTGTATGTGACAAACCCATTACACTTTGGGTAAAATAACAGCGGTAGAAGGGGAGAACAGGAGTTATTTTGAGAAGCCAAAACCATGAGGATCACATTTATTTATTAGATTTATATAGCGCATTATCACCGATTGGTCTCCAAGCGCTTGTACTTAAGAGAAACTGATCAATACAGAGAGGCAGGTAACCAAATTAAATCAAGCCCCACGCTTCTCGGAAGAGTACAGTTTTTAACATTCGCCTAAAAGGCAATAGATTCTGTTCCTTCCGCAGGCAGAGTGGTAGTTTATTCCAAGCTGCCGGTAGGGTAGTTGAAAAAGCACGTCCACCAAAGGTAGCCATGCGGTAGCGAGGGCAGATCAGAAGAGTGTCCTCGGACGAGCGCAGGGTCCTTCTTGGAAAATACTGCACCAGCCTAGCTTTAATATAACTAGGAGCATTGCCATAGACTGCCTTATGCGCGATGCACAGACCTTTAAATAAAATCCTCTGCCTAATGGGGAGCCAATGTAATTGGCATAGGAGAGGAGAGGCATGCGTACTTCTAGATTTTCCAAAAATCAGTCTCGCTGCATCGTTCATCACGATTTGCAGTCTTGAGAGTTGTTGCTGAGGGAGCCCAACATAGAGGGCATTTCCATAGTCCAGACGACCTAAAATCATTGCGGACACCACAGTCCTTAAAGTAGAAAAGGACAGCATCTGCGAAATTTTACGCAACTGCCTAAGGAGGCCAACGCATGTGCCCACCACAGACGACACTTGATTTTTCATGGATAGATTACCATCAATGTGGATGCCCAGGCTTTTCACCACCCTAACTGGTGCCGGAGTCCTACCCAACTCTTTAGGCCAGAAGCGATCGTTCCACGGGTTGCCCGAGATGGTAATGGGCAACACTTCGGTCTTCTCTGGATTGATCTTCAGGGAGTTGGTGGACATCCAGTTACTCGTGAACATCAAAAGCCCTCTGTAGGTATGTGTGTGCGGAGGGTTTAGGGGATCTATTAAGAAATGCCTCAACATCTTTGAATAAGTGACAAAAACAAGTGCTCTATAGGATACATTGTGTGGAAAGAGGACACTACAAAATAGTCCCAGATGAAGCAAAGACCCATGCCATTTTGCAGGACCGAGAATAGTCCCAGATGAAGGAAATTACAATATGATAACATGGAATCGCAAAACCATGTTAGAAGCTGCCTTACAGAACCAAATAAACTTGCAGGTTGTTCTTTTTTCCATTCCAAAGTATGTATCGTTTCTTTTTTTTTACTTTACAATATCATTCAGTGTAACATTAAAACATTCTCATTACATCCCTGAATATATTTCACCTTCTTGATAAATATTTCTCATTTACAGTTATGTCACAATGATTTAAGTGATTACCACACTTAGATACCATTTTCTAAGATGCACCAGATAATAAAAGAAAAATGCCACCTATACTGTAAGCATCTCTTCGTGGCAAGTAATACTGTAGATTCACATGCTTGGCATACTCCCTGCTAGTGTTGAGCTCAAACAATGTTCTTCTGCAAGAAGTCTTTTGAGTCATGAGATATGGTGTGACTCCTCAGTATATACCACACATGGGCACGTGCAGCATCTTAGATTGTTTTTCGCACAGGTGAGAGGATGTATGGAGTGTGAACGGAAGGTATGGTTCAACAGCGCAATGTACAATAAAAAGGTGATGATTGGAATTTGATCGGCAAAAGTCACACATCTCAAAAGGGTGGGGGAATGTCCATCTACGGCACTACACACTAGGATTAGATGCATACAGGGTTAATAGTATTTTCTGATTGCAATGTGTGGCTGTAGATACACGTTCTTAGCACAGACTGTAGTGCAGTACCCTCCAGGCAGCAGCAGCTAGCGCTTAGCTGATGCGGTTGTTTGGAATAAATGTTCTTCAAACGGTTTGGTCAATTAAAGCCTTTTGACTTAGCTAAAGGGATGTTTCCCAGGAAGACCGTAGGAACCCCCATTTTAAGTGCACCCTGGGGGGCATGTAGAACTAGCTTTGCCTTATGGTAACCTGTCTGAAAGGATTTGACAAGTCATCTAGTTATGTCAGCCTTGGAGATATGATGAAACTTGTGAGCGCCCTTTTAACATCTAATGTGTAGTGCTCTTTCTGCAAAAGAATCAGGCAGCTTGAAGAAGACAAGGAGCTTTATGGGTTGGTTAAGGTGCAACGGGAATAACACCTCAGGGAGGAACTAAGGTTAGTTCTAAGAAAGATCCTATCCTTGTGGGCCTGGATGAGGGGCTCCTGAAGAGTGAGTGCTTGCAGCTTGCTGATGCGCCTCAGTGTAGCAACAGCTACAAGGAAGGCCATCTTCCAGGAGAGGAACTAGAGAGGACATAAATGCACAGGTTGAAAGGGCGGACTCAGGAGTCTAGTGAGTACTATGTTGAGATTCTAAACAGGAGTGGGCGGTGCCCTAGGGCAGTATGACCTTCTGAGGCCTGCCAGAAAGGCCTTGACCACAGGTACCCTGAATAGAGACAAATTGTCTTTTGGGATTGTAAGCCACAACTGTGGCCTAATAAGTGTTGGTGAAAAGAGGTGTATGCAAGCCCCACTTTTGAAAGTGCAAAGAGTAGGGAACAATCTCCTCAGCCGTGGATTTTAAAGGATCAAGCTTTTTTAAATTTAGTAGTGTACAAACTTCTTCAATTTTGCTGCATAAAAGGCCTATGGTATGGCCAGTTAGACTTTTTTTCAATATGTTCATACACTCTCTAGCTGAAGGTGAAGGTACTCTAGAACCTCAGTAGCTAAATCTGAAGATTGGACTCCTCAGGATCCGGGGGCATTACCGGACTTTGCCTCTGTGTGGAAGATCCGGCCTGATGGGAAGCCTCTCATGGAGGCGGAGTGATGATTACAAGAGGGAGAATGGAAGGGGAGGGGACGGAGTGGTGGGGGGTGCAAAATCTATTTCGTCCAGGATGCCACTACTTGAATGAGAGTCATTGATGTTTGTCTGAGCTTCCTCAACACGGAAGTAAGCAGTGAGAGAGGCAGAAAAGGGTAGACAAATATTCCTGAGCAGTTCATCCACAGAGCATTTCCCATGGACTGCGGATGCCGTACCTGGTGGTGAAGCTTGGGTAGTTTGCATTTTCTAGAGTATCAAACATGACTATCCGCAGTTTTCCCCCACACTGGAAGTATGTGTGAAGGACCTGGGTAGAGTTCCCACTTGTGGATTTGTTGATGTGTCCTCTTGCTCAGGTTCACTAAGTCATTGTCTACCCCTGCAAAATGCTCAGCCATGATGAGAATTTTGTAGCAAAGTGCCATGAGCCAGAACCCGTGTGCTATAAAGGAGAGCTGAGGGGCATGCATGCCATCCTGCTTTTGGGTGATAAACATGGTGCTCATGAGCCAGTTCAACATTCTCTCACTAATCATTAGATCTGATCCATGACAGAGGCTCCGGGCTGGGTGACAGTTGTGCTAGTGGGAGCCAGATTGAGTGGCTTCCTCCTGTTCTGGCGTGCCAAGAGGATCTTCCTCCATGAGGGTGTCCAGAATGGCCATCCATCCTCCAATGTTCCCAGCTGGACGACATGTCCCCGACTTCTCACTCTTACCTTTCCAATACCCCCAACTGATGTTCCCACCATACATCCACCTTGTTCGAATGCATTACACCCCCAACCCTTTCTTCTCACTACATTTTGCCTCAACAAGATCTAGAAGTCTTGTGATTGTATCAACTGCAAAGGCCATTATTTACTGCTAATATTAGAAGTAATTTTCGTTCTCTTCCATGTATGTCAATATCCAAGGTAATAAATTAAACTTTAAAAAATATTTAAAAATTTTCAAAATCCCTGAACGGTTTGGGTGCTGCATTATTGTGTGCCCTGCATAATTTTCTTCGGTACTGAAGTGTTTTCTTTCAACAGGGAGGCGAGGTAATACAGGTAAGTGGCATTGTTGTGGTCAGGGGATATGCAAAGATTGCACATTTGTGGTGGTCCGCCCACATATATTTGGCGTGGCAGTGTGGGCAATTCTGGAATGGTGGGAGGTCCATTACTCGTTGAGCATTCTCAGGCAACGGCAATTTGGGAATGAATGGTGCTGGACCCCTGAGGAGGGTTAGACCGTAGATGCATGGCTGTGACAACGGCGGTCCTCGGAGGCACTAGAGAGTGTGTTTCAGAGCAGAGACAGCACCCAAGTTCCAAGGAACCCATTGCAGACGGGTAGTGAAGGAACGCCAAAGAAGCCTGATGAATAACGTGAGAAAACACGGTCACCTCGGAGCCCACTCAGGGCACATCCAAACCAGATGGTGCAGAAAAACATGCTAAGATGTAGTGCAATATACACAGAGAGAAGGAGTTGCACCACATATCATGACTCAAAAGACTTCTTCGAAGAGAAACAACTTGAAGGCGTCTGAGCCCAACACTAGACAGCAGGAGTATGATAAGCATGTGTATCTACAGCCACGCATGTGAAGACCAAGTTTATCATTATCGCCACTTAATTCATAGACCATTCCCAATATTTATTAGCAAAGACTGAGCAGTAGAAAAAGATACCTGGGCCAAGTAAACCCAAAACATTACAATGTGCAGATCCATGTTGCGTTAACAGGTTATATATCCTTCTCAGGTAAGGGATGGCGCACACACTCCCTGCCTCAATTTGTTTTGTCAGATATTTCAAACAAATGTAATTGTCTCAATAAAATCACAAGGGATACATACTTAAAGAACTATTCATCATAATTCTCTGTCCTTCATATCAGAAGTAATTCACGTCAATGTATTGACATCTCTTTGAAACGTTCTTAAATAATGAACTATGGGAGTTAGACCTTGTACGCAACATGAGATTAAAGGCCTCTTATATTAATATTCCAAATAGGAAAACGTAAAGTGCAGCAAATATCAATTTGTAATTTCTTGCTTGGAATGCATATTAATGAATGTGATTTTTTTTGCACCTTTTTTTAGGTCGAGCTTAGCGGTAGTGCTCATGCGCTGCTCGCTTTGCGAGGCATGCTGTATTAGTAGCCCGCCCACTCTCCACCCATATTTGATATTGGCTTTGAGTCATTGTCATTCCTAAATGCTGGCTTTTGATTGGTAAATAGGCTTGTTAGTCCCTCCTTGGCACAGCCTTGTCTCCATTTGTTACTACCCATAACGGCTGGACCTTTTACTCGTCATGTTACACAGTCTGCTTTATCTTGGCTGTAAATACTATTGTGTTTAATTGTATTTTTTTTTTTAAATTACAGTCCCGGTTCGCTCACTTTAGCGGCTGCGCTTGTTTACATAATTCATTTGCATGCGGCGCTGTCTGCTTTCACTTTAGCGGCCGCGCTTGTTTATTTAATTAATTTGCAGCGCGGTCTGCTTTCACTTTGGCGGCCGTGCTTGTTTAATTATTTTGCAGCGCCTGTGTGCACTTGTGCCACCTTCTGCCACTGCCTTAAGTTCACTCGGTGTCCCGAACAGCAACACTGCACAAGCTCCGCCTCAGCAGCTACTACAGCGCCACCCCCCAGCCTCAGAAAGTTCAGATTAGGGGCACAGGCGGGGCTGAAGCCAGGCACCTCATGCGAGGCTTGCTTCTGTTCTGATGAAGCACTTTTACCTACACAAGCATTTGCAATGCAATAGGTCTAGCATTTACCCGAGTTTGAGCTATTGACATTGTAAATGACAATGCCTTTTATTTTTGTTTACGTTTTTAAAACAAATAAAAGGCATTGGCATTTACAATGCAAATAGCTTAAACTCGCATACATGGGAGACCTACTGATTTGCAAATGCTTGTTTCATTTGAAGGCACGCACTGTATGAAAACAAGCATGGTCTAAAATCAAAATATATACTTATTTACAAGGTGAAAGCACAAACGGCATCAGTAGACCCTGGCAATGAAGGGACTACTTATTGTGCGGATGTGCACATTGTGCAAGAATAGGCTGCATGTCGCTCACAGTCAGATAAGCCAATGTCTGAAGTGGGCTAAGCATACACCCATCATTGTATGCTGCGGTAGGCAGCAGCAAAACGTAAATGATACTACTGCAGACCAATGGATGGAGTGAGCCGAGTGAAATCCCATGTCCGTGAGTATGAATAATAGATACTTTTTATTAAAAACAAAGGTCTTGGCAAACGTCCGACATAAAAGTTCTTCCACGTGTAGACTATTACCACAACAGTGGAACTGCAGGGCCTACAATTGAGCGGCAAGATGTGCCTCATTAAATCATGTTAAATCCACATTAAATGTTAGGGCTTTTGACAATAGATTATGGTTAAGTGCTTTTTTTTAAATTATGTCTCGAGGCGCTATGATTTTGTTACACAGCATACCAAAATATGCATGAAGGGCACCAGTTTGTACGGTGTTTACTTTGTTGCAAATAAATGTTTAAGGCTAACTACTACATGAAGATTACTCACCGAAAACCTGTAAACTAGAAATGAAAATGTCCAGCCTTAAAAATGGACTATCTAGTAAATATTAATATGGAGACTGTCCTCCCATACAAAGCAGCCGTTATTCTGAGAACAATAGAGGAAAAGGGAAACCCAAGGACACATTTCACATTCCCGACTATATTGGAATGGTTAAGCAAATCTCTCCGCGCCTTTTCCGAGCACACGTGTCTGTGTGGGTCACTTGCATACTTGTGCGCACCAAGCCGTTTATCCTTGCACTCCGCCTGTGTATCTTGCATACACATACTACATACATGTGTATATGTGCCTTGTCAGCTTTAGTGCCCTGCATATTTCCTCACACATTCCCACGCACACGTTCACTTTTTCTCATGCACATTATTTTCCATCGGGTAATTTAAACACGGGTAAATTCACAGTCTTTCATTTTAGAATTACTGAATAATGTCATTGAATTGAAAATTGAACTTGGAATACTGTAAGTGCTGATAATTAGTGGGGATGGGGAAGGGGGTGGGCGGACGGAGAAGGGAAGAAAAGGAACAAACTAGAGCGCTTATAGGTTATTACCACATATTTATCCTTCAAGGCCCTGCCATTTAACAGAGTTTATCGTCAAACTATTCAATTTTTCGTTCTTTGAACATTACGAAATAAAACCTACAATATGTACTCCCCAGGTGGTCAGAGTAATGAATAAAAAATAGTTGAAAATTGCTGAAGGAATGTGAAATGTTTCTGCATTTTGTAACCAACATACCCAGGAGTGACTCTAGTTTCCTCAACTTAGTGCAATTTGCGTTTTTACAATAAAAATACACCTAGTTTACAATCTGTATTTTGAAGTTCTGTTTCAGAGGTCAGGGGTCAAGCGCCGTACATATTATAAATCGGTCTTTCAGCCGCATTTTGAATAAATTGAAGGCGCTTAAACATAATCAGCATTGCCAACATACAATCCAGCCCCATAGTCCAACCTACTCATAATCAAAGCTCTAACAATATTCCTTCGTCTTTCTACCGGAGTCCATCGACATAGTCTGCGTTGAGTGCGTAGGAGTCCAAAACAGCTCCAACACACACCATTAACCTGGTCCTGCACGGACAGAGTCATTAGTCAGAAGTCAAAATTCTTCTCAAATTTCTTTGGCCTGTGTGCAGGGCCTAACCATGAGGGCCACCAAGAGTCATTCCAGACATTGCGGGCCCCACCAAAAAGCACAATCTCCATTTTGTCTGCATTAAATATCAGACAGTGGGCTTGCATCCACCTTGTTACTTCAGAGAGGTGGCATACTAAGTTTTCTTGTGTCTTAGTACACTTATCGATGGAAATAATCGGCTGAGCATCGTCATCATAAGTAAGGATCTCAAATCACAAATCCCCAAGCCTTGACAATGCCCGACAGAGGTGACAAGTAGATATTCAACTAAGTGGGACTTAGGGAAGATCCTTCAGGAACCCCACAACGTAATTTCCGAGGGCTAGATTTAAGAAGGGGGCAGCTGTACAGAATGAAATCTGTTGCACAAAAACGAGCTGAACTACTGTAAGGTAGTAGAAGGCAGGCCAATTTCATGCAGCCTCTGTAGCAGAAGGAAGTGCGACACAGTGTCAAAAGCTGCACACAAGTCTAAAAGGATGAGGGCCGCAGGTTTATTCACCAAAAGCCTGATGCGGTCCAACACTGCCAATAAGGTAGGTTCAATGCTGTTTTTAGCTCTGAACCCAGTTTGAGAGGGATCCAACAGATTATTACTCTCCCGAGCAGAGTACCAGACGTGGGAGATTGTGGAACACACAAACAAGATAAATATATATATCTGCTTAACTAAAAAGAAAAAAATAGCACAAAAAATGGAGCAATTTAAGAATACAATAATGTGTCCATGCTACGGGGAAGGGACACATTTACATAGGATAATTAAAGCCCATCAAATTAGAGGCAAGCAAATGAGAATAACAATGGGGCCAACCAAAGGTAAACAATGGGCGGGTTTAAGCCCACTGTAAGCTAACAAAATGTCTAGACAGTGCATGCGCTGTTTTTGGTGCGACCTATTAACGGAGTGTAGAGCTCGACACATGCAGCTGACCAATCTACGCAGCACATGTTCAAATCATGTACATACAACATGGTCATGGGTTCTGAGACACCCATTACTTTACTATGTCACTGTATATATTGTGGAGCACTGAAATCAATATGTAGCAGTACAACCCACTTATCCCATAGCCATCGTCAATAAAGGCATGAGTTATGCAGCACCCTGAGGTGTACAAGTACTTGAATTTTACTTTGATGAATACGCAACAGTTTTACAGTTAAGGATGAGTAAAGTTTTTCCTATGGGAAAAAAGGTAAAATATATGGAAAAAGAGGCAGAAGTGTGGAGGAAGTGCCACGCTCCATCGGTCACAAAGTTCAGACCAACCCCAGAGTGCATAAAAGTAATTTCAAGACACAATGTTAAAGTCAATTTACTGGAATAGAAAGTTCCAAACAATACTGGCAAAGTGCACAACTCCCCAATCCAGTTCTCTGGTCACAGTTACATCATATTCAGGCTTGAGGGAAAGAACTGCAGTGAAGTACCCAATCTTTGACAGCGTTCTTACCTGCATGATTAGCCGTCCCACTAGATGCAGCTCCATTTTCCTGTTGGGCTACAAGTGTTTTCAAAATGACTTGAGTTGCCCCTAATCGTGGCAGGGTGACATGGGTTATAAATGGCAAGTTATTTTTCTTGGCAAATCTCTGGCTTGTTTCTCTTCGTTTCCGGAGGAAGCCTCCCTCTGGAAATAAAACAATCCATTTTCGATTCCTATTTCTGTAATATCGATCTAGATGGTCCTTGAGAAGGATGAGTTGTTGGTCACGATATGCTTTGCCCTGGAAAATAAAACACAGCAAGATTACAATTTTCTCAATTTTTCTGACAAAAATACCAATACATGATTAAGAACTCCTGGCAGTTTGTAATCCGGATTCTGGGTGTAATTGTGGAGCTTAGTAAAACGGCGACAAGGATGTACAAAAACTGTCTTTATAAGGACACAGAACTAAGACAGCTTGCCAAATCACGATGGACATCATGGACTTGCAGTTCTGTCGTTCACAATTGAAAACACACCTGGCTCCCCACCGTTACCTCACTCAGGACTAGATGACAGAAAAATTGCAACACAAGGTTACTGTGGGACACTTCAGGGGTCAATGTCCTTACTTTACAAGCTGTCCAAGGACAACGTGAAATGTACCAACATCATGTTTAGCTTTGGTAAACTATAGGTTATGCTGAAGACAGGGACATGTATACTTGCACATATTCAGATATATCCACATAAATACCATATACAAACATAATTGGAGCTGGCACTAGGTTGTGATGTTGCAGACAGCAATATGATGATGGGTCCTGTAAAATACCACTGATTATTCATGCAGCTTTTATCAAGGAAATCAGAAAACACAGTGCGAGAAGCATCATGATGTCCTACCTCACTTTCAAAAGTGAGAGTGACGCAAAACCAAGGACTATGAATCCCACAAATGCAGTACATAGTTGTTACCACATATCATGCTCAGCCTTCCAGAAAACTACTTACAATTGGCACTCCGCATCAGGAAAGGCAAACCTGAAGGGACCGCATACTGATGAGGATACCACACAGACATCCATAAGGTTTGGAATACCAGGAAAAAGAAGGGGAGGATTTTCAGTTGGAACCCGTAATCTTGAAGAGGGCTACAACATCAACAGCTAGGCAATACCTCAGGATCAATAATCAACTGATCACATTATTGGATTAGAAAGGGAATGAGAAGACGAGAAGGCAGGTAGGGTATGTACCTGCAGAAGAAGGGATTAAGGGATATACAAAGCTGGAAACGTTTTCACCCTGGCTGATTCTCCATTCCAGTAGGTCTTCAGAAGCTACTGGAAGTGGGTTGAATTTGGGGGACATTGGAATTGGGTGTATGGGGTGGATTAGAGTGGAGTAGAGTTTGGTAGATTGTAGTGGAGTGGGGGAAATTAGAGTGCAGTAGATTGGGATAGATTTTAGTGGGGTGGAGTAGAATGGGGTACATTGAAGTGGAGTAGACTGGAATGGTGTAGAGTGGAGCAGGGTGAGTGGAGGAACGTAGAGTAAAGTGGCATGTTGTGTCATGGAGTAGAGTAGATAGTAGAGGGGTGGCAGAGTGGAACGGCGTGCAGTGGCCTAGTGTGGAGTACGCATGGTGTGGTTACGCACAGCCATTACAGGCAACGTATTTTCAATTGAAATGATCATTACATTTGTACCGTAATACGTTTTTTCTGCACACAAACGATAGAGTGCAAATGTCATCACCTTGTGTATTGATGGTATTCAAATATTTGTTTCCCCAATACTTAAAACTACAAAAAAATATGTTGCATTTGTACTAATTCTGAAACATCAGAACAGTTAATTTTTTTGTTGTGTTCCAAAAAATATTGCACACCCTCTCTTCTTACATGGATACTAAGCAGGATTATCACAAATTCTCTCACTTTGAAGCCTGAGAAAGAAAAGTAAACACCAAGCTTCCTAAGAAGAGCGAGCTTGACATTGGACCTCTGTCTTTGAAATCACAGCAAATGTAACAAGATGAGAACAAGATTTAAAGGCCTGTTTACAGATAGAGAGTTTGTGGAAGAATACAGTAAACAAGGTTTGGGCAACGGGAGGGGCAAACTCAAGCTAGTCAGCCTAAAGCAAATAACACCAGCAAATAGAAAGCCAGAAAATGCGAGTTGCAAACCACAAAGCGAATAGTAAGCAACGGGGGCAATGCATTCCTAAGTCCGCTTTCTGAACCTCCCCAAGATGTCTTTAGAAAACCAGATAACTATGCTGTCTAGTAGGCTTCAACCTAAAAAAACAATTACAGACCGTGGCTACGCTACAGGGATGGCGCAGGCACCTAAAGAAGGTGACCACCAGTGATGTGACTAATTGGAGGTTCTTGGAATTCATCTATGAAGTTACTGCTAGGATGCACTCATGGAAATTAGGGCGAGCTATAGGAACATCCTTTTTGAGTCTCAAGATAATATAGGTGTTATCAGTATAGGTAATAAATTCCAATTTAAATGACCTAATAAGTTTGGCTAAGTGTGCCACATTAATAGTGAGAAGGGTTGAGCTAAGCCTTGTAGAAATCCACATGTGGTGGAATTAAAGGTCATTTGATGAGGGTAACTCATATCACTTGATCACACACCAGAAGAAAGGATGAAAGTCATTCGCCCTTGTACCTGCCTCATGCAGACAAGATCAAAGTTGAATGAGACATTGTAACAAGTAGTCCAGTCCAATTGGAGGTCAGGGATGATAGGGCGGGCCTTGGACTATTATCCCAAGTCATTCTAAGATGATCAATAAAGTTTTATAATGGATGTGTCTGTGCTGTGATGGGCCCTAAAACCAGACTTTACCCGATTAAGGGCAAAGGTCTATTGACGAAAGAAGACAGTTTGGTGCTGACTATTTTCTCAGTTACTTTGGCTAAAAAAAGGCAATTGAGATGGATGTTAATGGGTGCAGGAGTGTTAGCAGTAGTTTTTTAAATTAATGTTTTAAGGAGTGGGACAATTGCCAACTGCTTACATTGCATAGGGACATAAGCAGTTTCAAAACAGATGATACAAAACCTTGGGCCAAACACTCAGATCCAAGATGATGACTGCGAGAGGAGCCAAGATTGAGCAAGGAGCTCAATTTCGTGGCCAAGGTCAGAGCACATGTCTGACCTATATTGAAGGGAGAGAATTCCGACAAAATAAGAGCCCTCAGGTTAGTCATAGGAATCCTGAAGAGTTTGTGGGGACTAAATGGTAGCACTGGAGGCAAAAGTGGAGCTGGATGGTGATACACCAGGGCGAGAGAGATTTCCAGTGTCTACCGAAGGCAAAATGGGGAAAGTTCAATAAAGAGAGTTAGATAATATGTTACATATTTTAAAGAGTTCTTTAGAGGAATCACAAGCCGATTCATTCTAAAGAGTATATACTAGGAGGTGCGAGTGACTGACTTTTTGTTTTGTAATTTTTTAATGCCACATGGCAGGTAATCGTGGATGTGGGATAATAGTCCCTACACCACAGACGGTCCAACGCTGTACAAGATCTTTTGTTCACTCTCAAACATTCTATGTACCAGAAGGCTGACGGGATTTACCTACTGGAAGTTTTTTTTTTTTTTTTTGGTCTTTTTTTTTTGTCCTCATATATGCCACCAGAATATATGTGCTCTAGGTGGGTCCCACTGTTGCCTCTTACACTGTTGTTTTACTTCGAGTCCGCCCTGGAAACAGTGTCATAGCAGACAAGGATCCCCAGAGGTAGGCTGCTTTCCTTATCCTACTCCTCCAGGCCTATTTTAGGCGCCCTAGGCCTGAAAGAGGACGGGACCGACACAACCTCTGGCATAATCACAGGACCGCTCACCTATTTATCCAGACCATCAATTTAGACCAAACATTCTCAGTATTGGCACTAGTGCCAGCCAAATCCATTTTACATACTTCCATTATGTATTTCAAGCATGCTGCAAATCTCGTCGGAGACACCGACTTCCACTCCATACAAATTTGTCTCCTTGCAATAGCTATTATGTAAAAAATAAACTGAGTATCCAAACTTTTAATATTGTAGTCTTTCAGCAGACCAAAAAAGATAAGTTGGCGAGAGCAAATAGGGGTTATTGAAAGTACTTCGCCCACAAAATCCAAAACCGCTTTCCAATATTCTTGAATAAGTGGGCATTCTAAAAAAATATGGATATCATCAGCAGCATTATAGTTACAGCGAGGACAGTAATAATTATTTCGTGTAATCTTATGCAGCTTGGCCGGTGTCCAGTAAGCTCTATAAGCCGTAAACAAGTGGTTGCGTCTTAAATTGGCTGGTTTAATTAACCTCTGAGAAAGAGAAAAGGAATCTAGCCAACCTTTGCTAACCACTTCAGGGGGCTCAGATATACAATTTCCCCATAACTTTATTATCTCGGAATGCAATTTACTCTCCTCTTCCTTAATCATCAAATTGTACCAAAATGAAAGCTCTTTAACCCATTTCCCCACTCTACCAATTGCATCAAGAATTTCTGTATCATTCTCCCTTTGCATATTCTGACTGGACCACCAGGCGGATAGTTGGTAATATTTAAACCTTGTCACCTGTCCATCTGTGAGTTGTACTAAGGTATTCCAACTTACAAGGCCCAAATCTGCCCAGAGATCCCCCCATTTATTTAACCCAGCTGTTTTCAAGGGTTGTGACAATTGGTCCTGGAGACATTGAGGAGTGCCAGGGGAGTCCCATATCGGGGAGTGTGTATGGTAATAGGGAATAGCGAATATTTTCCTAATGAACCCCCAATTTTTTAGTGCAGTCTGTAAGATTTTTAGTCGAATTTTTAAAAAAAAATTCTGGTCTCCAAACTTAAATAAAAAATAATCGTGGCCATAAGGTAAATCAATTAATAGAGCTTGAAATAGGCGCCCCTGTGATGATGCATCTAGCTCATTTGCAAGAAGCCTGAAATTTTTGAAGTGAAATGCATGACAGTAAGACAAAAGATCAGGGAGGGCGAGCCCTCCCATTTTTAGACCCCTCCTCAGTTTCTTCCATGCAATTCTTGTTGACTTACAGGCCCATATAAAAGATCCAATTTTACCCTGTAAAGTATTAATGTCTTTCAGTGAAAATGATAAGGGTATGCTGTTAAATAAAAAAGTCAATTTTGGGAGGATTGTCATCTTGATAAGGTTAACCCGGCCGTATATATTTAATGGCAAATTCCCCCATCTTATTAATGTTTTATTAATATCCTTAACCACCTTTTGCCAGCTAAGTGATGTGATATCTTTTATTCATTGGGTTAAATGAATTCCCAAGTACCTCATGCTTTGTTTTGCGCCCAGTATGTGTGTGTTGTTATTCCACCCCATAATCTCCGTTTTCTCCTTATTTATCTGGTAGCCAGACAGTCTCCCAAATTCTTCCGATAACAGAAATAGCCTTGGAATAGCCGCCGAATGATCCGAGGTGTATAGGAGAAGATCATCTGCGTACAAGGCCACCTTCAGTGGCATATTTCCAAGCTGAAATGGTTGAATAACATTATCCTCTCTAATCCCACAAACAAAAGGCTCCATATAAACGTCAAACAAAAGGGGAGACAGAGGGCAACCCTGCCTGGTACCTCGAGATATGTCGAACCACTCAGATAAAATTCCATTGACCAAGACCCTTGCCCTCGGATTATGATATAAAGATTTAACTGCCTCTATAAACGTTTGAGGGAACCCAAAAGCCGCCATCGTCGCCCATAGGGATTTACCTACTGGAGTTGACATGTTTACTAGAGGGAGCACATTATTAGCATTTGCAGTCTACAGAAGCTACAAGATTGAAGCTGAGATTGACTGGGTGGTTATCTAGAAAGTCTATCAACATGGTCTTGGTAATCTTAGAAAGACTTTGTATGGTTTGACTACTACCTGCACGGGTCGAAGGAGGCAGGGTAATGCAAGAGGTAACAGCTGCATGGTCCAACCACCTGAGTGTAAGAGAGTGAAGCGTAGTGATCAAATTAGCAGGAGAGGAAATCAGGTTAATAATGTGAGCACAATTTGTACCATTTCCACAGCACTCTAAATGAGGCTGAATGTGCGTTTGTTAAAGTATGTGTACAAATCTATGTGTTTAAAAAAAAAAAAAAATAGAATGTGCGAGTGCATTTAAGAGGAATTCAGCAATCAATAACAATAGCTTTGGGGTAGGATCTGTACTCGATATGACAATGAAATAAACCTGAGCCATGCACCATTGCCATTTTTAATGCTAGCTAACCTAGGTGATAAGCACAGCCACAGCATGTGGTCTTTTCCACTGCAAAGGTCCATCACAGATAATTCAGTCTTACATCTTATATAAACAATCAGTTTAGCACAGTTATACTAAACACAAGCTACGTCTGTGTGACTGCTATTTGACCCACAATGAACACATTGTTTGTACTGTAGAGACAGCCTACATGCAATCAATTGATATTAATGATACATGTATTTCAAACATGGAATGCTTGCATCAGAGTGTGTGTTTAGAAGACTTGGACACGTACAAACGTTGGTACCTCCTACCAACAAAGATTAATTTTAGGCAGACATTGCTTTTCATGGATGACCAAAGCAAAACCGTACAAAACCAAAGACAGGAGGCGTGGACTATGGGAGGAAGGATCATAGGAGAGGGAACAGAAGTATAACCGAGCCAGAGTGGGATAGAAAAGGGAGCAGAAGGGGCATAATCCCCAAGAGTTACTTTACAACAAGTTAATGGGACAGACGCAGCATAAAAAGAGGTGTTTTCACAAGATGGCGGATGGAAAGCAAATGAGATTTGGTCCAAATTTCCACAGCAGGATATTTCCAGAAGAGGATATTGGCTCCAGAGAATGACTGACAATGCATGAGAGGAAACACTATCTGCCAGACCACCAAAGAAAAGCCACTGGGAAATGTCCACAAAAATCCACTCTCAAGATACATAAAGTACACTCATCTTATTATTACTCCGCCCAAAATGCTCCTTATACTTTGGTTCCTTAGAAAACTTTTCACAGTAATTAGCCAATCATCCCCTTTATTAGACCTTCGCTGCTCTTCCAGATTAGACTCATTCTAATGGCTGGCCATGTACTCCTGCAGCCTACACTGCAGCCTAACCTTGCATTGAAGGTGACGCTGGGTGCCTGGATTGCGTGATTTTCTAAACATCTTTGAATGATACAATCGCCTGCCAAGATAAATCATTAGCCAAGGCTGACTGCACACAGTCCTTGAACATGCGGTTTGTGCGCTTCACAAATCCATTCGACCTAGTCACACAAAACAGTGAGCTTGAATTCTACATCATGCTCCTTCAAGGGGGTCTGAATCTCACTTGAACAAATGTAAACATCAACGTCTGATGCTAGTTTAATGAGTCCTTTAGGGATTAAAACAATTCAATGAAATCATCAGTTTTGAAAACACTTTTAAGAAATGTAGTAATGCACTCTGGAGTAACTATACCCACAGATGTGGCCTCATACCCCCTCAGAAAATAATATATTCACCTCAGTCAACCAATATATTAACAGGTTCCACAGTCCCAAGTGGCAATCCTAAATGTAAAGCACTCTGATACGCTCTTGGGTCAAGTTTGCGCTATATAAAACTTTATAAATAAACGGTACCCCTGTTTTTCAAGGCAGCCACCTGATGCAAAGAATTACAGTACTCTGTAGCTTATCACTTGTGGTCCAATTGCCAACTTTCCTAGCTGTGTTTCTTTCCACGTATCCATGTGTTACATTTTCCATCAAGGGCAAGTGATGTTTTATTGTATTGTCAACGGAACCAACCTTTCATTTCTAAAAACACAGTTAGATGCAATACATGCGCTGAGACACAGCGATAGTGCTCATCTTTAAGTGTCTGAAGAGAAAACCATAAAGACCTGGAAGGTATGTCCTCTCCATGTGGAAAAGGCCAGTATATTGAATCTTTCTGCAGGTGCACATGGGCTAATAGTTGCACCATCCACTGCCCGCCGTACAATATTTGCTTTTATAGCCACTGTTGACTTTTCTAGGTAGTATGTCTTTAGTTTTAAAAGGGATACTTGGTTTGATGATTACTAATGTCGTGATCTGACCTAATTCTCACCTTCATATATTTTCGTATTTCCATCTCTTGCTTAAGGGAAGCTGAACTCACAAGAAGGTCTCCTTGCTCTTAGTTGCACTGCGGCATTCTTAAAACCTATGCCTACCAGGGCTAGAGTTATTTTGATGCTTTCCCCTCAAAACAAGAAGGGAGGCATGAAATCTGCCCTTATTGTTCGTTTCAGAATAATTTTGTATTCGAACATCAGCTTTTCAATATTGGGGGAGAGTATTTCCTTGTTTTCTTACTGTGGAGAAGGCAAGCTGAGACAATAGAAATATGGGCATGCATGTAATGAGTGTGTATGAACAGTAGAAGCGGCTGGCCACCAATCGACAGGCAGCTTCAACATATGGAACACATGTTTAGGTAAAAATGTGCGAACAGGCGATTTAGGTTTTTCCCAAAGGAACGCTGACCGGATATTGAAGACCACTAGTGGCTCAAATGTATGCAAAGGCTTTCAAACTATTAGGCAGCATACAACACAATCCCAAACAGCAGCCTGCAGAAAAACGAAGCTTAAGCAATTATGGATGTGAAAGGAATGATCGTGTGTACCAGCACGGGCCAGCATGACAAAGACAGTGGCCAGCATCGCCCATGATAACCGAGTCATTGATTTAGTTTCCATGGGAAGGAAACCAGCTTGTTTGCACACATTTTCTGTCACTGATGCCAGCTGGCTTACAAACAGGTGTTCATGTTGACGTCCAAGAACTAACCGTACAAGAAAACCGAATCAAATCCTCCATGTCGGCCAGTCAGAAAAGAAAGAAAAAACGATGGAGACAGTCAGTTCCGTTTGAGCACCATGTGAGAGTTCGATCCATCTATTTATGCATCCATTCAAGCAATTTTGCTTGAATTTGCCAACTGAATGAAGATTAGCCTGTTTCTGGGCATCTGAATTGCGCACATATTTGGATCCCTTGCTCAGCTGTGCTTGATGGACATTGAATTACATGCTTCCTGTACAAAGTAGTCAAACCAGAGGCCAAAATATGGAGACTCATATTTTCACAGCACAGGACATCCTTCACAGTAAATCTAGGACTCTAACAGTCAATGTACTTCATATGGCTACAAATGTATATCTGATTAGCTCATGATTACCACATGTTTCTAATAAAATGTGGTTGGAGGGTCCCATGGCCTCTTTATCTAGATATTTGAGATTCACCGTGAAGCTTTCCTTGTCTGCCAATACCCCAAGCTTTGAAAGCGACATTTAACTCTTTCTCCTTCGTAAGATGGAAAGCCTCTTTCATACTCTAGACTTACTACAATGCCATCCAAGCAGTAATACCACAGCTGGATTGTGTCGGCATCAGGCTCCCTCAAATTAACCCTGGTTTCCTATGATGTCCTATGGATCCAGCAGGTTAGCACCCAGTTATACACATTCTCTCACATAGCAAGGATAGTGCCAGACCCAGAGTCACTATTTCAATATATAATTCGCTTCAGGCTTGTATGTCTTGCCCATTGAAGCCCTAAACAAGTGCTAGCTACCCAATCAACCACCCTGAAAAGAAAATTGAAGGAGTACAGAAACGTGCAGTAAAAACACACAGCCCTTTATAAGCTCCCTTGACAGCAACCCAAGGATTGAATCACGTTTTGTCTAATTTGATCTCTTAAAAAGCCAAATACCCCACAATATTGCAATTGATATAAATATCTCAAAATCCATCCCACAGGCAATAAACTAATTGTTTGTAACGAAGACACAGGCTTCACTAAACAAAAAACAACATTGGCCATTTTACCCTTACACAGAGAGCCCTGCAGCACCCAAATGGTACCCCACAGAAACCTGGTAGTATAATCCCTTGCTATTTATCTGCTTGTACCTGTTGATGCCGTGTCCTGTAATCTAGATCTCAACTCTTGTACTACTGATGCACCTGTGTGATTATGCACCCTGTACTCACCTACCTCAACTTTGCCTACCTTTATGCTATCTCCAAAAGCTTTTTAAGCACGCTTAAACAAATATATGCTCCTTCTTTTTGTACCTTTATACTATTGGCGCATCTATTTTGACTATGCACCTTGTACCTACACTACCTCTACTTTGACCTATCTCTTGTATTTTGACCTACCTATGTAGCTATGCACCTGTACCTAGCTACCTCAACTATTACATACTATTATTCTATCACCCCTTGTCCTTGTAAAGCGCTCTGATATCTGCAAAGATCTTGTTTGCGCTATATAAAACTTTCAAAATAAAATAAATAAATAAATAAATAAATCCCAGAACACTGTGCCAAAATACCATGCTCACGCCCTCTCCGTGGAGCAGACCAGAATACCACCAGAAAGCTGGGAAGAGTATGCAACAGCAGCATACCTGTTAAACTTGCACCTTGCTATGAGCCACTGTGAGTGCCACTGAGCTCAGTGATTTTTTTCTGGATTCACATGCTGTGCTTTGATTATGTAGCAGTAGTTGAGGAACATGCCAGCACAGACGAGCAGCTGGCAAGCCAAATGCAAGCCCGCCTGCGCCTGGATGGCTCCAGGGGCTAGGTCATTGACTGTTTGAAGTTTGCCCAGATGAAATACTCTAAATTAGGTTTGTTCGAACTTCTCGCCACCTTGCCTAGGGCCTGCCATCATGGGTTAGACTTGGCTATGGATGGGAATAGATGTGTGAACTGTGGATTCTCACTCCTATCCCAGAAAGCGAGGCAAGTCACACCCCTAAGACCTCGGCTAAGTTCTTCTCTATGAACTGCAGGTGGGTAGTCAAACATAAACCTGATATGTATGACTTTCTGGAAGAGCATCAACCAGATGTGGTCTTCCTTACTGAGACGTGACGTGGCTCTCGTGGAGGATTCCTCCCCAGGCCTACTACAAGCCATCCCAAAAGGATCCCCCCCGGGGTCCTACCTCCAACTTTGTTCTGAGGTTAGCAGATGTCTTGTTCCCTCTGGTACTTCGCGAATCCAAATTTTTGGTGGCCGGAGATCTGAACCTGCACTTTGATGACCGCACTCGTCTCGCAGCTACAACAGTGACTGTAGACCTGGAGGGTTTGCAGCTCTGCCAAAATGTGACATCCACCACACACAGGTTGGAGCACACTCTGGATCAGTCCTGCTCTGGATCATTTTTCTTATAATCTGTCGGATAGAGCTATTAAGCAACCAATTCCAATTTTATGGCCTGATCACTTAGCCCTTTCTCATAGGAAACCAGAAAAGGAACGGCAATTAGTCACGCATCTGCTGTAGCAGGGCATGCTAACCAGCGGGCAAAAGTGACTCCTTTGGAATTTGTGTTGACACATCTGATGCACAATTAGATAAATGGACTAAAGGAGCATTAGACCAAATTGCACCTCTAAAGAACAGACCTTTCATAAACCAAAAACCATCGGCTGAAGGGTTTAATGAGGAGTGGAGAGTGTTAAAAAAAGAAGATAGGTGCTTGGAGCGCCTTGGCACAGACAGTATGATCCTGCTTGCAAAATGGAGTACAAGGCAGCAATACAAATCTACCACTGTGGCATAAAGAAATCTTGGCGTGAATACTAAATCAATGAAATTTGAGCTGCCCGTAACTCCTTGCCTTGGTTCAGTTCTTCCTGGATAAGGTGGCTTATATTTACAACTCCTTTCCTGAAGTAGCGAGAAATGCCAAGTGTATGAGTGCCTGGTTCAGTTGGTCAAAGGAGAGCTCTGCGTTGCTGAATTTCAGGCCTATTGAGACTTTAGAGCTGACCGCGCTTTATGTTGCAGTGAAGTCAGAATCTCAGTTCAACCCAGCCTCTCCATCCATTTTGGTACGAGGCTGGGAGATGGTCCATCCAGTAGTGGGTGATTTGATTAACAGCTCCCTGACCTCTGGCCAGGTACCAGGGAGATGGAAGCATACTATGGTGAATCCGCTTCTTTAAAAAAACGGTGCAGAATCCTTCCAAGTCGGAAAAATATTGCCCGGTTTCGCTGCTACTGCTATTTTCCAAGATCACAGAGAAGTAGGTCAACAAGCAGCTATCGAGCTTCACAGAGTGTCAAGACCTATTGACACATTCGGGTTTCTGCCCCTCATACAGCACTGAGTTAGCCTTGCTGCTGGCAACAGAGTCAATTAGGCAGACCTTGGACGTTGGCAATTCTGCAGCACTGTTGATGTTGTATCCAATGCCGCATTCGACACCGTGTCCCACAATATCTTGATAGAGAGACTTTGAAACTGCGGGTGGGGCATAAAGCATTGCAATGGGACACATCTTTTTTGCAGGGTGGAACCTTTCAGGTGTCGCACAAACCCCTCCAGTCAAATGTGTTCCACATGAAGCACGGGGTGCGGCAGGGCTCTTCTTTGAGCCCAATCTTGTTTAACATACACACGCGACCATTGGTGGATATCTTCAAAAGCTAGGGCTTCGTGATTGTGTCATATGGAGATGACACTCGGCTTATCACGCAGTCAAAGAATTCCACCGATATGGCCTCTTCCCTGTTCCTCTGCCTAGCAGAGGTTACTAGATGGATGGATGGACCTGAACTGCCTCAAATTCAATATGGGAAAGACAGAGGTTTTGACACTGGGCAATCAGTCACACATCTGTCTACTGCATGGGATCCTGAGGAGCTGGGTCCAATTCCTGATCCTTAACCTATGCCAAGAATCCCAGCATTTGGGTGGATGAAAAACTGTCTTTTGACAGTGAAATCACTGCAGTTGCTGGAAATTCTTTGTACTTCTCAAAATGTTAAGGAAATTTTAGCACGTCTTACCAGAGTCGGCTAGGAAGACGGTAGTGCAGGCCTGGATTGTTTCGAGGCTTACATAGAGTAGGATAAAGAGACTCAAAGTGAAGAACGAGGCAGCCAGGCTCCTACTGAATCTGCCACGGGGTAAGTCTATAGGGACTGCACTTGAGCAGCTTCATTGGCTGCCAGTGAGGCAGAGCTCCTCATTTAAAGCCTTGTGTTACTGCTACAAAGCTCTGAAAAACAAAGGCCCACAGTACTTAATTTCATTGGTTAGACCTTGTATACCGTCGAGGAACTTCAGATTGGCAAGAGAAAGGTTGGCTATTGTTCCCAGAGTTAAGAAAGTGCACATGGACAGAAGTTCGTTTTGTTAGCTCGCACCGAAACTGTGGAATGTACTGCCCCAAACAGTTTGACAGGCTCAGTCAGAATGCTTTTTTGTGAAAAATCAGAAAACTTGTTTTTTCACTTCGGGATTGAAGGGGGCTTAAAACTGAATTGGGGCTGGTGGATACCTGTACTTAGAGCTTAGAGCTATGAGGTAGCTATACGCTCTAGAAATCACATTATTATTAGGTCCTGTTGGGAGATTGGGCAGAAGAGAGTGTGGGCTAGTGAACATTTGTTTTTAGAACTTTTGTCCCATTTGTGCTTCCGGACTGACCTGAAAGTCTACTGAGTAGTGTCTGGTGAATGTGTGAACAGATGACACATTGCTGTCATTGAAGATTTCATTTATGGGTGCATTGGTTAAGAATGCTAGGGTGGGTCATTTTTCCTAGTGGAGTGTGCTATTGCTCTTTCTTTTAATGGCACCCCCAGTAATTTGTAGTATATCTGGATGGTCTGTACTGTTCGTCTTGTAAAGGTTCCCTTAGTGACTCGAATCCCTATGTTTTAAGGTGCAAAAGAAATAAAGAATTGAATTACCTGCAAGTACAGTTTTTTCTCTAAAGTAGAAAATAACTATTCTTCTAACATCCAGTGTATGTAATGCTCATTCTGTGTCGTCTTTGGTCGTTTTAAAAAGGCTGGTAGCTAGACTGTTTAGGAAAAAACAGAGTTTCTCCTCATGGCTACCCTATCCTTATGTACTTGTAGGTATGGTTCTTGTATAATGAGGTCCTTAGTTCGCTAACTCTAAGTAACGATGTATTGGCCACTAAAAATATGTTTGTATGGTTAGAATTTTTTGTTGTGCCTTGAGCAATCGCTCAAAAGGTGCTTTCATTAGTCACTTCAGAACTAGGTTAACGTTGTGCATAGGTGTAGGTGCTGACCTTGGTAATGCACTTCTTTTAATGACTAGTAAGGTAAAATGACTTGCATGTAGTGCCCTTTATATATCGTTTTGGTTGCTAGGTGTACCTTTATGGATGCGTATAAGAGTTCCTTGTCCAATAAGTATATTAGGGTATCTCATTGCAGCGATACCCCTGGTTATGTTCGGCTTTAGATTTTCTTTCCTGCATCAGTGAGCAAATCTGTTCAACTGTAACATTTCCTTGTTGCTGGTCTCGTAGCTACCCGAAACACCAGCATCTCTGAGGCAGGCCCATGGAACTGAACGTCTAAGGCTCTTTAGTTCTGGGTGACACACCTGCCCAACAATATATCATTAACTAGTTATGTGAGATTGGCAGCTTCATTACTCGGTCTTGTGCCATTCGCACCAGACCTGGAGATGTTACTTCTCTGCCTCATTGCAGGGCTATTAGTATCATTGTCATGGTTGTCTGTTTGCACATTTTTATCTTTAGTGGTATTGGTGGAAAAGTGCATACAAAGGTCTTTGACCAGTCTATTGATGCGGCATTCTCCATAGACAGATGGTGCTAGCACCTGGATGTGAAAAGTTTTTGCCATTTTGCATTTACTTGTGTCCTAAACAGGTCTAATGCAGTGTGCTCATTGTTAGAAAATGAAGTCTACCACTTATTGTTTGAGTTACCACTTATGTGATGGGCTTCCTGGTCTGCTTAACCTGTCTACCTCTATGCTTGATTTCACTTTGCACGGCCTATCTCCATAACTTTTGTGTTAGTTTAGATATGATATTGGATGTTGTCCTTCCTGGCCTTTTTTAGATAGAACACTGTTGTGATATGTCTGTTTGAACCTGTAAAGTCCTTACCGTCACATGCATGTGAACTGCTTTTATTGCTAGGAATACTGGGTTGAGTTCCAGCACATTTATGTGCTTGATCGCTTCCTGGGGGTTTCACTGCCCAGTTTACTTATGTGTGTACCCCAACCCGTGTGGGATGCATCTGTTGTGATGGTCACAGAAGGGGACATTTATTTGAATAACCTGCCTATTGATACATTCTCAACTTTCCACCATTACACTTTTTTTTTGTACCTTCTCTGTGACAACCACTAGATACTTCCAGATGAGTGACCATTGGTCCTGTAACCATTCTTGGATTGGTCCCGGGTGAAATCTGAAGAATGGGATTAGTAGTATACAAGAGTCCATCATTCCCCATAGCTCCATCACTGTTCCGTCAGAGATTGTCTCCCCTAGTAGAGGCGAACAGTTGCATCAATGCAACTGTTCTTTTCTGCACCAGCAAAGCCCTTGGCTTGTCCTTCTCAGGTATTTCGATAGATTTCTCCATATTTAGTGGAACCCCAGTTTCCGTAAGGTGTGCATTACTTTCTCTATACTGTCCTTGTATTGTCACATTGAACTCTCTTTCAACATAGGGTCATCTAGATAGGAGTAGAAATGTATGCCCTGCCTTCTGAGGTGAACTGCCACCCCGAGAGGCATTTCTTGTCAACCTTTGGTGCGGACTGTACCCCAAAAGGAAAGCATTTTGAAGAGGTAATGTGAACTGTTTACTAAAAACCGGAGTTATTTCTTGTAACTGCTGTTCATTGGGATATACAAGTAGGCAACCTTGAATGATATGGTTGCCATGTAGTCCTAATCTTTCTCCATAGGTATGACCTAATGCAGCTTGGTTATTCTGGAACTTTGTGACTAAGAATTGTTAAGGAATCTGATGTCCATGATGGACTAAAAACGTAAGATCCTGTTTCAAGGCCAAGAAGTACAAGGAGTGCAACCCATTGTTCTGCTTTTCATCATGCACTATGGCTTGATTTCATAACTGTTCGTTCACCTCATGTTGTAGGAGCTGCGGTCTTGCCTCTTGTAGCATCGTTTCTTTGGTGTTGCTTGCAATTCTATGTAGTGTCCATACTGTACTACACTAAACATCCAATTGTCAGAGGTGATCATCCTCCAATCGTGAAGGAACCCACTATTTTTTCCCTGTTATTTGTAGGAGGTTTTTCCCTGAAAAGTCACTTGAAGATCGATGTCAACTTTCTAGGGATCTGTCTTGCCCATCTTCAAAAGGGCAGCCTCTGGTAATGTTGGAACAGCCACATGTGTTAGATCCCTGTACCATGGTAGATTGTGAGTCCATGTCTACAGCTGGTTAGGGAGAAAAGATCCTCTGTCCGTAGGTTTCCTTATGGGAGCCAAGCCTCTATTAGATCCTTTCTTAACGTTAAGGCTCCCATTTCCTTGGCTGTGACCTTTTCCTTTTTTGTCACAGTGACTCACCTACAGCTGGCCCAAACAAGCTCCTTCATGAAGCGCATGTCAATTATGAATCCGAAGACCCGAAGTCATTGGTGTCCTCTGAATGTGGTAGCTGCGTACAATTGCTTGCTTGCACTGTCAGCTCCTTCCAGGGCTGATTTGGGGCATATTTTGCCTATTAGCTTGCCCTCTTAGATTATACAATTGGTAAATGTTCTTATATTGTTCCCATTGTTGGTGAACATACCTATTCAAGCTTGAAGCCCAATACCCTAAGCCAAGGGTATCCTCTGAGTGCGGTACCTGCGTGCAATTGCTTGCTTGCACGGTCAGCTCCTTCCAGGGCTGATTTGAGGCATGCGCTGCCTATTATCTTGACCCCTTAGATTATAAAATTTGCAGATGTTCTTATAATGGTCCCATTGTTGGTGACCATACCTATTCAAAAATGAATTCATTGTGATAGCTAATCTGTCCATCTTTCTGTGTACCATGTCTATTCTCTTGCTCTCTTTGTCTGTGATGGTCCCTTAAAGGAGGGAGTGTATTAGAGCCTATTGATGCTACAATTAAGTAAGACAAATGCAAAAAGAACAATTAATGGACAGAATGCAGAACAAGGTCATACATTCACCCCAGTACAGAGAACTGGGCCTAAATCGATTGTTTTTTTGCTCCTCATGTCATTTCAGTTTGTACCTAAAAACAATGGATTCCGGCCCAGATCTCTGTACTGGGGAGAATGTAGGACATTGTTCTGCATTCTGTCCATCAATTGTTCTTTTTGCTTTTGTCACACCGAGTGGGACAGGTATGCCAGACATGGGTCCCATGCTCTCCTGTCTGATGAGGGGTGAAACCCGTAACCGGTCCTAGGCTGCATGTTTCCAATCCAGAAAGGGCTTGGCAGGTCGGGCTGGACTGTTCCTATTGGGCGCAGTGTCTAGACCCATTTGCATATGGCTGGGTTCAAACTGGAATGGCATGAGGAGCAAAAAAACGATGGATTAAGGTCCAGATCTCTGTACAGGAGTGAATGTATGACATTGTTCTGCATTCTGTCCCTCAATTGTTCTTTTTACAGTCGAGTATGATGGCACATTGTTGTTTGTTTAAAATATATGGGGTCTTGTGTTGAAAGTCTGTAATTTTCTTAACCTTGGTGTCTCAGTTTCAAGGATACTGGCTCTTTGAATGATTCATCCATCTGATTAATACTGCTGAGTAGCATGTACAAAAACAGGGTTTTCTTTTGTGATGGTAGAAGTGTCTCGATTAGGAAGTATGACTTTGCATCCTTTTTCTCTAAGTGTACTCCATCAGTGTTTGCTGTTCTTTCAATGAGTTTTAGAGGGGTATGCATAGAACCCTTCAGCAGGAGAATCAGTGTCTAAGCATTCCCAGCTATCTTGCTCCTGTGCGGTGTCAGCCACTGGATTGTCATATAGATCATATGCTTCAGATTATCCCGTCCTTCCTCTTGAGATTTAGGTGTTCGGGTGGTTCTTGTTTGAACTTTCCTCCTTTTCACCAGTCGACCCTATTGGCTTTTTTAGCATTCATAACTTCTTGAGGTATCCATCTTTATCCTTCTTTTTCTGTTGCAACCTTGCCAATAAAAGCTTTCACCCTGCATCTGTTTCTTTCGATGCTGAGCGCCTTCTGTTTGGCGTTTAGCATCAGTCCTTCCCTTCTTTTTGGAGTTTAGTGGTTGTTTTTCAACTCTTTTGCCGCTGCCTGATCCTAAGCCCCTCTCAGAATTTAATAGGGGTGTGAAGGCTTGCCCTTAGTGGTGGGTTTCTTTGCTTTCGTTTTACCTTCAACAACCTTGAATTTCATTACCAAGGTTGTTTTCAGAGACTTTGAGCCCCAAGACCTCAGTTCTGTCAGACTGCAATCTTGTAGGCATGGTTTTGGGGGATTCTATTCCCCTGGATGGCTTTTAGTGAGCCTCCTCTTTCCTAGGCTCAGTGTACTGCATTCTCAATATCTGCACTCCTGATCTTCGTAGACCTCTTCTGTGTCTTCAGTGGTGTCCTCATTGCTGGAGTCCTAGGAATTAAGGGGCTGTTAAGACTGCTAAACTATTCCATGGTGTAATGACCACCTCTATTTCTCCCTTACCTTAAAGGCTCTAGGGAGAACTTTTCACAAACTCCGCAAATCTGCAGTCTGGTGGTCTTTGGTGAAACACAAATTGAAAATTCTTTATCCTTATCATTTGGTGCTACTTTATGATGGCACTTGGGAAAACATCTAAAAAGAGGTGTTTTCCACATTTTTGGGGATGCAACAGGGTCTATACACCATTCACCGCCCCTCTAATATCCATTCTCTAACCAAGTGGCTGAAGCCTGGTAGAAATAGAAACACCTGTGGTTTTCAAAGGTTTTTCTGAGCGACATCTTCTTCCGATGCACATTCGTCGTTAATAATGCTTTTTTCCATTATATTTCATGTCTGTTTGGCATTATGCAATGAATCTTCTGTGTTTTGACCCACAGCTATGGCCTTTCTTCCTACAGGGGTGGAATAAAAGAATCGAAAGATGGAAACACATACTGTGACTTTGGGGTAGGGGGTGTCTAACATTATAGCACATCATAGGATAAGGGGTATGCCCACTTACTGGTCGTCGTATAAGAGAGGGGTGAAAAAAAGGATAACTTTACAGACCCAACCACTATGTGGCGGAATAAGGCCAAGCCTGTGAATCCAGAAAAGATTCAAATTGCAAAACCTTGTTTTTACTTAGTAGTTTTTCCAATATAGAGACCTAGACGTTTAGTCCTAAGAAGGCCACAACTTGCAATCCTGTCTCCTTGAAGGAATAAATATTGCAAATCGTCTCAAACCAAATACCAGCATTAACCAAATGTTGGTAGATTCATCTGATAAACCATCCCTTTCCATCCTCCAGTTGATGAATAGCTCACTATACTTTCTTCACTTGGTATTAGACAACCCTTGTTGCTAGGATGAGATCCATATGCAATACTCTTGATTCTAAACTGTTCTTCAGACCATGCAGTGATGCATCTCACAATCTTGTTTTATCCAACTTTGATATCTTCCTTAACTCCCTCATATTTCAGAACCACCAAGTCTCTTTCTAGGCTGGTGGTGACAGAGAGGATGTAGCCTTACGCCTAGAGCGGTTGACTTCGAAGCTGGGGAACCGGGTTCGAGCCTCTGCAACGACGCTCAACATCCTGTGATTCTGGGCAAATCACTTAACCTCCCTGTGCCCAACAAAAATGAATGTGACCTTCTGTAACAAAACTGGTGCTCATGTAAAGCGCTCTGATACCAGATGTCTCAGGTCTAGTTCGCGCTATATAAAACGCAAAAAAAAGTAATCTTGGTGTGTTTGCCTATTTATGCACGGCTGTTAGTTTGAATTCTGTTGTACGCAACTGTAATCACATTAGCAGGTCTTGATTCATGTACAATGGTCACTTGTGTACTTTCATATTGATTTCAAACATTACTGCACAGCTTCAAGGATTTTATGCTTTCACAACCCATCTACCTGGCAGGCAAGCTAAAGATTTCAGTAATAAGTGGAATGCCAATTAGAAATTCCAAAACGTTGGCATGCTGCTTTCTCTGTGTTCTTCAAAGAATAGACTTCCTCTAAACATTAGACTGTGTTTTCGCTCTGTAGGCCTTTCACTGGGCCCTGAAAACTTGGCTTTTGCATATTAATGCTGGTCACTACTGTTTTCTTTGTATTTATGTTTTCTAGTTCGAAATGCAATTTTTCATTGACTTAATATTTATATTAATCAATGTTGTTATCCTTGTAACTGCTTTGTGCAGCATTCTGATGATTGCAGGCCACGGTGCGATCAATGAATGCTCAACAATTTTTAAAACCGTACAACAATGAGGTATTGGCATAGATAAATACAAGTCCCTCTGGAAGAATGGGCTTCATGTAAAAAAGACACACACCCAGCCGAACGAGTAGTCTGCTCAGTCCAATATTAAGGCAAAGATTAACTTTCTATTCAGGAACTCAAATGCCACAGAGATTCTGGTGCTAGCGGTTCCAGCTGTATACTACAGAAACAACTGTGCAAGGGGAAAAAGTTCTTCATTGGTCTGCAATTCACATCTTCTGCCACCTATGAAAGCTCCTACCAGAGAGTGGGGTAAAGCAAGAAAGTTGATACAATTCTTTATCAACCATAAGGACATATATGTGCAAGGAAATAAATTCGAAGTGCAAACCTCTTGAAAGCAGTGATATGTTTAGACTGAAGACTTGTGAATGGCTGGGCAAGCAAAACAGCGATTTCACCATGGGAAACAGTAGCTTCAGTAAAAGTTGTCTCTGTACATCACAGGATCCTGAGTTCTCATGATTTGAACCTGGCCTCAGTGTACGATCCCGGGGCTGGAAGAAGGTGTACACTGCGTTTACTAGCGATATCATGAAATTCTCAAAATCCTCTGATGTCACATCCCTTTCCATCTCCCACAATAGTCAATGTGTTGACTGCTCAGCCGTTTATCCTCACGGATGGTGCTTTATTGAAATGCAGGGCTAATGACTCATGAGGCAGAATCCAGCCATATATAACCTGTAGTCTCTATTGATATTCAGGGCTACAAAAGGTGTTGCCTTATACTTTAAAACGTGCAGGAACACGGACATTATACAAAAACGTGAATGAACTTTTTTTATTAAATTTCATAAATAAGTTCATGGATAACATCTGATTGGATAAACTGCAGATAATGCGGATTTATTTAGCTTGAAGAAATAATCACAATTTCATTTAATCAGGACGACTGAAATCTGAAGGAGACATAAAATACATCAGGTGAGGGTATGAAGTGCATAACACACGCTGCTTACCTGCCTAATGAAGAAATCTCCATGGACTAGTGATACAATACCAAAGTTGGTAAATTTGAATATGTGATCCATCAACCACATCATCTGGCGGACAACCTGCAACAGTTCAGAAAGCGATACATAATCAAATATCCATAAGCAACAAAACACAATGATCTCAGTGAAGTTTTGCATTCCGTAATTTATAACTAGTTCATGTTCTCCATTTAAATCCATCACCAAACTCTCATCAGTAACATGCCGCTTTCCTAGATGTGGGCGAGACACTTCAGGTTCAAGCTAGAGGCTTTGCTGTGTCTCAGCTTGAGGTCCTCTTGCACCCTCGAGCCCAAACCAGCCAAGGTTTAATTTGGCTTCGGCCTGCCACCCACACTCTATGGTCCTGCACCTAGAATTAAAAACCAAGCATAAACCTTTGGGGTTAGAAAAGAGCGAAAAAAGTAGCCATCCAGTAGGTGAACTGCATATGTGAAGCCAGAAAACTTGAGACCAATCCTTGACTACCGTCTTGACCAAATTATGCGGTTCTGGGCAGATCCTCATTTTCCTTCCTTATCACATATGAGAGCACTTTGAAATATGTGCATCCAGAGTGTGCTCTGTACAAAAGGATTATGTTACTTGCCCTGTACGCAACTGTTCTTGCCATGTAGTGCTGTAGATTCACAGTTTACATATGTATCCGCCATCTAGTGTTGGGCTCAGAAGATTATAAATTGTTTTTGTTCGAGTTAGGAGGCTGTCTGACTCCTCCTTTTGGTGACACTGCATGGGCATCAACTCCATTGTTGGATTGTTTTGCCGCAAGCGAGTGAGAATGGTGTTCGATTAAGCATTAGTAATGCGATGTCCATATTAGTAATGCAAATTAAGGTAAAAACAAACAGAACTGTAAACTGTGACTTTCACTGGCATCCGGGGAGGAGGGTGGGCACATGTGAATCTACACCACTACAGGCCAAGAACAGATGCGTACAGTGTAAGTAACAATCAGTTCGAGGTATTTGAGGCTGTAGATACACATGCTTTGCATATACTGTAAAGCTGTCCCTCTCCCAAATTGGTGGGTAACCTGTGGGGGTTGCAGTTGTTTGAAAGAGAGCACAAAGTAATGCATGTTCAACATTGGATTGTTGACATGCTGAAACATCCATGCAGTAATGTTTTGTGAAGTTGTGTGATGTGAATCATGTTGCTGACATGCAAGTGTCAGCAAGGGGAATGGTCCCTAAAAATGCCGTAGAGTCTCCTATTTCATGGTTCAGTGAGCCCTAGGGTAAACAGGTAAAATACTTTTAGCTTTAGCATAACAAGTTTGAATGCATTTGACTATCCACCTGGAAAGTAAATTTTTTTAATTGGGTTTCTAGTGTGAGGAGGTGAGAAAGCAACAAATAATTGCTTTGTTTTCCTGAATGCTTTGGTTATGTAGATATAATACATTAAAGCTCTTTACACAATAGAATCAGATTGTGGAACGAATACAGGTAATTCTATTGATTAATATGTAAAGGAGAGACTACTTTGGGAAGAAATGTGGGGTTTGTTCTGAGCACCACTTTGTCTCAGTGGAGCTGGAAGAATGGTTCTTCTCAGGTTAGTGCCCGGAGCTCACTGACACATTCTGAGTGAAGTGATAGTTATTAGAAAAGCTACTTTCCAAGATAAGTATTGGAGTTGTAGTTGTTCAAATGAAGGCTCCATGAGCCTTGTTATTACATTGTTGAGATTCCATGCTGGCACAAGTGTAGGGGGAATTACTCTTTAAAGTCCCTCCATGAATGATTTAATGACTGGTATTTTGGCTAAAGATACTTATGGTCCGTTTCGTAAATAGGCTGCAATTGCAGCAAAGTGTAGGCGTATTGACGGGTAGACTATACCCGAGGTTTGAAGATACACAGGTACAAACAATTGTTTGTTATCTGCTGCATCTAAATGGTTTACTTTGATGCTGGCAGTATAAAGCAAATCTTTTCCATTTGGCAAAGTAGCATTTTCTAGTTGTAGGCCTGCAAGCTTCTTTAAGAATATTCATACATTGGTGTGGTAGGTTAAAATACCCAAATTCTATGACTTCAAGAGCTACATGGCAAAGTTAATTTTCTTGTGATTAGGATGTTTGATTTTGCTATGGTTCTGTGTGAGAAGGCCCGGGTTGAGAGGAAGTTTCTAGTGGGGAATCTGTGAGAGTTCCAGAAGTGTGGTGCACCATGGTTGATGGGCCCAAGTTGGAGCTATGAGAATTCGAGTGAGTACGGTCTGCCTGAGCTTTCCAACCACAAACGTAAGTAGTGGGAGAGGTGAAAAAGCGTAGGCAAATATCCCTGACCAGTTCATCCATATAGCATTGCCCTTGGCTAGCGGGAACCTGGATGAGAAGTTAGGCATTTTGTGATTCTGGGTTTGCAAACAAGTCAATTTGTGGAAATCCCCACTTGTGAAAGTATGGTAGGAGGTTTCTGGGATAGAGTTCCCATTCACTGACTTGTTGATGCATCCTGCTGAGGAGGTCTGCAACTTGATTGCTTGTCCTGGGGTACATGTTCTGCCAGAATATGAATGTTATGATGTACTGCTAAGCGCCATATGGCCTGGGCTAGGTGCGATACTTACAGAGAGACACCCCCCTCTTTTTGTAGAAAGTACATGGTTGTCATATTGCCCATCCGGACTAGGACATCTTTGTTTTTCAGGTGAGGCAGAAATGCTTTAAATGATAGGTGAACAGCTTGCAGCTCTAGGTAATTTATATGGAGACCCTGGTATTTGGAGTCCCATAAACCCAAAATTGTAAGATTTTGAGGGGGGAGCTTACCATCCTTTCAGTGAAGCATCCGCTGTGAGAATGGCTATGGGAAGTAGGTCTAGAAACGGCCGCCCCATGGACAGGTTTTGTGAGTTCCACCACTGCAGAGAGTGATGTGTGCGGCTGTCTATCAACACTATATCGTGTAGCTGACCATGTGACTGCATCCATTGGCTTCAGAGACATTCTGGTAGCAGTCTCATATGTAAACGTGCATTAGGGACTATTGCGATGCAGGATGCTATCGTGCCTAAAAGGCGCATTACTGTCCAGACTGTGACTTGAAACCCAGTTTGAAAATGTTGGTCAAGGGTCAGGTTGTTTTGTAGTCTGGCTGTATTTGGGTAGGATCACTGACATATTATCGAAAGACACATTATCGAGATACTAAAATATCGACACAAATATATCGGAAGCATTAATATCGACATCCTATACTTAACTATACATATACCAAAATATCGGAAACATAATATCGATATACATAAACACCGATGTCAAAATTATCGACTATATACATATCGAAGACCATAAATACCGATCACATTAAAATGTATACACAAGTACTAAAATATCGATTTCACTAATATCGCCAACAATAATATCGTAATTTAAAATATATCGATAATATTAAATATGTATATAAACATAATTGCTATCGCCAAAAATTATTATTTTCTATCAAATAAACACCTCATTTATTTATACATTTTAAATAATTTTTTTAATTCAACATATAATAATTATTATTTATATTTCCAAAATAAAAATATTTATTTTATTTACTTGTAATCATAAATAAATTACATTAACCTTATCTAACAACATGAAAATCCTAACCGAAATTCAAATCTACTAACCAATAAACACACAGAAATACTAAATTAACCAATAGCAAACTAATTGCTAATTACAATACTCTATATAAACAATTATCCATTAAACACAAACCACATGCTAAAAAAACCGAAAGGAGACATATCTATGGATGAATTGCACTACAACGACAAGAACATCAAAATTAGAAGAATTGATTCATGACTTTCAAGTAAGTAAATCAAATAATATAAATATATTTTACTACTAAAATGTAAATTAATTACTAAATATGCACTTTTCCATTTCTCAATTAACTACAGATTAGTATACTAAGATATACCACACAACTGATTAATAATTAAATAAAACGCTAAAATGTGTAAATATATTGTCTATATTTGAAACACATTTAAATCTTTTTAATAAAATACAAACCATATTATTAAAATCCTATACTTTTTTATTTCTCTTCTAACACTGCAGATAACTATCCTAACAAATACAAGAATACAGAACTCAAACATAAAGATACAACTAAGAAAGTAAGTATAATGACTCACTAAATTAAAAGCTAAAATCCAAATAAATGAGGACATTTTGTAACTAATTATACATATCTCCTTTCTATGTTTTACTACCACTACAGACAATTCGACAGACAACAAACAGAGAAAAATACTCAGAGAATGAAAGATACACAAAGCTAAGTAAGTATATTCAACATTTTCATTAACTAGTAACATGTTTAAAATGAAACACTGGTTTACATTTCTAAAACATAGGAAAATTTGTATTTCAGAAACGACTACATAAGACTATACTACAAAAGAACAAACAACAACATTATACAATCAAAAAGAACACTTACAAAGTAAGTACCTCCAAATACAAAACTAAGAGTTAAAACGCCAAAAACAGCATATGTTCCAATTAATAACAAATGTCTACTTTTTTTCCCTCCTAAAACTACAGAATACTCTGTCAAAAACAAGAAAATAAATTACCAATTCACAAAGATATAACAAAATAAGTGTGTATATATAATAACGAAAGTAACAGATAAAATGTTAAAAACCTAAAGACATGCTAACATTTCTAATAAATCGTTTTTTTTCCAGATACTACTACAGAATACTCTACTAAGAAATAACAGACAACTCTACTCCAACGTCCTATCTAAAAGTAACAATGTAAGTATAATCACACATTTTTTTAATATCCTAAAGTTATTAGCAGCCAATTTTATTGAAAAATTGGCCCTGAAACTCTAAAAAAAAAAAAAGCAAATCATTAAAATTGCTCTTATTTTTACCTTACAGATCAGAGACAAACAGAAAACACAGTCAACAACCGAAGAATAAAGCATATCAAAATATTTCACAGATTTGAACAAATTGTAAGTATATACTAAAGTATTGTTTAATTAATTATTTTTATACACAAACATTACCATTTACATAACTAATAAATATATCTCTTGTAGATTTACAAACAACAAAATGACTGAGGGAGCAGAATTTGTGACCAGCCAGAAAGGAAAGCTATTACTCTGCTACATGGGTTACACTTATACCCAGGAGAAACAATATGGGTTGAAAGTAAATTGGAAATGTTGCAAATATTATTCTAACAAGTGTTATGGAAGGGCAACAACTAGAGAAGCAACTGTACTTTATACAAGGGAACACAACCACCCACCAAACATAACAGAAATAGATGTTAGAACAGCATTAGAAAACATAAAAGAAGCAAGCACAGGTTCCCAAAAACCAACCAGTGTCATATTAAAAGAAGAAATTCCCAAAATTCCTAAAACAGCAACAACACAGATGCCAAATGTTCGTGCACTAAAAAGAACTATAGCACGAACAAAAAAAGTACTACTACTACCACAACACCTCCAAGAACATATAGTGATACAAGTTTAAATGCCAACCAAACCATAACTCTAAACAAACAACCATTTATCATTTAAGACAATGAAAGCAACGATAAAAGACTTATAATTTTTGGAACAAATCTTAACTTAATAAAACTTCAGCAAACTCAATATTGGATGATGGACGGGACTTTTAACATTTGTCCCAAACCATTTTTCCAATTATACACCATACATGGCCTATATAATAACTGCAACATACCTCTTCTTTATGCACTACTACCAAATAAAACTAATTCCACATATATGGAATTATTAAATATAATCAAACAAAAAACTAATGACTATTCCCCAGAAAAAATAATCCTAGATTTTGAACAAGCAATGCTTTCAAGCATATTGAAATTACACCCCCATACCTGCATTCAAGGCTGCTACTACCATTTAAATCAGTGTATATGGAGGCATCTACAAAAGACAACCTTAAGTATAGAATATGCAACAAACTCATCTTTTGCATATCAAATAAAAAAACTCATTGCACTAGCTTATGTCCCAGAAACAGACGTAGCAGAACACTACAACATTCTAATAGATAGCCCCTTTTATAAACAAAATGAAGCAAAACTGAGTCCATTTTTGGACTACTTTGAAGACACCTGGGTAGGCAGACTCCATAGATCTGGCCACAGAAGAAATCCTAAATTCCTAATACCCTGGTGGAACGTTTACAAAAGCACCTTAAACGGAGAATCTAAAACAAATAACGCAGTGGAAGGTTGGCACAATGCCTTTATAAAATCAACTGGCAGAACTAAACCAAGTTTAGAAACATTCATTAAATGCCTTCAAAAAGAACAAAGCTACCAGGAGTTTAGAATGGAACAATCCATTACTGAACTAGTCCCTAAAACATCTAAACAAACCAAACAAATGCACAAATACCTAGAACAACAAGTAAAGTTATACCCTAGTACTAAAGGAATTGAATACCTAAACTTAATTGCCAAAACACTACTCTAAATAAATAATACCACCAAACAAGTACATAAAAATGGAACCTAAGCAATTAAAACAACATCAAAATCTTTATTTTCAAAACTCTTAAATGTATGCAATATATTTCTGTGGCGGTTCAGAAGGAGGGACACTGGCAACTGTGTGAGGTAAGCGAGGCTTTATTTTTATGAAAGTTTTCTTCTTTCGCTGGGACCTCCTCTCTCTTGCTAAGGTGGCGGGATCCAAGGTTGCCGCTAGGTCTCTGGCTCGACGGGGACTTGCTCTGCCGTCTTCCTCCTCCTCTTCTCGGTCTCGGGCCGGGTTCCACCGCCACATAGAAGATAAGAAAGAGAGAGGCTCTCAGGGTTACTGGTCCTGCCTTCGGCGTTCCCTTTGGGGTACCAGGGTTTGTGAGGACACCGGTGCAAAAGTGCTAGTCTTATTTACAGTGCAGAGGTAAGTGAGTGGGGGGTTCATGAGGGAGTACTAACCAGGGGCTTTACAGGAAGGGTTTTGGGATGGTCAACAACACTATACACTATTTACACGGCGCCTCCCGCCTTCCCCACCAGCCTGCTACCCTGTCACGCACCTGTGATAGCCACACTCCTCCTCCTCCTCTTCTCGGAGTGTGGCTGGGCGCAGAGCGATATCGCGGGCCTCCTGGCGCCGCTCCTCCGAGTCCCTTCGCGTCTTCTTCCTCCGTTCTGGCCTCTCGTTCCTTCTCTCCGTCCTGGGCGTCCTCCTCAGTTGTCTCCGTCCTCGCGGTGTCGAGCACACACGGTTCAGCGTCTTCCGGGTATATGATCTCTCCGCCTTGCCATGCGTCATCAGGGGGCGTGGCCCTCCGACCCCAGCCGCATTCGCCGAGGTTGACCAGCACGTCATAGGGGGGCGCGTCTTCCCTTTCCTCGTCTGTCTGCTTAAAGGCGCAGTCCTCCCGGGTACACCATTCGTCTGTCTCCGGTCCCCAAGCAGTCTGTGACAGAGATGGAGCGTGAGTGCTATTAGGGGTCCACCAATCCACCGCAAACCCCTCCACCCTGCTACAATTTCATATTTTTTGACATAAATATGCACACATTACTTACAATGCATTACTATAACACAGAACCAAATTTATAAATACATTACCCACCCACAAAATATTTTTTTTTTTAAATAACTCACCATGCATGTCGACAATCCAGGAAATCCTTCTCCCCCAAAATAATCCAGGTAGTGTAAAATGTTCCCAAAAAAAAATGCTAAATTGCAAATTTACTAAAAATCGATAATCCATCCAACGAAGATCCTTTGGAAAACCATAAAAATCCCGAAAATTGTTCAAAAATAAAATAAACGCTCCAGGAAAACCGAAAAGTTTGAAGAAGTGTTAGAAATGCAGTAGTTAATAAAACTAAGAAACACTTCCTTAAAAAAAAACGCTCCTTCCGAAATGGCAAACACCTAGAACAGAAACATATAAAACATACATTCCCACCCACATAAAACTACACATAAACAACTACTAACATTAGTATTAACATTATATTCCTAATACTTATACTTTAAACATCTATATAGTAACTCCCCAAACAAGCCTAAAAAACTGTAAAACTACGTGTACCTACCACACGTAAATAAACAATAATAAATCCTGTAATACCACTCACTTAAATCTAACAACAATAAATATCACCACACTAGTCTCAAAAATAACATTAAATACACATAAAACATATAAAACAAACCTTACCTTAAGCGACGTTAAGTTTCTCCCAACCGCGAGCTGCTCTCCATCCAAATGACACAAAACGACCTAACCCGGTTACAAAATAAAAGACCCAAAAGCAACAAAATAGTCCATAATGACAAATATATTAATTAATCTGTGTAAAATGACCTTCAATGTTGGCAAAATTAGTACAATATTTAACATAATGTTTTTTTTCTCCTTATATTAAATAATTGTGAAATATGTAGTAAAACTGTAAAAATAAATATAATAACAAAATGTTTAATATTAATTTAAAATATTTGAAACATTTAATGTAATGTTACAAAATTTTGTTATGACAATTTTCAAAATGTATATAAAGAAACCTATGTTAAAAATAAAATGTATCGAAATACATTGTTTAACTAATTAATATTAATATATTAAATATTAATATTAATACAATAATTGCATTTACTAAGAACATATGTAACACTATAAAAATGTGATATGATATTAAACAATACTATGTTTTATTTTTCTCATGTAAAAATTTATTTTACATTTATATAATGTTTTTGTTTCAAAAATATAAATTTTTCACAAATGTCAAAATTATATGTTGAAAATAATTTACTCAGCAAATTATACAATACCTAATAAATTTATGTTGTTTGAAAAAATTTATTAAGTGTGTGTTTTACTATTAATATCATAAAAATGTTTTTTTCCCATACACAAAAATAATATATATTATTTTATTATACATAAATCAACAACTCTTCCCAAATTAATCCACATATATATCAATTAGTTACTGGACACTAAATAAATATAATTTACTATTCCCACTCCAGTCTACATTCAATTGAAGTAGGTGCTGGACACTAATTAAATATAATTTACTATTCCCACTCCAGTCTACATTAAATTGAAGTAGCTGCTGGACACTAATTAAATATAATTTACTATTCCCACTCCAGTCTACATTAAATTGAAGTATGTGCTGGACACTAATTAAATATAATTTACTATTCCCACTCAAAACTGACCCAGAACCCTAAAAATACCCCTTTACCCAAAAACTGAACCTGAACCCTAAAAAGACCCCTATACCCAAAAACTGAAAACTGACCCTGAACCCTAAAAATAGCCCTTTACCCAAAAACTGAAAACTGACCCTGAACCCTAAAAATAGCCCTTTACCCAAAAACTGAAAACTGACCCAGAACCCTAAAAATACCCCTTTACCCAAAAACTGAAAACTGACCCTGAACCCTAAAAATACCCCTTTAGCCAAAAACTGACCCAGAACCCTAAAAAGACCCCTATACCCAAAAACTGAAAACTGACCCTGAACCCTAAAAATAGCCCTTTACCCAAAAACTGAAAACTGACCCTGAACCCTAAAAATACCCCTTTACCCAAAAACTGACCCTGAACCCTAAAAAGACCCCTTTACCCAAAAACTGAAAACTGACCCTGAACCCTAAAAATACCCCTTTACCCAAAAACTGAAAACTGACCCTGAACCCTAAAAATACCCCTTTACCCAAAAACTGAAAACTGACCCTGAACCCTAAAAATACCCCTTTACCCAAAAACTGAAAACTGACCCTGAACACTAAAAATACCCCTTTACCCAAAAACTGAAAACTGACCCTGAACCCTAAAAATACCCCTTTACCCAAAAACTGAAAACTGACCCTGAACCCTAAAAATACCCCTTTACCCAAAAACTGAAAACTGACCCTGAACCCTAAAAATACCCCTTAAAAAAACAAAACCATATAATTTACTATTCCCACTCCAGTGTACATTAAATTGAAATAGGTGCTGGACACAAATTAAATATAATTTACTATTCCCACTCCAGTCTACATAAAATTGAAGTAGGTGCTGGACATAAATATAGGAAATGGTTAATTGTTATATATGAAAAAACTTCTAATATTATAACAGTTTTAAATTAAAACTAAAAGACTATAAAACAAAAAGATTTTTTAAAAATATTATATAAAATATATATATATATTTTATCATTTTTATACAAATCTAAATATTTAATGTAGAAATTTAAAATTTACAAAACATCAAAATGCGAAATTTAAAAATAAAATTTAACAATATTTATAATTATTAATACATATATTTGTAAAATTGTTATATTTATTTAATAAAAATATATGTATAAAATATTTTTAGATTTTTTAATTTGTTATATATTGTATTATATTTCTAATGATTATATATTTATTAATAAATATATAATCTATATTTAGGAAATTTTATGAATACATATATTTTTCAAAATCTTTACATATTTTATTTAAATTTCTAAATTCTAATTTGGATTTTGTATTTGTATTTTGTAAAATTTATAATTTTTTTATATTAATTATATATATATTTAAATTATATAATAAATAATTCGCAATTTATTTTAATACATATAATTTTCCAAAATTGTTAAATATTTTATTTAAATTTCGAATTTCTAAAATCGAAAAATGTAAAAAAAAAATATGGTTTTTTAAATTTTATAATTATATAAATATCTAAATATTTAAATTATATAATCAATATTTCGATTTTTTTTATTATACATATATTTTTCCAAATTAGTTAAATATTTTATTTAAATTTCTAATTTCTAAATTCGAAATTTTTTAAAAAATGTACAATTGTTTTTTTACATTTTATAATCATTATATTAATATTTATAAAAATATATCATTTTAGAAATATAATTTTTTTTAAACATATATTTTTAAAACACTCCCCACCCTTATCCCCTATAAACCCAATAACCCGCTCCTAAAAATATATATGTATTTATAATTATTATAATATAATCAATATTTCGAAAAAAAATTTAATACATATATTTTTTCAAATTTGTTACATTTTTTATTTAAATTTCGAATTTCTAAATTCAAAAAAAATTCCAAATTTATTAAAATTTCGAATTTCTAAATTCGACATTTTTTTAAAATTTTCAAATTGTTTTTTTAATTTTATAATCATTATATTAATATTTAAAAAAATATATCATATTTTAGAAATATAATTTTATTTAAACATATATTTTTAAAACACTCCCCACCCTTATCCCCTATAAACCCAATAACCCGCTCCTAAAAATATATATGTATTTATAATTATTATAAGATTAAAAAAAATTACAATATTTTTTGTTCAATAACATTAACTGATTTCAATAAAATATTAACTTAATATTAACTTAATATGCATATTTTTTACTATTATTTACTATTATACGATATTTTTTTTTATTCGATATTTTGTCTTCCGATATAATTACTTTCGATATTATGATAAACATACTATTTACGATATTTTTGTATACGATATTTTTTAGTTCGATATTTTTGACCTACGATATTTAATGTTCGATATTATGTCAGTTCGATATAATAATTTCGATATTATGTCTGATTACCATTTGGTTACGGTTGTATATGATATGGCTGTAGGTGGGATCTTGTAGATTGATAGTGAACAATAGGTGACTTAGTAGGGAAGGTGTTTTCTGTGTAAGTTGGCTGCAAACGTGGGAGCAGTTTGTCTTTATAAGCCAATTGTCAAAGTAAGGAAATATGGGAATGGTTTGTCTGCAAGATGTGCTCCCACTACTGCTAGGCATTTTGTGAATACACATGGTACGGTGGTGATTGTTAAGGTAAAAACTTTTAATGGATAGTGTTTTCCTTGGAAGACAAAGAATAGGTATTTGGGGTGTGAGGGGTGGATGAGTATAGGAAAGTAGGCATCTTTTAGGTATAATGCAGTCATGAAGTCGCCCTTTTTCAGCAATTGTTTCACTTTTCGAAAAGTGATCATGTGGAAATGTTCCGGTAGGATGTAGTTGTAGGAAGCTAGCTCTGTATATACTATACCAAAGTGAGGTATAGTGTGCACACAGAGTCCAGTGGAACCCCAAAGGTAGGCAGAGCTAAAGTTTGATAGCACCTTGCTCTCTATTTATGGTAGTGTGGTCGAGCAGTAAGGCAGTATTAGAGGACAGTGTTAAGCATTTGTTGCACACATTCAGTCAGCAAATGAATTCACACACTCAAAGACAGAACTTCAGACCAATTGTTTTTGTATAAAAAAATATTCTTTTAGTTATTTTATTTTCTAGAACCAAACAAGCCTGGCACAGGTTAGCAATTAATACTTTACAGTAGTAATGCAGTTTGTAAACTGTTTGAATTGTAATTGTATATAAACTTTGTTTTGACTTACAGTATGGTTGCAGAGAAATGCAATATTTTATAGACTTGAAATGGGCTTTTCAATAAAATTACAGGTAAGTTACTTTTTGGATTACATTTCTTACTCAGAGTAGTATACCTGGATACTACTCTGTGACATTTCCTGTAAACAGGAAAGTAAAATCGTTTTGGTTAAAAAGTACAATTTTAAAGAATTTCTTTAGGTTTTCAAACTCCACACTTAAAAACTTTTCCAAGAAAAACAGTCAATGTTATCATATGGAGGAAAATAGTGTTATCGATTTTGACGTAAGTATTTGGTAGTGGGAGTTGAGGTTCTGGGGGTAGACTCAGGGGTCCTCCAGGGTCAAGGATGCACTCTAGATACACCCTCAGCAGCACTAGGGCGTCCGGGTGCAGAGTGCTGAGGCCCAATGTTATCCAATGGGGGATAGGGGGCCTCCCGTTGGTGGCTGCTGACGAGCAGGCCACTTGGTTGAGGGAGCAATGCTCCTGGACTTTAGCTCAGGGCAAATGTGAAAAAGTAGAACTAAAGGTGCACCCTCAGCAGCACTAGGGCGGCTGGGTGCAAGGTGCTGTTTCGTCGTAAGCACCCTGTTTGCAATGGGGAACCTCCAGTTTGCAAAGGCAATGCAGGCTTGAGGACGAAGGTCTTCTGGGTGCAACCACCACTTGGAGAGGTAAGTTGGGATCTTGGGAGTTGGTTAGGCACAGTCGGTTTGGCCACCCAAGGCCGTGGGGCGTCGGGTGAAGGGGTGCCTTTTAAGGTTGCTCTTCTTACCAGCTCCTGGTCGCGGTTGGGGGAACCTTCCGGACCTAGGCTGTAGACGTCGGTTGGAGGCAGGTCAGGGGTCGCCGGATCTCGGGTCAGGATCGCCGGGGGGCCCTCCTCACGGTGTTTGCCCACTTGAGCTCGGGCTGTGAATGGCGGGTGCAGAGTGGTGCTGATTTGCGGTGCCCAGCCAGAGGTTCTACATGAGCATATCCGGTGTTCACGGGAGACACAGTCTTTGTGGTTGAAGGCAGGCAGTCAGGTCCTCTGGGGTTTTTGAGGTTGCTGGCTGCAGGACACACCAGTATTTCGCAGGAGCAGATTGATTTGGAGACAGGCCGGTAGGGCTGGGGCCAAGTTAGTGGGCGTCTTCCTCTTGTTAGCTTCGGCACGGCTGTTCGGTCCTTCTTTTCTTGTAGTTTCTTCTGGTCTGAGGAAGCAAGGTTCAGGGTTGCCCCTAAATACTAGATTTAGAGTGTTACTGGTAGGTAAAAAGGTACACCCCTATTATGTCACCCTCCAGTGGGAGGATGGCATAAGCCTGGTTGGCTAAGTCCCCCCATCCGCAAGATGGTGGGGATTGGGAGTTGGGCTTCACCTCGCCTCCCCCACCTGAGGGGTGGAGTTGGCAGAGGTGGGCACACCTCTCTTCCTCACTTGATTTTTCCCTTGGTTCTCCCGCCCAAAGTGGGGGTCACAACTAGTTGGGACCAGTTGCTGAAAGCAGTAAGTGGCCTGGGGAAGCTCACAAAGGCGGCAAGCCTTTGAAGCTTCCCCTCCGTGAACCCTACCTATACTGGGGGAGGCGGTTTGGCACCTCATCCAAGGGTGTGCATTGTTTCAGGCCCCAGAGAGCAGCAGGCTCTCGACCCAGGGGTCCAGAAACATGTCTGTGGTGGCAGCTGAAAACAGTCACTCAGCCAGGACACTAGTGGCAAGTCGTTTTTCAGGGGGCATCTCTAAGAAGTTCTCTGTGTGCATTTTTCATTAAATCCCACACTGGCACCAGTGTGGGTTTAATGTGCTGAGAAGTTTGATATCAAACTTCTCACTTTTCAGTGTAACCATTAGGGTGCTGTGGAGTTCGTAATGACAAACTCCCAGCACCAAATACTCTTAATGGCAGCACTGCACTTATAATGTCTAAAAATGGACCTAGACACTGTAGGGGTACAGGGCTCATGCACCTGTACTCTCACCACTACTACAGTACACCCGGCTAGAGGGGTGACTGATCTATGCCAGGGCAGTGGGTTGTAAGTATGGCACACAGGGATGTGCCATGTCTACTCTTCGCTTTGTTCTGCACCAAAACACGCAGCCTGCAAAAGCAGTGTGTGTAACGGTACAGGGTCTCTAAGGGTGGCACAATAAATGCTGCAGCCCTCAAAGGTCTTCCCTGGTCACAGTGCTTTGGGTACCTGTGGTACCATTTACCAGGGGCTGACCTGTGACCAGAGATGCCAATTGGGTTAATTTGGGGGAAAAGAACACAGGCCCTTGGAACCTGACTGGCAGGGACCCAGGGCACATCAAGTCAAAAGTGCATCAGTAGTCTGGCAAATAGTGTGCGGGGAGTGGAGGGGGGGGGGGCGGGACTGCAACAGAAACCCACTTTCCTACAGTAGTGATTTAGTGGGCCTGAGGTAGAGAATTGTTTGAAGTGATCCGTACTTTTTGGGAAAGAGAAAGTGTAGTGAATATACTCCTGTTCCCTGATGTTGAAGTTGAACTGGCTTTATGGCTCTTTTGCGTAAGAGAGCAGAAATCTGTTGCTTGAGGAGGGCTTTGTGGTGTATGGATAGCTTGTACTTGCAGATGGGATATTTGGATGAGTGGTTATGAGCTGCAGACCGTAACCATGTTGGATAATTCCAACACCCATTGATCTGTGGTGATGGATTTTGATGCAGTATAAACGTTTTGAAGACGTCTCCCAACAGGTGTTAGATATTCAGCAGCACCTTCTCCTTCCTGACAGCCAATACCTGAAATGGCCACCCACTCCACCTGCGGACTCTATCCACCCTACAGAAGTTCAGAGATGGCCTAAAAATCTGGATGTTCGACTGACAACTCCAAGCCGAAGCACCACAACCCCCCGCCCCTTCCCCCGTGCCTGGATACCCTCACGGGTGATAAACAGCACTCTACAAATCGTTGAATGACTTATTGACTCTAAATGAGCATCTGTAGTAGCTTTTAGAGTTGGATGACTGCACTTGGATTTTGTAGGAGGATCCCGTAGTGTCCAAATAGGCAGATCTGACACCTTGTTTGCAAGTTGGGTGACGAAAACATCCACAATAGGTGGGAATTCGGAGGGCCCCCATAGATTTTGCTACCTTGGTGTCTTTTTTCATCTTTTAGAGGACTGTGTCCACTTGTGGCCCGAAGAGGTGTCCCTTGTCTAAGGCTGTACTTCAGGTTTAAAACCAGAGACACGAAGCCAAGCATGTCTAAAGAGAAGGCTGGTATTGATGCCCATTGCTGCAGTGTATGTGGAATCTAGCACACACTTGATGGAGTTGTAGGTGACAAACTTTCCCTCATTAACTATTTCATAACCCCTTTTTTGCATTTCTCTGGGAAGTGTTGGAGGAGCTCCTCCATTTCGTCCCAGTGAGCCCTGTCATAGCGAGCCAAAAGGGCTTGGCTGTGGCAGTTCGTCAATGATTTGCGGATTGGGCTGCCACCCATTTACCGGAGGCGTCAATTAGTTTTGACTCCTTGTCTGGGGGTGGTGCGTCCTTAGTTGTTTATGAGTTTGAGTTAGCCCTTATCCTTGCATTGGCTACAACCAAGGAGTCAGGTGATAGACAGGCAGGCAGGTAGGCAGGTAGGCAGGCAGGCAGGCAGGCAGGCAGGCAGGCAGGCAGGCAGGCAGACAGACAGACAGACAGATAGATAGAGTGAGGGCGATAGAGTGAGGGCGATAGATAGAGTGAGGGCGATAGATAGAGTGAGGGCGATAGATAGAGTGAGGGCGATAGATAGAGTGAGGGCGATAGATAGAGTGAGTGAGGGCGATAGATAGAGTGAGGGCGATAGATAGAGTGAGGGCGATAGATAGAGTGAGGGCGATAGATAGAGTGAGGGCGATAGATAGAGTGAGGGCGATAGATAGAGTGAGGGCGATAGATAGAGTGAGTGAGGGCGATAGATAGTGTGAGGGCGATAGATAGAGTGAGGGCGATAGATAGAGTGAGGGCGATAGATAGATAGAGTGAGGGCGATAGATAGATAGAGTGAGGGCGATAGATAGATAGAGTGAGGGCGATAGATAGATAGAGTGAGGGAGATAGATAGAGTGAGGGCGATAGATAGATAGAGCTGGCTTATTTTTTTGTTAACCCTTGGTGTGATTATTCATTATTTTATGGAGTCTTTAAAAAGGTAATCTGCATGAGCATTGGTAAATATTGAGATCCTTGTTTAGCAGTAGTGAGAGTCTCAAAGAGGTAGTCATCCTCTATGGAGTCCTTATGTAAGGGCACCTGGTGGTATGCTGTAGCTCTGGCTAAAAAGTCCTTGCATTATCTGGTGGGGATGGGCGTGCACAATAGATATTTGGATCTGGATCCCCTTGCGGCTCTATATCATAGGCGTCCCATGGGTCCCCAGGATGTGTGCCTTCCCCTATATTATAACTGTCATCTAAGATTTCTTAATGTGGTGAGAATTCACCTTCTTCAGGCTAGTGTGCTAAAGCGGGTGGTGGAGTGGAGGCTGGGGGGTAATGTTGGTGGAATTGAAGAGGTAGGAAGAGGAATGTGTAAAGGGCCACCATCAATGTCTTTTTCTTCTTTTTGAGAGGTGGAGCCAGAATATCAATAGCCTCGTCTAATGTCAATGGTCTCTTAGAAGGTTGAGGCATTGACTGTTGGAGAATAATTTTCTTCCTTCCGGCTGAATTTGTAAAGTTTTTGCCTCGTATCGAGCCGTTCCTGCAAGGTTACGAGAATTTGCTCTGGTGGGGTTTCGGGCTGAAGATGTAGCGTTTTAGTGCAGGTAGAGGTTTAGTTTTCGGTGCCAGTGTGGTCGGTGCCGAAGTATTGTGCATTTTATCTTTCATACCCAACCTAACGTCTGATGCGTCAGTGCTGAAGTTGATTTGGTGGAGGCCCCTGCTGTTGGCTGATGTTTTGTCGCTGAGCCTGAGGGCAGGGCCTCAAAGTCTGTGTTTTCCTGTGCGCGCTATGGATTTTGTGCAGTGGTGGCATGGGAGCAGGTTTATTGGTCGGAGCACATTTGTTTGAGCTTCGGATCAGGGCAGGTGTACTCACAGTCTGACCTCTTTCAGAAGACTCCAGCATGACTGTATCTTGCTTAGCCTCGGAATCTGAATTGGTTTTGTGGATGACAAAGTATTCCTCCTTTGCTGCTGTGGCATCTTCTTCCTTATCCTGTCGACCAAATATATCGGGTGTATCGTCCGTGTATCTCTGCTGCATTTCGAGTCATTGTGCACACCAATTCCTAAGAGTCTTTTTAGATTGGAACGATCTGCAGGCCTCATAGGTATCCTACCCATGGTTGGGCAACAGACAAATTACAGACCGAATGCAGGTTGGTATGAGGGTATTTGGACGGGCAATTCGGACAGAAGCTGAATGGAATGCGTTCCATCAGCAGCTCATTTCTCATGTAGAGCTGTTAAGTTCGAAAGGGTCCAGCTGGGCATGGCCAGTAGGCCGTTTAAGCGAGTCAAAGAACCTAAAGAGTAACATTTTTATTTTTCTTGGAACCAAGATTGACTTACTCTATCGAGACAATACTGACAAGAAAGGGATCTACTGGCGAACCGAAAGGAACCGAAAAGGATCTCAAACTGGAGCATGAGAGCGCATATCTGAACCTATTTGCGGAAAGAAACAATTTAACAATGCAGTGGATGCTCAAGTGCAGTATCACCAAAAGGAGGAGTCACACATCCTCCTGACTCGAAAAACTTCTTCGAACAAAAAAAACTTGAAATCTAGATGGTGGATTAATGGAAAGCATGTGTATCTCTAGCCACAAATGCCTTGGACATAAAGTAACATGTTAAGGTGAAATTTAATAAAATACTTTGAAATTACAAAAAAAAAAACTTAAGGTATAAAAAAAAAGCAGCTTCTCGTTCAGCATTTCAAATATTAGAGACCTTGTGGAATATCAGTGCATTTTCCATGGACCTCAATGCCCTTTACTGATATCTGGACCTTTACAGCTGCTCATGGCTGTAGGTGATAACTTTGAAACTCATTATTGCTCTAAAAAACTTTACCAGAATGATTTTAGCCTCCTTTGGCAGTTTGCTGAATTTGTTTTATCCCTATCCTCTCTGGTATTCTAACACAGTAAAATCATCTGTAATCCTCTCAGACTCCACTGTCGTGCCCTCTCCTATCTCTTTCTTCTTTGTTCTGAATTAAACACATGGAAACCCACCATCTTTCAGAGGTCTGTAGCACTATTCACTCCCTCCTGTTCTATGGTGGCATGGCACGACAATGCCACTATGCATCTTCCACTCTTAAGTATGGCAGTTTTGTGCCCAAAAAAATAATACCAAATGCACACGACATGTCTCCTTTTCTGCACTCAGGTCAGCATGGAGAAAATGGGTCACTGATAGGGTTGTACAGTGCACTATTACGACTTCACAAGGGCAACCTTTTTATATCATTAAGAACACTGATTCAAATTGTGTGATGTCCAAGAGCCCACCGGCTACCACTATCCAAATTTATTAAAATAAAGTTAATAAAATTCAAACAAACATTGCTACACATGCGTCTAGGAAACACTGCTTAAAAATTTGAACAATGGAATCATCTGCAAGGGGAAATGACCCCATAAACACAAGGCACCTCGATGGCGCAAAGTGGCCATCCGTTTGAGAGAAGAAAATCACTGAGGCATAAAGGCACTGGGATGCTTTGTTGCTAAATCACTAATAAAACACCTACTTTCATCTACTTTTACCAGCAATGCACACCATAGCAATTTACTGCTATATGTGTACAATACAACAATGTGTGTTTACGTCGTTCACAACTCCCGATAACCCTTTCTGGGGGAACTTCATGCACTCTTTCTTTAAAGATCTTTCACATTCATCTCCTAACATAAGGGCAGCTAGCATTTCCACTGCAGGTTATCTCTTGCATAAGAGAGGTGTTGTCATGAAATAGGGAATTTTCATGACATCTCACAGCCAATTAAATTTAAAAAAATGCCATTCCCATATGATTTTCCATAACTTGTCTCACCAGACATTTGCTTTTTGTAAAGTGATATTGTGTATTTTGAATGCCTGCAAAGGTTTTCGCCCAGCTCCGTTAACAGGTGAAATATTCCATAATTGCAGTTTAATTTTGGGACTACTTGACCATTCTCTCAACTTTCCAAAACTGAAGGTGTGCCTTCCTCATAAATACACCTCGTTGACTGCTCTGCTCGATTTAGAAATCCTAGACTGCAGCTAGTTGCCAAAAGGAAACCATTGTTTATTGCTGCCAAAGAAAGTAACTGAACTGCACCAATCACAAGCAGCTGGAGCAGGTCAACAGCACAGACAGGGATGGAATGACGTCAAACAAGAGAATAATGTCAACAGCGGCACAAGAGGGGTTGAGTCTTGCTGCTTGCCGACCATATCCCTTTCAGGAAACCTTAAGGATACATAGACACTCCAATGACTGAGATGACGTCCACCAGAACTCTCATCTCTCGCTCTCCTTAGAGTTCACCTTGAAGCTTTATTGATGATCAACCACTCCTTCCGAGAAGGATGGGGACTAGAAGATTCAAAGGGGCAGGAAGGAAGAGATGAGAAAATCTGGAACTGTGTCCCGGGGAAAGGGAACATTTAGGATCTTTTAGACTACAAAGATCTGGAACATCAACATGCTCTTACAAATTAGCAGTGAAGTGCTAAGCACAGATAATAAAAAGAACTCCTTTGCAGTTCGAGATTGTGCTGAAATCCACAAAAGTGTTTTAAAAAACCGAATGATAGAATGCTTGAATTAATCCCAGCAACTGGTAATTACTCTGGACCACATCCCAATCCATCGTTAGCAGGGGTCCAAGCTTTTGTGGCATAGTGTACACACTACGATGGACCCAATAATTACCAGTGGTTGAGATTAAATCAAGCACTCCATTCATCATTTTTTTGTATACTTTAATGTGTCACCCTAAGTGGGATGTATATGCCCAGTGTATCCCCCTGCAGACTGCTGCTGGAACCAAGCTTCACCTGGCTGATGAGTTCCAACTATGGAGAAACTGGTCCTGGGTGGCTTGAGTTCCGTTTCAGGGAAGGCCTGGCTTGGCAGTTCGGGCTGGACTGTACCCACTGGAGCAGGGTCAAGACTAATTTCCATATGGTTGGGTGCAAGCTGAGGTGGCATCATGTGCAAAATAACTATGGACTGGGATGCGTCCCGGAGTAATTACCAGTGGCTGAGATAAATTCAGGCATTCCATCCATCGCTTTTGTGTAGACTTTAAGAAATCCACAAAAGGCACGAGAGGGTTGAAAGTAAAACTTTACACATCCAACATAAGGAATGATAGCCCTAGGTGACACCTCCATTCGGAGGCAATCGGACTGTACACAGAATTGAAGTCTTTGCTGCAATTACTTTTTGGTCCAGTCTATACACTCTATTTAAAATCCAAAGTAAATAATTCAACATATGAAGGAAAACAGACCCTAAGAAGAGTTCCCCGTACCTTCACACACACAGGAACACCATCACCAGCACAGCAGATATAGCTTATGTTTAAGCATCAATCACAGAGGGTTCAATCCACAGTCACGTCTTGTTTCTACTCAACTCTACTGTTTCTAGATTTTCCTCTATTAACTTTAAGAGCTGTTGGAGTGTCCAATTGAAAGTCTTCAGTTCAACTCAAACAGACTATTCACTTGGCATAGGTAAGCCTGGCAGTGTGCCAGAAATAAGACTCCAAGCTGTGTCTTGGTACCTTGAGAAAGTAGGACAGGAGAGTGCTGGGCCGCTCCAATCAGTGTCCCTGTATTCAGGCTTTACAGCTCTCCCCTCTTAAGTTCTTCCCCAGGTTGTACCTCTTTGACATTTAGCATTGAAGAACTTCCTTCTTCAAGCCCTACTCTGCATCAATGAGTCTGTTTTTCCAACAGGATGGAAGAAAAACATTTCAGTTTCAGGGCACACAAAGCATGGATTAGGAATTTGGTATATTCATATTTCCAAACACTATTTTCGAGTAACATCAAGTCCATCCTAGGCCAAAATCTACAATGACCACAAAATGTTCACTGAGCTCTATTGTCGCGCGACATACACACTGCGAGGTCTCACACAGAGAGCTCAAATGTTTCTACACAAGCAGAGGTGTAGCAGAAATCATTTCAATGCAGAACAAACCACAAATATATGCATGTCCATTTTATGCAGAATATGTTTGGAATAAAGCAAACATAACAGTCCTGGTCCCTGGAGCTCGCCTACCGTGCCTTTGTCCTGAAGGCACATCATTAATGTGCAGACGTCTCCCGTCGATTGATGGTTAACCAGCATCACTGCTTCCTCTTCTGTAATCGCTTGAATATCATCTCCCCATTCAACGACTGCAACAAAACGAAAAACACAATGGCGCTCAGAGAGGAGTTTAAATGAGTCTTTCATGTCGCTCACAGAAATTGGCATGATGTAGAGGGAAATGGGCGTAACGAGATTAGGCTTGCGATTTCCTCCAGAGTACAGGAAACCTGTTTATCCATTTAAAAAACAACAAGAACTGAATACAAATGTAAAAAAAACACGATCCGGCAGGACACTTACCCATTAGGTTTCCCAAATAGCTGTGAAGAACAGAGTATTTCCAGTTGATCATAATAAATGCACAACACAGCCTCTGAATCTAGGTTTCCAGTTTAAGGTTTGAGCCAGAGCATGCGTACACGAATCTTTATATGTATGGTAAAATACCCCAGACACACGGTTTGGTTTGCTGTACTGTAGGGTATCTGCAGTACTGGCAGTGGAACAGGTATGGATTAAGGGAGTACAAATACTACGGCAGATTGAGCACAGCTATTGTTTCCATTTTAAAACTGTCACTGTGTTCTCTTATCTATTTCATATTTCTTATAGCCCGGATTACACCCAGAGATTAGTTACAGGAGCACTTATTTATTTTTATTTATTTTATTTTGAAAGGTTTATATAGCGCGAACAAGATCTTTGCAGATATCAGAGCGCTTTACAAGGACAAGGGGTGATAGAATAATAGTATGTAATAGTTGAGGTAGCTAGGTACAGGTGCATAGCTACATAGGTAGGTCAAAATACAAGAGATAGGTCAAAGTAGAGGTAGTGTAGGTACAAGGTGCATAGTCAAAATAGATGCGCCAATAGTATAAAGGTACAAAAAGAAGGAGCATATATTTGTTTAAGCGTGCTTAAAAAGCTTTTGGAGATAGCATAAAGGTAGGCAAAGTTGAGGTAGGTGAGTACAGGGTGCATAATCACACAGGTGCATCAGTAGTACAAGAGTTGAGATCTAGATTACAGGACACGGCATCAACAGGTACAAGCAGATAAATAGCAAGGGATTATACTACCAGGTTTCTGTGGGGTACCATTTGGGTGCTGCAGGGCTCTCTGTGTAAGGGTAAAATGGCCAATGTTGTTTTTTGTTTAGTGAAGCCTGTGTCTTCGTTACAAACAATTAGTTTATTGCCTGTGGGATGGATTTTGAGATATTTATATCAATTGCAATATTGTGGGGTATTTGGCTTTTTAAGAGATCAAATTAGACAAAACGTGATTCAATCCTTGGGTTGCTGTCAAGGGAGCTTATAAAGGGCTGTGTGTTTTTACTGCACGTTTCTGTACTCCTTCAATTTTCTTTTCAGGGTGGTTGATTGGGTAGCTAGCACTTGTTTAGGGCTTCAATGGGCAAAACATACAAGCCTGAAGCGAATTATATATTGAAATAGTGACTCTGGGTCTGGCACTATCCTTGCTATGTGAGAGAATGTGTATAACTGGGTGCTAACCTGCTGGATCCATAGGACATCATAGGAAACCAGGGTTAATTTGAGGGAGCCTGATGCCGACACAATCCAGCTGTGGTATTACTGCTTGGATGGCATTGTAGTAAGTCTAGAGTATGAAAGAGGCTTTCCATCTTACGAAGGAGAAAGAGTTAAATGTCGCTTTCAAAGCTTGGGGTATTGGCAGACAAGGAAAGCTTCACGGTGAATCTCAAATATCTAGATAAAGAGGCCATGGGACCCTCCAACCACATTTTATTAGAAACATGTGGTAATCATGAGCTAATCATCAGTCCTTAAAGATATACATTTTGATCATTTTTAGGTCGAGCTTAGAGACCGTGTGCATGCGCTGGTCTGCGAGGCATACTGTATTCCCTCTGAGGTTTGAACACGCTCACAAACGCCCACCACTTGCTACTTGCACCATGTTACTACGGAGGTGCGGTATTCAAATTATAAACCATCCTGTTACTACAGAGGTGCTACATTTAAATTACAATGCATACTGTTCCTACGGAGCATTAGCCCCATATGCAGCAGTTATTCTGAGCTCCAGTCTTGGCACAGACATGCCTCCAGTAATGAATCAATCGTCTATATACCAGTGATTGTGTGCCTGGCATGCCCTATTGGCCTCTCAGATGCCACCATCATGTGACTATCGTGACCAGTGGCCGATATAGTGCATTGTGTAAGAAGCGACTGCTTTGGTGTGACAGGTATGAACTCACTGAAACCGTTTACAAAGCTGCAATGCTTGAACACATCCTAATGAATGTGGCTGTGGCTAGCGGCATTTTATTTGCTGGTAATTTCAATGCTCAGACCTATAAATTAATGTATGCGACGACTTGACGGCTAAAAATTCAGTTCTGCCAGAAAGTGTCCTATTACAGGACTACTTGGCACCTATGCCACCCAATAGATGGAGGGGAAGTAAAAAAAACAGAAACATTTACTTTTTCTTGTTCTGTCACTTTAATATGCTTTCTGATTTTTTTCGATGTCAGGCACATAGAACAAACAAGCATTGGCAAAGGCACGCAGTCTTGCTTACCTATACAAGTGAGACTTATTTGGCATGCCAATGCTTTACAGTAGTCGGTCAAGATTGATGTAGTAGATTCACAATATTGCTAATGATTTTCTAGTGACCAGTAGGTGGCAATAAAAGGTTGCAAACTGGTGTTCTTTAAATGAGGCTCTATTTGCAATGCTGCTTTCAGAGTAGGAAGAATGATGAATATACTAAGAGAAAAAAGAAAGCTCCTGTGAGCGAGTCAAACACAGAAATGGAGGAATTCAATGAATAGGAGCTAAGAAACATATTGACACAAACGCTGTACAATCTTGAGCAAGGATTGGCTCTGTGGAGTATCCAAACAGACAGCTGAATCGGTCGGTAGTGATACAGCAGAAAAAGTGTCTTAAGTAGCAGTGTCACCTACTTTGATGTACTTCCCGCCTCACAAACCGTTCAGAGCCAATGTTTGCATTTCAAATCCGCCACACTTTAACAGGATGATCAAATCATATGCGACTTTTTGGATCTTGTTAGCGATAGCCAGTTAATTTCCTGACTCAAATGTTTTCTGTTCACACTGGAATTATTTCTAACAGTGTACCAATGAAAGCATTAGATGCACAGGAAGAGTAAAGTTCCATTCCTGAAGCATGAAGTAATTGCAATGCCAGCAATTGCACGTAGTGCAACAAAGTACCATAGTTCTGAACCTTCAAAAGAATATGACATACATGTGGGCACAAACCATGCTCAAATCCAAACCAAATTACAAAACATAAATAAGCAACTAAAAAAAAAGGCCTCAAATTTCAAGCTACACTGTGATTGTTATTGTTAACTACAGCTTGTATAGCGCCAAATCACCGTCAGGTCTCAAGGCGCTTTTGACAGAAGAAAGCTTTGCTAACAGAAGAGCAGATACGTAGAACCCTGGCCCTAAGAGGAGCTTAGGGCTTCCCTGAACAGGAGTGTTTTTAGGGATTTCCTGAACTGCAACAAGTTGGGTTCCTTACGAAGAGATTCTGGGAGTTTATTACAAACCTGTGGAACCACCACTGAGAAAGATCTGCCACCCTTCGTTGCTAATTTATAGCGGGGGCAGGACTGCAGTTGAGTGTTCGAGGACCTTAGTGATCGTGTGGGTTTATAAACTCCAAGGCGTTCTTTAATGTAAGCAGGTGCTTGACCATAGATTGCCTTGTGGGCAATGCCAAACTTTTAAACTCCACCCGTTGTTTTATGGGGAGCCAATGTAGCTTACAAAGCAACGACGATGCATGAGTGCGTCTAGGTAGCCTAAAGATTAGCCTAGCTGCATCGTTCAAGACTACTTGCAGCCTATTTGTCAGTGTTTTGGGGAGACCCAAATACAGGGCATTCCCATAATCTAATCTTGAGATTATTGTGGCAGAGACAATTGTACGGAGCGTAGAGGAGGAGAGCAAAGGGACTAACTTACGTAACTGTCTGATTAAGTTAGTGCAGGTCCCGACCACGGAGGAGATCTGGCTGACCATTGACAACTCATGGTCGATCTTTATGCCTAGACTTTTTACGTTGGAACAGGGTTTAGGGGTCAAGCCAAGGTCTTGAGGCCAGAACAAATCACCCCAAGGAGCACTTCGGTTGAAACCACCAGGACCTCCGTTTTTTCTGGGCTGATCTTCAATGAATTTGCTGTCATCCAGCTCACCGTATGACTAAGTATTTTTTGAGCATGGATCTGTGCGGATGCTGTGTTATCAATACTAAGTAACAACTGGGTATCGTCAGCATAGTTGAAGGTTTTACAGCCCATGCTTACCAAGGAGTCGATTAAGGGCTGCAAATAAAGATTAAAAAGGCGTGGGGACAAGGCAGATCCTTGAGGGACTACACACTTCAGGATACCCAAGTTTGATATAGAGTCCTCCAGTTGAATCCTTTGAGATCTTCCAGAAAGAAAGGATTTGAGACATTTATAGGCTAAGTCTTGAATCCCAGACGCGGCCAGTCTGTCCAAAAGCAAGGTATGGCTGACAGTGTCGAATGCCGCTGACAGGTCTAATAATATCAGGGCACTCGGTTTTTTATTGTCAGCAATACCTCTGAGCTCATCAAGCACCGAAAGCATCACCAATTCGGTGCTGTGATGCGCCCGAAAACCTGCTTGACGTTCCTGGAGTAGATGGTGTGACTTCAGGAATGATGAAAGAGACATCAAGACATGCTGTTCCAAAATCTTGGACAAGAAAGGGAGCTGAGATATTGGCCTATAATTTTTTAGGTTGGTGGGATCAGCCCCCGGCTTCTTTATTAGGGGCCTAACTTGTGCTTCTTTAAAACTGGATGGAAGCTGGACAGTGTCTAATGATTTATTTAGTAGGGAGACAAGATGACTTTCTAGGGCAGGGAGCGCCAGGCGAAAGATGCTAGGGGGACATGGATCTGCAGGAGAGCCAGACTTTGTTCGATTCATGAGCTGTTCTAAGACTGTAGAATCAATCAGAGGAAACTTAGAGATAGTGTGTTTTGGCGGAGGGGATTGGGGATAGGGAGGAGAGGAGTGGCTGCTGAAAGTATTCTTGATGTCATTAAGAATAGTTTGTACCTTGTCAAGGAAGTAGTGTTGAAAGGTGTTACAGTCAATTGGAGATTCTGATCTTTCTACTTTCTTGCTCAACTCTGATAAGATCTTAAAAGTTTCTTTTTGTACATTATCCGCGTTGTTAATTCGGGATTCATAATATTCTGCTTTTGCTGACCGAATGCAAGTTTTGTACAATTTAAGGAATGATTTATAATGATCCCTATCAATGGGATAGTTTGATTTCCTCCAGCGTCTCTCTAAAAGGCGGAGTTTTATTTTGCGTTCCCTCAAGGAAGAATTGAACCATGGGGCTCCGTTTACCGTTCTATTTATTTTCTGATTTCTTTCGGGTGCAATTAGATCAATGGCCTGACCGAGATTTTGCATTAGATGTGCATTTCCTGATCAAGGTCCCCATGCGTATCATAAAACTGTGACTTTTTGAGAAGGGTGTCCGTCAGGGTTTCTAAATCAATTTTCCTCCATTGACGAACTTTTTTAGATTTAAGGGGTAGTGGTTGAGGCAAATGGCCATCAATAGGGATAGCGCAATTTATCATGTAATGGTCTGACCATATGCAAGGTAGAATATCTGTTAACGCTACAGCTGGATCGGAGGTCCAGATAAGATCAAGAGTGTGACCTTTAATATGTGTGGGTGCCTCTACTAATTGTTTGAGTCCAAGTGAGGTCATAGAAGTTTCCAGCAGTCGCGTTGCCCCGTCCTTGCGTAAATTGTCCCAATGGACATTAAAATCTCCTGTAATTAGGACCTTTTGATAACGTGTGCATATATCTGAGATGATTGGGGTCAGTAGGTCATTAAACAGAGCGGTAGATTTTGGGGGGCGGTAGACTGTAAGGATGACAAGGCTGGTGTTTCTCTGTGTAATCTTCACCCCAAGTATGTCCGCTAGATCCACTGTTTCGGCCATTAATTTGGTAACTGTTAAGTGTTTTTTTAAAAGAATTGCCACCCCACCCCCACGGGCATTGTCTGCACGATTATGCCAAATCGCATCATATTCGTTAGGGAGGGAGGCAATGATATCAGGTAGAGAGCTGTCGCCCAGCCACGTTTCTGTAAGAGTTAGGATGTCAGTGTCTTCATCTTGAAGAAGAGTGAAAATTTCAAGATGGTGTTTTTGTAGCGATCTGGTATTCAGACTAGTTAACCTCAGGCTGGGGTGACGCTCCGGCATGCTCCTATCAGTGGACAGTATACCAGTCTCTTTTAACTTAGTTAAAGTGGTTGAAGTTAAGGTGAGAGTACTAGAATCTAGCTGGTGTAACTCACCAGAGGAATATATCAGACGACGAACAGGAGAATAGGCCCTAGTGCCCGGTTGTGCGCAGACGGGCGCAGACGGGCACGACTCTGGCACGACTCCGGCACGACTCCGGCACAGGTCCGGCGCGTCCGCTGCGCTGAGGCATGGCCGTCCCCTTTTAAGCGCAACTAGAGTGCGTCACCCGCCCAGCCCACACCCAATATGGCCACCAAACCCAGGAACCAACCCTCGGCGTCAATGCTCGGCCGAGAGCGGTCCGGTGGCGAAGGGAGGGGGGGAGGGGACACAACGTACAAGGAAATCCCAGGACAAAAATACAAAGCTTATTAAATCAAGCCACAGTAAATACAATGTTTAAAATGCACGAATTATTAAAATGCACAAAGTAAAAAGGAGAGACCTCCAGGCTTCCGCCTCAGGAGGGGGAAAGGAAATTCTTCTGTCAAATCAGTTCGCCGGGCACTCTAAGCCCCTTTTAAGCACAACTAGAACGCGTCACCCGCCCAGCCCACACCCAATATGGCCGCCAAACCCAGGAACCGACCCTCGGCGTCAATGCTCAGCCGAGAGCGGTCCGATGGTGAAGGGAGGGGGGAGGGGACACAAAGCACAAGGAAGTCTCAGGACAAAAATACCAAGCTTATTAAATCAAGCCACAGTAAATGCAATGTTTAAAATGCACGAATTATTAAAATGCACAAAGTAAAAAGGAGAGACCTCCCGGCTTCCGCCTCAAGAGGGGGAAAGGAAATTCTTCTGTCAAAAAAAAAAAAGCCGCCACACTTTTACATGGGAGAGCTACCCTGAGTTCATTTTAAAAGCAGTTATTTGCAGGGAGACATGCCAGCAGATGCGGTAGGAGGTCTCTGCCCTAACAAAAGCATTTAATACTATGACTTCACAGACCCGAGTCACAGCCAGAGCATAGGTAACCAGAGTCAGTCTTAAACAGCTTGTCTCTTTAACACCAACAGAGACCCCATGAACACAGTCATGTATTGGTTACATAGTGCATGTGCCATTTCCTACAATCGTGATTCAAATTAAGACAAAAAAAAGGGAGTCGATCTGACCATGTGGCCGACCACAACAAGAAAGCCTGAGAGGGCGCTCCATGTATCGGCTTTGTAGAGCTGAAGACAGCAACTCTTTGGTTATGGTGGTGCAGCTCAGTTGTTTAAATAATATATACAGCATTATATATATATATATATATATATATATATATATATATATATATATATATACACACACACATATATATATATATATATATATACACACACACACACACACATATATATATACATTGACACATGCACACATACATGCGCACATATAAATGCAGATACACACACATATATATATATATATATATATATACATATACACACACACACACACACACACACACACACACACACACATATATATAAAGCTATACAGAGATAGATTTGCTAAAGCATACTTGGCTTCATTTTACGAACCTGTACAAAAAGTATTTAGGCATATTGTACATTTCATGGCAATTTGTATACAAATTGTTGAAGGATAGCAACACGTATTAGAGTGTCACAAAGCGTGTGCTTTCAATTCCTATTCGAGTTTATGCATAAGTATAGACTAATGGACAGCTTTACAACATGCATGACAGAAAGGAAAGATTCAGTTCAACTTTTAACACTTATGTGGTTTGATGGAAATCTGCAAAAATTTTAAAAAATATGAAAAAGGGGCATTAGCTTCAAGTTGATAGTTTGGGTCTCGAATCAGATTGAGGACAAACATTAAAAGCACTGAATTGACCAATATACAGAAAAAATCCCCGAGCCAACGGCGAGATTCAACATCCTGAGAAGCATGCGATCAGAACTCTGCAGTTGATTGGCTTACAGAGAAGTTATTCTGACTGGCCAAGCAGCTGATATTGGTTCAGTCCATCCTCATGAGGTTTGTGAACGGGCTGTACCCATTTTAAACCTTGTTTTGACCAATGGGAATAGGGTGCGACTACCCCACACCCCATATACAGGGGAGTTTAACATCCACCTGCACATGGAGTGATGGGGGGTGGCCAAAGGGAGGCTGACAGCAGTTCAGGTATCCAACGATACGCGAGCCCAAAAATTACCCTTTCCCTCATACAGGGTACGAGGAAAAAATACAAGACCTGCAGGAGGCCGAAGACACCTCACGAGAACAGGAAGAATACTTCTATGAGTATGTGATGAGGAAAAATGTGAGGAGGAAAAACAAATACTGATATGACATATGACCTAGCGGCCCAGAGGTTAAAAAAAAAAAAGCTCTTTGGGGCCTGTGAAAGAAACGTTAAAAAGTATTACAACCCCTTAATTTCCAGCCATGTGTGCTAGGTAAAAACAAAATAAAAAATATGCTGGGCTCGGCACAGCATGCAGAGTTAAATAAATAAAAATAAAAACATGCACACCACCACAGGCCATTACAAGATGCCCTATGAAGTTAGCCCAAGGCTATTGACTTCACAGAAACGTCCAATAAAATGTGTGGCACTGCACCCTAGCTGCTGGATCCAGATGGACATCAAGTAAAGGGCTGTGGAACAGTACTAGATGTCTCTGTGGGGTCAGCTGCAAAAGACCGCAGTACCACGACCCATTACTAGAAGTCCACAATGAGACGGCAAACCATTTCTTACTTCAAAAGGACATACAGTAATGGCTCATAATTAGGGATCCCGGTTTTATGGTATTTATTTTTTCAGAATTTCCGTCTGTATTTATCCATGTTTAGTTTTTTACTCATTTTTACTGCATTTATCCATTTTATCTTGTGTTTTCAGTATAAATGAAGCTGCAATGGGCATTTTTCCACATTTATTTAAATAATAAATGTATACTCGCATTTATATATCAAAAGGTTTCAGCAGTATAAAGTGCAGTAATATTATCAGAAAACACTTGCATTGTAGAATAGCATAAATAACTGTAGATCTGCATTAATTAAGCTTAATTAGGAAATCTATTGCCTTTTTTCATCTCCTCTACCTCTCAATCTGTACACCTACTGACCTGGCACTCATGATTAACAACATAAAAAAATAATCAAAAAAAGGCCTATTTTCTGTATTTTAAAATAAATACAGACAGGAAAATAAATAGTTTTCAGTCTGAATTTATCAGTAAACATCAGTAAAAACAGAAAACTGGTAGCCCTACTCATAATACCACACTGATATTTTCACATTTACTATCCAATTAAATCCATAAGTTTACATTTATCTATCAAGTGGCTTTAATTAAAATTTTGAATTTCAAACAAACTAAAAGGATTTAAGAACAAAGACCTTGACAGCACGGGCAGGAGTGAACCAAGAGAATAATTATATGTTTGGTATCTCCACTGCATAGAGCTGTGTGGGCATGGCAATGCCAAACAGGAGAGCAGAGGCTACAACCCGGCTTTGGAACAAAACATGAATGAAAGTCATGGCCTGTGAGGTCTTCTGGGAGAGGAGAGAGATCAAGGAACATTGCATTGATGAAATCATGTCTTCTGCTGAAACTTCCTTGGACACAGCCAAAGACTGTGCCCGACATGTTCTGTGGGCTGGTAAGAGCCCTGACCAAAGCCATGGCATAAGCCGAGAGCTCGCTGGGTACGGCTCTCCCATGGTAAGATCGGGTGCTACCAAGAGCAGGGCCTGTGCGCAGAGCTCTTTATACCCAGCCAATGAAAAGCTCAAGGAGCGGAAGGATATGGATGTCATCAATGATAAGGTGACTTGTAGTAGTTAATGTAATTTGAGAGGTTGTGTGAGATTAATAGGAACAATTATGAACAGGGCATTGGTAAAACTTATGGTTCAAACAGTGATGGACGCAAATCCTGGAGGTGATATAAAACACTGATCATTACTTTGAGTGCTTTCTAAATCATCAATCATATGCAAATCAGTTATAGCCCCACCCTAAAAAGAACAGCCCAAACTGAGCAGGAACACAAGCAACTTAGCCAATTTCAACTTTATTGGTCAGGACCTATGCTGCCCTGCACATACCTACATAAGTTAGGGTGTCTCAAGACCATGGGTGCTCGCAAACATTTTCCTGGGGGCCAAAAGTTTTACCTTTAGTGTGATCGAGGCCCGCATTGATGGCAAAAGGGGGTGGAGGGTATAAAGTGGGCATCTGGGAAGCAAAGTGTGTACATATAATGGCTGAAGTAAGAAAGCATGGGATCAATTTCAGTTTCCCCACGTGACCATATTGTGTGACCCTGGACAATTATTTTATTTCACTTTACCTTCATTTTCTTTATTATCACATATAAGAGGACATCGAAATACATGACTTCAGGATGCGCACTGTCTGAAACCTTCACTTTCATTTGCTAAACTATAATGTCATCCATCTATAATAGGAACCCACTGATGATAAACATAACAGCTGACTTGCCTCTTAGTCCACTATTTGCAGTGTTGCCAGGGTGGAGGGGAATCATGAATGTTTCTAAATTCATCTGATCACTTTAAAGAAAAAAAATTCTCAATGCACTGATATAATCTAATGTAATAAGACAAAACACTTCTGCATGTTAATTAAATGCACTTTTTGAATTTTGCAGAGATTGTCATGTTTACAGCCGCACCATGTCTTTAAAACTTAAGATGTACCTACATTTAAATGGTGAACCACACCTTAACTGCTTCCTTGAACTTCAGTTAAGCTGTAAATAAATCTGTGCCCCTTTATTTAACATATTTCTCGAGGATTGTGTTGAGTCGATAAACAGCTGTCTAGTGCTGCTGTTGACCAGGGGGGCAAATGAAAGGTCAGGAGGGCCGCATGCGCCCCCCGGGCCGTACTTTGGATATAACTGCGACAGTAAATACGTCAAGCACATCCCAGCCCAACAGAATGCCTAGAAGTCGTGGCTCAAACTGCAGTACGCATAATTACAATTTACGCACGCATAATTACAACCCACTGTCTGCTTTTATTTTTATAACATTCTATAACGTTACTTAATAGACGGCAGTGACTGGCAGGAAGGCCGATGAGCCGAGTTCACCTACACGAACAGGTGCATTGATACTAAAAAGGCAGTTCAGTTGTGAGGACGGCTGGCTGACTGACTGGTAACGGCGCGGAAGGATACGCAGATGGTTTGGGGCATGAGGTGTCTGGACAGTGTCAGCCGTGCTCCGGCGCTCAGTGACCGGTTTCCAGAGAGCGCATTTCCTTTCTCCCGAGCACTGCACTTATGAACTTCAGAAGCGCTGATACAGTGGAATCCTGCCGTCATCTGTTGTTTCGCAGTTCTTATGACTCATGGCCTCTGCTTACAACTGAAATGTGGGAGAAGGACGGATTCATCATCACGCACGAGGTTCACCTCAAGGTCATACGCCAGAGTTCAAGATACAGCGGCCGCAGCAGAGGTCAATGTAAACCATACGTCACGGCAGAGGCAGAGCCGGCCCATAAAAGGAGATGGAAATCGAAATATTTGAGCGTTTAATAAATGCAACTTCAGAATAACACAAGCATTTGCAATGCAATAGGTCTCGCATTAGGAAAGTTTGAGCTATTGGTATTGTAAATGACAATTTTTTTATTTATGTGTTGGTTTTGAGAATAGCGAAATTAATAGCTTTGTCATTTATAATGCCAATAAACTTTCGCAAATGTGACATCTTTAGCATTTGTAATGCAATATGTGTTGTATTTACATGACTTAAATGTATTGATATTACAAATAACAATGGCTTAATTTTTAAAATAATTAGTACTTAAATAAAAGTTATTGTAATTTATAATGGCACTAGCTTAAATTTTTGTAAATAACTTTTGGGAAGATTATGTTAATTGTATTTTATTGTGACGAAAATCCAAGAACAGAAGTGAAATATTAACATTTTTTGGGTGACATTTGTAATAAAGCGTGAAACATTGAGAGAACACATTTGAACCAGTTGTTACGTTCCAGACTTCAACATCAGCCAAAAGAGGTTTTAATGAAAGGAGGGATTCCAGCTAGTCATAAATCTGTAAAATACCTATTTTAAGTGGCTTTGAAAACGTAATACTCGTTTTCGGGTCAGTAAAGACCGCGATGGCCATCCCTCCATGAGGTCACGAGGGGAGCTGGCAAGAGGCGCTACAAAAAGGGACATTGGCGGGCGTGCCACGGCCCGCTTTCTGGAATACGGCTGACAGGGAAGAAGCCTAAGCCGGGAAGCAAAGCGTGGCGCAATTGTCACGATACTAACGTTCCATTCCGCGCTGGACGTCGGCAGGGTCAGAACTCAGGGCACCTACCGATACCCTGCAATGGAAATAATCTTAGCCCTCCCGCTCTTCAAGTCTGGACATGAAAGGAATGGGAAGAACCTTACTTTTCCACGGGGAAGGCAGACAGACCCTATGAACAGCCCCCCACCCCGCCCCCAGCAGCGAATCCAGCTGAGAGGAGAGGCGGCCCGCTGTGACCGCGGCGGCTGGGACAGTGCACGCACAGCTAGTAGCCAGAAGGAGGCGTGCTCGCGACAGGCTGGGGAGCGCGCGCACAGGTTCCAGGCAGCGACGGCGGCCTGGCGCGCACCGCCTCCCTGTGCCGTGTCGTGCGCCGTGGGTCTCGTCCCCTTTTCCTCTTCCCAGTGTGTGCACCGCGGGGCCCGTTTCCTACGCTGGGGGCCTGCAACCGCCGCTCCCTGCGATGTTGGCGGAGGCTGGCGGGGATGCGCCCCCGGTCTGGGGGAAGCTGCCGGTTTTGTAGCCACTCTCGCCACCTTCTTCCCCAGCGGGAGATGATCGTATCGGTCCTTCCCCAGAAGCCGGGCCCGCCTTCCCACCACTGCCTCCTCCACCCGGAGCCTCCGGAGCTGCAGAGGAGCCTGACTCTAGACGGGCCGGAGTACGAGGAGGAAGAGGTGGAGATTCCGCTGACCGCTCCGGCGCCTAACCAGTAAGTACCGATTCGGGGGTATGGCAGCGGGGGGGTGTGTCTGTGTGTGCGTGCAAGGGGGGGGTAGTGGGCGGCAGCGTGTGTATGCGTGCGTGTCTGTGTGTATGCGTGTCTGTATGTGTGTGTGTGCAGGGGGGTGGGGGGCGGCAGCGTGTGTGGGGGGGCGGCAGCGTGTGTACGTGCGCCTGTGTGTGTGTGTGTGTGTGTGCAGGGGTGCGGGGGCTGGCTGTGTGTGTGTGTGTGCGCCGTTAGTGCATGCGAGCAAAGCGAAAGCAGGGGCTGTTTGCGCGTCTGCGCAAGCGCGTCTCAGAAGCGCGCTCACACGGACAAAACTGAGACTGGAAAAGCGCGCGTCCGACTCGTGTCTACATTCCCAGAAACGGACAGCAATAGGTTTCGAGCAGACAGCAAGCAATGCTTCGCATTGCTTGCACGTCTAGCTCGACCTAAAAACGTTTTTAAAAAAAATATCTGTTACTAAACTAAGGCTGAGCAAAGCCACGGTTCATACCTTTCCAACATTAAGACAGGCAGGTATGCATGCAGTTTTAAGCAAAACGTTAAGCAACAAACGTGTCCACGCGTATTAAGGGAGTTTTCATTAAATTATCAAGTTACTTATTTTTTTCTGTAAAAAAGCTGAACTCTTAATTCAAGTGTGCCTGTCTCTCTAGAAACGAAAATGGGGCACAAAAGTAGTGAGGGTAAGTAGTATTAGGCATAGGGCTCTATTATTTTAAAAACACGTTACGCTTTTTGACATATTAAACTAGCCAATAAAATGTGTAGTCGCATCACCATTAATGTGCGACTTTCAAACGATTTAAATAATTTCTCCCTCCATATAGGCCATAAGAAATATTATCCCAACAGATAGCTGGTAACTCTGGCGAGCTCTAACCTTTTTTTTAGGGTTCACCTATAGACAACTTTAGGCTGACATAACTTTTGTACTATATCCGTACAAACACAATAAATTCGTTTTTGCGAGAAAGTAGAACAACAACAAAAAAAAGAAAAATGGCTAGTGTGCGTGCACATACATTTGGACACAAGGACAGCCATCTTTCCATGGTTGTTGTCATAGATAGTGACAAAGACAAATAAGTATTGACAATGCCAATAACTTTGTGCACTGGTGCCAAATGCCAGACCTAAGGGTTTACCAATGCTAGTTACTCTAACATTTCCAGGGACCACGTGGTTCATATTTTTCCTAACTCTTGCCTTCTGTTTGCAAAAAACTTAAAAGGTTGGAAGCATGTGATAAAATATACATTTCTGAATGACATTTAAAGATCGTGCTTAGCTTGGAGGGAAAATTACTTCTCCCTGGGCCGTCATAGTAGTGTTGTTACCCGGAATGCCACTTGTCAATTCATCAGCAGAAGATGTAATGGGATGTCAGAAGATAAACCATAACTTGCAACGCCTGTATTTTTAAACGCCTGTATTTTTAAACTGAATGTCAAACAGGAATTCGTACAAATTAAAAAGTATTCTTTACTTAAACTAGTGGTGTAACAAAAAAGTCTGCTGTAAAGATGAATTACTCAATAAAGGCGAAGCTGCTTGTTAAGTCCTCGCGAACAGATTTCAAAAATCGGATCATGGATTCAGAAAAGGGTTCCCTAGTTAAATCTAACACATCTCCCCACATTCTGGAGGACTTGCATGCAATTGACGTGTGGATACAAAAGTCGGAGTTTTACTGCTCCCAAGCATGCTCGGCCTGGAAGCCTTTTGTAAGGAGCAGTGCTCTGCACTTCTAGGAAGCTCCAGAATGAATTAATTGCATTTGTATCACTCATATGGCACATACAGTGTACTAAAAATAACGTTATTTTTAAATTTCAATACATTTGAATTTAATTTGAAAACAAATGCATCCAGTATAACTTAAGTTCTACCTACTAACCTCTTCCCTGCCACCACAATTACAAACATAAGCCAACATCTCCCCTCCCTTCAGCCCCGTTTTGTAGTGGCCACCAGCAATAAAGATCTATTGTCTTATGCGGTACGTTTAGCCTCTCAAGGCACGTGACCTAGATGTCTGACAAATAGGTTTCAGGAAAGGTGATCTCAGCTGCCAATGAACAACAAAGAGTTGAGCCAAGACTGATCTCCACCTATTTCTTGCATGGCACAGTGGCCAAAGAGCGATGGACTGGACTGCGGGCAGATTGTGGGATTACTTCAACTATTCCATCCATTCATCAGGTTTTTATTTTTTAATGTGAAAGGCCCTAAATGCGATGGGATATGCCGAGATTAAGGTTCCCGTGCTCAGACTGCAACTAGACTTGAGCTGCATCTCACTGCCGATGCCCAAATGCTGAAACCAAGAGTGATCTGCTTGGAGTGGCATAGTGGGCGAAAAAATGGACTGGATGTTAGCCCCAAGAAAAACCCTGTGCTGAGACTAATTCAAGCATTTCACTCATCACGTTTCTGTTCCCCTTCCCACATAGCTAAAATTCATTCTAGGTTGAGTGACAGTTTTTCATAACAGGTTAAAACAACAAAAAAGTTTCAAAGGTTGAGCAGAGAACTAGAAAAATGCATGCACTAATCAAACCCTGTGAAGATCAGTGCTTCAGAGATATATTTGGACACCAGTGCAATTTCATCCAGAAGACATGATGTTCAAAATAATGATTGAAATCAGAGCAAGTGGCTCAAAGATCAGTCAGGGAAGGAAAGTGGCAGAAAATAAACGGTCAGCGTGGTGAAAGGCTGATCGACAATCTGCCTCATTTACAAAACGTTTTCTGCACCAAAGTATGCACAATCTTAGTAAGATTCTAAACTCTCACGATTTGTGAAGTTTTAGACCTGAAATTCTACAGTCTGCTTCCCTGGTAGACTTCTCTGCGCAGGTAACTCTGCAGGGCCACCTCTGTAAACTGCCTTTAAACTATTTTTCTTTTCCGGTGCAAACTCCTGTGAATGTCCATGAAGTGATAACCGTATGGAAGCCACTAATGTTCTCCGTGGCGCCCCCACAACTGAAGCATATGGAAAACGCCTCGTCAAAAGGCATGAACTAGAGTGGCTCAAGGTGGGAATTAAAACAAACCATTGCAGTTTTGGGGAACAGGATTTTTGACAATGAAAAGTGTTTTTTTTGTTTGTTTCCACAAAGGCTAGTGAGGTTTTGTGGGAAAGGGAATGAATTTTACGACCTGCCACTGAGGAGTTAAGAGACACTTCCAACTGCTCACTTAACAAGCATTGGAAATGCAATAGGTCTCGCACCATTAGAGTTAGTGCTTTTAGAATTGTTTATGGGTTTTTTTTGTAAATGTTTAGCATTTTTGTTTCCTGTAGCCAATGCTAAAGAATTACAAATAAAAAAAGCCATAAACATTTCTTAAAGCTGTAACTGAAATGGTCTGAGACCTATTGCACTGTGTGAGGGTGAGGGGTTGAGGGTGGGTGAGGGTGAGGGTGGGTGAGGGTGAGTGAGGGTGAGGGGTTGAGGGTGAGTGAGGGTGAGTGAGGGTGAGGGGTTGAGGGTGAGTGAGAGTGAGGGTGAGTGAGGGTGAGGGGTTGAGGGTGAGTGAGGGTGAGGGTGAGTGAGGGTGAGGGTGAGTGAGGTGTTGAGGGTGAGTGAGTGTGAGGGTGATTTAGGGTGAGGGGTTGAGGGTGAGTGAGAGTAGTTGAGGCTGAGTGAGGGTGAGTGAGAGTGAGGGTGAGTGAGGGGTTGAGGGTGAAGGTTTGAGGGTGAGGGTGAGGGGTTGAGGGTGAGTGGGGGTGAGGGGTTGAGGGAGGGTGAGTGTGGGTGAGTGTGGGTGAGGGTGAGTGAGGGTGAGTGAGGGTGAGGAGTTGAGGGTGAGTGAGGGTGAGGGTGAGTGAGGGTGAGGGGTTGAGGGTGAGTGAGGGTGAGGGCGAGTGAGGGTGAGGCTGAGGTGTTGAGGGTGAGTGAGGGTAAGTGAGGGTGAGTGAGAGGTTGAGGGCGAAGGGTTGAGGGTGTGAGGGTGAGGGGTTGAGGGTGAGTGAGGGTGGAGGGTGAGGGTGAGGGGGTGAGGGGTGAGGGTGAGGGTGAGGGGTGAGGGGGTGAGGGTGTGGGGTGAGAGTGAGGGGGTGAGGGTTAGGGGGTGAGGGTTAGGGGGTGTGAGCGTTATTGATAAGTATCTCTACATATGTACCACAGCACAAGTGTTGCAACATATCTGTCAACAAGCATTTACATTTAGGTGACAGTAGATCCTGCAGTCCCCTTCTGTGATATGAGGAACATTAATCAGAATAGAAAGTTATAAAAGTGCGTGGATGAGGGGTGGGATTGGAGGACGATAGGGAGAGAGTTGTCTTGGTGGAAAATACTTGTTTGTTATTTGTATGAAATCCTAAAGGCAATGAGTACTACTACTAATTTTGATCTAAAGAAATCTCGAAGGAGAGGAAAAGTGGTCAAGTGAAATGCTTGATGACCCTCTACAGAAAGCAAATAAGGAAAGTGAAAAAATGTAGCATGGATGCACTGCTTTGTGTATCATCGACTGGAGAACAGTGTAAGATTGGGTTGGCAACTACAACTCAAATGGAAAACGTTAAGATAAATACATTATTTTACTGTTCTATATATCAGAATATAGGTTAGCATGCTTAACTTCGCGGTTGATCAATCAACTTTTCGAAACAAAGATGCGTACATTTATGAAGTTATAAGAGGGGCCTTATTAGAGACTGAAAAACGCACTGCACCCACCCTTCAATAAGGGAAACATGAAAGACTAAAGATCATATGTGGGTGCACAAAAGGAAAGTTAGACTTCTTTCAAAATCAAAACTGGGTGACACTGCTATTAGATTTAGGATAAGGATAAACAAGTCATAAAAATACACTGGTTTTAGGACAAAATCTATTGCTGTTATTTTTGTTGGAACACAGGTTTTATGCGTGATGCATTCAGGGCTCAACAACTCCCTGCATGCTGTGCTTCTAGAGCACATACAGATGTAACAAGATGGAGGGAAGCAAAATAAATTTGCAGTGCATAGCCCGTCAAGAACTAAACAAGCATTGGAAATGCAATAGGTCTCGCAGCATTAGAGTTAGTGCATTTAGAATTGTTTATGGGTTTTTTGTTGTAAATCTTTTGCATTTTTATTTTTTGTAGCCAATGCTAAAGAATTACAAATCAAAAAAGCAATAAACATTTGTAAAAGCTTTAACTAAAAATCCTGTGAGACCTATTGCACTGTGTGAGGGTGAGGTGTTGAGGGTGAGTGAGGGTGGGGGTGAGTGAGGAGTTGAGTGTGAGTGAGGTGTTGAGGGTGAGTGAGGTGTTGAGGGTGAGTGAGGGTGAGAGTGAGTGAGGGTGAGGGTGAGGGAGGGTTATTGTGAGTTAGGGTGAGGGGTTGAGGGTGGGTGAGGGTGAGGGTGAGGTGTTGAGGGTGAGTGAGGATGAGTGAGGGTGAGTGAGGGGTTGAGGGTGAGTGAGGGTGAGTGAGGGTGACTGAGTGTGAGTGAGAGTGAGTGAGGGTGAGTGAGTTATGAGACGCCTCACGCCTGTATCATAGTGAGGTGCAAAAGGAGACGCACGGTGCGAGAACCTTACAAATATGAAAAGCTTGCAGCATGCCAGATGCTAGGATGCGCGGGCGTGTGTGAGATACAGGTACACGCGCGAGAAGCCCTGATGTGGAGCGGGAAATGCACAATGATGAGCATAGTTCGATATACAGAACGAGGTGGCTGTGTGTGGGTGGTACTCAGAAGTGTGGTGTTTGCGATGAACACAGCACGAGAGCCCGAGGGAGATACTTGAAAACTGTGAGAAACATTTCCAAGCGAGTACACCGCACGAGGTCACAAAAGAGCAGTGCATGAGATGCTCACAACACAAGCACAACAAACTCAAGTATGTGGGAGACAAACACATGAAGCATTTTGTATGTAATGCGTGGGGCTCCTCACACACGGGAAGGTGGAGAAGGAATAGAAACACAGAAGTGTGAGGTGGGAAAAGATCGTTTAACATGGGAAACTGGTGTGAGGTGCCAACAAACGAGCCCTGTGTGTGATTTTACCACACAGGGTAACCCTGATGTGAGAATACGAGCGTGTACAGTGCGTGTGAACCGCTCAGAGCGCGAGAGGCTCACACACACGGGTGTGAGATAGACGCCGAGTATGGGCGAGTCTGACGCTCTCGAGACGCCTGGTGTGTGCCTGTGATGCCCCTGTAAAGCGCTCTGACACCTTGGATAATATTCGCGCTATATAAAATCGCATTAAATAAAATAAATGAAAAAAATAACATGGAAGATGCTCACAGACGCAGGAATAGTGTGAGATACTCGGAAACATAAGCGTGTTGTGTGTGACTCTCAAAAACAAAGTGTGTGAGGTGAACACCGGTACCATGCCTGTACGAGATTCAGGGTGCGTGAGATATACTCAAACACGTGGCGCCCGGTGCGTGAAATGTGTAGAGCTGCGACAAGCATTGTGTAGAGCTGCGACAAGCATAGTGCGTGCGACGCTCACAGGCAGGAGAACCGAGCTGCCCAGCCCACCCCCTCCCCCAGGTAGAGACTGAGGCCGGAGTCGTACACAGAAGCCGAATGCACGTGCGACACAACTGCAAAGACCACGAACAGTACTAGGGTCTTATGGAGAAATAACCCCCTGGGGACTGTAACTGGTAGTCAGACCGTGGGAGTTGCACCGATTTTATGGTATACGCCAAAATAATGCAGTTTAATAGGGCATTCTCGAAATCATGTACTCCTCCTGCCTAGACGTGTAGCCATATGCGATAGTTCTTGTATTGAAGGTGCAAAATGCGTTGTACGAGGCAAATAGAAAAGAATAAAAACAATAAGGTTCGGAGGTGGTAATACACGTTTAATCTCATTTCCATACAACACAAGGGCTTCTGTATAAATATGCTCAGATTCAAAAAAACATTTGTGTACGCGAAATGAGTGTCATTTCTCCCACCGAAGCCTAACAAATACTGCAGGAATAAAATATATCAAGCGTGTACAAACAGAGGAATCCGGGGTGAGGCGTTCAGGCTGGCTACTTGCATATCTCGTTCGAAGCAACAAAAGACTTGCGCTTCGTGTTGCCGCCACCCGTGGTGACTGGAAAGCCATTTTAAGTGAGCGAGAAGGAAGGCGAAAGATAATGGCCGATGCACAGGCTTCAAAGCGTGAGGCGGCTTTCTCTGCAGTGCTGACTCAGGGGAGGGGGCGGAGCGGGGCAGAGCGGCATGTGGGTGTGAAGAAGCCGGGCCTTTGAAGTGAAGCTAAGCTTCACTTCAAAGGTGTCGGAGGAATGCGGGCGGCTGTGCACGCGCTTTTAAGCTCAATGCACATGCGCATTGAGCTTAAAAGTCACGGGCACTGCAAGGAATCGCCACGATTCCTTGCAAGTTAGATAAAGAGTCGATGAGCCCCTATAGTCTCGCTTGCTCGATGCGCATGCGCATCGACAGGCGAGACCTAAAAAGCATTGCGGGTAATATTATGGTACGTTTCAACAGACAACAATATCAGTATGACTGAATTTTAGCATATTCTGGTGAACATACAGATGCAAAGAGTCCAGTGTAAAGCTGATCAAGCTCTTGCTGGAGTAATACTGTGAGCAAGAACCTTTAGAATCAGATGTTATCTCGGCACTTTGATACAGAATGGCGAGCACACAGAGCACTCGACATAATGTCCTGTAAGCAGGGGCCTTTTTATGCTCTTTTCCCTGTGAAATACGTTTTGCAAACAGCAACATATTCTTATATTAGCGTTGACAATATAAAAGCCTTAAAATCAAGGCATTTGTTGACTGCCAAATTGGCAATTATGTTAATAAAGTATATACCAATTCTGGCAATGAGAGCTAGCTAGGGTTTCAATTTAAAAACTTGAACGTGACTGCTTTAAGTTACTAGAGGTTTACTAGAGAAAGCAGGGTAACCTGACCCAGGAGGGGGGAGGAGGGAGGAGAAATGCGTCTCAGCCGGAGCAGGGGGCGGAGCAGGGAGAGCGGGCTTTGAAATGTACTTCACACGGCCGGCCGGTCGTGAAACTGAAAGCATGGCCGGCCGGCCGGCCGTGAAAGCCTTTGATGCCGCAGGGGGTGGAGCGGCACCAGCTGGGAGAGTAGGCAAGGCAGGCGGCTGGGGGCATGTGCACGCGCTTTTGAGCTCAATGCGCATGCGCATTGAGCTTAAATTTCTCGTGCACTGCAAGGAATCGCCACGATTCCTTGCAAGTTGGATAAAGAGTGGATAAGCCACCATAGTCTCGCTTGCTCGATGCGCATGCGCATCGACAGGCGAGACCTAAAAACATGGTAAATACCAACAGAGGATGCAAGAGCTCCATAGACAAACCAGTGAAAGGAATGTGGCATTCCAACGATTCATTTTAGAATGCACTTCTATTTTCTGCTCATCACGCACCCTAGGTATCATTACATTTATTTAGCTGTCCGAATACATATTCTTTTTTCTTTTATAGATTTCAGTTCTCACCTTCTTTACTTCACATTGGCTCCTCACTTCTATATACCAAAATTACTGCAGCACGAAGGAGCAACAACACAGTCAAAACACATGAGCAGAGAAGCAATGACTTTCCAGTTCGAAACGGAGAACAGTAAGCTGGTCTTTTTACCTTCACATGGTTAATAGCACAAATTCCCTATGAGGATAAACAAACAACTGTCATGGTAAAAACTGAGTTTCATATGAGATCTGCTGATTAGCTTCCTCTCAAGGGATGACCAAAAAAGGCAACTGGAGGAAGGCAAGACTCCAGGGCCCAATGGCCTGTGGCTGAAGTATTCAATCGCTTACCGAGTAAGGTACCGGCAGTGGCTGCCGCTATTTTCCGAGGGTGGTGGGGCAGGGTGAGGGGGTGGCGGGGGAATGTCAATTAAAATAATATTTTTTAAAAACACTCCCCTTTAGGCCGGCCTCCCGGCCAGGCGCTGCCTCAGTCCGCTTGCCGCCACTTCTCGCTCCTGGAAAGCAGGAAGCAGAAACCATTCAGGCTACTGACTCCCCTAGCCAATCCCAACGCCAGCCTTGTGCTTGGTCTGAGGGCCGTAATCCGGCACTCAGATGGGGAATGGGAGCCCGGGCATGTTCTGCACCCAGGCTGAAATGCAGCCTGGGTGCAGAACATGCAAAGTGTGCATTACTGTTATGGTCGGCCCGAGAGGGCCGGACAGTTACGCGCATTTAAGAGTTTAGCAACCACTCCTCCTCCTGGCCCCTGCTCTGGCAGTCCAACACCGCCCACTCCAGGAAACGGAAAACGAAAATGATAACGCTTGTTATTATCATTTTAGTTTTCTTTTTATTACGGTTGGCGGAGCAGTGGGGCAATGCTACTTTACCTGAGAGTTGGAGTCGTCTCTGGTGACAAGACATTTAAATCAATCCTCTAGTATAATTGGGCTAATTTCTCGAGACTAGAACAGACAAACCAGGTACTACGCAAAGACCACATTGACTTCATATGGTCAAAGCCTTCCTTTTTCCCTGCAGCAGATGAAGGGCCATCCACACGTGTGGTGCCATTTTCTATTGGGAGAAGTGTAGGAACCCATTTTTTTATTTAACTAGATTTTACCATTTGAATGTCTGCATGGCCAGTTCAAAATGAAATATTGTAAACTTCATCGAAGTTGTTGGCTCTGGCTAGCTTGTGTTTTTGGACACCCAACAAACACTATATATCCCTGCAACAAGAAGGGTCTCACGGATGTAACTTTTAATTAGAATAATATTTTCTTTATTGCATCAGTAATAAAAAAATACAAAATTAATAGTACACATAAGTTAGTTAACCATTAAGAGGTGTATTTAAAACAGTTATACGCGAGTCGGATCAGTCAAGGTTATTGGTTACACCCTTGGCAATCAACACATTAAATGATGTTTGCCTTGATAGATAGAGTTCACCTGCCAGGGTCAATATAAACATCTTAATTTGAGCATTTTGATGGTCTGATTAGGGCCTAATGTGCTGACTGGGCTCAGTATTTTCAGGTTTCTTTCTTACATTTAATGATTTATAAAGTTATATATAGCGCAAACTTGATCCCGAAGGATATCAGAGCGCTTTACAATATGAGGCAAAGGTAACAAATCAGAACATTAGTCTAACATGGGGAATCTAATGGGCATTGAAACGTTTACTCCTCAAAAATCGGAATGGTTGTTGTATTAAAAATGCATAGATAGAGAGAGGGCGATACAGACAGATAGAGTGAGGAAGATAGATAGATAAATAGATAGATAGAGGGCGATAGATAGAGTGAATATGGATTATACATTTCTTAGCTCTCACAAGACTTCGATGCTACTTGTATGAACCTTATAAAAGCACTGGACAGATGCAGAATATGAATGAACACTGAAGCCCTCTTTGACAGATGATTCACGTGTTTTATTCCCAGAAGTCTGAACAGTGGGAGGAATACGCAAGCACAATCTTCATACAAACCTGGACAGCAGCAGAGGATGTCAGCCATTGTGTCAGATTGTTAGATTTATAGCCGCACAGCCTACACCCGATAGGTGAAATAGAAGCGGGGATGCACCCGTTATCCTATGTAAAAGCTGACAAAAAGTCTAGCACAAAGCTATAGGAGTGACAGTGGCAAAGTACCTGTTTTATGTGGTTTAAGTCGACCTTGTATTTAAGAGGATAGCAGCACATCATAATCCTTGACTGTCTGTCTGCTCTTTGAATACTGCTTAGAAAAATGGAGGTACATGAATTTCTGTTAAATGACTGAAGTAATACAGATTATGTTGATACCCAGGAATCATACGATTCTGGGGTGTCCAATGAGCTGACACAATTGGGGTCATGTCTTAGCTTACATTTAGATGCCAACCATAAAAATTAGTTCAGAGAGCTCTTCTTTGTAGTTTTACACCTATAACAAAGATTCGCAAGACGTGTTGCTAGTACTGTTGATTGCCTTTCTAAATTAAATTTCAAGTCGGATCTGAGCTGAGGAGGCTGAAGATAAAAGAGCAAAAAGTTTCCTAAACAGATTACATTGAGTTTTTTCCAACCAAATTATCAGATTAAGTGAAAATACTTCAATAGCATAAGACAGTGATGGCATGAACTTTGCTTTGATGATGTTTAGCAATGGTTTTATTGATGGCCCAATCAGATTGTTTGCTAATTTGATAAAGATGAACAATAGATAAGACTTCATTTCCGGTAGATGCTGGGTAAAGCTACCTGTGCTTTGAAACCAAGCATCTTGACGATGAGGCCTTAGCAATCTGCTCTTTGTTCATTTGTGAGTGCTGTGGATCTTGGTCTTAAGCATTTCTGTAAAAAAAATGAATGTGTGATTTCTCATAATTTATTGTTAATCTTAATCTATTACTATAGGTCACAAAGCATACACTTTCTAACACAGCACTACTGCCCCAAGCCCCAACCTAATTTTTTAAAACAAAAAAGTCACAATTTTGCTATATTTTGGCTATTTGCTCTGTTCCTGCTAGGGGAACACACAAAATGAGGGACTACAAAGATGACTGGGGCTTTTAACAACTGTAATAGCTGAAGGGTTCCATGGCTTTCAGAACATACCACCCACTCAGGGTAGATTGCTCTAAATTAAATATAGAGAAAAAGAATGCAAGCATTGGAATGTTGAAGCAGGAAGTCTATACCACTCATTAGTGGCCATGTGCCACTCCGTCTTATATGGAGCTTCTAACATTACAATGTTCAAATTCTTCAACTTGTTTGTTTCTTTTTTACTACTATAAAACTCACTGATGAGGGCTATGCCAGCTATTAAAAGCCCTTAACCAAAGTTATAGGTCTGAGTCTCAGGCAAAAATCTAGAAACAAGGAAGAGGGTCATTAACAATCAGTAAAACCTAAGGATGAAGAGCTACAAAGTTATCAGAGCACTTTATTCGCTGAGGATAGAAAGTAGTAAATGTAGGAGAAACACTGGAATTATGGAGTGTGAATTCTATCCTGACCATTAATAGTCCTATGCTGCTCTATTGCCCATAGCAGAGCTCCTAACATTCCAATGTTCTAAACCTTATTGAAGAACTTGTTTGCCTCATATTTAAACACGAAGCAGTCTCTTTCCCTCTGGCAAACCCTTTGTTGTATGAGAAAAGCTCACTTGCCTCTACCATACTACTTCCAAAATGCTGACAAACTCCTACAATGATCCACTGAAATGGCCTGCATGTTTACAGCTGGCATGTTTCGGGATTCCTGTATTTGCAATTATTTGGTTCAGGCATTATGAATCATCTTCTGGAGTACCACAAGAGGTACTCAATACAACTGACGATATTGAAAAGCATTACACAAAAGCACACATGCATAACCAGCGGATTGGTTGTAACCACCGTATAAGAAAGAGCATTGTATTCTAGAGTAAATCTGCATCACATTATTTGTAGCCTGAATGAAAAAACATTAACGCTGAAGAAATGAGCCTGTACACAACAAATTTAATAAGGGTGCGGCTTCCCTGGGCCTTAGAGTATTCCTTTCCAATAGTCTCAGATTTGTTAGACAGTGACAGGCCGAAGAGACGCCAGACACAATTCTGCTTTTTGAAGATTTAATTAAACTTCATATTTTGAAATTAGGCAAAGAGGAATACAGTTGTATGTAGGCCGCATGGGAATCCACACGCACAGCCTACGCTGGATGTTTGTGCATATTGAACCAATATTTCGACTATCCACACTCTCAAGCATAATCTGTAGCTAAGTCTTGAGCGCTATTTTGGCTTCATTAGCAACCTAAGACATTGCAATTAGCTCAGTCTCGGGCACTAGCGGGCGTCCTCAGCAACATGAGACATTACCATAACTCAGTCTTGGGCATTAATTGGCAAACCGAGGTATAACACATAGCATAGTCTTGGGGTGCAGTGGAAATAAATCACTGACTTTTTGAAAATGTCACGGTGAGAAGTATTCATTTTGCCTTAATTTGATCAAATCTGGTGCCATTTTATTTGCTGAATACAATCAATGATTTCAAAGACTGGGGAAGGCATTCTGAGTGTGTATGTAACTGCGGGATTGCTGCGACAGACACCCCCCTTTTCTGAATTGATACCCGTCAGAGCAGTTTGAAGTACCAGGGAGACACACAGAACTTCAGAGGAAAGATTGAAATGAGCACACCTGAAAGGACGAGGCTTTCAAGATTCATTAGCAATTGATGTTCTCGGCTGAAGGAGAAGAGGACATGTCAATTTGTGTTAAAGAGGTCACAGACTTTGTTAAACTAGGATACCTCAGCCACTCGTCAGCTATAACACAGAAGGAAAGCTTTTAACCAGTGGTGCAGAAGATCTGCAGCGCAAATGTGCTAATTTAACAAATTGTGTGTCTTCTTTGTCCAGTATTCACTGCACCAGTACCTTGAAACCTCACAAAAGAGGTTAAAACATAAGGGATCAATCATCTAAAACGCAATACAATAGAGAAGTCATGAACCTAACAGCAGTGATGTAACTGTACCTCACTCAGCAACCTGTAGTAAACTCGCCTTTACAATTTTCACGCAGCAGACTGAAGGGAAAAAATAGAATACTCATGTGTGCCAGCAAAGCAGCTAAACAATCAAGGGACTCTTATTACATTTCTCCTGCTGACTAATCTAGAAGCCATTAGATAAACCTTTGAGCAGGCCCACAACACTGAGAACTGGCTTTGAGTGAACACTTCAGAGTTCATATTTAACAAGCTATCACAAATCGTTAAGTAATCACACTAGCATAAACAAGGGATGAGGCAAGACTATTGTCCATTTATGGAATTGCCAAGTCAATGCATTCGATGCAAGAGATTTTGTTTCACTTTACAACCAATACATCTAGAAAGAATGTGGTCCAGACGTCATGCACAGTACTTAGGGCTCGATCCAATACTGAGGAAGCAGTCGGAGCACCAGTGCAGGTGGTAGAGCCACTACACATTCGCCCCCAAGGAACTCTGTAGGAGTCGAACACCTCAATACTGTTCTAAAACAAATGCCTTAACTTTGCATACCATAACATCAAGAAAAGAGACATTAGCTACAAGCTGTTCTCTCAGGAAATCTGAAGAAACACCAGCACTTGATCATGTTTCAGAGCTTTTAATATCAGGAGATGGTCTGCCACTTGGAGTCTCATTCTTGGACCGGGGGGAACCCGGATTCCAGCATCAACAGGCGTTTGCACCTCAATCAAGATTTTAAGTTTTACAGAATTACTGCAACTCTTTGTTTCTCTGCACAGTTTTTGCCATGTAACCCATGGTAGAATTTGGGTGGGAGGGTAAAAAGGATCAATCCGAGGTTTTGCAGCTCAGTACGGTATTACTGTGTTATCAACTCGTGCATGGGCAGCCTTATCCGCTACTTCAGTAACACCCCTCACCTTTGTCATCTAAGGACATACATGTAGGATCAACCAGACCACTAGATCATGTAGTCCTTACAACATGGTGACCACTACACTGGATAGGGTGGTCCGTTAGGGGAGGCGAGGAGCTTATCAGTTCCTCATGCAGTTGTGCCCCTTTCCAAACCACAGGACATAACCCAAACCCAGGTGAGAACTCTAAGCGTATTATCAACAAAATAGGACCGTTTAACCCAATTATGCCATCAGCTGGGTGTTCTGATAAGCAAGAAAAAATGTGGTCTTTTACTTAAGAAGATGGTGGTCTGGGAACAGAAACAACCCACTAAAACACAAGGAATCATTAGGGGAGGAGCCATGACCCCTACTTACCTAACTGAAGGAGCCAGTGGGTGGAAGGTACTGGGTTGGTTTTCAAATCCCCTAAACGACAGTGTGGTGGAGACAGTGATGGTTGTACATGGCCCGCCACGCCTCACCCGACCAAAAAACGGCCACACCTACCATCACAGGCCCTGAAAGCACAGTTCCATTGTGACTCCAAATTTTGCTCCAAAAAGCTTACAAACTGAACGAACTTCAGATGCCTTTCATCTATCTGCAGTCCCTTCCCTGGTGTCACTTGTAAGCACACCAACACTCCAGATAGGTTTACATGAAGGCAAACCAGATCCCTATCTTGAGGAGACCCCGAAATCCACAGGGGTGGAAACGTGTATACACCATCACCAAGGGGCAGGCGACTCAAACCTTCCTTTGGAAAGCTATTCAAAAAGGACAATAGAAGCAATCACAGGCTTTTCAAAAGATTGATATGTCCTAATATCCCCTGACTTAATGAAAGCTGAATGAGTCGATCACAAAAAGACATTAAGGAACCATTCCTTATCCCTCATTATTTAGGAACCAACATATTGCTCCAGATTTTCCCAAAAACGAAATCTATGTAAATGTTTTTTTTCCAAAAATCATTTTCACTCACTTGTGACGGACACATTTATATCATAATACTGGATATGCTAATACAAACGTCGATCTCATTTTTTGTGCTTTGTAAGGACGACTCTGTGAACAACAATATATTTGTAAGTTTACTGAAAAGTTGAAAAATTAACTAATGAAAAATCTGAGACTCAATTGGCTCATGGCCCTTTGGGTCCTATCTGGTTGGTCATTGGTAATGGCAACACGCGATGGATCGTTTTTTATTTACATATTTGCTTATGTGGTCCTACCCTCTGATTTAAGGACCCATCCCCTTCCCATCCAGGAGCAGCGATTATTGTTAACCTGTAATTCTAGCACCACCCACCATCACTATTTTCTGATTCTGCAGTCCGGACATCCTGGGAGTCCGAAAATGAAGGCTTCAGTTCCCAAATCAGCAATATGATATCCAAACAGCAGAATAAATTTGTTCAGTTCAAAAAGACGACGCTTTGTCAGTAATAATTAATTCAAGTTGGAAAAAGATACTTCCCTGGGGCGACATAGTTTGTTTATTGCGCATTCTGAATTGGAATGAGGTGCAGCTTGCCAACACTAACACTCGGCAGACTGAGTCACTCCAGCTTGGACTGAATGAAAAGCCTTAGGCAAGCTACTACTAAAAGGGAGTCTACGAGCTAGCACTGGTTGTTCCATTTCACGACCTTTATTAGTATGCTTCATTCAAGCAAAAATATCTTGGTACCACCAGGAATAAGGCACTTCTACTCAAGATACCGTATTTACAACTGCACAATGCAAAGATTAAACCAAGAATCCAGGGAGGTCATAGAGCGACACAGCTGGATGGAAAAGGCGCAATTACCTTCCTCTGACATCCGCCTAAGTAACACTGGGGCTGTCATCAATCGTCTCCATCAGACGATAGCCCCATTATTCACTGTGCACCTCATCCAGGCATTAACACAGCTTACCTTTTTATGCACGTCTGCGTGTCTTGCCACCTTCCAACATGGATGTTAAGGGATGAGAGGAAGCAACAATGCATCATATCAGCATGCAGAAGTCCAAAACAAGACAGAAGCAATATAAGTGGATAGGGAGGAAGAGGACGGCACAGAGAATGTATAGATTAATATCTAAATAAAAACTCAAAAGAGTGCATTCATCATTATCATTGTTCATGAAGGATAACAATCCTACTCAAAATAGAGAACAGACTGCAGTCTGTGAAGCAGTCATTGAAATCTGAGCTTCATGGTACCATGCTACACAAACCTAATAGCACTGCACAAGGAAGTAGCCTGAAATTAAATACACCCACTTTGAACCAAAGCTCTGATGGCAGGATGGAGGAGTGTGGCTCAATGGTTAGAGCGGCAGACCCTGATGCAGAGTTCTGGCCAGGGACCAGGGTTCGATTCCCCCCTCGGCGGGGTCTCGGGCTCAATTTCCTCAGACCTGTTAATTCTCGCCTCGGTGCCTATTCTAATCACGGGTCCCACGCTGCAACTCTGGGCAATAGCTTGCTTAGCCTCCACACCGGCCCCAACAGCGCTAAGGATGCCTGGCTTCACCCTGGGGGTGCCCAGGAGTGGACACTTCACAGGGAAAGCCAGGAGGGGTTCCACAGCGGTATGAGTATCAGCGCCAGGAAGCCGAATAGGCGACACCGCAAGGTGACCGTCTGGTGACAGTGCGCTCTATAAATACCATGGCATTTAGATTTACATCAAGCAAGTGAATCAAGTGATCCCGACCTTCACCAGCACAGCACCCCTGTCCCTTCCACCCAAGCATCTCTCCATTTACCATTTCACTCTTCCATCCACTGGCTGAGATCCACCATTTCACCTTTACATTCTAGCATACATTTATTCTTTCATGCATTGTTAAATATCTCACCATTCCATTCATCCATAGGCCATTCCATCCATCATCTATGCATGCATCGTTTGACTTACCCATCCATCAATACGGATATCCACCTATCCATTCACTCATCCTTTCACCTCCTCATCCATCCAATAGCAGATCCAGCCATTATTCGCATCACACCTGCTAGGTTTCTTTCAATCATGGGGAGAGTATGTGGTCCAAAAGCTAGGGTTGTTGGCCTCAAATCTGGGGAACCAGGTTCGAGTCTCGGCAATGACACTCAACATTCTGTGATCTGGGCAAATCACTTAATCTCCCCGTGCGGAACAAAAATGAATGTGTCCTTGTGTAACACAACAGGTACTCATGTAGAGTGCTCGGATACCTTCGGGTCAAGTTTGCGCTATATAAAACTCCGAAAAAGAAAAAAAATTGTGTTTACTTTCACTTTCACCTTTCCTTCCCTTCTCTTTTTCCTTTTCTATCAACTAGTTTCTTCCCTCCTTGTAGTGTTAATTGTCGACTTGAACATAGCAGAAGACTATAAAGAACCCTAGCCTCACTGTGGCTGCTAAAGTGGGGGATTCACAACAGTGTTGGTGCAGCAATGCCATATTAAAGGGCAACAAAGCCAAGATAAAAGCCCTGGCTGTGTTACAGTCACCAGGGCTCTAGAATAAGACGGACTGAGGTTCCACTCTAAGGGAGGTCAGGAGAGAAGTCAAGGTGCTTTTCTCCTGGTCTAATACAATTAGTCAAGCAGGGATGGGGAATTCCTACAGCCCGACGCCCGGGACATATTGTTTGGGGTCAAGGGCAACAAGTTATCATGTGTATTTTGTCCTTGGGACAAGTAGGCCCAACCCACTACAGCACAAACCCTTTGGCTGCCAGTTTACAGCACCGCGTTATGGATCAGGGAAGGGCACCATCTGCAGTTAAGCTAATATTTGTGTCCATGTGTTAATGCTGTTACAACTTGTATTTATGGTTCATTAATGCAAAGCCTTTATTATTAGGGTGAGCGCTCTAAGTAAATGTTGTAAGCTCAGACTGCACTGCTGACATTGGTTCCAGAATAAAAATGTGCAGACACACTTTTCAATGTTTAGCAATATGAGGCTATGTATAGTGCTCCCAGAATGCTTTCTAATTAGATGCAAATATTTGCAGAAGCTTGAAAGCAAGTTTGATGACTCTTTGCTTTCAAAATAAAATGTTCACAAAATAATGCAAAAACATTTTGCTAAACTGCCGTCAAATCTTAGGTAACACTTCTTTGCAGCATCATTTAGTAAAATGTGTTGATGTATGCTAGTATTTCCCCAAAATATTCATAATCGAAAATCAGTGTAACCAGTTTTAATAAGATTATGGGAAACATAAAAATAAACAAGCATTAGTAAAGCCAGTAGGTCTGAAAGTGTTAGTCAGCCTTTTGGTTTTGTTAATGCGTGACTTGTTTTGGCATGCTTTTTGTAAAACTTATTGGTGTGAGAGCTGCCAGGCCCTCACCATTATAAAAAAACACTGGCAAAAGCAAAAATTGTTTTGGTCTCAAAAAGCACATTGCCTCAGAAATTCCTGGCACTGAACAAAACACCTGTGTGTCAATGTGCTTCTTGTGAAAGAACAGAATGCTGTCACTCACAGTAAAGCTAGCCGATAGACAGAGAGAGAGAGAGACAGAATTTTAATAAACACAAAAGGTCATGCTTAACGCCAGACCTACTTAGGGGCCCAATTATTAAATAAAGTCTCAAAAGTGCACCCATGTCCTTGCATCAAGTGCAGATATATGGCTTTCGTGAATTCACAATACTTTACAGAAGTAGGCCAAGCAATAGTACTCCTAGAACATATTTGTGAACTGCATTTTTAGCATGATCAAATCTGCAGGTGTAGATTTGCTCATGCGAAATTTTAAAGGTTTGCAAGTTCCTTTCCTCAAACCACTTTTTCCCAACCCTGGAAGAAGTTTTATGTCTGCCATTGTCAGGAGTACACTTCCAACCTGTCTCAGTATGGCACTCTAAGTTTAGAGAAAAGTTGGTGAAAACCCTTAAAACATGCAAGATAGTAGGTTTGCACAGACTCAAAAAGGCAGTCCAACCCTGGAAATGTTGCTTACTATTACCTTCAGCCCCAGCATGTAGATCTAAAGAAACGTGGCAACATAAGAGAACTGCTAGCATTCAAACCCTACTATGGTATGATCCCTGGCATATTCAGAGAGGCTATTTCAGAGCTCTTAATATAATGAGATTGCTTTCATAATTTATCGCCTCATTACACTGCACAAAACGGACAAGTGGATTTTGTTACAGGACAAGTAGATTTATGAAGCAACCTGCCCCATGGACAAGTAGATATTTTATTAAATTCCACACCCCTGGTCAAGTATCTGAATTGTAACTGTATGCAGCACTTAACTGCTACAGAGAATGTATGAGCAATGTATGTATATTATGAACCGACAGGACTCAACCATGATAAAATGAATCCACCCAAAAATACCAACAGAACGGGTCAAACAGCAGAGTAAACAGTACTGAATACATTAACCTCCACACTTAGTTTCCATATGATCTTCACTTTGCTCCACTTGCCATCCACAAAAAACAAGCATTGGAAAAGTAAATAGGTGCAGCATTCACTGTCAGACTTTTGGTTCTGTCAATGCTTGTTTTGTCATTATATATACATACTTACATATATATCCACATACACATCTCCCGAGGAGAGCTGGCGCCACTGCCTTATTGAACACCCTTCATTGGCTACCTATCTCCAAGCGAGTCCTTTTTAAATGCCTGACTGTGGCCTTTAAGGCCATACATGGTATGGGCCCCAAATATCTTGGGAAACGATTTTCCCGGTATGTGCCAAGCAGGACTCTCAGATCATCGGGTCTGTCTTTGCTGACTGTCCCTGCAATTCGTCGTGCACGTTTGGGAGGTCGATCTTTCCGCTATTTGACACCTAAGGCATGGAACGAACTACCATTGTCCCTGAGATCGGCCCCCTGTCTTCTTGCTTTTAGAAAGGACTTGAAGACATGGCTTTTTAGGAAATAGTCCTTTTATTTCTTTTACTGTTGTGTGGTTGCTTTTTATGCTGTTCCTTTCTTTGCCAAAGCGCCGGGATGCTCCTCTGGAGTTGCCGTGCGCTATAAAAGAAATAAAGTAACATAACATAACATAACATACATATATGCTGCTAGTGCTTGTACAAATGAAATAAAACAAAGAAATTTGCACTCTTGTGGTTCGTGCTCCTGTTTTTTCAAGAGGATTGAAGAGAAGTTGCAGTTATGCCGATATATATATATTACCTACTGGCAATAGCCAGTAGGTATATATAGTTCGGATTGTTTTCCATAGGGAAATCGCAACATTCTATTAGGAATAACTTTGGCGCCGGTTGAGGAATCTTCCTGAAATTTTCCTTAACTTTGCCTCGCGGCGCTCCGCTCCTTCCCTGAAAGTTTGGGGGGGATTCGTCAAGCGGGGGCCGAGATAAAAGGGGGGGTCCCAAAACGTGTTTTCCCCATGTTAATTTCCATAGGGCGGTTGGACTCACTTTTAGCCCAAACGGCTGAATGGTTTTCCACCAACTTGGCAAAATTGTAGGGACTGGTAGCCCGATGTGCCTTTGCTATGTCTCAAGATATGTGCTCCAGTGGTTTTTATGAAAATTAACTTTGAAAAATATATATTGGGCTACATTGGGCTATATACATGTTAGAGCCCAAATGTAGCCCAATGTAGCCCAAAGATGGCCACCAGAGACAAAAAAAAACAAATGTAGCCCAAATATCAGCCAGATGTAGCCCAACTATAGCCCAATGACAGAATGTCCCAGAGTGTTCTAAAGAACAACTAGAGCGCTAACAGTCTTACTTATGACAAAAGTATGGCACACCTGAAGTCATCTTGATTGGAATTAAATGTGTTAACACTTAAAACATTTAATTTGCAAAGGAACAAAATGAGGGGGTTCATTTTGCCATAGAAATTATGATTAGTGCTGTAGAAAGAAAAATTAGGGCACATTTTGAGTGACTTCTCAAATCCTCTTATATTTCATTAAAAAAATTCTGATATGCAGTCTCCCAAGATGGCCACCGGAGACAAAAGAGCCCAAATGTAGCCCAAATATCAGCCAGATGTAGCCCAACTATAGCCCAATGACAGAATGTCCCAGAGTGTTCTAAAGAACAACTAGAACGCTAACAGTCTTACTTATGACAAAAGTATGGCACACCTGAAGTCATCTTGATTGGAATAAAGTGGTAACACTTAATACATTTAATTTGAAAAGGAACAAAATGAGGTTTCATTTTGCCATAGAAATTTTATATATTCACTGAAAAAACCATAGGTTTCACACCAGTTATAGTTAGCTGGAAATTTTACTCGCATAAAACCATTCCCACGTTATAGTTAGTTGAACTCACTATAACTTGCACGTCTGCAATGCACTGCTGATGACGTCACATATTACATCACTCATGCATATATTTAAATATTTAAACATTACTCGCTAATATATGTATTCACTAAGCTACACTTAATAAGCCAGTTAACCAATCAATTTTTTTTTAAAACACTGAAAAAACCATAGGTTTCAGGCCTTATATAGTTAGGAATTAGCATTTAAAAAACCTTTGAAATTCACTGAAAAAACCATAGGTTTCAGGCCTTATATAGTTAGGAATTAGCATTTAAAAAAACCTTTGAAATTCACTGAAAAAACCATAGGTTTCAGGAGTTATATAGTTAGGAATTAGTTTTTAAAAAACCTTTGAAATTCACTCAAAAAACTATAGGTTTTAGTGGTGTTATAGTTAGCTGGACATTTTACTCATACAAAACCAATGAAATTGCTCCTATATTTCGCGCACCCGAAATCCACTCCTGATGATGTCACATATTAGATCATTCATGACATGGTCAGTGACATCACTGATGACATCTCAAATGACATCACTGATGACATCATCCACGTGACAATCACATACACCTTTTCATACACTATTACAGTTTTTCATCACTGTTTGTAAAATACGGAGTATCATATTTAAATCCATTGTCACAGCAATACGAGTATCTAAAAATCCACTCAGTGATTCATAGATGTATACACACATCTAATCACTTACCTATGGATTCACTCATACATGCTGTCAATGAACAATAGAACACTATCAAAAATACTTATACATCTATATCGACATTAAACAACAGCACTCATCCTATTCACATATGAAGTCATCCTACTCACTTATGCAAACAATGGATCATACTTACATATTTACTTAGCAAAACACTTATACAAACACCACTTCTTCTATTCATTTAGATAGTAAGTCATACTTAGTGAATTATAAAATCATTATTACAAGTATACAGTTATCCATACAGTCACTCACGCAATCATTGTGTCTTATGTATACTTATTTATATACAACAACTGACACATACACTGCCTTTTACTTTTCTAGTTTGTTGGACCTGTACCTTTGAGAAATATATTTGCTCATCACCACACCCATAAAGAGATTCCCTCACCCAAACTGTTAGAACATGTAGTTTTAACTTCATATATCTACTGAATCAACTATTCACACATCTTTGGACAGTCACACATCCCCCACCGAACCACACACACTTTCACACTCCCATACAAATACTCAGTTAACTAATCAATAACTAATATAGACCTTCACATAGCTAGTAACCAACTGTAGAATCAGTTTACACAACAACTGACAAAGTGATACAGATATTCACACAGTTTAGTCACTATCCACTATATTTAGTGAGACATTATAAATTGGTCAAGTAAACAGTCAATTACACTGCTACTAAATCCTCCATCCAAATATTTACTTATATATATCCACTCATTCTTCAATGTAAATTGCTATATATATAATGCATATTTAAATAACGAAGCAAACCACATTCACTGGATGATGTCATAAGTGATGTCATTTGTGATGTCACTGACCATGTCATGAATGATCTAATATGTGACATCACCAGCAGTGGATTGCGGGTGCGCGAAATATAGTTAGTACAACTAACTATATAGGAGCAATTTCATTGGTTTTGTATGAGTAAAATGTCCAGCTAACTATAACACCACTAAAACTTATAGTTTTTTGAGTGAATTTCAAAGGTTTTTTAAAAACTAATTCCTAACTATATAACTCCTGAAACCTATGGTTTTTTCAGTGAATTTCAAAGGTTTTTTTAAATGCTAATTCCTAACTATATAAGGCCTGAAACCTATGGTTTTTTCAGTGAAATATATATATATATATATATATATATATATATATATATATATATATATATATATATATATATATACATATACACACACACACACACACATATATATATATACATATATACACACACACACACACACACATTCTTACACACATACATACACATATACATCAAAGACAGTCCAATGATGCGCACACACTGAGGATGATGAAGCTTTGTGCAGTTTTTTGCTCAGTTGCCACCCTTTGACAGATAAACTGTCTTGATCACAGATATACATATACACATATATACATATACACACATGTACATAGGCACACAAATGTATATACATGTGTGTGTATATATATATATGTGTATATGTGCGTCTATATATGTAGGTGTGAGTGTGTGTATATATATATATATATATATATATATATATATATATATATATATATTTATACACATACATACATATACTAATCCATGGTGATGAAGGGATGTATTTTGTCTGCAGATCCTTACAGATTAAATGCAGCAGTGAAGAATTGTTTCAAGGTAAGACATTTTTTTTTAGATTTTACAGGTGAAAAGTGCCTTTCCCCAGGAGGCCTTGTGGCTGCCAGAGATGGTCGAGAGTTTGGTTAGGTAAGATTGCTCTCCAAGATGAAGAGCACTGTGAGATAATGGAATATAAACATAACTTTGGCTTTATTTGGTAGTCAAATTCCAACTTGGCAGAAAGCAGGTAGGCTGTGGCATGAAGCACAGTCTTCACTGAGGTGGATGAGGACTGACTAACACCTGTCAGAATGGATGTACCTTCAAGTGGATAAATGTGCAAGCAGAAGATCTCAGTTGGTTAGTGTAGTATTCTCTTCATATCTATGATATGTCTGTACCATGGAACATAGAATGTAAAGGTGATGAATATTCCTGTGGGATCAGTTGCTGCCAGGTAGCTGATGGTTACGGTGTTATGAATAAATCTTACTTAAATCTTCAATATACTTCTGCATTTATTTACAACCTTACCTTGGCGACGAGGATGGGATACAGCGAAAGGAAGGAGGAAGAACACCTTAACATCAAGCTAAGTAGTTTGACGTTGGTTGGACTAATTTTTGTGACTTTGTGGAAATTAATATGAGAAATAACTATTATTAAATCTACGTAAGGAATTGAAGTATTACAACGTTCACCTTCGTTGTCTAATTCTATTTGAGCTTCCCCAGCGGCTGTAAGTATAAGAGAATGCCGTTCGGTCTTGTGTCTGCTGCGTCGGTTTTTCAACGTGTCATGTCGTCCATTTTGAAAGGTATAAAGAATGTAAAATGCTATCAGGATGATTTGTTGATATATGGTGTGAATCAAGAAGTTCATGATAGAATTTTAAGGTCAGTTCTTAAAAGATTGGAAAGTGCTGGTTTGACGTTAAAATATGAGAAATGTAAATTTTCTGTCTCTGAGGTGAATTATTTAGGCCATTGCATTTCAGCTCTTGGTATTTCACCTAAGAAAGACTTGGTTGATACTATAAAAAATCTTGTATCACCAAAGAATAAGGAAGAGGTTGTTTCCTTTCTTGGTATGGTGGAATATTATAGAAAGTTCATCAAAAATCTAGCAAGTAAATCTGGTGGTTTAAGAGATCTTTTGGGTAAAAACAAGGAATTTAAATGGTCAGATGTATGTCAAAGGGAGTTTGAGGATATCAAGAGAGATTTGGTTACTGCTCGTGATTTGCAAGCGTTTGTTCCGTTTGAAGAGACATATGTTATCACTGATGCTAGTTGTAAGGGTTTGGGTGCAATTTTGAAACAAAGAAGGAATGGACAAGAGAAGCTTATTGCCTGTGCTTCAAGGAGTTTGAGAGGTGCAGAACTGAACTATTCGGTCATTGAGAAAGAAGCCTTAGCCATATTTTGGGCATTAAGGAAGTTCAGGAATTTTTTGTGGGGTCAGGAATTTAAAGTTTGTACTGATCATAAACCGCTAAGAGAGATTTTCATGGTAAAAGGTTTGGATAATGTTTCATCAAGGATCAGAAAATGGGTGATTGGTCTTCAGGAATTCTGTTATGGATTTGAATATATTCCAGGTGTGGAGAATGTATCTGCGGATTGTCTTTCACGTCTTGTTGATGACTCTCATGAAGTTGTTTATGAGGAAGTTGACTGTGAAAGTGAGGTAAATGTTTGTGAAATTACCTCAGGTGTCATACTTGAAGAGGAGTGGTTGGAGGAGTGTAGCAAAGATGGTGAGATTAAAGATGTGATTTTGTCTGTTTCAAGCAATTCTGATCTTGGTAAAGTTTTATCTAAGGTTTGGCATTTGATTAAGAATGAGTTGTCTGTGGAGAATGGTATTCTTCTTAGGGGTTCTAAGTTGATTCCTCCGAGCTCTTTAAGGAAAAGGTTGATAGAAGAGGCACATCAAGGTCATATGGGAATTGTAAAGACAAAGGAAAGGATTCGTAGTTCTTTTTGGTGGCCAGGGATGGATTTAGAAATTGAAAGGGAGGTGAGGGAATGTTTGCAATGTAAGATAAGTGACAAAATTTTAGTTTCTCGTACTGCTCCCATGATTTGTCGTGAACTTCCTAATGGTCCTTGGGAAGATATAGCTATTGATATTGTGGGTCCACTTTCAGGTGAGCATCGACTCCTTTTTTGATAGTTGTGATTGATCTTTATTCAAGGTGGGTTGAGATCTCTTCTGTTTCAGAAGTAACTTCTTCATGTGTCATTGTTTTTTTGAAGGAAATTTTTAAAAGAGAGGGTTTTCCGAAAACACTGTTGTCAGACAATGGTCCTCAGTTTTGTTCTGGAATGATGTCAGATTTTTTTACTTCCTGTGGCATTAAACATAAAAAATCTTCGGTTTATCACCCAGAGACCAATGGTACTGTAGAAAGATTTAATAGGGTGATAAAGGAGAATATACAACTTTCTAGGGTTAATGCGTTGGATTGGAAGGAAGAATTACAAAAGTGTATTCTGGCGCATAGATTTTCACCTCAAATGTCTACCATGAGAACTCCATTTGAATTATTTAAAGGAAGAACTCCTAATACTAGTTTGAGTCCGGCATGGATGTTCTGGGGCAAAGGGGTAAAAGATAATGGTATTGGTGAATGGAGACTAAGAGAGGAAAAACTGCGATTAAAGAATAAGTTGTGTTTTGATGAAAGAAAAAGGGTAAGAGAAGGTAAAGTTGCAGTTGGGGATGAAGTAAAGGTCAGAGCTCCAGTAGGTTCTTTGTCCTGGTCTAAATACTCTTCTCCCATGAAGGTTATTATATGTTTTAGTAATTCTGTCAAGTTGGAAAATGGCAGGATATGGAATTTAAATTGTGTTGCTATTGCAAAAAAATGCAATTCTGATTTGGATTCTGGTACATGTCATTCTGCCTCTTATAATAACTCAGAGGTACCTTATAATAGATTTAGCACATGTGTAAAGAAAGTTCCAACATACCTCAAGGATTATATCTCTTGAAAGTTTCTTTATATTTTTATGCCATGATTCTTTTCCTTGCATTCTGTTTTAATCTGTGACTTTGATGATTGTTTAATGAAGCTGTCATATTGTCATTTTATCTGTAAGTTCTATTTTGTTATAAGAAAGAGGATGTGTAGTATTCTCTTTATATTCTGTCTGTACCATGGAACATAGAATGTTAAGGTGATGAATATTCCTGTGGGATCAGTTGCTGCCAGGTAGCTGATGGTTAGGGTGTTATGAATAAATCTTACTTAAATCTTCAATATACTTCTGCATTTATTTACAACCTTACAGTTAGTACTTGCCATTATCTTAAGCAAGTGTAGAAAGTTGGCAGATTAGGCTAACATTACTGCAGTGAGGTGAACAACCAGTTGTCATTGGTATAGGTAAGGGATTTTACTAAGAGAGACAGAAAAGGTAAAGAAAATTGTCTAGTTTATGTTCATCAAGAAGTGCAAGATCAAATTTGTTCTCGAGTTTGGGTGTGATGAGGATGAACTTCGTTTTTCAGGCTTTAATAGGAAAAGTTCTATGACATAACCTGCTGAAGTTTAATAAAGCAGCAGCTAAGCATTCAAATGGCCTTGATGGATAACGCCTTAAACACATCTGCAAACTAGAAAATTGTGACACCGGTCCCTCTCAATAAAAGCCAAGTGGTTTAAGATACAAATTAAATATGGATGGAGTTTAAGGGACAAAACACATCAATGATTAGCTGCTAGAGATAGGATTTCTAATCTAGTCTCAGCAAGATATGTAAAAGGAAAAACATTCTGGAAACTGATTAGTGCAATCCCATTCTTTGTTCTATCATGATAAGCATCCGGTGTTGGTCAACCATGTCAAATAGAGTTTAGGTCACACTATAAGAAAGAATGGGTCACCTATGTCCAATATGAGATTTGTAATATCAATCCCTCTTAGAGTAGCTGACTGCATGCTGAAAAGAGAAGGTAATCTGATTTATTTTATTAGCTGTTTTGATACAGTATCCAAATGTTAAACTACCTTGAGTAAACTGAAGACCGATATAAGATTAACTAAAATGTTAAAGTCCAGGTTTGACTTTTCAAGGCTGTGACAAACTAGCCTGTTTTTGGGGAATAGGAAAAAATACCCTGAGACGCTCTGGTCATTAGATAACAGGCATTTCCGAAGAGCTGGACATCAGAATTGATGTTAGCTGATTTGTTGTTTTATGTGCATTCTTAAAGCGCACCATCACCCGAGAGGGTGTCAAGGCACTGAAGAGGTGTGTGTGTGCCTAGGCCTGTATATGCTAGGTTGGTTAATTGAAAAGCCAAGTCTTCAACTTCTAGTGGAATTCGAGAGGAGAAGTCTTCAATGTAGAGTGGGAGAGCGATCCATGCCAGGAGAATGAGGGCCGCCATATCTACTCTGTCAAAGATTTTGCAGATGTCTGTGGTAGCGATGAGTGCCGTTTCTGTACTGTGGTTAGGCCTGAATCCAAACTGTGTGGCTTGATTGGCTAGTAGTTGTTGAGGGGGTTGGTGAGGCGTTGGTTGATTATTTTCACTAAGATCTTTCTTTGCCAGGCATGGTAGGCGGGAGATGGGTCTATAGTTGGAAAGCATGGCTTGGTCAACAGATGGCTTCTTGAGCAGGGGCATGACTGTGGCATATTCCCAGGTGCCCGGGAACGAGTTGATATAGGCATTGAAATTCGTGCTTTACTGATTCATAGGAGTTCTTCGATGAAGGCATGTGAGAGGCACGAGTAACAGTTTATGGGTTGAGGTGCTTCACGGATTTGGAAATGTAATCTATAGCAATAGGACAGACGCACATATGTGGCATATTCCCAGGTGCCCGGGAACGAGTCGATAGAGGCATTGAAATTAGTGCTTTACTGATTCATAGGAGTTCTTCGATGAAGGCATGTGAGAGGCACGAGTAACAGTTTATGGGTTGAGGTGCATCACGGCTTTGGAATTGTAATCTATGGCAATAGGACAGACGCACACCATGTGGATTACGTTTTTGGGAATATGTGTTTGTGATATGTGAGGTTTGTCAAGATTTCTTCTCTGATGAGATTTGTGTGACGAGTGAACATCTAGAGACCATTCTCCCATTTTGTGGTAACGTTTTACCGTGCTGTAGGTTTTTTCAAATGAATTACACTGGCTAGTTGTAAGAAAGAAAGAAAAGGAAGGCACAATTATCTTTCTTTTTGGACACTTACGATGAAACCAATCTTATAAAGTAAGGGTTACCCTTATAAAAGGTACGCTTTGGCAAATTGCAAGTAACGCATGTCATTTACCACTGTAAACAGCTCTGTTGTTCCAACATTCTTACAAGACTTCAGCCACCTAACTACAGCTGAAAAGGCATGACTGTCAAAGAATCCATGACCCCGAGGGTATTATAAATGTAATCATGTATCTGTTCACTTTCAGCTAAAATAGGGTTGTGCACCCAGTGAGCAAGCCCCAATCCTTTCACTAACAGACAGATCAACCGATTGGCTATCACTCAAGCCTGAAAATGTGACAATTGTGTTTAATGCTGGCAAGAATGTGTGCTCATAATCCCCTTGAATGCAAACGTTGAAACAGTCCAACAAATCCCCCAAAATACGCAGAATAAATTCCTGTAATTAAAAACAAACTGAAAAAATGTCTCGATAAACAAAACGCAATACACTTTGAGTCACGTGGTTGCAAGTGCACACGGAACTACATAAATATGAAATGACGCTTATCTTTATATACCACTTAAATGAGATTTACCATCTCTTACCACTAAGCACAGGTATTACTACTATCACTTCTATAGTGCTCAATGTACCAACCTCACAGGGATAAAAGGAGGAGTTGGCCAAGCTAGACGTTGAATTCGTGGCTTGGATCAACAAATGTCGGCATGAGCGCTTGACTCATTCAGCAATCTTTTTTTTTTCTTTTTTTTAAACAACCTTTATTGTAGCAGCATCGATCGACAGTCACGGGCCTACAACCAATCCGGCCGGCCGCTACGCATATCAGGATAAAGGAACAACACAATATACAAGTCTCAGCGGTCCGGGGGTCGAAGGCAGGTCAACAATCAGGACATGTCATACATTTAAAGTAACACATAAGCAAGGATCAATGACGGTTCATTTTACAATAACAAAAAAGTTAAGTGGAATCAATGTCGCACTATCATATACACCCCCATTACAGCTAGTCTAGAAGCAAGAAATTACGCCAACGATAAACATAAATTGCAAATGAGGGGAAGGGGGCATCACGGAAGGAGAGACGCGACAATCACTAAATAATCATGGCGAACAAGTCCCATCCTACATGGCGAAACACACTAAGGGTGACACGAAAGAAAGCGACATCAAAAAGAGAAAAGGGCAAAGGGCCATAGAAACAAAAGAAAAACAACACAACAAACCCATCCCCCAACCCTCCACCCTGCACCCCTGCGGATGGCTACGGCCTACCCCCCCAGCAGCGTGCCTGTCGCCCTAAATAAGAGACCCGAAATACAGAGAAGAGAAAAGAAAAGGAAAATATACAGGAGGAGGGCCCTCGATCTAACGTTCCGGCTCCTCCCACCTTCGCATGCTAAAAATACGAACAGCAGCGAACGAAAAGTACAAGTGGCAGCAATCATGTAAAAACGCAATCAATTGTAGCTCTGCAAGCGCCCCTTAAATCACCATAAACCATCCATGAGTCCCTCCACATCTCAATCAAAGTCACCCTTGGCCTCTTCTGTCGATAGCACAAAAGTCGAACCAGTCTTCAGATAGGATATCAAATAGCACTAGAGGTTCGATCACACCGGGAGGATTTGGCAACGCCGTCGTGCCATAGGTCACAAGCCACCGGAGTCTCGTCAATGATGCACGGCGGGAGACGGAACGGGACGATATCAACAGTGCCAGCAGTTTTAAATCAGAATACAGTCTCGCCATCCCTGAACAAAAAGTCACATGAAGCAGAAAGCGCTGATACCACACCAAAGCCGCCCACTCAATGGACCGATGGTGTTCCTCCACATGCAGTTGAAAGATATGCCCCAAGGAAACAACCACAGGCATAACCGATGCAACCATAGCCAGCTCATGATCCACAACTGTCTTCGACTCCACGAGAGCAGATTCACTCGGGGTCAATGTATCAAAGGTAGACACAGTGGCGCCACCAGGAGAACAGTTCGTCCCATCACAAAATAGCGGAACAAAGACGGCATCCACTTTTCCCCCCCCCCAAGTCTCGGGCCTCACGGATCAGGGTAGCGTGCAAAGTTGTTAATGCAGCCAGGACATCCGTGGGGGATTCTCTCGTGCACTGGATTCCCCGCCCGGGTGAAGGGCACACAGGAGGGCATCATTCGCCATCTTAGCCGTTTCGGTTTCCCGTTCCTCCATATCGCCGTGTGTTCGGGTCCTGCACCCGGCCACTGCAGGGTTCTCAACAGGATCTCAGGTCGGGGCAGGCGGCAGAAAGGGGAGGCACCAAAAGGCTAGCCCAGCCGCCGTGTCTTCTCGGGAGCCACCCAGAGGCTCCCGGGGCGGGCTATGAATATGACCGGGGATCTCACCGAGGGGGAGCTGGGCCTCACAAATTTCTTTCCGGCACAGCCATATCACGCCTTCCGCCGGGTGGCCCACTATGGGAAGTGGGTGGATCTCTTCTCTTTCGGTTCACGGATCTCGGAATCTCTACGACCGGCGTCTCAGCGGAACCCGAGGCCGGTGACGAATCACTTCCGGTCGGACACTCTCCTCACTTGGGATCCCGGTCTCGACACCCCGGAGGCCACCAAACCACAAGGGACATTTCTCCAGTTCTACTGCAGGGAGGGGTTGCAGAAGCAGACGGTAAGTGAGTGTATCCCTTCACTTATTCGAAATCACAGACGCTGCTCAGGATATGCATCAGGATATGCGTGCAAGGCAGTACTCGCAACGATGGCTGTGCGGTCTTGATGACAGAACGAAATTGGATTTTCGGCATTTGAAAAACTGAAATTGAAGCCACAATTGAGCACCCGCGGCGGACTTACAATGCAGCTGGGTAGCTAGGAACCCCTATTCCCGATTGCTCACTGTAGGGGTCCCAAGAAATCTTCACCACGCACTATATTGGTTGTTTGAGAAGACTGAAGAGCGCTTCTATGGTCCTGATGAGAACCCCACCAGCTTGAGGGTTCGAAACGCGTCGACCTACATCCCAGGTCACCTGTAAACGGAAGGCATCATCATTCCTTTAGTGGATCTATCGTTTGAAATTAACAATTAGCACAAACATTATTTCATAATAAGTTTCATTTTTTTGAAATCTAATTGTTTCACTTTGACTTAGGTGTCCCTAGGGATATTTGTTTAGTATGTATGGGAAGTTTGAAAGAGTTGTGGATGTGGTATAAGTGCAATGTGTTCAATTGTAAATGTTTTGTATATTGTGTATATATTTGTATATAGAATTTATTGTATAAAGTCTTTTCGCACAGTTTATATTTTTTCAGAAATTTGAAAAAACAAAAAGATTGAGATTGATCATTAAATGATGCAAATAGTCAAGCAGACGCTTATGTTTTATTCATAGGGGTCATTTTTGAAGTTTCATTTTTCCTAAATACTATCAGTCCTGGCACACTCATTGTTATTTAAACCAAACCACAAGGGACATTTCTCCAGTTCTACTGCAGGGAGGGGTTGCAGAAGCAGACGGTAAGTGAGTGTATCCCTTCACTTATTCGAAATCACAGACGCTGCTCAGGATATGCATCAGGATATGCGTGCAAGGCGGGAGGGCGCACGGACTCATTCAGCAATCTTGACAACGTAGCATTAAACTTACCAACTGGTGACGTCAACACCTCCTCCATCCCGACCCTCCAGGTGGAAATCACCCAACTCTAAATAAGACTCCCTCAAACATTCCAGCCGACCCGTCAATTGACAGTCCACCTCCTCCCATAAAATACGTGAGCCCTCCTAAACTAGACAACTGCAGCAGGTGAGAACTCTAAACCAACGCCATCATTCGAACCTTCCATAGTGCGAACGCAAACCATAAAATAAAGGTTTAGCACAACTCATCCGCTTGGAACTTTTGATTAGAAAGTGTAAATGCATTTTGCTGCTTGGCTGGTGTGGTACAGATTTCATCATCACAATCAAGCTAATTTCAAACTACCCATTCTGATTAGCATTTGACCACCATGTTCGTAAAGCGGCAATCATGCAATTTTATAGATAGTCTAAAATGAATCCGGAATTAAGACAAAGATCTCATCGGCCACTGCTCTCAACACTAACGCATGTTACACTCTGGAATAATTGCACATACTCACTTACTGTTCTTTTATGCAACAAAGAAGCAATGTTGCGAAAGTCACTGCTGAGACGATGCAATACATTTTCAGATTTAATCACGGAGAAATGAGTACCTTTGCTTTAGAACTGGATCCCAGCACTTGTAGTCCGCTGCCACCAACATGAGTAGTGTCATAGCCTGGAATTAGGAGTAAAACACGTTGGGTGGACCCGTGCCATCCAACACAGACTAGCCTCTGTTGGTGAGCAACTGACAAATCCATGTAACGTTTTTATGAGGGGACTCATTGCAGAGCAGGTGTCTCCTTTAAAAGAAAACGTACCAGTTGGGACAGAATGAGACCATATGGATCAGACTGTAACATGGGGACTAATCTAGGGACTTTCGATAAAATGATGCATCATGGGGCTTAACACTGAGAATGTACAACAGATCAGTAATCCAGTATAGGAGAAAATATAACCGCTATGAAAATATACCAAATGATAAAAAAACATCATGAGAAGTCAACATGAAAGAAAGCGGGGAGTTGTGCTTGACCAATCATCCAATAGGCCACTTAGTAGACTCCCCTTGCAATGTACAAGAGTGGTACCAGCCACACAAGTATGTGTAAATGCTGCTACTGGTGAGTGTGACGCGTAATGAAAAAGGAAGCACATCCTTACTTCTTTTGGGTGAAAAAATAATGGACACCAAATTATATGTTTCAGACGCAATAACACCACACTATCGGTCTATACATGCTCATTATGGTGAGCAAATCGGTGAACTCCTACAGCTGTGAAAAACGGGGCCAGGCCAGTGGGAGAGTCGATCAGTCAACCAGGATTGCTAGAGCGTGACTAGTCACCCTTGAGGGTAACCAGGTGTTCTGTTCTTGATGGGATAAGTCCAAGAGCCAGGTCTTGAGTCCTTCTGTGAATTCAGGGAGAGAGAATGATGTGCGGAGGTGCAGGGGGATGTCATTCCAGGACTTGGTGGAGGTTGTTCCGGGACTTGGTGGCGAGGTAGGGGAAGCAGCGACCTCCACTGTTGCTTCAGCGGATGTAGCGAGTGTGAGCAAAGTTGAGGGAGGTAGAACGGAAATGTCTGGGTGGTTGGTGTAAGTTCAGGCAGTGGTTGATGTATGCTGGTCGGAGTCGTGGAGCGACTTCTAGGCGTGCCAGCATCTTTTCCGGATGGGGAGCCAGTGGAGGTTCTACAGGTTGGGGGGGATTTGGGTCTGTTTAAGAAGGTGGAGGAGTTTGGAAGCTGGGTTTTGTATCCTCCGGAGTCTCTTCAGGAGTTGGCTGGAGAGTCCTGCATAGAGTGTGTTGCTGTAGTCCAGCCGGCAAGCGTCTAGGGCTTGAGTGACTGCTTTCTTTGTGTTGACATGGAGCCATCTGAAGATTTTTCGGCGCATGCGGATTGGAAGCAGGTGAAGGATACTACGTTGATCTGGTGTTTAATGGTGAGTTTGTGGTCGAGGATGATGCAGAGGTTGCAGGCGTGGTCTCTCAGAGTGGGTGTGGGTCAGAGTTTGGAGGGCCACCATGGGACGTTCCACGAGGAGTTATTGTTTCCAAACATAAGCACTTCAGTCTTGTCCGTGTTGAACTTCAGGTAGTTGGTCTTCATCCAATCGGCAAAGCTCGTCATGCAGTTGTGAAAGTTGGTACTAATGGTGGAGGGGTCTTCTGAGAGTTGAGAGGGTGAGCTGGGTGACTTCTGCGTAGGATATGATGTTGAGGCCGTGGGTTCTGACTATGTCGGCCAGGGGCATCATGTACATGTTGAACACGGTGGACCTGAGGGATGAGCCTTGAGGGCCGCCGCAGATGATGCCCATGGGTTCTGAAGTTAAATGTAGTAGGCATATCTTTTGGGCTAGTCCTGTGAGGAAGGATGAGATCCATTTGAGGGGGTCTCCCTGGATCCCGATACAGCAGTCTTTTGATGAGGGTGTGGTGGGTTACAGTTTCAAACTCTACTGAGAGGTCGAGGAGGATCAGGGGCGCAGTCTCCCTATGGTCGACGAGGGGCCTGATGTCAACGGTGACAGCCATCAGGCCCGTCTCAGTGCTGTGGTTGGCATGGGAGCCGGTTTGGGAGGTGTCCAGCAGATTGTTGTTCTCCAAGTGTTTGGTGAGTTGGTGGTTGATGGCCTTCTCAAGGACTTTGACTTGAAAGAAGAGCAGAGGGATGAGGTGGTATTTCTTGACTTTGCTGAGTTTGACAGAGGGTTTCTTGAGGAGGGGGCCTGACCTTTGAGTGTTGCCACTGATTAGGAAAGGTGGCTGTGAGTTTGACGCCGATTTTCTTACTCCCAAGGTTGGACAGGTGGTGGGGGCAGGGGTCCGTGGGTGCTCAAGAATGGATGGAGTTCATGATGGCTGTGGTGCTCCAAGTGGTTTCCATGCAGTGAGCGGATGGTTGTGGGTGGCCTCAGTTGCAGTGAGGAGGCTGTAGAGATCAGTACGTTGGGCTTTGAAGTTGCTGTAGATGGTGGCTATCTTGCTGTGGAAGTAGTCTGCCGTAGTGCTGCAGAGTTCCTGAGAGGGAGAAATGGTGCTGTCAATGGCTGAAGGGCAGCAGAACTGTCCGACAATGTTGAAGAGTTTCTTGCTGTGGTTGGAGCTGGCTTCGATGCGGTCCACCAGGGCTCATCTTTTTTTGTCTCTCAGGCATTGATGGTATGTGTTGAGGGCAAACTTGAAAGTGACTGGGTCTGTGGGATCTTTGCTGATGGGCCATCGACTTTAAAGGCATTTGCAATTGCGTTTTATAGTCCTGAGTTCTGGTGTGTATCAGCTGGCTTGTTTGGTGGATCTCTTGTTCTTTGTTGGCTTGATGGGGCGACTATCAGCACAGTTGGTGATCCAGACGGAGAAGTTCTTAACAGCCTGTTCCAGGTTGGTTGCGGAGTCGGGATGGGTGGTGTTTAGGGCGTCTATCCATTGGGTCACTGTCGCTTTGTTCCAGCTGAGGTGGGAGGAGCTGGAACGCTTGCTGATGGTGCGTGAGGATTCTTCGAAGGTGAAGTGAACTATAGCGTGGCCAGTCCAGGTAAGCTCGGTGACGTGATGTACTTGACTGTCGCTGGTGGTTAAGAACGGGTCAAGAGTGTGTTCTGCGCTGTGTGTGGAGTTGGTGACCAGTTGGGTGGGGCCATATAGTAAAGTAGATGAAAGATTTGTACATTTTATCTTTTGGTCTTGCAAATTGACAAAGGTCCAACACCGAGTCATATTGTGATGTGTGATTGGTTATATGGTGCCACATTATACACGTTAATATATGGGAATGTTTACAAGATGCTCAAGAGCTACCTCTCCAAATGACAGAGGTCTGGTTTCAATAACATGTGGATGAATCACCACATGTGACTTCATTTTGGCAAACCTTTGGCCGTTTTTGGGAAGGCTGGTTTTTAATCCTAGACCTATAATCAGAATATTGCCAGGTGGATTCTATTTAGAGCTGTACCCTTTGACACTCTGCAAAAACAAAGCATTCTGTGACACTGAGAGATTTGTATTCCTGTTTGGGATATAAACTATATTACCAAACATGCATTAGCAAAGCCAATAGCTCTTGCCTATTCAAGAGCTACTGGCTTTGCCAATGTGTCTTAACCATGTTGTACACCAGAGTGGCTGGTTTTCAGCATTGCTAAAAGATAGCGGTGCATAGTGAAGTGGCAGATAGTAGAGTGGCAGAGAGTGGAATTGAATGGCACGGCAAGATATATAGTGGTGTGGCATACAGTGTAGTAGAGTGGAATGGCATGGCAGAGTGGCGCAGAGTGGCGTGGCATAGAGTGGCCTTGAGGGAAGTGGATTAGAGTGTGGCATAGAATGGAGTGGGGGCAGAGTGCAAAGGAGTGGGGGCAGAGTGGAAAGGAGTGGGGGCAGAGTGGAAAGGAGTGGGGGCAGAGTGGAAAGGAGTGGGGGCAGAGTGGAAAGGAGTGGGGGCAGAGTGGAGAGGAGCAGAGAGGAATGGGGCGGCGCCAAGTGAAAAGGAGTGGGGCCGAGTGAAGAGGAGTAGCGCCGAGTGGAGAGGAGTGGCGCGGAGAGGAGAGGAGTGGCGCGGAGAGGAGAGGAGTGGCGCGGAGAGGAGTTGCGAGGAGAGGAGTGGTGAGGAGAGGAGTGGGGAGGAGAGGCGCAGAGAGGAGTGGAGCAGAGAGGAGTGGCGCAGAGAGGAGTGGCGCAGAGAGGAGTGGCGCAGAGAGGAGTGGCGCAGAGAGGAGTGGCGCAGAGAGGAGTGGCGCAGAGAGGAGTGGCGCAGAGAGGAGTGGCGCAGAGAGGAGTGGCAGCCCGATCTCGGCGGACGAAGGGTAGGACAAAAGCCTGCTACGCGGAGAGCCCAAGCCTCAAATCTAGGGGCACCTTTCACGCTGTACAACCCGCCGAGTATTGATGGGGCGGATAACTCTTGACTTTTAGGCAAGGAACAACACAATTGAGGTAAAAGCTCTTCCCATAATTTAATGTATGAGCCTTCTTAGTTGACTTACATAATATTCTTTTTGTAGACAACACCACATAGGTCCTGACGAATCGCAAGTCAATGCACATAGCGAGAAACATGTCGACCGTCTCTTTTTATATCCTAGTCTAGTCTAGAACAAGGAAACATTATTTTCCAGATAGTCTAGTCTAGTTGCACCTTTTAATTGTAACGAGGGACCACCGGAATAAAGTAGTCTCAGGTACCCTACGCTGCATTTTAACTCACAATCAAGTCTACAATCCCTCTGGCCCCATACCCACACTTCACCAATTGGCAGTTGGATTCAAAAGATCTCAGCCAAAGAGCCCCTCTTTGAGGTGAACCCGTTGGGAATTGCACCGCCTACCCGACGAGGAGCAACGCCTATGATGAAGCATGACACCTGCAAGGGTGTGTGAGGCAAACATATCCAACACAATGGATACCCAGTGGGAGGTTAACACCCTTTAACCACCACTTTCTCCCTTGACCAGTGCACCCCACTCCCCTCCCTCCTTTCCACCCGAGGAACAGCCTTGTCCAATTTTCTTGAATAAAATGACGACCGAGGGCACAGACTGAGACTGGACCTTCCACTCCTTTTGAGTGGTAATCACGCCCCAACCGATCCACTTGGATCACGCTCTCCCTCCTTTTGAAAACATTAGCATGCCATACAAATCATAAATACAGACTCACAAGAGTTATGTTCACATATGTTTTTGAATAAGCTCCAACTGACACCAGCTACTTCTACATGGGATACACACTGAGTTGGGCTTGCAGAAAAAGCAACACTGGTATTAAAAAAAATATGGTTTTATATTTTTTGGGTGTATATATATATATATATATATTTTGATGGTCCCAAAATTAAGAGGAGAAATGAGAAAACAATGGCCTGTTTTAGTAGGTAAAACGCATTCTATACTAAAGAAAACAGTCATGCCAGGTTTGGGGCTTCTCTTTCAAAACCGTTTTAAACAGGAGAAATGTGAACAATTTTAAAACTCTGGACTGATGCACAAATTAAGTCGAGTAGGACACATGCAATGGTGCCCTGTAAAGAGCATTCTTAATTTGATGTAGAGTGTAGTTCAATGCGTTACGAAAGACCCATGATATCCTCCTATACATTTATATGAAAAAGTTATCCAAGACCAGCCGAATTGTCCAATGTTTAAAACAACTGCCCCAAAGTTTGAGCCAATTCCAGCACTGCTATGGGCGAACACAGATCAGCATTGTAATAGACAAATGTGTACTGAGTTTCACGTCGTCTACATCACTAGAAACTTCACGTTGTAAATATACACAGGCTACTTCAAATCAATAAAAAATTCAGTATGACACATTAAATCATATTGTGGGGGTGATATGTTGTTATAAAAAAGGTTTAGATATTGATTGAACTGGTAAATGGAATACGTCTGACTGACTGCCACATAATTCACAGTGGATTCCATCATAAACCCAAACAGATGAAAAAGTTGGAACGCGTTTGCATCTGTAGCCTCTTCGGTCAGACGTGACAAACCAGGAGGAGGCTTGGCTCCCCCAAAGCATATCGGTTGAGAGGCCTTTTCTAATCAGTACGAGTATATGCTGACTAGATATGGAACAACGTAACCGAAGAAGCCTGAAATGCCCATGCAAAGGATACATGGGTTAACAAGCACTGGCGTTGCCAATAGGTCTCGCAATAGGAAAGTTGGAGCTATTACAATTGCAAATAACAAAGCCCTTTATGTTTTTAAAATGAAAACAAAAATAAAAGGCATTGTTATTTGCAATTGTAATAGCTCCAACTTTCCTACTGCGAGACCTATTGGCAAGGGTGGAGTTGGAGGGTGGATTTGGAGTTGGAGGGTGGATTTGGAGTTGGAGGGTGGATTTGGAGTTGGAGGGTGGAGTTGGAGTTGGAGTGTGGAGTTGGAGTTGGAGGGTGGAGTTGGAGGGTGGAGTTGGAGGGTGGAGTTGGAGGGTGGAGTTGGAGGGTGGAGTTGGAGGGTGGAGTTGGAGGGTGGAGTTGGAGGGTGGAGTTGGAGGGTGGAGTTGGAGGGTGGAGTTGGAGGGTGGAGTTGGAGGGTGGAGTTGGAGGGTGGAGTTGGAGGGTGGAGTTGGAGGGTGGAGTTGGAGGGTGGAGTTGGTGTTGGAGGGTGGAGTTGGAGGGTGGAGGGTGGAGTTGGAGGGTGGAGTTGGAGGGTGGATTTGGAGTTGGAGGGTGGAGTTGGAGGGTGGATTTGGAGTTGGAGGGTGGAGTTGGAGTTGGAGGGTGGAGTTGGAGTTGGAGGGTGGAGTTGGAGTTGGAGGGTGGAGTTGGAGTTGGAGGGTGGAGTTGGAGGGTGGAGTTGGAGGGTGGAGTTGGAGTTGGAGGGTGGAGTTGGAGTTGGAGGGTGGAGTTGGAGGGTGGAGTTGGAGTTGGAGGGTGGAGTTGGAGGGTGGAGTTGGAGGGTGGAGTTGGAGTTGGAGGGTGGAGTTGGAGTTGGAGTTGGAGGGTGGAGTTGGAGTTGGAGGGTGGAGTTGGAGTTGGAGGGTGGAGTTGGAGTTGGAGGGTGGAGTTGGAGTTGGAGGGTGGAGTTGGCGTTGGAGGGTGGAGTTGGAGTTGGAGGGTGGATTTGGAGTTGGAGGGTGGATTTGGAGTTGGAGGGTGGATTTGGAGTTGGAGGGTGGATTTGGAGTTGGAGGGTGGATTTGGAGTTGGAGGGTGGATTTGGAGTTGGAGGGTGAATGAAATTTCCACGAGGGAATCCAGAATTAGCAGGAGAGAGAAACAAACCATCTCAGCATCGAGAGTTGGCACTAAAGCAGAAATCTCACCAGTGGCATTTACTAACTTAAATTCCCGGCAGTAGATTGCAATTGCTTCAAAGCAAATCTTTTAGCGTGGGCTGTTTTATGGGCTCAACTTTAAAAGTTGGTCACCAGGCACCCGTTTGCTAGTCCTGAATGTTTTTGCAGGATGATACTCATATAGAAAAAGTTTTAGCTATAGCAATGTGAAAGGCAGTAATGAATCTATTTTGAGGCAGCGAGTGGGGAGGGAACATCCTAACAAGTGGCAGAGGCATAGGAGTGGCCATTTCTCTAAAGGGAAAAAATACGTTTTAGTACAGAAACATTTACAAATGCATGTTACATCAAATTTTAGCAGAAGTGTATACAAGTACAGAGTGACACAAATGTGAGTATTTCTGGGAACGCCTGGCAGAAACCACTTACAATGAAAAGGCTGAAAATATTGTGAATTGCTGAAAAGTCAGCAATATATAAACTGTAGTTGAATTTTATGAACTGGCCATTGTTAATATGAGCAATTTAACGTAGTGTGTGTTTCCAGCGAAATGACTTCGATCGGGCTTGTGCAGTAAAAAACTGGAAACAAAGCAGAGCCTCACGTGGTGCCAGTGTTGACCTCTGTAACATGAGCTCTTTTGTTTAATCAGCGGGAACATCGGTGCTCTCGGCACTGGCATCTAATGGTCAACACCATACTTAGAACAGTCTACCATTTGGTGGCACTGCATCTAATTTAGAGATGAGTAGAACAGTTGTTTAGGAATAATGTATACATCAAAATTGGTCAGAGTCCTGGCGCTTAATATTTTACAAATTAAGCACTGGGGCAACATCCAAGGTATTGTGGACTATTCACAACTCCGCCCATCTGAAGAGCTTCCTCCTTATACAGTGGGTAAAGTGACCTTCACGAAAATGCTGATCCCGTTATGCCTGTGATTTGGGAGGGGGTGGGAGGTTGATCAGGCAGAACTGGGCAATGAAGAGGCTCTGGCGTAATGGCTGGAGCGGGCGACTTTGATGCAGGGGAACTGGATTTGAGTCAGCATTCTGACAACTTTGAAGTGGTGGTACAAAAGTAAGGGGGGAAAATTAAAACAAAGTGCATAAAACATGAAAGGCGACCAGCGCACAAGACGGTGCTACCATGATTGTGTATTAAAAAAACGACTTGGTTCAGCGGCGCACAAGAAGACTCCTGCAGCCATGATTTATGTAAATTAAAAAAAACGAGTTATGGGAGCGGGTGCCTGCTGTGAAAATAATGCTACAGCTGCCATTGTTTGTATTACCTGTGTTTACATAAAAACGGGCGCTAAGCTGAAACATTAAGCACGGTTCCCTGGTCATGAGGAGTAGACAGCTGATCAGTGGTCCGCGGGCAATGAGTTGAACTATTCACAACTCCGCTCATCTGAAGAGCTTCCTCCTTATACAGTGGATAAAGTGACCTTCACGAAAATGCTGATCCCGTTATGCCTGTGATGTGGGAGGGGGTGGGGGGTTGATCAGGCAGAACTGGGCAATGAAGAGGCTCTGGCGTAATGGCTGGAGCGGGCGACTTTGATGCAGGGGAACTGGATTCGAGTCAGCATTCTGACAACTTTGAAGTGGTGGTACAAAAGTAAAGGGGGGAAATTAAAACAAAAGTGCATAAAACATGAAGGGCGACCAGCGCACAAGACGGGGTGGTGGCATGATTGAGTGTTTAAAAAGAGTTCAGAATGCAATGTCAGAAGGCAGCTCGGGTTACAAGCTGCCTTTGAAGGACAGGCAGCACTGGGAGGGGGGCTGATTCACGAGCAGATGGGCCGGTTTATGACCTGCGGAGCGCGTGAAGTGGCTTTGGGAAATGTCTTGCTTTGAGGGAGGAGTAGGGGGAGTGGGGCGTGGGGCGTGGGGCGTGCATGAAGTGGCTGTTGGCAAAACGAACCCTGGGAGATGATTGAGTAACAAGCCCGCCCTGTGCAGTTTCATACAATGCTGCGGCAATGTAATTAACCCGCAGAGTTATGCGTGCCTTTTTAAATATAAATCGTGCAAGGCTGAGAGTTGGGTCTATTTTTAATCTGGCAGTGACAAATGGCCGCTGGTTTCTCAAGGAGCCAGAGCTAACATACATGATGCAGAAAGTGGCGCTTTCTTATCTAAGAGTTCGCACCGGACGCTGCTGATGCAAACTACAATCCCAACCTGCACAGCTTAATTAGATCAGCCGAACACTAAGCATCTGTGTGGCAGCGGAGCCAACAATCCAAAGACGGAGGGAAGGCAGTGAAGGGGAGGGGGGAGGAGAAATGCGACACGGTGTGAAGCAGCAGGGGCCGAGTGCAGTGGGAGGAGTGCTGCTACGGCCTGGGGGAAGCTGGCTGGGGAGGGGGTAGGAGAAATGCAAGTTTATGGCCCAAAAGCGCGTGCCTGTGGCCACGTGAACTTCATGAAAACCGCAGCAAAAAGCCCGTGGTTTCATGAGGATTTTGAGCACTTGAATTCTCGCTCCCTCAATGCGCTTGCGCGCATTGTAGGTCACGAGACCTAAAAACTAATGTCAGGTGAATTGGTTTAGTAATACATTTACCGGGATAGAATAGAAAAACCATACCATTTGAGGTTAGAACAAGCATTGGCAAAGCCAATAGGTTGTAGCAATCAAGGCTCTCAATGGTATTCTCTTTTAGCCCTGTGTTACAGAGTGGCTAATTAGTCGTAGTTTAATTAATGAGCTAAAACATCCGTTCAGCGCTCTAAGTTTCTACGAAGAATGTTTTTTTTTTTCATATAGTAAAGCCTTTATTGCGGCATTTCAGCAGTTTCTATGCGCACTGGGTAATAGATATACTATTAGCCTATTGAAATGGTTCTCAATTAACCGACCTCTGAAGGATGAAAAGGAGTGTAAGCCTTGCGAGGGTTCAAAATCGTGACCTGCAGTCTACTGGATAGCTAAACAGCAATGTTTAGTTCACTGAGCCGGAGACACACGTGGGACACTCAGGGGCACAGGTGGTTCATCAGTTGGTTCGTTGTTTTACAGACAAGGCGCCTTTGCTGACTAGACACTGACATTTAATTTTAAATATTTTTCATTTGTTTATGGCACTAATCCACACTAGGAGCGGTATCAAATGTCTGCCGCAGGCTCTCGCGCAAGTGTGATGGGAGCTTTGGGATTGCGCCTGTAGGGATAAGAAGCTTCATCAGAAATGTGTCCAATATTGTGTATTAAGTAAAAACACGGGCCTTACTGCAAAACTGCGGCAATGCTGAAAAAACCTACAGCACAATTTCACAATAAAACAAACAAGATTATAGTATGGAATAGAAGTGTTATTTCTGAAATGGCACTAGGGTTTGTAATCTACCAGAGAGCATTCATAATTTGGTTATAAAAACGACGAGATTATGCTTGCATCACCCTTGAATAAACTGTAATTGGAATAAAGTTATTATACACAAAAACACCAAAGTTTCAGCATGTTTTCTAATTAATCCAAGCCAAATCGCATGCAGCTTTCAGTCACAGGCGAATCATAGCAATCAGGATGGAATGTCCAGTAATTTTGTGATGTCAATACTCGAGCAAAACTAGAAGACTGAAACAAACGTCCAAAAGACCTGCGTGCTCCGGTCTAAACCAGGGGAGTGACCAAGTCCAAGGGGTGACCATGGCAGTGTCAGGCAAACCCATGCCTCATATGGACGTCAGCATGGAAATAGAAAGGAGATTAGCACAGTATGGAAACATTTTGAATAGCTAAACCACTGAATACTTGTTACAACTCTACTTTTCTGCATTGAGAACGCTGGGCTTGGAGGAAACGGCTGCGCTCGCCTCCTGAACACAATGCAAAGGAGGAAGCAGCTGGGAAGCTAAAGATGGAAGATGGAGATGGAAAGAGGAGGGGGCAAGCAGATATGAGGGAGGAGGTGAGGACGGGTCAAGCATTGAAGCGGGAGGGGGACGAAACACAGAAAACATCATCTGACATTTGATCTCGGTCTTTGAATAAACAACAAATGTGAGAAAATAGGGATAAGATTTACAGGGCTGTTTACAGAAACTGCGCTCGGCTCAAGTGCTAGTGTGTGAAATGCTCAAAATCAATTTAAAAAGTAGTTTGTAAAACAGTTGCTTTAAAGGGAGCTGTGGATGGATAGTAGTAATTGGTCCATGCTCTTGGGAAGGGCTAAACACAGGAAGAGGTATGACGAAAGCATGCTATGTGCAAATGGGGAGAAAGGCCAGGCGAGCGACGAAGCCAGCAAATGGGACGCCTATGGGCAGGATGAAGCCCACAAAGTATATACATGTCTTTTCGAGACAGCACATGCGCTGTCTAGAGCGGAGACCTAAAAAACATGTTTTATTATGATGCATTTTACACACTATGTAAAGAGCAAACCAGTAGCTCTACAGAGGTTTTCCTTACACGTTACCATCATTTTTAATGTCACCTTTGGAAACATTGATTTCAATCAATTTTCAGAGCTGTAATCTATAAGATTGCCATAGTAATCTACACGAAGCAAGCTTGCTACGGCAATTACTAGTGTCCGGAAAAGAGTTCTCTAAGCTGGTGGAAGTAACAAAAAAGGTTGCTCAGTATTTGTTTGCAGTGAATTTATTGCATGGAATTCTCCAAAATACAACTTCTTCATTTATAAGTTAGTATAAACTAATTATGGAGAACTGCAATGCTCATTGAATGCCCTGCCCAACTTGTTGGACTCGGCTGAGGTGGCAACAGAGAAACTGGAGCTTAAAAGTGGAGCTGGAAGAGACAAGTCATGCCTTCATAGGAAGCCCACCACAGATAATAAGCACCAAGAGTAAACGTGTGGTAATAACAACTAAGTAAAAGGGGGTCCTCTTCACTTTGAGGTAAGATTGCGACAGATGCCCCAACATCAGAGACTTCAGGAAAAGAATCTCAAATGTCAGGCATGGAACCTTTTCTTAGTTACGTGCAAGAGAACAGGAAAAACCTATGACTCACCAAAAGTGGAAGCACCAAAATAAACCATGCTACAAAGAGGACAATGGATCGTGAAGGAGAAACAATTACTTAAACCAGGTAACTTAAAGTCCACAATGGATTTACCCATGAGGAAAATGGCACAAAAACATTCATGTGGACATGGTACACTGACAACACATGCAAGCCCTACAGCATCCAATGACAGAGTACTAAGAGAGAGAGAGAGAGATTGATCAATCACCCTTCACTAGCCACTTTATGCAGCCCTCCCATGTGGTCTAGTTTATATCAGAGCGCCAAAGATTGGCAGTGACCTTGATCTTTGTGCCATATAGGTTATGACTTTGAAATGCAACCCTCCCAAAGTCCCGCTCGGTCTAGATAGGTGATAATAGCCTCAGTCTCCTCCAAAAACTAAACTAAACAGGCTCTTGATTAAGACCATCATAAACGGAAGACATTGGCTCATGACCGCATGCACCTCCATCTCAAATTAATCATTGTGTGCTTCTTTTGAACATGATGGGACAACCGCGTCCCCAGAAGAGCACAGATACACGAGTACTACTTAGGATGGAAAAAACGTTCCTAGTGATTTAGATTTATGAATCCACTGCTGCGAGGAGGATGCTCAGAGGTAAATCACAGCAGTTCCAAGTGAAGAGTAAAGCTCTTCCTTGCTGCAACCACGCCTCTAATCACACCACCTCCCCTCAGTGCACGGTTTATTATATGTGAAGCCTTCCAGTCTACAGAGAGTTATCAAGGTCACTCCTGTCAAGCAGTCTACCATGCTTACACCTGCCACATAAGAGCACTCTTAAAGAACTTTTACATTCTCTACAGGACTGGAAATAATTTACAATGCTTATGAAGTCAGTAAGAAAGCAGATTTCACCATTTCGAAAGAACATTTGGGGAGGTGGTATGACATAACAGCCATAGATGTCGAATTTGGAGCTGAGGAACCAGGTTTGTGTCTTAACATCCTATGATTCTGGACAAATCACTTAATCTCCCCGTGCCTAATAAATATTAAAGTGTCCTTGTGTAACGTTTTTGGTACTCATGAAAAGCGTTCCAATACCTTTGGGTCAAGCTTGTGCTACATAGGAAAAAAAATGTAATTTCTCCTCTAAAGGTCTACAATGCCATTAAAAAAGTCAGACACATTTTAAGAATTCCCACTAGGATCATCTAAATTTGCAAGATATGCTCCTGTCAGGACAGTTACAGACCGTGCCATAGTAATTTCTGGAACAACACAGAAGCGGCAGCAGACTCAATTCATAAGTCTGGATATTCCCAATGACCCCACAGTTCAGACACTAAGCTGGTAACTACATGACAAATGTAGTGATGATAACTCTCCATGGACAGATCTGTCCTGTAAGGGGCAGATCATCTCCCCCAGATCAGGAATCAGTAAGTCACCAACAATAAAGATTAGAGCTCTGATTCAGAAACTGTTTTGTCGCCAAGGAATAGAGGAAAAGGCCTTCACTACCCTCACCTACCAAGATACTCATTACACATTCTTGCCAGCCACCATAAAAATGAACCAAAAACTCCCACTGTTTAAGGAACCTAATCTGAAATGAAACTGTTCCATCATCTATCTTCACTTTCTGGGCAAGGGCATCGAAAGAGCAGCAGCACTGACACTCTAAAGCTACTAGATCATAAGACATACTACAAGTCTACTAACCAGACTTCCAGCTCAGCAGCAGTATTAAGAATGCAACTCCACACGCCGTCTAGAACACCTTCAAGATCAGTGATTCTTATGCTTTTGACTTCTGAGAACCCACACTTAATCACTACTGGAAGCCAAGGACACCCACTAAATTATCATAGTAATACAGGACACCCCCTCCTCCACTGAATCAGTACTAAAAGTCAGGGACCCCAGCCTAAACATTTTCGATGACTTGAACTGCAAAATAATCAAAAAAAAACAGAAATAAGCATTCAAACACAAATTATGAAATATTTTATTTGTTCATAAGCAAATAAAAAAAATCTAATTTTAATGGGAAAGATGGAGCTTTTCTAAATGCAATTAAAACCTCCAATTTCTAATTCCTTCACATTTTCAATTTTGCTTCTTAATTTATATACAAGCTATTCATCTTTTAATATTATTAAATTTTTTAAGAAGATGCGTACCCCCTAATTAGGCTTCACGGACCCCCAGGTGTCCCCAAATCACAGGTTAAGAACCACTGTTCTAGATCACCAACAGTGACCCATGCCTCCTGGATCTGCTCAACCTTTTGGCGGCTTTGGACATTGTTTACACGCTTCCACAGGTAAGAGCTTGTCTTGTACCCTCCTCAAATTGTTACATTTATTCCTTTGAAGCAGACAACAGAATAGCTGCATGGTAGACTCCTCCGAGCAACCCTGCAACAAATAAATAAAGAGTCCCTCAGAGTTCCAGCCCCCCCCCTCCAAAAATAAAACATTCAACTGAACAATGAAGCTGTTGCAAAATGAAGCTGTTAGAATACTTTGCCGCATCACTGCTTAAACCTCCTCCTCTCCCACTGGAGAACGGTATTCTTCAATACTGATTTTCAAGCAAGATCTTTAGACTCCTTTCAGTGCAATTTCCGGACCATTGCCTCCAACCAGAATAGCGTCCACTGAGAACACGTTTCCTCTGCAACACCCTTGACAAGACCCTCTTTTAATGGTGTACTCTTGCTTCTGCTGCCACCCAATACTTACCTAACCTAATTTACTTTTAGAAACTTCCACCTGTGCTTATGTAACCCTCACTCTGCAGCAAGTATTGAGGTCTATGGAAAGCAGTTTGCTGTCTATGAGACCCATCCCACACAAATATCATCTATTGCGCTCAAAACACAAGTAAAGAGTTCTAGAGGGAGTAACTATGTGAAAGACTTTGTATTAATGCGCACAACGGTGCCCAACGCGCTACGACTCGGGCCCAGCGCGCTACGACTCGGGCCCAGCGCACTACGACTCGGGCCCAGCGCACTACGACTCGGGCCCAGCGCACTACGACTCGGGCCCAGCGCACTACGACTCGGGCCCAGCGCACTACGACTCGGGCCCAGCGCGCTACGACTCGTACTGCCTAAGTACCCGCAGAATGATCATACCAAGGAAAACTGGTTGACACGCTTGTTTGAAATGTCCACTCAATGCAAAAGCTAGTACTGGAAACAAGCATTCTGAATATGTCAAGGGAGGCACTTTCAATATCTATTTGATTCCAGCATTGTTCTGATCAAAATAATCTGGGTGACCTCAAAAGGTTCCTGCTGTCCATCAAAAGTGCGTCATACGCTCTCAAATACAAAACTTTACGGGTGTACTATACAGATTTGCTGGCTTTCCGCCCCCTAGGCATTTCAAAGTGCTAGTCTGAAGAATAATTAGCATCATCTTGGGGTGGGCAGCTTTGCAGCAGAGAGAACTTAGGCACTTAAAGTACTTGCAAGGTCTGCGATCAGCTAATACCATTTGATGCCTAAGACATGGGGGATCTAAAGAGGGACCTTTGCAAAGATGAGGCATTCACCGGCAGGTGGTCATGAGGTCTACTGCAGGAAGCAGAGTCTGTTCTTAGAATGGGGCAGATCCTCCATTTTGATTTCTTAAGTCGCTGCACTGGATTGTGGGTTTGCAGACACCACAAACACTTGACATGCCTGGAGAAGGGCTCAGTTGCGAGTGGGTTTTCTCTCCATAAATGGTAATGTATAGGTCAGGGTAATGGGGAGAGAGTGTAATGGGGGAGGAAGTATTGGTGCTTGAAAACCTAAATCTGTTGGAATCAGAAGACCACCGAACCACTCTGATAAAAGAAGGCCCAAAATAAGTACCTACCTGGAGAAGGAAACTCAGTACCCAAGAATTACTATGTGAACACAATTCTTTGTTGTCTTTACTCAGCAAACATGTCTCATACTCATTATGAAACCTTTACGCTTTCTAGGGGGAAATCCCAACAAGCAGCAGAAGTTTCTGAAACAGCTCCAGGAAGAATATACAGAGTGGTGTGATCTTGCTCAACAAAGTACTGGGAGAAGAATAGTGGGCCAAAACAGAGAAAAGTTGACATAAAAACCCATCGCAAATCTATGCAATGCTCCACTGTTTCGAATAGTTTTATGGAGAGTTAAAGGTTAATGTGTATGATGAGTACTAAGGAGAGATAGGGTTACTAATTATGTCAATTTTTTTCACCTTCAACGCTGAGCGACCAGGTTAAGAGTGAGTCAGCACCAAATCGACATCAGAAGTAAACAAGCATTGGCATGGCAGATAGGTCTCGCCTTTGGGACCGTTTAAGTGTTTAATTATCCAGCACAATATCCTTGGTGCAACAATAATAACTGTTGAATGGCTAAACACTTATAAGGTCCCAAAGACGAAGGCAGGAAGGGATGGGGCAGCAAGCTGACAAAGGAGAGTGCGACGAAGGGGCTGGGACAGCAAGCATACAATGGAGAGCCTGCGGAAGGGGCAGTGATAAAAAAATAATAGACAGCAGGCAGGAGGGGTTGGGACAAGAAACAAATGGCGGGAGGAGATGGGGAAGCAAGCAGACATTAACCTCTGCCCATTCTGATGGGTAACAGTTAGCAATACACATTCACCTGGACAAACATCTACTGAGAACGTACCTTATTTCCCAACCTCTTTATTTCTTCCTTTCCTATGCTGTCTTGTATCATTGTTACAGTTCTATGTGAAGCACTCAATTGCCTTTGTGTCCATGCTACACAAATACCTTAAATCCATAAATTAAGTGCATTCAAACAAGCAAATGTTTGACAGAAAAATAACCTTACGTTCTTTCTCATCCAATCCTTAATTTTGACATCCATGTCGGAAAAAGAACCAATCGAAAGAGAGCTCCCCTCATAAATTGCAGAAACAGGCAGATACAGAGAAGATCAGCAGTAGAATGATCATTGATGACATCTGGAAAGAGAAATGAAGCAAGAAGTGCGTTCGAGGCAGCCTGAAAGCAGATCCTGGAGACCACTCAGCCATCACAGAGCAAGAGCACTATGGAGCTCACAGTCCAGAAACCTAAATCTGTTGGAATCAGAAGACCATCACACCACTCTGATAAAAGAAGGCCCAAAATGAGGACCTACCTCGAGAAGGAAACTCAGTGCCCAAGAATTACTATGTGAACACAATCCTTTGCTGTCTTTACTAAGCAAACATGTCTCAAACTCATGATGAACCCTTTACGCTTTCTAGGGGGAAATCCCAGCAAGCAGCAGAAGTTTCTGAAACGGCTCCAGGAAGAATATACAGAGTGGTGTGATCTTGCTCAACAAAGTACTGGGAGCAGAATAGTGGGCCAAAACAGAGACAAGTTGACATAAAAACCCATCGCAAATCTATGCAACTTACTCCATAAACGAGAAGCCTTGGCAGATTTAGACTGGTAGACTGAATGTTATCAGAATGTAGCTGAAAGCGGCCAGAGGATTTTAAGGTCACAGACCAATGGGTAGGTGTAAGGCAGTCCAATCAGTAAACACCGGAAACAAAGGACGTCTCAGATTTACAAATGAACTTTGGTTAGAATTACTATGGGCAACTTTGTGAAGCTATGGCTACCACTGCAGATGCCTACCTTTGCAGAGATGGCAGGGTTTACTAGCTTTTGACTCACCCAAAGCTGCGGTAAGCAATAGAAGATGCACATGTTAATCTTTCTGACTCTTCATGACAGGATCTTACCTTGTACCTCTTTGTAAACAACCTCATGGATTACATCCCTGTACAGAGTTCATTTGCTCTCTAGCTTGGTTGGTGCTCTACAAATACATACATACACACATAGAACTAACCTGATACCTACATTCAAGACAGAGCTCTGAAGCATTACTTGGTATGGATGTTCAATACAGCTAGCGTTTAAGTGTCAGCAACTGCTACTTCACTGTAAAATCCCTACAACAGGATTGAGAACACAGCTCTTCACAGAGCCAGGAGTTTTTAAACACAGTAGATCAGAAGTACATTTCATATGCTGCATTTTAAAACGGGTTGAGATGGTACGTCAAGAAGATAATAAGCACTTTTACTTTACTGTAAAACATTGAAATGTTCATGCTCACTGTATTTTAAAAGCATAAATTGCTTTTCCCTATTACAAGAAAGTTGGAAAGCAGGGCAGAACAGATGCACATGTGAGCTGCTCTGTTCTTATTGGTTTACATTTCTGGCTCTTGCCTACTGAACAGCACCTGTGCCGTCTGTTTTGTGACATCCTGTGGGCTTACTATGAACATAGAGGGGCTTGGAGCCCACCCAAAACCTACCACTGATGGGTTTGCCCGTCTCATTTGCCTGCTTCTTATTCATGTCACAGACTACCAAGCTTGTATTTGTCCCTTCCATGAACCAGAGCCTCTTTACCATCTCTTTTGATTGACCCCCTCTTTCATGCGTGCACTGCTTGCTTTACAAGAAGTACTTTTTCTCTTGGGTGAAGCACTCCAGGAAACTGAACGCTTTTTCCAGCAGTCTCCCTTTTGTACTTCTCTCCTCCCCACACTCTGTGTTGCCTTCGGTCACCTGTGTGCTCTCCCTGCCCCTCTATGTTGCGATAGCCCTCGTGTACTTCCCTCTTCCCACCGGTGCTTTCTCACTCATGTTCCACCACCCAAATCCACACTATTATCTCATGTGCTGCTTCTGCTCTCCACCCGCCCTCTATGCTCTGGCTCGCTCCCCACCCATGCCCTCTGTGTTGCTGCAGCCATAGGCAATTAAAAAACCTTTTGTGCTAATTATTTTTTCTAGTATTTACTGATCGAATTAGGTAAATAAAAAAAGTGTGCCTACAAAACGACATCACTGCCACATTATAGAACGCTTTTTTAGTTTTCGATATTCTTTAACCTAGCTGCACTAAATCCGAGATGCAGGGCAGCATGGCTAAAAACCATTGCAACAGGTCCCAAAGGGGAGAAGTATTGGCTTTGCCAGTGAGTGTTATATCGTGCCAGCTCGCAGCTATCAGACGCTTTGCAGTGCATGGAGTTATGAAGACAATACAAAGGAATAATAAAAGTATACACTAAAATAGTAGCAAGCGCAATGAAAGCAGATTTCATCTTTGCTGATAGTCCTGGGCACTTGATATACCTTCGCAAAAAAACAGTTGTCCAGAGATTTGAGTTTTTGTATCATTAGAAAAGTAATTTACCTTGGGTAGACAATCTGGGTCAACATTTTTTTAAATGGCAGATGTGTCGCAGTGATGTAATATTTCAGGAACCATGAGACCTATATACTTCATTTTGGTGTCAAAACATATGTTTTGTGGGTTAAGTAGTCTTATAGAGACAGAAAATAACTGAGAGAAAAATGGCAGCTCTATAATGATTTTTTTATAGTTATCATGTTGGTAATTTAATTTAATATTGTTTTTGTTTCAGGTTTTCCATTGAATCAAATTCAAAAACCTGAGTGAAGCAGGTGGTAGCAGAGGATCATTACCTCCAGACAGTGTTGCTAACTACAAAATCTGAGGACTCTTCAACAAAGAAAAATGTGTCATATGCCAAACTAATCAGAAAGAAAAGCTAACTTCAACTGCGGCTGGACAGAAGACAGTTCAAGATGCTGCAAAAATATGGAAAGAAAGTTCACAAAAGATTGAAACTGATGTGTGAAGAGGATCAAATGTTTTATCATTGTAAAAAGTGCTACAAGTCATATACGATGGCAAAAAAATCCTGAAAAACTCGGTCAAAAAATATCAGAAACCAGTGAATCACAAAAAGAATCTGAGTCATCGGAGAAAACTATGACAACCAAACCCAATGCCCATCCACTTAGAAGATTGATGGCTACTCATCGTCCACCTCCAACAACTGATCAGAAGGCAGAGGATCTTCAATTAGTTACAATGGGTTAGCCAGAACAAGGGCCCAAGAGATTAACGAAAGAACAAGTACAGAGTATGTGAGTCTCAAAGAGCAGACATGTTTTAATCTGCAGCTAGTTTCATCGAAGAGGAAATTAAGTTTTCTGCCAAGAAGGTGATCTAAACAGAGAGGTGAGTACATTTGCAGCAGATTTGTATGCCCACCCGAAACGCATGAGTGCATACATTCAAAAATATGTATGTACAATGAGATTCCAGCAGCAACCTAACCTCCAGCCTTCAGTTAAGTTTGCACTCTTTGAAAAGCAAATGAAGTTTAAAAGCCACTCGAGTGCGTGCTTCGGGTTCACACTCCGTGAGATCAAAGAAATATATGGTCAACATTGATGAAACTGTATTCATTCATAATAATTAAATAAAGATATTTCGGGTGAGACTGTACAATAACAGAAGTCATTTTTGTCAATCAAACAAAAAGAATGAGCCACTTATGGTGTTCTCAGCTGGTTTGACAACTGAAGTTCTAGCCGCTAAAATAAGATCACAGGATTCAGTAAAATGAGCAGGTACCATTGGAAGGAATGTCCTGAAAGATTTAGATTTTGGACTTAATGACAAATTGTGTGATACCCCAGAGCTCTGCAAATCATGGGAGTCAACAAGAATGCCTGATGTGGTCTAAACATTTTTTACATCATTGCTTATATTAGCAAAGCAAAACCGTTACAAACCAAAGTTCTTGAGTTCGGAACAGAAGCCAACAATATGGATGATGGATTTGAAGATATGAGCGAAGAAGTGGAAGACAATCCCATGAATCCCAGGCTTATGCTGTACAAATGCACGTTTTTTACAAATCATGTTTTATGAAATACATCACAGCAAAAAGAAAACTTCGCTACACATGAGGATTGCCCACACAATCTATGACAAGTGCAAAAGTAGGTAGCTAATCACTTCAATTAATAGGATTGGTGTATTAACAAGTTATAATGACATAGTACGGAGCAGGAACTTGTTAGTAGCTCGTGCTGTAAAATCTTGTGAATCTGACAGCACTCCACTTCCAAGTCACTTTACCAGGAAAGGATTTACAATTGCTGCTCTTGATAATTTTGAATTTGGAGACAGCTCTTCTTTGTCTGGAACATCCAGCACACATGATACTGCCATGATGCTTTTTCAAGACTGTACCAATGAAGTAGCTGCTGGAAAACATGCAGTGTCAGCTGTTGGCATAAGCAAATGAAGCTGCAAACTTATAACCCAACTGCCTTGCTAACGTGTGCAAAATCACAACAAGCCATCAACACGTCCCAGTCTACCAGAAAGTTTCAAAATGGGCAAGGAAATGGATCTTCTACCCAATGCTTCTGTCTGCAAAGCTGAATTAACAGAATGGATCATATCGCTTATTCAATGCGGGATGAAGAATGAAGAAAAGCCAGTTCCTACGCGGGCTCGAATTCATGCTCTGATCTCCCAAATAACCATCCCACTGAAGAAGGTTGGGTTTTTACCAACAATACCATCTCCAGTCACAAACTACACAACAGTATACACAGCTTTAAATAATTTCCAAAATGTGCATGCTCAGCTTGTAGCCCAGCCAATCCTGCCAATTTTCTGTGATAAAGGTGTTTTCTGTATTGTAGCTGACATTTTTATGAGCAATCCAGTAGAATTTGATCTTCATTGAATGATGCGTTGCGGTGTGCAGGAAGTTATCTTAGTGGATGTGGCATATTACGATGCACTTATTGAGGTAGAAATCTTTGGAAGCAAAACTGTCCAGTCTGTATTGAGTGGAACTCATTGAGTTAGTTTGTTACATGGTATGCTCATCATATCGGAGGCCACAGAAATATTGTTTTGGAATGTTTTTTGTAACAAGAATGGCAAATTACGTTTTGCAAATCTTATCTCAGAAGTGAACAAGGCACAGGGTGCACTTCATTCAAAAGACATAATGCAAAGCCAAGCAATGTTCAATACACTCAGTTCAAAATTGAAAATCTGAAAACCAATCCGTAGAGTTTGTCAAAGAATGTGTAGAAAAGTCAGAACCTAGCTAGTACTTAGGAAATGTTTTACATATGATGCCTCTAGTGAAAAACCTGGTACATGCTGGTAGAGAAGGTGATTAAGAGCTACATGTGAGGACTGTGAAGTCACTGATTATTGTGCTTCATAAATTCAATTGCATAAACTACGTGAGATATGGGAACTGGTATTTTGAAAGAGTGAAGAAGATAGAGGTGGAAAACCGTACCTCTACAAAAAATTCATCCAAAGACATTTTGTGGTAAAAGACAGAGAGGGAAGATTTAATGCTATGGTTCCAAATATGAAACTGGTACAGACAACTCAGAGATCACAGAAAAGCTCCAAGTGAAATGTTAGTCAGACATATAAAAGTGAATATGTTGCTCAATGGAAGCTAGTTTATCATGAAGTCCTATCTATTTGCAATGTTTTCAAAGGGATGACAAATTCAAAATCAATGGGCCATCGTGAAACTGTTCTTCACCACGAACGTGTGCGAAAGAGAGGGGAACATTTTAATAAACATGTTGACAGCCTTCTTCATTTCATGCAGCAGCAAGGAAACTCCTTTGAAATGACTGAGCCTGTACGACTACACAACTTAGTGACAAAGAACATGTGGCTAACGATATAAAGACACATCGAAAAGATGTCCTGGAACATGGATCAAAACTGAAGGAGGGATTTGCATTGAAGAAGAAAAAGCTGTTTGACAAAATCACTAAAGGTAAATGTCCAAGCTTTAACTGCGATAGCAAGAGCTTCATCCAACCAGCCACTACAAAATAGGTTACAAAAAACAACTTTTGCAAGCAAGATGAAAGTAGCAAAAGAAAGGGGTGAATTTATCAAGGACATTCTGTCGCATGATCTTCTTCCAACACACAAATTATTTGATGGGGATGCTACAACCACACCAGCAAACTCGTACAAGAGCATGAAAAAAACTTTCAGCTGAAGAATTTCAATTCGAAAAGGTGTCATTGAAAACTGCTTTTGTGTGAACCATATGTCACAACTGCAAATGGTCAAGATTTCATCCATTAAAAACTTCGGAGAGGTTGCTCACAATGTTCTACAGATATCAAAGTCAGTGTGCACCTTGCAAGAACTGCACATGGTCTTTAACAGTTATCTTGAACTATCTGTCAAAGAATGTGAGAGAATCAGACAAATGTCTACACGTGGAACAGTTGACCTTACCTGCATCAAAAATTCAACACCTATAGCTGTGCACTTTGATAAATTCAGGTCATCAACATCGAACACGATGCACTTGGAGATGTTAACTCACCAAAGCATTGCTGATGCTTAGATTTGTTGAAATGTTCATAAGAAAAGGATTGTCAGAGTTATGGATACATTATGGAACAGGAGAGAAAAGGCACTTAATCCCACTTCATATTCTGTACAAGAAACCTGACCCAGATATGCCCAGTGTTCTTATCAAGGCATGATGACACTATGAGCATAATTGTAACAAAGCTTGGAGATTTAACTGCGGTCTGTGAAGTTTCTAAAAGGATTTGCTGAGACAGAAGAATGTGACTTTAAAGACGTAGAAAAATACCTTGTGCGTGTGTGGAAAACGAGTTGTGACTGTCACACAATTGAGATTCTTCGGTACAGTGAGTTCAAGAGATCAGTCTCGCTAAATGACCTTCCACCGATGTCATATTCTTTATGCAGACACATTAACAGCTTTCTACTTGATCAGAAGATGTGTAAATGTTTTCGATATGTAGAGAAAGATCTGTGTGAATTTGGTTGGGAAGATATTGATGGAGTGCTAAAACCTACAAAATGTCTATAGCCACTACCCACAGTACATACATGTACGTGCAAAACCTGTGCTACAAAAAGATGTCCCTGTCGATATGCTCTTCTCAAATGTTCAACATTCTGAAAATGTACCACGATCGACTGCCAAAACAAATAAAGTGAACTATGAAAATGTGTCTAAAACAGGAGTGATCATAAACATTGTTTGGTGCATACATAAAAGGATTAAAAACCATTATTATTTGTTTTATTTCTATATTTCTATTTATGCCTCTTCTTACGCTATTATTGCCGCCATTTTGGAAAATAGCGGAAGGGTTGCTCTAGGGAATTATTTTATGTCTCTATAAGACTACTTGACCCCCCAAAACTTATTTTTTGACACCAAAATGAAATTCATAGGTCTCATGGTTCCTGAAATATTACATCATCACTGCAACACATCTGTAATTTTTAAAAATATCGTCCATAAAAATTCGTACCAGATCAGTAGCGTTTACCAAAGCAAAATTATTTCTCTAATGATGCAAAAACACAAATCAAAAATGAAAATCTCTGGACAACAATTTTGTAACCGAGGTACATCAGGGGCCGGGATTATGATGCTTGAGTGGAAGAACAGTGTTCATAAGTGTAATTATACATGAATCCACATTTCCGTGTGCTCCATTTTTTTCCTTGCCAACTATTGGACAATCAAAACAATAGTGACCAATTAGAGCCGACCCTTAAGTCAAAGAACAAAAAGGCAAACACTTAAAAGCAAGTATGTTTGGCCTTGGTATGGCTTATAAACACGCACACAGACCTTACTGGTACACATTCAAAATAAAACAAAAAATTAACAGAGACACATTTTCAAGTCAAACAAGCATCCAGGATTCATCACACGCAGATCAATAACCATACATAACCATGTGCCATACGAGAGGCACATTTGATGTGTGGCTGGAGACCACAAGGTAATGAGCAAAACCATGAGGACAACGAGATGTACCCAAATAGGATACTAATGATGAACCTCTGGGGACTCGCCACACAAGAACGAAATTGAATGTGGCTCTTGAGAGCACTATAGGATATCAATTTGAGGGTAAATGGCTGTGTGCATTAGTTGGTATTGGAGGATGTGCAGTAAGGGTCCTAGGGCAACGTACAGTTGTGTGAGACATTTTCGGTGTGTCCTGGCTTTTATGGCCAAATGTACTTTGCAAGCTGAGGCTTTTAATCATGTACTTGTGATAGTAATTATAAGATTACAAGTCCCAGAATCATCCAAAGTCCTACTGCTTAAAGTAATTCATTTATTGTATTTAAGTAAATACAATCATTGCAAAATACTGGTATTTTCTTTTAAGTTACGAAGACTACAACAATCAATTACATACCAATTAATTCACTAAAAATAATTTAAAAATACACATTTTAAGATTTAGCTTTTAGTCGGCTCAAATTAATTCCGAGAATTAAAATATTTGAACAAGTTTTCAAAAACAGTTTGAAGAAATTTGGGAAATAGCAAAGGCTAAGATGTATTTGTGTTCAAACAAGGTCTTAATGCATCATTACACGTAACTTTGCTCTAACAATAACCTGTTAAATGTAAAGTTGTCGATTGAGCTTGACTGCAGGACAACAGCATAGAAGGTGCTTGTAATCACAAGCCTTACATGTTGGATTTATGACTGTTGAGCAGACCAAAAAAGGCTGAATTAATTTATGGGAAAAAGCAGGAATTACATTCAGAGCAGTTTTGTCATATTGATTCATGTAATACTTCAAATAGATAGTATTGGGCATGCAGGGAGTTGTAAGATTCCATGATAAACTTTAACAATCTATTTTTGCCAGCTCAATGTTCTCTTCCATGGGACCTATCATTACTTTTGGTTTTAATTGCCACTTTAAAGGCCAATCTTGTTAATTTATATTTCCAGATGGTGCCTATTTATTGAGCTTGATTCACATCCAATAAATATCTGGACCATGGAGTATTGGAATCATTTTCGTCCCCTGTGATTACACAAATGACTTGTTTCAAACTGCCTTCGTCAGAGTTGATGACAAGACAACAGCAGTTGGATGGACAGAAAGAAAAAATAATCCTAGTCATTTTTTTTGTTTGCTACTTTAACGCTTCATGTGCGGTATTTGATGCCTTATATTCTGTAATATTATCGTTCAGGTCTTTTTATTTACCTTGCTCCTCTAAAACGTTTTCGTTCCAGACACACGGAGGACCATGGAATACTTCATTGTAAAGGAACAAGTTACAGATGACAGATACTAGCTGAATGAACTGTAATGCCACTGTCTCCTGAATAAAAGTATTTTCATGAAAGCCAGATGGGTTTTTCCAGTGACAAACCATGACAACAGTAAATGCTGTTAATAAATAGGGTGAACAAACACTCCTGAAGCATGATGGTGACAGCTCAACCAATTGCAAAGCCAGTTATTCCACTTCACGCACCACAGTCTATTTTAAATATTACCTGCAACAGTCGTTGACGTATCTGAATAGCACGCTACAGCATTCCCAAAGGCTATCCTTACAAAAAACAATACCGTGACCGTAAAAGGTGAAATTGGGAGAGGAGGATGATGGAAAGAGAGAACGTTTTTTTGGTTTTTTTTTTAAAACAGATTGCTGCTTCAGCTCATTGGTGGACCCAGTAAAGTAACACTTAAAGCAAATCAAATTCATTATACAATAAAACAGAAAAGGGGGGTTTAAATGTGAAAACACACATGCAGTACTTGTAACCTCATGTGCAGGCATGCAGCAGGAGGCGGTGAATGTTCCCCAATGCCATTTTACGCCCCCTGTAGGTATATCCTAGATGAGTGGGTTGTTCCACTCAGGACCACAAGCAGTAATATAACAAAGCCAGGACGTAGCTTCATACAGTGATGATGAAGGGCTAATGAAAAGCATACATACAGCCATGGTGCTCTCAGCAATACCAAGAACATACTTCTTGAACCTGAACTTTCGAGCTTTGAGGCTAGAAAGGATTAGAATAATCCTGTGTGTGAAACCGAAAACCAGTCACCAGGTAAACTACATTGAAAATGAGGCAGTAAAAAGACTGCACACAAAACGAGGACTTTAGAAAAGCCTTAGTCTTGGTTGCATCTTTGTGCTTCTAGGCACGATCAAGGAATGAATCTTAGAATAGTTGACACCATTGTAAAATCACGCCACTGCCACATTCTTTACCTCATATAATTCACAAGGGAGACCCCTGTGATGAATTGCCGTTTGCACCATGTGTCTTGAGGCTAAGACTTACTAATATGAGGACTAGAATTAGAAATCATTTTAAAGATACGTACAGTACTGTAGAACGTAAAAAACCCTAGTATTATTTCTCTCGTCACAGTTTACAATTTGGAGTGCCTTCCTTCTCGCTCATCCTACTACACATTTTTAGGTATCGCCTGTTACCGCACGTTATGTTAATGTTAATGTTATGAGTACTTATAGAGCGCAAACTGATACCCCAAGGTGTCCTGGCGCTATGTGAAGAAACCCTGGGCCAGGGTGGGAGAGAGAAATACAACGGGTCAATTAGCGAAAAGCCATGTTTTGAGTGCTTTTCTAAATGGCAGAAGATTGTTCATATTTCTAAGTTCCAGAGGAAGAGCATTCCAACCTTTGGCTGCATTGACCGTACATTCTCATTTGCGAGAGATATTGCATACAACAAAGGGCTAACAGCCTGACAACTGCTTACCTTTTGTTGATGTCATTGTCACTCTTATTTGTTGGCTTCTAATTGGCCAGCAAGTGCTGGCTTCGCTTCCTCTTCTTTCGGATGAAGCAAGGACCAGGTACTGATTGCTTTAGCTTGATTGCTGACCTTCTGCCGATTGCGTTCGGATTGAGGTATTACTTTTATTTTTTCGTCTTCTGGTCGTCCCTGTTGAACATCTTGCCATTTGTAGCTATGATCTACTAAGCCGCACACACTTCAAAGAAGCCTTTTTCTCCTTTGAAATTGATGTTTATGTGACAACAGATGTTTCTGCTTCTGAAAGTATTTTCATTAAGATATGGACATTGGCACAATTGCTTTCTTCATGTGATAGAAATTTTTACCAAATGACATTTTTTTTTTTTTTTTAGCTTTTTCACACATTGGCGAGATGAACTGATTTGCTCCGAATCACAGGGGTGTTGTGCCGAGACTTAACAAGCATTGGCAACAGGTCTCACCATTGACACTATTGGCTCTGCCATTGCCTTTTGTTCCTTCTACACAGCATGGGCATTGCCAACTTTGGCAATGATTTGTGGGCATGCTTTATAGCAGTGTGGCTACTGTGCAGCATGGTTAAAAATAATACAAAAGAAAAAGACTGAAGCATCCACCAATAATGCAAAAAATTATTTTAGACGTGCATTATCCCAGGCTTCTTCAGTGGTTTTTTAAATTAGTGTTTGCCACACTGCAAAGCATCCACATTAATGTACATCATGGTTCCAAAACACACCTACTCAGAGAATCATTCACCACTTGCAGACCACTCTGACTCACACACCCACTGGCTGACCCACTCACTCACAGACCCACTCATAGACTCACACAACCACTCATAGACTCACACAACCACTCACCTTCTCACAGATCCACCCAGCCATATTCACAACCATACAGTCATTCACAGCCACTCACACACCCGTACAGCCACTCACACACCCACCCTTAAAAGTTACAGGTTACAGTTCGGAAATACAAGTTTAATATTTCCTGAAAAAAACAGGGATTTATAATTAGGAAATAGGATTTTTTTTAAACATAGAAATTCACTGAAAAAACCTAAAGGTTACAGGTACGCTATAGCTAGGCTCACATTTCACAAAACCAATGAAATTCAGCGGTTATATTTATCTGAGCTAACTATAACATATAGCCCCGGAATCCACTGCTTATGACCTCACTTATTACATAACTCATGACATGGTCAGTGACATCCACAGAACAACTCACACACCTATAACCTTTGGCTTTTTAAGTGAATTTCTAAGGTTTTTAACTAGTAGTCAGGTTTGCACACTCATGGACCAGCTCTCAGCAATTCCACTGTGTGGGATTTACTGGAGGTACCAGGAGGGGTTGATGGCCCCAAAGGACCTCAGCATTCAAGAGGACTTCACCCTGCAACTACTAGTGTGCCAGGAGGCACATCTGCACAGTGGTAGAGAAAGAGGGCAAGCCTCCGACCAGCTCTCAGCGATCCAGCTGTATGGGACTTACTGGAGGTAACAGTAGGGGTTCTTGTCCCACTCAGCATCCAAGAGGACTTTGTCCCCCAAACAGTAGTGCACCAGGAAGCGCGTTTGAAGAGTGATGGGGAAAGGGGGAGGGGCCTCCCACGACCTTTCAGCAAACCTGCTGTGTGGGACTTACTGGAGGTAACAAGAGAGGTTGTGCACCCCCAAAGACCCTCTGCAGCCAAGGAGACTTCATCCCCCAACCAGTAACTCATGACATGGTCAGTGACATCCACAGAAGGCCCCTTGCAGAAAGGTTGATAAAGAGGGCAGGGCCTCCGGCCACAAACACGCCCCCCCCACCCCACCAACCCCCATGGGCCGGCCTTTTTTAATTTTCATTTCAGGGACCAGAACTTTCTCAATGGCTGATTTCGGTCCCAGAGCACCCTTTTCCCTAGGGACAAGGCTTTTTTTGCTCTTTTTGAATTTTTATATATTGGCAAAAATGGGGACGTCTCCCCCTACCCGTGTTGATTTCAGATCCAGGGACCCCATCGTCTGGGGCCCATTTTCTTTTCTTTTTTTTTAAAAAAGGAGGGCAAACTTCTGGTCCCCCTTCTGGGGACGATTTCAGATTCGGGGACTTCATCCCCCAGGCCCCGGCCAGGTCTGCTGGGTGCCCCCAGGGTACCCAGTCGCCTCTAGGACTGCAGGGGTAGCCTGAATGTCCCTGCCGGCTCCCTGCCTCCTGTGGGAGCCGACATTGCTTTCAGACATAGTTAGCTCCCTGTGTCTGACAGCAATTCTGCTCTGCCTCTAGCAAGCAATTCTAAGCTCTTGCTTGCTGGAAGCAGAGCGTTTGCGGAGACTTGACAGGAGTGGTAAAGATCCCGTCAAGCCACAGCAATCAGCTATATCCTGACGGTGGGCTCCTCAGGAAATAGCAGGAGCCGGACGGAGGGTGGTGGTCCCCAGGGTTATCTATGGCTGCAGGAGGAGGACCGCATACCCCCTCCTTTATTTATAGGGCCTACCCTAGGGAGGTGGCAGTCTCCTGGGCCAAGAACAGCCAGGGAGGGTGGCCTTGTGCCCCCCCTCCATTTTTTTCTTTTAATAGAAGTTGAACCCGAGAGGGTGGTGGTCTCTGAGGCCAGATGGTGGTCCGAGAGGGCACCCCCATAACAATACATAAGCCCCTGGGAGCTGATGGTCCACGGGCATTTTTAAGCCCTGGGGGCAGGGGCCTGTGCACCCCTTCCTCCTTTATGTATAAATGCTCCCGGGACCTGGCCCACGCAGGGGCCGATAAGTAAAGAAGCGCAGAAGCCCGCGCTTATTTTTTTTTTTTCTCAGAGGGAGCCACGGATCCAGCGAGACTCCCACTTTTATTTTTTTTAAAGTTATTTTGCCCCAAGAGGCCTAGAGGGTTAGGGTATTGCTAACTTGCCCCCTTTTCATTTACGTTTTTTGGGGGACTCTGCTCAAGCAGTGTCCCAAGATGGCTGCTAACACTTACTGGTTTGAAGTGTTGGCAGCTATTCAGATTTCAGCATGAGTTCGGGAAGGTTCATGGAGCCTTCTCGTTTGTATACATACAAACTTTGTTTTTCCTTAATATTTGAAAAACTACTGAACGGATTAAAGCCAATTTAGAAAAAGATCGATTTCTGGACCAACAGCTATGATTCTGCCAAATTTGATGCAATTCCGTTCAGCAGTTTGGGCTGTAGTCTTTTCTACAATCTCTAGGGGCATTAACATGGGGAGAACGCATTTTGGGGACCCCCCTCTTTTCTGGCCCCTGCTTGACAGATCACCCCGAAACTTTCAAGACAGTAGCTGGAGTAAGCATCATACGATTTGAGAATTTTGTGTGGATTCGTTAAATGACGCCAAAGTTACTGGCAAATAAACAAAGCTCTTCCTATGAAAAGTACACCCCAACTATAACCACCTACTGGTGGCTGCATATATTACCTACTGGCAATAGCCAGTAGGTAAATATAGTTAGGATTGTTTTCCATTGGGAAATCGCAACATTCTATTGGGAATAACTTTGGCGCCGGTTGAGGAATTTTCCTGAAATTTTCCTTAACTTTGCCTCGCGGCGCTCTGCTCCTTCCCTGAAAGTTTGGGGGGGATTCGTCAAGCGGGGGCAGAGATAAAAGGGGGGTCCCAAAACGTGTTTTCCCCATGTTAATTTCCATAGGGCAGTTGGACTCACTTTTAGCCCGAACGGCTGAATGGTTTTCCACCAAACTTGGCAGAGTTGTAAGGACTGGTAGCCCGATGTGCCTTTGCTATGTCTCAAGATATGTGCTCCAGTGGTTTTTACGAAAATTAACTATGAAAAAATATATATTGGGCTACATTGGGCTATATATATGTTAGAGCCCAAATGTAGCCCAATGTAGCCCAAAGATGGCCACCAGAGACAAAAAAAAACAAATGTAGCCCAAATATCAGCCAGATGTAGCCCAACTATAGCCCAATGACAGAATGTCCCAGAGAGTTCTAAAGAACAACTAGAGCGCTAACAGTCTTACTTATGACAAAAGTATGGCACACCTGAAGTCATCTTGATTGGAATAAAGTGTTAACACTTAAAACATTTAATTTGCAAAGGAACAAAATGAGGGGGTTCATTTTGCCATAGAAATTATGATTAGCGCTGAAGAAAGAAAAATTAGGGCACATTTTGAGTGACTTCTCAAATCCTCTTCTATTTCATTAAAAAAATTCTGATATGCAGTCTCCCAAGATGGCCACCAGAGACAAAAGAGCCCAAATGTAGCCCAAATATCAGCCAGATGTAGCCCAACTATAGCCCAATGACAGAATGTCCCAGAGTGTTCTAAAGAACAACTAGAACGCTAACAGTCTTACTTATGACAAAAGTATGGCACACCTGAAGTCGTCTTGATTGGAATAAAGTGGTAACACTTAATACATTTAATTTGAAAAGGAACAAAATGAGGGGTTTCATTTTGCCATAGAAATTTTATATATATATATATATATTTATTTTTTTTCTCACTGAAAAAACCATAGGTTTCACACCAGTTATAGTTAGGAATTAGCATTTAAAAAACCTATTAAATTCACTGAAAAAAACATAGGTTTCACACCAGTTATAGTTAGGTGGAAATTTTACTCGCATAAAACCATTGAAATTCCCACGTTATAGTTAGTTGGACTCACTATAACTTGCGCGTGCAATGCACTGCTGATGACGTCACATATTACATCACTCATGACATGGTCAGTGACATCACTCATGACATCACTGATGACATCTCAAATGACATCACTGATGACATCATCCAGTGAATGTGTATCTTTCTGAAAAATAAATATTTTTTATATATGTATATCTAAAGGTTGATGGAAGAATAAATGGGTAAATAAATGTCTAAATGGATGTTTTTTGTGTGTAAAATTGATTGGTTAACCGACTTATTAAATGTATCTTAGTGAATACATATATTAGCGAGTAATGTTTAAATATTTAAATATCTGTATCTGTGTCTCACTTTGTGTTTAAGTGGCTGCATGGGTTGGTGAGTAGCTACATGAGTGTGTATATGGGTTATTGTTTTTTTGAGTATCAGTATCAGTGTCTGTATGGTTCGGTGGGGGATATTACTTAGAGCACAGATGCATGAATGAGTGACTCACTATTTGTATGTATTTTGAAGACAGCATGTGTGCAAGACTGTATGGGTGGATGATTGTGTGTATGGGTGGGTTAGTGAGTATGTGTTTTTATAATTGATTGTTTAAGAGAGTAAATATGTTTCCGTTTCTGTAGAAGTATGTGTAGTGGTGTGTATATAGCAGAATAATCAAGTAAATGGTTTTTTGATAGTTTATTTGCATGTGTGAATTTGTGTGTGAGTAACTATATGGATGAGTATTAGTGTGTAACAGGATGTATAGGTGTATGAGTACATATGATGAGTAAGTACATGCATGAGTGACTATATAGAACTGTTGGTGAATGAGTGGATGTGTATGTAGATGTTGGAATTACCTAATAAGTTGTTGTAATTGGTATTGGTTTCTCCTTTTTTAAGAAAATGTTAGTTTCTATTTTTGAATGTGTGTGTCAAAGGTTATTTTATGCTGATAGGAGGTCTGCCACTGTCACAAGGATGTTGTCATCAGTGATGTCATTTGAGATGTCATAAGTGATGTCATGAGTGATGTCACTGACCATGTCATGAGTGATGTAATATGTGACGTCATCAGCATCACAACTCTACCTCACCTGCCTCGACTACATCTCTTCATGTATGTATGGACTTAAATACTACACAGTGCATTGCACGCGCAAGTTATAGTGAGTCCAACTAACTATAACGTGGGAATTTCAATGGTTTTATGCGAGTAAAATTTCCACCTAACTATAACTGGTGTGAAACCTATGTTTTTTTCAGTGAAATTATATATATATATATATATATATATATATATATATATATATATATATATATATATATATATATATATATATATATATATATAAACATTACTCCTTATCATATAAAAGTTTAGGGACTTGTAAGTTTCAATGTAAGAAACTAATTCTGATCACATTTTCATGTTGTTCATTAACAGAAAAGCAATTAAAGCGCTAAACTAGAGCTTTTCAATCTGCACTTGAACTGTGTCCTCGGCACCTCTACTTACCATGGAGGCCACATCGCCATATTTTTCTATTTTGATAATCTTTGTAACTGGGTAAGGGGCCTGGGCACTCCAATCGTGAGCTTGCGGTCTGCCACATAACATGAACAGCGCAGTTTTTGTGGTGTTCTCGGCTTCTCATGCTGAATTATCCTGGTAGGTAACCATCCCATTAGCCACAGTGCCACAAGTTTCCTAACATTCTAAACCAACATCTTCATACTTCCAATTCCAGTAGGTCCTACAAATTCTAAACCTTTGCAGCAATCTCTCCGGATGTGAATGAGACTTTAGAATAGTTGGAAGAATAGAGCGCTTAGCAACTAAAATCATTCAGCAAAGAAGTAGTATAAAATGTATATAACGAGCTGGCTAGAGCCTGACATATCCAGCAGTAAATTGTACCTTACAAATGTACCAAACTGAAAAGACATTTACACATGTTTTCAGCTTAGATAAAGCGGTGGGCCGGGAAACACACGTCGGCTGCATTTAAATGATGAATGATAGCATATCTCTATTGGCAACCTCTGGATTCGGATGAAAAACAAATGATAAGAAACAACTGGAACAGCACAACGGGAATAGGATGGAATCTCACGGAGACTATTCAATAACGTTTGAGTGGATAATTAATTAACTCTATTCTCAGGAATTAACGGATGTTAATTATCAAAGTTCAATTTAATAAAAGTGAGAGTGATGTAACATATATTGCCTTTGTGAATAGTGTGCAATAAGAAGTCTCCTTCTCATTTACCCACAAACGAGGATGCTATTCCCAGATCACATAGGGCTCCTCTCTTTAATTTACACTCCTAGCACATTTCAAGCTTGAGTGCGATTTATTAAGGGATTTTAAGATTTGCCTGTTATGTTCTCTCGATTCCAGATCAAAGCATTGGTCTAAACCTTTGGCACCACCCTCGGACATAAACAAAGCTCAGCCTAATCCCTGCTACATGGCTTGAGCTGAGGATTCTCAGAGGATATTGACATACAAGGCACCAAATAATACTGCCTGGCCCTTGCTATAAACACGGATTTGGATATACTTCCTCATTTGTCATGTCCAAGCATTTTGGGGCAGCCAAGCAGTGCCCTGTGGTGCTTTACAAAATCACATACAGATAATGTAATCCAAAGTACTCTGCTACAATCAAACGCCTACACAGCAAACGCGTAAATAACAAAATGCAACACTCCAAACACAGGTGATCCAATGAAAATCCACTTTGCTGCCAGAAATACAATCCAGCTTAAAAAGAAGCCCAGCTAATGGAGCAAACACCCTTGAGACATACCGAGCACAACAAATAAAAAAAATAGAAAATTCTGCACCTAGTCCTATAGTCACACAGTACCTTCTCGTTACTCACTTCAATAAGCTATGCAATACAGAGCAGACCTAGCCCCTTGAGCAACTGAGCTCTCCACACAAAGCAAAAAATACAATAATGGAAAGAAGGCTATATAACTGTTGTTAGAGAGTAAATTTAGTCTTTGAAGTCGATTTTGAGCAGCTTCATTTTCAACTTTTTTCCAGAAGGAAAGCAAGCATCTGAGGGACCAAGGATAGGCAATTCACAGTCCTAATGTTTGACACGCAAAGGCTTGATTTAAAGTATTGAACAATAGGTGGGTGGGAAATGACACGCAGCAAATCCTTCGAGCTGCCCTATACTAATAAGCGGGAACCAGCAATGACCCTGTTAAGAATAGTATAGAAAACACTGACATAAGCAAGGTTTCACTGCAGGTGTGACATTGATTTTGAAATAGGATTATCCGTTTGTGAGTAAAAGCCATGGGAGAAATACAAAATTAGAAGGTGTTTGGGTGGGGTCTTCAGTTTTGCGGTTTTTGTGTGTGTGTGTATATATATATATAATTTTTTTTCATTTTGCTGTTTTTGCCCGTCTACAGACTGAGAACAGACCTGTCAACTCAGACGGTGCCACCATATCTCATATAATAGCAGAACACTTGATAACCGGTGAAGAGCCGACGTCATAAGGTGAGCACAGTGTGAGTCTAAAAATCCTACACAGAGTAGGTTTCCAGCTTGTCTATTGGAGGCTCTGTGACCTCGAGGCTTCTTAGGCAACGCCTGGCACTAAGACCTCCACCCCGCTCTATCCCCCCCAAATGCCTCACCTTTAATTTGCCTCTCTAGTAGGCCTGGGCGGTGAACTCCGCTCCGTTCGTGGGGTTTGCAGAGTTTTCTGCACGCTGCAGAGCTGCCGGAGTATAGAAAACTCCACTCTGCATAGTGCAGAGGAGTTTTATCCCCGCTCGCGCTCGCCAACAGTAAGCGAAACTCCCTGAACTACGCCCAGGCCTGCTCTTCAGGGCTGTTTAAGCAGCGAGTGCTGAAAGACCTGTCTTTTTCCAAGACCTACCCTTTCTCATACGAAAACCTTTCCCAGGTCTGTGAGAATATAGAACTAATTTAACAAACAAAAAGAATACTGTTGGTGAGATGCGGCAGTTGAGTGACAAGCTGCTGCAGAAACTGGGCCTTATGGGAAAATTAGAGGACCTCAACAGCTAAGCCGCTGAAAGATGTAAAATGGGCAGACCCAACATCGACCATCGTCAACGTTGTCTCAGTCTGTGCATTACAAAAGCATTGCTTTAAGTTAGCAAGCACCAGCTGTGGCTGAGCACCAGCAAAGCACATCACGTGGTTCAAATTGGTCCCTACTAGACTTGTTTTTGTTTGGCCTACTCGCAAAATAAATTCTGGAAGTCAATTTAAGAAATAAAAAACCCAAAGTCCAATGACAGGTTTAGGAACAGAGGAAAACTGATCATCAACCTTATCTACTTTGGTGCCACTAACCTGCTGATTTAGGGAGGCTTCAGTGTAGGGGTTCACATTGATCATTGTTAGCATATCTTACAGTGAAGACTTGTTTCGAAAGCTATGTTTGCAACTCCAGGTCTGGCCTTCCAATGAAAGGAAGTCTGGCAACTGACTGCCACCTTTGCACAGACCCTATTCGCAGTGTCATGGCTGTGAAAGGTACACAACATCAGGCGCAGGAGTATTGTGTCTGCCTCTGCTTGCTTGAAAGCCATAACTGGCTGATTTGTGTGTGAGGGGGGCGGGGAGGGGGCAGGGGAATGAACAGTGATAAGAATAGGAAGATGACTACGTTTAGGACTAAGAATGGAACGAGGACTGGAAACCATACTAACCAGCATTCGCATAGCCAACAGGTCTCGCCTTTGGGACCTTGTAAGTGTTTAGCTAGAACTATTGGTTTTGCCAATGTCTATGTTGTAAAGCATTGTGGCTTCTGTACACCATGTTGAAAAGTTATAATAAAAAAAGGTTACGAAAACAGTCTTCGAGCACAACAAAAAGTAGAGTAGAGTGAGAGAGCAAGAGTTATAGGAAGTGAAAGAAAGAGTAAAAGAGATTCGAGATGGAGGAAGTAAGCAAGTGCATGAGGCTTGGGCCTGGAACAGTATTGGAGCTAGGTCTGCAAGGTACAGTCGAAGTACTTGGCACAGGTAAGTGGGACAGGCAGGGCCAGGTAGTGTCTGCTTAAAGGATGGTTAGCAGCAGCTGAAATTAAGTAGCAACTGACCAGGAAGTACTTCCGGGGGCAAGGGGTAGGACTGGAGTGGGCAGCAGGAAAAGCAGGTGGTAGTACAGTGCTGGGAAAAAAATTGGGACGTGGCGGGCGGTGCAGAACAAAAAGCAGGAAAAGCAACAAAAAAAGCTGAAGCAGAGGTTAATCTTTTGCTACTGCTATTTATACTTTTTTTAATTAGCATTTTTTGTGTTACCTCTAGTAATTATATGCCTTCTCCAGATTAGAAATAGTCCAGGCAAAAAGCATTTGAATACCAATGTGCATTGGTGGTTGCGCTCACAGTATCATGGCATTCCCACTAGTACAACACCCATCTCTCTATAGGAGAATTACACACACGAAAATATTTCTGCAAATCTTTCTTGAGTGTAGAACACGCTTTTTGAATGTCAAATGGCAGTCCGGCTATCTTCACCTGTACACTAAACATACACTGCTACATTGTTTTGCACTTAAATTGAGACTCGTTTCAAGTTGTGCAAGGAGGCCTAAGGAGATTCAACACAGAGAATTCTGTCATATCTAGTACATCGATTCATTTATTAAATACATGATGAAGAGAAGGGGGAGAGACTACAGAGGAGGTGGTCATAAAAGAATTAAAGGGCTAGTTACAGTGCAGAATGGTTACGCAAATGGAAAAAGGAGAGAGTGAGATGGTGGAGGACAGTTACAGGTGGAAAATGGAGGCAATTGGTGGAAGTAGCGAGATACAGAGGAAGGGAGAGTAAAGAAAAGGAAGGCTGAGTGGAAACAAAGAATGAGGAATAAACGGAGAGTGAAGGGGTACGATGGGAGAGGAGGGACAAGGAAGGCAGGTGAAAAGCGAGACAGTGGAAGGAAGATATGCAGTGAGAAATCAAAACATCAGCAGACAATGGAAAGGCGTGTGGAAATGAAGGAAGGGTAATAGCAAGGGAGGCGAGGAAGGGGTAGGAGACATTCAGGGAGTGATACAGGAACGAGGAGATAAAGGGGAGCAGGGTGCGGTTGGAAAATGAAAGGACCCTGTAGATGTTGGTAGTGGTATCGCATTCGGGGGAAATAGCAATAGTGAAAAAGAAGCGCCCTCTACAGGGTCACTCTGCAGAACACATCCCCAGGACTGCGAGCTGCGCATTGGCCCCTGGTGAGAATTCCTACTCTCACTGGTCAAGGAGGTGGCAAACGGGGCCGCAGAAACAGAGGTGCTGTGACGTCACAGGTCACCCGATTCCTACTCTCACAGGTCAAGGAGGCGGCAAATGGTCAGCGCAGGAACAGAGGTGCTGTGACGACACAGGTCACCTGTTAATATACCAACACACTAGAAGAAAATGAACTTCAGGCCTTCCTACGAAGCCAGCCTCCCAGTCATTTAATGTGGGCAGTGCGCTCCGACTGAGAAGCCTCCTTTGCTTTATCATGCCGGCTGAGAGGGCAGCACATTTGAGGCGCGGGGTAGGTTTGTCTGCCCCAGGTTGGGATTAGTTTGTTAGGCTGGAGTGGAAACACTCTGAAGAGCCCCCCTTGTCCGTAATTGAAGTATCTGGGAGTCAATGGACACCCCCGCTTCCTCTGACCCCATCATTTCCTCATTAGCTGCCTCGTTAGCATATTCACGTTTCCCTTAGTGCCAAGTAACTCCTGTCCCAGACCGGTGGCTGCGTGTGACTGGCGGGAGCGCGAGGTGGCCCCAATGGCATATATGAATACGGGGTCTGGGAAGGGGACCGTGGACGGGAAGCAGAGGAGGCGCACAGACTGCCTCCAGTCCTTCAGCTGCGTCTTTAAGTTCATTGAAAGGAAAATACCGGGCTCACGAGAGTGTGAGATCATTAACCCAAAGAAGGGATTAAAGTAATTAGAAACAGCAAGCCCGGAAGTGGTGTACGCGCACTTGTGCCCGTCGCTGCAAGCTTTGAGACAGTAGAGGGGAAGGAAAATACGATTGGAATAAACCAAATGAAGAGCATGAACACAGGAGGATACAGGTAAGAAGGATAAGGTGATGATGCTTTTGTCACGTCATCACAGCTGTATGAAAACAAAGGTCGCTAACCAAATTAAGTAGCACAGGCAGTCAGCTCCTTTTCAAGTGCTTTTGCTTGTGCTTGTGCTTGTGCTTGTGCTTGTGCTTGTGCTTGTGCTTGTGCTTGTGCTTGTGGCGGTATCCACCTTGCGGGAGCGAGCAGACGCACGCGCGACCTTGCTAGTTGGAAACACATGGCCCCTGCGCGCCACTGCTCGCTCCCGCAAGTTGGACGCCGCCATAAGCACGAGTGCTTGAAAAGAGCTGACCAATTCCAAAAGGTCATCTCCTAGAGCAGCGCATGAGCGCTGCCTAGGTGAGAACTAAAAAGGGGACTAGGATTAGGTGCAGGAAAGGACTAAGATTAGTACCCTGAAAGATGAAGAGGACTAGAATGAGGAAGAGGAGTAGGAGTAAGAACAGATTGAGGAGGGGGAATAAGAAGAGGACTAGGCTAAGGCTCGAAAGGGGACCATGACTCAGAAGAGGAGTAGGATAAAAATGGGGACCAGAAAGTGACCTAGGACTAGAAGAAGGAAGTTAACTTCTGTCATGAATTTTCCGGCAGAGACTGACTGCCGATTCTTCACCTTATAAATATTCCCAAGCGTCAGACTGGATCCAGAAACTTTCGGAGCAATTCCTTCATGCATCGGTAGATGGCATTGTGTAGCTCTGCGACAGGTCCATCCCACGCCGGATATGGTATCAGGGCCCTATGTATGCGCCACCTCTACCCGCTAATGTCCGTTTCTTTCTAATCCGTCTGCGCCAACAGACGTGAAGCCCATAGAAAGCAACGTGTGACAGTGTGCAGTTGTCTTCAATTGATGGAACATTATTAATGGACAGTATGAGCCCACTGCACAGAAAACAAAGAGGAGGGTGGATCAATGAGGAATCTAGAGTTAGAGTGAGTCTCTACCAGAAAAAGCATAACCATAATGTAAGTCACTTTTTCATACAATAGAGGTTTCTAACTACAGATTCCTCACATTGTGAATAGACACTAAAGCAGTACCTTCCCAGGTGGTGGGTCAGTGAAATGGCTCAGTCCAGGAAATCCTGCAGGACAGACTAGGCAAAATGCCTCTCGTGCTGGACCTGGCTAACCAGGCAGTAATGCTTTGTGAACATATGGCTGGACGCCTACGTAGCAGCCTGACAGATGCCTAAGAATGGCACACTGCACACCAGCGTAGTGGTAGCAGTCTTTGCTGCGGTGAAATTGGCCCACAAACCTTCAGGGGGTTGCCTCTTGGCCAGTCCACAGCAGATATTGATGCACAGTACAACCCATCAGGAGATGGTTCCCATCTGCATCACTTTCATTTTCTTTACTCCATAAAAATCAACAAAAAGCTGGTCATCCTGTCAGTATTCCTGGGAATGAACAATGAGGAAGCTAAGGGCTCTTGTTGGTTCAAGACGGTAGAGTTATTCTTCATCCATGGAGGGATGAGGCAGTGCAAAGAAAGCCGGCAAGGTGAAAAAGAAGGACTACCTTGAGCAGAAAGGCTGATTTTGTCCGGAGAACCAGTCTATCTGAGAAGGATGGAGTGTACTGTGGTAACAGACAATGCCTGCAGTTGACTCACTCACCTGGTCAATGTTATGGCAATGAGGAAAACTGTTCTTGATGGTTAACAGTCGAAGTGGACAACCATGCATTGGTTCAAAAGGCGTGCACATGAGTGAGAGCCAAGTTAAGGTCCCACTGCGGCATCAGAAATTATGTTGGTGAAATAATGTGGGACAAACTCTTCAAAAAGCGCATTTCAACAGGTGATTTGAAGTGAGAAGGTTGATCCGGTAATTGGGGAAAAATGCTGAAAGAGCCAATAAATAAACTTTAATTATGGTCATAGCAAGGCCTTGCTCTGCAAGTGAAAGACAAAAGAGAAGAATGTCAGATATACTTGCTTGCAAGAGATGACCCTGACTGGAGTAACACCAAGCAACCACCACCCTGCATATACAATTTAGGTAGATAAATGCCTGCTGCTAGAATGACACCAACCACATTGGGTCGAAGATCAAAGGGCATCAACTGTCACTGTGCAATCTCCGGAATTGTTAATTATCTACTGATAAGTCTTCGAGTGTATTCATCTGCAGAATTATATTGTTAGTTCTGCATTTTAATTAACTTATTCTATACACAGCTACATCAGCTATGGGCATTGGGTTTTTTGGAGAATATTAAGCCAGAATAAAAAGTAACGCTTAGAGTAGAAGACAACAATACTACTACTACCTTGGACTATAAATTTGGAGTGCCCCAGGCCACTTCAAAACAGTGGCTCAGTTATTTTGCCTTGTAGTTGAACGATCCCGATAGGGGTCGCATGATCAGTGATATGCCATGAGCTTGCAGCCACTTCCAGAGATGTAGAGCCTCCAGGCACAGGACCCAAAACCTCACACCGCCCTGTCTGTTGCAGTACAACATGGTGCTCATGTCTGTGAGTACATGGGTGCCCCCTCCCTTTCATGGTCAAGGGAGTGGAATGCCTTGAGTGCCAAGAGAATTGCTTCCAACTCAGTAAGTTATGCGTAGGCGAGATTTCGTCAAGAGACCAGAGTCCTATCACCTCTTCCAGAAGGCGTCCCCAACCCAAAAATGATGCATCCGTTCTGGGTAGGGGGAGGGGGAGGGATATGCCACTGGTCCAACTGTGGTCAAGCAGCCACCACTGCAGACCTTTCATGGTCTCCTTTGACACCTATATGGAGTCTGAGAGATTGCCTTGGTGCTCAGCCCACTGAGAATTCAGATCCCAGTGAAGAGCTTGCATGTGCCATCTGGAGTGGTCCATCAGCAGGATGCAGGAGCAGAGAGGTATCAGAGCCGATCTCACTGAGACTAAGGCTGCAGATCAAAAAAAATCAAGATCCTAGCTAGTATCCTGTTCTCATTGAGGCAGAGGGGTGACTCAGGAAAAGCACTGTATCCAGGATGACTGATAACAAGGAAACGCTCTGAAGGAGTCCGGTGTGACTTTCTCTCTTTGATAGAAAAATCCAACAATGTCAACAGGTCAGCAGTAATCTGGAAGTGGTTTACAACTGTTTGAGGCAAGCCTGCTTATTTATTTATTTATTTGTCTTGTAGAGCGCGACAGATACCCAAAAAGGGCTTCCCGGCGCTTTCAGCAACTAGTCGTCCAAGTATGGGAAGACTAGTATTCTCAATGTCCACAAATGAGCCATGACCACCACTGTCACTTTTGTGAACACTCGAGATACACTGGTCAGGCCAAAAGAGACCACTGAGAACTAGAAATGTGTGTGGCCTACCTGAAACTACTTATAGCAGCTGTGGGACTGCTGGATGTGGATGTAAAGTAAGCGTCCTGCAAGTCAAGCTCCACCATCCAGTATCCTGGATCCAGGGCAGACGAACGTGGACAGGGTGAGCATTTTGAACATGTTATTCTAAAGCAAGAAGTACAAAGTAGGGCTAGAAAAATCCTAAAAATGGTACTAGTCCTGCAGGTCTAGTACCTTGAAAAATCTACTTGACCTAACTACTACCTACTTGACCTCCACCTATGAAAGCAGAGCAAATGTGACAAGATAAGATTTAAAAGCATCTTTATTGCTCATTCACTTTGTGAGCAATAAAAATGCCTTTAAATCTTGTTATCTTGTCACATTTGCTCCGTTTTCAGAGACAGGGTGTTAGAAATAAAATAACAAGCATGAACATTGCCGGCGCCATCTTGCCTAACAAGAGCCTCTGCATAAGCGGCAACCATTTTAGACATCACGGCCGTTTCATACTCTGCTGGTCACCTATGTTTCACTCTGACCTTGCTATCATCCCCCAGTGCTCTGACTAAGCCTGAACCAACGTACTGGGGTCATAAAACATTGTAATCATGACAAAGCCCCGGAACCACTTCCCGCCCTAAACCCACTTGTCCTTCCATCCTCCATGCACAGGCAAGCCCCCCCTTTTATAACCTCCATCCCTGCACCTGGCCACTCAGTCCGGTCCCAGGCACTAACCGACCCCTGTGGACATTGTTTATTGCCTACACATGGCAGGGCTTGTTTCACCAACAAAGGTGCCTGACTTAATAACCCAAAACCCTTAGATCTGACCGATCCCACGTGTTTTTAGATCCTGTCGGAATGTCCAGCTGCGAGATAGCGATCATCTGTTACATCTGGGTGGGGGACGATTGCTGCTGGGTTGTGTGGGAACTAGCTTAAGGCTGGGATTCCAAGGATTTTTGACTATGCAATAAACTGATGCCAGGAATGTTTGACCATGTAATAAACTGACGAAAAAGCATATAAAAGGCCATGCCACAGAGATGCAGTTAGAGCACCTCCTGACGTTAGCCCCGGTGTCTGATGTGATGTGTTCTCCTCCTGGAGTAATAAACCTGTTCTTCGCTTTCCATTTACTAGCGCCTGCCTCGTTATTTTGATATCTAATATTAAGGTGAATTAGAGGTGGTTTGCACCAAGCGGCATTGAAAGTCTCGGGAGTCACGCTGCTTTTCATCAATGGGACAAAAGTTAGTTTGTCTTCCTACTCGCCAGAAAGGGCAAGTAGGACCCAACAATAGCTCGGCCTCATTAAATCTATCTCGCAAATGTGAGCGGGCGAGTGGATTTTTCAAGCCCTGCAAAGGGCAAAGATCTAGGACGCAACTGAAGCCTCCATCCTTTTTTGGCACCAGAAAATAACAGAACCCTCTCCACTACTCCCTTGACTAAGACAGCCAGAGATTCTCCTTGGAGGTTGATCAAGAGTTACTCTAGGAGGTGTTGCAGTGTGCATGCATGTCTGGTGGGACAGGAATGTTAGGGAATAGCTATGTTCTACGATCTGGAGCACCAACTGGTCGGTCATGGTGCTCCTGCAAACGGGGAGGTGAAATGGGACACAACCTCCCACAAAATGATCGTGTGCCACCTATGGTAAATTAAAGCAGTTTTGTGGTGGCTGCGTAGTGGATGAAAGGGTTTGGGTAGAGTGTTCTCGGGGGGCCTGGACGTTGCTGGCCCGTTCCCCTGCCTCTGCCTTGAAAGGATTGTTGCGAGGCTTGCTTTTGCGGTAGTCCACATTGGCACCTCTGCCCCATTTGATGTCTAAAAAGGGGCTAATTATGTGGGGAAGCTGGCATGCAGGGGGAGTTAGGCCCAAAGAGACAGCTGTGGCCTTGCTCTCTTTGAAAACGTTCCAGGGCCGAGTCCGCCTTTGCTTCAAATAGACAATAACCATCAAATGACATATCTTTCCCGTGCACCCGTAAGTCTTTTCACATTGCTCAAAATATATTTCCCCAGTTTAATTGCCAGACATTGTACAGCAATACCCTCTATCTAATGTTTGAAGTCTGAAGGTGTCTTTATGCATAGCTGGGATGAGGGCTAGGTTATCGTGTATGGGTGTATTTGTGGAAGGTTGTTAAATGCATATCCTTTGTTACCTTGCCCCAAATAAGTAGAATGCGTTTGACCGGTATGGCGATATTAGTATTTAGGGGTCGCTGCGATGTTGATAACATGCAAGATCCCACAGTGCTCTTCCCCTTACGGCTCTATCCATTTCTTTCCTGTTTTTCCAGTGCTCCATTTGTTTATTGCACCGAAACATACCACACTGTAGTAGTCCACATTATCAGAACAGGCTAGTTATCCATTATTTTGTGGAGCTCTTATGAAATTTGTGCTTTGTCTAGCCATTTTGCCCTCCCAAATAGAGGAAATCAAATCCCTTGCAAAAGGTGAAGGTCTTTTTCCTGGTTGGGGACTGAGAGGGTCTGAAAAAGGTAAAGCAATCACAGCAGTACAATCACTTTAAACATATGTACACCCCCAACAAGTATACGTCTCATTTATTTAGAGCCCTTTATCTGTCTCCTTAATTCAGGCCATTGGTCGAGCGCCACGTCTTAATGTTACTTGTGAGATTCAGGCCCCGTAATTAAATAGGGGTATTGGTCCAACAAAAGGAGTATGTCTAGCTAATCAATTGCTTTTCAGCCCTTGAGAGAGTAATGGTTTTTCACGATTGAGTTTGAAACCTGAGACTAATTCATATTTCCTCAGGACTTCAAGTACTGCTGGTAAAGAAGTACTGGGTTTCAGAATTCAGGGGAATATAATCAGCAAATAGCCATAATTTATGGTGATCTCCACTAAACATTATTCCATGAAATCCTGTATGATTCCATATTATAATGCTTCTACTGGCAGTTCAATGGGGAGGATTGAGAGGAGACATTCTTGCCTTTTACACATCTGAAGGTTGAATGTGAAAGACGGCATCACATTAACTCTAACCCTTGCTTCAGGAGTTTAGTCATTTTGCCATGATCCAGCCAATTATTATTGATCCCAGCCCCCTTTCTCTAATTAGTACCTACAAATATTTCCAACTAATCCTGCAAAACTAATTTTTAGCGTCTAGGCTCAGCAGAATGGCTGAGATTTGTTTATATGTTCCTTTATCAACCAGGTGGATTATTCGCCTCACTTTATCACTCCCTTGCCTGCCTTTAATGAAGCCTACCTGGTCTGGTTCCACAAAAAAGGCATTAAGACCGCAATCATGTTAGCTAAGACTTTCATTTAAACAAGCATTAGAAATGCAATCGGGCTCGGATTTATTTGAGTTTGAGCTAATGGCATTGTAAATGGCAATGTATTGTTGCTATGTGTTATGGAGTGTGTTCATGTGGTGTGTACTGCCAGTGATTTCATTGTGAGTGTGAGAATATTGCACCGTTACTGCCTGTGTTGTCCTTCTTGTGAGTGTGAGAAGCTTGCACCTCTGCTGCCTGTGGTCTCCTTGTGAGTGTAAGAAGCTTGAACTGCTGCTGCCTGTGATGTCCTTCTTGTGAGTGTAAGAAGCTTGCACTGCTGCTGCCTGTGATGTCGTTGTTGTGAGTGGGAGAAGCTGGCACCTCTACTGCCTGTGGTCTCCTTGTGAGTGTAAGAAGCTTGCACTGCTGCTGCCTGTGGTCTCCTTGTGAGTGTAACAAGCTTGCACTGCTGCTGCCTGTGATGTCGTTCTTGTGAGTGTGAGAAGCTTGTTGCATTGTGCATCTCTGTGCTGTGCCTGTTCTTTATAAGGGACTCTTGCTCTGTTGCTGCTACTGCCTTGGCACAGTACCTGCTGTGAGTGTGTGAGGGAATTTTGCACCACTGCTGCTTGTGATGTCCTTCTTGTGAGTGGGAGAAGCTTGCACCTCAGCTGCCTGTGGTATCCTTGTGAGTGTAACAAGCTTGCACAGCACTCAACAGCACTCTGCCCTCAACAGCAATCTGCCCTCAACAGCACACAGCACTCTGCCCTCAACAGCACACAGCACTCTGCCCTCAACAGCACACAGCACTCTGCCCTCAACAGCACACAGCACTCTGCCCTCAACAGCACACAGCACTCTGCCCTCAACAGCACACAGCACTCTGCCCTCAACAGCACACAGCACTCTGCCCTCAACAGCACACAGCACTCTGCCCTCAACAGCACACAGCACTCTGCCCTCAACAGCACACAGCACTCTGCCCTCAACAGCACACAGCACTCTGCCCTCAACAGCACACAGCACTCTGCACACAACAGCACTCTGCACTCTGCACACAACAGCACACAGCACTCTGCACACAACAGCATTCTGCACTCTGCACACAACAGCATTCTGCACTCTGCACACAACAGCATTCTGCACTCTGCACACAACAGCATTCTGCACTCTGCACACAACAGCATTCTGCACTCTGCACACAACAGCATTCTGCACACAACAGCATTCTGCACACAACAGCATTCTGCACACAACAGCATTCTGCACACAACAGCATTCTGCACACAACAGCATTCTGCACACAACAGCATTCTGCACACAACAGCATTCTGCACACAACAGCATTCTGCACACAACAGCATTCTGCACACAACAGCATTCTGCACACAACAGCATTCTGCACACAACAGCATTCTGCACACAACAGCATTCTGCACACAACAGCATTCTGCACACAACAGCATTCTGCACTCTGCACACAACAGCATTCTGCACTCTGCACACAACAGCATTCTGCACTCTGCACACAACAGCATTCTGCACTCTGCACACAACAGCATTCTGCACTCTGCACACAACAGCATTCTGCACTCAACAGCATTCTGCACTCAACAGCATTCTGCACTCAACAGCACTCTGCACTCAACAGCACTCTGCACTCAACAGCACTCTGCACTCAACAGCACTCTGCACTCAACAGCACTCTGCACTCAACAGCACTCTGCACTCAACAGCACTCTGCACTCAACAGCACTCTGCACTCAACAGCACTCTGCACTCAACAGCACTCTGCACTCAACAGCACTCTGCACTCAACAGCACTCTGCACTCAACAGCACTCTGCACTCAACAGCACTCTGCACTCAACAGCACTCTGCACTCAACAGCACTCTGCACTCAACAGCACTCTGCACTCAACAGCACTCTGCACTCAACAGCACTCTGCACTCAACAGCACTCTGCACTCAACAGCACTCTGCACTCAACAGCACTCTGCACTCAACAGCACTCTGCACTCAACAGCACTCTGCACTCAACAGCACTCTGCACTCAACAGCACTCTGCACTCAACAGCACTCTGCCCTCAACAGCACTCTGCCCTCAACAGCATTCTGCCCTCAACAGCATTCTGCCCTCAACAGCATTCTGCCCTCAACAGCATTCTGCCCTCAACAGCATTCTGCCCTCAACAGCACTCTGCCCTCAACAGCACTCTGCCCTCAACAGCACTCTGCCCTCAACAGCACTCTGCCCTCAACAGCATTCTGCCCTCAACAGCACTCTGCCCTCAACAGCACTCTGCCCTCAACAGCACTCTGCCCTCAACAGCACTCTGCCCTCAACAGCACTCTGCCCTCAACAGCACTCTGCCCTCAACAGCACTCTGCCCTCAACAGCACTCTGCCCTCAACAGCACTCTGCCCTCAACAGCACTCTGCCCTCAACAGCATTCTGCCCTCTGCCCTCAACAGCATTCTGCCCTCTGCCCTCAACAGCATTCTGCCCTCTGCACTCAACAGCATTCTGCCCTCTGCACTCAACAGCATTCTGCCCTCTGCACTCAACAGCATTCTGCCCTCTGCACTCAACAGCATTCTGCCCTCTGCACTCAACAGCATTCTGCCCTCTGCACTCAACAGCATTCTGCCCTCTGCACTCAACAGCATTCTGCCCTCTGCACTCAACAGCATTCTGCCCTCTGCACTCAACAGCATTCTGCCCTCTGCACTCAACAGCATTCTGCCCTCTGCACTCAACAGCATTCTGCCCTCTGCACTCAACAGCATTCTGCCCTCTGCACTCAACAGCATTCTGCCCTCTGCACTCAACAGCATTCTGCCCTCTGCACTCAACAGCATTCTGCCCTCTGCACTCAACAGCATTCTGCCCTCTGCACTCAACAGCACTCTGCACTCAACAGCACTCTGCACTCAACAGCACTCTGCACTCAACAGCACTCTGCACTCAACAGCACTCTGCACTCAACAGCACTCTGCACTCAACAGCACTCTGCACTCAACAGCACTCTGCACTCAACAGCACTCTGCACTCAACAGCACTCTGCACTCAACAGCACTCTGCACTCAACAGCACTCTGCACTCAACAGCATTCTGCCCTCTGCACTCAACAGCATTCTGCCCTCAACAGCATTCTGCCCTCTGCACTCAACAGCATTCTGCCCTCTGCACTCAACAGCATTCTGCCCTCTGCACTCACCAGCACTCTGCCCTCAACAGCATTCTGCACTCTGCACTCAACAGCACTCTGCCCTCAACAGCACTCTGCCCTCAACAGCATTCTGCACTCAACAGCACTCTGCACTCAACAGCACTCTGCACTCAACAGCACTCAACAGCACTCTGCACTCAACAGCACTCTGCACTCAACAGCACTCTGCACTCAACAGCACTCTGCACTCAACAGCATTCTGCGCTCAACAGCATTCTGCGCTCAACAGCATTCTGCGCTCAACAGCATTCTGCGCTCAACAGCATTCTGCGCTCAACAGCATTCTGCGCTCAACAGCATTCTGCGCTCAACAGCATTCTGCACTCTGCACTCAACAGCACACAGCACTCTGCCCCCAACAGCACTCTGCCCCCAACAGCACACAGCACTCACCAGCACACCACACTCACCAGCACACCACACTCACCAGCACACCACACTCACCAGCACTCACCAGCACACAGCACTCACCAGCACACCGCACACAGCACTCAGCACTCAACAGCAGTGTTTCATGCGTTTTTGCCTGTCTACAATGGAGGCGGCAGTCCCAACTGCAGGTTTGTAATCCTGGAGGGGCCTGTTGCTGGTGAATGCACAGGCTGCTGAGGTGTTGAATCATCAAGAATCAAAAATTCAAAGCAGTCGCTGGGGAATCACCGGGCCGTATGTGGCCAGGAAACCTCCCTTCCGATCCTGGCTGCTCTCTTGAATAAACAGTTTGATCCTGTGCACACCCTCATTCTTTGTTGAACACACCGGCACAGCCTCACTCAGCGGCTCACCCCCTGGAGCTTGCCTCACCCCTGTCCGGAACCGGTTGCTCTGGAGCACTCTCGCCAAGGAGACTGAAAACCGCTTTATTTACATAAGAGACTTTAACAATATGTATATAGAGATACATAGAGTGACTTTACAACTTGTACATTTGCATTTTTTTATATTTGTATCTCTTCCCTGTGTGACTTTACAACTTGTACAATTGCAATTTTTTTTCCTGTTTGTATCTTTGATGTAACTCATGGAATCCTAAATCCTTATGTAGCGCAACTGGTTCTTTTGTAAAGCGCTCTGACACCTTCGGGTAATATTCGCGCTATAGAAAATCGCATTAAATATATAAATAAATAAATAAATGAATAAAGAATTGTAAATCGCATTCCAACTTTAGCATTGCAGTGCTGCAGGAAACGGGCCACTGGGCGGCCTCAGGCCTCGAAGGCACGTCCTTGCAGGCATGGCCTGCCGAGGACGGACAGACAGCGCCTTGAGGTGGCCAACTGCAGGCATGTTGCAATAACGGGCAGCTGTCAGGCTCGTCCCAGCGCCCGGCCCGGACAAGAACCGGCAGCGCTAGCACGGCTCGCCTGGTAGGCTTCGAAGCACTTCATTATCTGTATTTTATTTAACTTTTCGTTGTGATTTATGAGTTGCGAACACGGCCTTTATTAAGAGCGCTTTACTTTTCAAACAAAGTTACAGAAGTGAGTGGCAAAAGTACAAATGTAAAGGTATTTTAAAATAAAATCAGCACAAACGTACCGGAAAACTAGGGAGAACACAACAGGAAGCTGTTACTGGCGGAGAGGAGGGCCTTTCATATAATTTTAAAGCCGGTCTAAATGGCAATGCATTAAGGCAGAACATAAACGACTACGAAATAAACAAGAACTACAGTGTGGACGAGCATGTATGAGTCATCTTCTGTGAGCCTCGCCTGCTGCCTCTCGTCATTTAACATTGAACGCGCTCACCGCTGTGAACGCGTTCGCATCATCTGGCTTGCATTAGACGGGCACTCTGACAGCTCGTAATTAAGATTAATCACTCTGCCATGCTCGTTCTCGCACACAAAATGCCACATCGGGCACGCGTACATTACTTACAGCCTATCACTTCAAGGCTACTACATACACAGCACAGGGAAGACGAATCACTGACCAGATGCCAGAAAACGCTAAGGAATGTGTGGAATTCCTCTCACCAAGGCCCTAGGAGATACTTCTTTTTTTTCTCCTTTAACATTAGTTCTCGAAACTCCTCCCAGTTTCACTGGGGAGGAGTCCGAGCCCTAAAAATGTACATCTTATTTTATTTTATTTTTTTGTTGGTTTTATAGAGCGCGAACAAGATCCTTGCGGATATCAGAGCGCTTTACAACTAACAAAGATGAATATACCAAATGAATAGCAAGACAATATAAAGAACAAGCATAGGATAAATAAAATAAAACACACAGAAAGAATCATAAAAATACCAAAGCATGGCATCATAGTTGTTCCAAGAACATACACAGCGAGACTCGGATGAAAAAAGTTCAGGGCCGGGAAGAGTGGTCAAGTACATTTTCCCATGAGAATCGCTTTTACTTCCTTTTTGAAAGATACGAAAGAAGAATTCAATCTGGTTTCAGGGGGAAGAGTATTCCAGATCCTAGGCGCCATCCCAGAAAAGGTTCGTTTATATGTTTTTTTTTATTGAATCTTTGAGGTTTCAGAAGAGGGCTATCTGCAGCCCTAGAGGACCTTGAGCCACCAGAGATTGTCAATTTCTGTGCGAGATAAATGGGTGCCTTGTGGTGTAAGGCCTTATGTATCATGCAAGCAATTTTTAGCTGAATTCTTGCTTCGAACGGGAGCCAATTCAGGGATTTTAGGTCAGGGGAGATGTGGGAACTTCTTTTCGAACCGGTGTCGAGTCTTGCTGCAGAGCTTATTGATGCTCTAAGGGGGTCGGTAGTCGTTTTTGGGAGGCCGCATAGAGACAATACCATAATCCACACATTTAATAGGGTTACCATCCTGTAGGTCGTGCATGGTTCTGGATCTTTCCCAGATTTATGGATTGGGGGAGGGGGGCGGGGGATGCGGGCAAATGTCTGATAACCTCATAGAGTACTTGTATTCTTTTTTTCATTTGTAAGTTCCTACCTCTATACTGCCAGCACTGTAAACAACATGTGTTGTTGTTACCCAACTTAAAGGTTCTCAAATTTCGGATCTCAGAAGGCTGAGTTAACTTCGATGGAATTCCAATTTGAGACCTTCAGATCACAATGGGCATTCATAGAGAGCATTCAACCTTAAGTGATTGCGTGGAGTTGCCCTGTCCCCACCTCCCACAACCCACTCCCCCCCCCTTATCACATACCCTCCCGTCTATCATCTAAGGGCCTGCTCCCTGTGGTTTCACCACGCACAAAAGTGAGGGTGTGTATGTTCAGTGCACTCCGCTGCTCTATGGTATAACCTATCCCATTTTATTTGCTGCACCCGTTATATCTGCTTTTAACTACTCTGCAGATTTCTCAAAAAACACTGATTTGTAAATGAGCTAGGTTTGCTTTCCGGCTGCTCTAATCCCTCGACATAGTTATCAATTGATCAAAACAAAATCACACAGTAAGCATACAGCTCGACTAGAGAATGAAGGCAACAGAAAACAAGTACTGGCTTTGTTTATTTTTTGTTTTGCTACTGCTGTTCAGCATTTGTAGAAATTATTTTGCCCATATCGAGCAGCATCGGCCCACCAAAAAACAGGGCACAATGATGCCTACAAGTGCATGCATCATCAAATGACTGTGCATCACAAGGCATGAATGGGTAGGAGTCATGACACAGCGGACGACTGGTTTTAAATTACCATTTCAAGGTGGCAGATGACCATCTTGGATAAATACCTTTAAAAAATATAGAAAATGTACCAAACTGTGTTTTTAAGGAGCGGTCTTCCAGCACGCTGCAGGTACCAAGCCATCCAAAGTTTTGTTGTTTTTTTAAGTAAGAAAAAAAAAAGAAATGAATTGGGACGGAGGAGCCAAAGAAAGCGCAGATAAGCAGTAAGCACAGCAAAGGCAGGTGGGGTGAAGCAAAGTAGTGAGTGTATAAAATAGATTATAATAGAATACAAAAAAATAAAAAAAGAGCAAGGGGAGGCAGGAGCGCAATAGATAGAAATGACAAGGGCAACCCGAACAGCGCGTGGGGATTTGAGCGGGTGAAAAGATCATGAGAGAGCAAAAAATGCACAGGCACCTGGTTGGAGTGTTTAAAGAAAACGATAACAGCAGCTCCGGGAAAGTAACTAGTAGAAGGCCACAAGCCATCCAATCAGAAGGAAGTAAAGAAGGTATTCTCCAGGGGAGGAACTAACACAAGAATAGAAAGAAACTCTACTAAAGAAGAGGCGAGCAAATGAGAACGACACGAAAAGTAACCAATGGTAAGTAAGGGTCAGCCTCAAGGCCCACCATAAGTGTGGATATTGGCCACAAGAGGTCTTCGACAACAGACAGGTAAAAGCCGTATGCATGTAAAACCATAAAATGAGATTTCGATTCTTCTGCTCAATTTGCCACGGACAAAAGCTAGTTTTCATCAACCTCCCCCATGAAGCACCGCTGAGCTACAAGTACAGTTCACCTACTACAGTATTCATGTGGAAACGTGATCTACCCGACACAGACAGGGCTGTTCTCAGCAGCCACAACTGCCTGCCGCTCTTTTATGGGAACTAAATTATTTAGAAAGACAGAGAAACATTGCACTGTGTCTACAGCAACACGCTACAGAGGGAGAGCGCGGCTTGTTCGTGTGGACACTCGACACACACGGCTTAGCACAGAATGATCATTTATTGTAAACCCGAAGATGGATGCAACCCTTACAATGATATCTTCCCTTTCAAAGTCAGCGTCAGGACTATGGCGGTACTTAAGCGCCTTTATAGAGATCAAATACCAAATATGGACGCCAGCTTTTGATGCTACCCAGTAAATAAAACCCAGAGCTAACACAAGTGCTAGAAAAGCTCACCAGCTACCGTGTGTCCCTTTAAAGGGAGCGTGTGCTGGTTACAGAGCAAACCCAAACAGAAAAGCACTCCGATTCTTGGCTATGCGGCATAGTGCTTGATACTGGGGAGCGAAGGAGCCGCCAGCCAGCTTTAGTGTTAGTGGCGCCCTGTGCGACAATCCCTGATAGCAGGCCCCCCCCCCCTTCCCAAAACGGCCAGCTCAGCTGATTCCCTCACTATAGCCCTCGTCGGTGCCCCTCATCTCTCCATTCCCCCTCGTTCACATTTATTTTACTGTATTTCTTTTATACAACTGCCCGTTCCCATCTAGGGCGTTGGAGCTATTTATGTCACACACACATATTATACCGGGGGACTGCATCGTGCAAGATTACAGCAATGTATAGAAAATGGTATATAAGGCAATGAGGGCTACAATGTTTAGGCATGGCCTCCACACTGAGAAGTATTTTAGGTTAAGAGTGCCTGGCCCGGAAAAAACACCTCAGCATTTAAACCAATAAGAGTTTACTACTACCCAAAAGAACCGTCTTTACCAATCTTAGAACAAGGAAATAGAGAAAAAAAACAGTAAGGTTCTTTCCTATGCCTTTAATTAGGATAGATTTTTCATTCTCAATATTTACAACTTTTCAGAAATGTTAGGGTTAATGCTGATCACTTCACCTTTAAAGTTGTAACGAGAGACCCCAGGAATGAAAACACCTCTGTTCAACCATATCATGGTGCACCCTGACATACACTGCTAAATCACAAAAAATTTTCTAAAAGGTCAAAACTAGAAGTTGGGACGCCAGGTTACTTGTGAGATGAAATCACACTTGATAGGCCACTAAGGCATTTCATTTTTCATAGGTTCATAACATCTGCTATTTATAGTATTTAGAAACTGCAGAAAATGTGGTAGCATGAAGTCCATAAACAAGTTATTACCAGCCCCTAGTATTGCCATATTAGCAGACACAACAAATGAAACAGCTTATCCAAATAACCACCCACAAGCCTGACATATCAGTAGAATGTCGGCAGGTTTACTCTTCCAGATATTTACAAAAAAGAAAGCGCTCTTCCTTTCCTGAACGAGAAGTTACGAAGGAGCCATTTTAACATTGACAGACCCCCTTTAAGTGAAATCGGGCTTCAGAGTTGCACCAGTAAAGTTTGAGATTATGTAGTTTACTTAGTGCCAGACGTTATAAACTCTCTCCATAAACATGTTCCACATTACAGAACGGCTGCCTTAAAACCAGACAGCACAACTTAGCATAGACCGGTTATGGAATTCAGAACAGCGCAATGTCTTTGATCCCTCAACTAAAAATATTTACCTTCATGCAGCCAAACCAAAAGACAGCATGTACAATACAGCCCATTCTTCTTGGCTTGTGTAAAAAGCATTTGTAATGCAATAGGTCTCGCATTTGTCAGAGTTAGAACTATTGGAATTGACAATGTCTTATCTATAGAGCTCGCTACGTAAGCCCATTTTTCACACATCTATTATCCACTTTCTCAAATTCCAGCCACCCCTGAGGATTTCAATGGGACAGGGACGTAACCACACAGAGCAGAGGGTCTGGGGCAGAGTCAGGAAAGGCAGCCGATCAGTTCAATGGGTGATTGCTCATATGTGAGGTAAGAGTTGCGACAGTCTACTGAAGAAGGAGAATATGGATCGGACAGTCTGGGATGCCACATCAAGTGGCAGAATTGAGGCAACGGACGTGGTGGCATGGTTGTGGCGTGAGTTCTTGAAAAGCCATAGTCTGAAACGGGTTGGGGCCAGGCCAGTGGGTTTCTGGGCTGGCGGGGTGAGGGTGAAAGGGACAAGACCAGGGAAGAAGTGACAAGCCTTGGGCTAGAGTAATAATAAAGAATGTGAAGCAGATGGTGGCAGGGCAGTTAACGAGCCAGTCTGCTATCAAATGACAAATGCAAAAAGAACAATTGATTGACAGAATGCAAAACAATGTCATACATTCCCCCCAGTACAAGGATCTGGGCCTAAATCCATCGTCTTTTTGCTCACCGTGCAATTCCAGTTTGGACCCAGCCATATGCAAATCAGTCTTGACCCTGTGCCCCATGGGAACAGTCCAGCCCGAACTGCCAGCCTAGGTCCTCCCTGACTGGAAACAAGCATCCTAGGACCGGTTATGGGGTTTTGCCCCTCTTCAGCCAGGATAGCTTGACTCCAGTGGCATGGAGAGCAAATAGGCCTCTGGACACAGAGAAAGGTTTTAGACAAGGCTTTGTGGCTCCTCCCTCATCTCCAAAGCTTACAACATACCTCACGCACCAGTCCACTTGCACATGTACTTTTACCCGCTGTGCTCCAGCTGTCTAGTTGTGTGCAACTCCAGGATTGCCTTTCACTCGGAACCAAAACAACATGGTGGCGAAAGGCGCGGACACACCCAAGCAGCACCGCCCGCACGCAAGGACAAACCCCAACTGAGCCTCACATAGTGAACCTGTAAAAACAAGCCGTGTCTGTAGGCAATAAAAGAAGAACTGAAACTGCTCATCATGGTTATGCAACACTGCTGAAACAACAGTGCCATCTTGGAATGGTCAAATGTTCTTAGTGGTGTTTGGACGTATTCAATAAATATAACGGTGGGGTATCGTATGATATAGCGTTTTTAAGGACACAAATCATTTTAAGCGTGGTCCAGATTGTTTAAGTTGCAGCGCTACTGAAATTAAAACATTAGGTGCAGCTAAAAAAAAAAAATAATAAAGTGCATCGCCCGCAGTGCTGAAACTAAAACCTATTATGCGCTGCCGAGAAAAAAGCAGTGTGCAGCGGTGTTTTAATAAAAAAAAAGCGTGGCACACTGCTTTAAAAAAAATATTGTGTTGTGTGCAGTTTCTACGAGCCGCACATAAGAAAAAAAAAGGCGTGACAGCGTGCCATGCTGATAAAAAAAAGCGGTTACTGGAAAGCGTGTCCTGCCTGCTGAATGTCATTTAAGAAAATAGTGCTCACAGACTGCAATTAAAACATACCAAGTAACAACACATGTAACAGGGGCAGTCTTCCTAGGAAGTTACAACAGGAGAAAAGGAGGTACTAAGGAGGGACTACTAAGCCTATTAACGAATCAAAAGCTACCGTTTACAAAGGACAGTAAAAGGAGCCAATTGAAAAAGACAGACGGAAATGAGCGGCGCTTAAAGTCCATGGCTGAATACAGCAGGTCTCGAATAGACAGCGCAAATGCTAGCTAGACGAGACCTAAAAAGGGCATAGGGAATTAAATGTTTCTTTTTGGAAGCCGCAAGGAAGCCTGCCGGTCGTAATGCTCACACCACTCAAAGGTCGCTCAAACTGCTAAGCCGGGAAAGGAGAGAGAGTGTAAGAGGTGAACATGAGAGCAAATGAAGAGGCCGGAAGACTAGTGAAGACCAGACCATCTTTGTGGGAGTGAAGGAAATGCAGCACAATCTGATAACAAGATCACCACCCGGAACCAGCAGCTGCCCGACTTTTATTTCCATGATGATTCGATGTTGTGAAAATAAAAAACTGGCAACAATGCTGGTTTCGTGTGAAGTGCAATTGGTGCCCCCGAACGTGGCACCCGGTGCAACGGCACCGGTTGCACTGCCCTAAAGTAGGCACTGCCACCAGTCCTAAAGGTTTGGACCCGAAGCCTGGACTACTGTAGCATTAAGGGAAACAGATTACAAATGGCCAGGATGTGCGAACAAACATCAGAGGGCATGGGGCCCTTGGTCTTCAGAAGCTTGGATGCTTGAACTGGTTTAACCTAAGCTGCTGTACTGTAAGTCTCGCTGCAGCTGAACTGGTATTGTGGCCTTTTGATTATGAGGTTTCGCCCTGCCGCTGTATTTGGTACAATTGTTTTATGTTATGGTTTGTTTTAGATAAATTTAAAACAAACAGTTGTATGAGAAAAAGATAAGCACTCACAGCAAAATTAACAATACTACCCTATTTTTACATAACTTTTGTTATACTGCGTCTTTTGCTTCTTTGCACTGCAAATAACATGTTATTATTACACAATCTAATGATACTCAATTTGTTAACCTCAGAGGGCAGGGAGTCGGGCAGGGAGTCAGTCAGTGTTGCTGGGTTTCAATTTCGTAACCTACAGTTCACCACCTATAGCAAAGACAGGGCTTTAACTCGCTGAGCTTTCTTTCCGTCTATCACGGCATCACTTAATTGTTCTATGAAGTAATGTAAGATATCCATTCGCAAGCGTCTAAACAAGGCCTCAGCTGTATTGGGCAGAATAAAAGCGGGCTGACACTATATAGGGAAAAAGACACAAGGGGCAGAACTTAGCAAGGTATATACATGCAGTGGTCGAAGTGGGGAAAAAATAGTATGGGAACTGCATGTAAAGGGGCGGGGCAAGGGATGGGGTGTGTGGGCGTGGCTAAAAGAAACCAAAATATTCTCCACGTTTTTTCAGTCTTTCACCTTCTGGTAACTACATATAAAATAACACACAGCTTACATGACCATTAATATGTTAATCAGTGGGAAATACACTATCTTACAATATGAAACCTCTATTAGTTAATTCACTGCACCAAATCCTGGTTGATGCAATGGAGAATAGCGACTTGTGTATGTTTAGTGCTACAGGGTCCCAATCTGTGACAGAAAACACTGCGAACATGCAAGACATTATTTAAAACTTGCTTTACACACAGTATGAGATTGGCTGCTACAGACTGCTCAAAAAGGTTTAAAATAAAAAGTGTTTCCAAAATATAGATTTTTTGCAGGGTGTACATAGTGCATTTTTGTTATTTTTTATAACTGTCTATTAAAAGCACATAATTCACAGCTTAGAATGCAACTCCCTTACCATACCCCTTAAAAAGAATGAACGTGTGTCATCAGGAAGCAATTTTTTTATGTATGTATGTATGTATTTATTGCTTATTGAGCGCAGCTGTCACCCAAAGGGTATCCTGGCGCTGAGACCTAACCATGCATCTATTAAAAAGCTACATTACTCTGGGGAACAAGTAGGTTTTAAGGCTCTTTTTAAAAGTGAGCAGATCAGGGCAACTCCTTAATGTCAAGGGGAGAGTATTCCACAACGTGGCAGCCGCGAAACTAAAAGCGCGACCACCCATTCTCGTTCTATTGATTTTGGGGACTCTTGCCAGAAACGCCGAAGATGATCTTAAAGGTCTGGCTGCCTGATACCAGAGGAAGAGAGTCTGGAGAGGTATTGGTCCCAGTCCATGCAGGGCCCTAAAAACAAGGCAGAGAGCCTTAAACGCAATTCTCTGCTGGACTGGGAGCCAGTGCAAATCGGCCAAAGCTGCCGATGAAGAGGCGGACCGTGGTCGAGACAGGGCCAGTTTAGCGGCCATATTCTGTATCCTTTGGAGCTTTAAGACCAGAGTCTTCGGGGCGCCCAGAAGTAGTGCGTTGCAGTAGTCAATCCTACTGAGAATGGAACTACGCACTACCTCAGCTCTGGAGCCCCGTGGGAGAAGTGGCAAGATTTTCCGTAGAACACGGAGCAGGCCCATACATGTTGCTGCCGTTTTGTTTACGGAGGCATCAAGCTGCAAATTGGGTTCGAATAGAACTCCCAGGTTGCGAGCAGACTCTGCCGCCTCCACCGAGCCCGGGATGGACACTGGCCAAAAATCGGCCGGTAGTGTACGGGGAGTTCGGTCCAAGGAGCAGTGGAGTACCTCCGTTTTTGATCCATTGAATTGTAGCGCATTGGCTCGCAGCCATGCTGCTGTGGCTGCCATACAACGGTGAAAGGCATCCCTTGAAATAGCATCTGAACCCTCAAATGAAAAAATCAACTGAGTGTCATCGGCATAGTTGACAACAGATATGCCGAATGACTTTATCAGTGCTATCAAGGGACGAAGATATATATTAAATAGGATCGGACTAATGGCCGATCCTTGAGGAACTCCCTGTTTCACCCGCCTAGTGGCTGATCGAAAAGGTGGTAGTGCCACGGCTTGTTGTCGGTTGTCCAAATAGGACATGAGCCAGTCTAAGGCCAGACCGCACACTCCCGCACTCCGAAGACGGCCTAGTAATACTTCATGGTCCACCGTGTCGAACGCGGCCGACATGTCAAGTAGCACCAAGAATGCAGACTTGCCCTTGTCGACTCGCGTTCGCAGATCATCCAACACGGTGACCAAGGCCGTCTCGGTGCCGTGCGCTGGCCTGAAGCCAAATTGTGCAGCATCCAGGCATAGATTTGTTTCTAGGAAGTTGGATAAGGCTCTTGTAACCCATCTCTCGAGGATTTTTATCGCAAATGGTAATAGCGAAATTGGCCTGTAATTAGCCGAGCAGAGAGGGTCCAAAGAAGCCTTTTTCAACAGAGGTGTTACAATAGCCAACTTCCAGCTGTCTGGAACTGACGCTGTGGTCAATGATTGACAGCAGATGGAGTGCAACGGAGGAAAAAGCTCATCTTGAAAGGCCTTCCAGATCTTATGAGGCATTGGATCCAGCGGCGATCCTGACGATACACTACTTGCCAGGGTAACAAATTCCTCTAACGAGGGGGCGGAAAAGCTGGACAACTGAGGCATACCTTCCTTGTTAGGTGCCCAATTGGAGTCCAAATTGTCCAGGTTGTCAGACGGGTCCAAAGGAGAGACTACGGATGTTACAGATTGTTCAGAATTTTCGAGTCCAGTCAGGATAGTCCTGATTTTCTCCTCAAATGCAAGGGCCAGTGAGTCGCACAGCGCCTGCGAGGCCGGGATGGTAGACACCATGCAAGGCGGGTCAGACAAAGTCTTGACCAATCTAAACAGGGTCTGAGATTTGTTAGAGGCCTTCGCCAAAGAATCTTCCAAAAACGTGGCTTTTGCGGCTCTTAACTGGGCCTTGTATTCGTGCAAGGCTGCTTTATAGGCCGCCTTATCCTGCTCCCTGTATCCTCTCCTCCATGTACGCTCCGCCTGTTTACAGCGAAGTTTGGAGTGCCCCAATTCTTCGCTGAACCAGGCGTTTAGGCCCCTGGGCCTGTCTCTTACCTTGCGTAAGGGGGCCAGGTCATCAAGAGATGATACAATGGTTACTGTCTTTTAAGAAAACACACTTCACATCTTAGCAGGGAGCTCCCTTACAGTACCGCTCAAAATGAATAAATGTGTATCGCCAGGAAGTTTCAAGGGAGTCCGTCAGTTGAAAGGCAATACCAGCTTCCAGGCGCCCTTTTTTACATTTGCAGATTCGGCATTTGGCACATTTACACTTCTTTCAGGTAATCAAGCACCCTGCCAAGAAGACTTTGTTTTTCTGTCTTCCCCTCCCTCGTTTTCACAGCTCTCGAGGCTACCTGAAATTAACCATCCCAGGACAGCTGACTTTTGACAAGAAGTAGGGGAACTGTTCTCCTAAAATTAAAAAAGTAAGGGCACGCCGTTCCCCTCAGACCCCCCCACTTCGACCACTGTATACATGTGTGTATGTACGCACGTCATTTATGGATAGGCATTTGTAAAGTGCAAAACAACCTAGAGAGCAAGAGAGGACGGACTATCCCCGAGTTAAGATACAGGGTTGTTTAAAGTAGGATGTTCATGGGTGGTAAATCATAGAAGTATGCATATATGCACCTATAGGTACACTTTGGTTATTGTAAAGGATGGCGAGATCAGAACGTGACCCTAGGAAATGATCTCCTTTCAGAAGGAAAATCGTCTTCGAAAAGTCAATTACTCCCCTATTTAGCCAGTTAAACCAGCAACAGTAGAGTATAAAGAATAAGTGAATGCAAATCTATTCACTGGTACTACTGGAGTGGGGCTTACATCAGAAGGAAGACTATGGTTTGAGATGCAGCGAGAGTGCATCCACAGCAGTGCCCCATGCCCGACCGCAGTGCACACGGGTGCAAGCAACGTGCTTGATCCAGATTAGTGACTGGTTTATTACAGTGAAGTAGCTCTATTAACAAGGTCAATTTCTTTATATACATCAGCAACAGACACACACCCACAAGAGAGGATCTGCAAATCTACTATAATTTAGAGACAAATAAAATATAATGTAATAAAGTGCATTAGTCTTAAATTCGCGGAACCTCTGAAGGTCTTTAGCTATGTTATGTTAATTAAAAATGTATTAAGCGCACTATCACCGGTTGGTTTCTTGGCGCTGAGATCGACAGTAACATAGTCATAGATGTGGAATGAAGAGTTATTGATATGCTTGTCTGTAAAGCCAGGTCCTTAAAGCTTTCCGAAATGAGAGGAGGTCCTGACAGGTCCGAATCTCAAGAGGGAAGGTGTTCCACAGACAAGGAGCCAAAGTTGCACACCTACGGCCGCCAGAGCGCTTGCGTTTAGTCATGTTAGGTAGCCTTTATTTGCTGGCTGTGCCTCCGAAGCACGGAAGGCACTGCAGTGAATCCGTAAAGCCTCCCCTTGTGGGAATAAGCATCTCGCACACTCACAGGCAGGGACGCTGGGAGCCCAGGGAAGCAGAGAATGTGAGTCAGAGAGAAAACAAGGTCAATATGTAAGGCTAATAGTGGGACTGGCACGCCAGAACGACTGCTTTTGCTTCTGTGGATGTATCACTTTTGAAGGCAACGACTACTGCCGGGGCTAGGTGGACCTGCCAGGCCCGCTTGCACTCATGGTCATCAGGTGGTTTTAGGTCTTGCTAGAGAACTACTCTGGAAGGTCCTGATGGATACAGAAATGTCCTTTCTGATCCTGGGTACATAGATGGAGTTGTTAGCAGTGTGATAATGCTTCCAGTGGTGTGCAACTGGTACTCTGTGACTGCCCGTCTGCAAAGGGTGAGGTCTGTCGGTATATAGGACATTTTGCTTTTCCATCGTAAGGGATTCATCAGATCCCCGTGTGTTTCTTTGAGGCCTTGGTAGAAGACTTACTGTGCAATTACTTGAAAATGAACAAGTCTCACTTGCAGAATTTACTTTCTCAGCTTGTGCACCTTAACATCCTGCTTTCCCGAATGAAGCTGCCCAAAGATTTTTTTGGGCGGTGGGGAGAGGGGAAGCTTAGTGACCAAGCTATTCATATATTTGCATTCGACCGCCCTCATCCAGTGATCGGTAGGCTGCCCTCAACTTCAATCCTCCAGCCCGGCACTGATTTATTTATAAAGTTTTATATGGCGCAAACTTGATCCCGAAGGATATCAGAGCGCTTTACAAGTTGAGGCAAAGGTAACAAATCAGAACATTAGTCTATGATAGACTACAACATGGTGTGCACAAACAGTTGTATTTACTAGTGTCCCAAGCACCAGCCACACCAGTGGACGGTCTCCGCTCACTTTCCCAACTCCCTTACTGCTCACAGACATGCAACCTCTGCTTCCGGCCTCACATTACCAGCTCCACAGCAGTGTCTAGCAGCTGCTTTCCCTGGTGGAATTGAGCATCAGTGCACCAAACCCCAAAGCCATCCAGCTCTGCTGAGAGTGCATATACAAAGTGGGCATGTGCAGCAATGTGTCCTTCAGGGTGTGGTTTGCCGTCAGGCAGGACCACTATACTGCGCATGTGCACCATAGTTGCGTACTAAATAAATCAACAAAGCACAAACAGCCTCTGCATCCCCGCATCCCGACCAAACCCAATGTGATCATTGTACACTAGGATCACTGCTGGGTGAGATGCACTTAGCACACCACATCAGCTTGGTTATTTGATTCTTTATTAAAGGAAGGAATGCTTACCAGCCCAATCCATACATTGGCACTTTAAGTGTGGAAGCTGCAACCATCTTAGGAGGAGTCAATCCATAAAGCTTCATGCCCGGTGCAGCAGCCCGGGTGCTTCTGCCATTCATGTCATGACGTGTCTCTGCTAGTTTTGGACTGGTGATCAGCAATGTAGCTGTTGGAACTTGCTGTGCCATATCAGCGACTCTGGGGTAGATGAACAGTAGAAGAGCTAGATTCTTCTGGGGTACTCAGCAAACGCAGGGCACTTCCGTTGCAGTTTAGGTGGAAAAGTAAAAACTGGTTTAGGGGTCACATGGCAATCGGGGGTTACTAGGCTCCACCTGTGACAATTGGAATCTATTACCTCTGGTGTCCTGAGACCGTGTTTGCTAGTAGACCCAAACGCAGGACACATTGCTCCAAGGAATGGAGTCTCCAATTCCCCCCTCACACTCTCCCAAATTCCAGAATGCTGGTAGATACTCACCCCCTGCCACTCTGCCTGTGCACCCCCACAAACATTTCCCATTAAGTCTTTGCACCTGCTCTCAATTCTCACAGTTGTGAGCCTGAGCCGTCCAAGGCTTACTCAGGGAAGTGGGGTAGGTTAGAAGTAAGAACTTCAAAAACATTAAGCAGTATAACAATACATCAATGCCCAGTCACGGCCTTCACAAAGAAATGTACTGTAATTCACATACATCTAAATGCTAAACATAAAATGATAAATGCACACTATGAAAACTAGACATTTCTACTCACCCCTGAACTAAAGATCTGTATAAGGTCTCTCAGTGCATAACACTGCATAGCCCCATCCTATGATGTATGGTAAGAAAGTTCACAATGTAAAACCTCCGACTACTGTATAAGATAGAGTCTGCATTTATAATTTCTCTATCCATTATGAGCAATGGAACTACTTTTTATGTGGGATAACATCTATCGGCTGCAAAATCAAAGACGACAAACAAAAAGGGCACAGCCAAAGTTATGTTATGTTATGTTATGTTCTGTTACTTTATTTCTTTTATAGCGCACGGCGACTCCAGAGGAGCATCCCGGCGCTTTGGCAAAGAATGACAGCATAGAAAGCAACCACACAACAGAAAAGGGCAGGAATAAAAAAGACTATTTCCTAAAAAGCCATGTCTTCAAATCCTTTCTGAAAGTAAGAAGACAGGGGGCCGATCTCAGGGACAATGGTAATTCGTTCCATGCCTTGGGTGTCAGGTAGCGAAAAGATCGACCTCCCAATCGTGCACGACGAATTGCAGGGACAGTAAGCAGAGACAGACCAGATGACCTGAGAGTCCTGCTTGGCGTATACCGGGAGAGACGTTTCCCAATATATTTGGGGCCAATACCATGTAAGGCCTTAAAGGCCACAGTCAGGCATTTAAAAAGGATTCGCTTGGAGATAGGTAGCCAATGAAGGGTGTTCAATAAGGCAGTGGCACCAGCTCTCCTCGGGAGTCCAAAGATAGAACGGGCTGCCGAATTCTGGACAACTTGCAAACGGGTCATAAGATATTTCGGTAGACCCAAAAAAAGAGCGTTTGCGTAATCCAGTCGCGACCCGATCAGTGCCTGAACGACTGTTTTCCTGTGGTTGAGTGATAGTAGAGGAAGAAATTTCCTCAACATCCGTAAAATGCCGAAGCATTTCCCAACAATAGACAGGGTGTGAGGTCCAAAAGATAAATCACAATCTACTATCACTCCCAAATTCTAGGCCTTAACAGCAACCTTGTCAGGGGGAAACATATCCTGTGGCCACCAAGATTTCCAGTCATGTTCCGGTGCGCAACCGAAAAAGAGCAACTCTGACTTATCAGAGTTGCATTTCAAGCCATGACCTCTGAACCACTCAAACACCGCACCAAGGCAATCCCTGATCTTTGTGCCATCAAATGACCCACCCCTGTCACATGTGAACAGGAGTTGGGTGTCATCGGCATAAGACACGATCTGGGCGCCAAAAGATTCCGCGACTTCCGCCAGAGGGGCCATAAAGATGTTAAACAGCATAGGGCTAAGAATGGAGCCCTGCGGGACTCCCACCTCTAGCGGAGCCATATCAGCGGAAAAAGGAGGCACCCAGATCGTTTGTCGGCGGTCGGCCAGAAATGATTTTAGCCAATTCCACACCGTTCCGCGAAGGCCACACTCCCAGAGTCTTACAAGGAGGACATCATGAGGAACGGTGTCGAAAGCCGCCGACAAGTCAAGCATGACTAACACGGCCTTTCCCCCCAAATCGAGTACTTCCCTGATGGCATCAGTGACCTCCAGCAGAGCCGACTCCGTGCTAAAATTAGCGCGGAAGCCGGACTGCGAGGTGTGCAACAGGTCGTTTCCTTCGATGAAACTGGAAATTGTCCTGTGCACATAACGCTCGGCCACTTTTGCCAGAGCAGGGAGAAGGGAGATTGGCCTGTAATTGGCATGTATGAGGGGGTCCAAGGTGGGTTTTTTGAGCAGTGGTAAAATCATGGACCGCTTCCAGGCCTGAGGCACCTCCCCTGTCGACAAGGATGTATTCAGCAGGGGGTTCACCAAGATGTTAATGGCGGATGCCACTTTCCCCAAGCATTTAGCCGGGCATGGATCTAGAGGAGAGCCGGATTTCAAGCCGGACAAAAGCTCCAAAGATGTACTAAGATCCATGGGAGGGAATACAGAGAGGAAAGGGCCATGGCCTTCCACAGAGCATGGAAGTGTTAGATAGCTCAAATCCGATTGCGCACTAGAGAGAGAGGCCTGGATGGCTGTGATCTTACTGACAAAGAAGGTGGCAAGTTGTTGTATCCACGCGTCCGTATGAGTATGGTTAGGAGTACAGACAGCAGGAGAGATAAAATCCTGAACCACTTTGAAAATTTCTTTGCCAACATTATCAGCCTCATCAATGCGGTGCTCAAAATAGGCCTTTTTTTCGTCCCAAATAGAATGATGATAGGCTTTAATTGCTGCCCGAAATTTCAATTTCTCAATTGGGTCGTAAGCCCGCCTCCAGGCCCTCTCAGCCCTTTTACACTCCTGTCGTTGTGTCCTCAACTGAGGGGAGAACCATGGGGCTGACGCCCTGCGCTCTCCTAATTTAGATCTTTTTTTGGGGATTAAAGTCTCAAATCTTGCTAAAAGCCATTTATGGAGGAGAACAAGATTCTCCTCCAGACTTCCCAAAAGGGGACAAGGAAAGGAGATGAGAGCCTCAGATAGCATGTCCCCAGAGAGCAGATGGAAAGGGCGTGAAGTCCGCGTGGCCCCAATTTCTCTCTCCCGAACAAGGGCAATGACAGGCAAAGAGAAGGAAATTAAAAAATGATCCGACCAGAGTACTGGCTGTATGGCACAGACAGAAATGGGTCTCGTTGAAAATACCTGATCTAAGGTATGGCCTTTATTGTGTGTTGGACCTTTCACAAAGGGAGATAACCCTAACGGAGCCGTGATATCGATAAGTTTTGTAGCGTCAGGGTCGCAGCTATTGTCCATATGGACATTAAGATCTCCAAGAAGAATGCAGTGATTAGACCTAAGACAAGGGACTGCAAGTGCTTCTTGCAGTTCGTCAAAGAAAGGCCCTGTTGATCCAGGGGTTCTGTATACAAGTATCCCAGTACAGGCCTGGAGAGGGGAGAGGTGTAAGGTGAAACCAAGGGCTTCACATCCCTGCATATTCTCCACCGGAAAGGTAGAGCAGGGGATACTCTAATCCACAATAAGAGCAACTCCACCACCTCTGCCCGATGTTCTATCCCTCCTAAAGATGATATAATTCGGGGGGATAGCGTTTGCCAGGTCTGGTGCGGAGAAATCGCCCAACCAGGTCTCGGTCAAAAACAAACACGTAATGTTGGAATTATGCAACAAATTCCAAATATTAATGGAGTGACGATTTACGGACCTGGTATTAAGGAGGAGACATTGAAAAGAGACAGGTGTATTGTCATGCCCGGTTTCAACTACAGCCGGGAAACGCCACGCACATGACGGACAGCCTTTCCTTAGTTTCCTACCACCTGGGAAAATATGAGAGCATTTTCCTCGAGGGAGACGTAGAGTGAAGAGCTCAGCTGAAGAATAAGTCAGCATATTTAGAAAGTTAAAAACAACAACAATGGCCGTAATAATACAAACCACGAGACCGGCCCCTAGAAGCCGTCCAGCCCCGTCCGCCTCCGGACGCTGACGGGCGCAGACGGGCTGGACTCTGGCGTGACTCCGGCGCTGGGGAGGCGCCCCCGCTGCGCGATCCCGCTGCGCTCACAAGGGAGCTTTATATAGGCTAACATCCGCTACCCACAGAGCGCTAGTCCGCTCGTAATCCCCGCCCCTCTGATGGCCAAACACTACTCAAAGATGGCGGCCGATGATTTTACCACCCCGGGACCCGGACCCGCTACAGCAGCGGTGGTCTCAACAATTACAATGCAGGTAAGAGGGAAAGATAACCCCAGCTTAAAAACAGGGGATAACAAAGTAAGAAGCAAACAAATATTAAACAGGTCAGTTTAAAATGCAGCGCGATGTAAAAGCGCAAAGTGCGAAGCGCTATGCAGGGAAATCCTTTACCTTGGCGAGGGAGAGCCTAGGACCGGTCGCCTTATATAGGCTAACATCCGCTACCCACAGAGCGCTAGTCCGCTCGTAATCCCCGCCCCTCTGATGGCCAAACACCACTCAAAGATGGCGGCCGATGATTTTACCACCCCGGGACACGGACCCGCTACAGCAGCGGTGGTCTCAACAATTACAATGCAGGTAAGAGGGAAAGATAACCCCAGCTTAAAAACAGGGGATAACAAAGTAAGAAGCAAACAAATATTAAACAGGTCAGTTTAAAATGCAGCGCGATGTAAAAGCGCAAAGTGCGAAGCGCTATGCAGGGAAATCCTTTACCTTGGCGAGGGAGAGCCTAGGACCGGTCGCCTTATATAGGCTAACATCCGCTACCCACAGAGCGCTAGTCCGCTCGTAATCCCCGCCCCTCTGATGGCCAAACACCACTCAAAGATGGCGGCCGATGATTTTACCACCCCGGGACCCGGACCGGCTACAGCAGCGGTGGTCTCAACAATTACAATGCAGGTAAGAGGGAAAGATAACCCCAGCTTAAAAACAGGGGATAACAAAGTAAGAAGCAAACAAATATTAAACAGGTCAGTTTAAAATGCAGCCTGATGTAAAAGCGCAAAGTGAGAAGCGCTATGCAGGGAAATCCTTTACCTTGGCGAGCAATTGGACAACCTTAATACAGGACTGCTGGTTTACAGAGGTAGAGTAGTCTACGGCTTACTAAGAGAGACAGAGTTTCAACTCCGAAATCTGCAAAACATATGATACCAATTAACAAATCAATATTCAGTATTTTTCCTTTTTTGCCTCTATTAAAGATCCATAAGGAGCATCTATGATCTTGAGCAAATAAGTTTCAATGTCGAGACTTGACCTAAAACCAGACTAGCGCAGACCCAGTAACTGGATTTCTGATTTATATTTCTTCAATTGGGTAGCTCCAGATTGTCCTAGGACTTTAGACAAAAGGGTAGCCCTGCAATGGGTCTCTTGGTAATAAAGTTTATTGGGGTCAATGTTAGATTTTCTTTTTAATAGCAGGTGAACATGTCGCACACATCTAGAATAGTGAGTGTCTTGCACTAGTGTGGAATGTTTCATTTCATGCAATACAGACAGGAGGGCATCAGCATGTTCCGTGGTAAGGGAAGGTGGCAATTTGTCAGCATGGTAGGATGAAGGCATAGTGCTTGAAAGGACTTTTTGAAAGTCAAATCCTGAAATAGGATTATAGAATGACCGTGGATACTGGCTGAGCTTTTCTGATTACAGGAATTTGCTTAGGCTCTGGTTGGAAAGCTAGGCAGTCAGTCATTTCTGATTTCTTTGCGACTTTTGTAGCTAGATCATTGCAGTTCGGAACATTAGGCAGTGGAGTTGTGGCTCCATTCATCTGGTCATGTATACATTTTTTTTAACTCCCTGGTCCAGTGTGAAGTTCATTCTTTTTGCCCTGATCACGCCCATTTTTTGACTGATACTGGTGGTAAACGACTCTGACGACACCCCGGGCTCAGCTAACCAGGCCCTGGGCCAGTGCTTTGATTAAAACGTTTATGGCAATTAAGTGTAATTACAATTGGTACTGACAACCTACCTCCAAGTACCTAGTATATGGTAGAGCAAGTAGGTTTAGAGGCCCAGCAGCTTTGAGAGACACCAGTGTGCACTACAGTGTTGCCTTCTGTCATTTTAAAATTCAGCCCCATTTTGCAAGCAGCTTTTAAATTGGAATTATATTCAAATTTGACTTTGGAATTAAAGGTACTTCCAAAGTATTAAACTACCTTACTTTTACATATAAGTCACCCATAAGATCTACAATGGGTGCCCCAAGTGTAGGGTGCCATGTTAAAATAAGCAGTGATGGTGTAGTTTCAAGATGTATGTTGGAAAATTTAACAAAAAAATACCTTTGGAAAAAATAAAAATAAATAAGCAGTGACATTTTAAAAGATGTTTTGAATGCCCTGGTTACAGAAAAGCTACCAACTTTGTTTTTTCGGTCGAGCCCGAGTCAGCGCACATACGCTGCTCTGCGAAACTTGTTGTGGTGGAGTATGGAATGGAAGCCCCGCCAACTCTCCGCCCATATTTTTCATTGGCATGTATCATTGCCCTTCGTACATGTTGGCTTCTGCTTCCTTAGTAGGTTTGTTAGTCCCTCCTTAGTACAGCCTTGTCTCCATCTGTAACCTCCCATGGCGACTGGCCCCTTTACTTGCGTGGTTACATAGTCTGTGTTCTTAAGTCTGTAGGCACTTTTTTCTTTAATGAAGTCTGCCGCTGGGGTCCAACATGGCGACACCAACGCAGCTATCTGCCACCCGGCTGCTTATCGATATTTTTAAAAAAGGTGGAAGCCAGCACACCAATATATAGGTGTCTCTCTGTGTCTCTGTCTCTCTGTCTCTCTCTCCACCCTCCCTCTCCCCCCTCCCCCCCTCTCCCTCTCCCCTCCTGGCTGATGAAGGGTAATACCCGGAAACCTGGTCCTAGGATGCTTGATTCCGGTCCAGGGAGGACTTGGCTTGGCAGTTCTGTCTGGACTGTTCCCATGAGGCACAGGGTCTAGACTGATTTACATATGACTGGGTCTAAACTGGGGTGGCATGGTAAGCAAAAGATCGATGGATTTAACCCAGACTGGGGGTGAATGTATGATTTATTCAGCATTCCGTCCATCATTTATTTGCGTTTCACTTTTAAATAAGAGTGCCTGCTCAGTTGTTTTTGTTTTAAGATACTTTTATTTCACCTTCTAGCCTTGCAGGCACACACCATTACTTCTGAGTTCCGAGTGCATTCTAAAATGAACTGCTATAGTTACACTGTGGACATCGGTTCCTATTTTTAAATTCTGTCGCATCTGCTTTTCCACCTTTTGTATCTTTCTCTTCTAGGTGGAATTGTTGTGCAGCAACCATCCAGGTGCAGTGTCATATACATTGAACTGCCATCCTTTATTAAAACGGGGACTCATGCACCTAAGGGGGCGTAAATTCACTATTTTTGGTCCTGATGAAGTGCCGCCTGATCCTTTGAGCAATATAGGCACGAAACAGATCGATCTCACTTTGCTATCTTGCTACATTGAGACCACACAATTGCACCACTGTTTTTATGTAGTCCTGGTACCCTCAATCTATAAAAATCGTTTCGGGCACCATAGTCTATTTTAGATATTCCTCACTTTTCACACCCTCGCATAGCCCCCTCACATGCATTCACCTAAATGACGTTTTAGGATCAAAAGACCTCAGACAAAGAGCCCCCTTGCCAGTCAGGCATTGCAGCACCGCCCAGACAAGGACCACCCAATGATGAAGCATGACACCCTAACGGGTATGTGAGGGAATTAAGATCTGATATTCAGGTCTCCCTGCGACTGCCACCCCTTGTAACCTCCCGGCCAATGAGGAACTACCCCTATTTTGATGACTAACCAAAGAGAAGGGGCAATAGGAACGAGAGACAGCAGTGACTAGTGTAGAAAGAGAATGATTGGTTCATCAACAAGTGCAGTGTTAGGCATGGCCGGAATGGTTCCTTGGCTAGTGAGAGAATCTGTGTCAGGAGGGAAGACATTAGGAGAGTGATAGGTTAGGGAAGTATTACTGAGCAATGGAGAGACTAAGAAGAGGATTTGTTGAGGCACAAATCTCAGGTTAACTATCACAGTTAGCATTGCCCTTTGGGTGTCAATGTGGTCACTGATGATACCTACCAGTGACTGGGTAACAGGGTGGCCGTCGGTGGTGTTAAAGGAGGGTTCGATTTAAGATCTTTCAGGAGGTTGAAGATGGTTGTGTATTTGCATTTCACAGTTTATCAGTTAAGTCACGACTGCAGGTTTTAATAGCTCACATTCTCATTCCCAAACACGTAGTGCTCATTGTGCTTATTAATGGGGTCAGTGTCCTCAAATTTTGCTTTATTGCAGTTTCTAATCTGTATTTTTTCTGTTTGGAACTCACTGCAGAAGTGACTCATTGCTGGTTTATAAGCAGTTAAATATCCATACAGCATAAGGCTCGAGTGCTGTGCTGAATCGTCACAGCAATTGTTTTTCTGCTGCTCCTACTGGGCCAGAATGGTCATATTCCTCCAAATAATCTTGTTAGCGGATGTGAAATTGTGAAATGACAAACTACATTCACATGGTTCTTTTTGTCTTACAATATGCAGAATGTTAACATAGTTACGCTGAACCCCCCCCCCCCTCCCCCCACCCACCGGACCTGTACGGACCCTATCTTTTCCAGTTCTCCATCACTCTTATTTCAACGAGCATTTACAATGCAATGGTTTCGCCTTTTGAAAAGTTTGAGCTATTGGCATTGTAAATGACCAAATTTGTATTTATGTGTTGGTTTTGAAAACAGATAAATAAACGTCATTGTCATTTACAATGCCAATAGTTGAATCTCTGGCAAATGCCACACAAAAACACGTGGGTTAGTTTAAGACACCCTGCCATACCTCAGATGCGCGCAATGGAGGGCTTACATACCTCAGTGAGGTACACTGTCATGTTTGCTTGTACTGAAGAGCTGCTCTGTGATGTTCCTTAAAGTGAGACACACACTTATGTTTTTTCGGTGTCTTATATCTCACTTTAGCCCGTGTGTTTTGGCCGGGGTTGCAGCACAGCGCCCATGGTTGAAGACAAAATAGTGCGTCCCTCACATAAGAACAGGGGGTGGGGCACTTGAAGTCCATCCTCCACCCCACGGAGGCAAAGACGGAAACGGAAAACAGACAGAAAACTAAGACGACAGCCACGAGCCAAATCGGGGCAAATCACTTAATCTATCTCCATGCATAAAAAAAACTGTGTTGTCAGGCACCGATCCAGCGTAGGGCTTCTGGCCCAGCACTTCATTCTTCTGCCAATTAGGCACTGGACACCGCACTCTTGGGAATACTAGCGCCTAGAAGCAAAGCAAGGTCTTCGCTCTGAATTGGCGCCAGCTAGAGGTCCACGGAATCCCCAACTCACCTGCTACCTCCCCGCTCACTTGTCCTCTTGCCTCTAATAATTCACGTATTTCAACAATAAACACCGCCGACCTTTTCTCAGATGTGAACACGCATTGCAACAGGTGCTTGCTTCCCTGTGTATTCCGCGGCCACACCCAGTGCGTTACTTTACATCAGGCCTGGTTTGTCACACAATATTCCTGCTTGGACAGTTTAGTCGATTCCATTACAAAAATAGGTTATATTACAATTCAGGTCACCTGACACCGTAATGTTACCGAGGAGGCACAGTGACGTGCCTGGGTTTTTAACAAGCTTATGCATTCAGGGAGTTATAGTACAGATTCGTGCAAGCACTTTTTTGCATAAGGACAAAGTCGAGGGTGTTGTAGTCAGCCCTCTGTGACATGGGGTCACATGATAACCGTAACAACAACCCCAGCATGCGAAGGCCTCTTGGGCGGGAGGCCGGACTGGTGCCCGATTTTCGCAAGGCCCTGTGCCCGGGGATATTGTTGCCATATATGGATGTGGTCTGTCGGCTAAACTGCTGACTGTTGGTGCTGGAAACCAGGGTTCGAGCCTCGCGGTTGCGTCCACATCCTGTGATTCTGGGCAAATCACTTAATCTTCCCATGCCTGAATGTGGATACGGTAGTCATGTAAAGCGCTCCAATACCTTCGTGTCGAGTTCGCGCTATATAAATATGCACAAAAAAAACCACGGCCATTTATTGTTTTAAGATCCCAAAAAGGTTAATAAACAAAATCGCATGCGTTCATTCTGCCCTTGTTTACTTTATTTATTCGTCAGAGATCGTTGACGTGGCTCTAGAACATATTTAAACGTGTTTTCTATTTATTTTTGCTGTTTGAAATATGTATAGATAAGACCTAAATATATCGGCTTTGGGTGATTTTGCTTATTTTTGTACCGGCCGTGACATTAAAGTACCGGTGAAGTCGGTAGAAACCCGGTCAGGTCACCTGGGCCTCAGGTGGCAACCCTACGAGGGAGCTGGGAGGTACAATTGAGCGCCTGCCTAAGTTGACCAGAAATATGCTGAAACACGTGTCCCTCCATTGTACACACCCTCCTGTCCATGAAATGCAGGGTCGAGTCCGAGAATCTAGAGCTTTTATGACGTCGAATTGAGTAGATTACCGCTTATGTGCGTTTTTGTTGCATTGTGGGACTTGAGGTCTTTTCCACGGTACAAACGCAGTTCAACAAACCAGAGTATGTAAAATAAGACAGGATATAAGGTATTACCTGCGGCGGGGTTGTTTTTAGGAACTCTGTATAGTTCCGCGAGAGGGAGGTGGTCGTACCCCAGTGAGGTGTAGCACATATATTTTTGCGTGGGTTAGTTTGAGACACCCTGCCATACCTCAGATGCGCGCAATGGATGGCTTACATACCTCAGTGAGGTACACTGTCATGTTTGCTTGTACTGAAGAGCTGCTCTGTGATGTTCCTTAAAGTGAGACACACACTTATGTTTTTTCTGTGTCTTATATCTCACTTTAAAATCCGTGTGTTTTGGCCGGGATTGCAGCACAGCGCCCATGGGTGAAGACAAAATAGTGCGTCCCTCACATAAGAACATGGGGGGCACTCTAAATTCGACATGCCTTTAAGTCCATCCTCCATCCTTTACAAATTAAAAAATACTAGAGCCATTCTTTGCAGCATTGCTCACAATTACAATGTAGAAATGATGTGACCATGACACTGATGAAATGTCGGCTTAAGAAAAATTTATTTAGGTTAATATCGGTCAGTTTCTTTGTTGATTTACTGACACTTTTTTTATCGAATTATTTACTTTTCTAGCATATGGGAAAACAGTCGCTTTTCTTAACATATGTTCTTTCCTGCACAACTTTCCATAGCAAGAAGAAATGCGTTACTTACCTGTAACAGCAGTTATCCAGTATTGGTGTCTTTCATAGATTCACATGCCTGAATCATTCCCCGTCGTCGAGACGGGAGTCCCCGGTACATAGAAAAGTAATGTCCTATAGACATACATAGAGAAAGTAGGCCTAAGGGCCTTGCCTTAGTAGCCTATCTATGTCCTTTTGTAAAAAGGACCAAATTCCAGAAGGTAGCCAATCAGCTACCACCTCCCTCTAGAACCTTCCTGTCAGGAGCCTCAGTCTCTCAGATTTTCGTACGCACTAAGCTAGGTAGGCGTAATATATGTTAGAGAGAGAGAGAGGTGAGACCTTCCAGGGGAGGCGGGAGGGTTGCATGTGAATCTATGAAAGACATCAATACTGGATAACTGCTGTTACAGGTAAGTAACGCATTTCTTATCCAGTATTATGGGTGTCTTTCATAGATTCACATGCCTGAATCAGAGTAGCAAGCAATATATTATGCACATTTCTGATGTAACAGCATAAGCAGTCTGAGATAATACATATCATGCGACTAAGAACCATCAACAAGTGACAAGAAGTAAGTAAATAAATGTGCATACCAGTGAAGTATGGTGGGAAGGAGGAAGGCTCACCTCACTGGAATAAGTGGCGAAGCACAGCCTGGCCCACAGCCGCATCCTGCATCAGTTCTGTATCCAGGCAGTAATGCCTGGTGAAGGTATGAGGCGATTTCCAGGTCGCCGCTCTGCAAATGTCCAGTATCAGCACTCCAGCGAATAGCGCCGCTGATGTGGACACAGCTCTTGTAGAATGAGCTCTCACCTTGGAATGTAATGGCCGTCCGGCCTTGTCGTGGCAAAAGGCAATTGCAGAAGATATCCATCTTGAGATACCCTGTTTGGAAAGTGGCATGCCTTTTCTAGGTCTGCTGAAAGCGATGAAAAGCGGATTAGTTTTTCTGAAGTTCTTGGTTTTATCTAGGTAACACTTGAGACACCTCTTCAGATCCAAAGAGTGCAGGGACTTTTCCGCTGCAGTGCTGGGATTTGGGAAAAATGAACGGAGGACCAGAGGTTCATTAAGGTGGAAGTCCGACGGGACCTTAGGTATAAATCGAGGATTAGTTCTTAAAATCACTCTATTTTCCTTGAATTGCATGAAAGGATCTTGTATGCAAAGGGCCTGTAGTTCGCTGACCCTCCTGGCTGAGGTCAGAGCAAGTAGGAGGGCTGTTTTCCAGGAGATGTATTTGACATCAGCCCTGTGGATGGGCTCGAAGGGGTGCTTCATCAGCTGGTTGAGCACCACGTTGAGATGCCATGATGGTGGAACTCTCCTTGGACGAGGAAAGGATCTGTAGAGCCCTTTAAGGAATTGTTTTATTAACCTGTGGGACCAGAGAGAGGGTCCTTTTGAAGTTCTTGTAAACCGGGAGATTGCTGCCAAATGCACTCTGATAGAAGCATGCGCAAGACCCGATTGTGCTAGTTGGTATGAAAGCAACTGCTCTGGGGTAACTTGAAATGGATGGAGACCTTTGTCTCTACACCAGATGCAAAAGTGTTTCCATTTTAAGGAATAGGTCTTATTTGTGCTATCAGCTCTTGCTTTTGCGAGGACATCAAGGAATGTCTAGTTGGTAGAACTCTCTGTACTCAGGAGCCATGCCGATAATTTGAGTGAGTTCAGGCTCCGATGAAGTACTTGGCCTTTGGACATCGTGAGAAGAGACGGATGTTGGCCTAGACGGATTGAAGGTTGGACTGAAAGGCGATGGAGGTCCGTGAACCAGTGCTGTCTCGGCCAGAACGGTGCAATCAGAACTAGGGTGCAGTGTTCCGTCTTCATTTTCCGAAGGACCCTTGAGATCAGGGGAAATGGCGGAAATGGGTACGCAAACACGTTGCGCCAGGCGATGGAAAATGCATTTCCTAGGGACCGCGATTGGGGATGCCAACTTGCGAAGTTACGGCATTTGCCGTTCTCCCTGGTGGCAAAGAGGTCTATCTGTGGTCTTCCCCATTCTGAGAAGATGTGGTTCAGCACTGTTTGGTCGAGTTCCCATTCGTGGGACAGCGATCTCCGTCTGCTCAGAGCGTCTGCTATGATTGTCCTTGCCTGGGACATACTCCGCTGTTAGAGTGATATTCTGGAGCACAAGCCAGTTCCAGATTCTTTGCAATTCGCGAGATAGGAACGCGTTCGCTTACACTCCCTGCTTGTTCAGGTAATGCATTGTTGTGGTGTTGTCGGTTCTGACAAGCACTGTGGAGTTCCTGATGCGCGGGAGGAAGGCTTGTAGAGAGAGAAAGACTGCTCTGAGTTCGAGGAGGTTTATGTGGAGTTGACGTTCCTGGTCTGTCCAATTGCCGCTGATCTGCAATTCTTGAAGGACCGCTCCCCATCCCTCGAGGGAGGCATCCGTAGTTATGACATGTGGAGTTGCAGGCAGCAGGAATGGTAGACCTTGCGAGAGGTTCCTGGGCGACATCCACCACAGCAAGGCTTTCGTGATCTGCTAAGTGAGGACTATGTGATCGTCGAAAGAGCCCATGCTCTGGGTCCACTGTCTGGCCAATGCCTCCTGCAGAGGGCGCATTTTGAGCCGGCAGTGTGGGACAAGCAGGATACACGAGGACATCATCCCTAGGAGGGACTTGAAAGTGCGAACCCGTATGGATGTCTTCGTGGTCAGTGCGGTAGCCAGCGAGACAAGTTTGTGTGTCCTTTCTAGAGATGGGAATGCTTTTGAGCATTTCGTATTCAAGGTTGCCCCGAGAAAGGTGAGAACTCGGGAAGGTTGCAAGGCAGATTTTTGGTAATTGAGTGTCAAACCCAGGTACTGGAAAAGATTGAGACAGGCGTTGAGGACTCAGCTGCGTCTTTCAGAGATGGAGCTTTCACCAGCCAGTCGTCCAGGTAAGGGAAGACCTGGTGTCCATGTTGACGTAGGAAAGCTGCCACAAGGGAGGACGCAGAATTGGTAGTGCTGACATGAGACTGCGAATCTGAGGAATTTACTGTGGCGTTTGTGGATAGGGATGTGGTAATATGCGTCTTGCAGGTCTAAAGACGTCATGAAGTCTCCCTCCTCCAGCGACCCTAGGATCTCTTGGATAGTGACCATGCGGAACGATTGACTCTTCAAGAATGTATTGAGTGCCCTGAGGTCTAGAACGGGCCTCCATTTCTTCGCCTTCTTCCGTATGAGAAAGAAGCGGGAATAGAATCCCTTCCCTTTTTGAGCTGAAGGAACTCGTTCTATTGCTCCTTTCTTCAACATGGAAGATACCTCTTGAAGGAGTAATCGTACATGCCTGTGTTGTAGTTGGCGAGGAGGAGTTGCTGGGGGAATTGAGGTGAATTCCAGTGAGTGTCCAAATTGTATCACTTTAAGTACCCACCGATCTGTAGTTATTGATTTCCAATTGTGGAGGAAGTGTGTTAGTTTCCCTCCAAGTTTGAAAGAACGAGATGGTAGAGGGACTGGCTGGAGGAAACGGTCATTGGCGTCCGCCAGTGGCCTTTCTCTGAGGTTTGCCCCTGTAGTTAGACCTTCCGTAGGAGGTCTGGCGGCTCTGTGGCTGTTGTCGCTGTTGGTACTGCGATCTGTTTTGGTTATAAGAGTAAGAGGTCTTGCTTTGGTACGATCCTCTGTAAGTGGGCTGACCTCTGCCCCTGCTCCCTCGAAAGGACTGGCTTTTGAACTGTAATGTGCCCAGTGCTCGTGCCGTATCCGTGTCCTTTTTGATGGTTTGTAAGGCCTCGTCGATCTTCTCGCCAAAGAGGTGCTGTCCGTCATAGGGCATGTCGAGGACCTTTGAATGCAAGGTTCAGCGAGGGGTTATGAGAGTGTTCAGAAATGTCGAGGCGCTCTACAGGTAGTGGTCAATGGGTAATTTAAGAAGTTAGGTGGTTGGTGCTACTTGATCTGAGATAACCCTTGTCTCAGAAAAAAGAAGGGGAGGGGGCCTCAACCTTCTGTGTACATAAATGCAATGTCAAGCGCACACAAGAAAAACCAGCTGACACGAGTAGGAGAATTGAAACAATACTAATTGAGTGGGGCGATAAGTGACAGCAAATTTAGTGGTGGGTGAATGGGTAGCACGCCTCCCCCACTGGCCTGCAACCCATTCACCCACCACTAAATTTGTTGTCACTTATCGCCCCCCTCAATTAGTATTGTTTCAATTCTCCTACTTTATTTCCCCAGCCCTGAAGAGTCACGGGTTTACCCCGGTGTTGACGAAACACGTGTCGGCTGGTTTTTCTTGTGAAACAAATACTTATATTGAATGAATAAACACCTTACAAGTCAAAGACATTGGAGTTGGATCCTATCCTTTTCATTATATGACTACCAAACTTAATTGCTAGACACTGATGCAGGTTGTGTGCGCTTGACATTACATTTATGTCGATGACCTTTGTTTGGACTTCTTGACGGAAGGATGTGGCTTTCAGCCAGCCTTGTCTTCTCAAGACCGCGGCTCCCGCCAGCTGTCTAAAGCCGGTCATTGCCACGTCTACAGCACAGTCAATGAGCTCGGATGCCGATGTTTGTCCTTCTTTTAAGGAGTGATTGGACTTCCTCCTTGAGATCATCAGGCAGTTCTGTGAGGTATGGTGCAATATCCTCCCACAGTTGTCTGTTGTAACGGCCTAGCAGCGCGATGGCATTAGCTATCTTAACGGTCATGGCCGATGTAGTAGAGAATCGTTTGCCAATGCCGTCTAATTTCCTTCCCTCCTTGTCCGGTGGAGCTGACAAAGGGGATGATGGATTCCTAGAGTTCTTTTGGGCCGCTTGGGTAACCACGGAATCTGGCTTAGGATGTCCAGTAAGGCATGCTGGAGCTGTCGACGGTGCCTTATACTTTTTGTCTAGCCTTGGAACCACAGCGGAGACCGAGGCTGGCGTCTGCATGAGCTGTTTTCATTGTTCCCAAATGTGATTAATGATGGGAATTGATCTGGAGGTTTTCTTGACAGGGTCCTTAAAATCGTACAAGAAACAGTCAGTTTCGTGAGATTCCATGGTCATGTGGAATCGTGTGGCCGCTCTCTCCACCAAATTTTGGAAACCGTCAATATCTGCTGGCGGCGAGTCTGAGGTAGTGGGTAGTCGTCGTCGACGATGAAAATGCTGACGACGTCGTCGTCGATACCGTCGTCGTCAATGTGGAGACAGAGACAGCAGAGACTGTTTTCTTTAGCGCTGATGGTAGTATCGACAAGCCCGTCGACGACGACTGCGCAGGCTTCCTGAAGGCAGGAGCCTCCTTGTCAGACGTTGTAGATGTTTCCTCAGAAGACTTTTTCGTAGTCTTTTTAGGAGGAACGTCTGTAGGGCTAGGGGAAGTAACCCTTGGCCTCTTCAAGGATATTTTAGAAGAAACTGAAGCCATCTCACCGTCCTCTGAAGACTCCAAGGTGTCTCTGGAGTTAAGTCTGTTTAACCAGAGCAGCAGTCGACCTTCTCTGTCTTTCAGTGTTTTTGTAGAAAAGGTTCTACAAATTCTACACTCTTTGGGAGAATGGTCAGGATAAAGACAGTACAGACAGGTTTCATGCTTGTCATCGACGTGGAGCCTCTTCTTACCACAAGAAGAGCATGCCCTGAAAAGACCCTTCTTCTGCTGGTCAGCCATAGTTGGTTTTTTAAAAAAAATATCCAAATTCTGTGAGGAAAAGAGAGAAAACGAGTAAAACCTGAGGAGAACTCAGGAGGAGACTCCCTAGCACAACGTGCGGTAGAAAATCTGAGAGACTGAAGCTCCTGACAGGAAGGTTCTAGAGGGAGGTGGTAGCTGATTGGCTACCTTCTGGAATTTGGTCCTTTTTACAAAAGGACATAGATAGGCTACTAAGGCAAGGCCCTTAGGCCTACTTTCTCTATGTATGTCTATAGGACATTACTTTTCTATGTACCGGGGACTCCCGTCTCGACGACGGGGAATGATTCAGGCATAGGAATCTATGAAAGACACCCATAATACTGGATAACTACAACTTCTCATACTGTCTCTAGTGACGTCGAAGTCAAATGGGTAAACTCTGTCTGAACCCTGCACACGTTGTATCTCTGCCAACCCTGGATACCATGATGCCCACGGTGGGGGTACAGGTGGGTTCCAGTAGTAAGAGGGTGCATGAACGCGCGTGGAATCGGGGCGTCGCTGCGGAGAGGACTTTACCTGTTAGATGCACTGTGCACAAGTACCATGGCAGCATCTCTCCTGTTAAAAGGAACCAGGCGCCCCAAAGTCTGGTTTGCAGGTCAGACATCCAGTGAGTGTCAGGGTTGTGCACACTTCCCCACCTTGTTGCGTGAAGAGATGTAAGTGCTGCTAATGATACCAGCAATTAGATGGACCATTTATCGCAACGTTCAGGTAATGAGCTCGCTGACAGAGGTGAACACGAGACATCATTTAGCCAACAGAACATATGCTCGAAGAGCTGCTGGCATGACTCCAGAGCGGAACATGTGTAATGCAGGTGTAATACAGGGGCACTGACTGCTCATTGTAATTAATGCGGCGATCCTGACAACACTGCCAGGGAGACAACCTGGGAAGTAATGAGTGGACGCATTCATCAGGAACAACTTCCTCTAGCTCCCAGAGGCACAGAACCTCGACACAAAAGAGGTGTCCAAGAACGCAGCCTTGTCCGTCAATGGTTTTAGATGCCTTACCTTGGAATGTGCAGGCAGAGGTCCTGAGAACAGTGAATGAGCACGGTCCGTGGTATTCAGCAGCGCTCCTGTGTGATGACAGTATGTCGGGTTACGCTGCACATTATCACGATAAAGTGCCACCCGTTGTTTGACAGCCAGTATACTCCGTGCAAGGGAGGCTGTCTGAGTTAAAATACCCCGTCATTTCACCTCCACGTAGCCTCGCTTTAAAGCAGCTTGTCCGTCTGCAGCTCGTCCGACATCGGCCAGCGGCCTCAGTGCGCAGCCCACCCCTTCCAAAGACACGTCCAAAATGGCCAAAACATGCAGAGAAAAAAAAAACACCGCCCACTGCCGCATAACGCACGAAAATGGGCGGGAACGCCCACGAATCTGCTCGCAGAATGACGAGCAGATCTCTCTTCCAATGGCTAGCCTCCATTTATGGAGCTAGCCAATGGAAAGAGAGGGTGGGACAACACACACATACTGTAAACATTAGATTTCGCCTGCGCCGAAAAGCTGCGCGGTGCGCAGCTTTCGACAGGCGAAACCTAAAAAAACCCTGCCTCTCCCAAGCTACATTGCACTCTGTATAGACCTTAGAAGCACGTTGACAAAGAGAACCTGAAAATACATTATACTTTCTTTGCACAGAAAAGTTAGCTACCCTCTCCACGGCAGTAACCCACTTTAACAAAGCTATTACAGAAGCCTTAGACAACCTCGCCCCTCTCAAACCGTACAAGGGCAGAAAAACTCTCTCAGACAAGTGGTATACCCCCGAACTGAAGGAATACAAGCGGCTCTGTCAATGCCTCAAACGCATCTAGTTCCGCTCTGAAATTTAGCCTGCTCCTTTCAGGAAAAGATTAAATCGATCCATTTTGATTTTGTCCCAAACTCCTTGGAGTTCCTCAACGATAACCCACAACTGAAAAGAGATGCACCTTTGCAAACTTTGCACATTAGGCACCACAGCAGTAGGGAAAGCTATCCAATCTATTCGATTTGTCACCCCCCCATGACCATTGCCCCCACTTTATTCTTTCTTCCAATGCCAACTTATTCAGAGCCTTCCTAAAGCTCCATTTAACTCCCTTGCAACACAGCAAACCTTCAGACTAGATGGAAGCAAGTCAGCGCACTCCTGTTGCTGAAGGAACCCTTGACAGACCCACTCAAATCTGCAAACTACAGGTCTATCTCACTTTTCCTGTATCCGGCAAAAGTTATTGAAACCCTTATCAATGCCCAGTTGACCTCTTATTTGGAAAGTAACAACTTATTGGATCCCTTGCAATCTGATTTTAGAGCAGCTCACAGCAGAGGGAGTGCCTTGCTGACCGCTACTGACAATGTCAGATGCAGTCTGAATAAGGGCAGGCTAACCACTGTTACCATCTCAACTTATGTGCAGCATTTGACACTGTACCCCATGCGATATTAACTACAGGTCTGCATGATACTAGCATATATTGTAAGGCTTGTAATTGTTCCAGGCTTTTCTACCCAATGGATCCCAAACTGTTTAACTACCACCACATACTTATGATCCAGTTAAAATCTCTTGTGGAATCCCTCAGGGGTCCACTCTCACCCCCAATCTTTTTAACATTTCCATGGCCCCTGTAGTCACCCTCATCAAATCATTTAACTTTGATATATGGTCTCTTACGCAGATTATACTCTACTGGCAGAAAATCTTGAAGCGACTTGAGTTAAGTTCCCAGTATGCATGTGTGCCATCGGTCACTAGATGAAGGTAAGTGCTTAAAGTTAAATGGGGAAAGGACAGATCATCCTATTCAGTGAAGCAACCACACTGTGGCAATTGGTTGGTGGCCTAAGGAATTCGGTTTTCATCCTTCCCATCAGAATCAGTCAGAGATCTGGGCATCATCTTGGATAATGTATCCAAGTAGAGGAACTCAAGAGTGTAAGCCGAGATTGGAGCTCTGCATCCAAAGCCAGCAACTTGGATAGATTTCAGATGTACATTTCACGGTGCTGACACCTGCATGCCTGGCCTCAACTTAACAGTTAATTATTCAGGGGTTCAAACATTAAAGGCAATTACTTAAATTACCAGAGAGGGTAAGGTACAATGGCAGGAGGCAGTGGCTCTCTGAAATGTTCTGGATTCTCAACATAACCAATCTTATAGCTTCGAAAATAGTACACTTGTTTGGGGGATAAGGCAGGTGTGGTGGTGAGGTTTTGACAGTTTGCTTGCCAATTGTCTGCACATACACAGGGCACTTATTCACCTAGTAAGCCAGACAAGAGTTTTTCAGAAGAATCATTAAATATTATTTTGGCTCCTTTTAAGGTGTGAAAGCACCAAGTTTTCATGAAGTGCTTCAAACTTGTACTTTAGCCTGCTTCTGGGCATGCCTATTTTGAACAACAATGGTTTGAACAAGCATGCAATCACATGTAGTTCAGGCCAGAACCAACTTCTGCTCTGCCAAACCCCACCCACCTTAAGAATGTGATGCTCGACCAAGCCGAAATGATCATCTTTTGACTAGTTCTATTAATGGCCATAAGGAGACGTGTTGATATTCTACAAAACACAGAATGAACAAATCGGTAGTAGGCACTCACTGAGCGTTTCTCCACTTATTTATTTATTTATTTAGTACGTTTCCTTTTCAGCTGCCATGTAGAGGTGTTCTAGAAGATAAGCTGCACAATGGACATACATTTGCTCAAGAAGGAGACCCAGACAGCAAATTAAAGCGAATTGATTTTGCATCAAGAAAACTCACACTTTCTCAAACAATGGAAACAAGCATTTGCAATGCAATAGGTTTCGCATTTGCGAGAGTTTGTGCTATTGGCATTGTAAATGACAAAGCCTTTTATTTATGTGTTTGAAAACTTGCAAGCTGTGCGTAAACAAGCACTTTGTACTTATAGTCCTTGCTTATAAGAAGCAAGGCTGGCAGGCTGGGAGTTACTCACTTAAGTGTGAATTAGTGTAGGGGACAACCTTCTGCTATGAGACACACTGATGGGTGGGTGTGTGAATGAGAGGTGACTTTGTACGAAAGACGTTTGCAACCTCCACGCCCAAAAAATGGCCTGGGATGCCCTGCGTCTGGAAAGGCGAGGGTTAGTTGTTCGGATAAAGTTATGCCAAACAATCACATTGCAGCTGGTACCAGGGGTGGTGACAGACCCCCATCCACCCCCGGTGTGTTCCACCCACCTGTACTGGGTGTCACTGAGAAAGTTAAAGAAAATGTTTTCCTTTGGTCGGGGTCTGTATTAAAGCAATACACGCCTCAAAGGCTAATACACATTCAACACACCTCAAACACCATTCAGAACGTATGAAAGCACTTATAAAGAAATAATTATACAAAAAGTTGTATCTATTGCTCAATAAAAACATATACCATTTCACAGTATTTCGTTACAATTATAAATGTTAATTTGGATCCTATTTAGACAACAGAGGGCATAGGTCTTAATTCCCTGTCACAATTACACCGCTGAATTATCCAAATTTAACAGAAAAGTCAAGACGCAGAGTGTTCTATTCTGCATGTACCTGAAGTCTTATGGTTGCAGGCAACAGAAAAACAAAGGCACATCCAAAAAACTGCCACCTGGGGGTTGGAAGTGGTGCCTAACACACAGAAAACGAGATTAATTATGATTGTATGAGTGACTTGATAAAGATCCTTGGGGAACAAACTACACGTATAACCTTCTTGGACTCAATACGAACTTGCCAACACAGAGTCCATGCATAACACCACAACATAATACAAGTGCAAATAGTGAAGAGTGACAAACAAAATTCTGAGTATAACAAATAAAATGTAAATGAAATTCAGAAGAAGAAGAAGCTTAATGAGTCCAATCACAAGTCCATTAGGAATTCTTACAGCACAATTATTGGGGAAAGTGGCACCATCAAAAACAAATTATTCTGAAGCTAGTCGTTGGCACAAGCTACCAACACAAGGAATCAATGGTGCTCCCTCAATCAAGTTTTGTTATTAAACAGTTTTGAAATTCTTTAAAAAACGGCAAGTTATCTAATTTCTAAGCATAAGTGCTGCAGTCATGGACTGTTTCAGCCTCCCTATCGTTTCTGTCTTCCATGCTGTGTCAAGAAAAGTTGACCTTATCCTGACACAAAATCTTTGGATAAAAAAAGACAGCATTAAAAAAAAATGTCAACTAGTTCAACTCTGGTTGACATCATTTTAATTACAAAACTGTATTTCCTGCTTGTGCTTTTGTTCATAATCGCCGTCCCTTCATAAGTGAGGATTTGAGCATGGCCTTTTATTATAAACTGAGCATCTTAACTTTATTTCAAAGATTGAGTTCTATTTGAAGGGAACTCGAGTCCTTCTGGACACTAATGGCGAGAAAAAATCTTAACACGCATCATCAGGCAGCCTGTCACCACTTTGAATAATTAGAGTCCTACGTCACACTACCGACAGCACATGGGCACTCTGAAGCTCAGATGAAAAGTAAGTGGCTCTTTGCAGGATCAGCTCTAAAATCGGCTTAACAGGCTGTATAACCTGAAGCCAAAACTTGAGAAAATGGTGCGGCCCCGGTTGAAGACGTAAGAAAGATTTATTCTCCCATGAAGGAAGGAGGCGACTCCAGTAGCGGCAGAAGCCTTTTGTGGGGATCCTCTTGCAGCGAGTAACGGAGAACGTGCGACAAGTTGAAATCTAAGCTTAGGGTGATCAAGTGTCCCGGTTTTCACCATCTGTCCTGTGAAATTTCTAATATAGTTAACATACGTCCCTGCTTTCAGGGAGGCTTGCCTTAAGAAAGAGACACGTTTTCTTGTGCTCCAGCACAACCGGCAGCCTATGATGCAACGCGTGTACGCTGAATTTCCCCACGGTGCCTCGTCGACTGTTCCATGTTAGTAGTGAGCACTGTTAATTGCATCTGTATGCGCCCTTCGGTTTATGCAAAACGGCATTCCTTTTTTATGTTCGTGGAATGTCCCGGTATTTGGTTTCCAAAATCTGGCCATCCTAAAATACACTCTGCGTAGCTGCTCTGTCGCACAACACACCACTCGGCGATATGTAAAATACATTTTTTACATTTACACCACTCGGAAATACATATCATGGTTTCCAAAACCAGTTAAAGGCATCCAAAACTGCAGAAATCTCGAGCTTACTAAGGTAAGCGTCAGCAGGACGGTGTCCTTTCTGAAGGAAATAGTGGCGCGGGCCCATTTCTTACCATCCTGATGCTAGGTAACATGAGACAGTAAGTGGCTTCGCCGTCCAGACTGTCTGCCAATGGTAAACGTGCAGGGGGCGGCCACAAATCATTTCCCTAACACTCATACTCGCCCACTGACCACTCCTCCATATAACGGTTCATACTGCAGTCTGCGAAGGGAACGCGTGTACACATAGTCACACACCACACTACCGAAAAGTGCTGCGATGCCATGATAATGACAGATGTTGTACAGTGCATTTCCATTGCAAAGAAGAGCGTATTGTGTAGAGCTATAATTAAATAGAATGCATACCGTGACCCTGAGCGTCATGTTATAGGTCTCAGTGAGACAGACCTGCCAACTTGAAAAAGATATTTCATCGTGTGAGGAGGGGTGGTGACTTGTGCAGAGAAATACCTAAGAATTATTAAACAAGTCCGGTCCCGGGCCGGCCAGCCAATCACAGCACGGCCCAGGGAATGACGTCACGGGGGTGTCCCGGCCGGCAGCCAATGACAGCGCGGCCCAGGACAAAGGGGCGGGACTTAAAAAAAGACCGAGAAACGCCCCCGAATCGAGTTTTCACGGGAAAGCGTGATTGACAGCCTCTGTCTCCCAATGGCTAGCCTCCATTTATGGAGCTAGCCAATGGGAGACAGAGGCGGGACCAAAGCCCCATATGTAGGATCAAGAGATTTCGCCCTGGGCGGAGCAACTACTACGCAGTTGCAACGCCAGGGCGAAACCTAAAAACCGAGTGCAATGGCAAAGGAAGGGAAGGGAATATAGTATTGAGGAGTCGAGAGGTGAGGGTAGAACAGGGTTCTATTGAACAGGCCCTTTCTTCTATACAATATCTTCAAATTATTTTTTTTCATTTGATCACCTTGTACAGCCAGAGTTGAGAACAAAGGGTGGGAGCGGTGCCGCTGACCAGGTTCAAGTCAAAGATAGACTAGTCACACAAACCCATGAAATAATGAGCATAAACACATTCAGTCACCACCAGTGATGTAATGGCATCTATCCAGTGAAGGTATGCACCTGGAAAAGATTAAATCAACTCAGCCCGAAATACACGTAGTTTCCAGGTAAGACTGCATCTGTACCAATCCCAGTTCAGAAAAGCAGCAGTTAGCTATAAATTAGGTTCCTTACTTCCCGCCCTGCCCCCAGCTGAATGCCACAGTCATAGAAACCTGCGCCTTCTTGCAGCTCTAATAAAACAGTGCCTCGCCATCTTGGCCATCCGGGAGGCCTTGACTAAAAACTTCAGCAGATCTAGAACATGGCGGCTGTGAGACTGCTGTGCAATCTACGGACATCAACCATTACTCAGCAGGTGACTGTCTCCTCACGGACTTCCAGCAAAAAACAGAAATCATTTTGAATTGCAGTACACTGCCCATCGGGCTTAGTATAAGACGTGACCGGGTTTTTTGATCCATCTTGTACCGCCTTATATTCCAGGAGTCGTTTGACATCTAGCACTCACAACCAATCTGTGACTGGGGGTGAGGGTCTGAAAAGTGTCAGCGCTCCGTCCATCATCTCCTACTGCCATCTAGCACGCTGCATTTTCTCAGCATCCCCCAATGTGCTGTGGCCGCAAGACCTCTTCAGGTTCTAGGACTGAAGCTCTGGAGCCCTCTGCTGCTTCAGCTCCATTGACAGAGGATCACTTGAAGTTTTGGGAAGCAAGGAAAATATTATCTCTTGTTTGCTTGCAAGATTTCTGGGTATGCTCGGTGGTGCTTGGGCCCTAGGCTCCTGTTCGGAGTCTGTTGGGGGTCGGTAGGCCTCGTTTCTGCGGAGGGATGTTTTATAAAGTACTTTGGCACGGTTTCTACGACTGAAAAAACGGTCTACGTTTCTGGGATAAGTAACATAAACTTACAGAGGTATTCAACATCAAAAATAAAGAGAAATTAAAAGAATTATCAACTATACACAGAGAAAACAGTTAGTTCATATCATAAATATCTGCAAGTGATCACAGAAACAGACTGTAAGGCTTGGCCAAATTCAATAAGCAGCTGAAATCGAACACTTCCCGTTCTCACTGAAACAGGATACGCCATGCCTCCACCTTTCACAGTGCCAAAAGCCAAGCCCAGAACTGCCAAGAACATGAACACGCTCGCCAAGGAATCCGTCCTGTTCACTAGCCGGTCTCCTCGTGGCCTACTGCAGCTTCAGGAACCTTAGGCCCTCAACCAGAATAGGAAGAACACATATTTCACACATTTGATCTTGGTGCGATTTAGTTGGCCCGGTTCAGGAAATACACAATTTGTAACTCTTACAACAAGCACTGGCAAAGCCTATAGGTCTTGCCTATGCAAGATATTGGTTCTCGCAATAAGTGTTAGCCAGGTTGTACACCAGTATAGCTGCTGTTCAGCATGGTTAAAAGTTACTGGCGCAGAGGAGAGTGCCGTGGAACATCAGAGTGGAATGGCGAAGAGTGGAGTGTCGTAGAGAGGAGTAGCATAGCATGTTGGGTATTCGAGTGGCATGCAGAGGACTGAACTGCTGTAGCATGCATTGGTAGAGTGTTGCAGTATAGTAGCGTAGAGTAAGGCATCACAGAATTCCGCAGCATACAATGCTGCGTCGTAGAATGCAGTGACATATATGAGAGTGTTGCATTGTAGAGTACAGTGGCATAGAGTACAGTGGGGCAGAATGGAATGGTGTAGAGTGCAGTGGTGCAGAACAGAGTGGCTGTGTGCAGTGGTGCAAAGTTGAGTATAGTGTGGTAGAGTGCAGTGGCGTAGAGTGGAATGAAGCAGAGTGTGGTGGAATGCAGTGATGCAGAGAAGAGTGGTGTAGAGTGCATTGGCATAGAATGCAGTACAGAGTAGAGTGGCAGAGTATAGTGTTGCAGAGTAGAGTGTCGGAGAGTGCAGTAGCGTAGAGTGCTTTGGTGTAGAGTGCAGTGGTATAGAATAGAGCAGTATAGAATAGAGTGGCGCAGAGTAGAGTGTAGTGGCGTAGAGTAGCGTAGAGTGGACTGGTGTAGAGTATGCAGAGAATAGTGGCCTAGTGTGCAGTGGCATACAGTGCAGTGCCATAGATTTCAGTTTCATATAATGCAGCAGTGTATTTTAGAGTGATGCATAGTAGAGTGCAGTGGCATAGAGTGCAGTGGTGCAGAGTAGAGTATCAGTTGCGTAGAGTGGTGCAGAGTAGAGTATAGTGCTGCACAATGCAGTGACAGAGAAGATTGCTGCACAGTGCAGTGGCGTAGATTTGAGTGCTGCAGAGTGTAGTTAGGGTAAAAACTGATTTGTATATGGCTGGGTCCAAACTGGGGTGGCATGGTGAGCAAAAGAACAATGCATTAAACCTAGATCTTTTGAAGTGGGGGTGAATGTTTGCATTGTTCAGCATTCCGTCCATCAATTGTTCCCTTTGCATTTGTTGCCCTAAGAGGGAAGGGTATGCCCAGACATGAGTTTTGTGCTCACTGCGACACTGGATTCAAGCTAGCCTGGCTGATGAGGGGTGATGCTTCGAAACCGGTCCCAGGATGCTGGTTTCCGGTCCAGGGAAGACCTGGTTTGGCAGTTCGGGCTGAATGAACTGCTTCCATGACGCACAGGGTCAAGACTAATTTGCATAGGGATGGGCCAGAAGTGGGGTGGCGTGGTGAGCAAAAGAACGATCGATTAAACCCAGATCTTTGTGAGTGGGGGTGAATGTTTGCATTGTTCAGCATTCGGTCCATCAATTGTTCCTTTTGCAAAGTGTAATGGCATGGTGGAGTGATGCAGAGTACAGTGGCGTAGAGTGCAGTAGTGCAGAGTGCAGTTGTGCACAGTAGTGTAGAGGTGCATAAAGTAGAGTGGATTAGTGTAGAGTGCATTGGAGTAGAGTGTTGCAGAGTGTAGCGGCATAGATAGCAGCATTGCACTCAGTGCAGTTCTCCAACGTGGGGTGATGCATAGTAGAGGGGATGATAGACGGAGTGTTGAACAATGCAGGCACTCACCCCCAGTCAACTGATCTGGGTTTAATCCATCCTCATTCTTTAGCTCACTCCGCCCATCATCCCCTTTGGTGTTGCTTTGTTTGACCTAAGTTGGCAGGGTATGCCCAGACGTGGGTCCCTTGCTCACTTTGCCACTGGATTCAAGCTAGCCTGGTTGATCCTGGCTGATTAGCCAGAAACCGGTCCCAGGATGCTTGTTTCCGGTCCAGGGAAGACATGGCTTGGCAGTTTGGGCTGAACTGTTTCCATGAGGCACAGGGTCAGACTGATTTGCATATGGCCATGTCTGAACTGGGGTAGCGGAGTGAGCTAAAGAATGATGATGGATTAAACCCAGATCAGTTGACTGGGGGTGAGTGCTTGCAATGTTCAACACTCCGTCCCCTTCGGTTTTGCTTAGTTCAGATGAACACCAAACGATAGACCATCATGAAGAAACGGACAGATTTACTAAGTGTTTTTACAAACTCTCGCAGTCAGAATAGGTGGCGGAACCCTCAAAACATTTTTGCTACCTACTCACAGCATTTTTATCGCTATTTGAAAGGAGCGTGTTGTATCAATGTTTTCCAACGCAAATCCAGTCCCAAATTATTGAAAAATTACTGACTTCCGATTTGGGACCTCTACTCTGTTAGTTTTTTTTCTTTTTTTTTATTTGCTTGGGGAGGAGGCAGGTTACATTGAGAATTAATAAGAATTGGAATTGTTTTAACCGATCTATTTCAGTACATAGGTCAGGTCTAAAAAATACTGGTTGACAACGATGTGTGTATGTGAGAGAGAGACCGTAAGTAAGCATGAACAACAGAGTGAGACTAAAGAACCTGAAGTGCCGAGTTCTACCATTGAGAAAGGAAGTGAGGCTATCTGAGGCCTTATCCCAGATGCCAATGGAATAAAGACAACTGAAGCGGTTGGAACTGGAAACTGTATTAAAGGCAGTACGGAGATCTGAGCGGAGATCTGAGTATCAGTGCTGCTCTGCTACCTTGAGCTGTGTTAGTCTGTAAGTATTCCGGAAAAGACAGAAACACAACACTCACTACATACAGAGTCCTTAAGTCAACTTGGGAGACGCCTAAAAGATAATTGTAAATCAACAAAATCAGATCTCTCACTTTACCTCCTTCTCAGGAAGTAGGACAATGTAATGCACCAACTATCTGAAGGAAGGAAGAGGAAATTAGGGGAGGGTGACGTCTTAAAGGTGGTCACATCAGAAATATGTCCGAGTTTTAGAAATACCAAAACGATGGACCCTGCACAGAAAAGGTTTATCCTCCTCTGCTTTTTAAGTTCATCCTGGGGACAACCACAAGTCATTGATTTGATGGTCTTAGAGTTCTGGTAGGGCAATAGAGATTAAGGGCCAGCTGTATCAAAGGGTTTTGCCCATTCTGTGTCTATGGGGAAATGTGTTGATACATATGGCCCTAAATGTCTCTCTCACATAGTAAGGGTCCAAGTCATTTATAACTATGAACATTAGACAACCCAACCCAGTTAGAAGCTACTGTGGTCATTGTAACCTGGGCTGGTGGACCAGGGTTGATGGGAGCGCTTGTAGTAGGGTCGGGGTCAGGTCTTATGGTTGTACCAGGTTGCACGTTAGGGACGAGATGGACACCAGGTCTTGCAGGCAAAGAGGGTTTTATTGTGATTGCACGTTTTGAATTGAGCATTAAAGTTCTCCTGGTTCTAAATGTGAGTCTTTCCCTGGCAAACTGGCTGGGATCCGTTTTGGCAGCAGGGGTGTTCGCTTCTCCGTTTTCAGGTCCCCGGGCTTTTTCTTCTAGGTCTGGTCAGGGAGGACGGCTCGCCGCTCCGGATCCCATGAAAAGGAAGACCAACAGAGAGGGAACCGTTAGTTCAGCTGTCTTCCGGGGAGTGCACCTTTTGGGACCGTGTGTAGTGAGGTAGGGAGGGGGTCACCAGTTTTCAACGTGCAGCTCAACTACTGTCGGTGACGTGGGGAGGCTACAGGAGGTGAGGGTTAAACGCGGGGTAAAGGAAACAGTAGGAAGGGGAAGACGCGGGACAAACTAACACGGGGCTATTTACTCTATTTACACAAGCTTTCTTCCCGCCCACACCGCCATACGCTGCCGTACCTGGGTCAGCCACGCTCCTCCCCTGGGAGAGTGGCACGGCGCCTCACGGGGTCGTTGGCCTCCTGGCACACCGTTGGTCTCGTCTTCTCCTCCTCCGGGATGTTCCTCGGGGTTTCTTCGTTGTCCTCCGCAATCGCCTTCTTCTCTCCTTCCAAACCGCTCTCCGTCGCCGCTCCTCGCCTTCTCCTCCTCCGGGGTGATGTCACACCCCTCGTGCATTACTTCCTGTGATTTAACCAGTCCGAGCTCACTGACGTACACAGGAGGAGTGGTCTCCTCCTCCTCCGAGAACGCCCACTTAAAGGCGCCGTGTTCCTCATCCAGGTCGTCCAGTCCGGTCTCCCAGGGGTCCCTCTGTAAGGAAGGAGGCACAACAGGGTCATTTCCGGGAGCCCACCACTCCTCGGATACATTCCGCCCCACTCCGTTACAGTCATGAACTAGGAGCCAATGGAGGGAGGGCCTGGCATGGCCTGGGTGATCAGCTTCTTTGTCCCAAGTCCCACAAAGCGGTAAAAGTTTTTGGACACACTGTAAACGTTGAATCCGGTATACAGGTACAGCTGCATAAAGAATATTACCACTCTTTATTTACAAGTTACCATTCACTCCTGCAATCACAAATTTATGACAGGGAGATAAAAGAAGAGAACAGGTCCAAGCATTCAATCAGTGCAGACAGTCCTAGAACACAACCGATTTGTGCAGATTTAGACATATTAGTGTCAGAGTGGAATCCTACATTTTCTACTTTAGATAGGGAAAACATTGTCTAAATAGTGTAGAAAGTGTGTGAAAGTAGCCATTCCAAAAGGTTGATTTATGTTTTAGATTTGTTGAGTTATAGCGAGCAAATTTCCATTCATGATTGGGCCTCAACAAATTGGATCAGAAGCTCTACTTTTGAGGCTCTATCTTTTGTGAATTTAATGTATACTTGTGTACTGCCTGGATATTACTGAATGTCTCTCTGGCACTCTCAATGTGGCAAGGCACTGGTTAAACAAGGTAGGTGAGAGTGGAGGGCACTGCGAACCTCCCCAGGTAGATGTACTTTCGAAGGCAGAAAAAAACCTGAAGAGACATGTTAGCCCTGATTCTGAAGGAAGGATTCAAAACATCTTAATGAGAGTGTGTGCATCGTCCCAGAGTCTGATCTGTTCAATGAAGCCTGATTTGGGGAAGAGAATGACATCTAGTTGTTTCTGAAATTGAGAAATTTGTCCAGCAGTAATTGGTTAGTAATTGCTCTATAGTTCCGCGAGGCTGATATGTCTGAGGTTTGCCTAAAAAGCTGTATTAGACAGAAAGTCCAGGAATATCCATTATTATTGTATTGAAATCATTATAAGAGTGGTGGTAAGAAGCCATGCTAGGGCAAAACCAATGGGCTTCAGGGAGGAAAATTAATGTCATTGCAAGATCGGAGGTTACCATTATACACAAACATTTTATTGCTGCCCCAACATGCATCCATTTACAGAACATTTAACCCATCATAAATACAAATATTCCACTTTAGAATATCCAGAACAGTATATAACCATGTCGCAATGTCATAGTCCTCTTTTATATGCTGCTCCTCAACAAGATAAGTACCTCACATTATTTGCTATGAAGTCTTACTTTGAGTATTCTTGATGTTATGTTATCACATCTGCTTACTGTTTTTGGTACGTAGGTGTTATTGGTTTCCCCCTCCATTTTATGGTTGGGTTAGCACGTGTTTCCATTTAAATGATTTCTGCTTTATGGGCGCCTTATGAGTGACAGGTAGGTGTTCATAGTTTTGTTTGTTTTTTAAAATCGGCCCTCTGCCATTTTGTGGAGCTTTCGGCCTGAATTATGGGCTTTTTATGGAGCCACAGAACGCCTCCCGCTTTGCAGGCGTTTTACCCTCGGCCCGCTGCACCTTCAAAGGACGAGCGGCCAGGGGAAAGGGAAGTCCGTTGCTTTCAGCGTCAAAGACGCACTTCCTCGCTATGCAGTGCTTAGAGCTTGTAAGGCTGAATCGGCAGACGGGATGTCTCCCGGTCTTTGTTATTGATTACTGCCAAGTCCCAATGACAGAGGGCTCGACTTATTTGGTGGCCATGCTTGTTTGGGCTTGACGCCTTGTGCCTAGCGCATTTGGCACGCAAAGCGTTGCCATGGGAATGCATGTTAAGTAACTGTTGCAGTTATTTTGTAAAAAGTCAGCTGTAGGTAAAGAAAGATCTTGTGACAAGCAATACTGGATAGATGAGGGTGTCAGTTATGGACAGCCATCCCCTTGTCTTATCTTATTTATGTGCAGAAAGTAAGTCAATATTTTCACTTAGTTGCATCAAAATTTGAACCCCTTTGTAGCAACAAAAAGTGAAAAACAAGTCACGTTCCAGCTTTAAAGGCCACTTGGGTTCGCAATAAGCCTTAATAAAAATTTTGTCACAATGCAATTTTTTTTTTGCTGCGTTAATAGTCAATCTGCATTTTCTTATACAAAATCTACATATACAAAACATCTGTTGATGGTATTGCAGCGCTCCAGTACCAAGAGGCCACCAAAGAAAGTGTGGAAAAAAAAAATCACACAATATAAGGGGAGCCCTCTTGCAGACCATGCCAGCAATAAACTGCTGTGGTAGTATGCATGGCCTGGAGTTGGGGGGTTTGAGGGTGGCAGCTGAAAATCAAAGTGCAAAGGCCAGGGCTGATGTCTATGAAAGGTTGCCGCTTCTACCTCACCCAGTGTAACTGTTGAAGAACCTGAGCAGGGCCTATTCGGGACCATCTGTGACACTGTGCTCTCTGCTGCAATCATAGAGAGGAAATATGGAGGACATGGAAGATGCACTGCACTGGCGACCAGTAAATGGACTTGGGTACATGAGCAGCGGGCAGCTCTTCCCCCTCTTTCTCTCTAGCATCCTTGATCAACATTACTTCTCCCCCTCATTCTTCTTCTGTGCACGGTTGTCAATTCCCTTTTCCACCCTCTTCCCAAAATTTTTAATTGGATGGTTGCCACTAAACACCATGCTGGGAGAAAGCAACTAGGGCCTTAAGGGTGTTATCATCCAAGAAAGGACACTGAACAATGAGATAGCGGCAGTGTTAACAATATTAATGGCCATACAAGCATGCTGCTAGAGAGCTGCGAGTAGGAAGAGACCCATGGTCACTCTGCCCCTGAATTGACAGAAGAGTACCAGAGGCAATCTAGAGGAAGCTAGCCAGCCTATATGTAGCCCCCCAAGAATGCCTTTTATCGCAATTACATTTATTATGGAACCATTGGTATGGAAGGTTGGGAGGGTGGGGTGTGTGAGAAGTTGGCCTGGTATATGATGCTCACTAGTTCTAGTGATCACCTTGTACCATGCCAAGCAACCCTTATGGTGCAGGTTGTAAAGTCAACCTTATAGACAAGCTATCCTAGGGGTAGCATGGACTAAGCAGTCTTAGGCTAAACTCTGTAAAGGCATGTGAAGCAAGCTGTTTTTCCATACACAATCCCTTGAATACCAAATGAAAGGACACCACACAGATATATATTGAAAATATATATAGATTTATTTCTACAAATATCCCTGATCCTCTTTATGAGCACAGAAGCAAATGCGTTAAAACAAAAACACAGTTAAAATACACAAAAGTTGCACAATTTTGGATGAGCCCTAGGGGCCACCTAAACCATATACTAAAATAGTGGTATAAGAACCACTATGGGGAAAGTGAAGAGGCCTAGGGCATCGCTGGAGCTGTTCGGGACTAGCAGTGAAGAAGTCGGGAAAGGCCCGCGGGACTCTGGTGCAGTGCGGAAAGTGCACGCTTTACCAATGCAATGTCAATGGTGCGTAAAAGTTACAAAGTTAGTTAAAAAGGAACCTTCCGAGTGACCTAGAAGGATGAAACTTTAGACACAGACCCTAGAGGTGTGTACCAGTGTGGGAACACCGGCGGAGCGGAGTTACCTCACCCACAGGAAGCGGGTGCACAGGGTCGAAGTAGTGTCGGGTTTCGTCACGCAGGTCGATGGTGCTTGGAGCTGAAGATGCTGCAGGCGGCTCGATGTGAAGAGTTCCGGGGGATCCAAGGGTGGATCTGAAGAGGTGAAGACCTGAAAGCAGAGGGGACAATGTTTAAAGTCACTAGCCAGTGACTACCGTGGAACCAGAGTGGAACCAGGCGATGTCGGGTGCAAACAGGCGATGTCGTGTAGCTTCTCTCTGCAGCCACGTGGACACGAGGGGTCGAGGACATCCAGGAGTCGGTCACGAGCTGTCCCACGCAGGCTTCTCGCCGTTGGCGGTGTCGGCAACTTGATTGGAGCAAACAGGCCTTGGCTAATGCAAGTCACGCAGGAATCGAAAAAAGGCTTGTTACTCGGACCAGCAAGGTCAGAGCAGGTACTCCTTTTTACAGGAGTGAGGGCAAGTCTGGAGCAACCAGACCCGCAGTGTAAGTCGAAGGTTTCGTCGCCAAGATGGCCGCTAGCCACGTGGCAAGTGGCCGGGATGGCGCGTCGAGTGGCACAGTGAAAAAGGGCCCCACGCAGATCGTGGAGATGCTGGGGGGCTGATCTTCGGTGCAAGGGCTGCTCGAGGTTGGGGCTTCTCAAACCCCAAAGCACAGCGTCGAGGGTGCCTCTGATGCTGCGCAGTCAGCTTCTCGGGGGTCTTACAAGAGGTCCGGTCCCACGTCTCTCGGTGCCTTCCCGGGTCCCTTCTTTGCAGGGACTGTGGATCGGGCGGTGAGAAGTCTGGGAGTCTGGGTCTTGTCAGGCTCTGGGCTCCGGCGGGAGGCGGGAGGCGGCGGCAAAGCAGACGTCGTGTTGCTGGTTGGTGCCTGTATTCACAGGGTGGTCACTCCTTGGCCACAAGGGAGATTCTCTTCCGTCTTCTGTGCAGCAGAATGTCGAAGTCCAGTCTTCTGCTGTATTTCAAGTTGATTCAGGATGATCTGAAGTCTCCGGACACAGCTCCCACTCTTATTCGAATCTGGGGGGCCGGATCACCTACTAGGTCCCTCCTCTGGGTGGAACCAGGAAGGGGGGTGGTTACACCCCCTTTCCTTTGTCCAGTTTCGCGCCAGGACTGGGGCTGGAAAGCTCCAGCACCGGTTTGAACTGGCCTATGCACAGGGACACCTTTTGTGCCCCAGGCATGTCTGATTCTATTCAGCCCTGTCCTACCCAATACACAAAATCCTGTCTGGAGTGGTTCTAGCACCTCCCCAGGCAGGAAACCCTTTGTCCAAGCTGCCCTCGCTGGAAGGACTCCCAGCAGCAGGAGGTCAGACTTGTGTCTGTGGGGGCAGCATCCATTTTGTGATGCTAAGGCTCTGTTTAACTTTAACCGGGGTTCAGGCTAGGTACATGTCGTGTCCCTCTAGAAGGGTGGAATGCTACCCCCGTCGCCAGAACTGGCGAGGGGGTAGTATTCCAATTCGTATGATACCTTACTCGACATGTTTTGATAAAGCCAAATCCAAGATAGCATTTAACCGCGAGGTTCATAATGCACTTAAGAGTATATGGTATGGCAATATCATGAAACAGCTAAAGGACATGGTTCCGAAAGCTGCAGACAGGCTCAGCTCATGCCAGAGCACCATCTCACATATTTCCAAGCACTCTGCCTCCAGGATTGATGAGGCCTTCCATAGGAGTGGCTGACAGGAACATATGTGTCCATTTTAGGTTAGGTATAGGCATACTACACCTAAGTAAGGGGTGGTTACACCGACTTACCCCAGCTGAGTGATCAGCCAGTTGTGTCACATATGGAGGCCAGGCCAGGGGTGGCACAATACATGCTGCAGCCCCTGGTAGGCCTTGGAAGCACCTATGCCCTGGGTACCTGGGTACACTGTTACAGGGGCCAATAAGGTGAACCAGTTCCAATTTCGTTATGCACCTAAAGTACATGGGTTACAATTTAGAGAGAGAACAGCAGGCTGTGGGTCTGATTAGCAGGCCCACAGCCACATTAAGTCATAAACCAGTGAAGCAAAAAGCAAAAATTTGGGGTGACCATAGGATAGCAGACCCTACTCTCCTACAGGGTGTAAAAAAACAAAGATCTACAATTTAATCCAGAAGACATTGTTGTACACTAAGGCTATACTGATACCACTTATTGAATCCGTTAATGAAAAGGCCACTGTCCTCTGGCTATTTGAGTATTTTGGGTATATTCCAGTCTCACAGCAATTAAAGCCACAACTGTGGGTGATGACGAATGAAGAACCCATTATGGATAATGTGCTGTAATTATTGCTCACACTGGGTTCATTGCACAAGGCGGTGACTCCAGTATTAAGGCCACTTAGAACAAAAAACAGTAACTGACCACAGATGTGACAGGTTAAAATGGGAAGCGGAAATTAATAGGTCAATCACCTACAGAGAAAGGGACAGTACCAAGCACTTCCCAAAGAATGCGTCTAGGAACACTAAATTCAAATACATAAATTCATCTACCTCCATCAGATATATCTGACCACCATAAGGCTGTACCAACATAAGCTCAAGTTACCTAGTAACTGCCGCAGACAAACTGAGGCAGAGGCAACCTTTTCAAATATGATGTGGTCATGTGGAGCATTGGAAGGTAGTTACGACAGTACTGGTGGAGGTGGCAGGCAGAACTGGTTTGTATAATCCTACGATGCTTGTATATTAGGTGACTTACTCAGACCTAAAAGACAACAGTCTGCAAGCTCATAGACCTCATGCTACTGCTACTAAAAACACATGTCAAGAAACTGGAAATCTTTGGCACCTTAATGGTGAAGGGCCAGGTAGTGGAATCAAGGCAATGGGTGAAAGTTGAATTTACTGCACTTAGATCCAGGAACAGGATAACTGGGACCACAGGTTGGAGCTAGGTACAGTAGGAGCTGCTACGGTTTTTCTCCAAAGACTGCATGAAACAAGACTAGATGCAGGAATAGGTCTCAAATGGAAAAGGTCATTAAAGTTTAAAGATACAGCACTGATTAGTGAAACCATGGGTACTGTGTAGATGGACCTGACATGGGTAGATGAATGTGCGTAGTGAGCAGATTTAACATCTGGTTGGACAAGGGGTTTATATCCGTTGGGCTTTAAGAACAATAATGGACACATGGGCATTATGAACTGTGATGGAAGTAGTTTGAGGTAAGCAGACAATGTGCTTGAATAAGAAATGGATATACTCCGGGGCAACAATGCCAGTTGTTATTGTGATATCTGTTTACCTGTCAGATAACTGTATAGTAAAACGTATGGATGCACAAATGAATGAGCGCTGCTTCAAAATCTGAATAAAAATATATTTTTAACAAAATATGGACTTTGGGAATCTGACCAAGTATGGACAAGAATCTGAAAGCCCACCTAGAAGAGGACTGACCATATGCAAGGACAGATCTGCAGTTGTTTGTGAAGATTACACCTGCGTGTGGAATCTTTGTAAAGAGTGGACAGATGAATTAATTGCTGACTGCCCATTTCTTTCAACTTGAGAGAAAGCTGGGAGCCTTGTTGTCACTAGGACCTAAACAATCATAAGCCGCCTTCACACAGCACTGTGGTTCACTGGTCTAGATCCATGGAAATCTGCATTTCAGGTACTTAGGTTTACAGTCCTTCAGTACACACATGATTTGCTACCGTAAGAAGGAATTGCTTTACATCTAGTATCGCTTCATAAGTTAGATGCTTGACCTTTACCCCGGTGTGAACCTCCTATAACCTTTCCCCAATCACATCTGTCTTACTACAATCATAAGATCAAAGAGCATCACATTTGCAATGTGCAGAAATGAACAATCTGATGTGTGCATTATTACTAGAGCACTTGAGCAATTCAATTATTCAATCACTCAAGTGCTTGTTTGATATTTAGTGGCACGCCCTGCATTGTTGAGAATTGCTTCATAGAAGGTTGGGGTCTGTGAGAGGTAGGACCTTTCAGAAGGTGTAGCGTTGTATTTTGATTTATATGTAATAACACTTGTGCGGTTGTAAAAGATTAGTATCATCAACAGGAAAAAAGAGCGAGACGGAGTCCTTAGATTCACACATCTTCAACAATGCACATAATGCAGCAAAACCTGTGGACTTGGTTTCCTTTTACCTAAATCTGTAAACTGTATTTCTTACAATTTTGTTTCTCGCCATAAAACAGAGACTAAGGACTAAAGTGGAGCTAAACTGTTTTGTTTCCAATCGACAGTCTTTACTTTATGTTGTGTCTAACTTATTTTTAAGCATTTTAGAAAAAGCGTCATTTATTCATCATCAAAAATGACTTGCCATTGAAAGGAAATACCCTCTATGGCCATCTTTACAGTCACCCTCCAGCAAGAGATCAAGCCCAGGCAGATAAGTTAGGTGCAAAAATACTAAAAGGTAGATCTTTCCCTTGTTTTTAGCTTATATGAATCCAGGACAAACCTCAGAATAACTTTATAAACTATTTTCAAATTCTTAAATAGTGGTTAACTTAATCACCCTAATATTTATGGGCAGGAAATTTCACATGTATGTAAATGAGAAGAATTTTACTTCTTTTATATCATTATGAAGGAATTTTTAGTTCCAATGGAAATGGTAAAGGGATAAAAGAATATACACTTAAAGTTATTTGACTTAATATGTAATGATTATGAAAAAGATTGCAAAAAATATTTTTGTGACACTAGCAGTGGTACCTCTAAGTATCATCAATCATACGCCAATAATGCAATGCTATTTTATCAATTGTGTAAATACATAACGATGTGCGATGCAATTCGTACAGTCGCTTTGTGAAGGTCATTGTTTTCTCCTTTCTCCTGTTCGTCAGTCGGAATGGATTTATCTATAACTTGAGTTGCTTAGCTGGCCTCATGTTAATAAAACCGCTTCTTTTGATTTTGAAAATTTTCAAAAATTGGTTGCATCCAGTGATCTAATATTTAGATGAATTTGATAATGGCTATTAACTATTTTAATATGTTGGTGATAATCATGTGCTGGTTTTTCAATTATTAGGTCTTTTTTATTGTGAGACTTTTTATAATAGGGAACAAGAATTGTACTTTGTGTTCTGGTTCTCAGTTTGTATATAATTTGTTTAGAATAGAGACGAAACGCGTTGGCTACTCTTGAAAATTTGATCTTATGAAGATTTGAATAAAAAAGTTTTAAAGCACAAACAAGAATCAGAGGATGAATAATGTGCAACCAATATGTATGAAATACCGAAGAAAATGTATTCCAAGTAGAAAAATTGCGTGTGCAGGTCAATTTTGTTTGATAAACTATTTTCACTTATTCAGCAATCTATTGCTTATACTATAGTGAATTGCTTTTATGAATAGGTATTTTACTCTCACACGATTACCAAGAAATGCAGAAGGATAACAGTGTAGACATAAAACGCTTGTCTGAACCTGAACAGCAAGCTTGAGACCTGTATCAGGTGTGTCGACGTTGGCTGTGATCCAGAAAAGACATGTAAGCAAACAGCTTTAGATGCACTTGGCCAGCAACCACCGATGGAAGCCCGCCAGGCAGAATTCTATCCTAACAGTGGCAATGAAGCAGCTCTGATAAACATTAAAGACAAGCGGCTGGAGAGAAAAGTGTGATGGGGAAAGCAATGTGTGACAAGTTAACCAATGCTGTCAATCGGTGGATGGGAAGTGGACTGTAGCAAGGATTTCATCTGCACATACTCAAGCCAAGAGTCTCATCATAGCACTACTTCATCCACTTGGGCAACTGCAGTTCTTATGGGCAGACCACGAAGGACCTTGTACTGCCAAGGTAGACTAAATCAACATCGCTTTCAGACCTTTGCCCAAAATGACCTTTACAGCAACGTCAAGAGATGATCAGTCCACATTATCATTACAGCTATATCGAGAAATGAGCGGTTCACATGAGCTTTACGGGCAAGCATGGAGAATATAAGTTCACGTTCACATGAGCTTCACGAACATGTCTACCTACGATCAGTTCATATGAGTGTTATGGATTTGCCGAATGATCAAACTATTTTTTGCTAAATCTTTTTTGTAGTGGGTGTGTGGGTCTCAGCCACTTCTACATGTTATAAGTAGAGGTAGAGTAGTAGTGTGGAAAAAGTCATCAGCTGTCCTTTATTAGTGTAAGACCATAAACTAGTGCAATGGGATGGGTTTCCAATAGACATCTAAATCATCCCAAAGAGGCATGGAAAAGACTATTGGGTGTTAAACTGTGCAGATGAAGAAATTCCTTAAGTGCCTTCTTTGTTACTCATTTCCAAAATATCCGTACCTTATTTTTATTGCTTCATTTGTGCTTTGTCATTCGTATAGGGTGTTACTTGGCATCTCTGGAAGCTTCTTCAGGCACTGTATTTTGGTGACATGTCAGTGGTGGGGCTCTGACCCACACACCTGGGGCAGAGCGAAGCTTTGATATTGGTTACTTTGTAACCAATTTTAATCGGCGGTCACATTATTACTTTCATTTCGGCTCACCAGCATTCTTGTGCCAATATTACTCATACTCAAGCATTTGCCAGGTGCTCTAAAGTGTGTGAGTTCTATCCCTACTGCATGATTTAAAGTCTTTTATCTATATAAAGTATTTCCATTACATTTCTTTTTACATCAGAGTGTTCTGAAATAGTTATACATTTTCACCTGCAAGTAATTTCAGTATACTAGATTGTAATACAAATCAGAGGAAGCTGCAAGGTTTTGAACCAGACATTGATGAGAGTGAGAAGATATTTAAGGGCAATCTAAAAACTTTATTGATCTCTTTATGGCAAATTCTGTCAAGAAAGCTAATGCAGCCTCGGTGTCAGTAATGGTACAGGACATAGGTAAAAATGTCAAAGAGATGATTATGGCACAGACCTAGTCAGCAGATCCAAAATGCTCTGGTGGGGACGTGTGAAATCCCCACCAGGTGAATACATGGTCTTGTTTTCGACAAAAACGACCATAACCCAGAAAGGAGCATACAAGTGTTTAACAATACATATATGGGTGCACTTTCGCGGACTGTTAATTTGAGTCCCACCACGATCAGTGATTGCACTGAGGATGTTACATCCAGGTCTGGCTTCAAGTCGGTTTCTAAGCCGTCTGACAAGCCAGTGTTTAATACGCGCAAACTTTCTAAATCTTTGAATATACAAGACACTGATGATGACTGAAATGCTTTTGTTTACACATTGGACAAAGATTCAAATATTGCAGATGCATGGATCTAAATTAGTTTGGTAAAAAGGAAAACAAACTAAGAAAACGTCAAAGTTCATTAATGAAAACACTGTGCAGGGGAATTGAGATCATTGATAAGGCCAAGGAACATCTGTTTGACCCTTCTCTTTTATTCCACCCTCTACTACCCGACTAGACTAAGCTCCCTCATGTCACAGCTTAGATCAGGGACTAACTGGGCCGGTCTGTAATTGGTCACAGTAAGAGTGAGCTCGCCCCTCAATCTCTGGATTCTGTTCACTCCAGTCACTGACCAGAAGCTGTTGGGATATTTCACAAAATATCAGAAAGATCCTAAAAGGGCAATGACAGATTCTGAGCGGCGGAAAAAATCTTTGATTTGGTAGACCAAGTTAAAGATGGGTTTGTAGCCATCAATCCAACTCAATTATCACCCAGGATTCAAAGAGTGATGTGGTTTGTCGGTAACACTAACCAGGCCATATCCCTTGAACGCTGCAATTAAGAATGTTGCTAAACTAGCATACCTGAGTGCCACAGAGCCAGTCCTGCTGCTCAAGCACTATTGTTTGGAGGTAACTTTATAAAGGACATTTCAAAATTCATTAATGTGGGAGACAGCCTGTACAACACAGTCATTACAACACAATAACTTTACCATGCATTTTTACCACAGAATGCCTTTACCATGCAAATCCCTTTACCACGTATTCTTTAAGAACAAAATGGTAAGTATATATAAGGCAAATGTGTGAATGTATATATATATATATATATTAGGGTTTACGGTTGGGAAAGGGAGTAGGGTGATAGGGGGGGTTTTAGGTATTAGAGGTGCGTAAGGGAATGGGGTGTTAAGGAGGGTTAAGGAAAGGCTAAAGGTATAGGGTGGCAAAGGTATTTCAAGGCTTTAGGAGTGGATAAGGGCATATGGTGGTAAGGGTGTTTTTAGGGTTTAAGGACGGGTAAGAGTATAGGGAGGCAAGGGTGTTTTTAGGGTTTAGAAGTGGGTATAGGGTAAGGTTACCAAAAAAGGGGGTTTGGGGTGTCCCTCCAAAATGAAAATATGTATATTATTAATTTCAAAAGTGTGGGGTATGGGGGTCCACCACCATTTTAGAAAATGTTTTTAGAATATAGTAATTATAAAAAGGGTTTTGGTGGAGGGGCTCTTCCCCCCCCCCCCCCCAACAAAAATATTTTAGATACACATATATATGACATATTAATGTACATATATACATTATATCATATATACACACATATATATCTATACATACACACACACACATATATATATATATATACACACATATACACACGTGTATGTACGTTTTACTTACCTCATAGATACTTTAAATACTTACCATTTTGCTGTAAAGTCACGTGTGGTAAAGGTATATGCGTGGAAAAAAACATGCATGGTTAGGACATTGTGTGGTAAAGGCATTGCATGAGAAAGATATACGCATGGTAAAGGAATGTGTTATGTCATGCAAGGTTAATATCTTCATATCCATCGACAAATCCCTGCTTCCTCCATGCAAGGTTTTTGGAAATCGGGTTTTTGGCAGAAATGGCAGAAAAGGGTCCCATTCTACCGGTCACTTCATATTGGACAACAGAGCCCAGTTCGCCCAGTGGAAAGGGTAATATAGTTATCAATCCAACAGACAATCATTCTTCCCTCAAATACGGAGAGGATATCAGTGAGGAGTAAACGGGGGACCAATAAGAGGTAAATCTACTTCAGGTAAGTGTTGAGTTCCCACCTCTTATCATAGGTGATCAAATACAGTATGATGTAAGAACGGTCTCTCCAATTCAAAAGATGCCGGAATAACACAAATTGTCAGTGTTCACCACACAGAATTATTTCAGACCCAGTTTTAACTTTGTTACTAAACTCCTTTTTAGGTCGGGCCCTGAGCCAGCGAGCAAGCGCTGCTCTGGGGTTGATCTTTTGTAGCCTTCCATGGCTACTGGCCCCTTTAATTTGAATATTGCAATGGCACTATTTTATTCCCGTGACCCCTCTCCCACTGTACGTGCCTTCTCTACCCCCCACTCCTGTTGTTCATGCCTTCTGGCACCCCCTGCCCTCCGCCCGCACTCCAGTTTACATTGCAAATGCTTGTTATCTTTCTTGCAGATCAAACCTAAGCTTAGCTAGAAATAATGGCTCAGGACAAGTTTGCCTTCCTTCAACATCTACAGTAGAACATCTCCTTTCTGGAGAGCTGAGGTGTTGTGATCGATGAGGAAAAATACCTTCTTTGTCATTCAGCCAATGGAGTTCCTGGGATTTCAGGTCAATGTTCTTTCTTCCACTTTTTAGCTTCTGGCGGTAAAATTGGCAGCCATCCAAAAGCAACAGTGCCACTTTCAGACTCTCTTGGATCTCCCAGAGTCACATAGCCAGAACAGCGGGCTTGCCGGCATCATCAATTCAGAATGTATTATTAGGCTTGCTTAATTATCGGGCCTTTGAACGTCTGAAGGTACATTAATTAAGGAGAGCCCATTCTTATTGAGACTTAATTCCTTTAGACTTGGAAACAAAGCATAAAGAATCTGACTCGGGTTTGTCCAGGGAGGGGGTGGGTTTATGCTGCGGCTGATACTAGACTGGAGGTGCATGGTTTCAGAAAGAGTCTTCCACAGATATCACGGTTTAGAGCTGTTTGACGACTCATTTGCAATTCAGACCTTTACAGAACATCAAATCAGTTATTCAGTTTTCCTCCATATGGACAACCTCACTGCAAGATCGTACGTATATCACCATGGGCGGGTACTTGGTCAAAGGTACTAACAGAACCTACAAAGCTGTTTTTAAAGTACAGTTTACATCATCATGGATCAGTCCCAATGGAATACATTCAGAGTTCTCTCAATATGTAGGCAGACTGGCATTTACACCATTTCAAAGTTATCAGCAGGTTTTGAGAATCATTTTAAAGAAAGGGAATCACTACTAGTATAGATTGGCGACCTAACGTCCTATTTGTCAGACTCTTCAAGATGTTTAGATTCCTTTCTGGGTGGATCCATCTCCTGGGTGAACATTGAACTCAAACAGTTTTATGGCAGAAGACCGGATACGCTGGCGATGGGCACAGATTTCTGTTCCATCACTTCTGGGATGAGATCCTTCCTCGTGTATTCCCTCCCTTCATTATGATCTCACTTTGCTTTTCCAAACTCAGGAGGGAGTCTGGATCTATTATCATGAAAACCTCATTTTGGCCTTCTCTTGTGCGGTATCTAGATTTTCTGCAAATGACCACAGAGATCCCAATGCTCTTTCCTCTCTTTGACTGTCATCTGGTCAATCGAATGGGTCTTTTTCACAACGTGACATTATAAGGCAGTTTTAAATTGGAGTAGGAGGAGGTTTCAGGTCTTCCTGGAATGTCCCTGGCTTTTCAGCAGACTTTGGCAAATTTGTCAAGTGCTCTTGGGCACTAGGTAACAAAACAGTTTAGAAATCAGCATAGGCTGTGTCAGATTGAGGTGGGTGAAATCACATCGAAATCCTGTTACAGCACATATCTCTGCCATAGTGTACTTTCCAAGTACGTTGGTATTTGCAGGTGTTACATACTCTGTCAACATGCAGTTATTAGCTATATCTTTACAACATGAGTTTGTTGATAGTTAACCAGTAGAACATGCCTTGATTCAACACCTTTTAAAAAGGCATAAGGATATGTGTTCCTCCTTTCTTAAATATACAGTGTTCTAGCACGTTCATTTTGTGTTGAATATGGTTCGTTCCTAGCCTAGAAATTGTTCTTTTTCTTTAACCACTTCGACGCTAATGACAAAGCCAGCTCGTCATGGGCGTTACCTGCCCTGCGCTCATGACGAGCTGGCTTTGTCACAAACAAGCCATTTGCTCCTCTTTCAGCGCAGGGCAGGTAAACGCGGTAGCGCTGAAGGTGTTAAATGCTCAACAGCAAAGTTAACGATTCGATGCCTTACATCATTTAAAAGAATTTCTGATACGAAAGCAAAAGATTTGTGTGCTAGACCGCTTATTCCATAAGACGTTCTCTTTAACATTTACAGGACAAAAACTCTTACTTCTGCAATCGAATACCATTCCTTTCCAGATTATCCAAACCTGTGCATTGTGAAGTGTTTTAAAAAAAGAAAATTAGAAGGTCTATATGTCGGCTCTTAGAACACCTGCCCCCAACTATTTATATCTTTCAGAAAAAAGTATTGCCCCTTTCCACTGTCACTCTATCTAGAGGAGTTAAATGGATGATGCAATAGGCTGGAATCGAAAGTCTTATTTTATTAAAGACACGGAGGCAAGTATTAGTCCTCCATTTTGATAAGTCTTCAATAAAAAAATTTTTTTATTGAATTTCTCTTTAGTTTCCCCTGCCCTTCTTATGCTTGTGATTCAGGTTGTTATAGACACACCAGTCACAGTCAATCTACATGATTCACTTATTTATTTATAAAGTTTTATATAGCGCAAACTTGATCCCGAAGGATATCAGAGCGCCTTACAATTTGAGAGAAAGGTAACAAATCAAAACACGATAGTACACAAGTAGGTCTACAGAGAGTTTTAAATGCTTTTAATGATTGATAAGGTGTGTGTGTGTCATGGTCTTTAATTAAAAGAATGACTTAGCTACATTAATGATTTACAAACTCCACATTATACGGGGCCCCTCTGACAGAAAGCACCTGAAGATAGACTTAATTTTAATTTAGTTTAATGTTTCACACATACTTATAATTTATTCTGCAAATTGTCATTATTCTACTAGCCTGCGGGTCAGTCGTCAACTTAACATTAGTACATAAAGATGCCTGACAGTTCATCTGTGATTCTTTATTCACAGACTCGGTCTCTCATCCAATCTGCTGCTGTTAAACAAGAAGGCTCAACCACTTTGGTCTATAAATGGGAAAGTCTAGGCCCTCCTCAAGAGTAGTACAAGAATGGTTCTTGGTAGTTCTAGAAGCCAGTGTTACCTACTGAGGGTTTCTCTTGAACTGCTGGTCTGTCAGGAGCACCTCCTGCTCCTTCCCCAGTCTCTTTTTCTCTCCAAGTGCAGTCACACTGCAAGCCTCAGACAGAATGTTCTAACGAAATATCACAAGCTCCTCACAGGCCGCTTCCACCCAATCCAACCTCACCAGCAGAGTGCAACTTTATGTACACAGTCATATCCAAACAGCCCCATAGAAATGCTTTTCCCATATCTATACAAAACTGTAGTGGAAGGAATGCTTGAATTAATCTCAGCCAATGGCAATCACTCGGGCCACATTCCAGACAATTGTTTCTGCCCATTAAGCTGTTCCAGCAGAAATCTGCTTCATGCAAATCAGTTCTTGGTCCATCTCAAACTTACAGTCTAGGGTTGCCTTAGACGGGAACATAAGTAACCACCAGACAGGCTTCAGCCTACTTTGGTCTCAACAGTGAGGCTTAGCTTGAGTCCTGTGGAACAGTGAGCATGGGACACACATCTGGGAATACCCATCGAAGTGAAGTCTTCTGCAGACAGTCTTGCACCTAAATTTCTGAACACGCTTCCTTACAAAGATACTCTGCATGAAGCTTTGCACAGTTACAAACATAGGGACTCATTTTAAAGAAATACAAGTTTCAGGTAACACTATCTTCAGCACTGTAGCCTGTTCTAGATCTGAAGACAAAACGATGCTATGGGCAGTGTGCCTGGGCTGAGACCGAGCTGTGCATCAGCTTGCTCTAGTTCCCAATTAGAGCTTGCTCTAAATCCCAATTAGAGAATCACCTCTAGAGGTGTGGCTGCAAAAGTATTTTCACAAGAATTTTTTAAAGTATTTATGTTCAGAATCCAGTGCATGAAAAGTCCACTAGGAGTGGTCATAGGGCAGACGTGAGGACGGAGGGTTAGAAGAAACGGTGCTAGTGTTGCAGAGAAAGTCTAGTTACTAATTAAATGGATACTCGTGGCCTAGGGACTGAGCAGGTCACCATTAGGCTGGTCTTGATGAATGTGTGGCTAAATGCCCTGCTCTATGCCAAGCCTTGAGTGCAGGGCTGCGCTAGAGATGAGATGGAGCCACGTGGAACCAACATCCATTGGTCTTCTAAAAGGCAGTAGGTGGAAGGGCACCTCACCCCATCACTTAGCGCTGGCAACCCATTTCTGGTGGGACCTTGCTCCAGGGAACGGGCCCATTTCTAAGTGGGAAATATGAAGCTATCAGGTTTATGTAGTAACTCACTTTAGGTTGGAGTGAGGGTTTCCACAGCCAGATGTACATTATTAGAGTGCAGGGTTTCATGTATGCTTGTGACTCAATTGTGCGACCTGCGCCATCCACACAACGAGAGCCTATCCAGAAATATCGCCCTCTATCATTTCCTACAATGAGAGACATTGCTTATTGGCACTCTCTGTATGTTGGAGAGTGTTGTAATAAAGAGTAATGCAAAATGCCGGCAGTGTGGCTCGTATTGCACCATTCATGGTTCCTGCTACGGGACAGCACAGTGAAGGGCCTAGTTGTATACTTTTAGTTTCACTGGTTTGCTGGTTCCTTTACCTTTACCCCATGCCCAGGCACCTTGTGGGTTCGCTCGGATAAAGGTTGGCGCCTATCATCCCAGAAAGGTAGCCTGGGAGGCTAGGTGTCGGCTCCTCGGTAAAAGGAAATAAGTTACACTACAAAGGGAACAGATATGACAGACAGCCTCCCTCCCATCGAACGTGGAAACAGGGCGCAGTCACGCCATACCAAGGTTTGATAAATGACTTAACAGACAACGGAAGTAGAAAGAGGAAATAGCAGTATGTCATCACTACAGTTGCTCTTTAGAACAAACAAAAGCGCTCAGGTCTTGTAGCACCACCCTCCGGCAAGCTGGCTGACGAGCCCTCACCCACGGCTTATTAACGTCGGCACAAACACGACAAATTAGGTTTCTTTTTTGGCAGCCAGACGAAAAAGAGGCATGCCTTATGTTAATAAACGGACATTCAACTGCAAACTGGGAGAAAAAGTCGGCACGATGACTGAAAGCAGGCAGCAACGACGGAAAGCAGGGCTTCCGTTCCGTTTACTGTTAAGAGCTGAAGACGAAAGACTTGAGAATCGAAAGCATATCCTGTCAAGCGCTCAGAGCACAAGTCCGAAAAAGTCCTTGAAGACAAGCATTTGCAATGCAATAGGTCTCGCATTAGGAAAGTTTGAGCTATTGGTATTGTAAATGACAAATATTTTATTTATGTGTTGGTTTTGAAAATAGTGAAATTAATAGCTTTGTCATTTACAATGCCAATAGTTTTAACTTTCGCAAATGTGACACCTATAGCATTTGTAATGCAATATGTGTTGTATTTATGTGACTTAGATGTATTGATATTACAAATAACAATGGCTTTTAATTTTTTTTAATAATTAATACCTAAATAAAAGTATTGTAATTTTTAATGGCAATAGCTTTAACTTTTGTAAATAACTTTTGTGAAGATTACGTTCAGTGTATTTTATTGTGACGAAAATCCAAGAACAGAAGTGAAATATTAACATCTTTTTGTGACATTTGTAATAAAGCTTGAAACATTGAGAAAACATAATTGAACCAGTTGTTGTTGAATGGTTGCACAGATTGATGTATACCTTGCAGGGGACATTCCCATCCGAACAGCATGTTACGGGAATATTATGTTTTCCTAAATTAATTTGGCTTCTCTTATGGTCTGTTCACTCTGTACATGTTTAGTTGACTTCTGTAAATGTGATATTTTGTGGCTACTAAACAAGTGCATATGTGCATCTCAATGTTTAGTCAATAATTGGTCTAAATATACATTATTTCCATGCACACATTTGGTAATAGTCGTCCCACAGCCTGTGTATTGTGAGCAATGTGAATGCTTCACTTTCTTTACTTCTGGAGAGGGTAGCAAGGAAAGCTGATGGAGCAAGTAAAGTTAACAAAACCACAATACCGGATGTCTGCCTTGCTTCAGAGAGATCTGCCCTATATTCTGGAGAGCTGACAGTGGCCAAGAGCCATTCCACAGGAAAGGAGATCTGATTAGGGGGAGCTGTTGAGCAATCTGTAGATCTAATGAGGAGCTAAAGATCACAAACAACCCTTTAAGAAATGTTCTGGGGAAAAGGGTTATTCATTTGCAATACCTGAAGTGGTAGTACCTCAGGACATCTTGGTTCCTTGGCAACAACGCAAAAGGCTTCCTCATCACTGACCCTTGCTGATTGCAAATCACATCTGAATTACTTCCTACCAACCAGTGACCTTCTCCCTCCGTACCGTCCCGCTGTTCAACCACACTCCTAGCAGCATTGCTCAGTTCAACAGATAACAAAACACGAAAACAACTACAGTTAATCGCCTTTAACTTCCTGACCACAGAAGACTCCACCAATGCAGCAAACACTTGTAGACCTGCAGAATCACCAACAGACCAATGTCCTCTTGGATAGCTCTGTAGCCAATCCAGCCGGAACGGTCAACAACTCCTTGAATACAGGCATCTGCACAAAGGAACTCTAGATGTCCTAAACCAAACGTGCCATGAAAGAAGAGATCCTTCCTACATCTGGCCAATAACAGGCTCTTTTAATGAAAAAGATAGAAAGGTCTGCTTTGAGACAAATCACTGCATTGGAGTACCAACATGCTTATACTTGAACTCTTCCTCGCTTTTGATCCTATTCATCACCCCAATCTTCTGCAGAGACTTGGACACAAACAGGGAGAGAACTGAAGCCGACTGCATCGTTCCTACCTGATGGATCATCACCATCTTACTTTATCCCTTCAGGTCAGCTCCATTCAATTCACAAGTAAGGCATCTAACAGTTCTACTTCATCTGTAACTCTTGCCTTTGCTCTCCACCCGACCTACTCTCCTGCTTCAAATACAACTATTACTGTTATGCAGATAATACACAAATCTTATTCAAGTATCAAAACATATCTGACTTTGATGCATACTTAGATGGACGATACCTAAAGTGGTCAAATAAACAAAGATCTCTAATCACAAATAAATAAACATCACAAATAGATATATTCATATGCAGCTAATGGGTCAACCACGGCCCATTACCAATATGGCCTCAGCAACTAGGCCCGCCACCAAACAAAGCCGAGTGGGAAACAGGGGTATCCACAGACTGCAATCTTTCAATCATAATCACATTGGGTTTGTCTAATATGTTTAAACTGCACAGTTTTTCACTTCTTTCCCTCATATTGGCTATGAAGATAGCTCTGTCCGCATTGCGTGACCCGCTGAAGCTCGAAAACGTAGCTAGCTTGCAGGTGCAGCTTCACACAGTGTGGGGTGGGGGGCCTTAAGTGGATAACTTTTGAAGCCAAACCTAGAGTTTCAGCAGCTTCGCCACGCCTGTCACCGATTCAGTAAGCAGGGTAGCAACAGAAAGTAAATGTTTTGGAAGTCTCTTTCCCATCGATGCTTGTTTTAAGAAAGAGGTTATTAAACCACTAGATATGTTTCGGCATAAAAAATAGAATAGCGTGTTAGCATTCAGTTAACCTAATCAGCATGTTATTAAAAATGTCAGCATTTCAATAAGGCTATCGGTATGTAGATACGCGTAGCGACATGAGATTAAATGTCTCCGCATACCACTAAACTTATTAGCATAGTATTAAAAATATATCAGCGTGTCACTACAAATAACAGGCCCATTACAGCTGGCAGCTTTAACTCCTCAGCAGGTCTCTATCAGACTCGCCATGTCCTCAATGCATCATAAGGCCATCAAAATAAGCAGCCGGTCTTGAAACGTGTCAGCGTGCGGTTCGAAGTGTTACTGCGCCACAACCATTAACATATTAAACCTGTCTGCACGGGCCGGGGTCATCGTGACGGTGGAATGTCAGCTACTCAACGGTGGCATCGGCATGAAACCACCGGGTCATTAAATTTAGTCATTAAATGTATAGGAGCTTTGGGAATAGAATGCAATTTTGTTAAACGGATCACCGTGCAGAAGTAGTTTTATTCGATGCGTATAGCAAGTGGCATACCAACGGGCATTGTATAATTAAATGTATCACTGAGTGCTAGTATGGGGTGTATCAGCGCATTGTCAGAAATGCCGGTCAGAGGCTCAGGATATCATTTGAGAGTAGGTCAGCAGCAGGTAGCACCGCGGACAGTGCGCGCAGCGCCCCCCGCGGGCGCAGTTCTCACCGGTCAGGCAGGCGGCCGTGTCGATCCACATGAGGAGTTGTCCAGCGCTCAGCTCGGCCCGGTGGTTGGCGTGGACCTCTCCAGAGCCCCTGCTCTCCGGCTGTGGTGACTCCGGCACGGGCCCGCCAGCCACCTCTGCATGCGGTGGGTGATCCATGGGCTGCGGGGCAGGACCAGGGGCGGAGGCAGGAGCTGCGGAGCTCCGGAGAGCAGCCTGCGTGTGCCGGTCTCTCGCAGCACAGGCTGTTAAAAGAGCATCGCGCAGGGGAAGCGGCGGGAGCGAGGGAGGGTTCGGAGCTCCGGAGAGCAGCCTGCGTGTGCCGGTCTCTCGCAGCACAGGCTGTTAAAAGAGCATCGCGCAGGGGAAGCGGCGGGAGCGAGGGAGGGTTCGGAGCTCCGGAGAGCAGCCTGCGTGTGCCGGTCTCTCGCAGCACAGGCTGTTAAAAGAGCATCGCGCAGGGAGGGAAAGCGGCGGGAGCGAGGGAGGGTTTGTGGGACGTCCAGCAGGAGTGAGAACCAGAGAGACAGGAGATTGGGAACGCGCGCGGCCGGCTCCGATCGCTTTCCAGAGCGTGCGCGCGCCAGTCTCTGTCTCCTGGGAAGCAGACTCCACAGCTATAGTATCGCGCCTGCGCGATGCATATGGCTTCGCCATATGCGTCGCAGGCGCGAGACCTAAAAAAAAAGGGGGGGGGGGGAGACTAACCAAAGTTAGGCAGAATGCAAGTGATATCGCACGTGGTATCACAGGAAGTGGCATCACAACCCATGACCTCCAGTAAGTGACATCCAAGAAGTAACATCAGACCTCAGACACATGGTTAGCAGTTTTATCATGAGTGCATTTGTGCACATTTCGAGATTTAACAAGTGAGATTTTGCAACAGGTTGTGGAAAAAAAAGTGACATCTGGGCCTCAACTTAAACATTTATTTGTTTATTTAAAACTGTGCCACACAGAAATTGGCAGCGATAAGAAATGCAGCAATAAATCTGTTCTGCTGAATTTGTGGCAAAGTCTGCATTTTGAAACAGCTTATGGGGTTAAGCCACCTGCCACAGAGACCTTTGTTTGCCCAGTAACTCTCAGGGAATAATAATCATGGTTAGATAATTCCGAGGTTAACACATTTGCTGGAGAGATCTGTGTTTTGTCTAGCCCCCGTTGTGAATCAAAGTACCATAAAAGGTAAATGTGTCTCATTCAAATCACATCATGTAAGATGCAGATGACATTGTGTTTATGTTATGTAGCTAGGTAAGTGGGTTACTGCTTTTAACGCAGAGATCCTTTCTTTTACTTAAGAGTTCATAAATTGTAATCTTTCTAATACAGCACAGGGATCTATGAAGTACGTGACTCCTACACTTTTTAACCCTCACGGTCAGATGAAACACATCCTGTACAGTGATTGACACGCACGATTTATTGTCAATGTATAATGTTTCCGTGTGATGTAACACACTCTGACATTCTGCATTAGAAAGAGAAGCACTTTAAAACAAAAGTGTTGTATTTAAATTGTTATTTGTGTAAATACTGGACCGGACCAACACATCTGATATTCTTGCAATGCATGCATATGTCTTATATACAAAAGCTTGCCGCTCTGAAGTACCTTTGAAGTGATAACAAGTTGTGTGCCTTTGTTTACCCTCCATTGCATTTGCATCTAAAATCGGACTCCTAATAACTCCCAGCCATCATATTCGAACAGAAGGAGGCCTGAAGGCCCCTTAACTTCGGCATTTTTTTGGGGCCAGCTGGAATTTAAAATAAGAAAGCCCACTCCCCGCCTGCACTGTTACTATTCGGAACAAAACCAGGCAATGTGCAGGCGTTGCTGAAAGTGTCCTGGTGTCTGAAACCTACACCGGGACAAATTCAGCATATTTTGGGGAGGCCAAACGTTTTAGCAGGGTGGAAGGCGTCCACTCTGCTAAAATAGTGGGTGTATGCCGCCTACCCGCGTGTACCCCCTAAATGTGCCCTGCAAGTGCTAGTTATAAATGTGACCCGGACCACAGAGCCCCAAAAGGGCGATGCTGGTCTTGGTTTGCTTGTGTTGCGGGTCAGAGAGGGACTGGCTTTGCAGTTCGGGTTGGACAGTTCCTAGGACAGTTCCTATTGGAGAAGGCTCAAGTCTGATTTGCATATAGCTGGGTCTAATCTGAGGTGGTATGGTGGGAGAAAGAACGATGGGTTGAAATGCTACCCAAGCGATTTCCCAGTAGGTAAACTTATTACAAGCATTCCTCCAACCGCCTTTAAAAAAAAAAAAAAATACATAAATGCAGCCCCACCAAAGAAACTCGTGCCAGTTAGTCAGCTCTACTCAATGTTTTGCCTTTTTAATGCATCTGTTTCTAGTCCTTCAGCACGAGGCATCTGCAGCGCAATGAAACCATCGCATGTCAACTGACATACTTTTATGTTGGATAACACGCAAACCGCTTTCCATCATGGTATGGTTGTTTAAAAGCCCTGAAGTGCGGACAACGGGACAGATAGAAAAGTGAGCCTAGGAGAGGTGACAGGTAAAGGGACAAGGAAATTGGGAGAAGAAGGGTTCTTCAACCACCCCTGGTCATCCACAGCGGTTTGAGATAGGCCGTTAATGGAATTCGGCTGTTGTACTGCAGTGAGCTGCAATGACATCGTACCTGGTGAAAGATTCACCACTGATTGGAGTAAGCTGCTCCTGTCCTGCTGATAGATAGAAGGATTCAAACTGCATGCCTTTGTACAACCGCGGCCTTCCCATCTCTAGTGGCAGGGAGTGGAGGTAATCCAAGACGAAAATACAGAGCAAGCATGTGCGCAAGTTGTTTCATGCTGGGGAGTATACAGCTGGTAGAGGACAATTGAGCTACACAGCTATATCCAGAGAGTGGAGTAAGGCAGGGGAAGATGTGCCAAGAGAAAAACTACTTCAAATAACGCCGGTAGCCTTGAGGGCCACTAATGTGAGCTAAGTCACTGAATACAGAGCACTGACATATGTACAGTGCACACTACTCTGCTTAATGTTTATAGTAGACAGGATTTTTTTTGTTTTTAACCCGCTTTGAAATTCTGCAGCAGTCTGTGGCCACACAACCCACTGGGAGGCAGCTACAGCAGCAGGTTTACTAATGCTGCAACAACAGCATGAGCAGCACATCGAAGTCTGAGTGCGCATACTACTGTGTGAGCAAAATACTTTTTAAAAAAGGAATACCAAGGCAAGGTAAATCAGGCCAAGAAGAAACCATTGAGATGTAAACAATATATGTGAGCATACAGTGACCGAGTCCACTGAGATGTTGGCCAGGTTAAGCCCTATTGCAATCGCGCACAAAGATAACAGAAGCTAAGAATGTGTGTTGACCTCACAGACCGCAATGTAATGTCTAGGCAGATAAGCAATCATTAAAAAAAACAAGAATTTGCAATGCAAATGTGACACCTATAGCATTTGTAATGCAATATGTGTTGTATTTACGTGACTTAGATGTATTGATATTACAAATAAAGGTTTTTAATTTTTTTTAATAATTAATACTTAAATAAAAGTTATTGTAATTCATAATGGCAATAGCTTAAACTTTTGTAAATAACTTTTGTGAAGATTATGTTCAGTGTATTTTATTATGACGAAAATCCAAGAACAGAAGTGAAATATTAACATCTTTTTGTGACATTTGTAATAAAAGCTTGAAACATTGAGAGAACATATTTGAACCAGTTGTTGTTGAATGGTTACACAGATTGATGCTGTGGTGGCGACGAGTGATGATGTGGCATTCAGTGACGCTGTGGTAGCGCATATTGATGTTGTGGTGCCCCTGAGTGATGCTGTAGTGTTGCAGAGTAGAGTGTAGATATGTGGCGTGTAATCATGTGGCACTGAGTGGTATTGCTTGGAGTGTATGTTGCATTGAGTGCAGTGTAATTATGTAGCATATAATTATGAGGCGTGTAACTTTGTGACACTGAGAGGCATTTGAAGTGTATGTTGCATTGAGTGCAGTGTAAGTATGTGGCGTGTAATTATGTAGCACTGAGTGGTATTGTCTGGAGTGTATGTTGTATTCGGTAGAGTGTAATTAGGTGGCCTGTAATCATGTGGCACTGAGTGGTATTGTTTGGAGTGTATGTTGCATTGAGTGCAGTGTAATTATGTAGCATGTAATTATGTAGCATATAATTATGTGGCACTGAGTGCTATTGTGTGTAGTGTGTTGCATTCAGTAGAGTGTAATTATGTGGCATGGATTTATGTGGCACTGAGTGGTATTTGGTATGTATGTTGCATTGAGTGCAGTGTAATTATGTGGCGTGTAATTATGTGGCACTGAGTGGTATTTGGAGTGTATGTTGCATTGAGTGCAGTGTAATTATTGGGCGTGTAACTATGTGGCACTGAGTGGTATTTGGAGTGTATGTTACATTGAGTGCAGTGTAATTATGGGGCGTGTAACTATGTGGCACTGAGTGGTATTTGGAGTGTATGTTGCATTGAATGCAGTGTAATTATGTAGCATATAATTATGTGGCACTGAGTGGTATTGTGTGGAGTGTGTTGCATTCAGTAGAGTGTAATTATGTGGCATGTAATTATGTGGCACTGAGTGGTATTTGGAGTGTATGTTGTATTGCGTGCAGTGTAATTATGTGGCATGTAATTATGTGGCACGGAGTGGGATTTGGAGTGTATGTTGCATTGAGTGCAGTGTAATTATGTGGCATGTAATTGTGTGACAGTGGTATTTGTAGTGTATGTTGCATTGAGTGCAGTGTAATTATGTGGGGTGTAATTATGTGACACTGAGTGGTATTTGGAGTGTATGTTGCATTGCGTGCAGGGAAATTATGTGGCGTGTAATTATGTGGCACTGAGTGGTATTTGGAGTGTATGTTGCACTGAGTGCAATGTAATTATGTGGCGTGTAATTATGTGGCACTGAGTGGCATTTGGAGTGTATGTTGCGTTGAGCGCAGTGTAACTATGTAGCATCTGTATGCTCTGGTTCAGAGGAGCATCATTCCTGGCCGATACTCAATATGTTTTTGGTGCTGCGACCTGGAAACTTAAATTTTATTCTGCTGCTCATAAAGCACAACGCCCGCACACTGCTGCCTACTAAATCTGAGACCTGCCAGATATCAGGAACTGTCCCTCAGGGCACAGATGTGCTTAAGAGACCTACAGCTCAAAAGACCATATGACCATTCATATTTCTGAGCTCGATAATATAAATACAGTTACATTAGGTAATATTGCCAGTGTTTTCGAGCAGTAAGAAAGGTAAAACTGTGATAGCTAGCGCGGTTTGTATTATAGCGTGTGCATTTTGACAGAGGTTTTGAACTCAGTGTATGAGACATCTTGAATCCAAATTCATATCCTTCTTACTGTTGTAAATAAAAAACGTGCTTTCTACTAGTTGCGCAGTTTCAAAGCGCTGTGAGTGCTTCTAAGTATTATTTATAGCCATGTTTATGCAGGCAATCCTCACTCCGCTGCTTGGGCATGTTACTTCCCTTATCTTCCTGGAATGGGAGCGCCTGAAGTTTCCAAACTCTTCTGAGCGCTGGGAGGAGGAAGAATGCTGCCCTGATGTCAGTCGAGAATGTTTTGCATTCCTCTTTCATGGCGTGCCGATTTGGAGGCTCCCGAAGCGGCTGCTTAATTACACAAGTAACATGGTGTAAGGGGTGAGGGACGGGAGCACCAGGCAGAAGGAGGAGTGGGAGGTTTTTATTTTTTTATTTTATTTATGCGTTTGTATATAGCGCGGACTTTACCCGAAGGTGTCAGAGCGCTTCACAATGCCTCAGGCTACATACTATCTTGCAAGTTCCCTAACAACCTTGTTAAACACCTTCAATATTAAGCATAAAGAAGTAGTCATGTATATACATTAGAAGGGCCTTAAAAATTAGCTGATCAAGTAAATTTGCTGAAATACGAGTGCCTTGCATCAGAGTTAATGTATGCGCCGTCTTGCCGATGAGTGGATGATCAGGGTGGGTGATATCAACAAAGACTGCGTAGGGTGAGGGACATCTTTAATCAGCACTACGGTCCCCTGGGCTCACAGCAGTACTGGGGAAAGGGATGTACACATTGTGCTAAATAGCTGTTTCTCCAGTCAAGACTTGCTTGAGGAAGAAGGTCGATTTCATAAATGTTACACCTATCGTACACAAGTCTTGCACAACCTTCGCTACCCAACCCTTGTATTAGGAGCAGATAAAACAACATACTAAACGGTGCTAAAGAGCAAGATAATCAGATGGACATGTGAACTAAACAAGTCGGGTGGGGGGGGCGGGGAAGCAGGGGAGTGAGCATATGGTGTGTGAGTGAGGCCAAGCGCGCGCTGGCGAAGCGTCGCGCTTCAAGAGCCTGGTGGAGTGCGAGGCTGTGTGTCGGATGGGGGCGGGGGAGCGAGTGGAAGGGAACGAGCATATGTTAGGCCAAGCGCGCGCTTGCGAAGCGTCGTCACGATTCAATAGATCACATGAACTGCATGTAATCCGCTTGGAATCCGCTTGTTCAAAGAGTTTGTTTCAAGTACTATAGATCTCGACATCTGCAATGCGCAAGCGCATTGGCAGAGGTCGAGACCTAAACATTGGGGATAACCTTAAAATGCCAGAGGATGAGGAGTTTTCTATGTGCTGCTGCTCTAGTCAGCATCTTCCCGAGTGGAGTTCCACCCAGAGTCCTGGCAGCTTATTGCATTTAATTACAGGCATGTACCTGTTAAGTGCAAGTTCACCATTGACCTACTTCAGTGCTTATCAAGGAGGTCCTGGAAACACTAAGGCATGTTCTGTTTCTAAGGCACCATCCTGATTTGTGGAACCACAGACGAGGAACATGACAAGCGGTCGCATTTTTGAGATTTTCACGGAGGGCAAACCAACAAAATGTTGAGATATCAAATCGGATACCGTCCCAAGGCTGTGTTCAGAACTGAGAAACTTGTAGCTTCATCTCACTATCTACTGGACAGCACTGTAGCCAGTCATGCAGGAAGAATAATACTATAAAGCAAAAGGATTCATACCGGCTAATTTTTTATACTTCAATGTACATTTGTTTTAAAAGGAGAGAAGCCAATACTTTTTTTTTTTTAAAACAAAACCAACTTTGGCTTCACGAAGGCTTCAAATGTGTGGTATGAGGGAAAGGGCAGTCTTGGACCTCAACATTAATATATGCAGTACACTGCTAGGGAAGACAGCGAGTTCACATAGAATGTCAAGACAGACGCCCTAGAGAGACTGAGATCCAGTTGGATTTAGAGACCCCACCATCAACATAAAATACAGTATGAAATCTGACAGCGATTATGGACTCAGTCCTTGCCCTGACCCCAAGTGAATCAGGTCACAAAAAGTATCCCTCTACACAATGCGAGCACTCAGACATATCCACCATCTAACAGGATTTCCCAAAAACTACAGGTCTTAATACTTTCTGCATGTAATGTTCAGTGTGCACAAATGGGCTGTATTTAGAGGTACTTCTCCCCTTAATATGTAAATTACAAAGGATGTAAAATGATGCAGCTTGACCTTTGTCTGTGGAAAAGCATTGCAGTGGTGGGCCAAGCACTTCACCATCTCCTTACAGTCAGATGTTCTGTTTTCAAAGTACTCTGTATTGTGCACAGGGTTATTGTAGGCAAATACCACAACTGCACAACTACCCATCTCCCCTACAAGGAAGACATCAATGGACGGACCCTGGTTCATATTACCAGTGGCAAAACAATGGGACATTCTCCCAGCAAAGGCAAGACAAATGCACAAACATGTGAGGTCCAGGAAGGAGTACCAGGCCACTGTTGACTCCAACTCACAGATCAACTATACGATTCCATCCCAACAGACAGAAAAAACACAAAAATGCCACAAAGATGGGGCATTTTGTGTAACTTTTAGCCAGTGAATATCTGCTTCTTTTGGGTAGACTCCAAGGGGTTTTGACCATGGCTGCAATACTCCTACACAAGGCCTTCGGTCAATCTCTTCACAGCTCCAGTACTACCTTTCAATCATTCGTTATGAACGACTGCACCCAGTGCATGCTGCTTTCTCCTTCTCGCCCTCCTGGTTGAACCCTACAGGGCATTTACATAAAACTCTTGAACATCCATAATGTCTGCTTGTATTCAATACAAGTTGTTGTCTGCTCCTGTACCAACCCTATTCAGACCTACATCGGTTTTTTTTTAAAGATGGCTTTCTCCAACTACCTCAAACTGCAGACTGCTCATCTGTTCACTTTCGGATGGACTCTACATGGCACAGCCATGATCGGATTCAATTACACACGCCTGGCTATTGTCCTCTCTATCTGCAGAGCTTTATTACAGCAGCCTGCAACAAGAGCACGCCTTGGTCACCCTATTGCTCTTGGATAGTTCTGTTTCACTCCAAGTTGACTTGCCAAATCAAGGAAGATTTCTAACTGTAAACAGTACATGATTGAAGTCGCTCCCCTGCTACTCTAAGGCGTATTTAGTGATAGCCCTGGCTACCTGTAACCAGTGTATGCCATGTGCTGCTCGGCAATCACTTGAGGATGGACTTTATGAAGGCTCCATGATTCATTAGCAACAGTCAAATTGATGTAAAATGTCTTGGTTCTCTCATTCCTGTTCCTACCATTTCATAAACATGTTATGTGACCTAGGACGAGATCAGAGCTCTATTCTCGCCATTCATGTAAGGCAACATAACTTCCCACACAGGTCACGCCGCAATCAAACAGTCTTCCAACTCAGCAATACCCCCACAGTGTAGTGAGTTACCTCTCTGCTTGTGTGCTTGGACTCCCTGTCAAGGGTATGAAGCGCTACATGAATGAAAGTACTGTTAAAGTAACATTTCCGGAATTCGCAGTTTAGGATTCACAAACCGTGCTCAAGGCTAATACTGGTCCCTCAACTCATTAGGCAGATTGGCTTAGAGAGTGACCTGGGAAATCCCGGTTGTGAAAATATCTAACACCGTTCCAGCTGTGTTTGCTTTAAGGGAACCTTTTAAGGGCTCCCACGATTATGCAAAGACAGGTTAATGTCAATGCGATTTGTTGCAACAAACAAATGGCTGATCAAGAGGTGTATGCATTTTAAAGAATTTGATCATGGGGGTTAAAGGTGAAATATCGGCTGAAAAATGTTTTAGTTCTTAATTATCATTGAACTTAGCAATCATTTACCATGACAATTCCATACCATGACCATTCAAAAATTACAGCATGCCAATCAGTCCCTATCAAACAGTGTCATTTCAAGAAGAGTCTAATGGCATTTGCCTATCAATAATATAACACGGATACATAGGAGACTTTACAAAGACCAATATAATGCAAAACAGATTGGGAGTGAGCCCAATGTGCATACATGTGCAGATACCAAAACCACAACCCAGGCCATTTTGAAGTCTTAATGACACTACTACAAAGATGCATGTAAAAAAACACAGTTAAAGGCACACTAACCTACATCATCTGTTGTAAAACGGATTTACTTCTATCACATGAATAGAGAGTTCAGCCAACCGAGCAATGTATAAGGCTGCACACCGCTGCCCTTTAATGAACCATGTGCGATATAAAGAGGACTACAGTTCAACAAAAAATTTTACATCGCACCTACTATACCCGAACACTACTACATAGAATACAAAGGGCACCACACCCATACTGCCTCAGGGGTTGCGGGGATGAGGGAACTCTCCTCCACACGATATGGGAATGTCCACAAATAAGGGAACTTTGGAGACAGATTATGCGCACAGTCTCACAGGCCATCAATGTATCTGTCCTGCCGGAACCCCGTAAGTGCTTGCTGAATGTCTGGGACCCTACAGACCTAAATAGGTATGGACAACTGTGGGTCACACTGGCGGTGACAGTGGCCAAGCGAGACATTGCGCAGAGATGGGGGGCCCCGGAGTTACCGACGGTAGCAGGGTGGATACGGAACATGGACCCCCTAATGGTGAAGGAAAGAGCTGTATATGTGTTAAGGGCATGCCCCCGCAAATGGAATAGGGTGTGGACGCCATGGAACAAATATAGGGGGGAACCATGCGAGGCCCTGCCAGAGGGGGAGGACTCGGAATCTGAGGAGGACGAGGACTAGTAGCAAAGGGTGTGCCAACACGATACTGGGGGGGGCCGGGTGGATGCGAGAACGCAGCGCTACCTTAGGTGAAATGCTGAGTAACTGACCCTGTGGACAACTATATGTAGCTAATCACACTAATGTGCTCAATGATGACCTTAGTTGGATTTTAATGTTTTATGGTTTATCTACAATTACGATTTGTTGAATTCAAAAGGATATGTCAGAAGTGCATTGTCAGGGAGTCCTTATGGATGGGAAGCAAACTTGGGCCATGCTTTCTGTATGCTTGTCTCTCTTAATTGTTCCAGTGCATGGCGAATCCGGACACTGATAGTTGCTGACAAACGATCTGTTAAGTTCTTTTCTCATGATGACACTTGTTAACGATATACAATTGTGCTTAACGAATGTAAATGTTAATATCTCTTTTTGATCTCCTGATAATAAAGAATTAAAAAAAAAAAAAAAAAAAAAAAAAAAGAGGACTACAGAACAATGGCTCATTCATCCAAGAGAAAACTTTGAAAGACATTAATAGGTGCTAAAGCTTACAGCACTCATGTAAACATGGCGCCTTGAACGCAATCCAGGTCTACACTGTGGAACACAGACAACAGCCTAATGAATGAATCAACGCTGTATTCCAAGAACACACTGTCCACAACCCACTGCACCATAGCTCACAGCAATGAGAAGGACAGAATAATGTACTAATAAGTGTCAGAGGGAAGCCAAGATGGGAGGAAATCTCTATGGGAGCGAATGAGTACAAACACTTCACACCATGGACCGAGCCTCTTTTAGGTGCTAGAGAACACAGAGACACTCAATTGAAATTTGAGTTGTTTATACATAAAAAACCTCCACTGCTAGTGTATACACTGATGATGTAGCAGAAATCTTATTTAAATTGTAGATGTGCATCATAATCACGTGTAGAACGTATCCACATATAATCATGCAATTATCGTTAACATGGGGTATTAGAACTGTGAACGTATTAACACAATTATATGACGTGCTTTAGTTGATGGATAAATGTAATGGAGAAATGATGTAGAAACTGAATGTAACTCGCAGAAAACGTTAACACAAACTCGTATTGTGTAACTGACACATTCGTACATTGAATGTACTTATGTAATTTTACATGTAGGTAAATGTATTAGTTGAAACGCTAATAGTGTTTGTGGAAATCGTATTAATGAAAAGAGCCACGTCTTACGTTAGCGGAACTTTGCAGGCCTGAAATGCAAGTCTCTGGAAACTCTCGCTTTAATAATTAATAGTTGAATTTCATGTGCTTTGCAGATTCTGTTCCTCACGTTTCCACTGCGGGTGAAGAATACATTCTTTAGGGAAAGTATTGTATTTGATTTAGTAAGCTAGGCAAGTAGAGAAGAAGTTACAATCGTATGGCTTAGGTCGATAAAGGAAGGTTGTTGTGCTTCGCACAGGCAAAGGAATTGGAACCAAGGAAAATTTGTATCGCGAAAGGTACACAGTAGACATATCTATCTATCGTGATCCGAACTGCTTCGTGGGAAGGTTACTACTGAATAATTGGTTGTTGAAGTTAGGGATGGTGCAACACTCTATTCTTGCCACCAGAGAGAAAGAGAGCATCTTAGAACAAGCTCAGTCTTCTGTAGCTTCATGATACTTGACCCACTGATCGTGGAGAGACTTCTTAGGGAGACTCAAAAGTGCCGACACCTTTTTACCCAGGTTTTTGAAAATTATTATTTAGTGATGTCACTTTGGTGCTAGGAGTTGAGATAGATTTATGCTTTTCACTCATCAACCCTCAATGTAAGGAAATTTGGACTCACACTTCCTGATTTTCTTCATGCTACTTCTTGAATTAATTGTGCTGTTCATGCTGCATTGTCTAAACTAGATACGCAGATTCTGCTTCATGCCGATTCCTGGGTACTTCTACACTCTTGTGTTAAAGTGTCTCTATGGTCAGTTGTTCCTGGCTTTGTAATAAATTAACTAAGCTCAAGTAGCCGTTTATGAGTTATGTATAAATACAAGTTATTGGCTAATTGATTGTTTCTCCAATTAATTTTCCTCCCCTCTTCACTTTCATACTGCTAAAAAGAACTAACGGAGTAAGAATATAGAACGACCTAGAACTTTTGGGCCCGGCCCTTTCACTGGTATCCCTTGGGTCCAAACAAGCTCTTCTTATGAACGAGGAGTGTACTAGTGACTCTATAGTAGTGTTCGTGTATTTGCTTTTATATTTAGGGAGATGCCAGCTCGTCTCCCGTGAGCACCTGCTGGTGCTTAGGAGCTGCTGTGATCTGAGCTGGTAATGTCAGTCCATGAACAATAAGTCCATCACCAGAGCTCTTCCATGTGGCTGGTGGGTGCCACCGACTTGGGGGTGGTCCAAGAAAAGTCTTGCACTGAAGGAAAGGAATTCTTGAAACTATAAGTTCAGTTTAAGTTCTATTTAGAATAACAGTGGAGCCACATAACAGCGCAAAATCACATTCTCGAGTTATAATTGCACAAAAAGGAGTGCATATTTACTGCCTCATAAAATACCATTCCATGACTTCCATAGTTTATTGAAAGATTCATTCACTTTTATGGCCAGATATGTGTTGTCGTCCCCGCCACAAAGTAGCACTAGCTGACAAAGACTGGTTTCCTTCAAGCCTTCTAGCTCTGCATCACTTTTCGTTGTTATTGACAAGGACGTGGCCCAATACTTTGTTTTCTCTTACTTGATCACACTTGCAAAGGTGGTAAACACCAGGAGAACCCTGTACCACAGGGTGAGTCATAAACATATCTCTTGGATGACAGTTCGGTAAACTGGGCTCAGAAAACGCACCGTACTTCTACAAAGTTTTTCCATTTTAGCGAACATTCTCCCTATAACCTCAGGAGTGATAGGGGAAAATATATTATGAGACACTGAGGTTCTCCACAGGGATAAACTGTCAATTTTGTCTTTAGATATACCGTATGGTATTTGCGAGTATCGCTTGACTTCTTACAGCCTAAAAGTTCATTTCTTAAATTTATTGATCATCCATTCTACACATAGGTTCTTGCTTCATATCAAAAGCTTGCTTTGTATAAAGCATAGCAGAATATTCATTTTTAGGTCTCGCATCTGGCAACGCAGCGCGAAGCGCTGTCGCCAGCGAGACCTATGGTCGCTGACTTGGCTCTCAAGGGAGACAGGAGAAGGGCACGCGCAGGCTGCAGGCCGGACTGGAAATGTGATCGCACGCGTGAACACGCACGTACAGCTACGCGGTGTGCAGATCTCCTGTCCCCCTCGCAACTCGTAAGCCTCATGCAATTTCAGTTTTTTTTTTTATGTGGCACACAGGGACTAGAGAAACAGTGTTCTAACACACGGTAATGATTCTGCACTGCTTCGCCCCTTCTCTGCTTATCGCAGGGCAGTGAGGTCACACCCTGCGCATTGAAGTTAAGCTCGCACGGCGCTAGAAAGTTGGGTACTGCACACGGTTCTGTTTAGCAGTGTCGCGTCTCTTAAACTCACAATCTGGTGAGGCTCTTTGCTTCAGTGCACAGAGTCGGAGCAGCGCGGCGCTCGCAGCCACGGCAGTGCCGTCACTCACCCGCCTTGGTCCCCTCCCGGTAGCTCTTCTCGGGCAGGCATGCTCATCGGCTGTGCAGCATGGCGTGCAGGGGCATGTTTCAAATATCCATGGATGGCCACGTGAACGGACCCGCTGGTGTAAGGTATGTTTGATATTAAAGCAAAAGCACCCTATGCTCCTCAGGACCCTCGCGGCGTCAGCAGAAGCGCGCGCATGGTGCGCTTTCCCTCCCTCCCTCTCTCCATCAGGCCCCTCCTTCTTCCACTGTGTACTGGACAGGAGATTGTGCGCGGGCACGTCCTCAAGCGACCCTTCCGCCTTGTTATTGTAGTGCGGACAGAATAAATCTTTCATCTGGGTAGAGCCAGTGGCACAGGAAAGGCCCCTACAATTAAAAGCACCGAATACTAAGTATTCTAGGCGCAGTAGCGGATGCAGCCCCCTGGTGCCTGACAGTTTGTTGAGCGAGGCAGATTGATGCTCAACAGGTTAACTCGGGAGGCCTTATTGGCACCCCCAGGCACTATACTGGTCGGGAAAACAGTTGAGAAAAGGCCCTGTGCTGTCCAAATATAGAGCGTGACTCGTGTGTGGCTCAGCCCATTGTCTATAAATGCAGGCTGGGCGCCTGGGCATAAGGGACCTCCAGGCCATGCGTAGCGGTATGTGTCAAGCCTTCAGCTAGGAATGTTCGCTCTCTACTCCTTTATCGCTCTTTCCAGTCACTGCTTTCTCCCTTTGTGACGATTTTGCCTTCTTTCTTTTCTTGCATCGTTCTGATCTGTGTGTTCCCCCCTCCTCTTGCGTTCGATAAAAATATGATGTGGGAAAATAAGTGCCAGTTCCCAACAATGAATGCCGGTGCCCCCTCCCCCAAAACCCCCTCCCAACTCAAGCAGGCACTGGCTCAAATTAACCCCTTCACTGCGGAGCTGTTCTCCCCCGCTGTGCTGGGGGCGGGGCGCATGACGAGGTCAGCTCGTCATGAGCCACGACGCTCCGGTGCTCATGACGAGCTGAGCTAGTCATGACCACAGCCGTTCCAATGGAACGCTCAGCACAGCAGGGGAATCAGCCCAGCATGCGAGCGTTCCATTTAACGGGCACGGTCATGCGGCAGAGCGCCGTGGCTCAGGACGAGCTGACCTCGTCATGAGCACAGGAGGGGTTAAGCCCTGGGAATGTACCAAAGATATACCAGTGGGATGGAGGCGATAATGTGTACATTAAAAAAAATGATCTCACCACGTTTACCCTTTTAGGGGATTGCATAATCTATTAAGAACAGGAGTAAGGTTCCGTAATGTGGCCAGGGGTCATATACAACAGCCCTGGTCCGGGGGGTAAACTAAGCGGACACCAGACACTCTTGGGTCTGGGCGTGGCCATGATTAGGCCTGTTTATTTATGCCTGGGGGCCTCTCTAGGTGGTACTCAGCACTTTTAACCGTTCCCCGTGTTAGTCTTTAGCCCTAACCCCCTGGTTACCCCACACATAGTCTTTCAGCATACGACTGGGCTCTGGGTTCGGTCTTCGACAATACGTACATTTGCCAGGGGCCCGCCATCTCCAGGCGTGGTGTTCCATGCGCTCTCTTGAACAAGGATATGTTCCTGGTGATGGACTCTCCCATTCTCACCCTTGCACTGCTGTGACCATCGTCCCTTGCATCCGGGTGACTCACCATGGGTCCTCTCCATAGGGTGTTCAAAACTTGTGTCCCAGGTTACAATCTTTGATAACACCCATGCCCTGCTTGCTAGGTTAGTGCTTGTGTCCCTCTTCTCTGACCGGCCTTAGCTTCGATTTTGTGACCTTTTTCCTGCACTGCCTCTTCATCCATGGATGTCAGCAGTCATCAACAGCTGGCAAGTATGGTATCCCTCGCGGGTCGCTTGAGCAGAAGGTCCACATTGGGCACTTCTCGTGGTGCTCTTTGGGGTTTGTCGGTTACCCATCAGGACCCACTGTAATCCAGCTTCAAGGTATTCACCCAAATTAACTCAGATTCTTAGTGTTTTATCGAGAGTCCTCATAAATCGTTCCACTTCTCCATTGGCTTGGGGTCATTTGGGGGTGACTTTTAAGTGCTTTACCTCAAGGCTCTGGAGGTACCTTTTGATGTCTTGGCTTTGGAATAGGAAGGAGCCCGTTATCCATCCGGGTCACTTCTGGTAACCCAAATAGGGCAAATGTCTTCTCTAGGATGTGTTTTAACTTTCGGAATGCTGGAGATTAGGTCACCTCCACAGCTAAGTCCTTGGTGTGGTCATCCATAAGGACGACCGTGGTGCTCCCATTGGGAAAGATACTAAAGTCCATACTGAGGTTCTTCCATGGATATCCTCCAGGGTCTGTATGGTGCCAGAGACAACAAGCATTTCCAATTCAATAGGTCTTGCATTATTTAAGTTTGAGCTATTGGCATTGCTAAATAATGCAACACCAATAGCTCAAACTTTAATAATGCGACACCTATTACATTGCAAATGCTTGTTCTTTATTTTACATAAATATTCCCACCAAGGAAATCATTCCACGTCCATTTTTACAATAGGTTTAAAATATTGAACATTAATTTAACATCCATTCGGTCAAAACAAATTAACAAGCATTGGCTAAGCCAATAGGGCTTATCTTTAGCACCCAGAGGTCGTGTTATTATGTAGGCTAAACATTTTTTTTTATCTACAGAGATCGATAGGTAAACAAAAATGTAGTGGGAACATCACGGAGTGAAGGAGTGGGGAGAAGAAGCATCAGACGAGGGTGCAAAAAGACAATACGTAGGGTGGGCAGGAGAAGTAATGGGCAAGAGAGCAACGTAGAGCAGTCAGTAGAGAAAGATACAGGTGAGCAAGCAATGGGATGAAGGATATCTCAACATAAAGAAGGTTGGGAGAAGCACACGGGGAACAGAGCAACAGAGTGCGGGGGAAGAAATATACAAGGGAAGGAACTGAAAAACATATGCACGCTCATGGAGTGGTTAAACCCCCCCCCCCAAAAAAAAACAAAACATTGTGCTTGAAAAGTAAGCAGTGGAAAGCGGAGGCATAGAAGCCAGACAATTAAAAGATCTCAAAGAAGCTATGCTCCAGAGGATGGACAAACACAATATTGCCAACGGGGCTGCTCAAACGTGGGTTAAGTGCTCACTCTACTACAGGACTCAAGCTACACCTCATTGACGGGACCCAAGGAGGATGAAACCAGTCTGGATTGCTTGTGCTTTCTGGACTTGACCTGGCACTTATGGATGGACAGCTACTATTGGAGCAGGACCAAGACGGATTTGCAAATGGCAGTGATCGCTCTAGAAAGGCATAGTGGGGGGGGGGGGGGGGGGGGACAATGAACTGGAATGTGCCCCCGAGGATTACCACGAGGTGACATTAATTCATGCGTTCATGCTAGCACTTTGTTGTTTGTTGCTATTGTACATACTTGGCTCAACCAGAACAACTCTGTAGGTAGTCAGAACAACAAAATCACAGAACGCCCCTTCTTAGAAACATGTAGTACAAAAATTACCCAAAAGAGTTCAAGTAGGTCAAATGGTCCTAATAAACAAACTAAAAAACAAATGAAAGGTGTGCTACTTGGGTTATCAAAATTGCTTATATCTTTAATCTATTAAATTAAGCCTCAGAACTCCGACGGCCAATATGAACCTGCGTAGCCTCTTCGATTGAGGCAGATATTGCAAACAACACTAATGAGCCCAAATGAATGTAGACAAAGCTGGTCAAGGTTACTGGAATGGACAGAACCACTATTAAACTTTTTTTGGGATGTATGAACTCGGATGTGAAGTCTCTGCTAGATCGAGCAACTGCTTGTGGTCTTACCACCATTCAGACATATTATGAAAGTCAAACAACCAACATACAGTCGCCTTACACAAAGCACAGTTGCCTTACACTTTCGTACATTTTTAGGTCTTGCCTAGGCAGCACATGTGCTGTCTCTTCGAGATATGCTTTATCTACTCCGTTGGTTTAAAGCCTGCCCATCACTTTTAATTTGTTGTTTTACGTGTTCTTCGCAAAGGCTTGCTTCTGGTTGGTTATATGTTCATCCCTTTTGCCTGTCAACCCCTCCTATGTTACTTGCAGGCTTGCCTCTGTGCATGTAGGTTTGTTGAAGCGCACTATATTTTTTAAATGTTGTTTCTGGCTGTTTGAAATGTCTGCTTTTCTTCCTGTGCTCATTCACCCGTCCCGATTGCCGTAGTGCTAATAAACGTACAGATCGGCATTTCTCATTTTCATTCAATTTCATATGTAGCTTGCAAACAGCATTTTGTTGGCTTTCACTGTGGTTTTATTTAGATTTTTCAGGATCGGCATGTCTCGGCATTTTGGTTTTTTGGGAGGCTCGGGGAGAGTCGACACCGAGACTCAAACCTGGTTCCTCAGTTCCAAAGTTGGAAGAGCTGGATGTTATGCCACATCCTCTCTCTAAAACAATCAGCATTTTTTGGTGTTTTTGTCTCAGTTTCCCTCACTGAGTTACCCTCCCAGCATTCACTCCCCCCCTTAATCTCTTCTTTCCTTTGGTTTCCCTGAGTATCCCCACTGTGTACTCCACATCCTGGGGGGTCTGCTTAGGTATTATTACAAACAGCACTAGCCCCTTTGTAGAGCAACAGGAAACCCCATCACTACGAATTTCCCTTCACTTTCTCAAACTTGAAACCACAGCGTACACTAAGTGGAAGGTGACGTCAGGTGTGGGAGCACACTACGGAATGGGCTTGCGACCGCCCTTTAATTTGTGAGCGCTATAAACACCATTGGAGGAATACAGTTGGGAAAGTGTTACTGCCACCAGGCGCAAGGAAAGGAAGTCTGAGTTACGAAAGTGAGTGTACCTGGGTGGTACCCCCCCCTCAGAGACTTCACCACTTCTGCTCCTCACAACTGTGTTCAAAGGTGCTGGACAGCCCATTTGGCCCCTAGTGTGCCAGCCACCAGCCTCTCTCTGCTGTACTGTGTGAGCTTGGTCAAAGCAATAGTTATGTATGTTCAGGCTATGCCGGCAACGTGGCTTGATTGGCATGGGGCCAGCAGGGTGCAACACATTGAGGACTGCTTCTTTCAGAGCACATGCGATGTGCAATGGAGCCATATGTTGGAGGGAACCGCTTCCTCTTCAGTTGGGAGGTTTAGCGGGTCGGGAAGACTTTCCGGTGGCTGTCGGCTAATGCTTTACATGAGACACGAGAAGGGGATGGGCACAGTCCTGCCGGTTAGTTTCACCCCAATGAGAGGACCCACATGGCTTCAATAGGATTTAAAATTTTATAAAGTGCAACAAATGCCCATGGGTGTCTTGCCGCTGCCATCTGAAAGAAAACTGCCTAAGATTATTTACAGGGGTAAAGTAAACAGCCAAGTTTTAAGTGATTTTCTGAAAGCCATATAGTTGGATTGTTTTCTCAGATGCCAAGGCATTTTATTCCAGAGGCGAGCTGTACCATGAGAGAAGCTTCTGCCTCTTCAAGAAGCTGTATGAATCAGTAGAACAGATACTTTTTTAAGCTGGGACTGATCGGAGCTGTTTATTTGGAAAGTACCAGGAGATTTATTCTTCACGAAATCTGAGCCATTTTCATTACGCGTTTTATGTATTATACATAGTACTTTAAAAGCAACTCTCTTTTCTATGGGAAGCCAGTGAAGCTTTTCCCTAGCCTTGGAAATGAGCTCAATTTTTTAAAATATGTTTTAGGACCCAAACCGATGCATTTTGCAATCCCTGCAGTCTTCTCAGGATGCTTTACTGTGCCCCCATTAAGACGGCATTGCAATAATCCAGTTTTGCTAATGCCAGGGAGGTGCCCACATTCTTTTACAGATCATGAGTTAGGAATGAGAGAATTTTCTTTAAAATGTTTAAAACAAAGAAGCCAGAAGATGTAAGAGGACTGGTCTAATCTCTAAAAGAGATTACTGGCAAATATAATTCCCAGGATTCTTGCTTTCTGAACTGGGATGGGAAGAGCCATGGTATTGTGGCCACCAGGAAGCATTCCAAAAGGAAATATCCTGTCCAAAAACGAGCATCTGTCTTTTCAGAGTTAGGTTTCAGACCGTGTGAACTCATTCAGTTAGCTATAGCACTCATATACCCTTGCCTGCTTTTCCCCTTACGTATTTGTGCTTATTGTTTATCTCGACCTTACAAGTAACTATGTTGCCATACTCTAAAAACTGTGTAACCTTTGTAACGATGTATCCTGTAACTGTGATCTGATACTCATGTAAAGCGCTCTGATACCTCCGGGTCTAGCCAGCGCTATATAAAACCTTTAAAATAAAATAAATACAATTTTTGAATCTCAGGGCCACCTCCTCTGTATTTTTGGTCGTGGATACCACAATTTGGGTGTCAGAGTAGGAGACCATACAAACATTACAGGATCCTATTAAATGAAGCAGAGGAGCTACATATATGTTATATTATGTAGGGCTCAATGAACCCCACAGGGTAGGACAAAAGATGTTGAGCTACAGTCTCCCATATTGATTATTTGTTCCCTGTTGTCAAGAAAAGAGCATAGTAGCTCAAAAAATTTACCTTGCACACCTATCTCCATCAACCGGCTTTTTAATAGCACATGACTTACGATGTCAAAGGTTGCGGATAGGTCTAAAAGGCCCACAGCAGCCTTATCATCCCATCCAAGATGACCCTAATGTCTTTAGTAACTGCTACTAACGCAGTTTAATTGCTATGTGATTTACTGAATTCAAACTGGGCTTTATCTAGTAGCTCATTCAGATCTAAAAATGCTGTGAGAAAAATGTTTAAGTTTTTATCTAAGACTTTTGGTAGCAAGAGAAGCTGGGTAGCAAGGGAAGGCGGGATATGGGACGGTAACTTTTTTCCTCCAAAGCTTCTGTTGCTTGCCTTTTCTGGGGTCCAAAACTGAAAGCGTTTTGGTTGACTGCACCTCTACTTAAGACAGGTAAAGTACCAGAACCCTATAGTATGGTTTTCACGGCATGTTATCTTCATCTTCCCTTGAATACTTTGAAAACCATTGCGGACAAGTTGGCCCTTTGTATTTGATCGGATGTCCCTTTAGTTTTTTCAGCATGTGTGCATTTGGTCTTGTTTGAACAGGTGTACTCGCACTACAGTACATGAATCTTGAGTAACCTAAAGCTATGCTAAATCCCCCCCGCCCCCGCCCGAACGCCACCCAAGTCCACTCACACACACTATACCGGGCCGGGATGTGGCACTACAGCTAGACTGTGGATGTTGGAACTAAGAAACCAGGTTGGAGTCTCGTGTCAGCTTAAAATCCTGTGATTCTGGACACATCACGCAATCTTCCCGTGCCTTAAAAAGATAATAAATGCGACAGTGAGTAATGTAACTGGTGCCCATGTATAGTGCTCCAATACCTTCAAATTGAGTTTGCGCTATACAAAACTGCAATAAAAAAATGAAAAATGTGCTGATGTTCCCCTGACCTGCTTAAGTCGAGAAGCATTTTTAAAAGTGTAAGCTAGCATTTCAGTTCAACCTCATGGAAGAGCTCCCATGCAGTATTTATGTCCTGGCATGGCAATGGTGTTTATGCCATGTGTTTGTCTCCCCTGCTACATGCTGTTTTGTAGTCATTAGTAAATAACTCCCTTAACTTGTGTTTTTAAGGAGGTATTTCGGCGCACAGTTTTGGGTACTCAAATGCGCGTTTAGTGCCATTTTTTAGATTCATTTTTACAGCATGTACATTTTAGCGGTTGTTACATGCCATCTCACATGATCTGTACGTCAGTAGCAGAAGGCTTCCAGGCTTGGGGGCAACTGGCTATTATGCCCAAACTAGTTGTGCTTCATGCGTGTACCTCAATAACAAGCATTTGCCATGTAATAGGTCTTGCATTTGAGAGACTTTCAGCTATTGGCATTGTAAATGACAATGCCTTTTACTTATTGCTTTGCTAGTTAACACATAAATAAAAGGCATTTTCATTTACAATGCCAATAGCTCAAACTCTTGAAAATGCGAGACCTATTCAAAGAAGAGAGAGAGCAGAAAAGCAATAACTTACCCGGGAGGACGCCGCCATCGCCAGGAGTCATAAACACGCTGTGAAACCGCGCCCTGCTGACACCGCGACAGGAGGCGCACATAAACAGAGCGAAGCTCGGCCTCGCGGGACGCCGGGCGAAGCCCGGGCCAAAGGCGGGCCCGTTTAAGCCCGTTCAAGACCGGCCAAGGACGGGACGGGCCACCCCTCTGAGACCTGCTGCTGTATGTAAAAGGTCAGTGTTGTTGTACATTAAAGTGGTGTGACATTTATCGTTAATATTTGCTGATTACACTGAGTAACATCCAGGACTAACTAAGGATGGCTACTCCACCAGATGCTGGCCCAAGTAATAGGAAATCTACGGGCGGATCATTAATGGGAACCTTAGATAACTTTCTCATTAGGGTATCTACCGCACTTGCTAAGGATATTGAATTAACTGAGAAAAGACTATCCTTGGATACATCATTTCACAAAAGGTCTTCGCTGGGACCGCTGGCAGAAGCCAGATCTCCAATACACTCACATATTGACTCCCAGGGCACGCTTCCTCCGTCGGGGGTGGCAATTAACCTTTCGCCCCAGGCAGTAACCATCCTGAATATAAGTGAAAATTCGATAGGAGATGGAACACCTGTAAATGACACAGAGAGAGCATCTTCACCTAATATTAAAACTAGATCAGCTGGACAAGTAAAACCAACTATGATTCAGCCGAAGGGGAGGGCGCAGACAAAAAGGAAGCGTCCTGGGCCGCAAATTAATGCCGGAGGGAAACAAGCAAGGTCATGCAAAAATATTGTTCCTGTCGATGACCCAGCAGTAACTACACCAAACAGCCCGGCACAACATGGCGTGGCCGATGATAATGGGCAGGATAGTCATTTGGATATCAGGGGGGTGAAGACAGATTTGGACTTGGGACCTTCATTCTGAAAAAGACTGGAGAGTACTTTTAAGAAAGTGTGTCACCCATTGCATGAGCGGCTGGACTCCATTGAAAACAGAATAGTGTGCATTGAGCTGAACTTGGCAACAACTCAGAAACAGGCAGGACCAAGGCTTAGTGGTCACATTGCCCGAGCGAAAACGCCTGTAGTCCATGGTTCAACTGATTCAAATAGTGGTGCCAGCTCAGGACAGGGGGTTGGGCAACCCCTAGCTACTGATAAGGTGCACACTATTAATTCTCAACCCGCTACCTCGTCAGGGGTGGGAAACGCATGTAAAGATAGTGTGGCGCCCCAAACTTCACTGGTCCGAAAAGATGTTCACCAGGCGCCCCAAACTTCATTGGTCCGGAAAGATGTCCCCCAGGTGGCCAACCATACAGGGGTGGGAGTGACACCTTCGAGTAAAGAGAGTAATCAGGATGTCACTACTAGGCTGGATGCTAGACAGCAAAATTTGCCTGTTTTACCCAGGACTTATAATGAACCTTCCTTACCCTACATCGACCTCCCTCCCCAATCAGCCCCCTTTGTGGTAGTCTTGGCAGTGGTTCCACCAGTAATCCAGGGAAAACGTGAATCATACCTAGATCTAAAGCACAAATGCATTTTCTGGCTTAACAAGAACCGTCCTCTGCCAGTTAATGCACGAGTGGAAATACTAGAGGTTAGGAGAGTTAATTGGATAGGCAGGGGCTGCAAGACGGTGGCAGGAGACTGCATTGTTATCAATTTTAAAGATCAGAAATGTGTAAACTACATTTGTAATTGGCCCTATAATGATCAGCCAAATGGGATACACGTTCTACCCTTGGCTTATTTTTATGGCCCCCCGATTCCGGTTTGCTTTGAGAGGGATATGTTCCCATATGGACCTGTACTAAACCCTTGTCCTATAGGGAACGTAAGGTTGTTTAACAGATTTCAGGGCTTGTCGGGGTTAGGGGTATGTGATTGACAGTATGAACTGCAAAGGTTTACCCAGGGTAGCAGAGTAGGGGATATAAGGGCGGGGATAGAGACCAGTATAGGTCAAGAGTCTATTCTAAAAACCGGGAAAATAGGGGAGGCTGAAACTGGCCAAAGTAATACATGTGATACCACTATTGTGGTGCCAAATGTAGATCTGCTCTTGGGCATGTACAATAATGCACATCTTGGCACGGGGGGTCGCCACTTAAGGGGCGAATTGGATGTAACATCTGATGGACCTCTATGTTATACAGCGTTGGTCTCATGGAATGTTGCGGGACTGGGGTCAAAATTAAATTCCCAGGCTTGGGCAGATTTCATTGATTGCTTTGATATTTGCTTGTTTCAAGAGGTGTGGACGGTTGAACCAATGTTTAGAGTAGGATACTTGAATTTTTTTGTGCCTGCTATTAAGAAAAGTCATAGTCGACCTATGGGGGGTTTAGTGATGTGGGTTAGGCAGTCCCTAAAATGTCAAACCCAACAGCTCTCAGGTGCAAGTAATGATATTCTTGGTGTCAGGTTTAGTTTCCCTGCTAACTTAGTAATCGATATTTATAATGTCTATGCGAGGGGGCTCCAGGGAGGAAAGAAATCTGAAGTTGTAGCGGAATTGGACAAATTACTTCAGGCGACTCCCCCCAACATATTGTCACTAATTGCCGATGACTTCAATACTACTTTTGAACCCCTAGGTTTGGACGACATACATTTGACTGAGGATGAGGATGCCAGGTGGGGAGTTCCTCAGCTCGATACTAAACCCATAAGAAAATGGACGGAGGCCGCAATACAGTTAAAGGGCCTATGTATTGAAAATGAGCTCCGAGCAGCCAATGGGCGCACATTATCGGATAAAATGGGAAAAGAAACTTTCGACAATAGAAATAGGGCAACGAATAGTGACTATTTACTCGTCCCCTTGAAGATGTGGTCTACTCTTGTTGATATGGAGGTAGTTACTCGTATTGAGAGCGACCACAATCCTCTGACCGCATCATTTAATCTGGGTACACACAAAGTGGTTAATTCTCATGAGGGGAATACCCCTCCAGATTCAGTTCTGGCAAATGATGAGCGCCATCTTAAGTGGGGCCAAGTTGCAGATCTACAGGATATTATTGATAATCTTGAGGAAGATCTGGCAGAGGCCCTAGGGGCTATTGAGGCAGCCACCCTGAATGGATCTCCCCTTAATCTTCTGTTGGAGGTACATAATGGGTTTTTTACCAAATTAAAAACATATTTTTGCAAACATAGCTCAGTAAAAAGAGGTGTACAAACTAAAAAACCTGAGAGATGGTATGGCGGTTCTTGCCGCCAAGCCAGGGTTGAGCTGGGTCAAGCCTTAAAATCCAAAGATATGTGTACTATAAAACAGGCCCGAGCAAACTATAGGTCTAAGCGATATAAAGCTAAAAGGGAATGGGAAGAGGGTATGTGGCAGGATCTAAAAGTGGTGTGTAATGTACAGAATGCCAAACTTTTTTGGGACATTTTTTAAATGGGACAGGGGAGGGCACCGTGAAAACCCCCAAAATAATGTCGACCGAAATTCATGGGTTGACCATTTTAAGCCCCAATACGCTAATAGCACTTCTGAAAAAAGTGGAGGTTCTTTTGTTCATACTTTTTATGAATAGCCTGCTTTTAATTTAGGGGAAGTAGATAGGGCTTTGGACCAAGTTACAGAGGGTCGTGCTACTGGCTTGGATTGTGTTCCCGCAGATTTATTTCTAAGTAACAGAGGGCGATGGCGGGTCTACATCTTGTATGTGGCTAATGCCGTAGCCCAAGTTATGGATGTACCTAAATCCTGGAAAGGGGCCGAAATAGTGCCGGTGTTTAAGAAGGGGGACAAGTCGCTTGCAGCCAATTATAGACCAATAAGTCTAATTGACTGCATACAAAAAATCATGGGACGGCTGGTTTTGGGCAAAATCCAGACCTGGATGGATAATGACAATATTTTGAGTCACCTGCAGGCTGGCTTCCGCCCAAAAACAAGTACCATAGACCAGGTCTTCCGGTTTATGTTATACTGGCGTACCGTGGTCCTGGAAAAGGGTACATTGTTTGCCGTCTTCGTTGATTTAAAAGCGGCCTTTGACCTGGTCCCACGAAATACATTATGGGAAGTTCTTGCGGGGCAGGGGATGCCACCTGAATTGTTGGGTCTAATCGTCCGCTTACATGAGGGTACGTTCGCCCAGGTCCGGTGGGGTCGCCAGGGGGAAGTCACGGAATCCTTCCCTGTAGAGCGGGGAGTGAGGCAGGGGTGCATCATGGCACCGACCCTGTTCTCGCTCTTCGTGAACGGGGTTGCAGATTTTCTCTCCCTGGTCCCGACCGATGCCCCTGCATTGTGTAGTGAGCGGGTTTCGATCCTCATGTTTGCGGACGATACCCTCATTATTTCAAAAACACCCAGTGGGCTTCAACAAGCGCTGCGGCGCTATGAAGATTTTTGTCTCGATAGGGGACTGGAAATAAACACGGCAAAAACCAAGTTTATGGTCCTTACGGGCCGTAAACCACATGGGACTTCCAGGCCCTATAGAGGGACGATAAATATGAATGGCTCCCATTGGAGCGTGTAGATGCCTTCACTTACCTGGGGGTCACTCTCCAGAAAGATCTGGGGTGGTCTAGACAAATAGACATTGTAGTCTTAAAACACCGACAGCAGGCAGGCACTCTTCTGAAAAAATTCTCTTCTTCAATGACAAGGCCCATTAGCCCTCTATTAGAAGTATATGGGATGAAGGTCCTAAGTTCGGCCCTTTACGGTGCCGAACTTTGGGGTTTTTGAAGATCTAGGAAAATTGACGCTAGCAGAAAATGAATTTCTACGAAAAGCTACTAGCGTTCCCGTAAGTACCCCGCTAACACCCTTAATGTGGGACCTTGGAAATAAAGCGGTGCAGGACCTCGCCCTTTTGCGGCCCCTACTTTATTGGCGCCGCCTATGGACCACAGAAGAACTAAGCCACTATGCTCAGGGCCTGAGGGAGATGATGAACAAGGACTCCTCCCGAAAAATACAATGGTTAAAGGCCATTCAGTCTCTACTTTTTAAATTGGGAATGAGGGAATTGTGGGAAGATCCGGAAAATGCTTTTTTCCCCTCCAAAACTCTTCTTAAAAAAAAAAGTACTGGGAGATGGTGATCACAGAAGAGAGGGCAGAGGGTCTCTCCCGGCACCTGACAGGTCGTTTCATGGATATTAAGGCCCACCCGATCCTGGACCCCTCTTGGGATATAATTGGTAAACAGCTGGATCGTAAGCTCTATTTTCAGCTGAGAGTGGGTACCCTCCCAGTAAGATCTTTTACAGCAAATTAGGCAGGAAAAAATGGTAACGACAGATGCCCAAAGTGTGGGGAGGAACAAGAGTATATAAGCCACTTCCTCTTCTTCTGTCCCATGTACACTGCCCCTAGAACGGTGTGGATTAAACCTATATGTAAATTGCTTGGGATACACAGGCACAAGGAGGCTCTTAGAATTTTATGTACTGACCCAACCCCTACAATTGCTGTTGCTATGGCTAAGTTCCTAAAATGGATTTGGGTAATTCCTGCAAAACAAATAGCGACAGACATATGTTGATTTAGCCCTAGCTGTGAGCTCCTATGTAACTTACCCCTGAAAGAATTGTATATTGATCAGATTGATTTTAAATATGTAAGTTGATATTCGTCAATAGTCTATTCTAGTTTAATTCCTTTTTAATATTTATTGTATGAATTTTAATGGATTTTTAAAATACTGTTTTTTTCTATATATACTTTTATGACTTAAATTGTCGAATAAAGTTTATGAATGAATGAACTATTCAAAGAAGAGGTTGCCATTATTCTGGGCTGCTTGAAAAGTGAAGGCATGCATGGCATGCTGAAAGTTGCAGGAAAGCATGTTGTGCCTGCAGTAGGAGAAACGCAATAAAGAAAATAGTGCTACCAGACTAAAAAAGACGTACCGTGTAACAACCAAAGTAAAAGGGTCAGTCCTCATGGGAGGCTACAAATGAAGACAAGGCGGCACTAAGGCGGGACTAACAAGCCTATTAAAGAATCAGAAGCTAGCATTTATGAAGGACAACTAGGCAAGCCAATGAAAAATGTGGGTGGGGTTTTTATTCCATACTCCAATACAGCATGCCGCAGAGCAGTGTATGTGATGCAGAGGCTCGGCCTAAAAAGGTGCCTGACTAATTCTCCACTCACTGCCCAGATGGATAAAAAATAAAATATTCTCTCTCATCAGTTGTCGAAAGGGATGATGTTTAAAGTTCTGGCCAATATAAGCTTGGAGGCAGGGCTCTCCGGGCATCCCTGCTGGTCGTCTTATCAGAATGTGTGTTGTTTTAAGGGACAAAGCAACTATTTAAAAGCCGGCTTCATAGCTGCTGGGAGCTGTAAATGCATTGACTGTGCTGCGGGTGTCTTCCCTTTAAAAAAAATCTCCTTGCAATGAATACTCGCTCATCCTCTCCCCTTGCTTCAGTCTTTTGTGCACATAAATGCCCCACACAATAACTTCACCATTCGTTTTTAGGGTTGTAACTAGTGATTGTGTTTACGGTTTTAAAACTCTGCTTTTCATTTTTCCGTATTCTGCCCAGGTGCGCAACGTCCATTGGGCACAAAGTGTTTCAGCCCCCCCCCCCTTGTCGTGTGTGTCAGCTAGGCTGAGACAGCTTCCCGGGCACACACAGCTGCACCCCAGTACATCACAGCTCTTTAAAAGACCATTTACTTGCTAACGAGGCTTTGTTGTGTTTTCACCCCTTCTTAGAGCCCCTGCATCTTCACTCTGCATATTACGGGAAGAATCAGCCCCCCTCCCCCACCACCACCGAAATGTGGCTCTAGTTGTGCCTCGGACTCTGCCCATGTGCTTGACACCTTCGCATCGACCCTTTCTCCCGTTCCAATCCTAGAGCGCCGCCTCCCAGACAATAACACCACTCTTGACCCATGAGCAGCAGGAGGAAGTTGACTGTACATGAGGCCATTTCAGGGACACACACACGGAAACACATTTCTGAAAAATACAGAACTGGCGGAAAGCCTGAATAAAGCTCATTCTCTTCGTGACCGCACCGGAGTATGGCTGGATGCACTTTTATGGCATTCACCAAGCGTATAACAGCGCACACAGACAGACGAACACACACACAAAAACAGAGTGTAGTGTAGTAACATATGTATAGCTCGGCAATCCCTGGCGGCACAGCGCCAAGGACAATGTGCTGCAAGGCTACACACTTACAGGTTCCAAAAGGCGAGACCTGTTGGTTATGCCAGTGCTTGTTTACTCATTAGAGTAGGGCTCCGACACCTGGCCGCTTCAGCTCAACAAACCTTGCAATGCTCCTCTCGTGAGGTCTGGGCCAAGTATCCTGCAGCTCCAGCTGCTTACAGACACTGCGAAGTAGGAGACCAAGTCTGGTTTGTATCCTATTAATCTCCCAGATACCTTCTCAGTGGTATTCTTGCTGGAATCACTCCAACCTCCCTACGGCCTCTGGTGTGTCTCCTGTTTTCACTACTCTACTGACTCCCTGAAGCCCAATAGTAGCGGGGGAGGGAGGTGCAGAGAGTAGTTGGTGCTGGAGTGTGAGGTATGTTCGTCTAAGGGCCAGGGCATGTGCAAAGTGGAGACACCCAATACACGGTTCAGCAGGGCCAAACGAAAACAAGAGGAAACCAGAACACGGATTCAGATGTGCAGTGTGCGTGGATGAGAGGTTATGCATAGCTTAGAAATGTGCACAGAGCATCACTGAGGAGTGTGCACAGAGCATCACTGAGGAGCGTGCACAGAGCATCACTGAGGAGCGCGCACAGAGCATCACTGAGGAGCGCGCACAGAGCATCACTGAGGAGCGCGCACAGAGCATCACTGAGGAGCGCGCACAGAGCATCACTGAGGAGCGCGCACAGAGCATCACTGAGGAGTGTGCACAGCAAGGCTCAGTGTGTACTGATCACGGTTTGAATATAGAGAATTAGGAGGGGGGGTGCAGGGCATAGCTGAAGTTCTAAGGCAGGTGGAGAGCATGACTGTGACCAGCACACCCCAAGTGTGGATAGCATGGCTCAGGGACTGCATAGTATGGACTATGTAAGGAGAAGCGAGTGCAGAATGAGTGCGGGGCAAAGTATGCAGAGCGTGTCAAAATCCAGGGGGCAATTTCAGTTTTTTTTTAGTTAGTAACAATATTATAGACCATTTTTGATAGAGGCTAACATGTACCAATGTAGGGACCCGCATACTGGACCCAACTACCTACCTACCTACCTAACACACACACACACACGCGCAAACATTTACCACAGAATGAAAAGTAAGTAGCCAATTGCTATTTCTGGAGGTAGAACAGTGGTTCATTCACAGCACTTGACGACACCTACGTGGTTCCTGACACTTCGCCAGCTGCCTCACGCAGGAGTCCCTATACATCATATACTGCTATTCATTATAAACCGGGAATTTACCACTAGCTGCCGGATACTAATGCCCAAGGTATGTATTGGTTTACTGGTGAAACAGTTTGTGGTATCTGGGATGTTTTAGGTTCTTGTATTAGTATGCACAGCAATGGTCATGGTGATGTAATAGTAATGGTTTGACATTAATTAATCTGTGTGTTCTACACTGGAATGTATCATGTGTATATTTTAATCAAGGTACAGTTGAATGCAGTCCTCTGGGACTTTCACATGCATCCAGTATTCAAGTTTGCCAATAAACTTCAAGAAGAATAAAACATTGGATGGATAAATGTCTTTCACATATTGTCAACGAGGTTTCACATTTTATCATTTATTCAAGGTATGTAAAAAAAAATCTGGGCAGTGAATTGTTGTTTTGTTCCTTGCATTTTTTTTTTTTTAAGGCGGATACATGTAGTGTCTGAGCTTGTATTAGTATGCACAGCATAGCTTATAGTGATATAATAGTAATGGTTTGGCATTCATTGAACATCTGTATGTTCTACAATGGAATGTAAATATTTATATCAAGCTAAAGTTGAATGCTGTCCACCGGGCCTTTCACTTGTATCCTGTATTCAAGCTTACCAATAAATTTCATGAAGAATAAAATATTGCCAGGATACATGGCTTTCACACAGTTGTCAACTACACATCTGCCCAGCGACTATATAAGCATAAAATGCTGAAGACGTCTTAGAAACAGACTGGCTCGCCGACCATTTGGAACTACAATGTAGTCAGCCTAAAAATGCGGGTGTGTCCCAAAATGCAGTGCGCAGTACAATCAACTATGAGGAGTAGAATTATTGCTATGGGGGCAAAGTGATGGAGAGGGAAACGGAAGAAGTGGGAAAAACATTGAAAGAAAGAGCAGAAAACATCAGAGAAACAGGTAGAGGAGGAGACTGTGTGTGGAAGGAGTCTGAATTATTAGGGTATTAAGAAGGCCACCTGGTGACGTGCATGGAACATACTACAGAAATAAACCCACTTATTAACTCATTTTGAATTAGCAACCTAACACATTCCTAACTCGGCGCATGCAATCCTCAGCTGTACTCGTTTATATAATCTTCTTTCCTCGATATAATGAAGAACACAAAACAAGCTTTTCAATGCATTCGGGGTCGGCCTAAGTAAAACATTAACCAAGCACTGTCCCCAGGAAACGAACAGTGAAGCATTATTTCAGGTGTCTTTCTTTAAAAGTGCTTTGCGCTTATGATCAGAGACAAAGCTTCCACTGTACTGCTAAAATCGTGTCAAAGACACCATAAAAATACCAAAGACAAAACTCGGGCACATTACTGTGCATAGAGGCATTCATTCTTAGCCAGAATTACCGACCCAGCACTTTCAAAGCGTTAGTGCAAGGCTGCATCTACGAATGACATTTAAAGCCTTTGCAACCTGAGAAAATTATATGAATGATTTCAAAAGACCCTGTAGAGCGCTCCACGGCCTGTTGGCTAAGCTCGTGATGTGGAAATGCCCCACAATGACACTGTTTGCCCAAGTAACACTCAAGCCAAGTGAGCCGTCCGGGTCATAAATACAACTCCCCCCACTTCCAGTAACTGCGGAGAAGCAGGCGGGTCACAGCCTCCGGGTTTACATACCAGAACGATAAGGCTGTTAATAACATGAAAAGCACCAGTGACCTGCAGCGGTTCAACGCTGAAATCACAACGAGCAACAGGGGTGCATATGGGAGGTCACTGCAGACGAGCACAATGACAGGGAGATTGTTACAGCCCGACAGTGGATACCATAAACTCTCGACCTCCCCAGCCACAAACATCCCAGCGCGCCCACTGGCTTTGACTGCACCTCGAGGTGACACGTCTCTTTCAGATGAGGATGAGCAAGGGTGAGACCAACACGGCTCTGTCTTTCCTCTGTGTGTGTGTCGATTCCCGCCTCCACTCCAGGACAAGCACTGGCAAACGCAATAGGCCTGCTGAAAATTATTGTTTCGTCCTCAGTCCTGCCAAGTGCCACGCATCGCGCGTTAGTCTAACGCATTTGAAGGCAAGTCCCGCATCACTGCATTAAAAATTGGGCTCCCGGTTTTATGGTATTTATTTTTTTGCCATTTCCGTCTGTATGTATCCATATTTATTTTTTCTAATTTTATTTGTATTTATCCATATTTATTTTGGGTTTTGAGGAAAAATTAAACTGAAATTGGTATATTTCACCATTTATTTACCAAAAAATATGCACTCATGCTTGAATGTCGGCCAGGTTTTCTCTTTTTAACCCCATTATCTATCAATCCACAAATCTATTGGCCGGACAGTCATGGTAGACAAAATTTAGATTTACTCAAAAAGCAACCCAATTTCCGTTTTTATCCACATTTAAAAATAAACAGACAAGAAAATGATTGTTTTCTGTCTGTATTTATCTGTAAAAATCAGTCAAAACTGAAAACAGGGAGCCTTAATTAAAAATAATTATCACGCATAATAGCGCCTCCTGTCCTCAGCTGAATAATAATTAGCACTCCCTGAGGGAAAGCTGTGAGTGCCGGTCTGCGCCGGCTGTTCTTAGCTTAGAGGGTGGCTGAGCTGCGCCAGATACACTCACCGGCAGCATTCTGAATCACATGATGCGCATCAGGAGAGGGAGTAAATGATTTGCCCAATGGCAGTGCAGCAGAGACAGGGCACTTGAAGGCAGGCTGGGTTGCCACTCTGGTGCTCTTACTGTTGGTCATTAGTTGTGCGCCACTGTGCTAGTAATATGTGCAAGTTCCTTGGTCCTGCCCCCGCCCTGGGGAAAGTACTGTGTAAAATAAACACCTCATCAAAACAGTGAAGAGTCAAAGTGCTAGTTTGTGAGACATGTGGATAGTTAGTACTGGAGGTGGGCGAATAGTGGCATCGCAAGGGATTGGCCTAGACCATGGGATCAGATGTCCTTGTATATAACGTTTCTGCCTCCCAGTCTGCCCCATCGGCATGATTGAGAGCTAACAAGTTCAGGCTAAAGGTAGTGCAACGAGAGAGAGCGCGAGAGAGAGACAGAGAGAGACAGAGCGAGAGAGAGAGCGAGAGAGAGAGCAGTCAAAATGGCTCAGCTCTGGCCCATACAGCGTGCTCGCTCTCTGGTGTACATTATTTTCATGGTATTTACCTCCTTTGACACATTTATGTTTTAAATTAAAATGTCCTGGCCGCCCGGCCCCCAGGAGTTAATTGCCGAGTTAAATAATTAGAGGAGGAGGCGGGTGTTCATCTCTTGACCTCAACACTTGTTGCCTGGTCAGTCCAAGTAGTGGGATGTCCCCGGGGGTTCTTTTCGGTTGGCGTGAGTCTTAGAGCAGGTGCGGAGTGTCTTTAAAATCACACGGCCCGGCTCTCAAGACAGTGTTGTCACTTTGCAGCTTGTCTCACCGTCTTCACTGCGTGAAATATATCCGGATTCCAAGTAGCTGTCTGCTGCCAAGGTGGTGACACACTCCAAGAGACTGCGGGTACCCATGGCCAGAAGTCTTTATATTCCCAGCTGCAGCATTGTGTGTGACTCATTAGACTTGGTAAGTGTAAAAATGAAAGCTGCTGACATTATACATCTTACGACTAAGGTCGGAGTTGAAGTATTAATATCATGGTTAGATATTTGTTTTACGGTGTGATTAGGTTACAAGGGCACTAGCTTAGTGCCCTTCCGTTTTTCATGCTTTACAGCAGTTTCAAGATCTTCTTATAGTTTCTTGTTGCTCCAATGAGTGTAATTTCTTGTATTTATATATGTGTCCCTCGTCTTCAACGCTTGATTTTGCTCACGTGAAAGTGTCAGTTGTTGAAATTTCACTCATAATTACACAAGAAATTATGAAAATGTCACACATAGCAATCTGAAACCTTGGCAGCTATTTGTCCTGGTTTTGCAAAACCATGTCTGGGAATACGCTGGGCCATCATGAAGAAGAAAAAAAATCAACTGCTACACTCAAGTTTTTTGGGCCTAAAAAACAAAACGCACACATTACCATAGTACTCCCTGGCACAGAAGGGAACTACTTTGTGCGTGGATGTGTTCCTTGTGAAAGGGCAGAATGCCACAACTCGTAGTGAAGTCAGGAAATTGCTGATGTGGGCTGATACATTGCCCCTTAATGGCTGCTGGAGTGGGTGGAAGAAAAATGTGAATGGCACCAACTACAGACTAATGGATGAAGTCTGGCTGAAACTGACAAGTAACTACGTTATACACATACTTTTAGTAAAATCATAAGATCTTGACTAACATAGACCTACAAAAGTAAATCAGTCTGGCACAGCCAGCAAGCCTCTTGCTGAAAGAAAGAAAGCAAGAGAGAAGGCAAAAGAAAAGGAAGGTACAGAAAAGAAAGAAGGGAAGAAAGAAAGAAAGAAACCGAGAAAGAAAGAGAAAGAAAGACGAACAAAAGAAGGCAAGATAAAATTAAGTAAGAAAGTAGGAAAGAAAGAAGAAAAGCGAAAGAAAGAACTAGAAAGAACAAGCATTTACAATGCAACGGTCTCCCCTTTGCAAAAGTTAGAGCTATTGGAATTGTAAATGACATTATTTATGTGTTTGTTTTGAAAACAGACAAATAAATGGCATTGTCATTTACAATACCAATAGCTTAATCTCTTGCAAATGCGAGACCTATTGCATTTGCACCCCCCCACACACACACACACACAGCCACACACACACAGAGCCAAACACACACACACAGCCACACACAGAGCCACGCACACAGAGCCACACACACAAACCACAACACGCTGCTTTTAGGACCTAATTCAGGGCGCAAAATAGATTGTGGTATAGATAAGACTAAGAAATTAGCCTATATATGTTTACAATAGTTTTGAATCTAGTTACGACGTTTGCTCACTGCCCAGTGATTCTGTGCAAATTAGTTAGTATCGCCGCGCCATAGGCAATATGGCAGTAGGCAATCTCCTCAACGCAGCAGGATGTGGCGGAATGAGCAGAGCTGCTGAGCAAGAAGCTGTTAGAGTCACGGCGTTCGCTCACCGCCGGGTGATACTGCACTGGAGATTCTGCGGAGAAGATGCATTTTGCCTGCAGAGGAACACAGGCCTTGTCTGCATTTCCATTGCTCCTTCTCCTGCCTCAAGTTATGAGCTTCTCAGATCAGTCACGCTTTAACAGTAGAATATTACAATCAACTTGATTCATTTTTGTGAGGTGTCTTACGGTTTAATTAGTTGCATTGGAGCATTTTTTTGTGTTTAACTTGTAACTCCAGTTTTTAATATTTTAAAATGTACAGTTGTCAATAGGAAATTCTCAAATCTAATAATCACGGACCTGTGATCTGAGCGTCTCTCTTGTACCACATAAGAAAGCTGCGTGGGAGTGAGGTGAGTGATGGCTTGTGGTGAGTATTAGCTGTGTGGCAGCGATGTGAGTTTTGATTGCATGGCAGTGAGGCGAGGGTGGCTGTGTGTAAGTGAGGTGCGTGGTGACTGCAATATAAAGTGGAGTGAGTGGTGTCGGCGAGCCAGTGAGATGAGCGATGTGTGTGTGCAGATGTGGTGAGTGAAGCCTCTGTGGTGGTAAGATGAGTAAGGACTCTGGGGCGGTGAGGTGAGTGAGGGCTGCATGGCAGGGATGAGAGTGGTGGCTCAGAATGAGTGAGCTTAGATAGCTGTGGGACAGTTTTTTTGATGTTGCAGTTTTATATTGCGCGAACTCGATATCAGAGCGCTTTACAGGGGCACCAGTTGCATTACAGACGGACACATTACATTTTTTTACGCGAGGGGAGATTATGTGTTAAGTGATTTGCCCAGAGTCACAGGATGCTTGAGACTCTGCCAGACTCGAACCATATTTCCCAGCTTCAAAGTCGGCCGCTCTAGCCGTTAAGCCACATCTTTAACCGGTGGCTACATGGCAGTGAGGAGAATAGTGACTGTGTCAGTGTGATGATTGGGGATTGAGTGGCTGTGATTTGAATGCAGCGGGGGTAGTAAGGTGAATGGTGGCTGTGTGTCAGTGAGATGATTGATGGTTGCGAGGCTGTGAGGTGAATCTTGCGACGGGGTAGTGAGGTGAATGGTGGCTGTATGTCAGATAGGTGAATGGTGGCTGTGTGTCAGTGAGGTGAGTGGTGATTGAGTGGCTTTGAGGTGAGTGCTGCGGGGGCGTTGAAGTGATTGGTGCTCGCGTAGCAGAGAGGCGGCTGTGTGACAGTTAGTGGCGGCCGGGCAGTGCTCACCTGTGCACGGAGCTACGCATCTGCTTCACACTGGCTGCTGGGCCTTAGTATTCCACATCCAGGGATACAGCATGCCGTGGGAACACTGCGTGCCGGGGTCAGAGGCATCGCCAGAGGCCATGAAGTGGGAGGCCTCGAGCCCTGCTCTAGCTGTCAGCAATAGACTGCATCAAGACGCTGTTCTGACAATATAATTGCCATCCATGGGCCAAAGAGAGCGTTATTAGAGGGGCCTCTGCCAATATGATCATGAAAAATGCAAGGCATGGAGCTGCGGGCTGACACACATAGCACTGGGAACAAATCACCGGTTAGCCAGCGTCAGCACAGACTTTATATGCAGCGATAGGATTACAAAAAGGGGGGAGGGGCGAGGGGCGCTGACCGCAGGCTAAGTTTCACGGCGCTTGCAGCTCTTGACCAATAGAACAGCATCAGCTACGTCGGCATTAATAGCAATGGGCTTGCGTGGCGGGGGCAGCGGACTATAGTTCAAAATACCCGCAATGGTTCTGGCATCAAACTAATACACGTGAGTGCCTCGACATGCGGTAACGGGAAGCAAAGTCCCGTAGCAGCATCGCTTCACCCACCAATCTCGGGGTAACCATACTCACTGTATCGAGGAGCTCCATCCACCGGGCAAGGTCTTAAAAAAATAGGCGCAGGCACGGAAGGGTGGCCGCATCCAGTGATATCACACTGGCGCCGGTGCGGACATCCGTCTTTAAAGCATGTCGGGAACTACGCCTCGCGAGTCAAAACGTGTGGGAAAACGGAATAAAAGCAAACACGTCTTGACGGTGGTTAACATGAATGAAGCGGTAACTTCATTTACGTTACGGCGCAAAACGTTGTTCTTATATACAACCTTACATACGTTTCTCCATAAAAAAAAAACTCCGGGTGAAGAACAATAAATCGCAATTGACGCACAATGCACTCCTGCAGTTATTCGCTTTTAAAAAAAAAAAACGGAAAGACTAAATAAGAAAATAAAGTGCGTTCTCCTCTGAAACTATTTTTTTTTCTACCCAGCCAACATTGAAGAAAACTGTGTTTTATACTTTCGAAAACTTTGATTTAAAAATTCTGGAAGGCGTTAGGAATTTGATTGAGTAACTCTGGCGAGGAGCAGGCTGTGGTTACTACTTTACAAACTGTTTTTTTAAAATAAGGCGGAGGCCAAACTGATGTCGCCCCTTCCCTCCAATTTAGTGTGTGGAGTGGGAAATGGACACGTATTTTCCCCCATTCCTTGCTTTGTTCATGCAATACTTTTTGGCATTTGGTAGAGCGCCACACTTTTAAATAACTCCACTCTAGAGGTTTTAAAACTGACCTGCATTGAAATAAACTCTGTGAAAAAGAACATTGAAAAACTATGTCAACATTTTTGAAGAATTGTTTATTAAATGCAAAGAGTCGGTCAACTAGGGGTGGGAAAATGTCCGCTCTCAATCCAAAATACCTATATAACGGGTTATTTCCTTTTGTTTTGTCGTTTTTTCATGGGAGCATTTTATATGTCCTAACATCATCGGGACAAAGCCGTGGCTTCTTTGCTTTCTGGCATTTTTTTCTTTACCTTTGAGCATTAACTAAATGGCTCAGTGGGTTGAGCGTCTACTGCCACGACCCGGGTGCAACCTGCAGGGCACAAATTAAAATTCAGGGGACCTGGTGGCCATTTTTACGATGTGGCTAAACTGAGTACACGTCAGTTGGCTGAAAACAACTCTCTGTCAAATACCAGTTTGTTGTTGCGCACTTCATAAATGCAATGCACACTGATGCAGTCAACATGCTGTGTTAGCACTACAAAGTGAAATAGATTTTTTTTTTAAACTCTGGTATCAAAAACACAAAACTGTTTCTAGGAAAGGGAGATTAAAATGGCGTAAAATTACTAGACAAACAAATGCTCAGATTTTCTTAAAACCGAAATCAATAACAATAAAAAAAAAATATATATATGTAATTTGTCTACACTTTAGAAGTCTGCAAACTTTTACAAAGACACGTGTGCTCCCACCTTGGCACAGTTTCCTTAATATGTGCTCTGCCTTGTAAAATGGCCAGGTTTCGCCTCACAGCTGCAGCACACTCGCTCCATTTGACTCCTGTTTCTGCTGTTCCTGGAGATGGCTATGTGCTCCCACCTTGGCACAGTTTCCTTAATATGTGCTCTGCCTTGTAAAATGGCCAGGTTTCGCCTCACAGCTGAAGCACACTCGCTCCATTTGACTCCTGTTTCTGCTGTTCCCGGAGATGGCTATGGATGGGGCAGCCACTGATGGGGCGCCGTCCCCCCATTATTCAGGACGGCCAAATGTATTAAAAAATGCTAAGCGAGGAGGCATTTCTGTGAAATGAAGCATGAGGGGAAGCATGTTAACTTTTCACCCTTCTCTGCAGCTAATGAATAAAATGCCTCGGAAAGGGCTTGGGGGTCACTGTTAATATTCTGCACCTGGAAAAAAGCTGAGAATGTGGTTTTCAGCATTTTTACGTGGTGCAAATGCTCATCTCGGCGTGTCAGGGATAAGCTGGACAGGTTTCTGTTTCCCAAGGAAAATGGCTCGCAGTACTGACGGGGAGTATTGTTAAGCAGGCAGTGGGGAGCAGAACTACCTCACCTGGGGGTTCAGCAAACAGAAGGAAAAACAAGTCAGGTCCCGGGCCGGCAGCCAATCACGGCGCGGCCGGGGAATGACGTCAGGGGGGTGTCCCAGTCCGGCAGCCAATCACAGCGCGGCCCGGGACAGACGGCAACAAGGGGCGGGACTTAAAAAAGAGTCAGAAACGCCCACGATTCGCGTTCTGACCGGGAAAGAGTGATGGACAACCGTGTCTTCCAATGGCTAGCCTCCATTTATGGAGCTAGCCAATGGAAGAAGGGGCGGTTTCAAGTCCCCACTATTGAGATTACATTAGATTTCGCCATGGGCGGAGCAACTGCTACGCAGTTGCAACGCCAGGGCGAAACCTAAAAAAGGAAAGAAAAAAGTAAAAAAGAGGATACCAGTTTCAAATGAACACAATCTGGTATGATGTGAAATAGCAGCAGCCAGAAAAGCAAAACACTCCCAAAGGAATTTACAATAGCATTGGCAGGCGATGGGATCTGATAAAGATGGATAGTGCATCAGAAGTGTCCGGCTACCACACAGCAGGCTCAAGACCTCACAATAAGTCATTATAAAGCATAAACAAAAACACTGGCACTGAAACTAGAACTAGCTTGTGTGTGGGTGTGATGCTTGTAAGAGAGAAAAATGCAGTCACTCTAAGTAAAGTTAACAAGTGGCTTAAATAGGCTGGCCCACTGCCCCATGCTATATGCAATAGTGGGTGGAAGCAAAATGTGAATGACACAACAGACCAATGGATGAAGAGAGGTGGCAGATAGCATCTTCATGTAAATATACTATACATATTTTAGTAAATGTATATCATACATATATCAATAAAATCAAAAGGTCTTGGCTATCACCAGACCTAAAAAAGAAACAGCTGGCAGAGCTAAAATGCATGTACTACTATAATTTGGCTAACGCGGCATGACATGTGGGGGTTTGACATGCAACAAGCGCACACATGATACATTTCTTCCACTCTTCACCAGCAATGATCCAGTCTTTGAGGCTCCCTCATCTCTCTGCGCCTTCTTCAACAAGCTGTACGTCTAATATTCCCCCTAGAATCGGAGGAGAAGCATAGCAAAGGGTCCAAACATTCAAGGACGGGCTACTTTGCTACTCTTAACACAGTTCTTGAATATTTGGGAACAATATATCTTTGAGAGTCTTGTAAGCAGCAGATATGGAAATATAGGCATCAGTTGCACACACAGGAGCTACTATGGGGCACTAACAAATGATAAGTGTCACAAGATGGAACTACGCCAATCAGGACTCCACTTACAATACGATGCGTCAGTGTCCGGCTACATAAAGTATGCAGGATCAGAGGCAACATGAGGGAGCACTCCCATATTATCCTACAATGGGCAGGCACCCAGTTGTCACAAGACAAAATATTAAAGTAAAGCATTTTTCAAATTAAGAGATTCTAGAATTGGGGGTGGGACGAGAGAGGTGGTTAGTCAATAAATGAGGAGTCTCTGAGGGTATAAATGAATGGCCAAGCCCATCACAAATGGAATGAATACGATAAAACACACAGAACAAGTAGTATACTTTGAAAGTTGGTCAGCTCTTTAGATTTATCGCAGATAGAAAAATAGGATATGGGGTTATTACTTATTGCCTATCTCCATGTCCACTCTCACTCAAAATACTTAAAACCAAATAAACAGATGACAATTCAACAAAATGCCTGACGAACCAGATATAGGATCATGAACCCTTTGAGACCCAAAAACGTCACATGCTTGGCCCGGTGCCCCATCCGTGATCCTCAACACTCCTCTTTACTGCTGACATGCTCATGGAAGGGTACAAATGGAAACTGCAAAGATCTAACAGGGAGCTTAGGGTGTCCAGTTTAATTTTTATACGGCTGCTATTTTCATGACCAAAGACAAGGGGCAGGCATGCCACTGGAAGGTATACCAAAGAGCAAGAATCAATTGACATATGAATAAATACAGGGGGAAAACGCACACAAGATACAATGGCATCTATCACTCAGGATCCCAGCTCCCATCTGGAAATGAAAAGTTCAATCCCACACTTGTATATGCCTCATAAACCAGACCATGAAGCTGGACAAGCTAGAGGACTGAAACCTCATTTGAAAACTGAATTGAAACACACTGTGCAGCACACAAACACAAAATCTCTGAACATAACCGGTACAGCTCCTGATATTTTCGACCATCTTGAGCTCCACCGATAATATGCCTTCACATTTACACATTTATTTTGCTTTAATTTTCTGCTGGTCTGTTTTCCTGGTGGTAGGGGTTCACAGTTATCCACCTGACTGGATGTCTTGCTACACTCCTCTGGGAATGATATGTAGCTACATTATACAAGCCGAGCAGTGGGAAGACAAGAGCCCCAGGCTCTACATAACAGCCAGTAAGTGAGCAAGTTCCTTTCGGATGGGAAGTGGGAAGTGGGGGGGGGGGGAGTGGACGGACTCAACTAGGTGGACATGCAGATTGGGGGTGGGAAGGGAGACTGCACTATGCAGCAAAAAGGAAAATTCAGCAGACTTTATGTTCTCACTCAGGTTGAAAGAAATGTGAAAATCGGGTCCACAGTTGTGGTCTAAATGTGAGCCATACGAAACAGTTACATAGCACTGCAAGTAAGTACAGTTGAAAATGTGCCCATTTGGCAGGGTCACAATGGATGTTTTTGTCTTTTTACTTAACCCTATTTCTGTGCCCATAGAGATCTGCACATTTTACTCCTGCAAACCGTGATGAACTATTTGTGCTTCCTCTTTTTAGCATCTTGAAGTCGGGATGCACCTGATTGGCATTTTTAACCAATCTAGAAGTCCCTCGTTTATGGTACAAAGTGTAACTAGAGCATGTAAGTTAAATATCACTAGTGGGCTGCAGCACCTGTTATGCCACCCAATAAAGTGACCAAGCAATCCTGACTCCAGGTCTACCATTGTATCCGGACTGTGCAGTTTTAAATAACCAGATTAAATCCTTTTTGACAGGTTAAAGCATACCCTTTAAAAACAAATGTCACCCCCCATAAGGCATGGTGCATGGTATTTAAAAGTAGGATGTGTAACATTTACTATTCCACGTGTCCTTACAGAGAAAAAGGCCCACAAACTATTTTCACTGTAGCTAGGCTGGCTGCTCGGTATGAAAACACAAGGGTACATCTAATTATGCTAATTTCTGTTTAGACAAGAAAAACTACAGGAGAAGACCCATAACCCAAGTTGAGACCTGGGGAGATCAATTATAACAATCAACAATGTCTCAACAAGTCACATTTAAATAGACAGATTTATAAAAAGCATGTAAATTGCAGAAGCACTGAAAAAAAGGGAGACAGGCAAGGATGTTCTTTGAATACTTATAGCAGTCTGTATTTATAAGATTAATACACATCAATAGTTATATCAGTACAATTTTTAATGTATGTGGGCGTAACCCAAATAAGTGCGTGCCATACGTGCTCGTGCAGGAAGTGATCGGCATTAGTGTCATGTGAAAACATTTGAAGAAACAGCTAACTATACGGCGCATACAATTTCAACAAAAGATGGTTACAAAACAGTATATTTGCAGTGTGCAAAAAATGGTTTCAATCTTTTTATGTAACCATCAAAGTGCCAGGAAATGCTTTGAATGGTCGACGGGGTTTTAACCTGTAAATGTCAGGTTGTCATCAAGACTGGGTTACAATTCATTTGAGGAGTGCTGTGGTTGAGGAGTAATCCACGTGGTATGCAAGAGGATCCTACAATCCGGTTAATATTTAAAGGGGGTCAAGGCGTTTCAGCACATCCGTTGGCGGAATAGAAGAGCTACAGAATTCTGGCAAAAGAAGCAATCGTGTCGTGGAAAGCGCAATTCGGGTGTGACCCAGCGGATACCCATTGGATAGATGGCCGATGAGTAATCCCAACAGATGAACCATTAACCTCCAACCTCTGGAGGTCCGATTCAAATTGGTAAACTGAGGCAAAAGACTGAGATCGTCTTGGGGGCTGGCGGTCAAAAGTGGATGCTGTTTTCACAACGTGACAGGTACCAAACCTATTACTTTCATCCGGCACCAGACTCCCGCTGGCTCTGCAGCCAAATTCTGGACCCTAACACGGGCGCAGTACTTTTGACCGCCAGCCCCCAAGACCATCTTCGTCTTTTACCTCTGTTTACCAAATTGAATTGGCCCTCCAGAGGTTGGAGGTCAATTGTTCAGCTGTTGGGATTGCTCATCGGCTATCTCTCCTACCCCGCTGGATCGCACCCGAATGGTGCTTCCCACAACGCAATTATTTCTTTTGCCACAATTTTGTGGCTCCTCTATTCCTCCAAAGAACGTCCTGGCACGCCTTGACCCCCATTGCATTGCAAATGCTTGTTTTATTAAGAGCCTGGAGCTGGGCTTTTATTTTCAAAATTAAGCCATGGTTCTGTCAAGAGGGATCACAGACGCCCCAGTGCTTCAGCTTTGTCCGGCAGGACAGGCACATCTCTACAATAAAGCAGTATAGAACCGAGCGCACCATAGGCAAATCTTGAGTCTCAACCAGTCTCCAACTGCTGGCAGCATCACAGCGACTGCGTCCAGAGCCATCCTCTCAGGGGCCTTGCAAGTCGCCAGACTATTATTAGAACAATGTAGGACACTAGATACCCAGAGGACACCTATATGAACATCTAATGAAGGAAATTTAATGTGACAAGGGAAGCAGAGAACTCAGTAGTCGGATAGCTCACGATCTCATGCTCCACATTATTTTAAAAAGCTAAAAAAAGAAAAATAACTTAAAAGAAGCACTTCAATAGAATTAGAGCAATATATATATATATATACACACACACATATATATATATATATATATATATATATATATATATATATATATATATATAAATATAAAAGCTCCTACAGCATATACACACTTACAGATAAAGCCTGTTAGAGCATCAAATAGTGAAGCTGGAACATGAACTACCAAGTCTTGATCCCCCACCCTGCAAGAATAGTCATTGGTACACCACTTGTCATCCACTAAATCAGTCTGAAGAAGTCACTAACACGATGCACCCCTTGAGAAATGTCCTGTGGCAAAACTGTGACAAGAGCAAGACCTCTCAGCTTACATCTAGGGCAACGCTGGTAACATGTAGGAGAGATCCTTGACATGGCAACTACCACGGATCGAGGCACACTACTGGTCAGGACACACATGATACGCCCAGTACACAGAGCGTGGTTAAGCTGCACACCGACGCCAACGTGATGGAACCAGATATGTGAAGTTGCTGCTGTTCATTATATACATATGTGTAATGTACCAAGATTTGCGAAATTGGAAATGTAGCTGTCTAACCCTGTTGAGGAAAAATAAAAACAGAATTTTTTTTCAAAAGAGCAAGAACTCTGAGTACATAAAGGCAAGTCCTACCTGTATATCCGGCAGTCCATCCCCATGACGCAACCATCGCTAAAAGCCATTTAAACATGACTCCTTCGATGTACCAAAAAAGGTTCCTGTCCAGCACTCGCACAGGCTGCAGTACTATTAAATATAAAACGTACGACGGAATGGCCACCAAGTTGTTGATGAACATGAAGGCGAATCTCAGGATCACTTTGCATGTTAATAAGAACATCTTCTGAATCCGGTGCACAGTCTCAGCCATCCTTGAGCACAAGAATTCGAGGGCACGTCCTGGAGGAGAAAAAAACGAGAAGGAATTCAAGAAAACCATAAAATAATGAAAGCAGAAGGGAGCAGCAAGGATGCTAAAATGACTGCCCTTCAGAAGGGTCAGTTCATTAACGGACCCAAACAGCAGGTGACATGACACATGTGCAAAAGAAGTTTGAGGTGAAAAGACAAAGTGATCTTTTGACAGGCAGTAAAGCATGAAAGAGGGAGAGAGTGTGTGGTGTGTGTGTTTATTCAGAGGGCAGGGTTCAAAAGTAAAAGATCAGAGACTCATCAATGCAGAACTTGCTCTCACACAGTTGAAGGAATGCTTTGGTTTCAAGTTACGTTTGCAGCTCTAATCTACTATACACTTGTGGTTCTGAAAGTCAACATGGCTTTTTCCTTTAGTCCCTGAACTCTGGTATTAGCCAGATCCAAAGATTCTGGAAGGAATGTGAGAAGGTGCAACCTTTGGCCCTCTTGAAACGCTGTAGGCCAATGGCAGCGCGGCTTGAAAGGTTTAGGCTCCACTCCTTAAACCGCATCTGTGGTTTGCAACAGTGATATGTCTAGAATGCTTTTGGTCCCACCCAATTAAAGACCACCATTACCAGGAGAAATACTTGCCCTTTTAAATTACTGGAAAGTTCACAGAAAATGCACTCTCTCTGAAAAACAAGCAGCCAAAATGATAATCATTCTGGCTTTTGTACACCAGAAAAAAGTGTCAAGCTTCAGTAAGACATAGATAGGAGCCCCATAGGCATCAGCTTCCCTTGCAAACAACGAAAAGGTTCCTCTCACAGAACATGAATTACATTGGCATCAGTGCTGCACGTTTCCCTCACAAACAGGTTTTATTGCAGGCATTATAAAAGGGTATTACACTGGCATGAGCCGTGCAAGCTTATCTCGCACCATTTCAAGTAGGCATCAACTGTGGAAGCTTTCGTAATACAATTTTACATTGGCTCCTTAATGGTAGCAGTACATCAGTTAAAGACCACATCAGTACCATGCCAGCACTAGGTCTCTGGAGTGAAAAGTGATCCAAGGAAGGATAAAGTGACCAGGCCTGTCACTTCTCTGCCTGCTGTCTCTGTTCCTCACACACCACTACAATAAGTCGCTGATATCTAGACAGCAAAACGCCAAATGAAACATTCTCGATTGCTCACCACTACTGCAAGGCAGCGGTTCTAAGCCTTTTGTCTTCTGTGGACACCCACTGAATCGTTACTGGAATCCTGGGACCCCTCACTGAGTCCTCCTTGAAAGTAGGGACCCCCTGCCTAAACAACTGTTTGAACCTCAAAAAGATACACGTAAAATACAAAACCAGGTATACACCAAACAAATGCTCAAATATTTAAATATTTTCTTCAATTCAGCATCAAATATAGAAAAGCTTTTACATTTTTCAGCTTTACTTCTCTATTTGTATGTACTTTATTAATTTTAAGGTATTCATTGTATGTAACATTATTTAATTTTGCAGAACTTTTGCAGACTCCGAGAGTGGGCTTCGTAGACCCCAAGGGTCCCTGGACCACAGGTTAAGAACCACTGCTCCATAGGGAATGGGTTACTGACCTTTTTGAAACATGGCACAACTTTTCAGAATTCCCAACACTCAGACCGCAAGAGAAAATTTTTAAATGGAAGCATTTTAATTTGCATTTTTAAAAGTCGGGAAAAAATATTTATTTTAGCTGACAGTGCTTTTAGGGATACAGATCTATTTTCATTTAAAAATTAGCCATTTCTACCTTGATGCCTGGTTTTATCTGGAACTTAATTCACGTATATGAACAGCTTTATTTTGATCTTACAGCCACCCTAGGGTAAAAAATTAAAAATCACAATAGCACAGTTCCTCCTAGTTGGGGTGACCAGGCGTCCAGGATTTGCCCGGACCGTCCCAGTTTTTTGGCAGCTGTCCCAACAGATTTCATGAAATTAAGCTCATGTCCCGGTTTTTAGAGAGGGTCCGGTGAAAACGGTGGGAAGTATCTTTTTATGTTTTGCAAAGCAGGGATATTTAGCAACTGTTGTAAGAAAGCACTTTGATTAACAGGCATGCTACTGGCTTTAAAAAATTCATTTTATGGATGTCTTACTGCCTCTTCAGTAATTCTCTGCTAAGGAACACTGTTATTCTGTGCACTGGGATGAAGGACAATTGTAGTCCTTCTATTTTTAGGAAATGTCCCGGTTTTTGGCTTTAAAATTCTGATCACCCTACTCCTAGTGGCACATCAATACGGAGGATTGTGGCCTGGACAGATCTGTAGACAAAGAGCTTGAGCAGAGTTCTGCGTATCCGGTACGCACCGATGGAACTGCTGGCTTGCTTTCATAGAGTTAAACAAGCAAAGTACACCTCATATTTGGTGGGCTGCCAAAAGCAATTATCCCTTTGGCACTCATCAAGTATTTTGTCCCACCACAGCAACCTGAAGCAATGCCAGGAACATTTAGAGTTTACTGGCAGTCAGGACACTGATGCCATGTCACAAAGAAGGATCAGTGTGAGACCGGAGGGGCTTCACACCTGGACACTGAGGGCCTCAGGAGCAGGTCCTTCTGACCTGACCTTCTCTTGACCCAGGAGCTCAAGGACACTATCCGCAGCAGAATGCAATTTTTGGGGAGCTTTTAGGATCCACACAATTCAGCCTGAACTTAGACTGACCACGAAGAGTTGATTTTACTTCCATTCATCTCTTCACTTTCCTGAGCCCTTTGAGAGACTGAGTGCTCATTAACCCTCGCAACTTATCGAATACAAATGTGGCTGCAACTTGAACTCTCAAAATAAAAACAAATCAATTAGTTTGTGACATAAATGGGGAAACAACCTTAACAACGCAGTCATTACATTGTGTTACCTTTAGAACGTGGTCGTTACAACGACCACGTTGTTACATTGCAGTACATTACAACGCAAGTCATTACAACGACTTGCTATAGATGGCGCTCTAAACTAAGGAATAGTTTAATGTACTATCCCAAAACCTTCCCTACTGTTGCACACACTGGAGTTGGAATAGTAAATTATACTATTCCTAAGCCCAGCGCACCATCTAGAGCAAGTTGTTGTAACGACTTGCCTTGTAATGTACTGCGATGTAACAAAGCGGTCGTTGTGAAGACCGTGTTGTAATCGCATGTGTTGTAAACACATGCATTGTTATGGTATATATTCCATAAATGAGCTTGCAGGTGTCAAACCTGGCCCAAAATCTGTGCAAGCCTGACTGGGGCACAATCACGATGGCAGAGACACTCAGAAGACAGCACGGGCCACACTCCTGGTCATGCGGGCACCGCAATGTCAGCAGATACGGCATGCGGGGGTTCCTTCAACTGAGTCATCACTGGCACATTAAAACAAAACACCCCAAACTCTCGATTAAACGGATAGACCAGACCAACAATTTGATAAAGACAGTTACAAACAGTGGTTGCCAAACGCTCTTTTTATCATCACTTTTTGCGCCGCATTATCGCCAAAGTTCTGATCCGTAAATATTTCAGTGTGTGGTTAAGATAAACAGTATGCCATGTAAGTGGCACACAGTTTAGGATATTTAGATACTGGGCAGTTTTCGTGTGACACAGTGAAGGTGAGATAGACAATGAGAGAGTGAGCAGTGGGAGAGGACTTGCGTACCAAGGTACCGGCAGCATCCTTTGATTAGTGGAGTGCTTTCCGATAGATCGTCGGTGATATATCTAATGTCAGCTTTTGCCAGAAACCTCAAACACATATGAAAACAGATTATATATTTTCACATATTTCCGTGCGTAAAGTAACAGTAACAATAACAATAAACAAAACACTTCATATTGCCATAACACCCCCCCCCCCCCCCAACCAAGGAACAAACTGAAGTTCATTAAATAAAAAAATAAAAAAAATAAAAGAAACAGTCTATATCCAATCAGGAACCTTTATGTAGTATAAACCATCTTGTCCCTTGCCCTCTTTCTTCACTGCTCGCAGCGGTGCCAAGTTCAGTGTTCGGACTCCAGTCCTTATTGCTCATTTTCGTTAATGCTAGGGTGACCAGGCGTCCCCGTTTTGCCAGGACGGTCCCTGTTTTTAACCAGCTGTCCCAGCATTTTAGCTCATGTCCCCCATTTTGGAGAGGGTCGACTGAAAATGGTGGGAGGTGTTTTTTATGTTTTACAAAGCAGGGATACTGAGTACTTGTTTCAAGAAAGCAAATTTAATTAACAGGCAAGCTACTGGGCTTAAAAATTGCATTTTATGTATGTTCTTACTGCCTGTTCTGTAATTCTCTGCTGAGGAGCGCTCTATAGCTTGAAGTAAAATTGTAGTCCTTCTATTTTTGCGAAATGTCCCAGTTTTTGGCTTTAAAATTCTGGCACCCTATTAATGCAGAGTCCTTGGTCTGTGTTTTTTCCTTTACGTGGAGGTGCTGCCACCTCAGTTAATATAGAGTCCGGACCACTCCTTCACAGCCACTTTTCATCATTGTTTGTTACTTACCCTCGTCAAAGGGTTGGGGCCCTCAGCGTGGGCTGGCTGCCAACCGCTAGAGGGAGCGTGCTGCTCCGCGTCTATCTACTGCTGAAGACCGCAAAGTGGCGCGCACGTCAATTTCCCGTTTAGCGGAGCGCCTCCACCGGAGGCAAGTTTGTCAATTTGACTGCCCCTTGAGCCTGGAGCTTGAATTCTCGCCCTTTCCGGGAGCGGCGACTCCTGTTTGCTGTGGCAGACAGCCCAGGCTGGTAGAGATACTTTGGAAGCCCATTTTGAGTAATTTAGAGCGTTTTTCTGCCAACCCCTATACTGTTGGGAGATAGGAAAAGGCACAGCGCCCCTCTTGGAGTAGTCAATATATGTGTGTACATATATTCTTCACCTATAGACTTCCTCGTTCTGGTGCTTGCCATTCTCCTCATTAACACTGCTGGACCTGACTTTAAGGTTTACTACAGGTCACAGGTGGCTGAATATCTCTAGGGGCTCCATCCCTTTCCCATTATTCACTCTTACCAGGTGGGTGGCCACTGTGACACTCCTCTACCTACTTGTACCTACCTCATACGTATGTAGAGTATTAGGAGGAGGATGAAGGGATAGAATACTATCCAGTCACAGATGATTTCTGCAATGTGGTGGATGCCTCCATAATTCAGACACAATGGCCCGTTTGAAACTCATTGAAATGGTGCAATGGTGCCTACAATCCCTAGTACCGAGGGCAGAACTTCCTGGGACTTTGCTCCAGAAACTACAGCCCGACGCAGGGGTGGACTTGGACGCAAGGCTAAAAAGAAGGTTTTTTAAAGTGCAAATACACCCACAACCCCTTTCTTTGTCCAGCACACCAGATGTTGTACACCCCAGCGAAGCCTCGCCTAACTCTACCCCCACTCCCTCCTTGGATGGTTCCCCTACTGGTTCAGAGGGTCCTGAGACGACCTTCCAACCCCCCTTCTGGATCACAGTCCACCATAGAGGTACTACTGGTTCCTAATCAGACCTCCTGCATCCAGATGACCTCATGCACCCCCACCCTTCGGAGTGGACACCATGTGATAAGGTGGGCAAGTATGTGGACAGTAGGCTAAGGAAGCCTCAGGATCAAGAGGTCCAGAACCACATTCAGGCGGAACGTCCCTGCTCGTCTGTGGACGGCAAAGTGGCCCTTACGTCTGACATAGATGCGTGCACTGCAACATTCTGGAAAAATATATCAAAAACCCTAAGAAAGCATTGACTGCTCCTATCAAGCTCCTAGACATCACTGAACCACTCGTGAAGCTCTTTGGCATGACGGAGGACAGCAAGGCCTCCTGGGCTCCTATTCCCCTCGATTTGCTTTCCAGCTGGGCCCAAAGGGTCATTATATTTCTGGGGAACGCAAAGTGCAATATTTCGACGAGAGGCACATCTCTTTGCTGATTAAAACTCACCCCAAGCTAAGAGAGTTGGCTAGCTCATGGGTGGGCCAGGTGGCACAAGGTGGACTCTCAGGCAACCCGTTAGTCAAAGTCCTCAGAAAGTTTGTTTCAGTATTGAACTCTCAACAAAGCCTGGTTCACTGTCAAATGCATTTTTAATGCACATGTTCTCTCTGGGGCCGGCGGTAGTAGAAGGTGCTCCGCGGAACGTTCCCAATACTCTGCCTCTGGCAGAGGTCAAGCTTCTCAGCGAGGGCAATGGTAGGACTACTCTCGCTTTTGGGGATTCCCCCCGACCAGAGGGTGATCACGCCACAGAGGCGCCGAAATGGACCCCCGCAGAGGGAGAGCCAATGCAAATTCGCACTGCAAGTTTTTCTTTTATTTAATGCACTCACTTGAGGCGTGGGGGGAGGCTCGCCTAGCACACTTCGTAGACAAGATTTAACGACTTCTGGCCAAAGGGTCAATTTGTCACTTTGACCCTCATCCTTCAGAACTTATAAACAATCAGTTTCTGGTTCAGAAGCAGGATGGCGGTCAGCGGCTCGTGATCAATTTCTGGGAATTCATTCAATGAGAGGCTAGTGGACAGCCACTTAAAGATGCACTCACCTCCTCCGAGATCTGCTTCGCCCCAGCGAATTGAGGGTCCGGATGGACCTCAAAGACTCTCATCGCATGTTAACCATTTTTCCACCGCACAGACATTTTCTCTAATTCCAATGGTAGGGACAAACGTAAGAGTTCACCTCTCCATCTTTCGGCCTGTCGGTGATCCTTTGGTGTTTCACCAAGGTACTGGTTTTCATAGAGTTTGGTAGTATACCTGGATGATATGCTGATAATGGACCAATGTTCGAAGGCACTGTCTCGCCACCTACAAATGGCAGTGAATCACCTGTAGTCCCTGGATTTTGTCATAAATCAAGTGAAGTCCAGTCTAAACCGTTGGCACTCCCCCACCTTTCTGGGGTTTGTGATAGATTCAGTGGTGCCTACCCAAAGTTTTCCTTCCAGGATAAAAAGTGAAACCCAGAAACGAAGTCAGCAGGAAACTGGCGAAACAGAAGACCTCCCTCCGCCAGATAGCCAGGGTGGTAGGCCTATAGTCATCCTCAATCTGGCCATTTTTCTTGGCCTCTCCACTTCCGGGCCTTACAACGTCTGAAAGAGTCTCACCTTCGCCTGGGTCTCACATAATCCTAGTTTTTATTCCCCTGTTGGAGGAGGCCAGGGAAGAGCTCCAGTGGTGGGTATCCCACACAGAGGCATAGAATGGACACACCATCTTTGCTTCCCACCCGGATCTGGCCATCTAGTCAGACACTAGCGGTTCCTGTTGGGGAGCTCACTGTAGGCAGTTCACCACAGACAGAGGATGTACTGCCAAGGAACAATCCCTTCACATCAACTGCCTGGATTTGATGGCAGGTTCCTCTGCGGTCAAATGTTGGACCAGGGGTCCCGTGTGCAATCGTGCGTCCTGCTGTAAATAGACAACGTGGCGGCGGTTCACAACATCAATCATCTAGGAGGCACTCTGTCGAGGGCTCTCTCCGAACTAGCCAAGAATTTTTGGAAGTACTGCCTTGAACACTATGTTAACGTGACAGAGGAACACCTCCCAGGCTAGGCCAATCAAGTAGCGAATTGGCACTCTTGCCATCTCTGGGATTGCAGCATTTGGTGACTCCTTCCAGCAATGTTTCAGGGCATGTCCTCCGTCTGGGGACTGTTCACGGTCAACTTGTTTTCGTCCCGTCTCGATCACCAACTTCCCAGGTACTTCAGCAGGAGACTGGACACAGGTGAAATGATGACCAATGTATTTCGCCAGGATTGGTCACTGGAGCAGGGTTAGGATTGTCTGCCATTCACCATGATCATGTGCTTGACTGCCCAGGTGAGCAGACAGGAAGCGGTTCTGGATTGATCATCCAGATGTGGAAGTCGCAAGTGTGGTTTCCAGTTCTAATGGAACTTTCTTGGGCTTCTCCAATCTGTCTACACCAGTATCCTCATCTTCTCACCAATCGATCAGGGAATCCTTACCATCTGGTGACGAGAGGCAGCCTTCAGCTGATGGGGTGGAGGATTACAGAGCAAGATGGGAAGCCCCTGGCTTATCAAGAGATGCAGCAGACCTCCTCTTGCGGGCTTGGGGCCAGGGTACCATGAAGAGGTACCATTCAGCCTGGTCTTGGTGGGTGAATTGGGGTCTGAATCCCATGGAGACAGACACTGTTCACATCCTGAACTACTTGGCCTCGTTAGTGGCAGGAGGCATTGCCTACAGATCCGTGAATACCTTTAGATCCGCTATTTCTGCGGGCCTCGTAACAATTGCTGGTGTGCCAGTGCAGGAACATCTTCTGGTTAGGAAATTGCTCTGCAGCATTCGCCTTTCTTTGCTTCCAGAACCCAGCTACTCGGTCCTCAGAGACGTGAATAAGGTTTAAAATGTCTTATCCTCATGGCCAAGTAAGATATACGTTTCCCAAAAGCAGTTATTGGCTAAAATAGCCACTCTGATGTGCCTGTTCTCCTGCAGATAGGGGTCAGATGTTAGGGCCCTAGACATCACAGGAAGATCTTTCACTCCAGAAGGAGTTGCATTCCATGTCGCTAGATTGGCCAAATATAATTCACCGGTAATTTACTTCCGGGCCTTCCCAGAGGTGGTATAACTGTGCACTGTCAGATGTAACAAAGCCTATGAGAATATGACGGTGGGGCTTTGTCCCCACGAGGAAAAGCAACTCTTAATTGCTTTGAAGAAGCTTTTCCGAGCAGTCTCCTTACAGACCATAGCTAGGTGGGTGCAGGGGAGCATGCAGGGAGCAGGGATTGACACCACAAATGTTGGTACACACTCCGCTCAGTGCTCGATGGCTTCCAAAGTTTTTGTTTTAGGAGCCCGCTTGGAGGATATTTTGAATCCAGCGGACTGGTCTTCGGATTCCACATTCAAAAAGTTATATTTAAAACCAGTCTCCTCCATTGCAGCTCTGGTAGTGGATAAGCTAGCATAATACTCGCCTCTGGGTCCCGCCATAGAATGAAAAATGTCCTAGCTTTCGTAACATGAAGTTTCAATTCTAATAAGGACCCATAGGAAGCAGTCGCTAGGGCTTGGTGTTGGTATACATGTGGCCGACTGTGCAGGTCGAAACGGTGAGCTCTGTGGCAGCTTAATTATGCCTCCCACAACTTGCTCTAGCTTTGACCTGTGCTGCATAATGTGTGCATGCCACCCCAGATGTTTAGTTAATGTGAAGTCCAATTACGTAAGAGTGTGCACTCTCTCAAGGGAAGTCACTGATAATGTCGGATTCGTCCTAGTCGAATTCTCTGGGTTCAAAATCATATACTTGGGCTTGCCCACGTTTATTTCATGGCCCTTCAACTTGCAGAAGTACTCGAAACGGGCTAGGAGTTTTTGCAGACTCATGGGAGACTTAAAATAGTAGGAGGGTGTCATCTGCAAACATGAGGGCAGGGACCTCATTTTTACCAGCCTGAGGGCATTGATGTCACTCTGTCCTACAAAATGTATAAGGCCATTGATATAGAGTGAAAATAAAGTAGGAGTAAGCACATATCCCTGCCTTACACCTATTTACAGGGAATGGCTCTGTCACCCCGCCTGCATGACCACACCTGACCTGCACACAGTTGTTATTGTGGATCCTCACGATGATCTTGCGTACAGATGGTTACCCCCATCCCCCCCAAACTCCTGCAGTACCGCCAGTAAATCAGCCTAGGGACCAGCAGCAGCTCCTCAAGGGAGTGATGCAGTGGGGGGGTGGGGGGGGACAGGGTCAGGGTGAGGGGTAGTAAACTAAGGCATAAGGCCGAATGGAGGTAAGCAAAGAAATAAATAAGTAAAACGAATTACATTGCGCACGCTGCAACGCCAAATGGCGATGCAGCGCGCGCAATGTAATTTGTTTTATTTATTTATTTACTGACCTCTGTTCGGCCGTATGCCGGAGTTTACAACCCTCCACCTTGCCCCGCAGCACTCCCTCGAGGAGCCGCTACTGCTAGGGAACTAAATCAAAAGCAAAAAGTAGGTCCACAAATATGACATACAGGCACCCAACCCCCAGAGCAAGTCCTTTCTAGTACAACATCAGGAGCAGGAACACTTAGTCAATCGTGCTTGTGGCTTCCATAAAGCCTATCTGTAGCAGGGGCATAATATCATTTTCTGTCAGCCATTCCTGCAGTCTGCCAAGTATGACCCTGCTAAACAGCTTTTATGAGCCGTCAATGAGACTTATGAGTCTATAGTTGGCTGACATTTCACAGAGACAATTTTAATGTATGAGAATGAATTCAGCCTCTGCCCACATCAGAGGCACAGGTTCCCCTTTCAAGAAAGCAGTAAACAATGGTAAAAAAAATAGGTGCTCCAAATATCTGCCTCACTCCAGAAAAAATTCCCTGGAATTTGATACAATACCCTTGAAGGCTAAACATATTTCCTGGGCTGGAATTTCCTGCCCATTAAAAGCACACCCAGTGGCAAGAACTTCAAGTGGGGCCACCCCAATGCTATCCTCCACCTACCTTGTATCCTTGGCTGGCAGTCCTGTAGTCCCCAGGCTCATCAGATCGCTAGCAACAGTGGTCAATTCTCCTGTCTACACATACATGCTGGAAAAGTCTACCCAACTGCTGGCTAAGATAGTAGTTTCAATAGAACTAAACCCATTCCTGCTGCCAGAGGACACCAAGTTCCAGAGGAATGGTGGTCTCTTTGCTTAGTGGCAGCTAGGAGGCTCTCCCACCTACCCCGTTACCACTCTTTTTCTTTTTTAGCAACGGAGAGAATCTTTTTATGGGTGCCCCTTGCTGCCTGGATCACTGCACTGTCTCGCTTTTTAGGTTGAGCGCAGCACGCATGCGCTGCTCTATGGGAGGCTTCTTGTCAGCGCTCAAATCTTCCCTGTATGGGTCTAACTCCTCCCACAAATTGGATTGGCCTTTGCGTGTGTCTTTCAATAATGAAAGCACGCAAATGGCCAAAGGCGGGTGCATGTCCTACCTCTTCTTCAAATGTTCACTCCCACAGCGTTTTGCTCTCGGGAGCGAGCAGCGGCGCACAGAGCACTGTGGCAGCTACATTCATCGTCGTGGATCAGGTTACGTGCCATGCTTTTATCTTGTCACTTTTACTGGGTTTCCTGGATTGCTTTACAGCACACAAGTAAACGATTCCCTCCTAGGCCCTAGAGGGTCTTTCTTGGTCATATTGTAACCTCGAAAGAGGCCCTGCAGCTGAGAGTTTAAAAACTCTCAAAGATTAAATTGTCATTATTATGTGGATGACTGACTCGACCTACTTAAACAGCTTTTTATACCCCTAATTAATAAAGATTAAGCTATTTTGAATTGGGAAAGGCCAGCATCTTGTTTACGGCACCTCTGCTTTGGAGGGATGGTAAAAACACACACGTACACACACTAATGGGCGGCATCTTCGGAGCCATATCTGAGCCAGATAAGGAAGACGCGGGAATGTCGGATTCACCTTGATATAGAGGGCGCCGGACACCCAAGGAAGACCCCTGTAAGGGCTTCGATTAACTTTTAGGGAGTGGTAGTCTTAAAACGTCATTATTAGAATATATTGTTTTTTCTCGCAGTGTTATATAGCGCGCAAACTCGACCTGAAGGTATCGGAGCGCTTTACATGAGCACCAGTAAATTACAGACGGACACAATCTTTTTTTTTTTCTTTCTAGACATGAGTAGATTAATTGATTTGCTCAGAATCGCCAGGATGTTTGACCCTCCCAAAGAGACTCAAACCCTGTTCCCCATCTTCAAAGTCAGACTCTCTGTCAGTTAAGCCACGACGGTAAATGCTTCCTTGCCAGAGTTTTTTTTTTTTTTTTTTTTTTTTAGTAAATTACACCCATAACAAAAGAATGGAAGTTGGGTGCTAAGCAAGGGGCCAGTGGAGAATGTTTGCAGTTATGAATAAACTCCTGGGGGTAGTAAGCGCTATATAATTGCCTGTGTTACAATTCAGTATAACAAAACAAACTTCTATATTCATGATCACACATCCTTTACTAGTCAGGTGAGGTGGAGACCACATGATACAAGACTCTTGAACCCCAGGTAAGTGATCTTAGACGCCTAAACATATCTTGAAGGATTTCAGAAAAGAAGCTGGATTTTCCCAATTTGTGGCTCATCTCCTATTTAACAGAGAAGACCATTCATGTGTGAATGTGTTTCCCCTGAGGATCATTGGGGTTTTCCCCCAGTGCGTGTGTACGGAGGCCTTGCACTTTCTTAAACACTCGCCAGCCCCCAAATAGCTCACCGCTGTTAATATCCATTAACTTGTGCCCCTGGGCAGGGGGTTTGGCACGAATGACAGAGTATAAAGGGCTTAAACCGAGGGTGGTACCGCACTCTTGACAACTCCAGCGGCAGGAAGCCTCTCCCACCCTACCTGGCACCGGAGCTCCTGCTGTCTCGGAACCTCCTGTCACCATGCAGACCCTGGTACTGGTGGGACTGCTGGCACAGAGTGCCACCGGCTGGGCTCTCCCTGCACTGGTAAGTCTTGCTTTGGGGGGAAAGGCACTTCAGGTATTGACCATCACTTCATGTGCTAAGAAGCGGTGTGGGGGGGTGGGTGCCGTTGTATTTAATTAACGTAAGGAATTGACATGTTAGTTACCATCGGTTCCTAGCGAGGGTCAGTTGTAGGAACAATTTGAACAAAGCTGTTTTCGGATAGCAAGTACGTGCTTTCTGGACCTAGAACTTCCACACATTTACATTTATGTCATGGATTTGGTTTTTTATATTTTACCTTAAAAATGTGTCCCCTAGTAGATACACTTGCAGTGAGGAGTTGGGACACGTTCCTATCGGCTCTCTCTTTTGAACATCTATTGTGATTGTGTGTTTTTAAGGAAATATGTTTCACTGTCAAAAGGAACTGAAGCAAAAGCATAGAGCACTTTAAATAAGTACTTCTCAATACAGTGCTGTAATATGCCTAGTAGTGTTGAAACTTCCACGTTAAAGAATAGTAGATGTTGTAGCACCCAGGATAATGTGCTGCATGGCTAAGTACTTATGCGGTATTAAAGACGAGACCTATTGGCTTTGCCAATGCTTGTTTATTACTCCAACCAATTTGGTCTTGGCATCGCTGAAATTTTTAATTGTACCAGGTCAGGGGGCGCGTCCTCGCAACTACTTGCCTTGTCTCAACAAATAAAAGGTTTCTCGGTTTTTCAAACAACCCTTTCTGAATCTCAGAGATTGCCCCCAGTAAAGGTCTAGGTACCCCTGTTGAAAGCAGGATCACCATCTCCCGCCGTACCATTGGTCACCAAGCTATAGATCTGACTTCAGGTCTCCTTCGAATTCTTCATGCTACACCATTTGACCCTACGTCTGTTGCTGGGTGACTGTCAGTCTTCTATCCAATGGTGCACCAGTGTTATCAGATTGGCCTTTAACATTTAGGCTAAGCTTGAAAGGCAGGGCATTTTGGTCACTGTCTTGGCATCACTATCATACCCTCCAAGTATGGCCATAACTTAAGATCCAGCAGAATGTACATCGATTAGGCTGGTAGAGTTGGTATGGTTAAATGTATGGGACCCTGTCCCATCGGAGTTGGTTCTGCCGTTACAGGTTCATAACCCCTGGCTTAGACTGAGTGCATTCATTTTTACTTTGGTAGGTTTCCATTTCTTGATGGAGGGAATCTCAAGAGCTGGGACTGGCCATAGGGTATCTTCATCTGTCAAGAAGGACGAAATCTCAAAGCTCGATGGTTCAAATGAGCAATTAAAGTACCACCCCCCCCCCCAAAAACTGTTTTCCTAGCATTGATTGGCAGCAAAGCTAAGTGTGCATTTAGTTGTTCTAACGTGACGGGTTCCTATTGCACCCGACAGATCTACTGTACACATTATAGAAATAGTAGGTTTCGCCCTGGGGAACTGATAGAAATACACACAGTAGGTCTAATGAATCCACCGTCACTTCTCTCAGCAGGCCTGACACTGTTGAACTCACCTAAAGGAAGTCCCCAGAAGGCCTACCCTTCCCAGCTGTTATGGCTTCCTTTGGGAAGTTGGCATAGCCTGCATGGTGCTGGTCTGGGAGAGTGGCTATGGTTGTTGCAATCTGGACTATTCCTCCCTGGGCTCGACTAGTCACAGAGTGATCTATTTTCCCTGCGATATGTACTGAAAGGCGGCCCCTGGGCACATAGTATAGGATGCTCCTTATTTCTAAATCCCTGCACAGCTCTAGGCTCACTAATCGCATTGAGTTTGGTTATGTCAAGCGGGCCTGCGCCTGTCTACTGGCACCCAATTCCTGCTCTACAGCTGATAGGTGGGCGTATATTGGGGTTGAATGCCCCAATCGTAGTTCTTAACCTTGCACAAACAATCATACATTAAATGCTAAAAGCATTCAGGCGAAGCCCTACCACTACACTTTGCAGGGGATGTATTGAGCGGCTCTCTCCTATAGTATGTCCGGGTTAGAACTGGGGAGCAAAGTGCCTCTTGGTTTTTACGGCTTACCGGCTGTATAGTTTTTTGGGCTCTACCGGTGGGTTGGCAGGTGCTATTCGTACATGGCAAGATGGTGCTCGTAGAATGACTTTCTATCACTCCTGGGGATGGGCATGGTGGCATGGGTGCGGGCTCTAACACTGGTTGAGAAGATGTGTCTTGATCGGACCCCAACTCAGCTGCTGTCTCTAAATGTAGTGACAGCTGCTGCTCTGTGATCCGTTCTCTGTGCTATTTACCCAGATAGCTCGATTGTAACATTCGGTCAATGGAATTAGCCTTGACCGGGGTTGTGTGGGCTGAATGCCAGTACATGGCATTCAGCCCACACAGCCCAGTCCATCCTAGCTAAAGCAACAAATCAGCCCCCTCCCTCCAGGGTATATACAAATAGAAGGAGAAAATTGGCAAACCCAAGAAAATACTGAACAAAAAAATAAATAAACTATTCATCACAATAATGTCGGTGCCATTTCTCAGGTAGCCAAGGCGACCATGGCCACAATAGCCTGATAAGGGCCCAGTCCACTTGATGGTCTCTAATACATTGGATGGTGTCTTCCCCCAGATCAATTGTAGCCCAGGGAGAGCTGGCTCTTCCTGAAGATTGTGCCTTGTAGGTTCCAATCATTCCTTCCAATACCAGAATGCAGTCAGGGTTACTCCCTCGCTTAGGAAGGGGCAGCTATGATAGACTATCAAATAGCCCCTAATTGAAATAAGTGCGATAGAGGGATCTGGCCCACCATATGTATGATAATAGTTTGGCAGGCCCAAGGGCTAACAGGCACTGTGAGGCTAAAACGGGGCATTGCCCGGACTGTGGTAACAACAACCCAAAAAAAAATTGGAATTCCGTAATACTGAAAGTGATTATTCTTTGCGACTCTGCCTTTTTCAGTGGACATGGAGAATTTAGGCTTCTATTCACTTTGATTGAGCCTTGGAATATATTGACCCACGTATACATACTAATCGTACTGAGATTAGGATATTTGAGCCCTGACTAAGTTCCATTTGGAACGAAACGCGTTGGCTGATGCCCAATTTTAAACTACTGCTACAATTAAGGATATATTTTTGGGACAGATTTGAAGTTCATTGACTACTACTATGGCCCTTTTCTTTACTGTGAACCCACATATCTTCTATAGGAATCGCTCTATGGTACTGTGCTGTCTATAGATGAACGGGTTGGGTGGACAAGACTAGCAGTGCACACAAATATTTTTAAAACCTCCGACAGCCTTCCAAAGTAGTATTGCGAGTGGCCCTAGAATCCACATCATATAGAAAAGACTCTACCTGAGGCAACAAGTCATGCTGACCCAGGAAAGAGAAAAGACTGCAAGATCCTTACTTGACACTGCTATTTCTGTTAGTGTGATAACACACAGAGCAGTGGAGTGAAACACAGAAGTAAAATATGCGTCTGTTGCTCCCAAAATGTCTGCCAATCCAAAATGAGGCTTTGCACACAAGCTAGCTGGCAACCAACACCGGTTTAGTTAAATGCAGTATCTGCTCTTCAAAGCACAGCTTGACCTGCTTCCGCTAATAAGTATGTGTTATGGCACTGATTCCTATGTGTCAATCAACAACAGCTACCTGTCATTTCTCCCGCACCAGAGAGACTTATGCTGTGCTCACACGTGAAATATGCTATCTACAACTTCTAATAGTTGGACCATGCGGTTCTGCCATGAGACGTCATGCTGCCTCCCCGCTGCCTCTCGGGAAATCCATGCAACCTTAGTCATGCCTGCACCGCTGCCAGCGGTTACCAACAGCCTATGTTACCAACAGACTACCTGCCTGTGGTTCCACTGCCTGTTCCCTGGAAAAGTGTGACAAGGTACAAGATACTTTATTTTGTGCAAAGAACTGCCACATAAGCACTACAGTAAAGCTGAGAACCTTAGCCATCAATCACTTACATTCTAGCAAAAAGAACACAATGGCATGACAACAACGTTCTGAACAAAAACCCAAAACTGCAGATTCCTGGTGCTCGATCAGGAGGACAGAATGCATAAATGCTTTAACAAAAGTTGTGCTCGAGCTGCAATGCACAGCAACGCCCACAGTAAAGCTAGAGCCCTGGGAAAAAGAGGACATGTACACATCTGACATTCCAAGCACTAAATAATAATAATAAAAAAAGGCGATCAGAGCAATAATCCAAGGTCAAATACTTTGAGCAGGGACAATTCTTGCTCCTTGGATGCAAAAACGAATACAAGCATAAGAAAAGGGCATGACAAGCGGCAGAGTGAAGGTTAGCAACTGCAACTGAAAAGTGAAACAATGGATAGCAGAATGAGTGACACCAACAACAGCTGGAGCCATCAATAAACCCCAGTCTGAAAGTAAGGGGGATTTCCAAATGCAAGTGGAGTTCCTAACAAGTGTGTACCGTGCTTACTGCTTGTAGTATCAAACTAAACCAATGTTAACAATGTTCAAAGGATGCAAGGAAGAGATGGCCCTGGATTCAAACCTGTGACTTTCATGCTTCAGACAGATTGCTTCAGTAAGAACAGAATCCCACAGAACTACAAATATGTATTTCATGCTGTCAAGGTTCCGCAGCTGAAGTTTTGACCCCGATTGTCACTATTTGTCTGCGAATCGGGGAGACCAACTGTGCTTTTGTTTCTCACGCAGATCACAAATCTAGATCATGTGAGTGGCTCACATAAGGCTGCTTTTAGTGCTTAAGCTTGTTCATTGGTCACAATATTGCTGCTTCTGTGATTGTAATCTAGAGGTCTAAAATGCAAAACATAACTGTAGCATTTAGCAAAATTACTTTGCCAGCCATCACTAAAAATGAGTGCGAGGGCATGAAATATCCACCACAAAGATCATTCTTACAGAGTACAGTATTAAACTGGGCATGAATGTAGCGCCACGAAAACAAGAAAAGCCTTGTTTGATACTTAGTGGCATCTGTAATTGATCGTGGATACTTACATGGGGCTTACATGAATGTAGGCACCTTTGATGTACAAGATTTTCATGTTGCAGTCTACACAAAACACTGCTGTCCTCTCTAAAAGAGGAAAATAGTTGAAGCCTTTATGTTCAAATTGGTGAAATACGACTCATGTCCTTAAAAAAGGTCGTACTGGGACCCAGCAACTCCCCAACACCTGTATTATTCAACTTCAGGGTGATGAGGAACATCAGACCCTCTGTGGGCCTTCATGCAAATATAGTGCACTCAGAAGTGTGCGACAAGGTGTGCAGGCAACAGGTCAAAAGAGGAAAAATGCAAATATAGTAAGAACGTGATGGCATCCCCGGCAGGACAACCTCCTTCAGAAACGTCTGCCTTTACAGGTACGATAATGAAAGACTGGGCTGCTGCTATCATGTGAAGAGTGACTGGGTTCTAAGCAGGACACAATGACCATAGTTTTTCCCTTCCTTTCTTCTCCACTCTTAACATCAGTTTATAGTCTGACCACCACCATCTTGCTGAATATTAAAACACGTATCACACAATAGTGCTTCCATTTGCAGGCACTGAGTGAGAACTGTGGAGAAAACAGTCTAAATTCAAGGTCCACAAAGGTGCTTTTTGGTCAAGAAAGTGACCTAAAGTGAACGGACAAGTGTGTGCTTGTATTTAATCAAGTGTGACAATGTGGATGTGCCGCCTTACTGGTGAGGTTTACTGGTGGCCTTATGCAGGCCAAGGGTCTCGTCATTGAAGTCCGCGAGGAAGGATTGTTGAGTGTCCTGTGACTCAAACAGGGTAACTTGAACTGGATTCTTGCTGTGATCTGGAGCCGGTGCTGGCTTTTACACCAAAGAGGTGCAAGCTGCATTCAGGAGAGCTCAGTCCAGAAGCTGCTCCAAGTAGAGGTCACTTCAGAAACCTGATCTGAGCACAGTGTTTACACTGTCTGGCCTGGCCGGCGCAGCTGTCTGCACATGTATTATCACCAATTCTTTCAGATATGCATAGCAGGCTTCGGTTCAGCTCACTGAAGTATTACTCTCTCAACTCAGGTTATTGAACCTTTAGGATAGCCCTACTGCCTGTATGAAGTGCGTGAACGGCAATGCATGAGGGACTATTTTACATCTCAAAATCACACCGTTACCTCATGCTATTGAACCTTCAGGATAGCCCTTCTGCCTCTATGAAATGTATTTTTACGGATGCATGATTCTGTCAAATGTTTTAGGTCAGGACTCAAAATGCAAGAAAGACTGGTTAGCTTTGCAAATGCTGGTTTCCGTTATGTGGCTGTGGAGATGGTAGCAAATAGCTACGGTTGTGTCTTCCAGTTGGATCCTTAAGGGAAAATGACGTTACTTCCTCCAGAGCAGCGTGTGTGCAAAACTGACTTTTACCTTACAGAGGACTTTGTGCGAATAAAGGGACAAGGGTCCGGTCGACAAGTGCGCCCAAACGGAACAGGGTTTGTAGAGAGACAGGAGGCTGAACAGAATAAAGGAGAATCTGCAATGGTGAGTTTCATATCCCTGATAGAAACAAACCGTTCAAGAGACCAAAATTGGTCAGTGTAAGGTACTCTTGGACTAAAGGGACAACAGCATGAGACTGAAGGCAAGTAATCCCAACTAACCTTTGGAAAAAAAGAACGGTGGGTGTTGAACTCACTGAGCCTTTTTGTGATGTGTAAATGCTTGTGCCACATCCACGGGTGACCAGCAGGAGGCAAGAGTATCTGACGAGTTAACGCCACAGTATTCTATGGAATCCAAGTGCACAAGTAACCGCACCCAGCTACTGGTGAGATTTGGTATGAACCGGTGTCTGAAATCATAACTAGAACGTAGTAAACCATGAACACGAGCACACAGAACAACATAACCGGTATTTTCGTGATGTGTATTGCCAGTTAAGATAAACAATGTGGACAAATACCACTGTTTGCTTAAAGCAGACTAGGACACTCGACCTGCCCTTGTCCAGAGTTCTCAATTGCCACATCATGACCGGGTCAGGCAGACTTGTTTATCTTCCTGCGGACATTCGCTGCCTCCAGGGTGCGCGCGCCCGGGGTCATTCACATCCAAACAACTGTACTCGTTATGGGTTGGGGGCACAAAAGCCATTAAAAACAGAGCATTTACTCCAGTAAGATCACGCCTACATTGCAAGCATTCAGAAAGTATCCTATGTGCACTCCTGAAACTCAGTAAGAGTCGCAGATTTCTAGGAATACGTCACTTCAGAGAGTAGTCATGTGGACACTGAGTAAACCGAGCATCTGCACTGTGACCTTTTTGCCAAACTAGAAAATATTTTCCATGCAGAGAACCCCCTTACATTGAATCACAATTAAACACGAGGATGTCACTGTCCCTTCCCCAGCCTGCAAATGGTGCACACGCCTGCCTTTGGCAGAAGTGAATGCGAGAGTTATCCCAGGGCAGGACACCATCAACAATGGGTACATACGGAAATACTTAAATGTCCTACTTTATGGCCGATCGTCTGCAGCACGGTGGTCACACAAAAACGCCCCCCGAACCGCACCAAACCCTAAATTTACAATGATGGAAAACCCACCATAATGCCGGATTTTTCACCATCGTAAACGCACATTACGGTTGTCAGGGCCGTTTCTAGGTGTTTTGCCACCCTAGGCAAGAATAGAAAAATGCTCCCCTTCCTTTTACTACCATCACTCTCATCCAGGCTAGAAGAATGAATGCATTAGATATAAAAAGAACTTGTATTCAACATTAATCAATAAAACACATCAACAATAGTATTGAAGTAGAACAGGTTTACATACGTACAATGGGATTTTTTTCTTCAGACCTAGGCAAGATCTGTATAAATTCAACGGCTTCAGCTTGACACAGCCCTTCAATAATTTCTGGTGGGTATCCTCTGTTAAATAACATTCTTATACGTCCTGATCTCAAAAACAGACACTGGATTTGAAACTGATCTATTCCGAAAACGGACGGACCGTAATAATACGCTACACTTCTCTAGCTTCCACCAGGGTTCACTTAAACGCCACTTACCTTTTTCGCAGATGCTACGCGCCAAACGCATAGCATCAAACTCCTCAAATGCCCCTGTGGCAAAATTTACATAGGGAAGACCAAGAGAAAAATAAAAGTACTATTAAACGAACATAAATCGAACATCCGCACAAGAAATGACAAATCCAACATCGCAATGCATTTTTTTGAATATAAACACAGCATTGCACAACTCAAGTTTTTGGTACTAGAAATCATCGAAAGAAAAGAGGGTAAAGACAATAATAAGACACTACTCCAACGTGAAACAGCCTGGATATATCGCCTGCAGGCTATGAAGCCCTTTGGGCTCAATGACAGGACTGAATTCAGCTGCTTTCTGTAAACCACCAGTCTGGTGGTCACCTAATGCATATGAAATTTGTGCTGCCCGTAAAGCAAACGTTAATTTCATGTTCGTAATTGTATTGTTTATATTGTTTTTATAGTTGTGTACATTATCATACTTTAAGTCACCCTTTACACATCTCTGACACCCATACAATATGGCTGCTTACTATCCAGGCAACCCACGAGTCCGCTTTCTTCTGTTATTACGCACGAGAACACCGCTTCCGGGTTGGTGTGTTTAACCGCACGGTATATCTAGCGTTTAGTCACAATGAAAGGATTAAACGCGATGTGTTTGAGAGACGTCCCTGTTACCCGTTTATAACTAACCCCTGAAGGATTTTCAAGTAAGTCGGCGCTTTCGCCCGCTGTTACCTTTTCCTCTTGGCAAACGTCCGAGAGGTCAGCTCCCATTAACTCGGATCCTTTACATTTGTTTTCCATAGGCGATGAACTTGTTCTAGCTGATTCACGTAAGCCCTTTTGTTTACCGCGACGCATGTTTTATTCCACCATTGAGCACATTATCGTTACTGAGCCACACACCCCCTACCCACACGGCATAGCGTGTATGCACTCCTCCGTTTCTTTTGCATGTAATTCAAAATGTTTGTACTGCTAAATGTGATACCTTCTGAAAGCTGAAATGATGGGCAACATTGTTTTATTTCATTTTTTGCAATTTCAGAGCTCCTTGAAAAAGGGCTAAACAGCCCGAAATGCATCGGAGCAACTAAATATTTTGTGAAAGTCATAAAAAGCATGGATTACTTAACACGATGAAATGATATTTAATGGATTGATGCCTTCAACCTTGAAAAATAAAATCACTTAAACAACAACAAACCTGTGTGTATTGGAGTCTTCTTATGAAGAACCAAAGGTGTGCCCAAGGCAGGGATACACTCATAATCAATGTGTGTACTACTTTAAGATGTAGAATTATGGCATCTCCTGAGAAGACGAAACATGTGAGAGGTGCAAGGTGAGAGCAGGTGATTTCATTTATGAAACAGATAGTGATAGAATGCCTTAGATTCTCAGCTGTTTAAGCATCTAAGTGACCAGGGGTCAGATGTAGGTCGCCAAACACCGGTCGGTAACGGCCGATTTCAGCCGTTACCGACCGGTATTTGGTTTTTGATATGTAGGGGGCCCAATTTTTAACGATTCTGTAAATTTACCGATTCGGTAAATATACCGATTCGGTAAATATACCGATTCGGTAAATATACCGATTCGGTAAAATACCGAATCGGTATATTTACCGAATCCGTAAATCTAGATGTACGTGGCACTTAAACTAGTGCCACAGGTCCTTAAGAATTAGTTATTTACCATGAAATACTATTTCATGGTAAATAACGAATTCCTGTGTACATGAACATCTGTGCATGTACACCTGTGCCATGTGGCACACATACATGCCCTAAGAGCTTGTATGTGTGCCACATGGCACACAAGCCAGAATCAGGGGTGCAACAGGGTGTCAAAGTGACACCCTGTCCCCCTTCACAATTCGGTATTTTTACCGAATCGGTATTTATCGATTCGGTAATTGCCATTGATTCCTATGGGCCTCAGGGCACATAGGAATCAATGGCAATTACCGAATCTGTAAATACCGATTTGGTAATTACCGAATCTTAACGATTCGGTAATTTTTAAAGAATATTTACCTACATAGCATTTACCGATTTGTAAATACCGAATCGGTAAAATTCGGTATTTACGAATCGGTAAATGCCATTTACCTACATCTAGCCCAAAGAGTATTGCATACTGCCAAACTGCTTCCTTTACCTGACCCACATATGGTAGTAGCTTTACCTCGTATAGGTACTATTCTTTGTTATTGCAGTATCACATTCACAAGTATTCATGTGAATCTTTCAGCTGTGGGAGCTCCCTATCTCCGCATCAGAGCCACGGTATTACGTCGAAATCTTCGACCACAATATTTAGAAAACTACGGGGCATATTTACAAGCCCCTACAGGCACATCACATTTTATGACGTTCCTGTGGCGATAGGGGCTTCGCCTTATTTACAAGGCAGCGTTAAGCCACTTAACGCTGCCTTGTAAATAAAGCGGTACAAAAGGGGGTGGTGATGGACGGAGCATCTGAACCAATCAAACACTCACACCCAGTCAAAAGATCTGGGCTTAATCCATCACCGTTCTTTAGCCCACTCTGCCACCCCAGTTCAGACATGGCCATATGCAAATCAGTCTGATCCTGTGCCTCATGGGAACAGTCCAGCCCGAAATGCCAAGCCATGCCTTCCCTGGACCAGAAACAAGCTTCCTAGGACAGGTTTCTGGAATTTCAGTCGTCTTCAGCCAGGCTTACTTGAATCCAGTGGCAAAGTGAGCAAGGGACTCACGTCTGAGCATACCCTGCCAACTTATGGCGAACAAAGCCTTGTAAATAAGGCCTCTTTTACAGTGTGAGGGGCTGGGCAGACGTATCCCCATCTGAAATGTTGGTCCCTTCCTATGCAATTTTGTCATGTTTACTTATCTCTGGCCATAGGGTCTGCTTATGAATTGCACACCAGCAATTTCCACTGTCTGCCTCCCCTCCCCTCCACTATCAACACTACCTTGGGACAGCACTTGAAATTGCAGTGAGCGGGATAGACGAAGATCCCCTGGAACTTTGAGCTGAATAAATCGGAACGGACATTTGTGTAGGCCTCACCTTGCCTCATCTCTTCATTTTTTTTCTAATTAGGGACTCTATTTAGGTGTTATTTCTTGGTGAATCCGATATTTTGATTTGAAAACTGTCTATGTGTGGCACAGACGGAAAGCCTTCAAATTGTCAGTAAACTATCCTGAAATGTGAGGCTATCGGAAAAATGCAAGCAGCCGGAAATGAAATGTGTACATTCCAATCGTTTTTTCACGGACGAGGACAGACACTGTTTTGGTCTTTTTTTCATACATTTCTCCAGAGTTATTCCTTCCGAATCCTTAGCTATTGATTGTTATTAAGGGGATTCCCAAACTTGTGTTTTTTGCCGCCCTCCCCCTTTTTGTCGCCCTAGGCAGCCGCCTAGGCTTGCCTAATGGTAGAAACGGCCCTGACGGTCGTACAATTGTACTAATCTAGTTACGGGAAATTAAATGGGTGTGACAATTCCGATCATAAAATGTTTCCAGACAAACCTAAAAACCATTTAGAGGGACGTGTGCATTTTATGTTTTGAGATAGACATGGGTGGCATTCGATGACGCCATCCATCTGGCACTCACAACGTAATGGTTGGCTGGTACATTACAGAGGGGACAATTATTAGCCAATAACCCAACCCGGCGCACCCTTTAAACTTCCAAAGTCCAGGGGCACAAAACAGTAAAAACATCATCAAGATCGAGATAACACGCAACCAAACACCACGTAGGAGCAGTCAATAGACTCAGAAAAAGACACCAAACGCAAGCAATCTCGTATTTAAGTGCACTCCACTGCAGTTATTTTTCACACCCCAGAAGACAGTCACATATTGTCAGGGTTTGAAGTGGGATTAAAAAACCTGGTTCGGGGGGGGTGGGGGGGGGGGCTCTCAAAGGGGCGTAGCCAATGTAATTAAGGGAGTGGCTTAAAAACAAGTTATAAATCTGAGCTTAGCACAAAGTGCTGCCCACTTGTATTTAGCTGTGTTTGTCATTGCATCCAGATATATGATACAAGTAAAATCATACCTTCAACACGTCAGGACTATTGGCTTAGTCAATGGTTGTTAGTTGCATAAGATAAATAAGCAGCAACTATGGCTTGTGTATAATATTGAAAAAGCTTCCACTTAAAGCGCTGGTGACACTACGACAACGTTGCGGCTATTGATTTTCAAAAAGAGAAGGGAAATCCAGAGAGAAAATTACTCATTTTAAAGGATTTCCCTTACCCTACAATGGTCACCTGGCATGACGTCATGCCGTAACTTCTCCACTAGAGAGAAGTGAGCAGTGTGAGCACACGTACATAGATGAGCCTGCTGTCACTGCAGTTCGGAAGAAGACCGCCTGGTCCAGGGCACGAAACTGGGCCCGATAGAGACCCATTTTGAGGCCCCCTTTAAAAAACTGCCTTTGTTCAGCACCGGTGAGACCAGGCCCACTTAAAGCCCTGCATATTGGTGAAAGTGTTGTAGAATACTGACAAAAGTAAAAGAAACTGCATCTTAAACAAGTAATACGTTTTTTGTGGTTTTGAGATCCTACTTTGGAGTGAGAGTAAAGAATGCTAAATTGCAACATTTGATGGTAACAACACTTCGGTCTACCATTTATGCTTCAAGGAAGGACTATGGGAGAACCATATCCATATCTACCTGTCCATGGGACAGGTTTCTTCATGAGTCGTCTTGTCCTGTATAAAAATCTGCTTGTCCCTTTGCTTATACGTAGTGTGGTGGCAAATTATGGCGGCATTCTCATTATATAATAGCTCTGATAATAGCCTCTCTGATTATGCTAGGGCTCATAGTATAGTACGCTTTGAATACCAACCAATCACTTATTTCACCACCTTTCTGAAGATCGACATACTGGGGCTGGAGTTAGCGTTAAGTAATAGTTCCAGGGTTGGAATGCCCTTTTGAGTCTGTGTAAACCTACTAACTTGCATGTTTTAGGGATTTCACAAGCTCTACTGTAATATTTTCCCATACTGAGAAAGGTTGGTAACTTATTCCTGACAAGGGCAGAGGTTCCAAGAATGGGAAAAAAGCGGTTGGAGGAAAAGTGAACTTGTAAACTCTCAGCAGATTTTCGCATGAGCAAATCTAAACGTGCATATTTGCACGTGCTAAAACGCAGTTCACAAATATTTTCTAGGCGTACCATTTCCTGGCCTCCTTCTGTAAATTCATGAAAGCCGTACACCTGCATTAAAGAAAGGAAATATACAGTGGGTGCACTTTTGTGACTTTCTGTAAGAATTGGGTCCCTAATTAAGTCAGGCGTTAACCAAGACCTTTTGTTTTTATTTAAAATCTATCTGTCTATATGGCGGCTGGCTTTACTGTGAGTGACGGCATTCTACAAGTAGCATATCGGTGCGCCCAGTAGTTTTGTTCAGTGCCAGGGCCTACTGTGGCAATTGTGTTTTATGAGACTAAATAATCTTTTTACCAATGTGTGTTAGAATGGTGAGGGCCCAGCAACTTTAACAAAAATTAATTTTTGCTAAAACATATTAAAAAAAGACAAGCATTGACAAAAAGAAAAGGTTAACCACCGTCAGACCTATTAGCTTTGCCAATGCCATTTTATTTTCATGTTTCACATAATCTTGTTGAAATTGATTACAATGATTTTCCATTATGAATATTTTGAAAAATAATTGCTTCAACACATTACTAAATGATGCTTCAAAGAAATAGTACATAAAAATTCACTGTAGTATTGTTTTACCTCGTTGCATTGTTTTGTGAACCTTTTACTTTGAAAGCGAAGAATAATCAAACTTGCTTTTAAGCTTCTGAAAATATTTGCATCTAATCAGAGAGCATTCTATGAGAATCATTTGTAGCCTCATATTGTTAAACTTTGCAAACGTGTGTACACATTTTTATACTGGAACCACTGTCAGTAGTGCAGTCCAAACTTCGAACATTTCATAAGAGCACGCTCACCCTAAAAATAAAGGCTTTGCATTAATGAACCATATTTACAAGTTCGAACAACTTTAACTTATGGATATAAATATGACCTTAACTGCAGACAATGCCCTTCCCAGATCTATAATGTGGTAGTGTAAATTGGCAGCCAAAGTTTCTGTGCTACAGGGGACTGTGCCTACTTGTCCCAAGGACAAAATAAACATGAACATTGGTTTTCCTCGACTCAAACATTATGTCCTAGGCGTAAAACACTACATGTCTTTGATCTGCGCCAATTCAAGCCGGAGGATTTCCTCTGAAAACAATCTTCCTCGATGAAAACAACTAGGTCCGAGTCAAATACTAAAAAACGTACAGAGGAGTCCAAATCATGGTGCCCAACAACTCGGCAAGCAGTTAGTTGCCAAGGACATTCAGACTTTGCAGGCCTTTATCTTTGGTGCAAGTGGGCAGCAGTTAAGATACACAAATTGCATGATGTAGCAGCCAATTGTCTTAAAAAAAAAAAAAGGCAAAATGCGATTATGTGCGGATTTACACTGGCTGAACAAGAACATTCTGGTGGATTGCCACCTGTTGACGAAAATTCAAGAGATGTTAGTGGCAATAGGTAGAGCCACATATTTTTCCGTCATCGAATTAAAATCGAAGAACCATCAAGTTTCTTTGTAACCATGTTCTCAATATGTGACTATGTTTGTAACACCCTTTGGGGCCTTTACATTTCTGAGATCACCTTTTGGCCTAGCATCAGCTGCTAGTGTTTTCCAGAAATTGATGGACTCTGTGTTGTGTTTAAAGGCATCAGGGGTGTACAGGCCTTTCAAGCCGAAATACTGATTTATGGAAAGGACATCGTTGAACACCATGCCCCACTGGAGACTGTTCTTGGTAGTTTGAAAAAGAGGGGTATGACAGTATCCAAAGAAAAGCATAACTTTCTTGTAAAGGAACTAGACTGTTTAGGTCACACCGTTAATGTTGATGGGACAAAACCAAAAAAAGATCTCCTTGACGCCATCAGGAAGGCACCACTGCCTACTGACAAAGACTCACGGAGGTTGTTTCTAGGACTCAGTGAGTAATATGCACGCTTTGCCCAAGGCTATGCTCTCTATGTTGAACCTTTGAGATGTCTTATTCAAAACAAGCATTTGCAGTGCAATAGGTCTTGCGTTTGCGAGAGTTTAAGCTATTGGCATTGTAAATAACAAGGTTTTTTATTTATGTGTTTTCAAAACCAACACATATATAAAAGGCATTGCCATTTCTAATGCCAATAGTTCAAACTCTTGCAATGTGAGACCACTTTCCTAGTGATCACGCCCCTTTCTTTAGACACTGCTCACCGTAGTCAGGTTACAGCGAGCTGCGTCTAAAGAAAGGGACGCGGCCACAATTAAAGTGAAAGTACGTCACAGGATGCTTTTATTAACAACAAGAAAACATTTGTTCACAAACAAATGGGTTTTTGGGGGTAAAAGGGCCTCATGCTGTGCTTCACTTTAATGGTGGGCATGCCCATTTTTTTTTTAAACGTGGCTCACTGTAACCTGAATACTGCAGCAGCGTCTAAAGAAAGGGGCGCGGCCACTATGTAAGTGAAAGCATGGTATGGGGGCTTTCACTGAAGAAAAAAATGTTTCGTAGTGCGGCCGCTAAAGTTAAAGCGGACTGCGGTGCCAAATTAAATAAATAAGCGCGGCTGCTATAGTTAAAGCGGACCGGAGTTAGCAATTAAAATAAAAGTGGGCAGCGTGCTGCTTGTAGGAAAGCACGTAGTGGGTTGCATAGGGCCAAATCATTGCAGAAAATAGTGCTCATAACCTAGATAAAGCAGACTGTGTACCAAGACAAGTAAAAAGTCCAATCCTCATGGGAGGTTAAAAATACAGACAAGGCGTTACTAAGGAGAGACTACTAAGCCAATTCATGAATGAAAAGCAATGATTTAGAAAGGACAGTAACAGGAGCCAATTGAATACATGGGCGGATCTTCAAGTCCACACCTGAATACAACATGCCTCGCAAAGCAGAGCATGCGCTGACAAAGCTCGACCTAAAAAGGAGAAGTTCATTTGGACAGAGGAGCCGGATAAAGCTTTTCAAGTAATTAAGGATATGATTGTCACTGCACCAGCGTTACAGCCTTTCTGCAGTATTGACAAGAGTGCAGTTATAGTGGGTGCCAGTTCTGTTGGCCTGGGTGCAGTACTTACTCAGTCACATTGTGGTAAAGAGCAAACTATAGCTTTCAAATCATGTACCCTGAACAAATCTGAAACTCACCACAGAACAGATGTTAGCGATAGAAAAATTCAAAATTTGCCTTTGCGGAAATAGTTTTGAATTGGTCACCGAAAACAAACCTTTGATTTATTTAAAGAATGAAAATGGAACAGATTCAGCTACACTACTTAGGCTGCCACCTAAATTACAAGAGTATCATTTTAACGTGAGGTATATTTCGGGCGGGAACAATTACAGAGCGGATTGACGATCTTGTTTGCCTATTAACCCCTTCGACGCTGATGACGAGCTGGGCTCGTCATGAGGTAGCCTCCTCGCACGCTCATGACGAGCCCAGCTCGTCACGTAAAGTGCGCTTTTAAAAAAGTCAGCGTACGAGCGGAATTCCGCCCGCACGCATGCGGTTAAGAATGTAGGTGATTGTGAGTTAAGTCAAGACACGGAGTGTGCGGTGTCTGTCATGGATGCCTCACAACACACTATGGTATGTATCTCCGAGAATAAAATGGATGTTCGCCTATGTCAAGGACATGGAACTTTCTTGGGGTAAAAAGACATATTTTAGAAGGCTGGCCACCGGTGAGAAATCTGCAGAAAAGTATGGTGCCTTATGAACAAGTTTCTGCAAAACCGTCTGTAGAAAATGGTCTGGTAACTAGGTAAAATTGGTTTATACCACCTGAAAGTTTGAAAGACAAGGTGATATGTGTGGCGCATGAAGGGCATCCTGGAGTATCTGCAATTAAAAAGTTACTCAGAAAACATTATTGGTGGCCGGGCATGGATGCTTGTGTTGAGCAGTTTGTAAATAAGTGTCTGGAACGTTTGGTATCGGACAAGCACTGGAAACTCAACATACATAAATAAGGCTAGTACCAAACCTCTACCTGAGCAACCTTGGATCAAAGTGGCCATAGTATTTTACAGAACCATTTCATATGTTTCCACGGAACATGAAATTTTTGATTGTACCAACAGATTATTACTCTAAATGGATATCTTATGAATTTGTTCTACTGAGGCAGTTATTAAATTCTTAGAGAAAAAGTGTTCATTTATGAGGGAATCCGAAAAATACATGGTTTATGACAATGGCACTAATTTGGTGTCCCCAAAAAATTATATAATTTCTGGAAAAATATGAGATTAAGCAAGAAAGAACCCCCCTATACTTTCCGGCAGCCAATAGATTAGTAAAGAGATACACTAAATTCTTCTAAAAAGGTATTCAAACCGCATTCACTTCCAATCTACCTGTACGCAGGTATCTGCGTAAGAAGGTTTGGAACTATCTGAACACACCCCATTCTACCACTGTTTTCTCACCTTTCTTTTTACAGAGAGGAAGAGATGCAAGAACTAATCTTGCTCCCAGTTGTGCTGCTTTCTCTCGTCAACATTTGGCTGAGAAGGGTTTGAAATCTCACTCTAGCGTGGATGAATGTGTCAGTGAGAATTTTACACATAAACATAAAAAGGCTGAGCGTGAATTTGCGCAGTTCCTCAAAACAATTTGATACAGGAGAATAGGTGTTCGTAAAAAATAACGGTTAATGGAAAGTCAAATTTCTCATGAATTGTAAGTCACACGTTCTGCTGTTTTGCTTAAAAATTGTGGATGATGGCACAAAGGAGCGATTGTAAGTACCAAACCATTCCAGAAGGAGTTAACAGAGAAAAAGACGCTTGTTATGATAGTGACAGAAGTAGTTGTATGACATGGGATGTAGGTGTAGAGGTAAAAGACTTTACTTCTGGCAGTGTTACCACACATTCCATGTATCAGCCTGCTATTCATATTCCTGAATGTGTCAATGTAAATGATATGAATTAATCTGAAACTCACACAGAGTCAAGTTACCAGGAAGCGAGTGATGAGGTTGAAGAGTCAGTGATCTCAACCCTAAAGTTTCTAATTCTTCTACTTCCGATTCCACGGGCAATGGTAATAGAAGGAAAACTGTGTTGCCTGTAAAATACAATTATTATTTGTATTAGGTGATACTGTGTATTCTCATTTTTCACTTTATTGCTTTTGTTTTTACAGCTCGGTTTGCACATTTATCTTATGGTGTATGTATTTTCACTCTCTTGTTTTGTTAAGAAAGGGAGATGTATTGGGGCTTTGTATTATTCATATGCAGGTGTTCCTTATGTGTACGTGTCTTCATACAGGTTTACTTTTGGCTGTGGATTATGTTGCCCTGGTTGCTGCTGTTGTCCACCTGACATCCCAACTGGATGATAGGCTTGGACAATTTTATGATTACTTTAATGTGGTTTCTTGCCGCAGTTAGATGGGTTCTTTTTGGTGAGGTCTTGCTCGTGCTGCGCTGATCTTCCTGGTCTGCCTCTGGTCTGGTCAGCTTCAGATGTCGCCAAATGTTGTAAATAGATTAGGTAGGCAGCAGGACACATCTTCAGTTATTAAGATGGATTTATTAAGTTAGACAGGATAAGACAGCAAAGCAGTAAAACCCCACAGCTGACTAGACCAACTGCCAAGGCTGGAATCCCCACACACCAGATAGAACACACTTAGTAGAAGATAGAAACACTAAGAAAGGACTAACTACAGACACCAAGTAGCCATATTGGACCAAGTAAGAATATACAACAGACAGCAGCGTTTCGAGAGGCTCCTGTCTGCTCTTCGTGTTATTGGACAACTCTCGACCACACAAATAAACCTGTTGAGTTAGTTGTTCCAGTTCTGTTGCGTGCGATTATACTTTTTTTCTACATTACACACACCGGCCCCTTTCAGTTTCTCTCTTCTTTACTGGGATTCACGGCAAGAGGCTTTCTGTGAGCATGCTGCAGTATCATATCACACAAGTTAAAAGGGCTTGTTTAATGTAAACAAAGAGGGGGGGTGAATACAGAAAATGACACTACACCACCCTTTTTGGACCCAAAAGTAAATATTTCGAATAAAGGGGCTCGGTGATCATTTCATTCACGGTGTGCGCCTTATAAAGTCTCTGGGCCCAAAATAGAATATAAAGGAGAAACTGTATGCAAGTGCAAAACGAAACTAGTAAAGACGTGCACATAGATCCAACGCACGCGGTGTGCAATTTGGAGCTCTCCGTCCAGAATAAACTTTGGCTGTCAGATCCCAGGGATTGGCCCACGGACACTAAACACACAGAAGGGAGGAGAGTAAGTACACTGGCGTTGACTGGATGATTCAAGAGGTTGGTAATCTCAGACGGTTCTGATAGTGAACAATCCACTCTTGGGTTGTAATACAGCATATACAATAAACAGGGTCGAATGGCCTCGCACAGACATAAAAATACGTTCAAGTACAAGCAGTTCTCTATATGCAAATGACCAGTGAATAATAAGGATGGTTGTGCGCACACAAATGTATGTATGGCCTACACTCTGGAAAATAAGTTGTGCCTGGAGGCAGCAGTCGGAAGCAGTTGTAGAGGGGGAAGTGAACTGGCCCAAAGGGGGAAGTGAAATGGTCCGGGAGGGAGGTGGCGGGGGGGGGGTCTGACGTGTGCATTGAACAGGGTGACCTTATCCTGCCAGACGTGAGAGGCACGCTGATGGCAGGGGAGACACAGATACCGGTAAAAAGGGCTACTATGATGATGGCGGGGGGGGGGGGGGGGGGGTGGCATACGAGATTAGATGATGCTTGCTCAGTGAAAGATGCAGCGAATGATACTTCATTGCTGGTAAGACACTGTACCAATTGTAACGGCGGTATATTCATCTCGGGTAAGAGTAGTATGCAGATGCCAGCATGTTGTACAATGATGCTGGCCTAGTAAATACACTGCTGCTTGCAAGGGGGAGCACCAGAAATGACACCGATAGTAATATTACACTGATATCTTGATTCAAGTACATGGGCGCATTGATGTTGGTAGTAGGCATGCTAATGTCAGTAAGGCACAGTGATGCTGGTAACACTGATACTGACGGATAACGTAGTGGTAACTCCATGCTGGGAGGGAAGGTTGTAAAACTGCTGCAGGGAGGAGTATGCAGAACCTGGATGGGTGACAGCGCTTGGGAATGTCCTGAAAAATAATGGTTACCTGTTGTCCTTCATGCGGCCCTGGGTCCTAGTGCCTCCCACAGGGCTCGTGGCTCATGCTGGGCGAGTCGGGCTTCCCTCCTCCGCTCTCGGCTGGCAGCAACTCAAGCACGCACCCCGAGCCGCCGCCAACGCTGCTGGAGGAGCCCGGGAGGAGGCGCGGCTTCTCCCCCTCCCATGGAGTCCCGATGGCTGAGCCTGGCCGGGGCGGGAGGAGGAGGAGGGTCGGCGGCGCTGACTGCTTCGCTGGACTCTCCCCCTTGTCCTCCAATTCGCACTATAATGCGGGTTTTGATTGGTCGCAGTGCCGTGGCTGCCAGCGAACCAGGAGCTGGCAGCATCACCCCCACGCGCCCACCGGCGGCAGCATCATCAGAGGAGCGGCGTGAGGGGAGGGGGAGCGGAAGCAGGGTCAGAGTGCCGCGAGGCGCCGTGCAGCGCGCGGCCGGGCGCCTGTGTCACGAGTTTATTCCGTCACGGCCCCGCTGTCCGGGAGTGGCGGTTTGGCCCCGCGCTGGTCCCTAGACCTGGCTCCTGCGCTGCTCATCTCCAGGCTACGCTCTCGCGGGGTAGCTCATTTCCACGGCTCTGCCCCTGAGGCGCCGAAGCTCATTTGGCTCTCTTCCACGCAGCTGCTCATCCTCTGTTCCTCGGAAGCGGCAGCTCACTCTGGAGATTTGCTTTTGGGAAGCAGTCGTAGGACGCCCCCGGTTCGAACCAGCTCCCTCGCATCCTTACTCTCACCATTTATTTATTTATGCGTTTTTATATAGCGCGGACTTTACCCGAAGGTGTCAGAGCGCTTTACAATAGAAACAGAACTGATACATGAGAACATTACAGGTGAACAAATTACAAAAGCAAACGCTAAGTTACATGAGGCAAAAGTGACAATTGTGAGCAAACAAAATACACGAGGTAGTAAACGGTGCATTACAGGAGGAAAAAGTGACATGTGTGCAGGTTACAAAAGCGAAAGTACAAATAGAGGTATAATACTGCAATAAATGGAGGACACTCAAACACAAGAACAAACGTTACTCAGGCAATGGTGGCACTTGTGCAAGTATCGAAAGCAAACAAAATGTAAGAAGTAGTAAACAGTGTGTTACAAGAGAAAAGTGACGTGTGCATGTTACAAAAGAGTACCAAACACAGGTAAAAGGGTAGTACTACAATAAATGGCAGACTCTCAAACCGCAGGAACACACTGGGAAGGCACTTCCATAGTCATGGGGAATAGACATTTTCTATACTAAAAAGTCTTCCTTCAGATAATAGAGAGGGCATGAATCAACTTTGGAAGTGTCTTTGAAGGAGGAGAACTTTGAGGTCAGTTTTGAAGGCCTGGGAGGAGGTGGTGGTCCGGAGCTGAGGCGGAAGTGAGTTCCAGATTCGCGATGCGTTGCGCTTTATTCGGCCGTGCGCCTTGTATTGGGTTATTTCTCGATTGAGATTGTTTGTGAGGCTCCAATGAGGGACTCGTATGTAATAGCCTTCAATGATTTTGCTTAAATCTCCATAGCTGCCAGGGTTTTCAGATTGCTTATGTGTGACATTTGCGTTATTTCAGTACCCTTATGAGTGACATTCAACTACCTTAGAGTGACACTTATCACACGTAAAACCAAGCAATGAAGTGCATTGAAGCAAATAAATATCAGAAATTGCACTCTTTTTAAGCAAAGTGAACCGCTAATATATCTTGAAAATGCTGCGAAACCCCTGGAATGGACGGTTATCTGTTTATAACATTAAATCGGTGCATGCCAGGATGCTCCCTATCGAGGGCTTTAAGGGGAATGAAAAAACTGGGTGGTCTCTCATAGGGTTTTGACCAATGTAAATCAAATCAAGCTTTATTTGGTGGAGCGGGTGGCGACTACGGCAGTCAGATCCGGCTGCGGCAGTGACGAGGGGTGGGCTGGGAGCCCCCCTCGGGGCGCACAGTAGACCCCACAGTCAGGAGGTGGCTGGTGGGGTGAGTCAAGGCATCCCCCTGGGGGGCCCCCCTCCCTGATTTGTGGAGCCTGCGGGGGCGCTTTTCATCTGGCTGGGGGCCTCTTCACGGGGACATACTCAAGGCGTTTGGCCTTTGACTTGTAACGGGTCTGGCCTCACGAAACCACGGAGGAGTGCGTGGAGCGAGTGCCTGTTGACCGGCACCGTCGTGGTCCTGCTGGGGGCATGGAGGAGGGCCGGGGCCCCCCGAGGGGTGACCCATTCTGGAGCGGGACGATTGTGGGAGCTCAAGTGGAGGCCTTGACGGGACTGGAGCACCCACTAAGGGCCTGGAGGGGTGAAGAGGTTCGGCGCATCTAATAGCTGGAATCCGACAGGCTGCTATGGGGAGGTCTGCTCATATCCGGAGTCGGGGCGCTGGTGATCGGTAGGGCTGCACACACGGAGAGGGACTTGGCCCGCTGCCTATGATGACGAGAGGTGGTAGCGGTGGTACCACTACAAAACATGGTCCCATGGACAAATATGCGGGGCCGGGTGGAGGAGCCGGGGCGGCAGGGGGCCATCCCAGCCCAGGGCCGGATAACGCAGCACTGATGGCAGCCATAACTCAATCCAGAGACATGTTGGATGCGAAAATATGGGCTCTGGGAGCGGATGTTACATTTCTGTGTCAAGACTTGCACAACGCTGTGGCCCGCATTACCGAGGCAGAAACCAGGATTTCAGGGGTAGAGGATGACATGGTGGCCCTGAAACGTAAGGTCGCAAGTATGGAAAGTATCCAGAAAAACCTGGCGCTCCGGGCTGAGGATGCGGAAGGGCGGGCCCGGCGGAATAATCTACGCTTTGTGGGCCTTCCGGAGGGTTGCGATAAGGGCAGCATGGAGAAATTCTTGGCCCAGTGGTTGGAGAGCTGGCTCCCCCCGGACTCCCTCTCGAGATGCTTTGTGATAGAGCGGGCACACGGGGCTTTGGTCCAGAAGCCGCCCATGGGGTCCCGTCCTCGGCCTGTGATTGCTAAGCTATTGAACTATCATGACCGAGATGTCATTTTGCAGCAGGCGCGGGCGAAGGAGCCTCTTATGTACGACAACCAACGGTTCCATATTTTTACGGATTATACGAGACTTGTGCAACAGCAGCGGCAGTCATTTACAGCAGCAAAGGCAAGACTCCGGGATCTCAAGCTTCCTTATGCGTTGCTTTATCCTGCTTGCCTGCGGGTGGTATTTCAGTCTCGCACTCATTTTTTTGACACTCCAAAAGAGGTCTTTCAATGGACTGATGAGACAGTGAAAGTAAGAGTGCACACCCCGTCGGGCCTTGACTCAGGCTCCTCACAGAATGAGGCCCGCCCACGCACAGCCCCGTGGCCGAGAGGGGATAGGATCTGGCGTTCCAGATCCAGGAGACGCTCAAACTCAGGGAGGCCATGGAAGCGACTGGAGGCGCCCCTGATCCCCAAATAGTGGATCCTTGAACATTAAGCGCATGGACAGGGAGGGATTGGATGTCATTGTGATCTGCTGTGCTTGGTTTACCTCGAGCACCACTGTGGTGCGCCCCCTTTTGAGGGGGTTGGTGGCATGCATACCTTACAGGACATGCTGTTTCTACTGAATGTGGGATGGGGGGGAGAAGAGCGAGGAGCGGGACCTATTCCCCTATTGCTCAGGGCTTGTTGGGGGGGGGGAGTTGGGTTTATGGGTAGGTTGAAGGGGATCCATTGGTGTGGCCGCTCTCCGGGCTCCCGTTTGGGGTCAGGAGCTGTCTATACTGCGACAGGTACTTCAGCGTTCTTGAGGTATGGGGGGGTTTGGGGGGGAGAAGTTCTGTGTGTTGCAGGGAGGGTTTGAAGGGGTTTGATCGCACAACAGTTAGGGTGTCTCCACGGTTCTTTTGTCTTTACCTTCGTGGCCTGTCATTGGGTCATTTTCCTTCCTTGGGTTTGAATGGCGAATGCGGAGTCTAGGGCTTTAGGCCTCAGAGCATCTCTTTGTGTCCTGAGTTGGAATGTGCGGGGTGTGCTGGACAAGGTTAAGAGGAGCGCTGTCTTGCGTGAGGCGAAAAGAGAATGCGCCGATGTCCTGTTGTTGCAGGAAACCCACCTACTAGGTAACAAAACACTCTGCCTACAGCGCTTCGGCTATCAACAAGTGTATCATGCGGGATTTGTCAGAGGGTCTCGGGGGGTAGCCATCTTAGTTCACCGGAGGCTCTCCTATGTGCACTCCTCCCAATGGGTTGATCCGCAGGGCAGGTACATATTTATCAGAGGTATGGTGAGAGAGGAGTCCCTGGTGCTGGGTAGTGTGTATGCCCCACCCCCGTTGCAATGGTCATTGGTGGAAAAGTTGTTCACAGTTTGGGCTGATATTCCCGAGACACCGGCAGTAGTTGGGGGGGACTGGAACGATGTCATGGATATGCAGGTAGATAGGTGTTGGCCTGGTGGGGGTCAGACAGCGGGAGGGGCCACAAAACTGGGGGATTTGGTTCGAGGCCTGGACTGGGTAGACACATGGCGCTATTTGCATGCACACGGGCGGGAGTACACCTACCTGTCAGCGGTCCACAAATCCTTCTCTAGACTAGACTATATATTTGTCCCTCGTTTAGCAATAGGTAGGGTGGAGTCGGTGACTGTGTTGCCTAGGGGGCTTTCAGATCACTCCCCAGTTGCCATCGAATTTGCTTTAGATAGGGGGCGGCAGCCGTTTCGATGGCGCCTCTCTACGTGGCACCTACAGGATGAGGAATACCAGAAACACATGCGGGAGGCCATAGCACACTATTGGGTGAAAAATGCTGGATCTGTCTCTGAGGCCGGGACAATGTGGGAGGCCCTGAAGCCCACGCTGCGGGGTGTAGACATTGCATGGTGTGCGGCGGCACGCCGGCAGCGTAAGGCGGCCTTGGTCAGGGCCGCGGCAGAAGTGGAGGCCCTGGAGCGCCGCTGTAGTGTAGGAGGGAACAATCAGGCGGTAGGGCAGCTTCTTTGGGCGCAGCAATCCTATGCGTCGATACTGTTGGACGAGGCGCGGCAGGTGTGGATGGCGATGCGTAGCAGGATTTATCAATGGGGAGACAAGTCGGGGACGATGCTGCACCGTCTCTGCCAAAACGCTTTCCAGGCGCAGACCCTACCGGGACTCCTGGATATGGTGGGGATCCGATTACGGATCCTCGGGAATTAACCGAACGTTTCGCTGCGTATTACGTGACCCAATATGCCCCGAATGAATGCCTACCGGCAGATATGGTGGACACATTTATTGCGGACTTGCCACCACGTGCTGTGACGGATGAGGTACGAGATCGCCTGGAGCTCCCTCTAACGGAAGAAGAGCTTGGACAAGCACTGGGGGAGCTTAACACCGGGAAAGCCATTGGGCCCAACGGGTTCCCTAGTGAATTCTATAAGAGGTATCACCTACTGTTAGGTACACACTATAGAGCTGCGCTGGAGAGGGAGAGGGGTAGCCTCCCCGCAGATTGGCGCCATGCGGAGGTGGTGGTGTTCCATAAACCAGGCAGGCCTCCGGAGCAGCATGCTTCGTACCGCCCCATATCCCTCCTCAATGTTGAAGCTAAGATTTTGGCTAAGGCGTTGGCCAATCGTCTCTTACCCCATATTACAGGGTTGGTGCACCCAGACCAGGCCGGGTTCATGCCCGATAGGGCAACTACGCACAATATACGCAGGGCTCATGTTGCGGTGGCAGCAATACAGGGCACTGGGGTCCAGGCGGCGCTTCTCTTGGCAGATATAGACAGAGCCTTTGATTCCCTGAGCTGGCTTTATTTGTTTGCGCTTTTGCCTCGACTCAACCTGGGACCTCACTTCATATCCTATTTTAAACTTTTATATACAGACCTGACAGCTTCGGTCAGGGTTGCAGGGGCCATATCTTCCAAATTCTCCATCGGGCGCGGCACACGACAGGGATGCCACCTGTCACCGTACCTGTTTGCCCTGGCCATGGAGCCTCTGGCGGCTTGGGTGCGAATAGATGCACAGCTTCACGGTTTTGTGTGGGAGCAGGGCCCGACTGATAAGATCGCTATTTATGCCGATGACGTCCTGTTCTTTCTCACACATATTGACAGGTCGGGGCCGCGTCTACTTGAAATTATGCAGATATTCGGCGAAACCTCCGGGTTGTATCTGAATCCTCGTAAATCGACCCTATGGGTGCCTGGGGGGAGCTCAGATGTTGGGGACTGGGCGTCCACTCTGCAGGTGGCGGTGGGGGGAATCAAGTACTTGGGAGTGTTCATCTCAGCGAGTCCTGCGATATCCTGGGAGCACAACCTGGTACCAGTTTGGGACAGGGTCCGGTCGGAGATGAGGACGTGGTCCCGAATGCCCCTTACTATTTACGGCCGGTCGGCCATCTTTAAAATGGTGGCCTGTGACGGGCTCAGGAGGAAAGGGCAGGAGTCGGGTTCTAGTCAAGGAGGGTTTTATTGATGCAAAAAGAAAGTCAGTACAGGTCTTTCGATGGTGTAGAGGCCGGCGTGGGGATCGGCTCCTGCTCCGTCTTCGACTCGGGACTTGGGCGCCTCGGCTCTCCTCAGTCCCTCCGGGCTCTTCCTCTTCAGGGGCTTGTCGACTTCCGTGGTGACTCTCAGGTAACGATAGCCCAAAAGAAAGAGAAGGGAAGTGTCAGGGCAGTACTCTTGGACGCAACAGTGTTAGGAATGGGGAGTGAGGGAGTTTCCTTAGTGCAGCACACAGGGCTGTCAAACGGTGAGGGGTAGTGCTCAAGGGTAGGGTCACCGGGTTTGAACAGGAATCCCAATCACTCGTCAGGCCCGCCTTTCCTACCAACCCAACCCGCAACTCTCCTCCGTAGCTGGGCTAGCCACGCACCTCCTCCGGGTGAGTGGCTGGGCGAAGCGCCGTGTCGGTGGCCTCCAGGCGTCTCCTCTGTTGACGGTACGTCCCTCTCTCTTCCGCGGGTTTTCTCCTCTGTTCTCTCACTCTTCTCCTCGCTGCTCTCTTCTCTCACCTCCTTCTCCGTCCTCCAGCCTCCGGTGAACAAGCACACCCTCCCGGGCTCAGCTTCCGCATTTGACGCCGCCGCGTCCCTGGAAGGCTCCGCCCACTCGTCCGAGGGCTGCCACTTAAAGGGCCAGTGTTCCCCGTTGTCCTCGGAATCCCTGGCAACCCCGTAATCAAACGAGGGGAGTTCTTTCTGTACGGGGAACAAGCAGGGGGTAAGTGACGACGGTCCCAATGTACAGTCCCTGCATCAGTACCTGGTGGGGGCGGCCGATGCCACCCCGCTACATGGCCCTTCCCCGCTTACTTTACCAACTACAAAATCACCCATACCCGATCTCAACCCAGTGGTTCCGGCAAGTGGATTCGGCACTAGGACAGTTTTTGTGGGCCGGGGGAGCGGTTCGGGTGGCGCTGCGCACCTGTTTTCTGTCCACCTACGATGGGGGCTTGGCAACCTCCGATATCCTTTCATACTATCAGGCCTCTCACCTCTTGGTTCTGAATGAGTGGTGGTATGGAGATAGGGGAGAACCGGCAAATGCCCTGGAGCGTCACCTCATGGGCTCCAATACTTTACATACAGTCCTTTACGCGGCGCAGTTGCGAAAGGGGCTGCCGCCGGCCACCCAGGTGGTTTTTCAAATTTGGAGACAGGTCTTGCGTCGCATGGGATGGTGGGGCCGGCTGACACAGGAGACCCCACTGTGGCACAATGGCCGCCTAGCTGCTCTGGCGTCTCTCCAGGGCTTCAGTGGCTGGGACGACATCTGTATCTCATCCTTGGGGGATGTAATATCAGGAACAACGCTTAAGTCCTTCCAAGATTTGTGTGAGGAGTACGATTTGCACCGGTCCCAGTTCTTTAGATATCTACAGTTCCGCCATGCCATCGCACCGAGTCTTGAGGGTCTTGATTCCCTGCCGGAATTTAGCCCACTGGAGGCCAAAGTTTTTATGGGAGATTTGAAGGAAAAAAAGATTTCCCGCATTTATCGTACACTTGTCATACATTGCTCCAATACACTGACGAAGCTCCGGGAGTCGTGGGAGAGGGATGTAGGGTCACTTGAGGAGGAGGATTGGCGTGAGGCGCTGGCGGCTCCCAGGGGTGCGACTAATCCAATTTAAATACCTGCATGGAGTCTATTTCACGAGGGAAAGGTTGTGGCGAGCGGGCCTTATTGCTTCCCCAGACTGTCTCCGGTGTGGCAGGGAGGTGGAGACACTGATACATACGGTATGGAGCTGTGTTTCACTGGCCAGGTTTTGGAGTGGGTTGTGGGATTGCCTGACAGAGGTCCTAGGGTGGGAGCTTCCACGCACACCGCATTTAGGCTTTCTACATGTTCTGGAAGGGGTGGGGGGCAACATATATAAAAGGCATCTTCTGTTGCTGGGTCTCACCCTGGCCAAGAGGGATGTGGCCAAGACATGGAAAGTCCCCCGGCCTCCCTCAGTCCTGGTGTGGAAGAAGGGATTGGATTTCTGCATGGGGCTGGAACAACCAATTTTCGTAGCTCGCGGGTGCCCATGAAAGCACTACAAGATATGGAAGAGGTGGGCAGAGTATAGGGGACTTTGGCTGGAGCCTCCAGTGGACCGAGAGATGGATCAGGAGGTGGGATAGAAAGGTCACATGGAAGGTATACATGTTATGCTGGACTGCAGTTTGCATTGGAGGACCTGAGAGATGATGTTGTGCGACCGGGGTGGGTGGGATCCGGGTGGGGGGAGTTGGGGGAGGTTTGGGGGTACCGGGGGGGGGGGGGGAAGTTATTCAGTTTGATGAATCATTCGCATCCAAAATGCTGTATAGATTGCTAATTTCTTGATGCTCTATATTTGATGTGCAGTTAACTTCGGAGTGCAGAGTGCTGCAATGTATGTGCAATCTGTCAATAAAATCTGTTTAAAAAAAAAATGACATGGATGGTGGATTGACATGAGCAATCGTCACAAGGAGAGGCTGTCATGGTGCGGCTCCAATTATTCATGTTAGGAAAGCTGGTAAGTCTACGGAATATGCCTAGTCTAAATCTTGTTAATAAAAACCTATCGTACCCTACTGGAACTATTGCTAGATAAGGCGGCATTTTAAAAAACACTTAAGATCATTTGATTTTCTAATACCGTGGGCTTAAAAATTTCAGTTGTCAATCTTGTCATTGCCAACATTGCAATACCTTCTTTTTAGGTCTCGTGACCTATCAATGCGCATGCGCATTGAGAGAAGCGAGACTATAGGGCTTTAAACAAAGTTTACCTAACTGTGGCGATTTGGTGTTGTGCCCGTGCGCTTTTAGGTCAATGCGCAAGCGCATTGACCTAAAATGCGCGTGCACATCATCAAATCGCCATCTGTTCCCAAAGCCACACTCCTCCCACACCTTTGAAGTGAAGCTTAGCTTCAATTCAAAGGCCCCGGCTGCTTCACACCCTCATGCCGCTCTCCCCGCATGCCGCTCTCCCCGCTCCGCCCCCTCCCCTGCCCGCCGTGTGCATTTCTCCCCCCCTCCCCACAGCAATGCCCTCCGTCTTGTTCTCATTCCCTACCACAGCTTCCTTTGACAATGTGTCTTTCTTTATTGTATTAGCTATACTGATTTCCTATGCTTTATGTGCAAACATAAACATGGCCTTGTACCTATGGCAGCATTTGCATTGTGCACGTATGTGCGCTTCTAAGTCGCTTCTTGCGCCAGTATACCCCACACTGCTCTTTTGTTACTTAATTCGCTGCGCCTCACACAGCCTGTGTGTTACAGTCGACAGCCCCCGCCCACCACCTTCCTCATTACTGTGTCTGATTCTTCGTTGCTTCTCTGCATGTTTTTAACAACATGAAGATTTTGGTGCATATCACACTGAAATCTGCACCTACGGGTAGCACTGTACTCTCCCATTAAATTCTGGCAGGTGAATTCTGACGAGATACCCGGTAATTACCAGGTGCGGTAAATACTTAACTCGTAAGTGCGACCCCTGTTCAAACAGGGGTTTGTGCAGGTGTTGGACAGCACCGCTCGCGTCCGTTCCGCTCGTAATCAGAGCTATATTGTCTAGTCCCCAGCTTTTTTTTATTATTTCATTTTTTTTTTTTTTTAAAACCTTTATTGTACAGAAGGCGCTCACAGATACGGCCCTACAACCCATCGGGCCGGCCACCACAATAAATGACATACTAGGCAATACAGGAGTGACAACAGGATTTCTAAATAGCTCATATGAAGGCAAAGGTAACAAGTCTTCGAGCCGCCATCACGGACAGGATAAGAGTAGGTTAATTTTATAATAGAAAAAGGGGGTTTCGCAGGATAATGACAATCTGTAGAGTCCAGAGGGCCGCGGTGGGCCGTGAGCAAGCCGAAGTTTCGAATACAGGAAAAGACCAAAAGAACAGTCACATTTTGGCAAAGGCAGAACGTGAGTCCCACATCAATAACAATCACAATCGCTGCTCAACGCCCTCCCACCACTACCATGACACATAATAGTAAAACAGCGAAAATACGCTTACAAAACTAAAAGCCCTCCGTACAGCAACCCAGGAAAGGAAAAGAAAAATGAGGGGGGGGAAAGGGAAAATAAGGGAGGAAAAGGACATCGAAAAAAAAGGAGGGGGAAAGAGAGGGCGCAGCGTCAGTGCACGCCCCCCATGGCCAACAAAGCACCCAATACTAATTCGGCACAAGGAACTAGTGGCAACAGGAGAAACGGATGCGTAGTAAACCGTTACAGCGGACATATCAAAAGGGCCATGCCAGCACAAACACCCCGGGGGGCGACGCGCCGACACCGCGTCACGAAATTAGGGGATACACAAGAGCCATAGAACAAAAAGAGGAACAAAGGAAGATACTATAAAACAAACCCCCCCACCACCCCGCACAGCCCACCCTGCACCCCTGCAGAAGGCTATGGCCTACCCCCCAGCAGCGTGCCTGTCGCCCTAATTAGAACCCGAAATATAGAAGAAATATAGAAAGAAAGAATCACGTAGATAAAAAGGGGGAGGGGGAAGGGAAAACAGGGAAAAACAGCGGGAGAGGAGCCACAGAATCAAAACCCCTTCGGCTCCCACCCCCCCGCCCGAAAATATTCAGAACCCACGGGAAGATGGTATATACACGGATAAACTCCGGGAACGTTAAGAAGTATCAAACAAAGTCATACAATTATAAACGGATCACCCAACCATACCACAAAATAACAGTCCACAGAGGCAAGATCAGCTCAACCCTGTCCTCGTTTTTCGCGAACTGTAATCGTCCAACGAAGCAGGAACCAGATCACATGGAAACGGAGGTGAATTACAGGGAGTCGAATCACAAATACACTCAAGTCATAGCGATCGCGATACGGATGATCCAGAAAGTACAGTAACCACCTCTGGCAAAGCAGGCACAGTTCCGAAGAGAACACGGAGAAAGCCGGTCCAGCGGCACAGTCACAGGATCTTCGTTCGGCCATGTGAGGCAAAAGAGGAAAAGGAGACCCATCAAGGGCGGTCCAGACGGGATCCGGCTGGCGAACCTCCGGAGCAGACGGAGGGACAGGATGAAGAAGGGCAGCGGACTTCCGCATATCCACACCAACAGCAGCCTCCAGGTCCACGACCCCAAGGAAGGGTCCAGCAGCACACAACAGAGATGAAGCCGCACAAACCGGAGGGGGCCCGGCAGGCCCAGCCAAGGGACCTCTCTCCAGGATAGCGACAGGTGCGGTCACGGGCGCCTCCCAGGAGCGCAGGGCGGCGAGGATGTCGCCAAGTGTAGGCTCACCTGTGCAGTATTCAGAAATCGTGCCGTGCGGCGTATCCGCATCGCTGGTCCCAGCAAGGCCGAGAGTCATGGGGCCGGCCGCCATCTTAGAAGCCCGGCGGGGCCGCTGCAAACACCAACCCCCGCCCGGACACCAACAGGGCCAAATAGGATACCGGCAGCCACCGGCGGAGGTGCCACCAGGGCAGGAAGAGGGGCCACCAGAAGAAGGCGATGCGCCGGCACCCAACACGCCGCCGGCACCGTTCTCCGAGCCCGGGCGGAGGAACTCAAAATGGCCGGGTCGGAGAACAAAGGGGAGAAGAGCCAGATGTACGGTTAACCCCGTCCATGGAGTGCAGCGCCCCAACACCAGGCCGCAGGACCGCCGGACCAGGCCCGGGGGGCCGCAATCGGTCTATTAGCACATCGGCCTCTCCGACCGACTCCACACCACCACCAAGGGCCGGCCACCGCACCCCGTCCAGCCCGGGCGCCGCCAAGGAGTGCCAGGCCCGGCCGCTCCGGAGGCCCCGAAGCAGACAGGGGCGTAACTCAGGATCCGTGACACCCAGGAACCACCGGAGCAAACGGTAAGCGCCTGTGAGGTATCGTCGTTCCACTGCACATCGTAGAATACTTCCCGGGGCAGGATAAAGTACAGGATAGTTGTTGCAGACAGGAGAGTGAACGGAGCCGAGCTAAAACGCGGCCATCTCGGACGCGAGCTTGGCTCCTCCCTCTATTATTTCATTTTTAATATTTCTGTTAGTTCAATTGGCTCCCCTGAATCACATCTAGACTAGAACCACCAGAATGCATTGGTATCATAAATAAAAGACAGGAAGAGTATTTATCCTACACGGAGTCCTTCAGTGAACTGTCAGTTGTGAGAGGTGGTGTCTCTTAAATTTACATGGAACGTTAGTTGACCAAAACTCCTGAAAGTGCTCTCTCATTCCTGGAGCAGTGTATTCACTTTGGCCAATCGCAGTACATTTATCCTCCCTCAAATCTCACTAAACAACCAATCACCTTCCAGATCAGGTCAGACTGGACGTTTTGTTTGCTAAAAAGAGAGCATAAGATTACATAGCGCGGGCTTGGCAAGGCTTCTAACGCCCTCCTGGCCTGACATTTGCACAGACAACTCATATGTGGATGTACGGCCATCTTTATTTACAAGGTAAATTTGAAATTATTTGCTGAAGTCAACAATTCATAGTCTGCATTGACATGTCACAGAATATTTTAAAATATTCAAGATGACACATGAAACTGCTTTGCAATATCGAAGACAGCAGCTGCATCATAACATTCGTGGTCAAGTCGCCATATTGCTCTTAGCACCCATTTTTATTTTTTGGGGGGGAGCAGCGGGAGGCAGTCCTGGGTAGAATTCTTGGTCAGGGCTTCCAAGTTTTTAACCTACTTATGTGTAACATTTGCATGTTTGCATTATGTGTGACATAACAATGTATTTTGTGTGACACTTCGAGTGACACTTCATCACAAATTGCCTTATTGGCATGAAGCAGAGAATCAGTCGTAGCAGTGTAAAATGTGGCCCTCAGCAGCACATTCAATTACATTCAGGCAGTGTAATTGCTTCAAGCAGGCCCAGCAACAGGCTCAGCAGTGAAATGGCAGCTGGAAGGGCGCATAAAGCTGGCTGACTGCTCCACGCGTACTCCGCTTTACCAATTTCTTGCAGGAGAATCTCATTCATGCCCGGTGACTCTTTGCACTGTCTCATCTGGTGCACTGGATGAATAATGAAACAAAAAGGACTACAGAGACCAAAATGCAAATAAAACAAGCAATAGGTGTCACCTTTGACTAAGTTAAAGCCATTTGCTTTGCTAATGGTATTGTATAGCAAAGAAAATGGCTTTAACTTAATAAAAGGCGAGACCTATTGCATTTTTAATGCTTGTTTAAATTCCTTCCTATTGATTGCAGGGATTCGGGACCAGTAAAATACTCCGGATGACCCAGATTCTGCATAAAATTATAAACATAATAAATCCATGGGATCCTTAGTACTTTTTCCAATTTTAAAATATCCCTATTTAATATGAGTTCTTCTTTAGTCCATACTCGATGCCACAATAAAACTGGCTCAAGTTTAATATTGTCAGACAAATACATTAAACCCAATTCGGTGTGGCAGATGTTGTTCTGGGTGCCGACAATAGATATTTATATATACACCCAAATATGAGAAGGGTTTTGTTGTTTCAATCTTTTGGTCCGCAATAAACATTTCACAACGTTTTTTCATCCCCGAAACACATCTCATGACATAAGTCTTGGAAGTGTTCACTGATAGTCCTAAATCGTACATAAAATCATTAAAACTCTCAGTAGACCTACTTGTGTACTATCATGTTTTGATTTGTTACCTTTCTCTCAAATTGTAAAGCGCTCTTTTATCCTTCGGTATCAAGTTTGCGCTATATAAAACTTCATAAATAAATAAATAAATAGACAGTAAAACCGCGTTGTTGGCATATAAAAGAGCAGGAATAGAACGACCATTAATCTTAGGGTAGTCAACGTTTTGCTCAAGTAATGTGCCCTCAAGATCATTTATGTACAAATTAAAAAGAAAGGGTGCAAGGGCACATCCTTGGCGGACTCCCCCTGCGTATTGGGATTGGAGTTGTGCACCCACCCTTAACATCAAAACAGACTCGCGTTTGAGCATTACAATAAAACAGTCTTAAAAAGTGGATAATTTGATGATCCACGCCTATCTTTTCTAGAATCTCCCAAAGTTTAATGTGTCTTACCGAGTCAAAAGCAGCTGTCCGGTCTACTAAAGCTAGAAACAAGTTACCATTTTTTACACGGACATATTTTCCCACCAATAGGGCAAGGTTGAGAGTCAGCTCAATGGTGCCCACTCCTTCATGGAAGCTGTACTGTAAATCAGAAAGGATTCTATTGTCAGATGCCCACGCTTTTAATCTTACTAAAATTACATGACCTAGAATTTTTGTCATTGAGTCTAATAACTAGATGGGCCTGTAGCATCTAGGATCTTGGCGGTTTCCCTTTTTAAAAACGGGGACTGTAATTGACTGTCCAAGTTGCTGGAAATTAAACATGGCAACTGGCATTCGCTACTTGCGTAATGATTGGGCCCCATAGAGATAGGTTTGATTTAAAAAGATTGAGATTCTTTGTGAGGCTTCAAGGAAGGACCCGAATGTAATACCCTTCAATGATTTTGTTTAAATCTCCATAGCTGCCAGTTTTCAGATTGCTTATGTGTGACATTTCCGTTATTACAGTACACTTATGAGTGACATTCAACTACCTTATAGTGACACTTATCACACGTAAAACCAAGCAATGAAGCGCATAGAAGCAAATATCAGAAATTGCACTCTTTTAAGCAAAGTGAACCGCTAATATATCTTGAAAGTGCTGCAAAACCTCTGGAATGGACGGTTATCTGTTTATAACATTAAATCCGTACATGCCATGCTGCAGCCTATCAAGGGCTTTAAGGGGGATGAAAAAACTGGGTGGTCTCTCATAGGGTTTTGACCGATGTAGTTAAGGGCGTGGCTTAAAGACGCGTAATCTATAAATCTGTCCTTAGCATAGTGTGTCGCCCGATTGGTATTTTGCAGCTTTTGTCCATTCATCCAGATATATAATAAAAGAAGGAACATTACACCTGCAACAAGCCAGGCCTAATGGCTTTGTCAAAGGCTGTTAGTTACATAAGATAAATAAGCAACTATGGCTACCATGTATATAATATTGAAAATGCTTCCGTTCTAAAATGATGAGATTGTGAAAGAGCTAAAACGAGTCTCTTTGAAGGTACCTCAAAGGCAGTGAAGGGTGGTACTGCTAGAGAGTTGAGATTTATTGTTTCACCCTGAAGGTCAGGGCAAAAATGGAGAGCCCGATAGAGACCCGTCTCGGCACCTGCTTTTGAGAACTGCCGGTGCTGGGCACTGGCAGGACCCGGCCCACTTAAAGCCCTGAGCCTATCATGGTGTACTACAATTTTATGACCATGGGCATTTTCATAGTGCTTTCAGTTCCAGACTACGAATTCGTAGCACTATAATACAGAACTCACTATTCCCCATAGCGCCAACCAGGATTCAATTCTGTTTCTCTGTGGTTAGACACCAAATCTTTGCAGGGATTGCATTAAACAATGGACATTTCATAACATTAACATAAAGAATGCATTTTACATCAATTTCTTTAACTCGTATTTAACTTGTTTAATCTTTCATGTAGGTGTCTGGCTATTTTGTATTCAGTTATCTGAAGTTAAAAGACCAACAAAAAAGTTATGGAAATCGATTTTCTTCTTTCCGATTTGTTGTGAGACCTAGGCTGCACTGGCTGCTCCAGCAGTCAGAATTAAAGCCAATTATTACTTTGTGACCTCTGCCTCTTCAAATTGAAACAGATAGTTAAGACTGAGTTTAGTGTAAGGCATAGGAGCAGCATATATCATGAGATACTAACAACTTGGCCTTTACACCTATATGGAGCTGAAAATTGCCAAACATCATTAATGGCAATTACAACATAAATACCTTTCATTATGTGTGTAAACATGCAGGCTACAGACTCCCCTTAGGCTGCAGAGAGTTAACAAGGCAAATTGGACCAAGTAAGTAATTTATACATTAAACTTTGAATTATGTGGCCGAAACGGGTAAAACTAATTTATTTCACCTTGAAAAAACATGGAAGCTTCTCATCTGATTCAAAATGTTCTATTCTCTTTAGGAATGTTCTTGCAGAAACCAGAATGAGGAATACTTACACATCCCCACACAAGCTTTGTACTCCTCAGCAACTTCATCTGTGGGAGTCACAGAGTGGATTTTTGGATCATTGCTTTGCAGTTATGTTATGTTAGGGTGCATTTGTAAAGCGCTAATCACCAAAGGTCTCTAAGCGCTACAGCATGGGTCAGACAGGCCAGAGTCCTTTCACGCAACTACACTCAACATGGAGCAGTGTTGGCATGTCCGAACGCCTCTGTGAACAGCATCGTCTTGAGTCTCCTCCGGAACTGAAGTAGTCTGCCTTCCTTATGCATACCATCCAGTAGCTTGTTCCAAATCTGGGGGATGGTATCTGAAAAAGCCTGGCCTCCTAAAGTGGCTCTATTGAAATGTGGGCAAGCGAGGAAGCTAGCTTGCGACGAACGAAGATAACGTCCAGGCGCATAGGGCTTCAAGCGGTCTTTGATGTATTTGGGTGCTTCGCCAAACTGGGATTTATGTGCAATGCACAGACCCTTGAAACTAACCCTTTGCTTAATGGGTAACCAATGCAGCTGTTGCAACAGGGGGGTGGCATGCGCTCTTCGAGGCAATTTGTAGATCAACCTCGCTGCGTCATTCATGACCACCTGGAGTTTCCCCAAGAACTTTCCGGGGAGACCAATGTATAAAGCATTGCCGTAATCAAGGCGGGATAGGATTAATGCAGTCAGCACCGTCTGCATGGTAGCGGGTGACAACAAGATTGACAATTTCCGGAGCTGCCGCATCAGTCCGATGCAGCTTCCCACTACGGCAGACACCTGGGTCTTTAGGGTCAGTCCAGTGTCCGGCCTAATGCCCAAACTCTTCACGGTTGGCACAGGTATTGGAGTGGTGCCCAGCTCTTGGGTATCATCAATTGGTGGAGGGAGAGAGAGTAGAGATCCTTTCAATCTCCTTTCAATAATTATAAATCAATGTGGAAAGGATCACTGGTCCTGCATAACCAAGGTCTGCAGGTGGATCGGTAGGTGTCTCCCAAATAAAAGACCCTCATACACGTGTTTTTTCAGAGTCGTGTAGCGGTATATGATGTGTCCCCGCTTCTTGTAACACGTGTCCGTGCGTAATCCTTGGGTCAGTTTTTGTTTGCACCCTCTGCCAGGAGGTTGTACCATTGGTTAAAACAGTAGTGATGGTGAATAGGTGAGATAGTGCTATAAAGGTGTTCTAAAATACCCGGACAGCCAGAGGTTCAACTTGAATATTTCTGGATTCGGGTAGAAGATTAAGGCGTGTCGCTATGGAATTATTTAGGAATTCTAGCGCACTAAACTTGTGAGGTTAAAAGTGGTCGACATGTTTAGCCAACACGCCGCCGGCACCGTTCTCCGAGCCCGGGCGGAGGAACTCAAAATGGCCGGGTCGGAGAACAAAGGGGAGAAGAGCCAGATGTACGGTTAACCCCGTCCATGGAGTGCAGCGCCCCAACACCAGGCCGCAGGACCGCCGGACCAGGCCCGGGGGGCCGCAATCGGTCTATTAGCACATCGGCCTCTCCGACCGACTCCACACCACCACCAAGGGCCGGCCACCGCACCCCGTCCAGCCCGGGCGCCGCCAAGGAGTGCCAGGCCCGGCCGCTCCGGAGGCCCCGAAGCAGACAGGGGCGTAACTCAGGATCCGTGACACCCAGGAACCACCGGAGCAAACGGTAAGCGCCTGTGAGGTATCGTCGTTCCACTGCACATCGTAGAATACTTCCCGGGGCAGGATAAAGTACAGGATAGTTGTTGCAGACAGGAGAGTGAACGGAGCCGAGCTAAAACGCGGCCATCTCGGACGCGAGCTTGGCTCCTCCCTCTATTATTTCATTTTTAATATTTCTGTTAGTTCAATTGGCTCCCCTGAATCACATCTAGACTAGAACCACCAGAATGCATTGGTATCATAAATAAAAGACAGGAAGAGTATTTATCCTACACGGAGTCCTTCAGTGAACTGTCAGTTGTGAGAGGTGGTGTCTCTTAAATTTACATGGAACGTTAGTTGACCAAAACTCCTGAAAGTGCTCTCTCATTCCTGGAGCAGTGTATTCACTTTGGCCAATCGCAGTACATTTATCCTCCCTCAAATCTCACTAAACAACCAATCACCTTCCAGATCAGGTCAGACTGGACGTTTTGTTTGCTAAAAAGAGAGCATAAGATTACATAGCGCGGGCTTGGCAAGGCTTCTAACGCCCTCCTGGCCTGACATTTGCACAGACAACTCATATGTGGATGTACGGCCATCTTTATTTACAAGGTAAATTTGAAATTATTTGCTGAAGTCAACAATTCATAGTCTGCATTGACATGTCACAGAATATTTTAAAATATTCAAGATGACACATGAAACTGCTTTGCAATATCGAAGACAGCAGCTGCATCATAACATTCGTGGTCAAGTCGCCATATTGCTCTTAGCACCCATTTTTATTTTTTGGGGGGGAGCAGCGGGAGGCAGTCCTGGGTAGAATTCTTGGTCAGGGCTTCCAAGTTTTTAACCTACTTATGTGTAACATTTGCATGTTTGCATTATGTGTGACATAACAATGTATTTTGTGTGACACTTCGAGTGACACTTCATCACAAATTGCCTTATTGGCATGAAGCAGAGAATCAGTCGTAGCAGTGTAAAATGTGGCCCTCAGCAGCACATTCAATTACATTCAGGCAGTGTAATTGCTTCAAGCAGGCCCAGCAACAGGCTCAGCAGTGAAATGGCAGCTGGAAGGGCGCATAAAGCTGGCTGACTGCTCCACGCGTACTCCGCTTTACCAATTTCTTGCAGGAGAATCTCATTCATGCCCGGTGACTCTTTGCACTGTCTCATCTGGTGCACTGGATGAATAATGAAACAAAAAGGACTACAGAGACCAAAATGCAAATAAAACAAGCAATAGGTGTCACCTTTGACTAAGTTAAAGCCATTTGCTTTGCTAATGGTATTGTATAGCAAAGAAAATGGCTTTAACTTAATAAAAGGCGAGACCTATTGCATTTTTAATGCTTGTTTAAATTCCTTCCTATTGATTGCAGGGATTCGGGATCAGTAAAATACTCCGGATGACCCAGATTCTGCATAAAATTATAAACATAATAAATCCATGGGATCCTTAGTACTTTTTCCAATTTTAAAATATCCTTTAAAATATCCCTATTTAATATGAGTTCTTCTTTAGTCCATACTCGATGCCACAATAAAACTGGCTCAAGTTTAATATTGTCAGACAAATACATTAAACCCAATTCGGTGTGGCAGATGTTGTTCTGGGTGCCGACAATAGATATTTATATATACACCCAAATATGAGAAGGGTTTTGTTGTTTCAATCTTTTGGTCCGCAATAAACATTTCACAACGTTTTTTCATCCCCGAAACACATCTCATGACATAAGTCTTGGAAGTGTTCACTGATAGTCCTAAATCGTACATAAAATCATTAAAACTCTCAGTAGACCTACTTGTGTACTATCATGTTTTGATTTGTTACCTTTCTCTCAAATTGTAAAGCGCTCTTTTATCCTTCGGTATCAAGTTTGCGCTATATAAAACTTCATAAATAAATAAATAAATAGACAGTAAAACCGCGTTGTTGGCATATAAAAGAGCAGGAATAGAACGACCATTAATCTTAGGGTAGTCAACGTTTTGCTCAAGTAATGTGCCCTCAAGATCATTTATGTACAAATTAAAAAGAAAGGGTGCAAGGGCACATCCTTGGCGGACTCCCCCTGCGTATTGGGATTGGAGTTGTGCACCCACCCTTAACATCAAAACAGACTCGCGTTTGAGCATTACAATAAAACAGTCTTAAAAAGTGGATAATTTGATGATCCACGCCTATCTTTTCTAGAATCTCCCAAAGTTTAATGTGTCTTACCGAGTCAAAAGCAGCTGTCCGGTCTACTAAAGCTAGAAACAAGTTACCATTTTTTACACGGACATATTTTCCCACCAATAGGGCAAGGTTGAGAGTCAGCTCAATGGTGCCCACTCCTTCATGGAAGCTGTACTGTAAATCAGAAAGGATTCTATTGTCAGATGCCCACGCTTTTAATCTTACTAAAATTACATGACCTAGAATTTTTGTCATTGAGTCTAATAACTAGATGGGCCTGTAGCATCTAGGATCTTGGCGGTTTCCCTTTTTAAAAACGGGGACTGTAATTGACTGTCCAAGTTGCTGGAAATTAAACATGGCAACTGGCATTCGCTACTTGCGTAATGATTGGGCCCCATAGAGATAGGTTTGATTTAAAAAGATTGAGATTCTTTGTGAGGCTTCAAGGAAGGACCCGAATGTAATACCCTTCAATGATTTTGTTTAAATCTCCATAGCTGCCAGTTTTCAGATTGCTTATGTGTGACATTTCCGTTATTACAGTACACTTATGAGTGACATTCAACTACCTTATAGTGACACTTATCACACGTAAAACCAAGCAATGAAGCGCATAGAAGCAAATATCAGAAATTGCACTCTTTTAAGCAAAGTGAACCGCTAATATATCTTGAAAGTGCTGCAAAACCTCTGGAATGGACGGTTATCTGTTTATAACATTAAATCCGTACATGCCATGCTGCAGCCTATCAAGGGCTTTAAGGGGGATGAAAAAACTGGGTGGTCTCTCATAGGGTTTTGACCGATGTAGTTAAGGGCGTGGCTTAAAGACGCGTAATCTATAAATCTGTCCTTAGCATAGTGTGTCGCCCGATTGGTATTTTGCAGCTTTTGTCCATTCATCCAGATATATAATAAAAGAAGGAACATTACACCTGCAACAAGCCAGGCCTAATGGCTTTGTCAAAGGCTGTTAGTTACATAAGATAAATAAGCAACTATGGCTACCATGTATATAATATTGAAAATGCTTCCGTTCTAAAATGATGAGATTGTGAAAGAGCTAAAACGAGTCTCTTTGAAGGTACCTCAAAGGCAGTGAAGGGTGGTACTGCTAGAGAGTTGAGATTTATTGTTTCACCCTGAAGGTCAGGGCAAAAATGGAGAGCCCGATAGAGACCCGTCTCGGCACCTGCTTTTGAGAACTGCCGGTGCTGGGCACTGGCAGGACCCGGCCCACTTAAAGCCCTGAGCCTATCATGGTGTACTACAATTTTATGACCATGGGCATTTTCATAGTGCTTTCAGTTCCAGACTACGAATTCGTAGCACTATAATACAGAACTCACTATTCCCCATAGCGCCAACCAGGATTCAATTCTGTTTCTCTGTGGTTAGACACCAAATCTTTGCAGGGATTGCATTAAACAATGGACATTTCATAACATTAACATAAAGAATGCATTTTACATCAATTTCTTTAACTCGTATTTAACTTGTTTAATCTTTCATGTAGGTGTCTGGCTATTTTGTATTCAGTTATCTGAAGTTAAAAGACCAACAAAAAAGTTATGGAAATCGATTTTCTTCTTTCCGATTTGTTGTGAGACCTAGGCTGCACTGGCTGCTCCAGCAGTCAGAATTAAAGCCAATTATTACTTTGTGACCTCTGCCTCTTCAAATTGAAACAGATAGTTAAGACTGAGTTTAGTGTAAGGCATAGGAGCAGCATATATCATGAGATACTAACAACTTGGCCTTTACACCTATATGGAGCTGACAATTGCCAAACATCATTAATGGCAATTACAACATAAATACCTTTCATTATGTGTGTAAACATGCAGGCTACAGACTCCCCTTAGGCTGCAGAGAGTTAACAAGGCAAATTGGACCAAGTAAGTAATTTATACATTAAACTTTGAATTATGTGGCCGAAACGGGTAAAACTAATTTATTTCACCTTGAAAAAACATGGAAGCTTCTCATCTGATTCAAAATGTTCTATTCTCTTTAGGAATGTTCTTGCAGAAACCAGAATGAGGAATACTTACACATCCCCACACAAGCTTTGTACTCCTCAGCAACTTCATCTGTGGGAGTCACAGAGTGGATTTTTGGATCATTGCTTTGCAGTTATGTTATGTTAGGGTGCATTTGTAAAGCGCTAATCACCAAAGGTCTCTAAGCGCTACAGCATGGGTCAGACAGGCCAGAGTCCTTTCACGCAACTACACTCAACATGGAGCAGTGTTGGCATGTCCGAACGCCTCTGTGAACAGCATCGTCTTGAGTCTCCTCCGGAACTGAAGTAGTCTGCCTTCCTTATGCATACCATCCAGTAGCTTGTTCCAAATCTGGGGGATGGTATCTGAAAAAGCCTGGCCTCCTAAAGTGGCTCTATTGAAATGTGGGCAAGCGAGGAAGCTAGCTTGCGACGAACGAAGATAACGTCCAGGCGCATAGGGCTTCAAGCGGTCTTTGATGTATTTGGGTGCTTCGCCAAACTGGGATTTATGTGCAATGCACAGACCCTTGAAACTAACCCTTTGCTTAATGGGTAACCAATGCAGCTGTTGCAACAGGGGGGTGGCATGCGCTCTTCGAGGCAATTTGTAGATCAACCTCGCTGCGTCATTCATGACCACCTGGAGTTTCCCCAAGAACTTTCCGGGGAGACCAATGTATAAAGCATTGCCGTAATCAAGGCGGGATAGGATTAATGCAGTCAGCACCGTCTGCATGGTAGCGGGTGACAACAAGATTGACAATTTCCGGAGCTGCCGCATCAGTCCGATGCAGCTTCCCACTACGGCAGACACCTGGGTCTTTAGGGTCAGTCCAGTGTCCGGCCTAATGCCCAAACTCTTCACGGTTGGCACAGGTATTGGAGTGGTGCCCAGCTCTTGGGTATCATCAATTGGTGGAGGGAGAGAGAGTAGAGATCCTTTCAATCTCCTTTCAATAATTATAAATCAATGTGGAAAGGATCACTGGTCCTGCATAACCAAGGTCTGCAGGTGGATCGGTAGGTGTCTCCCAAATAAAAGACCCTCATACACGTGTTTTTTCAGAGTCGTGTAGCGGTATATGATGTGTCCCCGCTTCTTGTAACACGTGTCCGTGCGTAATCCTTGGGTCAGTTTTTGTTTGCACCCTCTGCCAGGAGGTTGTACCATTGGTTAAAACAGTAGTGATGGTGAATAGGTGAGATAGTGCTATAAAGGTGTTCTAAAATACCCGGACAGCCAGAGGTTCAACTTGAATATTTCTGGATTCGGGTAGAAGATTAAGGCGTGTCGCTATGGAATTATTTAGGAATTCTAGCGCACTAAACTTGTGAGGTTAAAAGTGGTCGACATGTTTCAGCCTTATCTGCCTGTTGGTCAGTCGGCTTTCCTCAGGAAAAAGAAAAGAAAAAGGTAAATTTGTAACCTGATTCGTTTTGTGGTAGTAGGTCACATTGTACCTCTACATTATGTAAGACTTGTCTCCTCAGGAACCAAGGATTCCGGGTCACCAAGGCCAGAGACAGCACAAGCTGCTAGACGGGTGTTTGAAGGCTAGAGTGAAGCCTCCCCCTAACTGCCTTGGTTCCTGAGGAGACAAGTCTTACATAATGTAGAGGTACAATGTGACCTACTACCACAAAACGAATCAGGTTACAAATTTACCTTTTTCTTTTCTTTTTTTCACTTAATCACTTTATGGTCCTGAGGAAAGCCGACTGACCAACAGGCAGTTAAGGCTGAAACATGTCGACCACTTTTAACCTCACAAGTTTAGTGCGCTAGAATTCCTAAATAATTCCATAGCGACACGCCTTAATCTTCTACCCGAATCCAGAAATATTCAAGTTGAACCTCTGGCTGTCCGGGTATTTTAGAACACCTTTATAGCACTATCTCACCTATTCACCATCACTACTGTTTTAACCAATGGTACAACCTCCTGGCGGAGGGTGCAAACAAAAACTGACCCAAGGATTACGCACGGACACGTGTTACAAGAAGCGGGGACACATCATATACCGCTACACGACTCTGAAAAAACACGTGTATGAGGGTCTTTTATTTGGGAGACACCTACCGATCCACCTGCAGACCTTGGTTATGCAGGCCCAGCTCTTGGGGCCAGAAAAGTCTGTACCAGGGGGATACCCCTGAGGTAAGAACCAGTACTTCAGTTTTGTCTTGGTTCACCTTCAGGGAGTTAGAGGTCATCCAGTTCATGGTGAACCGGAGAATATTCTCGACATTACGCTGAGAGTCAGGGGAATTATCAATACGCACTATTAACTGAGTGTCGTCCATGTAGTTAAACACCTGACAATCTGCTTTTGCCATAGCCTCAATCAGAGGTTGAAGGTAAATGTTGAAGAGCAAAGGGGACAGCGCGGAACCCCCCAGCAGAGATTACCCTGCCTGGACATGCAGTCTCCTAATTAGACCCTGTTGGACTTGGCCCTTTTTGCAGGGTCATCCCTAAACATTTTGCCTTCCTTCTATATTTTTTTTTACCTGTTGGCTATTTTATGACTCTGGGCACTTTACCACTGCTAATCAGTGCTAAAGTGCATATGCTCTCCTATTGTAAAATGAATGTATGAATGAGTGATTCCATGATTGGCTGGTTTGGTTTACCTGTCAGACCCTAGTACAGTGCACCAGGATTGCACAGGGTTTGTAAACCACATGCTGCTGGTGCCACCCACAGAAGCAGCCTGTAAAAATGTGTCTAAGGTCTGCCATTGCAGAGCCTATGTGAAGTCTGGTACTGCCATGTTGACTGAGCACGTGCACCCACTTGCCAGTCCCTAAACCTTCCCTTTTCTTCATTTCAGACACCCCTATGGTAGGCCCAAGGGCAGGATGCATTGTAAGTATAAGGTAGGACAAGCCCTGGTGTATGTGTGGCATGTCCTAATAGTGAATATCATCCATTTTCATTTTTCACTATTGCAAGGCTACCTGTTCTCCATAGGCCAGAATAGGCAGTTAGATTATTACATCTTATAATCCTAACTGACTCAGGGAACATGGTAGAATTTCGAGTTTAGTATGCCTGAACTCAGAATGATAAAATACATCTTTTAGTGAAGTTGAGTTTAACATTCTGTGTTTGAAAATACCACTTTTAGAAAGTACGTATTTTCTTGTCTAACTATCCATGCCTGCCTCTGCTAGTTTGTGTATTCCTTGTCTGGAGTTTGAGTGACAGGGGCTGGGGGATTCCAGGAGACCGGGTGAGTCCACCCAGTGGGGAATAGAGAGATCTGCATCTAGATGGGAGGGAGGAGTTGCATCTGGGACATGAATAGGGCTGTGCCTTCCCTCCACAATGCTGGCTCTACCCCCTGTGGTGCGTCTGATGTCTCTGCCCTGCACTGTCAAAGACGAGAAGGAGTCATGTCATCAGAGTGCTCCAGGACTGACCAGAACTGGTTTGGATTAGGCAAAGGCCCCTCTACCCTCAGAGGACATAGGATTTTGGGGTATAAATAGTGGGACCCTGATCCCAAGAATGCAGATCACTTTTGGACAAAGAAGAAGAAACCTTTGCTGAGGAGCGGAACCTGAAGAAACTGAGGAGAATCTATCCCAAAGCTGAATTGCTGCTGGAGGATTGGCCTGCAGTGGTTGCCTGACTGCCAAAGAAAGGAGAAAGGACTTTGTGTGCACTTTATTTAACTAGTAAAGGATCTCCAAGGGCTTGAGAGAAGAGCTTGCCTCCTGCTGAAGTCTCAGGGACAGCGGACTTCAACCCCCAGCTCCCCAAGAGTTCTTTGGAAGTGCCTGCTGCTGTTTTGGGCCTTCTCAGGGACTGCGTGTCACAAGGAGCTGGAAGCGTCTTGCAACGAAGAAGGAGCATGTCGCTGCTGCTGCCGTCGCATCTTGGATGTCGCCGCTGTAGCTGTCGTACTGCATCGCATCGAAGGAAGCGTCTCGCAACGAAGGAGAAGCGTGTCACCATCGCTGCTGCTGCCGTCGCAACTTGGATGTCGCCGCTGTGGCTGTCGTATAGCACCGCATCGAGAGAAGCGTCTCACAATGAAGGAGAAGCTTGTTGCCGTCGCAGCTGCTGCCGTCGCATTGTGGATGTCACTGCTGTAGCTGTCATATTGCACCGCATCAAGAGAAGTGCCTTGCATCTACGGAGTAGCGGGCTGCAGTCGGAGCTGCTGTCGTCGCATCACGGAACCAGGGTATCGCAGCTGACGCATCGAGTCGAGACTTCTTGCATCATCAGAGAAGCGTGCCACAACAACAAGAAGACAACGTCTTTATTTCTTTGCACCAAAATTTCAACGCATCCCCATCATTGCAACACTTTCGTTGCCCAGCGTGTCGCATCTTCAGGTACATTGACTCAAAGTGCTGTATTTTAAGATCTAAAGAGAACTAAGCTAAACCTACCATTTTAAGTAAAGTATTGTGGATTTTTGTCGTTTGTGGTCTTGTGTTAAATCGATATAAAGAATACTTATTTTTAATATACAACTGTGTGGTGTCCATCTGTAGTGTTGTCACTGGATTACTGTATGTGTTCACAAATGCTTTACACACTGCCTCCGAGATAAGCCTGTCTGCTCGTGCCAAGTTACGGAGGGGGTGAGCAGGGGTTATTTTAGGAGTGCACCCCCTTACCCTGACTAGAGGCAAGGGTCCCTATTTGTCACAAGTACCAACTAGAGACCCCGAAATCTAACAGACCCTTTGAGATTGATCCTCCAAAAAGGATGTGATCCACTGGAGGACCGTCCCAGTGACTCCCAGCCGCCGGACACGAGCAAGTAGCTTCACATGGTTCACCGTATCAAAGGCGGCTGAGAGATCACATAAGATCAATGCTGGGGGTCTTATCGGCTGCAAGTCGCAGATCATCCAGTACCGAGAGCATTACTAACTCAGTACTGTTGTGGGCCCTAAACCCAGCTTTTCGGTTATGTAGCAGCCAATGTTGTTCAACATGAGACGAGAGAGCTCCAAGTACATGTTGTTCAAGTACTTTAGCCAGGAACGGGAGCCGGGATGGAAGTTTTTGAGATTCCTAATATCTGCCCCTGCTTTTTTCAACAGTGGAATCACTAAAGCTTCCTTGAATCTCTGTGGTAACGTTTTAGTTGTCAGAGAGAAATTTAATAAAGACAACACCTCTGCCTCTACAAAAAGGATGATCATTTTGAACACCTTCGGTGGACAGGGGTCCTCTGCTGACCCCAATTTCACTTTGGCCACAATGTGAGCTAAATCCTGTAGTTCAAGCACAGGGAACCAAGAGAGAGAGAGATGCACTGACGGTCAGGGGGGTCCTCCTCCACTGACAGGGGACAAGGGGTGATGCACATATTATTGATATCGGAGATAATGTCTTCAACCTTGGTTAGGAAGAAGTCCTGTATTTTATCTCAATAGGTTTGATTGGTGACCGGCCTTGGTTCGGTCAGCCGACTCAGTTCCCTGAGTACAGAAAAAGCCTCTTTCTGCGTATCTTTTGCCCCGCTAATCCTGCCTTCGTAGTGTGCGGACTTGGTTTTAATAATGGAGGCTTTATAGAGAGCCAATTTTGCTTTGTACAGCTCCTTAGACTCTGGGTCGGGGATTTCCACCATAATGGCTCATATTGACGAAGAACTTGGTTTTTCCCCTCTAAGCTCTTGTGTACCATGGTTCAATGCATTATCCTTACCCTCTGGGCAGGAACTACATTGTCAATGGCTAGCGTCAGGAAATCTTCATTTACAGGGGAGTCTATTTTACTGTGAATTTTGGCTCTGCGGTTGCTTGAAGGCGCTACTGCCCCACACTGTCACCCCTGCTTGTCGGGGTTGTGGCCCCATACCCTGTTGTGTTGGGTTCCCTATCTGAAGTTGCTGCTGACACGTGCGCACCCAATTACTTGATCCCTGCTGCGGTTATGTGGCGAATGGCGGACCTCTTTGCGACTGAGTATATGATATGTTCTGATTACCCTGTGTTTGGAACTGAGGAGGGAAGTTAGCCATATTCTGCCATGTGGGGTTTCGTGGTAGCTGTTCCTTATTCTATAAGCTCTTTTGCTGCTCATGGTATGCCTTTGTCCAGCATGCCTGTGCCAGGTGACCCTTCCTATGGCAATAAAAGCACTCTCTAATGTCTGGGCACAGCCAGCCTCCCTGGACTCTACTACCATAACCTGTTTGTGTTCCTGGACTACCTGTTTGGAACCCTCTAATGTTTTGTGGTGGAGCCCCCATTGTGATTTTACTGGTGCCATCTGTACTGCTGCAGCTATCGTTGCTCCCTCGAGGGCAGTTTTTCCCATTTTATGCTGCACTAATTTTGCTGCTCCTTCTTCTCTCAATCCTTTTCTTGCTTTTTCTTATGGTAGTAGAGTATATGAGCTTATATTTCCTGCCAGCGTTTGGTATCTAAACCAACTACGCTGCCCAGCCCGCTCTGCATCTCGGTGGGTAACCCTTTCTTCAAAATATTATCGAAAAATGTGACTTGTGGGCCTATGTTGGCCCAATGCTGTCCGGTCTCCTGTCTCCATCTTCCCCTCATTCTTTTTAGGAAATTGTTTATGCTTTCCTCTGGCTTCAAGATCTATGCCATTGGCCCTCCTACATCTGGGTGGTCAGGGAATATTTCTCTCAGGACAGTCCATATCCGGCGCCTGTGCGTATTAAATGCGCCCCTTCATGCTTGCTATTAGCGTGATTGCTGGAATGCGAGCTTAGGTGAACACCATATTTGTCTGCTCTCCAAGTAGGCTGCTTAGCCGGCTCTTAATGTCACCTATCGCTAGGTTGATGCATGCTGTGCTTTTCTCGAAACATGTAATCCATTTCCTTGCCCCATCCAGCAATGATAGCAACTTTGTTCTCAACCCTTCTTTATCCATCTGGGCCCATGGCACGAAAATAATCCCTGCCATGACCTTCTGCAGTAAGGTGTACATTCTCATTCTAGGTGACTACGCATTTCTCTTCAACATAGCGCTACTGTCTTGTGAGGCATTGCTGTACGTAGAGGAAGTTCAATCTGGGCTTTCCTCCACTACTGCCATGCCCTCTGGCTCAAATTATCCTTCCCTCTGCAAAGATCTGCAAAATCGTTCCTGCTCCTCAGTCCAATCTGCTGATAGGTCAGAAAATGAGTACTCAAAAGTCTTGCCTTCCTTTTTGGCTATTTTCTCCCTTGGGGTTAGTTTATTTTTGTCGAGTACCTGTACGGAGCAGATCTAACTGTTCATTTTTCGATGGTGGGGCTCATTGGCTTCTACTATTGCTGGATTTGAATATAATAGTGAAGGGGGAGAAGGTGTGAGTACATCCATCCCTGCATATAGTGGGAGGTGCCAACGCCTTCCTCACTATCGGCATTGTAGTGCTATCAGTTTTGGCTTCTTTAAAGATAGCCCATAATTCAAACATTGACTCTTTTGTCTTTCTTTTGTTCTACATATGTAGTCTTTATATGTGTTTAGTATGTTCAATTATATTTCTGTCAAATGTTCCCTCCTTAGACCAGGGAAATGTATGTGCCTTTGTGTGTAAATGCCACTCTTGGTAAAACTTATTAATTTTCATTATCTTTTTTGGGGAACCTAGTTTTCATATGCTTCAATGGGATATCCATGGCGATTTTAGTAATTTGGATAAATACACCTAAAATGATGTTTTGTAGTTTTTGTTTGCCTAATCTCAGAGGCAATCGTACATGGTGCACTCTTAGAAATTAAGTACTAAGAGCTTAGCGCTTTTACAATATTTGCATCAAACAGTTCGACTGGACATTTCAATAAAAACAAGATAAAAATGCATATGTAGTATTACAATATAGGAAGAATATGCAATATGTTAGAATAGCATCCGCATGATCTACATTTTTTCATACAATACAGTTTGCAATGAAAAATCAATACAACATCATCACATACATAATATGTTCAATAATGGTTGACAGAAAAAATTACTTTGTCAAAAAATGAATACGCTTAGTTTCGACACATCCTCTCCCCTAGTCTGGAGGGATTGGATTCACTGGCGGAGTTCAGCCCAATAGAAGCGAAGGTATTTTTGGGGGAACTTCAGGATCATAAAATCTCTAAGATCTACCAGTCCCTAGTGACTCACAGCTCTCCTACATTGCAGAAGCTTAGAGGGGCCTGGGAGGGAGATGTTGGCTCACTTGATGAGGAGGATTGGACGGAGGCCCTGGCCTCCCCCCAGGGGGCGGCCATAGCGATACGTCTGCGCCTTGTCCAGTTCAAATATATTCATCGGGTCTATTTCACTCAGGTCCGGTTATGGAGGGCGGGTCTGGTGGCCTTCAATGTATGTCTTAGATGTGAGCCGGAGGAAGGGACCCTGATGCACACGATTTGGCATTGTTTCTACTTGTCACTGTTCTGGAGAGGGGTAGTGACCTGCCTCTCTGAGTTGTTGGGCTGGAACCTGCCCCATTCGCCGAAATTGGTGCTAGTGCATGTCATGGACTTGATTGGGGGTGGAATGTTTATAAACTTAATCTTATGCTGCTAGGGTTCACTCTGGCAAAGAGGGACTGTAGCAGGGATTCCGTTCTCCTACAGAACTGTGCATAGAGACTTGGAACCTCAGTGAATTAGGGTGTGCCAAAACTCACCTTAATACCCAAAATCCCCTTACCGAGCTAGCTACAGTGTCTCATTGGCCATTACAAACTCCCAATGTTTAGACAAACCAGAACATGAACTTAGAATACCTCAGGCCACGTGGAACACATGAACACTCTTTCGTTAAACAATCATTTCAAACCAGAACGTGGAGTAAATGAGGACGCGTGCACATTTGAAATATTTATTTACTATTGCAGTGTTCTCAAATGCAGTATCTTAGATAATACAAGCAAACATATTATAAGAAGCAAAGTTATCAGCATAGTTACTAGTCCATAGAATGCAAAAGGTGACAACATGCTAAAATGCTGAAATGAATAGGGGTTAACAACACCTAATTCTCACCCTCCCTATCTAGTATATTATATTATATCTAAGAAGGTCTCTTTGGGTTTTAGCAGGGCGGCCCCATACCTCAAGATCCTAGTAGTAAGGGATCACATCTTCTTCCACCAGCTCTCTGCATGCGAAGCACCATCAAGCGTGTGTCGTGTGCTCTGTGTGGAGCAATATAAAACGTGCCTAAAGCCAGAATTTGGCTGCCGCTTGCATGTATGTGATGTCTAGGAAGGTGCGAAGATCAGACCTCACAACAACACTGTGTCAAGTTATCCTTGAAGGTTTCAGCACTCACTGTACAGACACAGTTTACCAAGCAAAGCTGATATCAGAGCAATAACATATTATTCTCGTGTAAATCACAACGCTCTACTAGGCTGAAAGCTAAAACAACAATTATGTGTCGTGTGCAGAAGCAGCAAAAGGTAAAAACATTTAATAAGCTCATGCTAACTTAACACAGTATATAGGCAATGAGTAACTATATGACATCCCCCCATGATCTGAGCACGGATAAGATAAGATAAGATAAGGCAAGGGGCACATCATGAAAGCAGAGTTCAAGAACGATCAGCCAGTTCAAATTCAAAATAGGTAGAAAAACGTTTTCGTCAGTCAATTAAAAGAATTCCAACTTGCCAATTTATTGTTCACTTTCACTCAAGTCAATAGATCTGGGTGGTGAAAAATGTCCACATAATTTTCAAAAAAATGTGTAAGTAATAACGGTATGTCATCAAAAGCATTGAAAGCCTTTAGGACAGGACTGAATATGCAAAATATGCAGCAACAGCCTCCAGCAGGAAGTCACTGTCATCATCCGAAAAAAGTTCAGCCATCCAATTTAATAGTTGGAAAGAACATACGTGCTCATCCAGTACCGGAGCCTCTAGCATCATCAGAGGACAACTCGGTGGGTTCTCAATAAAACTGTGTGCCAAGAAATCTTGCGCTGCTGCGAGTATGTTCCATCGACCCATTAGTCCATGCATTGCTGCCAAGGCCATAATCCTTTCGTCAGAACAAACCAACTCATGAGCAACTAAGGGACTCATCAGCCGATTAAAATCCACGTTAGGAGACACCGTCTTGCTGAGACACAAATCAAGGGCCCACTCGAAATCGCAGCTCAGGCAATGAAACACAGGCTGGACACATGTGAAATAGGAAAATCGAAACGATAATCCATATGCTGCGCTTAAGGTGGCAAGCGGCAGCGTGCCATAGTACTCAAACATCCTGTTGCAAAACAGTGCAAGGTGGGGCTGCGCGTCGCGTAACACAGGATGGGCATCCATTCTTAATAAAACAAAATATCACCATAACGCCTGCAGCCAACGCCAGCAAAACAGGAAATCCACCAAATAAGCTTGAAAATATCGAATGAAAGAAAGCAGGGATGACTCCAAATATCTTTTCAAATGAAGTTACAAGACCACTGCTAACTATCTTAAAAAAGTGTACGAGGCCAGAAGTGGAGGACGCGTTAAAGATTGAATGAATCAGCTCACTGAAATGCAATGGCAAGTCAGTATTTAATAGCGCCTGCACCTCTGTGCGGGTGTTGGCGACGTGAAGGACAAATGTTTCACGAGCTGAACTCAGGGCCACTTCTTTTTGAGACAAAAGGGCTCTTATTCTACTCATTCCATTGAACTCTGCCGTCAAGGTTGGAATCCGCGGCCAGATGGAAACATCCGAGTTCCCATGCGGAGGAGGATATAGAACGTTTTTGCAACAAACTACACGTTCAGACACTGTAACCACATAAGCAATACCTCTAATTAACCCACAACAATCTTCATTATTTAAAAGTAAATAACTGCAGTTTGCCAGTAATGTGAAAGTGGGGACGATTGCGGGAACAGGAGTACCTTTCAAAACACAGGCTAAATTGGGCCGTTCTTGGTTGCAAGAACCATGTAATTGAATATGTCTACACATTAATGAGTGATCTGGTGTCTCTGTGCACTCTTCACCTTTAAGATAAACTTCTTTCCCATCTTTTAGGCATCTGTAAGTAAACGGAAGCGACCAGGCTTCATGTAAAAATGAACTACCTAGTGGTTCGTATCGGCCTATTGCAATATATCGCATACAATTTGTAAATTTAAATAAAGCAAATGTTAACGTGATTAACCCGTGGATAAGCCACGTTGCTGCAGTGGCCTCTGCCACAGAAAACGGTAAAGACTCCAACCTTTCAATGTGTAACGTAGAAAAAGATGCATCTCTCATTGAAAGTAAGCGCTGCTTGTCAGTCAAATTAAAAGGTGCAAAGAGGGAGAACACGTTCATGTAATTCCAAGGCACTTTCCCAGACTTAAGCGTCTGCAGGGTCCACGCAAATTGCATAATGGAACGCAATTGATTTTGACCATGGTATAACATAGACACTTCATCTTGCACAATATCAACAACAGATGACACAATATTATCCAACGTGTAAATGCGGGAAGAAAGCATGTTAATGCTATTATCTACAACTGCAAGCACTTTTTCTAAATTAGCTTGATCAATAGCTCTAAGGCGTTTAGCCGCTTCAATCTGTGATGTTTTCCAGATTTCATTGTAAATCGCATATATCCATCTTTTCGATCTACCACTAGCCGGGCCTTTTATGAAATTATTTAAATCCACATCATCAGTCAGCTTGGATAGATGCAGTTTAACCGATGCCAAGGTAGAATGTTTGAGCCAATTCTGAGATAACTTGCCTACTGAATAAGTGGTGACAGAATGGTCAGTTTCAAAACGGGGATCAGTCCTGACTTGTGTAAATCTATCGGCTAAACCCAGAAAACGACGTTGGCATGAATCAGCACTTCTGTGCCACACCAGCCAACCCCTTGGGTCCAAACTGGATATGTTAAAGTATGAATTTTGCAAAAGAGTTTGCAACTCTCAAATTGAAAATTCTGTAGTATTACCCCAACCGGAATATTCTTCTAAATCAGGTAGGGATGGAGAATTTAATTTTTTAGAAGTAGCCAATCCAAAGCATGTTGTTTGAGAAATGGTAGAATTTAAAAACAACATATGATTTGGGATGAGACATGCACGGTGCAAAGCCTCAGTGCCTTGTACCTGCCAACTTTTAGAACCCCAAACAGATTTAAGGTCAACAGTTTCCTTCCATAACTCGTAGCCTTCTACAGCCAACTTGTCTAGAAAGGACTTCAAGTACAATAACTTAGTATCAGTAAGTATAACCTTGGACATGGACTTCTCTGTCATTTTAAAATAAAAAGATGCGGGATTGGACTGATTAAAATCAGTAAAATAAGTGTACTTTTTCAAAAAAGTACTCGAACTGCCTAGTAAAGGAGCCAGACAATGCTCCCACTGTGTATAATTTACAGCACTCCTTCTGGAATTAGTTTTATGCAGATAATGGTTGCCAAAATGTTGGAAGCAAAACAATTCACCATAATTAGCAGATTCTAAGTACAAATCTTCAGCATCAAAGGCAGCATAATATTTCAAATCAGAAAACAATGCCTCTACGGCCTGAATATCCCAATCATCAGAACGTATGTTTTGTTTTGCTACATCCCCCATGTTTACCCTGAGCACATTAGGGACATTAACAACCTCAGTAGGGCCATGGATTTGAAATTTAACAGCATCCCACACATTCCCATCAAGGACAGGCCAAGCAGTGATGTTAAGAAAAGTCAAGTCTCTCTTCAGTCTGTGTGCTGAATGCGATGAGGAAAGGGGTGCCAAAGTACCATTTAGATGTCGAATGCATGTTCTCTCCTCGACATAGTGTCCATTGACGATTCGAAAAAAATAAAACACAAAACCAATTGACATAAAAAGGTAAATTGAAAAAAGTACCAACCAAATATATGTCCAAGGGGGAATCAAAAAGTGTTTTTTAAATAAACTGGTATAAATTGCAAAACATGAGGGCTTTTTTGAGTTATGTGAAACAGTGTCAAACGAAAATCTGGATTTTGTGGCCAAACGTGTTTGCAAATCAGGCATCGATAAGTCAGTCGGGTAAGTGTAATCAATTTCATCAACATTAGTACTAGGCAAAGTACTTAATAAAGGACTGGAAATTGTAGGCATCTCGATGGCCACCTCTGGCTCAGGATTAGAAGCAGTGGCCAAAACAGAATTTTTCACAATCGAAGGACAGGAGACAGCCGATGTCATACTAAGAAGAATCGGCCACTGTGTGTATCTTGACATTGTCAATGGAGATAAACCTGTTTTCCTTACGACCTGGAAGTGGTGGTAAAATGACTGTTCTTGTGCCCTTCACGCCAAGCACAGGAACCGGAGCTCGATAGGAGGGACCAAATTCTTTCTTGTTATCGATCTTCTCTCGAACCAGTTCTCCAAATTGGAGTAGCCAGCCAAATACCGGGATCTGCAACGCATCATCCGATGTGGAGGGCAAATGTTCCTTTGCAAGACTGTCTCTGGTCTTTTGTAGATCCTGTAAAACATTGCAATGTTCATCTACGTCAAAGGCTGTGGCTTGGGCCACGCAGTCTAGACCGTCAAGGTCCGGGACATACATCTTGATACCAAAGAGCATTTCGTATGGGGTCCGCCCACCCAGAGACCTTCTAGGGAGATTATTAAGAGCACGCTGCACGCCATTGAGATGGGCCAGCCAGTTCCTGCCAGTGCCTATAACTCGAGCTGTCAATGATTGCTTTAAGTCACGGTTCATTCGCTCCACTACACTATTACCCTCAGGTCTGTATGGAGACGAAAACTTGACTTGGACCCCCATCGACATCATGGCATCCTTATACGCCTTAGAGGCGAAAGCAGGACCCTGATCCGAATGGAAGGTACCACAGGCAAAAATCCCTACAAAGACGCGCAAATCTCTTATGACAGTTCGTGAATCAGCGCTACGGTGGGGCCAGACCCAGACAAAGCGTGTGCATGAATCAACTGCGACTAAGATATACTTATATGCAGTATCAGAAGAAAAAGGACCGCAGTGATCTAAATAAACGCATCCTAGTGGTTTATTAGATATGTACAACTGTGTCTGTGGCGGACGCGCAGCAGTTGAAGGCTTAATCTGCTGGCAAATGTCACATTGAAGGACATAATCGCGCGTCTGTTTGTACAGTCCCCGCCACCAGAAACGCTGTTGCAACTGAGATACAGTGGCCGAGACGCCCGCATGTGCAGACGCAACACCTTCATGTGCCGCTGTGATCAATGTATTCCTGCGGTCCGAGTTGGGAATCAACCTCTCCCCAACTTCAGGAATTTTCACATAAGGAACCTTATCCGGACTTAATTGGTATGTGTACTTCGAAAGGAACCCCGCAGGATATTTACCTCCCTTCTCAGTGGCAGCAACAGCCGCCAAGATATCATCATCAATCTTACTTTTGGACCGTGTAACTGCTGCAACTAAATATGTCGATACCGCTGATTTCGCCGCCTCATCAGCAAGCGAGTTACCCACAGCGTGAACTCCAACACGCTGATGGCCAAGAGTATGAATTACAAACACAAGTGGCAACTGCTCTTTAAGCTCAGCTACTCGAACCCAGATCCTTTTATGTTTTATTGTGCTACCATTGGAATCACGAAAGTCATTTTGAATCCAAAAGAACAAGTTTTCATTGTAAGACTGGACACAGTAATAGGAATCACTCACAATAAGAGTCGTCACACTAGGATCTGCGTACTCCAACGCAAGCATCAGAGCATGAAGCTCTGCCAATTGTGCGGTGCAGTCCCCTAGAGTCTGCGTGTGCACGACTCTGGACTTGAACTCATCGTTCACCATGGCACCGACCACAATGGCGCATGCGGAAACGTAGGCGTGTTTAGAGCCATGTGCAACCTGCGCCGACCCATCAGTGTAAATGATGCAATGGAAATCCTCCAAAGGCCCCTTAGCAAAAGGAGCTGGATGAACTAAATCATACTGTAAGTACTCCTGCGACCGTAAGGAGGCGTAAAAAATAAACGTGACATCCGGGGACGTCAGTGAAGCAGCCCATTGTATCCACCGAGGGTGCAAAGCTTTTGAATTCGGTACACTGGCTTTCGTAACTGCTTCCAAAGCAGGACACGGGGTAACAACCAACATTCGTTTTCCCTGTGACAGTGCACGTTCCTTTAGAATCGCTATCTGTACAGCCGTCAAAACTTTCTCCACAGTGGAAAAATGCATTTCAGCCGAAGTGTACAAGTGTGACTTGTAAGCATAGGTACTGTGTCTCCTTCATTAAAAGTCAGGTAAGTGAAACCCACCGTCCCAGGGATGATTCTTATCACCAGGTTGGTGTGGTTGTCACGAGTCAGTAAGAATTTAGAAGCGAGAAGATCAGCCTGCAAGGATTGCAGAATAGCTGAGTGCTCAGGCAGCCAGCCTGATTTGGAAAAAGTTGGTTGTATCAAAGCATACAAAGGCTTGATACGCTGGGCATATTCCAGAATGTATGTTCTCCCGAAATTCAAAAATCCCAGCAAAGACTGTAATTTTTTCAGAGTTGTCAGAGCGCGCAGTTGTGCGCATTTCTCCAAGAAGTGAGGAGCCAAACCTCTACCTTCATTGTTGAGCTCGTAGCCCAGGAACAACACTGTATACTCTGCAATGTGCGATTTTGCAAAGTTGAATTTGTAACCCATGTCTGCAAAGCTACAAATTAAGCGGTCAACGCAACACAGATGCTCCCAAAGTTCGTCGTCTGTGAGATAAATGTCATCCACATACGAGCATGCATCTGGGTCGACTCTCTCTAGAAGAGAGACTATGCGGGCAGTAAAAATCCCAGGACTATTCTTATAGCCCATAGGTAAACGTCGAAATAGTTTTTGCACACCGCCGCAAGTAAAGGAGGTCCATTGGGAACTCAGACCATCCAAATGGTGGGCATAAAAACCGTTGGAAATGTCAAGCGTGGTCTTGAAACGCTTACGCACAAGACTATCCACCAATGCAGAGCCGCGAGTATTCTGTACTGCACAGGTACGGCAATGCGAGTTTAAATGCCGGTAATCCAATACCAAACGATAAGATCCGTCTGGCTTGGTCACAGTAAAAAGAGGGTTATTCATTGATGACACACATGTTTCAACCACTCCTTGATATTCCAATTGCTCAAGGATTTCCGCAACGGAAGCCTTAGCTTCACGTCGAATGGGATATTGAGGTTGAGGCTGCGGCTGAGACCGCAAAGGAATCTCGTGTTGTGGGGAAAATTTATCCCAACCACAGTGTGTACGGTACAGAGCCGGCGCTAGAGCCTTAGCCCACTCTTCTGCAAAGTTCAGCGCATGCTCCTTCGAGACTGTGTGCGCGAGACTGGGGAGGATCACCTCCTCCCCTCGCGGAGCTGCGAGAACAAAAGGTGGGGGCCAGTCAGCCTCCGGTAACAAAATGTCATAAGTAGACGAAAGATTTTACCAAAATATCCCTTTTATGGTACGCTGTATGTCACCTTCGATCAACAGGACAATTTCATAAAGTCTGTCAGGGGGAGCAACTCTAGTGTCAGCTGTTTCTACTACAACATAACGGTCAGTCGCTGTCACCTTCAGTAGTGGACGCAGGGCCTCCCGTATTATGGTAATCTCTGCCACGCTGTCCAGCAAAGGTCAGAGCCCATGTCAGATTCCGAAGCTGCGTTCTCACTATCTGTGGCATATCTCGCTGTTAAAGCGGTGACTTTCTTCTTTTGAAACTGGGGTCTTTTCGGTGTAGAGCCGTCCTGCTTGCCTGCACTGTCTTATGGGCGGGGCTGGTCACGTCCTTGCTGGCCACCCCGACCCCTTCCGCCTCCTCCACCACCGGTCGCCGAGGCCGATGACTCCTGAAAAGAATGAGGAGAGCGTTGATCAGAAACCTGAAATCGATCAGGTGATTTTATCTTCGGGCGATCGCGCAAGTCATAAATACGTTCTGGGGGCGCAGGCAATGGAGACGCAGGACGAGACTCCTGTTTCTGTTGCTGTTGTTGTTGCTTTCCCTGTTTTTGTTTTTTAGGCCAATTTTGTTTTTTGGACTTGGGCTGAACGTCAGTGTCAGACTTCTGCCCTTGAGGTTGCGTTTTCTCTGTAGTAGAAAAAGGCTTGAGACCCCTACTATTGCGACCCACGGTTTTATAAGCCGCTACAATAATCCTCGCTAACTGTCGGGGTTTCTCGGCATCGGGAAGCGCACTCAAAGCATTAGCTACCTGAAAGTTCACTGCATCCCCCTTGACATTAGCAAGAATGAGATCGCAAACCACATCAAAAGTGCCACACAGGTGCATATCCAATTCAACCGTAGCCTCAGGTCCGTGCTCATCCTGAACACGTATAAGGACCGTTGGCAGGACAGTCATAGACGGAGTGCCGTAGCACCTCGCATAGACCGCCGCAAATGTTCTACCCCAGGTCTCACAATCACCGATTTCAGGGACCAAGTCTTTGGGTAAACTAATTGTCAGAATCCTGTGTTTTTCACCAGGAGTCGTGTTAGGAAATACAGCTTCCAGCTGGTCAGATTTCTCGGCAAGCCAGAAAGGAAAATCATCCTTATCTTGGGGTCGTTTGCCCATCACAGCATTGACCATCACGGGACTGAGCTTCATACCCCCCTGTCCCGCAGGAAGCGCCGCATCACCAGGGGCCCCACACGGGTTATGTATTGTACCAACGCTCGAATAACGCTAATGGAGACTACATGTACTCTACGAAGTTCAACAATGGTACAATTGCCGTGTTGAGGATGAGGAGTAAATCCAGCCAAAACAGGCCAATTTGCGCCTGGAATGGACAAAGGACCTAACCTCGGAGCGGTTAAAGAATGGGGGAGGGCGCCACCAAACCAAACTCGATGCTGCCAAGTATCTATAGGTACCTCCTGTGCCCTATACGGAGTATAATCATTCGGCACAGGCGTGGGAGTGTACGTGTGGAACACACCTGAATTTCCGTCCACAGCTGGGAATGTCACCCACGAATAAAAGATTTCGTAAGGGTAAGCTACCTCCGCACTCACCACCATTATCACGGCCATGCCATCCACGGGGACATTGTACTGCTGCAAATGGTTGCGCACCCCAATGCGACTATGCTGCGGAATGTCCACGGCAGCGGCCATGACGTCACAGAAAGGTAAAAAGACAAAGTAAACTTTGTAGCACAACTGGGTAGTAATTCAAGGAAACCGTTTAGAAAGATTCAAGCTTGAAAAGACCTATTTCACAAATAGGTAGGTTTTTTCCGACACCACCGTTTTCCGGAAACGACAGTGAAGGGGTTAAGGATTGAATGATGTACTACTCGAGTGTCATGAAATAAGACCACCAACGTCTGGGCGCCATGTAGCAGGGATTCGGTTCTCCTACAGGACTGTGCATAGAGACTTGGAACCTCAGTGAATTAGGGTGTGTCAAAACTCACCTTAGTACCCAAAATCCCCTTACCGAGCTAGCTACAGTGTCTCATTGGTCATTACAAACTCCCAATGTTTAGACAAACCAGAACATGAACTTAGAATACCTCAGGTCACGTGGAACACATGAACACTCTTTCGTTATACAATCATTTCAAACCAGAACGTGGAGTAAATGAGGACGCGTGCACATTTGAAATATTTATTTACTAATGCAGTGTTCTCAAACGCAGTATCTTAGATAATACAAGCAAACATATTATAAGAAGCAAAGTTATCAGCATAGTTACTAGTCCATAGAATGGAAAAGGTGACAACATGCTAAAATGCTGAAATGAATAGGGTTAACAACACCTAATTCTCACCCTCCCTATCTAGTATATTATATTATATCTAAGAAGGTCTCTTTCGGTTTTAGCAGGGCGGCCCCATACCTCAAGATCCTAGTGGTAAGGGATCACATCATCTTCCACCAGTTCTCTGCATGCGAAGCACCATCAAGTGTGTGTCGTGTGCTCTGTGTGGAGCAATATAAAACGTGCCTAAAGCCAGAATTTGGCTGCCGCTTGCATGTATGTTATGTCTAGGAAGGTGCGAAGATCAGACCTCACAACAACACTGTGTCGAGTTATCCTTGAAGGTTTCAGCACTCACTGTACAGACACAGTTTACCAAGCAAAGCTGATATCAGAGCAATAACATATTATTCTCGTGGAAATCACAACGCTCTACTAGGCTGAAAGCTAAAACAACAATTATGTGTCGTGTGCAGAAGCGATACAAAAGGGGATGATGGACGGAGCGTTTGAACAAATCAAACACTCACCCCCAGTCAACTGATCTGGGTTTAATCCATCACCATTCTTTAGTTCACTCAGCCACCCCAGTTCAGACATGGCTATATGCAAATCAGTCTGACCCTGTGCCTTATGGGAACAGTCCAGCCCGAACTGCCAAGCCATGTCTTCCCTGGACCGGAAACAAGCATCCTGGGACCGGTTTCGGATTCATAATCCTCATCAGCCAGGCTATCTTGAATCCAGTGGCCAAGTGAAGCAGCAAAAGGTAAAAATGTCGTTTAAACATTTAATAAGCTCATGCTAACTTAACACAGTATATAGGCAATGAGTAACTATATGACAGGACTTTGCTAGGACGTGGAAGGCACCAGTTCCACCCTCAGTGTTGGCTTGGAAGAAGGGACTGGACTTCTGTATGGGATTGGAACTTCCTATTTTCACTGCAAGAGGTTGCCCTCAGAAGCCTTATAAGCCTTATAAGGTTTAGAAGCAGTGGGCAGACTATCGGGCTTGTTATTGGAGCCGGATGATGTAGCGGGCCCCTCCATCCAGTATAATATTACCCTGCTGGTGCAAGCTGTAGTTTCTTCCATTTCCGTTTATTGGAGCGTGTGGTGGTAGTGTAAAAGGCACAGCTAGGCTATATGTGGGAGGTCGCCAGGAAACCAATTTTTTCCAGATATCCGAATTCTACCCTGTTAAACGCACGTGGTCCAAGCTAGATGTACCTCCCACACTCCTTGCAGATACTATAGGTGTTAATAAACTTTTTAGCACTGAGAAATCATTGAATTAAAAAACTATGAGACTGAGGTATCAACCCCACCCAATCAGGATAGCTGTAGCTCAAAAATCAACGTCATAGGAGTTATCAAGGGCTATCTTCACCTTAACTAGAGTTCTCATCTATCGAGAAAAGGTGACTTCCACAGGAACGCCTCCAAGTCCGCCTTACGACTGATTCAGTTAGGACATATAAAATAGGTAATATGCCGGACCCTGACACTGGCACAATCGCTTAGGTTATCTTTGTACACTTCGCCCTAGTTTACCATCCGCCAAATACTTTAGACTATGTTTGAGGTTCTTATGTAGTCTTTTAACTTATGTAACGGCTGCTTCAGGGTGAACCTCCGCCGTGGGGTTCAGCAGAACTTCCAATCAATTGCTGTGTCTGCCCACCTTTCTTGTTGCCCAACTGTGAATCCCTCTGGCCGGGGTCTCCTTCCTCCGGCTCCAGTTAGATTTGAGGTCCCAATAAGCTCCTGGCTGGCTCGCCAAAATGTTGCTTGAGTTCAAATTCCCTTAAATAACAGAAGACAAGAGGCGTTTGGTAAAACAGGATCAGTTTGTTTCATTAAACATTACGACTGGGAGAACAGTTAAAGGCACTTGGTCTGAGGGCTGTTTAGAATCAGTATGAGTCCTTTGATACAAAACATGATGGTTTATAAAAGTTTCTGGCATACCATATATGGTGAGGAATGTTTCTTACTGCCTTTGGAGTCATAAATTAGTTGTTTAATGGATACCACAGGTGGTTTTCGCCCTCGTGTGGACACAATGTGGCCAGTGGATAACGTGTGCAGATGCCCAGCATGGGGAGAGCGTGATCACTGCGTGTGCTAGGTCCTGATTGACTATGTGTTCCTAACTCATGTGGCATCTGACTTGCTATGGTGTTTTATTATTATTTATGTTATTTATAGAGTGCACTGTGACCAGACTGGTATGTGGCACTGGGAGTAGCAATTGCTTAAGGGGAAGAAAAGGAGGGATAGCAGTGCATCACTACAGCTATCCATTATTTAGGGAACAACTAGATCTTCAAGGCTTTTTAAATTTCAATAGGTCTATCAGTGCTCTTAGATCAGGCGGCAGCCTGTTCGAGTACTGAGCAGCCTTAACTGAAAAGGCACGTTCGCCTTGTTGGACCTTTTGAAACTTCTGTTCCTGTACAAGATTAGCAGTAGCTGGTCAAAGAGCCCTCCTCAGAAAATATCTCTTAAGTTTCTGTTGCAGCAGTACAGGGCCTTTCTTGTGAAGTGCTTTAAACACAATAACATTGATTTAAACAGGATCCTCTGTTCCACCAGAAGCCAATGAAGTTCCCTACGGTCAGCAGATGCAGATGGTCTCTGTTATTTATTTAGTGTCAGTTTTGCTGCAGCAACCTGGACTCTGTGCAGTCTCTTAATCAGGTAGTCCTGGACCTCTTATAAGAGAGCATTACAATAATCCAGTCAACTCAGTATAACACTCCTTATGATTACAGTCTTAGCACTTGTAGGTAGAACAAGAAATAGATTTTGGAGGAGTGCAAAACAAACCCCAGCTACATTATTGACCTGTTTCTCTAAAGTGAGGTGATCATCAAAGATGACACCATGATTATATACTGCCTCCGAAGAGTATAGCTCAGTCTCCGTCCGTAATGGCCAGAAGTTCGGGGATAGTGGCATTGGGATTTTATTTGCAGAACAACAGAGAAATTCTATTTTATCCCTGTTTTGTTTAAGGAAATTTGTGCTCATCCATTGTACAATTTCGACTATGCAGGTTTGAAAAGTTTTAATAGGGTCCTGCTGGCTATTATTAAATGACAAGATCAGCTGCATATCTTCCACGCACATCCCACATTCCACTAAAGAGATATGCAATTTTATCAAAGAGATTAGTGGCTTCATATAGATGTTAAATATCATTGGACCGCATGCCGAACCATGAGTATATCTAAAGTATGATTGATAATGGGGTAGAACCACAGCCTGGCAACGGTCTTGGAGATAGGATTTCATCCCCCTCCATACGGTACCACCAACACCTAAGGCCGCCAGCTTTGTCAACAGGATGTGGTGACTGACCGTATCAAATGTGGATGACAGATCCAGCAAAACAAGGATTGTTGACTGGCTGCTATCTACTGTCATGCGAATCACATCCATAGCCACTAGTAGAGCCGTCTCTGTACCATGGACAGGTCAAAAGCCAAATTGTTCCTCCTCTAACAAGGAGTGAGAATGTAGGTAGTGAGCTAGAGTCCGGCTAACATAGAGTTCCAGAATTTTCTCCAGAAAAGGGAGCAGGGAAATCTTCCTATAGTTGCCCAAAAACGCTGGGTCTAGTGAGGTCTTCTTCAGCAGTGGCGTAACTATCGCCTTCTTCAGGCTACATGGTATCAGACGGGACTCTAGGAATTGGTTGCAGAGTTGCATCGGTGGTGTCATTAGTTATTCTGTTCATTTTTTCCACTGTCAGGGCGGGAGAGAATCTAGTGGAGAACCAGACATAGTGGACGAGACACATGCTTGAAAACTTTCCTCAGTGATTAATTAAAAAGATTCAGGCCTACAGTTAGTGTTCTCAAAAAGATTCTGTTTGTCACGAATTCTAATCCCAAAACGTCTCTGAACCGTTTGTGTAGGATGGTGAACCTACAGCTACCTCAATGTTGCCATTGGTAGGTACTATGTCTATAGTAGTGCTCCAATGAATGGGTCTCAAATTCACATTGGGTCGCCTCTAATATCTTTCATGATTTTACAAATCTTTTCTTCAAAAAAGATCTCCAGATCATCACACAGCTTCTGCATGGCGACAATATCTTGTTCTAAACAGGACGGTTTAGATAGCTCATGAACAATATTGAAAATCCTTTTCGCACAATTTGCAGGCACACACAATGGAATCCATGTAGGAACCAGCCTTTGCTGTCTGTACCTTCTTTTTATGCTTATTTAGTGCTGCTTGTAAGGATTGGTTTTCTTCCTCCATCTAGTGCTGCCGCCATTTTTTTCCATTTGCTCACACACTAATTTTGCTGCTTTTGGTGACTCGCTGTTCCACGGGGCTGATGGTTGATTACGGGGTTTTAAGTTAGTGGGGGGATTATTTTATCTAAAATTGCAGTCATTATTTCATCAAAAATTAGACAGTTAGTTTTAATTTAATTTTTACAATCAATAGTGTTTGAAAAGTCAAAGACAGGTCCATCAAGGGGTTTCATGAGTTTATTCCATGCCCGTCCCTTTTTCCCCAGAAAGAGCAGGGCTTTTAGGGCCCTGCAGGTCCTGGGTATGTAAGTGGAAGGGAATCAACGCACAGTCAGTCCAGCAGAGGGGAATAATTTCCTTTATTGAAATGATACCATCTGTGGTCAAGATGAGATCTAGGGCCAGATGTAGGTAATCCCAATGTACCTATTCTTAAATACCGAATTTTATCGATTCGGTATTTAAGAATAGGTAAATGGGATGTAGATACATTTTCGGTAAAAATTACCGAATCTGTAAGATTCGGTATTTACCGAATCGTTATTTACCGATTCGGTAATTGCCATTCATTCCTATGGGCCTGGAGGCCCATAGGAATGAATGGTAATTACCGAATCGGTAAATACCGATTCGGTAAAACGGGGGGAATATTCAAGGGTGCCAGGGTGTCACTTTGACACCCTGTTGCACCCCTGAATCGTGCTTGTGTGCAGATGTGGCACACATACATGCCCTAAGGGCATGTATGTCTGCCACATGGCACAGTTGAAAATGCACGGATTAGCATTTTCAAAGGTATTCGTTAAGGTGGTAAATAACAAATTCTTACAGGTGAAAAGCACTCACTTACATCCCAAATGCCTAATACCGGTCGGTAACGGCTGAAATTCGGTAATTTCAGCCGGTACCGACCGGTATTAGGGTTCCTACATCTGGCCCCAGTGTCTAACCCCCTTGATGAGTGGGACCATTAACCAATTGCTGGAGACCCACAATTACACTGGAGCTCTGCAATACTTTAAAATGGAAAGATAGGTTCCTCTCGGCCCACAGATTAAAATCTCCTAAAATAAAAAAAAGTTGGAGTGAACAAGAGCCATAGGACTTCTAAAATTGGTTGGGGTGTGAATTTCATGATCCTGGAGGCCTGTAACGTGAGCCCCTGAGATGAAATTAACCCTCTCACATTTCATAGAAAATCCTAACACTTTTATTACATCATACTCATCGATTGGAAAAGTGTAAAAATCCCACTTTCTGTTGAATATAATGTCTACTCCTCCCCTTTTTATTTATCCAACAGGGCATGCCATATCCAAATCTACAGCTGAATCAATGTTTCCGTAATAAATAGAGCATCTCAGGTACTAGCATCAAGTTGGTTTCTTCTGAGTGCTGTACTAGGGATCTGGCATTAAGTAGCCCACATTTCAAACAAGCGGGCGTTCTAACCGTCGAAGAGTTTATAGAAGACAGCGACTTGAGTTTTGATTCTATCTTAGCCGGAGGTTGGGGTTGTGGTCACAGTGACTGCTTACCAATTAATAACAGTTGCAGCTTTTATCGGATTATGCATCAGCATTCATGCATCCATCCCTTCCTCAGCCATCTCTCTCCATCACACCGGCAGAGCACAGGCGAGCAGAGCAGCAGAAAGCTGCCAGCGCTGCCCGTGTGTTCATTTTTAATGGGAGCTTGGGCCTACACAAAGAGTAGGGAACGCCCCTTCCTACTAGTGAGTTGCAAAACCCTATTTTGTGAGTCACAAAATCGGGTTTGTACATTCCCCATGCTGTTTTTGAATGCGCAAACAGGTTCGCAAACCGGTTTGCGCATGCAAAAATGGTCATACTTCTGGCCCCTGCTCTTTTGTCCCACAGTCAAATATCCTGTACAGTGTGGTCTGTCAGGAGTCAACATCATGCTCATGTTACAATCTATCAATGGCTCACTATTGCTAGTTGGTCTAGAAATTCCTGTTTAAGTGTCAGTTGTAGATGCAAGATAAAAACCAAAAAAGAAGTAAACGGAAAGGAAGGATGGGAAGGGGCTGCCCAGAGTAACAAACTCCTGACTGTAAGTCTACAAAAAAAAAATTACCTGGGAATTATGGGAAGAAAGAGTCTAGAGGAATTACCTATTTTAAAAGATCCTACCTGTGTTACTATATAAGCCTTGAATATTATTTACATTTTTGACAGACCCTCATACACCTACCCAGGTGTCATGTTCATCATCAGGTTATCCTAGTTGCCCGACAGTGTCCTTGGGTGGCATTTGGGCTTTTCAAAACACTCCGAGATCACTTTGGAGGTCGTAGTAAGCTCACTGTTGATGAGGTCCGGGATCTGTGTGAAAAAGATAAAAATCCATTACAATGAAGTCCTTTTGTTATCTTTTATTCTGGGAAATTCACTGTCCCAAAATAAAAACACTAACTATGGGACTCTAGGCGATATCATGACTCCCTAAGGTTTATTTATTTTTATTTATTTAAGAAGCTTATGTAAATGTGTAGTACTTGTATAGCGCACAAATCACCCATGAGGCATCTCAGCGCTTGTATGCATACCGCTGAGGAACCCTTCCTGGCTTTTCCCTGTGAAGTGCCCACTCCTGGGCACCCCCAAGGTGAAGCCAGGCATCCTAGCGTTGTTGGGGTCGTTGTGGAGATTAGGCAAACTATTGCCCAGAGTTGCAGAGTGGGACCCATGATTAGAATAGGCAGTGAGGCGAGAATTATCAGGTCAGAGGAAATTGAGCCCGAGGCCCACCGAGGCGGGAATTGAACCCTGGTCCCGGGCTAGACCTCTGCATCAGGGTCTGTCGCTCTAACCATTGAGCCACACTTCTCCACTTATAAAGCGCGCAGTTACCCACAAGGATCTCCCGGCGCTATCGGTGGACAATAACAGGGGCAAACAGAAAGAATACCTAAGATGGCGAGGGTTCAGTCAGGGCCGCTGAAAAGCATAGTTTTTAGGTTATTACGGAACTGAAGCAGCGATTTACAGTATCTGAGAAGATCCAGAGTTTAGGGCCCAAAACGGAGAAGGAGCATACCTTAAAATGAGCTTTACGAAACCTGGACTCAGTAAACAGTGCGAGATTGGCTGATATCAGCGCTTGGGAAGAGACATATGGAGACACCAGATCTTGGATATAAGAACGAGCTAGACCATGTCTAGTAAGAAACATGTAACACACAGCCTTGAATTTAATCCGTTTATCAACCCTTAGCCAGTGCAGCTTGTGAAGCGATGGAGAGACGGAAGAGTATCCCGGCAGACGGAAAAGAATGAGGGAAGCCGTGTTCTGGATGATCTGCAAGCGACCAATCAAGGCTTTATCAGCACCCAGATACAGTACATTCCCATAGTCCAAACTGGATGTAACCAGGGCCTGCAGCACTGTTATCTGTGAGCTTAAAGGAATCAGCCAGAGTATTTTCTTAAGCCATTTCAGAATGGAAAAACAGGAGGCCATAAGCTTGGAGACCTGCAGTGTCAGGGAGAGATTTTTATTGATAATATAACCGAGATTCTTAACCTTATACACCGGTGCGGCGAAAGGCCCCTGTATGGCGGGCCATTGGCTGACATCCCAAATTTCAGGGTTGTTTCCCAGGATCAGGACTTCGTTTTATTGCCATTGAGTTTGAGGGTGTTTCTGTTCATTCAGAGGGCGACATTAGCCAAGCCTTCCCTGAGAGGGGAAGGATATTTATTCTGAGCATCAGATAGTGAGAAAATAGTCTGAGAATCATCTGCATAATAAAAAACGGTGAGACCAGATTCAATCACATCCATCAAGGGGCGTAGGTAGATGTTAAACAGCAGAGGGCTCAGATTAGAAACCTAAGGAACCCCCGGGGTCAATGTTAGAAAGGTAAAGGTGTTGTTAGCTGAGGAGACCTGAAAAGTTCGATCTTTCAGAAAGGAGGATAGCCATTTCAAGGCAGTGCCGGCAATGCCTGAAGCCTCCATCAATCCAAAAGAGTGGAGTGTGAGATTGTATTGAAGGACGCACTTAAATCCAGAAGGATAAGGGCGGCTGTCCCACCAGAATCGAGTTCTTGCCTCAGAAATTCTGTGACTCTGAGTAGGGCGGATTCAGGGCTGAAATCCACCCTAAACCCAGACTGGGAAGGATGCAGCAAGTTGTGAACGGTAACGGAAGAGGAGAGGTGAATATTATCATGTTTTTTCAAACTTGTGGAAAAACCTGAGAGAAGCCACATTGGCCTAAAGTTAGACCAGCACGGAGTGTCAAGGTCCTACTTCTTGAGCAGAGGGAGTACCAAGACATGTTTCTTGTTTTGAGGTACCATACCTGTGATCAAGGGGGAATTAAGGAAATCCAAAACTACCATGAGGGCCGCCTCCTCAAGTAATCTAAGTTTAGATGATGGGAGGGGATCAAGCGGGGAGCCGGATTTAATGGTAGCCAATAAAGTTTGCAGTCGTGTAAGATCCAAAAGGGGCCGTACATTTGATTCCCAAGGGTTTGTCTGACTTAACTGTGTGCTGACCGTCCCCTGGATGTGGGACTAATAGTCCAGGTGGTTGAGACACATCAATTAGGGGTGTAACAAACCTAGAAGCACCTGCTTCTAGTTGCCGGTGAATTAACTTGACTTTGTTTAGAAAAAACAAGGCCAGTTCGTCACACTGTTGATGAGAAAGGAAAGAGGGTGGTGTAAAAGAGCTAGCTGCCGACAGATCCTTTACTACTTTGAGCAAAGTTTTGTGACAATTATGAGCATTAGTAATCAGTTCTGTATAGTAGACTGCCCGTGCAGATTTGCAGGAGGCATGATATTTTTTCACGGTTACATATTCAGCCTTGGCCGCAGGTGCGTAGTATTTCCTCCAGACCCTTTTAAGAGTTTTACAGGCCTTTTGACAAGGTTAACATGTTCCGGTCACCCATTATGTCACCACAGGGTTCCACAGCCTTCCTCAGGGCTGAGATCCTTCAGTGCAACAACTCATCCACAGTCATACACAATCAGACAACCCGATAATTATCGTTCTTGTGGTACTCCCTGTGGAAGTATCTCTGTTGTGAAGGTTATGGGACATGTGAGCTACAAAGACAAGCATAAAGCTTAGATGGAAACTCTAGGAAGACTGTAATAATTCCTGGGGTGCCGCAACCATTAGTTGGTCTCAGAGAAACCGAGTGGCAGAAGATGATGGCACAGCACAGCAAGTCCATGCAGCCCTCATGATGATGAAAAAACACTGTAAAAAACACAGATGTGCGAGGAACAATACAGTGTAGTGGCAAACCACACACTTTCAAAATAGGTAATTACTTTAGTATTTGCCTTCCCAATTATTTCCAGGTAACGTCTTCTGTCTTTTAGGTGGAAGATAAAAGGCATTTTATTGAAGGCGAAAAGCGAAATTCGCCCTTTCAACCCTTTTAACCAGTGCTTGACTGATACTCAATACTACATTTAATCCAGCTACTTGCAATCAAATGACAGATAAATCAGTGTTATCGTTTTCGGCAGAGCGTTATAGGCCCACATCATCTCTTCCCTCTTGACTGAGGTAGACACCAACTACATTAGCCTCTGTGAAAGGTTTAGTGGCCCATGTGGACGCTAACATCACTTTTGAGAGATTTGTATCAACAGTCTGTAACAACTGCTCCTTTGAGTTTATATATCCTGAAAATCATGCCTCTCCCATTCATCAAAAGTCATGCAGTGGTACATGGGGTGCTAGCATTTTCTGTGTTTTGCATACAATGTCCCTATTTGGGTTTCCAGAGACAATGTAACATTTCTGATTGTAAATATTTTTGTTGTATTTGGAATCTTCAGTCAATGAGCATTACACGTCAGTGCTATAAGCAGTCTTAATATGCCCAGCTGATGCATTGTATTGTTCTTGTTAATGCATTCTGAAGTGACAGTTTTCAAAAGTGATAGTAACAAAAAATTAATTTGAAACCCAAATAAGTACTTATGGCCACCATTTTGGTAGCTCAAATCCATAGCACCTCTGCTACCACTAGGCTATTATTTAACTTTCTTATTTTTGTTCAGCGTGGCCTCTGTTTGCTGCCATCAACCTTCCTGCCCCCTGACTGTTGAAATTGGGTTTAGGCTGCATTGCGCATGTTTGCGTTGATGTTACAGAGTGGATGAGGTGGTGATACTGCCGGTCTCGGCGCTAAGACGTTACAGGTACAGATTAGCATTGCACAGCACTGGGGGTTTACTAGGGGCGTTGGTATTTGACTTATACACATATGGTCGTGCTTAAGTAAACACGAGCAGCACTTTATTTTTAATCTTTTTTAATTGTACGTTTGATGTTTTAGTTACAGAACTGATCTTGGGAGTGCGTGGGGATAATTCTTAGCATGCATGTTAGGATTCTAGAGGTTGTGTGATTACATGGTTGACAAATAAATTGATAGATAGGAATTCACATAAGGGGTTACGTCACATTCAGTTTAAGTTTTATGTGAGTTTGTTCAGACAACTAATGTTCGTTTTAATATTTCAGTTACCCCCTGATGAAGGGCTGTAGAGTCTGAAATGCATTGGGTTATTGTGAATGTGGCCACCCAGGATGAATAGTGATTCCTATGTGCTCTAGAACATAGCCACAGATAGGCATTTCTTTTGTATTTGAATTTGTTTTTAATCATCCAGCCTTTGATGTGAATGAAAACAAACAAAGAAAAATTTGTGTAAAAACAATGGATCTAAATATGATTAAAACGGGTTACTTTAACAAAACATTAGGTCTTTGGAATATTTTATGTCCTGCAGTGCGACCGTCAGCTGGTGCGACATGTCGTTCCTTGTTTCATGTAACACTGCCAGTGGGCTATTTCCAAGCGGGACTGCCCAAGGTGGTAAGTCAGCCCTCTAGAAGGCCGTACAAACCCTAAGGCAGTGTGCACTAAATCTCAGGTGTTGGAATATTTGCATGAGCAGATATGCCCCATCAATATCTAAGTCTATTCTTAAATATTGTACGTGCCAGTGAAGCCATAGAAAGTACATGAACTGGAAACTCAACAACTCGAGTTCACCAGCACCATGATGGCTTCACTGAACACAGGAGTGTTTGGTACCAAACATTTCTTCTTAATAAACTGACACTGATGCCAGTGTGGGATTTATTGAAACATATACCCAGACAGCATCTCAGAGGTGCCCCCTGAAAACCTACCAACCTTGGCTTTAGGCAGCCTGCCACCACCAGACGTTTCTGGGCCCCTGGGTCGAGAGCCCCTCCTCGCTGAGGCCAGAAACTAAGCACATCCTGGACGGAGGTGTCACCCCTTCTCCCTCAGGATGAGCACAGTGCTCGAGAAGGGAGCTTCAAAGGTCTGGCCGCCTTTGTAATTTGACCCCAGCCTCTGCTGCTGGCAACAAATGCCAGCCCCTGGTTCAAACCCCCACATTTGGCATTTGGCGGGAGAACCGGCGAGAAAACCAAGCTAGAATAGCAGGTCTGCCTCCCTTCGCCATCTCCACCCCTCAGGTGCTGGAGGCAAAATTAAGCACATTTTTCAGTGCCCACCGTCTTGAAGAAAGTGGGACTAATCCAATCAGGCGAGGGCTATGCCCCCTCCCACAGGAGGGTGGCATAGTTGTGGTTGTAGACACCCCAGGTAAGGAACCCATTGGTCCCTACCTGTTACTCCCCTGTACCACCCCTAAATATAGTATTTAGGTGGCTCCCCAGACCCTGAAATCAGTTCCTGCCAATCTAAGAAGGGGGAGGACAAAGAAGATGCTTTGCAGAGAAGACTGAAGACACCCATTGACTTGGCCCCAGCCCTACTGGCCTGTCTGCACTGTCAAAGACCTTGCAAAGAAAACGACACCTGTCCTGCAGCCAGCAGCCTCCAAAACCCTGGGGAGGACTGCCTGCCTTTGAAAAAGACCAGAACTCCAGAGGACAACGGACCTGTCCCCAAGAAACCAAGACCAAGGTCTCTGTTGCCCTTCGGAACCTAGAAACCTAGCCACTCTGCACCCGACACCTCCAGTCTGAGCCCAGGTGGCCCACTGGTCCAGGAAAAGGTTCCCCATCGATCCTGAGTCCAAGTCTAGTGTTGGCTGACTCATCCTGAAGTCCACGATGACACCTGCAGTGGAAATCCGAAGGCTACCCCCAACTGCCTCCGGTAATAGAAACCTAATGTCAAAGGGCACCCCTACACCGAAGCCCCTGGGCCTTGGAGAGCTCGACCAACAGTGTCCCTGAGACCCACAGCATTCCAACTTACCTCTGCTGTCACTGGTGTTCTTCGTGTAGCCTCCGGTTCGACGCCTGCAGCCTGTTTCCAAAGCTGAGTTCCTCCATTTACTTGCATTGGGTGCCCGGCACCGTATTTGCACCCTGCACCCAGGTGCCCCTGTGCCGTTGGTGGTGTATGTTTGGTGCTGCCTTGTGATCCTTCCCTTTGCTTCCTTACACCTCCGATCCTTGAGCACAGAACCACTCTAGTTACCTGCAAGCAGCGTGCCTTCAAGCACCCACAGTCTCCATTGATTAACATTGGGCCCTAACTCCAGATTTGACCACCTCTGTACCCGGGCGCCCCTTTGCCACTGGTGGTGCAGTGTTTGTGCTTACCTGAACCCTGCTCTCTACTGATCTCCAACCCCGAAGACTGGAACTGTAAGTTGTGTACTTACCTGCAAAACCACATTATTGTTTTCCTCCCATATGTTAACATTGCAAAGACTGAAAATTGCACTGTGTTCACCTTTGAAAATGGAAAAAGTATATTTATTAAAAAACTTATTTGCAAAGTTTTGTGGTCTTAATAAATAAATATACCAAAGTACTTTTTTATAAATTGGGCTCTGATTTATTCATTGTGTATGTGTCTCTTTTATTACCACTGTTTGTACAATAAATGCATGAACACATCCCTCGCATAAACTGCTTGCCCACACTACTACAAAATAGAGCATTAGTGTTATCTATTTAGCCTCTATACAACCTCTGGAGATCAACTAGACTCACTACCCACTTTACCTCTTTTTGGTATAGTATATGGTGAGCCAGCCTCTCATAGTCTGTCTATTTCCCCATTCATCTTGCAAGTCCAAAGGTAATCTGCTATGAGTAAAACCAACATCTCCATTAGAACAACAAGCGGCAGCACTACCATCTCAGGCCCCTGTAGTTTTCTCTTCTCTGCTATGTCACACTCTCCAGAAGTAGTGTCTCTGTTGAATGCTGAGGATTCTGATGGTTAGACCTGGTATTTCCCTCATGGACCCAGATAGAGTGAGTATACCTACCTGCCGTTCAGAGCAAAGTAAATGGACAGGTGTTCCATGACCTCTCCCTCATACCTTCCCTGATGGAGGGTGTAGCTGTGGAGAAACAATCAGTCATGCCAGAGATGGACAAGCTTTTGATGAGTTCCTGTCTACCTGCTACTCTGGTTAGCGCAAACCTAGAAAAATAGAGGTTTGTATGCTAATTACTTTTATTACATGCCAACCTACAACAACAAAATTAGAACAATAGTAAGAAATATCACAATTATATTGGCAATTATGAACACAAAAAAATACACATACTGAAGGTGAGCTTTTATTAGTTTGTTAATATTTTCTCCTGCATAGACTAATGCTAATTATTAGTAGCTGAATATTTTGTGATAAGGAGAGATGAAATACAGAACCCGCACACCTGTAGGCCAAGACCACTCTCAGTCAAACCCACAATCTGTTGCAGACAGTGTTGGGGGTGAGTACCAAAGTCCTTTTAGATATTTCTCCCTGGTCCGAAACTCCTCTCTGACTGATGACTGTGCATAATGCCCTGTTTGTAGCACATCCCACCAGGATGCACCAGAAAGCTTTTATCATGATGTTTGGTGGGAACTGTAGTGTGTGAAAATGTATGACAACTATAATTGTATATAGGACGTATTGCCCAGGTCGTACCATCAAAGGTTTTAAAGGACACTCCTAAAAGCTAGTGGCAGCTGCTAATAATAAACACAAACAAAAACTGTGTAAAGATACTTGGTATAATACTAGAGACAGATGTAAAATGCTGGCGGGCATAAGACATAGACATAACTCAAGAGAAAATAATGGTGTGCACACAACCCAGATCTAATAGTGACTGGGGATGAGTGTCTGAAAAGTTTCAGCAGTCCGTCCATCATCTCCTTGTGTTTGCTTTGTTCGCCCTAAGTTGGCAGGGTATGCCCAGACGTGGGTCCCTTGCTCACGTTGCCACTGGATTCAAGCTAGGCTGGCTAATGGAGGTGTTACCCCAAAACCAGCCCCAGAATGCTTCTTTCTGTTCCAGGGAAAATCTTGCTTGGCAGTTTGGACTGGACTGTTCCCATGAGGAACAGGGTCAAGACTGATTTGCATATGGCTGGGTCTGAACTAGGGTGACGAAGTTAGCAAAAGAATGATGATGGATTTAACCCAGATCTAATAGTGACTGGGGGTGAGTCTGAAAGTTTCTGTCTGTGAAATGTTGCCCTCATAGGGGATGCATTCCTCCTACTCCATACCTAGGTGATGCTTTTTAAAGAAGTTCCATTTCAATTATATGTAGTTTCCCCAAGCAGCAGAAACGGCAAATGTCTCAGGCAGTTCCAGCAAAGGAAGTTACTACAAATATTTGGAGTTATACTTTACACAAAGCAAATTTCCAATATAGCTTGCTTCAAGTCCACCCATGGTGTTCAATCAATACAAACCATCCACCTCATTTTCTCTTTCCAAGAATGTTGCATCTTGGCATAAATATAAAATATTGACAAAATCCCCTTTGCTCATGCACTGGTGGGAACATGGAAGAAATGCCACATTCTCCCTCTCATTGGAGAGAGCTGGGAAAGGCCAGGGAAGAAGCGGAAGATATATTTGGTCACTTATTTCTTTCTGTCTCGCCCATTGATCACAAATCACCTTTCAGCTACTTCAGAATGCTTCTGGACCCAGAAAGAATCAGGGCAAAGAAATATGTGTTGTTGGTTAATTATGCGTTTGTTAATGAAAGATGAGGAGAGCAAGAGAGTGGGGTGAGAGTGCAGAGGTGGAGACAAGGAAAAGGGGACATAAGGCGGAGGAAGTAGAAATCACGAGAATGGGTGACATAGACAGAAATGTTTTAAGGCAGGGGCAAACTGGGCTGTGCCCAGGGCCCACTCCTTTCAAGGGGCCCCTTGTTTACTGATCGGGCCTGTCCCAGCTGCTCATCATTTTAAACACAATGTATCACATGCTTTATTCAAGGGTAATTCTTGTGAAGCAGCCAGGAAATCTCACCGTCCCCTACCTTACTCAAGGTTGAAGTTGTAATCAGGGGCTGACAGTCATCTTCTGATTGTGCAGGGTTGCACACATGCCCGACACGAGCGCATGTTCCTTTCCAGCCTGCATGTTACTGCATGGGATCTTGTGAAGCGCCTCGTCGCCTTACCAGGGCAGAGGAGCTGCAAGCAGAGAGCCACTAAACATTCTTTGTGAAGGCCCAAGCTCCCATTAAAGTTGAATGCACGGGCAGCCCTTGCAGCTTTCTGCTGCTCTGCTCGCCTGTGCTCTGCCGGTGTGATGGAGAGAGATGGCTGAGGAAGGGATGCATGAATGCTGATGCATAATCCGGTAAAGGCTGTAAACTTTAAATTGACCTATTAATGTTTATTGTGCGCAGACCTTTTCCTCAAAATAATTTCAGTTGAGGTTTTCAAACTGTGCATAAAATGAGGGTGTGGGACTGGCTGAATTTACACGTTACTGGTGTAAGAAACTCGTCCATCTGTCTCTACCTGTCTGTCTCTCTGTCTGTCTGTTGTTCTCCGAGTCCCTCTCGGTCTGTTATCTATGTAGCTCACGGCATCCGTGTTTATCTCATATTCTGACTTTGTCTGTTCTTTTGTGTAGCTGATGTTGCTGCTTCTCCTTCAATCTGTACTTCTCTCTATTCCACCTAGCCTCACTCTATTGTATTCCCATCTATCTTTCTGTATCCCTGGTTCTGGCCATCAGTCTATCGATCTGTTTGTTCTATTAATTTTTCTATTTGACTCAGGATGCCTCTGTTCTGGCCTCTGGATCTGTGTTTTTCAATGTATGTGTTCAGATGAGGATCTGTTGGTGATTTTTCTCGTATTTTTCTGGACCACGTGACCAGCAGGGCTAACCCATTCCCTAGGCCAGTCTGTGTGACTGTTCATCCATATCTCTATTTTGCTGAGTAGGGGCCAGCATATAGTATTTTTCCTCTCCCAGATCGCAGTCCCTTCACAGCACCTTCTAAGATTCGATCACTTTCAGCTGCACAGTGGCCCTCTTGATAATGTGTGCAAGAAACACCTTTTAACTGGACCCCTGGTATCGACCATTCCTCCTATTAAAGCAGCATTTAAATGGGCCAATGCCTTCTGTGACGAGGGCAGGCAGAGTTTTGCTAGCCGTTGATACAATACATGTGAAACTGGAAAGTCAAAACTTGGTAATCTTGAGGTATGTCTCAGCCTTTCAACCTTTCAGAGGTGACAAAAAAAGACTATTAGGTTGAGTTATGTACCAAGAATGAGAGATATTTGCAGGACGATGGCGTTGCCTGGAATTTCCAGCAATTTAAATGATAAATGAAGCAAAAATGAACATTCACATCCCACCTACCACCTCCCATCGTCATCGAATAGATATTTTCTCACAGTTGGAGCTTGAGCTGTCTGAATACGCTTTTCCTTTTTTTATGGCTCTTGTGATAATATTTACCTAATCAAATAAAAATGTTACATAGGTATGGAAATTTGTTAATGCAAAGTTTAATTTTGATGTTTTATTCTCCTTTACTGCCTATCGCAGACAACCCTTTACTCCCTCACACAAAGGACAAAGTTATAAAGAAACTTTTGCATTTGACAACGCTTGGTGATCTATTTGAAGGGGGTTATTTACTAACTTTATAGAGCTTCTATAATAGGGGTGGCAATATGCTGTCGGCAACCCGGAGCCATTACAGATTAAGATCAGTGGGCAAAGTAGCATTTGCTAATTTTCCCAGTCTTCCCCCTGAAATGTCTTTGCTGGCTGCCTATATTCAAAGGGCTGACATATATATTCAAAGGCTGACTTGCCATTGACCTTAGAGAACGCCAATGGGGCAAGCCCAAAACAAGATGGTAAGCATATTGCATGTTTGCTCTATGCGGACGACCTGGTGATCATGGATCAGACCGAAATAGGCCTACAAAGGAAACTAAATATATTTCATGATTATTGCTCCAAAAAGAAAACTGGTGGTCAATATGGATAAGACTAAAGCCCTGAGCTTTGGTCGGAGGAAAGTTGGGTTTGCATGGTATTTGGGGTCTGAGAAAGTAGAAACCGTCACAGAATACAGGTATTTAGGAATGTGGATTGAAAGAATTTTGAAATGGCATACCCATCTAGATGCATTAACATTAAGAACATCAGCATCGATTAGTGGACTGAAATTGTTTAACAAAACCTATAGTGCAATGTCAGATAGACCAGCGTTAAAAGCTTACTCTGTCATGGTACCTCCGCAGTTTCTGTATGGTGCGGAACTTTTATGCTTGAGTGGCAAAAAGGGTTGGGATGTCGAGGAAGGTAAAAATCTAAAAAATCTATTCTCACTCCCCTCGTCGGCAATGGTACATGCCATAAGACTTGAACTAGGACTGACTGCTGGGGGCATCTTAGCCAGTATGGCCCTTCTTTGTTTTTGGCAACGCCTAGGAGTAGGTGAAAACACCAAAATATCACAATGGTATAAAAATTAAATTCGGAATAGTGAATTAGAATGGGCAAAAGAGACTAGACCTACCATGACGAAGTTGTGTAGCACGATGAAGGTTAAATTGTGTCCCATTACTTACATGATTAATTATGATAAGAAGGTACTAAGGGCATTGGGAAATGAAATATCGCAGGCACAGGTTCAAAAGTACCTTGCGAATAAAACCTCAGTACACTTTATGACTGTGGCATGGAAAAATGAACAATGCTTTCCCTATGTTGACAGATTACCTGATTGTTGGTTGAGAAGAGAGGTTCTAAGGACAAGAATTTGGGTAACCCCGTGTTATGTAAATAATGTGGTAAAAAGCTTAATGATTGATAAAATGGGAAGATGTATTTGCACTTTGGGCTCTTCATGTGATTTGATACATATTTTAATAGATTGCCGGAAGTTTCGTGATATTCGAATCATGTTTTGAAGACCTATTGTTTTGTAAATATGAGATTAAGTCTAGGGCCCAGGCTGTAATTTTGGTGATGGAAATGAGCCACTTAGATATTGCTGTTGCTATTGGGAAGTTCATGCAAAGAGTGAAGGCACTTCTTCTTAACGGTTTTAAATGAGTTTTTAACCCACCCAGATTTAATTAATAAATGGAGGGTGTATTAATTGTATCGTATTTTAAGATGTGTTTAGTATATTTAAGAAGATGTAATTTTAGATGTATTTAATTATATGTAACGTTTGAGGACCAAAGGTCCAAATAAATGTAAATTAAACTTGAACTTAAAAGGGCTGACATGGCACACACTACATCCTTCCGTTATTCAGAGTTTATGGCATGTATCAACTCTCTGATGAGCATAACTATAAGCATAAATTGATACATTTCAAAATATTTGCATCAATATTATTACACCTCTAAACAAATAGCTAAATTTGATCTGGAGGCCATTCATAGTGTAAAAGATGTGGCTTATCTAATTCAACTGTTCTGCATGTTTTAGACCTGCTTGCTTGTGTCAATGTTCAGGCGACGCCTGTTTGAACTCTTGAGTAATATACCGCACTTGACTTTGCCCTTCCCCTCAGATGGCATTACTAAGGGACACGTCAGATCTCCTGAACACAGTTCGTCTATTGGTATCAATGACTCTTGCTGTGCAAAGAGGCAGGTGGTAATGGTCTGGGTGTAGAGGAAGTCACCCAAGATGAATCAATGAATTAAAGACATGACCCACTGCTGTGACCTGGTGAAACATTATACTGCAGTGATCCACCCCACAGCTCGCCCTAAGTACCTTTAGGGCACGTTCCTAGTTCATATTTACCGCAATCATCATTTCCTTCACCTGCCATGCACTCCTTTGACTGTATGCAGCATTTGGATGTGCTCTCTGGGAACTAGATGAATGCCAGGCATGGTGCCCAACCTGCCACAGGTGGTCAACTTCTGCTGCGTGGTCTTTAGCCATGAGCAGGCAATGTTGGCTGCAGGGCCTAACCTTTAGCCAAATCTGCAGCATCTGTCTGTGCATCCTACCAATGCTATTTATCCACATCAACCTTTTTTGTAAAAATCATAAGTATCCTGAAAATTGCAACTGTATAGTGCTAAGATGTGTAAAGAGGTGGGTGGATGAGGGAAAAAACCTGCGGGTTAGAGGTGATGGGTGAAAAGTGACAAATGCAAGTAAAGATGATGTGGATAGTGGGAGAAGGGGATGGCTGGAGAGTTGAAGCAAACATGATGTGCAGAGTAAGTAAACAAGACAAGAGACTTTACTGGTATGGAAAGCAGGTGAAACACACAATAGATGAGCTGGCATTAAATTGAGGAAGGACAGTGAGAAATTATGTTTACAATGTATTTTGCTATTTTCTGTACTGTGTTCAGCGACAACATGTTTCCCTTTGGATACTTCCAAGACTGATCGATATTGCAGATCTGCTAAAAAAGAAAACTGTGGAGTTTAGAGAATGCAGACCCTGGTAGCAGTTGTGGGACGCACAGGGTGCTGGGTGTAAGCAGTACATAAAGGTTATGCATAAACATGAGAAAAGTGATCAGAGTTGGTCACCTTGGTGACAGGACTGCCATTTGTTAGATCTTATTATTATTATTATTATGCGTTCTTATATAGCGCTCGATTACCCATAGGCATCTCGGCGCTTGCCTTGGGAACCCGTCCTGGCTTCCCCCAAGGTGAAAGCCAGGCATCCTGCCGCAGGGGGGGGCCATAGTGGAGATTAAGCAGGCTAATGCCCAGAGCTGCAGAGTGTGAACCCATGATTCGAGTTGGCACCGAAACGAGAATTATCGAGTCCGTGGATATTTGGGCTCAAGACCCTGCCGCGTCGGGAATTGAACCCTGGTCCCGGGTCTGACCTCTGCTTCAGGGTCTGCCTCCTCTAACCAGTGAGCCACACTTCTCCACTGGCATGCAAAATAGTACTCTATTAGTGGAAGAACTCCATAGACGTCTCCTTCAGAATGTGGCAGGATTGGTTGTCCTTCCTCAGAGAGGCAGACAACATCTCCCTTAATTCCTCTCCCTGGCGCGCTTCACATAGGAAACTATGGAGGTCCCTTGAGGCCTTTTCTTTCACCGTGATACCCATCTCTCTGCATTCCATCACATAAACACCGTACCTAGAGTCCCCGAACTCTATAAGAAGCCCTCCCACTTGCTCCCCCATCACCAGAGATCATTTCTTATAGGATTGTTTCACGGTTTCCTAGAATGTATTATAGATAACTTGCTACGTCCTCTATTGTACACCTGTAATATAATTTGATCATAGATCGAAAGTAGTCTGTGACATTCATAGTCCACCTATACCGCTCTAATATAACTGCATTTCCTACTGCAATGCACTCAGATTACTTGATGTCCTTTTTCTTATTTTGTAATTTTTTCCCTTGTTTTTATCATTTCAGTATTATTGTTATTTGTGTTATTATTACTGTGATTTCATTTATTATTGTTCCTTTCTTGAAAAATCAATAAAAACAACTTGAATTAAAAAAAGAATGACATATGTTATGCTTGTGGGTGTCAGGGCGCCCGCCCTGGATATTCTGGACGCTGTATCGGAAGGCTATGCGATTCTTAGGGTGGACTGGTCTGGCCAGAGGGGAGGGGGGGGGCTTGCTGTGATTTTCAGGAGAGATGTTCAGCTTAAATTTGATAAACTCACACTTTTTAGCTGCAAAGCAGCTTCTTTTAGCCTGAATAGCACTAGCTCTAAATCTGTTTCTGGGCTTCTTATTTATAGACCTCCAGGTCCGGGGAGAACCTTTATTGATGAGCTTCTGGAAATACTACCCCTACATGCCCTCTGCTACTCTAACTTTCTCCTATTGTGGGATTTTAATCTGTATTTAGAAAATAAAGGCTGTAATGAATCGGCTGAGTTTTCACTAGGACTTCAGCTCTGGGCCTTAACCAACTGGTCCATACTTCCACACACAATAGAGGTCATACGTTAGATAATATTTTCACAAATTGCTCAGAGACAGTAGATGTTTCGCCGGTCCCTGTAGCCTGGTCAGACCCCTACCTATTGCCTTTTAGTATACTGACACCAGGTCAGGCCCTCCACTCACAGGGTAGTTGTTCCAAACTCATATTGGTCCGGAAATGGGTCACTAACCCAGGATGCCTTCGAAGAGGCACTGGCTGGCAGTCCTCCTGAGTTAGGGGACAACGTCCAGAGAGCTGATAACTTAATATCAAGTTGGATGATGGAGGCTGTGGACTCCCTGATACCACTGAAACAATGCAAAAGTGGGCATATATCTGCCTCTGTGAAGTGGTTCTCAGGAGAACTGGGGCAAATTAAATCCAGCTGTAAGCACCTTGAGCGCCAGTGGAGGAAGAGCTATCGGGATGAAAATAGAAATATTTAGAGGCTCTGAAGCTCTACCATCGCCAGATCCATGGGCGTAGGAAGTGTGGTGGACGCGGGAGATATATCCCCCCAGGTTTTGGAGTGGGGGGGACATGGGGGACAAGGGTGGGGGACGAGGAAACAAAATAATTTGCCCTCTCCCTTTCGAGATTAGCAGGGCCATTAGCGCGCAAAATCGGTTCCTATATTGGTCCTGCATTTGCCGTGTGACCATCCTCCAGTCACAGGGGCCACCTGCCCTTTGTTATGCTTCACCCCTCCACAAAAATAGCCAATGTCTATGGACAAGGCTTGGTCACTCTGACGGGCAGAGAAGGAAAAAAGACACTGTGAAATGGATCCAAAAAAAGAACGGAACACTTTGGCTGGAAATGTTGTCGTTTTCTGTCCTTATTCTATTCCAAAGTGCAACCTCCACACCAAGAGAAAAAAAAGGATCAAAGACGAAAAAGAAATAACTAAATAAAGCAATACACAGTGCTTGCAGACAGGCCAGATTGGTGTTATTCACACCCACACACATTAGCGCCACTTTACATAGTTTGCCAGTGAAGTGTTACTCTCTTTTTATCTTCTTTCTTTGAATAACATTGTTTTCCCAGGGCGGGGAAGGGCACCATTCCTAGAGGGACTGCAATACCTGGTTGATGGGTGAATAGAAAACGTTTAATGTGATCCTTCTCAACTGTTTTAATTATTTTAGCTTATAAAATGTGTACAGCGGCTGTGTGTTCAGGGATGTGGTCTTTTTAAACCAAACTCCTTATGTTTTGTAAGGATATATGCAATGGACATTGGAACTAGTCCCTTCGGGCCCTGTAGTCATGTCATGAACTTTTGAGGCAAAAGCACTACTGATTTTCTGAATAATGAGTGTAAAAGCGTTAAGGTAACCATGTTGTTCCTGCTTAGATTTCACATGCTTTACTTATCCTTGCATTCCCTATGAGTGTTTGCTTTTTTTAAGATGTTATTACTTTTTTGATTCAGGCAGGATATTACTCTTGTCCAGTACATCATTTGAATTGAGTCGTGGTACAATTGGGTTGTAGCTGAAGGCAGTGCAAGTTTCTCTCAGTGGGGTAGCATGATGTTCAGTGAGGGAGAGGATGTGGCACTCTGGCCAGAGCTGCCAAATTTGGAACTGGAGGACCAGGTTCAGCCTTCATGACCAGTCCACCAGAACACTCTCCTGACGGAACACATTCCCATGCTACACCTTAGGCCCGGACAGACCTTAGAAGCCCTGGTGGCTTAGCACCAGTAGGTGGAACCTGCAGTGACAAATGTGGGCTAACCTTGAAGGCCTGTCCACCACAATCCATACTGAAGTTCACCTCCAGTTTTGCGGGTGGGCATTTGAAGCAGCTCACCCTAGAGCGATAGTGACTCTGTCACTACGGTCACAAGACGCTTGAGGCCAGTCCACCTCACCCATTGGTATCCCCATTGGCCTATTTCAGCAGTAGTAGAGCAATTCACTGGGGATCGGCAAGCCAGGATTTGCACACACTCGAAACTAAGATTGCAAACTTCACAGTTTCTCTGCTTCATGCATAAATATAAAATGCCAGCATTTGTCAAGCGCCAGCTACCTCCGACAGAGGTGTCCCGGCACTGGGGGCCGTCAGGAAGATTAGGCAAGCTATAGCCCAGAGTCACATGGGGCTGGGCTAACCTGCCACCGGAGCCGGGGATCAAACCATGAACCCTGTGGCCCGGAGTCAGGCTGCGCCACACCTCTTCCACCACATAAGCACTTTAAACATCTGCTGCCTGCTCTGGGGCCACTGGAATTATGCAGCAATGGAGGACAAAATTATGTCACAGTGTTGACTAAAATGTGCAGCAAAAAAAAGACTGCAGCATAATGCGGTACATTTTATGAAACTTTATTATTTTGACATTCTTATATATACTAACAGCCTCTGCAAAGATTTTACCTCATTAATACCTGTGTAATATACAAATGCAGCAGTGACAAAGGTGACCAACAAACCTTTGCAAAGGGCCCTCCATTTCGCAGCAACATAAGTCACAACTTTTTTGTAATTTTTGATCCGTTTGAGCTACAAACAATTATTTTGTTGAAATCGTAATATTATGCAGCAGATGATGTATTATGCGCAAATATGGTACAGCCATAAATAAGTGGAAAACATCTGTAAACTAGAATATTTTGCCATTTATGTTTGAGATGCTCTTGTGGAAAAAGGGATAAGTGCAGATGACAGAAACTGCATGGCTCGGAGACAGATCGCTTGTGATTCCACTTTTAAGCATATTTGTTATATTCTGTGATCGGAAGCATATCCCACTTTGTTAATGTATTTTAATGTCAATAACTCATTTTAAACCTTAAATAACCATGTGTATTGGTTGAATTAAATAATGTTATATTCTGTAACTGGTTAGTGAATTGCCACACAAATACTAAAAATAGGAAAGTTTTGCTCTTTCTGGCCACACCTCTGACTGTGCCCACAGACCCAAATCTCAGGTTATTCTCGGCCTTTGATTCTCCGCCCACAGTTTTCCTACTTTTTTTCCCCACTTCGACCACTGCTTCCTGTTTATTGTATTTTGAATGTCTAGGGCTCATGAACTGAATTATTATCGTAGCCTGACTGTAGTGTAAATCACAACAGTTGCAGTTCACAGTTGATTCAGGTGAGAGCTGGGGCTTGAAATTCGGAATCACAGACTGCATAGAGCACTTTCCCTGTGCCTTCTTACTTCAATATAGAAGCCTAGTAAAGGTACCAGATGACATTGTTCTATGTTAGGATTTTAACTTATAAACTGTAAGTAACAAAAGAATCTCTCAGACAAAAGCAGTAACCCACTGACCTATTTCTTATCTCTTATAATCTTTATTTCGATACAAGGTATCATAAAAGATCCATTTAAAACTTTTCATACATTAAAAAAGCAAAAGTAAAAAGATGTCAACAATTCTACATTAATACAACTACCATGGGTAGATAACCACAAGGCTTCATGAGCATGGATTGGGGCATTAATCATTACTAAAACCATATAAATAATTTAAAAAGGCATATCAATATATATTTACAATTGGGTTTCCATTGAACTAGTATTCGTCATTTTTCACAAATTACAGGTTATTGAGTGAATTTTTTCAATTTTTTTAACCTTGCTATTTCAATTTTTACCATTTATGCCCCTGTAAGTTATACATTACATATCAGTTCTCCGTGCATTCCTAGAACTTCTCACCAACCTTAATCCTAATGTAATCTACGGCCAGCAAAAACCGGCTAATTCCGAAGACAATAACCTGGCGAGTATCAGTTTTGAAAACCCTTTCGGCTTCTCTATATGATTTCAAGCCCATGTTTATGCAGAGAGGTTTAATCCATCTCTCCCTGGCAATCGAATAAGCCTGGCAAAAAAATAAAACATGCATAGGGTCTTCCTTAGCTTCCCCTGTACACAGCATGCATAAATCGTTACAGAAGTTATCCCACCTTTTTGTGCTTGATTTTAACATCGGAACTCCATATCTGTACTTAAAGTACAGTGACTTTGCCACTGGTGGATTCACTTCATCCAGAAAAGATTCAAAGCAAGGACTATCCTTAAACAAAAGAAATTCGATAGTCAAGGATCCTTTATCTCCTCCATTCGAACTATTCCGATCCATGAAGGCCCAAAAGGATGCCTTTAATATCTTTTTCGAATCTGAAGTTAATGACAAAGGGCTACTCCAAAAATGGGCTAAGCCAATCTTCTTAAACCAGGTACCCACGTGTTTAAACCATGTAATGGAGTTATTTTCTTCCAAATCCTTAATCTCTGTTAATGCCGCCCTATAATCCAGTAACTCAGGCGTTATCCAGAGCCTAATCAACAACATCAGTGGTCTAATGATTACCTGGTAATCTGTACGCTTGATATCAAGATCAAGTATTAACGGAATTAACGGAAGTACGTACAGGAATTTTTAGCAAAGCTCTTAAAAATTTATTCTCATTAACCTCAAATGACCTTTTACTCGATGGGCCCCATATTTCGGCACCATAAAGTGCTGCCGATTGGGCCTTCGATCGGAAAATCTCCAGTGCTGGAGTTATAGCTTTGTTATGACTATTCCGATGTCTTTTCAGGATTGGTAGTGTGTTTTGAGTTAGTAGCAACTTACTTTTATCTATTTGTGTTTTCCATGTTGTTTTTGAGTCTAGTGAAACTCCCAAATAATTAAAACTTTCGACATATTCCAGTTTTTGTCCATTAAGAACCACATTTTCTCTAAACCACTTATGGGAATTTATTGCCATATATTTTGTCTTACTGGTGTTTATCTCTAAGCCTTTTTTACTGCAATATGTTTGGAAAGTGTTAAGCAAGGTTTGAAGGCCATTAGGTGTTTGCGAAATAAGGATAGTATCATCCGCAAATAAAAGGGCCGGTATTCGCTCATCCCCAATTTGGGGGAATAATTATTGCAACCTTGTAAAAAGCAAGGAATATCGTTAACATATAGTGAAAACAATGTTGGTGCCAGGACACATCCTTGGCGAACCCCCCTTTCTATTGGAATAGAACTAGTTAGTTCGCCCCCTGGACCCCATCTCACCTTGGCATAGTTGTTTTGATGTAATCTCACAATTGGTTCCAATAGGTTTGCCGATAGACCTTGGTTATTGAGCGTTTCCCTTAATAAGTGTCTGGGGATGAGATCAAACGCCGCCCTTAAGTCGACGAATGCCACATATAGATGGCCTTTCCTCAAATTCACATATTTCCAACACATGCTGCAAAACCTAAACACCTGGTCTATCGTACTTGTTTTAGCTCTAAATCCCGCCTGGAATTTGGAAAGGATTGCCCATTCATCAATCCAGTAATTGATACGGTTTAAAATATGCCTTGAATTTTTTTTTTGTAAAACATCAATTAAACTAATTGGGCGGGGGTTCAAAGGTTCGTTTCTATCGCCCTTCTTAAAAAATACAAATAATTTCTGCCCCCCTCCATGTCTCCGGTATCTCGGCTCCATCGGCTATAGAGTTGCACAGATAGTTGATATAAGGACCCCAAACTCCGATATCATGTTTGTATAGATCCCCAGGGATCTTATCTAAGCCTGGGGCTTTGCTGGTTTTGACTGCGTTAATAGCCAAATTAGTTTCCTGTAAATCAAATTCTAATTTTTCTTCATTACGGTTAATAAAAAACCCATCCTTTGTGGAAACTCCATTCCCAGGAGCAGCATAAAGATTTGTGAAGTGCTCTATCCAGGTAGTTTCATCAAGGTAGATTTCTCTAGAGCCCCTTTCATTTCCATTCCCATTTGCAACAATTTTCCAAACGGCCGTTTGGTCCCTACTCGGTGCTGCTGTCAGTAGATCTAGCCAAATCTTGCCATCCCAATCTGATTTGGCATTCTCTAGGACTTTCTTGTAGTTTTGTCTCGCACCCTTAACTATCGAACTATTATTGTTTTTAATTGCAAAAACTAACTCCGTTTTAGTGCCCAACAGTCTTTATTATACCAGGGTTTTCCCATTGGTTTTTCTTTATTATTTGCGCCTTTGTTTCTAGGTTTTTTTGTTACCAATGGTACCAATGCTTTAAAAAAGCCCCTATGTAGTTCTAAAAATAAATGGTTGTCTATTTCCATGGTGATATAGTCAGTAAAGATGGTTGCCAGGGTGCTATAAACACTCGCTAGCTTTTTGCCGTTCTCGAGCATATGCGCTCATTTAACGGAGCGGCGATTATTACTGACTATAATATTATCCATATGATTAAGAATAATACCTCTAGTCTCAACTGAACTGGTCAACAAGCTACTATCTATGGTTATTGCGAGGGGACGATGATCGCTCTCCACCCGTGGCACTATTTTAAGATCTATAGTATAATTCCACAGATCAAATGATAGAATAAAGTAATCTAAGTTACTCTTAGTGGTGTTTCTAAAGAAAGTTGGTTCTTTCAACATGTCTGAGGGAAGGCGACCGTTACACGCCCTCAAGCCACGATTCACTGTTAATCGCATTATTTATTGTGCTAGAGCAGTACATGGGACCGAATTACAATTGGATAAAATCGGAATCTTATTTGCCAGGTCTTCATCTTCTAAAATTGTTTCGAGCCCCGTGATGGGTTCATAGTTACAATTGAGATCTCCACCAATTAATATACTAGCATTAGTATCTACTGAGCTAAGAATAGAGTCCAATTTATCCATTGTTAAAGACTCTCTTGATGCCAGTCCTGGTCGATTATAGATGTTATATATGTGTAAAACCCTTTTATCCTTTGTCACTATTTGGATACCCAATATATCTAAAGAATCTATCTCTAGTTGGGTTACACTAATATCAAGGGTTACCTTAACCCAAATAAGTAGTCCACCATAGGCTCTTCATCTTATAGACGGTACCGCTAGTATATTAAAACTTTTGTATCCCACTCTATGTATAATCTCTGTTGCCCATGTTTCCTGCAACATGCAGATGTCACTACTTTCAATAAAGTCGTTCCACTCCGGGTTTCTAATATTCTTTTTAAGACCCGCGATATTCCATGAGACAATATTTAGATCAGGGCTAGCTTTATGGATAGTGTTAGATATATGGACTTTTCCTTGCTACTGTATTAATACAAATTGGGGGCAATATCTCAACCTTGCTCGCCTGGCTCCTGATTTTTCCAACCAATTCTATACTTGACCTTTCCAGTTCCTGAGTTAACACAATGGGTACATTTGTTGGGGGTTGGCAGGTACAGTCAATCCACTTCTTCCAGCAAGGATAGCTCGTGAAATCTGTTAGAGGTTTCCGGCAACATAAAATTTGCTTGATTTTTTAACACTTTAAATCCCACGGGTTTGTAAAAATGGCCCAGTGGTACAGCACAGATGGTGGTTTCCCGGGTTGGCATTTCCTCGTGTGCTTTCAGTAGTGTATGGACTGTGTGGGGGTATCTAAAATTTACAACAATGCAGTCTCCCTGTATGTCTTTGGGAGAATCACCCACCCACCCTACCCTACGCACCATCAAGATTTCATTCGCTTTATTTGGATTAAACTTTTTGTATTTAACAAGCCAATCTACAACTTTATTATTTAAGTTATGCCAGGATTCTCTTTGGTCCCTTTTCAACGCAGGGACCCCCGCTAGAACTATGACATAAGGACAAGCGGCTGGGGGTACGTTCAGATTATCTAAGTTAGGGATTAAATCTGACCCCTTTGGGCTATGCTGTACTTCCCTGCTACTAGTACGTCCTACACCAGGAGGAGTATTGCGTGGCCTGACAATAACATTCTCCCTTTGTTTATTTACCATTATAAGCTCATTTGTCCTTGTATTCTCTATTACCCTTAATGTCTCATTTGCCCCTGTAGCGTCTGCGCTATTCCTAGGCCGGACAATATTTGATGCTCCTACGCCTATTGGGTATTGGATTTCCGGTGCTTTGTTCCCGCATTCACAGCCCCTTTCATCTCTTATGAGCAATTTTAGATCCGCTATTAGGCTTCCTCCTTCCTTAGCTACTCTAATTCCTTCTTCAATACTACTACCCAGACTACGACTTGCTTCATTTAACTGAGCAATCTTATCATCCATAGCTTTTAATTTGTCATCTATACGCTCATTTATTTTTGTCTGGATAGAGTATAAAGCAGTCTTAAAGATATCTGCCACAGTTTGTTCTAGTGCTCCTATTACCTCATTTTCTTTATCTAATCTAGGACAATCATTGGCATCAGTTTGTATCCCCATTGTTTTGGATCTATTGCCTTTATTGTCTGGTATGGTTGAATTTCCATTACATCCATTGCCTCTCCCCCCTGTCTTCCCTTTTTTTGGTGTGGCTTTTTTCCCCTTCTGGTATTTATCGTTCCTCTCCTCATTCAATGTTCCTGCTGCCCCCACTGCTTTTTGTACCCGAAGTCTACTTGAAATCCCAGGGCTTGACTGTGCACTAACATCAAGGGCTTCTGTTGGATCTATTAATTGAACGCCCAAGACAGGTTGAACAATAACACTATCAAGCCGGTTATCTGTTCCTGGGTTTGTAAGCACTACTTTTGTTGGGGACTGGGCTGTGGTCGCTGTGTAAGTGGGCAATTTGGAAGGGTCCAACGAAAGTCTTCTCTGGGCAAGTTCAATCTCGTAACATAATACGGATTCGGCTCTGGTTAAAAAGTCGTCCAGTGTCCCTGCCGTTCCCTTCCTTTTGCTCATTGTCAAGGTAGACATTTCAAAGGGGAACCTCTGGACCACTAAGGATCAGTCAAATGACCAATGGCTCAGCGTTATCGGACTATACTATATCACATACACAAAAATTATCAAACAAACGTGATACATATATTTTAAAGAAAATGAGTTAACTTCCCATTAATACTTAATGATTCTGTTGTAAGCTATCGCCTTATATCTATCCACAGAGTCCACATAGTCCACAGTGACCCCGACCAAGCTAATCAGTAAAGGGATTCCAGGATAGGCACTATATATTTTTTGAAAAGCCAGAGTTTCTAGTATATCTTCCTTTTGGACAAATTGTGGTCTCATTGGGCAGTACTACCTAACAGCACAATATCGTTAGTTGGGAAAACAGTACCTTTTTTCCAAGGTGTAGAGCCAAGAGAAAGGGCCCGGCCTTACCTCTTCCGGCCTTAGACGGCCTTAGACGGTCCCGCCCTTGTCCCGGGCTTCTCCCAGCGCCGCCCGCGCGCGTCCCGCGTTGCGTGGGGGAAGGCGGCGCTTTAAGCGAGATGGCAGCGCCTCCCCCTGCAGCAACAGCAGGTCTCAATTGGGCCTCAGATGCACCCTGGGACCACGAGTCCCACCAGGGCAAGGACACGCAGAAGTCCGCAGCGGCGTCTCCACCCGCGAAGAACACACACAGCAGGTCAATAGCAACCTCCAAAGTGGCAGCAAGCAAAAAAGGGCCCTGAACTATTTACATTATATGTACTTTGTGACCTGCATGGTGCACGTTCTTTGCAGTTGGCATACTAACCCACTGTGGCTAACTTACTATGAGTCAAAACTTCCACTACACAAACCTCCGATCTCTCTCCATGAAGAACATTAACCACAGGAGTTGTCTTGACATTTTTATTGTTGCCTGAAAATTGCTGGACAGCAGGAATGCAGAAGCAGGTACTTTTCAAACCATTATGCAGTTGCACACACCACGCCCCCAACTGAAGTCCGCGACCTTTGTTTGCTTGGTACATGGAGAAGCAAAATTCATGTGCATTTTTTCAGATATGGTCTAATTACTATGAATGTAAATAACAATAAAACATACTTGCAAACGGTGACTACATGCCTGCTTTTCTCAATATTTCACTTAAAAACTGTGCAATTATATTTGTTTAACAGGTTTATGGTCTCACACAACAGGGGATTTGTATAGGGTCACTGGAAAGTCCACAAGGTTGTCCCTGTCCCCCCAGAATTTTAGTGTCTCCTACGCCCCTGGCCAGATCAGGAGAGTGTAGAGGGAATACTATACAGGTAGTGAAACAACTATCCTCTCTGGAACGGGTGACAGCTGCGCTCCCTGCTTCTATGGATTATTGTAATAAGGTTGCTGACTATTTCATTGATAAGATTGATAAGTTATATGCCACCTTTCCAGAAGGCAGTAGGAGGCATGTTCCTGTGCCTAGTATGGAGGCACCGTGGACCGAGGACAAGTTTGCCCTCTGTCCTCTGGTGGAAAACGAGGTTCTTAGGCTGATGGAGGCTGTGAAATCTGGGTCACCTATGGACCCGGCCCGTCCAAAATTTCTGCAACTAGGGAAGAAAATGATTCCCCCTGCTCTCACCTCGTTACTGAACCTGTCCTTTAGCATGGGGCAGGTTCCCAGTACTTGGAAACATGCCATGTTGGTCCCACTGTTGAAAAAACCTTCACTGGACCCCGCTCTTCCTGAAAACTTAAGACCCATATCTCTACTTCCCTATGTAGCAAAAATCGCAGAGAAACATCTGAATGACCAACTCTCGAGGTTTTTGGAAGAGAGGCGGGTTCTGCACGATACCCAGTCCAGCGTCAGGCCTGGGCATAGTACAGAGTCCGCTCTCCTCCTGGCAGCCGAAGTGTTGAGGATTGTGAATGATGAAGATAGGACCACTGCCTTGATTCTGTTAGACCTAAGTGCTGCGTTCGACACTGTGTCCCACGGCCTCCTACTTGAGAGGTTATGGGAAGTCGGGGTTGGAGGTGTCACATGGATCTGGTTGAAGAACTTTCTGGAGAATAGATCCTTTCAGGTCCTGCAACACCCTTTTAGCTCCAGAGTCTGTCCTTTGAACCAGGGGGTGCCGCAGGGATCAGCTCTCAGCCCCACCCTGTTTAATATTTATATGTGCCCACTTGCAAATATTATTTTGAGACATGGAATTAAACTGGTGTCATGCGCTGATGACACTCAGCTGGTTGTGACCCTCGAAAAAAAGGAATCTGGTAGGGCCGCCGATTTCAAAACCTGCTGGGGGAGCTTATGGACTGGATGAGACTAAGTTGCCTCCAGCTAAATGCAGGGAAGACAGAGGTGATGGTTGTTCGAAAACAGCCCTCTCTCTGGTCGCAGCATTGGTGGCCGGAGGAACGAGGACCTAGTCCAGTACTGAAAGCCAAGGTGAAAAATTTGAAAGCGTTCAATGAAAATCTCTCCTTCTCTGAGCAAATTTATGCTGTTGCCGGTACATGGTTTGGCATTCTTAAAATGCTGTTTAAGATTCTGGACCTCCTCCCCATGGATTCTAAAATAACTATTGTACAGGCTTCGGTCACGTCTCGCCTGGATTATTGCAATGTTCTGTATCTAGGGGTGACTGCAAAAATCTTGCAACATCTTGCAGAAGGTCCAAAATGCAGCACCCCGGCTTATCTTGAACATCCCGATGAGGGCCTCGGTTGGAGAAGCTTTGAAGGAACTGCATTGGCTCCCAATTCAGGCCAGAGTCACCTTTAAGGCCTTATGCTTCAGTCATAGGATCCTCAGGAAAAGGGGGCCGCGTTTCTTACTCTCCCTCCTGAAGGTCTACCAGCCCACCCGCGATTTGAGATCATTCGGTAGTGCTAGAATGACTGTGCCCAGGGTGCGGAAGGCTCGGGTTGGCGGGAGAGCCTTTGGTTTCCTGGCAGTCAAGGCTTGGAATGAGCTCCATGTGGATTTGAGGACATGTGAGTCGGAGTCTCTGTTCCGCAAGAAAATGAAAACCTGGCTCTTCCGTCACACTTCGGGTGGTCTAAAGTAATTGTGTAGAGGTCTGCGTAGGAAGTTGGCTGGCACGGGAGGGCTGCTGGGTTACATCTATGTCATAGCACGGGGGCACTCCGTTTGGAGTAACCATAGCGCTTTACAAGCTTCCTAATAATAATAATGTTGAGGGTACAGGAGTATGTGCAGTGCAGTTTATACACACCTCCCCGGTTTTTTGTAATCCACTTATGGGTGGTGGTGGTGGTCCAATAATAATTTTGACCTCTCCTCTTGCCTATGTGATTTGTATTAAGGTACTCTTTTGTTGTTTTGTAGTATGTGCAGATGACACATGGGTATCAGGAAGACTGTATTGACATAGGTAATCACCTGTGATGCCATCTGTTTGTTAGTGTTAACACCATTAAAGGCTGCTGTGAGTTTCTAGGATTAAGGATCATAATTTGATGTTTTAAAGAACCACTCTTGTTTTCTGCAAAAAAAATTAGAATCATGTATCATTTTGAGAGCGGAGCAGGTCTCATTTTAGAGTCCTTTGAATGACTCAGTATTGGGATATCTGTGTTGGGTGAAGTCAGTAAGGGCTATGGAAACCCTACAGATGCCTCAGTATTGGAATATCATTGAGAAATCTTTTTTTCTTTTTGGTGAAGCAGTCCATGAGAAGGGATATGCTCCGCAGCTGACTCCCTCATGTACTTCTCTTCCCTCTTCCGCTGAGCTCTGTGCTTCTCATTTTCTGCTCCATGATGCGCTTGCCCTAGTGTGCTTCTGGCCTTCAGCTCCAGATGTTTCTCTTACCTGTGTGCCTCTTTTCCACTGCTGCTCCACCCCATGTCATGTACTTCTCCTGCTCCCTTCACCTTCCTTCTCCCCACCTGCACCCTATGTGTACCTTCCTCCATCACCCTATGGGTTGCTCCTTCCTCCCCCACCCTACTTTGTTGTTGCTTTCCCCGCCCACTACTTTAAAATGAAAGTAAATGTTTTCATACAACTTCTTTTCTTTTTATTGACCGATCCAACTGAGATGTGTAAATATAAAGAAAAAAGCACCTGTGTTGTTTAGTAGGCTCGCATAAGTGGAGTGTGCACCTATAAAATGACGCTCATAGACCTTGTCCTCCTCTTTAGTCCTATTGCACGACATCGCTAAAAACCATTGGCAAAACCAACAGGTCCATAAGGCAGATCTATTGGCTTTGCCAATGCTTCTTACTTCAGTGACTGTAACCTGCGGAACGTCTTTCCACCTTGGCTGCCTGCTTGACCTCTGGTGCAGCGCCGTCTACTGACAGCTGCTTCCTTCGTTGCCTCCAACAAGGGGGTGCGGCTTCTGATCGGAATGTTCTGCAGTCGCGCGCGCTCCCTCGTTTCGTTTCAAGAGCTGCGACGTGACCTTTTCTGCACGTGGAGCACGTTGTCGCCTCCCTAGGCAACCGCTTCCTTCGACTTTACTGGCCTTCTTTTTCTGTTTCTTGCCGTTTGTTTTCCATGAATTTTTACTTGTCCGGCCTGTGCTGCCGGATTTCTTAAAGAAAAAGTGACTTTGAAAAAAAAGGTAGATTTTGGCTTCCTCGAGGAGACACACATTTTCTGATAATTAAAAGAACCCCCTCCAACGTAGTTTATCTCATTGCTCCCGATCTTTAGAGGTTAGGTTACGTTAAGAGTAACTGATAAGATGTGGAACAGCAGCGCTAAAACGGGTAAAACAAGAAGTGAAGGGTCTTGAACTAGAACAGCCATGAGACGTCACAGGATGTTACATCACATGGTGTAGGTCTAGAGAGAAAAGGCCACGTGGAACCCGCCTGACCCGGAAGGCGTTATGAGAAATAACGGCCACGACATAAGTGAGTGACTGTAATAAAGAAGCTACCCCACTGAAATGATGCGAGGACGCAGTTATAAGTTGCTAATTATTTATTCTCCCGGAGCGCCGGGAACAAGTGACTGCCTCGGAGCCGTCCGGCGCCTTACAAGATGGCCGCCTTCCGGTTCCTGCAAGGGAGCTTCCTGTTCCGGTAGGAACATAAACAACTAGACCGATACCACAGTGACCTCTGTGCACTGAAACCAACCAGTTTTTTTAACCTCAGTAACAGGTCTCCTCATCAACAGGCATGCCTTTACGCTGCAGTGGTAACAGTTAGAAGCTCGAACAGCAGCTCCGACTTGAGAACATTTACGATTTTGTACACTTGTTGGCACTTCTCTTCTTGCTCAGGAAAGTGAGTTTCACTTCTGAGAAGGTTGAAACTGCAGCTTCCTCAAAAGCAGTAGGACGACTGTTGGCTGGTGTTGTGCAGCATCTAAGCAGTGTTGCCAAGTTGCCAAGCCTCTGTGAATATTTTTATTTTATTTTAGGTTTCTTCAATGCCGTGGAGCAAAGGCTTATTCTGCACCTATCAAAGGGTTTGGCACGGAAAAAGTAGAGTTTTGTGCTCATAGTCACGTGCCACACTCAAATTGGATTAAGAAAAAGATACTATTTGTGTGATATGGACAATTAGCCTGCATTTTTTTAAACACCTTATCTCTCGATTCAACCTCATTTGGAGTGTGTCACCTCCTTGGTCTTAACTTCACCCTCTAAACTAGCAACAACAAAAAACTATGGCCCTCAATGGGATCACCAGCCCTGAAAATGTTCCTACCCCTAACAAATGTTTTCCTCTCCATTGATTTCAATGGGAGCACCCTCCAGACCCACTTGATCTCTCTCTCCTTGGAGACTCAAAACATTGACAAGTATAAAGCAATGGAAGGTTCTACTTAAACTAGCTTGGCATGCAATATCATAATGCTGCATTTTAACTGGCTGCCCGTCACCAGTAGGTTCTAGGGACCTTCACAATGGCAAAACAACAGTACCAACTACTTCACTAAACACTCGTATTGAGGACTTTTATTGTGAGTGCTTGTTTTATTGGTTGCAAATACCTAGGGTTGTTTGGGTCACAAAGGAAGGTTCACTCGTGGGGGTCGTAGATGCAGTATCATAAGTTCACACACTGATTGGGTATTGGTTAGACCTGTGCTCTTCTAAAGTGGCACAAACCTACCTCTTGCTGGACCGGGAGGTGTTTGAGGGAAGAGTAATCGATGTTACAAATCTTTTCGCCACGGCATTGGTGGAACTAGCTATAAATCAGATGAAGAGTCATGTCTCAGCCCAGGGGCCTGCTGCTTGTTGTGGTTTGCTGGCTGTGCACTGCTAATCTCTGTCTCCTGAGTGTTGTGGGCTTCTACGATGATTAGACAATGGGATCTACTATTTAAACTTTAGTCCAATGAGTCAAGGTCAGAATATGTTCAACCCAGGTTCTGTTTATTGTTAGCCTTGGTGCCTTGTAACGCAAGTAAACCAATAGTTGCCTCCACCTCAGCAAGCGTGTCAGATATTTCCAGCTTAGGTATAGAGACAGGGGAGTCTACTGCTAGTACATCAGGCACCAATTTGCTCCTTACAAATCCTAGCTCCTGTTTTTTATTGGCACTACAATTATACAGGAAAGGCACATGACTAGATTACAACAAACAAAAACCATAGCAACCAGAAAGGGAGGGAAGAACAACAGATACAAACGTAAGGAAAGGAGTTGCCATAAGGCCCCCCTCTTGCAACCTCAAGAGTTGAGTGCATCTTCCCACATTTCTGAAAATATGGTGGCCGCAAAGTAAACCAGTAATGATAATGTGTCTGTTATTATTTGTCTAACTATGCATTGTCTGCATAGGAAAACAATGTACTTGTAAAGGTTTGGGGTTCTGCCCAACCTCCTCTCCGGGTTTTGTGCAACTACATATAGACGAATACAGATTTACACGTCGTCAGAAATAGATAAAAAAAATCTTTGAGGAAAAACCAAAGTATAATGTACCCTCCCTGCTTTCTACACCTGAATGTAATAAGACTGTTAAAGATATTCAAGATTTACACATACCGCCTTTGACTAGCACAGACGGCTTCTACTTTTATGGTTGGTTGTACACAGGAACGTTTGTTTCAAACCTTCTTTACTTTTGATCACTGTAATCTTTGATTTGGAAAACAATCACACACTATGGTGTCATACCTACAGGTATGTCTTAAGGGATTTTGGGACTTCCCTTCTTTTCTTCCTTCGTCCTACATTCTTTATGCTCAACAAATATGTCTGTTCCTGCCCCATGACACAGATTTTTGTGTATATGGATGGTTTCTGACTGCCAGTTACTATATTATTAAAATGTTGCAGCCTTGAAGCAGTCACTCGATTGACGAAACACGAGTTGACAGTACCTTCTTATGTCACTTTGTCACATGAAGATCTCTAACAATAAACAGAACCTGGATTGAACATTTCCTGACATTGACTCATTGGACTAAAGTTTAAACATCAGATCACATTCACGAGTGCTGTGATATCCTTTGTATACATGTTATGAGCGGTGGCCTTTTGGACCCATCGCCCTCTTTTGACACCATTGGTAGGAGGGTGTCTGATATTAATTAGCAAACACAAGGAGATGATGGACGGAGCGCTGAAACTTTTCAGACACTCATCCCCAGTAACAGATCTGGGTTGAATCCATCATCGTTCTTTAGCACACTTCGCCACCCCAGTTCACCCCCAGCTATATGCAAATCAGTCTTGACCCTGTGCCTCATTGGAACAGTCCGGCACGAACTGCCAAGCCAGGTTTTCCCTGGACCGGAAACAAGCATCCTGGGACCGGTTTTGAGGTAACACCCCCCATCAGCTAGGCCAGCTTAAAACCAGTGGCAAAGTGAGCAAGGGACCCATGTCTTGGCATACCCTGCCAATTTAGGGAGAACAAAGCAAACACATGGAGATGATGGACGGAGCACTGAAACTTTTCAGACACTCACCCACACTCACAGCAGTCCGCTGACAGTGGCAATTAAGAAAGCCATGGGAGATAAAGAGTTTAAAATGACTTTAATCATACCGTACCTGAGTATTTTGTGTGTCTGCTTATGTCTGTGTGTTTGTCTGCATGTGTATGCCTGTTTTTTTGTGAGAGAAAAGCTAGAGAAAGAGGGAGAGAATCGAGACACTCTCAGGATTTATTTTAAAGAAAATGTTTGGTGCTTTGTGTGTGCATGTCTGTTAGGTGACAAAGGTTCATAAATAACGTAAAAGAGAGGTTTGCTGGGTGTGCGAGTGAAAGGCTGCATGGGTGTGCAAGTGAAAGGCTGCATGGATGGATGGGTGAGTGTAAGGGTGGATCTATAGATGGATGGATTTATGAAAGGATGGATGAGTGAAAGAATGGATGGATGAGTGAAAGAATGGATGGATGAGTGAAAGAGAGGGTGGATGGATAAAAGGGCAGATGGGTGGTAAGTGAAAGAAGGAGGGAGGATGAATAGAAGTGTGGATGGATGAGTGAAAGGGAGGACGGGTCACGGGTGGAATTAAAGGGTGGATGGATTGAGGGAGTGAAAAGGTTAATGGATGAATGGGCGAAAGGATTGATGGATGAGTGAAAGAGTGGATAACAAGATGGATGGATGCATGGATGGATTGATGGATGGATGGGTGAAAAGATGGATGGATTGATGGGTTTGGAGATGGATGGAAAGGTTTGGATATGGAAGGGTGGACAGACGGAATGGGGAAAAACTGAATCTAAGACAAAATGTAAAGGTAAGTGGTGGACATCAGCAGGTAAATAGTAGGATGAAAGGATGAATGGATAGATTGATGGAAGAGGCAAGATATCTCTTCTGGGGAGGGTTGTGATGATGTGCTTCATTTGATTGGGTCCATAAGAGCTTTGTTTGAAGTGGGGGTATTTTAACTTTCTGACTACTCCCTGTTCAAATATCTATTGTATTGTGTCAAACAACAGCAATTAACAGAATGACTTTAAGAAGGTGCAACTATCACAAAATAAGGAAATGTTAACATATCATTGCATTTGGCTTTCATTTTGTTTCATGAATTAACCTGTTTTGTTTATATAAACACCTTTCGCATGTGTTTTGGTATGTGCTGCAGCTATAATAGAAGTCATTAAGTAACATGTCTTTCTCTTAGCACCGCCCCTAGCCCCACCAACTCACCACACCTCTAGCTAATGAGTACCTGCGCTTATTTTTTCTCATTTAAAGCACTGGAAGAGAGTAACCAGCCATGATTATGGTGGCGTAGGGACATGATGTGAGCAGAGAGGACGGTGTTGGTGTGTTTTCCGTGCATCTCTGACTAGTTTGATTTGTGTTTCCTCCCTGCGTTGTTGCTAGGCCAGTTCCTGGAGACATGCAAGATTCAAGGGCAATGAGGACATGCTCGTGACAGTATTGCGATTGTCCTTGGAAGCACCAACGTATGATAAAAATGCAAACTCACTTAACTGCCAAGTACTTCCCTTTTAAGCTTTGACTTTCAGGGGTAGTGAGACTGAAAAGTGAAGTCTTATACTTTGAGGAAGATGTGGTCCAAGCTGGAAGTCAGATGGCACATGAACCACTCACTATAAATACATTTAGTGGGTAGTGTTTACCTTTTTTTATGTGCTTAGTGACTGACAGTCATGTAATCCTACTTCTCTAAGCTCTTTATACTGTTTGTGCATCCTCGACATTCTAGCTCCTTCTCAGCTTGTTCTTCGCTCATTCACAGCACGGATGCAAGTGCTGAGGGAAATGAACACTCTAGCCAAGGAGCATTTTGTTTTATCTCAGTATGTTTTTTTTTTGTTTAGGAATTTTTTTTATTTATCATTGAAAGATAATACAAAAGACATGTCATCAGTAGTGGAAAAAATACATAAGCATAAGTATTCCATGACATGCGTAAAGATAAAGAAATGCAGAAGTAAGAGGTAAAAAGAGAGAGAGGTTAGGTAAAGTTAAGGAAAAAGAGAAAGAAAAGAGAAAAGGAAAGAAGGGAGGAAAAGATTAGAAGAAAGAGAAAATAGGAACATACTACGTGGGATTAGTAGTAAGAAATGGAGTGGGAGATTTGGAAGAAAGATAAGTGGTGAAAGGAAGCCATAGTAGATCAGATTTAATTTTCAGGGGGACAGAGGTGGAAGATGCAATAGAAATTCTATGCTCATCACAGATAAAATTCCACCAGGTGTGCATAGAGAGCTTAGAAGTATCTTTCCAACATAATAAAATAACTTTAAATGCAAGAGCAATAAACAGGTCCAATAACTTAGCAGAAGAAGATACAACAGTAATATCATCAGATAGAGAACCTAAAAAAACATTCAAAAAGGATAATGGGGCGGAGCAGGAGAACATTGGCATGCAGATATTCCAAATTTCATTCCTAAATGGTAAAACATAAGAACATTCATATAATAGATGTATAAGAGTCCCAGTTTCCTTCATGCATGACCAACATAAGGAAGAGGAAGTTTAGGAAAATTTATGGATACTAATCGGGGTGAGAACAACTCTATGATAAATAAAGAATAAAGATTGGGTAATACGTGCAGCAGGAGATACTTTAGAAAGTTTGGACCATATACGATCCCACAATACAACAGGCAGGGAGACATCAAGATCAGTCTCCAAAGCAGTCTCAACATTTGATTTAGAACGTCCTGAAACATTAGATAACAAAATTGAATAAACAAGAGCAGCTTTTGGTTGCTGAGTAGAAAATAAGGAATATAGAGGAGTGGTAGGAATAAAAGAGGGAAAAGAATCAGGCAGGGAGAGGGAAGACAAATGTAACTGAATGGCAGACGTTAAAATAGTATATTCATTAAGAAAGGATAAAGGCAAATGAAATAAATTCTGAATTACTGAGAAGGAAAGGAGAGATGAACCATCAAAAAACTGATGTACAAAGCACATATCCTTCTCCTTCCAGTGTTTAAAGTAAAATGATTTGCCTTTATATCTAAGAAATTTGTTGTACCACACAATGGAGGATAAAAAACATTGAAGAGGAGATAAAGTAGAAGAGAAAACAGTATGTAATAAAAATTGGGAGTACTTCAAAATGGGATGTTTGGATAGAAAAGAACAATTCGACATAAACACAGTATGTTGGAATGAGAAGTCTTTCAAAAGGGAGCGCTCCAGAAGAACCCATTTAGGGACAGGGTTATCTATGAAGTCATAAGCCAAGGAAAAAGATTGTTTAATCAAAAAGGCAGAGTGGTATGTTTTAAAATCAGGAAATCGAACGCCACCCTCAGGTTGGATCTAATTAACTTGTGCAATGCAATTCGAGGGTGTTTATTGTTCCACAAGAATTTAGTACAAATAGTATTAATACGTGAAAAATAGGATTTGGGAATTTTAAAAGGGAGCATGGAAACAGTATAAAGAACATGTGGAGTAATCATCATTTTAATGGTATCTAATCTACCCCACCAAGAAAGGAATAAGGGGGACCATATTGGAAGAAGGGATTGAATTTTGGTAATGAGTGAGTCAAAAGTCAATTTAAGGGTGGTCGTTAATGATGAGGAAAACCATATACCCAGGTATTTGATTTTGGAGGGGCCCCATGTAAAATCCGTATTGTTAAACATATATTGGAAACAGATCGAATTGAGGGGTAGAACTTCTGTTTTAGATAAATTTAGTTTATAACCTGATATAGAGGAATACAAACGCACCTCATTCAAAAAGTGTGGCAGGGAAGATTCAGGATTAGACATGTATATCAGGACATCATCTGCATAAGCAGAGAGTTTAGTTTCAGTAGAAGAAAGTTTAAGGCCAGTAATATTAGGATTAAAGCGAATGCATTCTAAAAAAGGTTCGAACAGAGAATAAATAATAAGGGGGAAAGGGGACAGCCTTGTCTCGAGCCTCTAGACAATGAAAAAAACCTAGAAAATTGGCTGTTAACAAAAATACTAGCACGGGGAGAGGAGTAAAGGAGTTTGACCAGGGATATGAAGGAAGGGCCAAAACCAAACCATTTGAGGGTATGGAACATGAATTGCCAATTTATACGGTCAAAAGCTTTTTCAGCATCTAAGGACAGTGCCGCTAATGGGACTTTAACGTTTTTACTGCAGGAAATGACATTGGAAAATAGACGGGCATTGTCAGCAGCAAGTCTTCCCTTCACAAATCCTACTTGGTCAGTATTAATTAAACGGGGAATAATAGAATCAAGACGAGAAGTGAGGATTTTAACAAACATTTTACAGTCGTAATTAATTAAAGATATGGGGCGAAAATTTTTACATTGTGAATGATCTTTGTCTGGTTTGGGAATAATTACAATTAGAGCGTCCAAAAAGGACCAAGAAGCCTTGGCTTCTGAAATAAAGGAGTTGAATAATTGAAGGAGTTTCGGTGCAAAAAAAGAGGAAAAAGAGGAGTAAAATTCAACAGGTAAACCGTCTGGACCGGGGGCCTTAAACTTTTTGAGAGAATTAATGGCATTCGTAATTTCCTGAAGAGTGATGTCTCGTTCCAGGTGGGCAAAGTCCACCGGAAGAGAAGGAGGGGGAGAGAGGCCTTCAAAAAATGACATTAAGTTCGTTTCAGAGGGGTGAGTGTCATCAGTATATAATGCTTGGTAGTAATTATGAAACACCTCAGCAATATCCTCATCAGAGTTAACCAATTGATTTGTGGAGTCGTTAAAAATGGGACCAATAGTTTTGCGTTCGGATTTGACTTTTAAATAATTCGCCAACATTTTGCCTGCTTTATTTTGACCCCCATGAAATTTAGATTTGATTTTAAGAAGGGTGTTACAAGCTTCAGTGGTGATAAGTTTATTAAGATCTGATTTGGCCGAAATTAATTCCTGAAGGGCAGAGGGGGATTTGGAGGAAAAATAGGAATGTTCAAGGCGTTTAATGACCTGGAGCTGGGCTTCGTACTTTTGTCTATTAAGTTTCTTCTTTTTGGAAACGTAAGATATAGTGAATGCACGGAAAGCAGCCTTAAAAGCATCCCAATTATTGGAAATTGAGGTGTCAGAGGGGTTGTTGAAGAAGAAAAACTCAGTGAAAAACTCCAAACTCTCTTTCATAAAACAGGTATCAGACAAAAGAAAGGAATTAAATTTCCAACGACTAAATTTAGAAGAAATAAGGGAAAGATCCAGGGTAGTATAAACAGAAGCATGGTCAGAAATGAATATAGAACCAATAACAGATTTCTGAATGGAGGGCAAAAGAGACTTACTGACCATAATATAATCAATTCTCGAGCGTGTATGATGTAGATTGGAAAAAAAAGTATATTCTAGCAAATCCGAATTACACATTTTCCAAGAATCATATAAAGGACGAGAGGCAATGGCAGATTGAAAACTCTTATGAGATTTATCGGGTTGAAAGTTACTAGAGGATAATCTATCTGAAAAGGGGTCTAACCACTGGTTAAAATCACCTGCTATGACAAAGTCAGGACAATCTATGGACGAAATCAGGACTTTGATGTCCTTCCAAAATTTTGGATCAGGGCGTACTGGACCATAGAGATTGAGTAATACCAACGTCTTGTTATGAATAACAACCTTAGCCATTGCCCAACGTCCTTCATCATCATTATGAGAAGAAATAATCTGAACATTTAAAGATTTATGAAACAAAATAGCAACCCCTCCCTTTTTATTAACAGCAGGGGAGAACACAACTTGGCCCACCCATTGCTTCTTCAGCTTAATGGATTCAACATCTGTACAATGCGTTTCCTGAAGAAAAACAACCTGTGAATTAAATTTAGATAAATGAGACAATACCTTTTGATGCTTGACAGGGTGACCAAGACCTCGCACGTTCCAAGAAACGAAGTTACACATGATGGTGGGTGGGGAGAATGGGCAACAAATGGAGCAGACACACGGCAAGGAGAAAACTACAAAGGGGAAGACAAATAATACATGAGTGGTTGATAAGGAGAACTCCCAGGAGAATCACATTACTGAGACCAAACAAACCAATAATCATAAGAAGTAATGACAAAAAAAACAAAAATAGAAGTGGAGACCGCTTAGGAATAGAATGGAACTGAAAAATGGAGAAGAAGAGTAGAGGCAAAAAGAAAGGAGGAAAAAAGAAGAAGAAGGAAAGAGAGAAAGAGACAAGGAAAAAAGGAAAAAGAGTGGACAGATCAAGGCATAAAAGCATGATCGGAGAAAAAGAGAGTAACCAAAACATAGAAGGCAAGGTTACACCAGAGAAAGGACGAACCCCATGAGCTACCAAAAGGAGGACAAATATAGAATACACAGAAATAAGAGGGTTAGAGCAGAACCTCAAGAAGAGGAGGAAAACAAAGAAAAGGATCAAAAGAGGTCAAAAAAGAAAATAAGAAGAGTTACAGCGAAGAATGCAAAAAAAGAAAGACATTAGATATTAGTGTCCATATTGGAAGGAGAAACACTCTGAAGATAAGCATGGAGCTTCTGCGGATCATCGAAGGATCTGGTACGGCCATTATGTGTGATCTTGCAAAAGCAGGGATGAAGAATTCCATATTGAATGTTCAGTTGTCTCATTAGAGGACGGAGATTCAAGAATTCTTTGCGGCGGGCATTGGTAGCAGATGAAAGATCTTGCGAGATAAAAATGTTATGCCCAGACCATTGGAGACGGCGTTTAATCCTGGCGGCTTTTAGAACAGACATCAATTCTGTAAATTCAAGGAAAAGCATAATGATGCCACGAGGTTTGGTAGAGTTGGAATTGAGACGACCAAGACGATGGGCTCTTTGGATATTTAGAGGGTGTGATGATGGTTGAAGGTCCAAGAGTTCTTGTAGAAATTTTTGTATGAAAGACACCATGTCAGAACCCTCCAAATTTTCCGGAACACCATAAACGCGTAGATTGTTTCTACGATTGCGATTTTCCAAATCCTCTGTGTGGAGCTTTACCTTGTGGATCTCTTGCTCCAATAATGGGATTTTAGATGAAACGTCTTGAATATCGCTCACACGCTGTTCCAAATTTAAAACCTTGCTTTCCATGGCAACCCATCGTTCCTCAATCTGTTGAAGCTTCGCATTAGTAGCAATCATGAAAGGTTGGAGACCACGCACGTCCTCAAGAATAGTATCCAGGACAGGATTAGAGGATGACTTAATGGGAGAAAGCGGGTCATTTTTAGGCCTCTTGTGTTTGGTGCCAGTCTGTGAGAATTTTGGAGGAATAGAGTCATTCGCCATGATGATGAAATCCTATTAGTGAGTGCTCCAGAGGGAAGGAGGTAAAAGGTAAGCACTACTGAAGGCAGCAGGAACTTATGTAGGTGAAGAAACTGCACTGGCTCAGAGATGTTAGAGTAGTAATAGAGGCATACAAAAGCAGCGAGATGCGGCAACAAAAAAGAGCAGGCAAAGGAATGCACGTCACTGAAGAGCTTATTCTCTCACGTTAGTGAGAATGGCGAAAAGACCTGTTACAATGGTGTGAGAAAAACCCAGAAATGCTATAGGAAGCATCTGTAAAAGCCAGCACATATAAGATGAAATACAATGTGGAAGCGCTATCACTTCACAACTCTTAGAGCCATGAAAAAGGAAGAATAGAGGCGACGATAATGCAAATCCAAAGAGTCTAAAATGGCGGCCTTTGGATCCTCACAGAACGGATGTAGAGCATTACCAATGCAGGAGCAATGGGTCAAAGGAGATAAAAAAACAAGAGAGCATGACACATGGTGAGAATATTTCCAGACATGACCACCAATGAATGAGCGAGTGAGGAGAAACTGTAGCCAAAGAGGAAAAGAGAGCACGACAAAATCGGCACCTTTAAAATGGCGACTGGGTTTCTTCACAGGAGATCAGTTGAAGGCAGTAAGAGCAGAAAAATGAGAAGCAAGTGTCAGAGAGCTTCAGGAGATTTGCAGAAGAAGGAAATAATATGCCCAGGCGACACCTTCAGAGTTCGACAACATTACTGAAGTAGAGCAGCTTGTGAGACTCGGTGCAGAGGTGCGTGTGAAAGAACGGCATACAAAATGGCGGCCACCCCTGTAACGGGAGAAGTAGAATTTACCGGAAAAAATATCTGCCGGTCTGCCGCATGTAGACGCCGCACAGCTGCATCCTTGTATTGCAGGCACCTTCCGCTGATACTGCAGCCCAAACAGCCGTTCAAAAAACGGCGAGATAGGCTCTCACCGCATCCGTGTTAATTGTCCGTAGCGGAGCTCACGGAGAAGCCGTCCTGTCTCGATGGCGCGCAAGCCACCTTATCTCAGTATGTTAGTCTCAGTTTACTCTGCTCTCCGTTGTGCACACTTTGGCTCTGTCGGATGGAGTAAAGCGAAGGAAAGTGCAACGGGCAAAGATTGGCCCAGGGTCTCAAAGGTCTTCCGGACATGACATCAGTGGCAGAGTGATGGCGTCACAGCGCGGGAGCCAGGTGCTGATTGGACCACCGACAGTGGCTGCTGTCTCAGCGGTAGCGGCTCATTGTGGCAGCTGAAGGCAGGGCAGGGCCAAGGAGCGCGGCAGGCATTGCCCCAGGCGGGAAACCAGGCGCAGATTGGCCAGAACAGAGTTGCACTGGAATTAGGGGTGGTGGAGGTGCTGCAGAACCCCTAGATAACCCAGAGGAAGTTTGCATTGAAGTTCGCATACTCTACAGGTCAAACTGAGCTAATGAAAAATTCTACTAAGACCATATTTCAGGTAGTGAAACAACTATCCTCTCTGAAACGTGTGACAGCTGTACTCCCTGCTTCTAGGGATTATTGTAATAAGGTTGCTGACTATTTCATTGATAAGATTGATAAGTTATATACCACCTGCTACCACCATTGCCCTCTGTCCTCTGGTGGAAAACGAGGTTCTTGGGCTGATGGAGGCTGTGAAATCTGGGTCACCTATGGACCCGGCCCCTCGAAAATTTCTGCAACTAGGGAAGAAAATGATTGCCCCTGCTCTCACCTCGTTACTGAACCTGTCCTTTAGCATGGGGCAGGTTCCCAGTAATTGGAAACATGCAATGGTGGTCCCAGTGTTGAAGAAATCTTCACTGGACCCCGCTCTTCCTGAAAACTTAAGACCCATATCTCTACTTCCCTATGTAGCAAAAACCGCAGAGAAACATCTCAATGACCAACTCTCGAGTATTTTTTGGAAGAGAGGCGGGTTCTGCACGATACCCAGTCCAGCGTCAGGCCTGGGCATAGTACGGAGTCCGCTCTTCTCCTGGCAGCCGAAGTGTTGAGGATTGCGGCTGATGAAGGTAGGACCACTGCCTCGATTCTGTTAGACCTAAGTGCTGCGTTCGACACTGTGTCCCACGACCTCCTACTTGAGAGGTTACGGGAAGTCGGGGTCGGGGTCGGAGGTGTCACGTGGATCTGGTTGAAGAACTTTCTGGAGAATAGATCCTTTCAGGTCCTGCAACACCCTTTTAGCTCCAGAGTCTGTCCTTTGAACCAGGGGGTGCCGCAGGGATCAGCTCTCAGCCCCACCCTGTTTAATATTTATATGCACCCACTTGCAAATATTATTTTGAGACATGGAATTAAGCTGGTGTCATTACGCTGATGACACTCAGCTGGTTGTGACCCTCGAACAAAAAGAATCTGGCAGGGCTGCCGATTTCAGAACCTGCCTGGGGGAGCTTATGGACTGGATGAGACTAAGTTGCCTCCAGCTAAATGCAGGGAAGACAGAGGTGATGGTTGTTCGAAAACAGCCCTCTCTCTGGTCGCAGCATTGGTGGCCGGAGGAATGAGGACCTAGTCCAGTACTGAAAGCTAAGGTGAAAAAATTGAAAGTGTGGTTCAATGAAAATCTCTCCTCTGGGCAAATTTCTGCTGTTGCCGGTACATGGTTTGGCATTCTTAAAATGCTGTTTAAGATTCTGGGCCTCCTCCCCCTATATGCTAAAAGAACTATTGTACAGGCTTTGGTCACGTCTCGCCTGGATTATTGCAATGTTCTGTATCTAGGGGTGACTGCAAAAAACTTGGAACATCTTGCAGAAGGTCCAAAATGCAGCAGCCCGGCTTATCTTGAACATCCCAACGAGGGCCTCGGTTGGAGAAGCTTTGAAGGAACTGCATTGGCTCCCAATTCAGGCCAGAGTCACCTTTAAGGCCTTATGCTTCAGTCATAGGATCCTCAGGAAAAGGGGGCCGCGTGTCTTACTCCCCCTCCTGAAGGTCTACCAGCCCACCCGCGATTTGAGATCATTCGGTAGTGCTAGAATGACTGTGCCCAGGGTGCGGAAGGCTCGGGTTGACGGGAGAGCCTTTGGTTTCCTGGCAGCCAAGGCTTGGAATGAGCTCCCTGATTTGAGGACATCTGAGTCGGAGTCTCTGTTCCGCAAGAAACTGAAAACCTGGCTCTTCCATCACCCTTCGGGAGGTCTAAAGTTATTGTGTAGAGGTCTGCGTAGGAAGTTGGTTGGCACGGGAGGGCTGCTGGGTTACATCTATGTCATAGCACGGGGGCACTCCGTTTGGAGTAACCATAGCGCTTTACAAGCTTCCTAATAATAATAATGTTGAGGGTACAGGAGTATGTGCAGATGACACATGGGTATCAGGAAGACTGTATTGACATAGGTAGTCACCTGTGATGCCATCTGTTTGTTAGTGTTAACACCATTAAAGGCTGCTGTGAGTTTCTAGGATTGAGGATCATAATTTGATGTTTTACAGAACCACTCTCGTTTTCTGCTCAAAAAATGAGAATCATGTATCATTTTGAGAGCTCAGGCTGTCTTAGTACTGGCAGAGAGGAGCAGGTCTCATTTGAGAGTCCTTTGAATGACTCAGTATTGGGATATCTGTGTTGGTTGAAGTCAGTAAGGGCTATGGAAACCCTACAGGTGCCTCAGTATTGGGATATCATTGAAAAATCTTTTTTTCTTTTTGGTGAAGCAGTCCATGAGAAGGGATATGCTCCGCAGCTGACTCCCTCATGTACTTCTCTTCCCTCTTCCGCTGAGCTCTGTGTTCCTCCCTTTCCCCTCCATGATGCGCTTGCCCTAGTGTGCTTCTGGCCTTCAGCTCCAGATTTTTCTCTTACCTGTGTGCCTCTCTTTTCCACTGCTGCTCCACCCCATGTCGTGTACTTCTCCTGCTCCCTCCATCTTCCTTCACCCCACCTGCACCCTATGTGTACGTTCCTCCCTCACCCTATGTGTTGCTTCTTCCTCCCCCACCCTACTTTTTTGTTGCTTTCCCCACCCACTACCTTAAAATGAAAGTAAATGTTTTCATACAACTTCTTTTCTTTTTATTGACCGATCCAACTGAGATGTGTAAATATAAAGAAAAAAGCACCTGCGTTGTTTAGTAGGCTTGCATAAGTGGAGCGTGCACCTATAAAATGACGCTCATAGACCTCGTCCTCCTCTTTAGTCCTATTGCACGACATCGCTAAAAACCATTGGCAAAACAAATAGGTTCATAAGGCGAGATCTATTGGCTTTGCCAATGCTTGTTCCTTCAGTGACTATAACCTGCAGAACGTCTTTCCACCTTGGCTGCCTGCTTGACCTCTGGTGCAGCGCCGTCTACTGACAGCAGCTTCCTTCGTTGCCTCCAACATGGGGGTGTGGCTTCTGATCGGAATGTTCTGCAGTCGCTCGTTTCGTTTCAAGAGCAACGACGTGACCTTTTCTGCACGTGGTGTCACATTGTCGCCTCCCCAGGCAACCGCTTCCTTCGACTTTACTGGCCTATGTTGTATCTTGAATCTTCCTGCTGCTCAGCTAGAATGTCTGTGTTGTGGAATGTTGGATGGTTAGAATGCTTGTGCTTTGTGAATGTCAGTTGGGTGAAGGCTGAGCAGCAGGACAGCTGCTCCTGATGGGGTTTTCTTATCTTTACTCTTAACAACATATCTTAAATAAAGTATCTTAAATAATCCATCCTAAAATATCCATCTTCCTTTGGATTACATCATTTGGCGACGAGCGTATACTTAGACTTTGGTGAGCGAACTCCAACTGTCAACTGCTGTGTTCTTCATACTCGGAGAGATCCTTTCACTGGGAAATCGTCTTTGGTCTGATGATGTGTCAGAATTTTCGGGGCTCATGGTAGACAAGCTGCGTGTCCTACGTCACACGCTTACCTCTGTTCCTCCCGTTACCTAGCTAGCGAAGTCTGACAAGCTGCGTGTCCTGCGTCACACGCTTCCCTCTGTTCCTCCCGTTGCCTAGCTGGCGAAGTCTGACAAGCTGCGTGTCCTACGTCACACGTTTTCCTTTGTTCCTCCCGTTGCTTAGCTGCCGATGTCTGCTTAGTTACTAGCTTTTGGCCCGTGATTAGGTTTCAGCACGTTTTCGCGCATGTCGACAAGCGCATGACAAGCCTGCCCTGCCAGCGTGAGGACAATGACGAACACACTTATGCTCCTGAACTCGTGAGAGGCACAAACTATTTAGCGACGTGTTTGTCGTGTGAGCAATCGGAACAGTAACAGTACTTATTTTAAAGTTTAAGAACCCGGAAGATAAGCAAAAAGGACAGATCCTTCAGTGAAAATTGATCTTTGAGCCAAGAAAGAGTTTTAACAGTCTTAAAGTCAAAGTGATGGAAGCAGATCTGTGAACCCAGAGGACGCTGTGACAGTACGAAACTCAAGGTGTTGAAAAGGGTTTGAAAAACCACGTTCGTGGGAAATGTCCCAGAACTTGAAATGCAACGATGAACACCAAAAATGAAGTCGATGAGCCTACCTTGGGGACAAGACTCTCAAGACTTGATCAATACTGGTTCTAGGACGACTAAAACGTTATTTATGAGTGGTTCATTGTTTGTAAAGTTTGGTTGTTGAAGACAATTGTCCAGTAACTTTGTACACGACAAGTGTTGTGTGTGAGTTGTGCCTAGTTGTTTGGCAACTTGTTAGCTTGTGTATAAGGAAGTTCTGTTATATATAGTCACCCCTTAGTTGTGTTGTTTGTGCACAATGGTTAATGGCGTATGGATGAGTTACGTAAGTGCTCGTTCTGGTGTATGATTGAGTTATGTAAGTGCTCGATCTGGAGTATGAATGAGTTATGTAAGTGCTCGTTCTGATGTATGATTGAGTTATGTAAGTGCTCGATCTGGTGTATGAAAGAGTTATGTGAATACTCGTTCTGGTGTATGATTGAGTTATGTAAGTGCTCGATCTGGTGTATGAATGAGTTATGTAAGTGCTCGTTCTGATGTATGGTTGAGTTATGTAAGTGCTCGATCTGGTGTATGAATGAGTCATGTGAGTGCTCGTTCTGGTATATGAATGAGTTATGTAAGTGCTCGTTCTGGTGTATGATTGAGTTATGTAAGTGCTCGGTCTGATGTATGAATGAGTTATGTAAGAGTTAATTTATTTGTCTGTAGCGTACACGTTGATTCCTGTTATTTTTAGTGTTATGGTTTGTTCCTGTGGGTGCTGCTTCTTGTTATGGTCTGGCCAACTGGTATGATTTGTGGCGTTTGGGTTTGATAGTGTATGATGAAGGATAATACTTTATTTCAGGGACCTATGTGACGTTCTGCTCAGACTGTGGTGTGTGAGATGAGATGTTATTTAGCGTCTCGGGTTGTTTTTTATTTATTTATTAGTTTGATGAATCGTGGTATAGCGATTCAGGATGTATATTCTTTGTAGTTGGTGAGTTATAGTATAGTGTGTCATGTGAGGTGAATAGAATAATATTACATTCATTGCATATTCATTATTAGTGCATTGTTTTAAGTTTGTGACTATGTTTACTTTACATGTGGTCATTATCTTAATCATTTCGATAATGCGCTGCGAGGCCTCAGGGCAGTTATGCGCTATACAAATGCAATTTTTCATTTCATTTCATCTGTTATATTTCACAATGCAATTCTTCCCATAACGAAGGGAGATATGTTGTATCTTGAATCTTCCTGCTGCTCAGCTAGAATGTCTGTGTTGTGGAATGTTGGATGGTTAGAATGCTTGTGCTTTGTGAATGTCAGTTGGGTGAAGGCCGAGCAGCAGGACAGCTGCTCCTGATGGGGTTTTCTTATCTTTTATCTTAACAACATATCTTAAATAAAGTATCTTAAATAATCCATCCTAAAATATCCATCTTCCTTTGGATTACATCAGCCTACCTTTTCTGTTTTTCTTGCCGTTTGTTTTCCATGAATTTTTACTTGTCCGGCCGGTGCTGCCGGATTTCTTAAAGAAAAAGTGACTTTGAAAAACAGGTAGATTTTGGCTTCCTCGAGGAGACACACATTTTCTGATAATTAAAAGAACCCCCTCCAACGTAGTTTATCTCATTGCTCCCGATCTTTAGAGGTTACGTTAAGAGTAACTGATAAGATGTGGAACAGCAGCGCTAAAAAAACGGGTAAAACAAGAAGTGAAGGGACTTGAACTAGAATAGCCATGAGACGTCACAGGATGTTACATCACATGGTGTAGGTCTAGAGAGAAAAGGCCACGTGGAACCCGCCTGACCCGGAAGGCGTTATGAGAAATAACTGCCACGACATAAGTGAGTGACCTCTGTGCACTGAGACCAGTTTTAACCTCAGTAACAGGTCTACTCATCAACAGGCATGACTTTACGCTGCAGTGATAACAGTAAGAAGCTCGAACAGCAGCTCCGGCTTGAGAACATTTACGATTATGTACACTTGTTGGCACTTCTCTTCTTGCTCAGGAAAGTGAGTTTCACTTCTGAGAAGGTTGAAACTGCAGCGCTTCCTCAAAAGCAGTAGGACGACTGTTGGCTGGTGTTGAGCAGCATCTCAGCAGTGTTGCCAAGTATGAGAGAGGATATGTTCCCAAGCCTCCGTGGAATGTTTTTTTTTATTTTTTAGGTTTCTTCAATGCCGTGGAGCAAAGGCTTATTCTGCACCTATCAAAGGGTTTGGCACGGAAAAAAGTAGAGTTTTGTGCTCATAGTCACGTGCCACACTCAAATTGGATTAAGAAAAAAGATACTATTTGTGTGAGATGGACAAGTAGTCTGCATTTTTTTTAAACACCTTATCTCTCAATTCACCCTCATTTGGAGTGTGTCACCCCCCTCGGTCTAAACTTCACCCTCTAAACTAGCAACAAAAAATAACCTATGGCCCACAATGGGATCACCAGCCCTGAAAATCTTCCTACCCCTAACAAATGTTTTCCTCTCCATTGATTTCAATGGGAGCACCCTCCAGACCCACTTGATCTCTCTCTCCTTGGAGACTCAAAACATTGACAAGTATAAAGCAATGGAAGGTACTACTTAAACTAGCTTGGCATGCAATATCATAATGCTGCATTTTAACTGGCTGCCGGTCACCAGTAGGTTCTTGTGATCTTCACAATGGCAAAACAACAGAACTAACTACTTCACTAAACACTCGTATTGAGGACTTCTATTGTGAGTGCTTGTTTTATTGGTTGCAAATACCTGGGGTTGTTTGGGTCACAAAGGAAGGTTCACTCGTGGGGGTCGTTGATGCAGTATCATAAGTTCTCACACTGATTGGGTATTGGTTAGACCTGTGCTCTTCTAAAGTGGCACAAACCTACCTCTTGCTGGACCGGGAGGTGTTTGAGGGAAGAGTAATCGATGTTACAAATCTTCTCGCCACAGCATTGGTGGAACTAGCTATAAATCAGCTGAAGAGTCATGTCTCAGCCCAGGGGCCTGCTGCTTGTTGTGGTTTGCTGGCTGTGCACTGTTAATCTCTGTCTCCTTAGTGTTGTGGGCTTCTACGATGATTAGACAATGTGATCTACTATTTAAACTTTAGTCCAATGAGTCAAGGTCAGAAAATGTTCAACCCAGGTTCTGTTTATTGTTAGCCTTGGTGCCTTGTGACGCAAGTAAACCATTAGTTGCCTCCACCTCAGCAAGCGTGTCAGATATTTCCAGCTTAGGTATAGAGACAGGGGAGTCTTCTGCTAGTACATCAGGCACCAATTTGCTCCTTACAAATCCTAGCTCCTGTTTTTTATTGGCACTACAAATATACAGGAAAGGCACATGACTAGATTACAACAAACAAAAACCATAGCAACCAGAAAGGAGGGAAGAACAACAGATACAAACGTAAGGAATGGGGTTGCCATAAGGTCCCCCTCTTGCAACCTCAAGAGTTGAGTGCATCTTCCCACATTTCTGAAAATATGGTGGCCGCAAAGTAAACCAGTAATGATAATGTGTCTGTTATTATTTGTCTAACTATGCATGGTCTGTAGAGAAAAACAATGTACTTGTAAAGGTTTGGGGTTCTGCCCAACCTCCTCTCCAGATTTTGTGCAACTACATATAGACGAATACAGATTTACACGTCGTCAGAAATAGATAAAAAATCTTTGAGGAAAAACTGAAGTATAATGTACCCTCGCTGCTTTCTACACCTGAATGTAATAAGACTGTTTAAGATATTGAAGATTTACACATACCGCCTTTGACTAGCACAGACGGCTTCTACTTTTATGGTTGGTTATAAACAGGAACGTTTGTTTCAAACCTTCTTTACTTTTGATCACTGTAATCTTTGATTTGGAAAACAATCACACACTATGGTGTCATACCTACAGGTATGTCTTAAGGGATTTTGGGACTTCCCTTCTTTTCTTCCTTCGTCCTACATTCTTTATGCTCAACGAATATGTCTGTTCCTGCCCCATGACACAGATTTTTGTGTATATGGATAGTTTCTGACTGCCTGTTACTATATTATTAAAATGTTGCAGCCTTGAAGCAGTCACTCGATTGACGAAACATGGGTTGACTGTACCTTCTTATGTCACTTTGTCACATGAAGATCTCTAACAATAAACAGAACCTGGATTGAACGTTTCCTGACATTGACTCATTGGACTAAAGTTTAAACATCAGATCACATTCACGAGTGCTGTGATATCCTTTGTATACATGTTATGAGCGGTGGCCTTTTGGACCCATTGCCCTCTTTTGACACCATTGGTAGGAGGGTGTCTGATATTAATTAGCAAACACAAGGAGATGATGGACGGATCACTGAAACTTTTCAGACACTCATCCCCAGTAATAGATCTGGGTTGAATCCATCATCGTTCTTTAGCACACTTCGTCACCCCAGTTCAGCCCCAGCTTTATGCAAATCAGTCTTGACCCTGTGCCTCATTGGAACAGTCCAGCACGAACTGCCAAGCCAGGTGTTCCCTGGACCGGAAACAAGCATCCTGGGACCGGTTTTGAGGTAACACCCCTCATCAGCTAGGCCAGCTTAAAACCAGTGGCAAAGTGAGCAAGGGACCCACGTCTTGGCATACCCTGCCAACTTAGGGAGAACAAAGCAAACACATGGAGATGATGGACGGAGCACTGAAACTTTTCAGACACTCACCCACACTCACAGATCTGGGTTGAATCCATCATCGTTCTATATTTCGTCACCCAAGTTCACCTCGAGCAATATGCAAATCATTCTTGACTCTGTGCCTCTTGGGAACAGTCCAGCCCGAACTGCCAAGCCAGGCCTTCTCTTGACCAGAAATAAGAATCTTGAGACCGGTTTCAGGGTAACACCCCTCATCAGCCAGGCTAGCTTGAATCCAGAGGCAAAGTGAGCAAGGGACCAACGTCTGGGCATTCCCTGCCAACTTAGGGCGAACAAAGCAAACACCGTGAGATCATGGATGGAGCGCTGAAACTTTTCAGACACTCAACCCCAGTCACAGATCTGGGATGACTACATCATCGTTCTTTAGCTCTTAGCTTTTAGAACTGTTTATTTTGGCTTTCATGAACATCAGCTTACCCAATCAATACTTCTGAAAACTAACATAGGAAGAGTTTGAAAAGCAGGAAGATGATGGTTTCCCTGGGGAGGCGCCACTTCTGTGGCAATTGAAAGAACACCCCTGATACTGCTTGGTATAATCCCTTCTTCAAAGGTTCAGGACTGAATGGCAAGGAGGGAACATCAGTACTGAGGTGACAGTAAGGAAGGGAAGAGAGCAGTGCTTTAAATGGGCCAGTACTCACCGGTACTGAGTACCGACACTTCTTAGTTTTTATCTCTCTGAGTACTGGCACTTCTCTACTGCCAAGGAGAGTATCGGCACTCATGAAAAGGTAGGCTTATTGGCTATGAGTTTTGGTGAGCCCGAGTGGAACCAGTCTCTGGCAGCTAAGGCCCCGCTTCTGTAGCCCTGATCTGAGCGCCAGCTGAACTATTATGAAAGAGCAGGGTCCATTCAGGCCCAGTGCTGTCAATCACATTCACACTATTGGGTACATTTGTGCAAACACAGGAATCAAAGCAGTCCGCTGACAGTGGCAATTAAGAAAGCCGTGGGAGATAAAGAGTTTAAAATTACTTTAATCATACCTGAGTATTTTGTGTGTCTGCTTATGTCTGTGTGTTTGTCTGCATGTGTATGCCTGTTTTTTTGTGAGAGAAAAGCTAGAGAAAGAGGGAGAGAATCGAGACACTCTCAGGATTTATTTTAAAGAAAATATTTGGTGCTTTGTGTATGCATGTCTGTTAGGTGACAAAGGTTCATAAATAACGTAAAAGAGGTTTGGTGGGTGTGTGAGTAAAAGCTGCATGGATGGGTGAGTGTAAGGGTGGATCTATAGTTGGATGGATTTATGAAAGGATGGATGAGTGAAAGAATGGATGGATGAGTGAAAGAGAGGGTGGATGATAAAAGGGCAGATGGGTGGTAAGTGGAAGAATGGATGGATGAAGGAGGGAGGATATATAGAAGAGTGGATGGATGAGTGAACGGGAGGACTGGTGGAATTAAAGGGTGGATGGATTGAGGGAGTGAAAGGGTTAATGGATAAATGGGCGAAAGGATTGATGGATGAGTGAAAGAGTGGATAACAAGATGGATGGATGCATGGATGGATTGATGGATGGATGGGTGAAAAGATGGATGGATTGATGGGTTTGGAGATGGATGGAAAGGTTTGGATATGGAAGGGTGGACAGACGGAATGGGGAAAAACTGAATCTAAGACAAAATGTAAAGGTAAGTGGTGGACATCAGCAGGTAAATGGTAGGATGAAAGGATGAATGGATAGATTGATGGAAGAGGCAAGAGATCTCTTCTGGGGAGGGTTTTGATGAATTGCTTCATTTGTTTGGGTCCATAAGAGCTTTGTTTGAAGTGGGGGTATTTTAACTTTCTGACTACTCGCTATTCAAATATCTATTGTATTGTGTCAAACAACAGCAATTAACAGAATGACTTTAAGAAGGTGCAACTATTACAAAATAAGGAAATGTTAACATATCATTGCATTTGGCTTTCATTTTGTTTAATGAATTAATCTGTTTTGTTTATATAAACACATTTCGCATGTGTTTTGGTATGTGCTGCAGCTATAATAGAAGTCATTAAGTAACATGCTTTCTCTTAGCACCGCCCCTAGCCCCATCAACTCACCACACCTCTAGCTAATGAGTACCTGCACTTATTTTTTCTCATTTAAAGCACTGGAAGAGAGTAACCAGCCATGATTATGGTGGCGTAGGGACATGATGTGAGCAGAGGACGGTGTTGGTGTGTTTTCCGTGCATCTCTGACTAGTTTGATTTGTGTTTCCTCCCTACGTTGTTGCTAGGCCAGTTCCTCGAGACATGCAAGATTCAAGGGCAATGAGGACATGCTCGTGACAGTATTGCGATTGTCCTTGGAAGCACCAACGTATGATAAAAATGCAAACTCACTTAACTGCCAAGTACTTCCCTTTTAAGCTTTGACTTTCAGGGGTAGTGAGACTGAAAAGTGAAGTCTTACACTTTGAGGAAGATGTGGTCCAAGCTGGAAGTCAGATGGCACATGAACCACTCACTATAAATACATGTAGTGGGTAGTGTTTACCTTTTTTTACGTGCTTAGTGACTGACAGTAATGTAATCCTACTTCTCTAAGCTCTTTATACTGTTTGTGCATCCTCGACATTCTAGCTCCTTTTCAGCTTGTCCTTCGCACATTCACATAACGGATGCGAGAGCTGAGGGAAATGAACACTCTAGCCAAGGAGCATTTTGTTTTATCTCAGTATTTTGGCCTCAGTTTACTCTGTTCTCCGTTGTGCACACTTTGGCTCTGTCGGATGCAGTAAAGCGAAGGAAAGTGCAACGGTCAAAGGTTGTCTCCAGGGTCTCCAAGGTCTTCCGGACATGACATCAGTGGCAGAGTGATGGCGTCACAGCGCGGAAGCCAGGTGCTGATTGGACCACCGACAGTGGCTGCCGTCTCAGCGGTAGCGGCTCATTGTGGCAGCTGAAGGTTGGGCCAAGGAGCGCGGCAGACATTGCCCCAGGAAGGGAAACCAGGCGCAGCTTGGCCAGAACACAGTTGCACTGGAATTAGGGGTGGTGGAGGCACTGCAGAACCCATAGATAACCCAGAAGAAGTTCGCATTGAAAATGAGTCATCCTTTGTACGTTTCTCTTGCAACATGTACAGTTTGTTTCCGGAGACATGGTGCCAACCGTCTTAGGGCGTCTTCTGACTAGCTGCTTAGAATTCTTTTAAGGAAGTGTTTACTTTTACTTTCTTTGACTAAAAAATGAAAGCATTTTTTAACTTGACTCAAGTGACACTTGTATGGGTACAGAGCGATACCAAAGGGAATGATGGACGGCGCGTTTGAGCATAGTGTATGGGTACAGCAGAGTGCGAAATGAAAAGCCTGCAGGTTGTCAATGTTCTATAGCATACATGTAAATAAAACATCTCATACATGTAAACAAAAACATCTGTGCTTGGTTTACAAACTAAACTTTCCAAACTAAAAAAATAACAGATGAAACACAGTGGGCCTCATTATAAGACCCAAGGCCTGTGGGCAGCTAACCACACCCAGTGAATACAGCTGTGTTGAGATATTCACCATGTGTAATATTACCTACCCAATGTGAGTTCCGCACCTCAAATGAGGGGTAACATATTAATAACTCTTTATTCCCCATTCATGCTGCAAAACTCAAAATATCGTGGCATTCTCTCATGCAAATTCTGCCAAGTTTTTCTTCACAAAATGTGTGCTGGGGATTTTAGCACAAGTTGGGTTCATGATTCAAGCTCACTTTTGAGGACAATGACCCACACTTTAGACAAATATATGTTAACAGGTGCTGCAAAATCAAACGTTGGGCATCATACTACTGCCCTTGCACTAAACATGAATCCCTCATTAAATTTACTTCCTCTTTAAATAGCATTTTGATTTTTCACAACCCTATATATTTACAGAGTTGATGTTGCTAGCCATCACCCCAAATCACAATGCTGTTCCAGCACCATTGCCAGCCGGGTCACAGGACTGTGGATGTGGGAATAGGGCCCTAAGTAGTCGCAGCGTTGCAGGTCCAAACAGGGAACGCAAAGCAGCTCTGACACACTTGCTTGTTTTACTGGGGGCCGATATTGCAACACTGCTGCAAAACCGACCTCCACTGCTGCAAAACTGGCCCCCACTCTTCCAGCCTCCCGGGAAAACGCCTGATGCCCGGTCCGACCAGTCTGGCCCTGCAGAGATGAATCCGCTGCCGAAATCTCAAGCACCACAAAGGTTTGTTGTACATTGGAGGTAAAGTGTAAATCGTCTGGATAGTGATGCCAGTATCAGAGAAAGACTGTGAATGGAATGTTCCAAAGGCTCTTTCACTCTCTTTGCTGCCTTGCAAAATTGAACACACAGAATCCTTCAAGACACACATATTTGGCTTTAGAATATGTTCTGCCGGGAGGTGGGAGTGAAAAGCAGAGGTCCAAGAGGAGGAGCAGGGAACAGGGGAGACAGCAGCTCTGACTACCAGTAAACTGTATGACATGCCATACAACCCTAGGAGCTACATACATATGGTGGAACCCCAACACTGGCACCGCACCTCTCATACCAAAACACTACGGTCACACACCATACGCATTTAAGATTCTGGTGGTCCTTTCATGAGCCTACAAGGACATACATAGAGTTGATGGGCAGTCTCCCTTCTGCTAAGGAGAAAAAAGGCCTTTACATCACAACTAATTATCAGTTGCCACCACCAATGGTAATGTAATGCCAATGTAGTCCACAGTCACCCATGATAAAAAAAGAGTATCCCTATTGTCCAACGTTTCCTCATTGCCCAGTAGATTCTAGATCTTAGGTGAAGAGATTTTGCAGTTTCTTTTCCTGATCAAGTTTGTTCTGGTAGAGAATGGTGCTCTGTAAAATGTCTATCACGATAGTGAGTGGAACTGGGGAAGGACATGGAAATTTCACTTCAAATTTTCTGCCCATCCAACTTGCGTTTCGTCATCAACTCAGCCCTAAATTTTGAAGAGCCCATTACCAAGATTTCCTGCACTAAACCAACTTCACCGTCTGAGAAAAACTGAAGAAACGATGACCTCAGAGGGCTTCACACTGGTGGTTTCACCTATGGTGCCCTCACAAATGTCACTATTTTGAAAGGCACATGAGGAATGTGATGATTTCCTCCCCTCACAAACGGGATGCAATAATAGCCAGTTTATAGTTCGTCCAGAGGCAGCCGATCTATTGTGACTTTGAGTAGTAGAATTTGAATTCCATCGAGGAAGGCTTTCATTGCACTGGGTTCTTTGGAAGAGGCGATTGCAGAAACCAAAGTTACAGGATGACAGGAAAGTCTATCCGTGATCACTCCAAGTTCGTCTGCCTGACCCAAGCATCTAACACTTGACTGCCATTCCTGCTAAAAAACACAACAGGCAGCCCCCCCCCCCGTGACAAGCATGCCGAATGGCCATGCTTTTGGAGGGGCAGTTGTGATAGAGGTTTGGGATTAGATCCGGGCTTTGTTAGTGAAAGGGGCCCCCCAGCTAGCACTCCTCTCACAAAAGGGCTGGTTATTAACCCTCCCGGAACCAGAAGCAAAAGCTGTTTGAGAGCCAAAACTTCTTCCATCTTAAAAATGGACGAATGGGCATCATGAGTTTATTCTTTTTTTATTACTTTTTGACAACCTCCTCCAGTTCTGGGCCAAAAATCTTGGAACCAGCAAAAGGTAACTTTAACAAGACCAATTCTTGTGTTGCATCTGCTTTCCATGAGCGAAGCAAGATATGACAATGGGCAGCAACTGCAGCTCCTGAGGCACCAGCTGAAACACATAAATTATGTCACGTCAGAATTTTTTTTTTACTTGTTGCTCCATCATGGACAGCAAGGAAGACGTTTGGAACCCTCATCCATCAAGTCCTCCAGGGTCTGGAAATCCTTTAGGAGAGATTGAACTGTGCATGCGACATACGTATTTGCTTGAACTGAAAAGCTGGCTGCCAAATATGCTCTCTTTATCGCCCCTTCGACCTTCCAAACCATCTGATACGATGGACAGGCATTCTCTGATACCACAGTGCCGATAAACCCCCAATCAAGTTATCAACCTTTACATTAGGAGGAAACTCTTCTGAAAACCGCTCCAGAGGGTAGCGCTTACATCGGAATCAAGGATAAGAGACTTTAGCAGGACTCCCTAACCTTCCTAGCAGCCAGACCCCTCCCCACCCTCTCCCTGGATGAGGCCTCACTCCTAGAAAGCGACCTCACGGAGGAGGAAGTGAAGCAAGCCATCCGAGCACTACAAAAGGGCAAAGCAATGGGACCCAAAAGCATGCCTAATGAATTATACAAACTCACGGCACCCACCATTGGGCCGTATCTCCTAAAAATATTTCAGGAAAGTAGAAAAGTGGGCACACTCCCAGAGGAGCAGAGACTTTCCTCGGTGGTTGTAATTTATAAGGAGCATAGACCTTCAGATCAATGTGCCTCCTACAGGCCCATCTCCTTACTCAATGCAGAGCTGAACATACTAGCCAAACTCCTTGCTCTCCATTTGACTCCACTAGTGACAAAATTGTTCCATCCTGATCAATCGGGATCCATCCCTGGCCGAAATATGGTGCTAAATCAGTGCCGACTCCAAGGAGTCTTGAGATGAGCACACAAAATCCAGGAGGATGCAATGATTCTGTCACTTGACGCTCGCATGACCTTTGATACCGTGGAAAGGCCATATCTTTTTACTGTGCTCCGTCATATGGGCTTTGGCCCGATTTTTTTTATCCTGGCTGCGACTACTATACTTGCCAACCCTGACTTGATTGGTAGTGAATGATAGGGTGTCGGAGATTTTTTTCTTCCACCGAGGAACACAACATGGCTGCCCTCTCTCCCCCCTAATCTTTGCATTGAGCCTAGATCCACTGGAGGCATGGGTCAGAGGAGACCCCCTAATCCGGGGCTTGCTCTGGGCGGAGGACAGAATATCACTGTATGCCAATGACATTCTCCTTTATATTGCCTCCGCTATGTCTTCCATCCCCAGACTAATAAGTATTCTGTCGACCTTTGGGGAATACTCTAGATACCTAATTAATTGGCCCAAGTCAGTGATGTTTATCCTCCACGGCCCAGCGCCATGCCTCCCATCTGAATGTGAAGCACGTGTGGTCATGGGGAGTTTTCGATACTGAGGCATGTACGCTACTACTGATCCCAAGATTTTTATAGCCAAAAATCTGACAGGTCTCTTGGCTCGCCTTAAAAGTGATGTGCAACATTGGAGATCTCTCCCACTTTCTTTATTAGGAAGGGCAGCGCTATTTAAGATGATGGCACTACCCTGTTTTCTTTACTTGTTGCAGAACCCCCCTTCCCGGTGCCTTACACATATTTCAAAGCAATCAATAGTGAACTTAGTTTAGGAGAGTGGGGTCTGCAATCCCATGACCACCCCAGATTTTTGCTTTTTGCTTCACTGGTTTACGACTTTCCCTGGCTGTGGGCCTGCTAATCAGACCCACAGCCTAGCTGTTCTCTCTCTAAATTACAACCATGTACCTTAGGTGCACTTTTGCCAATTGGTACTGGGCCACCTTATCAGTCCCTGTACAGCATACCTTAGGTATCCAGGGCATAGGTGTACCCAGGGCCTACCAAGGGCTGAAGCATGTATTATGCCACCCCTGGCTGGCCACCCAAACAGACACAACTGGCTGCACGACAGCTGGGGCAAGGTGGTGTAATCACCCTTTGCTTTAGATATAGTATACCTATATCTAACCCTAAAATGGACACATATATTCCTATCAGTCACTCCTATGGCAGGCCTTATCAATCCTGAAGGCAGAGTGCTTGGAATTAGGTGAGATGGTGCTCTGGCATGAGCTGAGCCCGTTTGCAGCTTGCGGAACCAAGTCCAAATAGCTGTTCCATGATAACGCTATACCATATACTCTTAAGTGCATTATAATCCTCGCGGTTAAATGCTAACTTTGGTATAGCATTATCAAAACATGTCGAGTAAGGTGTCATACGAATTGGAATACTAACCCCTCGCCAATTCTGGCGACGGGGTTAGCATTCCACCCTTCTAGAGGGACACGACATGTATGTAACTGTGAACCCCGGTTAAAGTCAGACACAGCCTCAGCTCCACAAAATAGATGCTGCCACCGAGACACAAGTCTGCCCTCCTGCTGCTGGGAGTCCTTCCAGCAACGCAGGCCTGGACAAAGGGTTTCCTGTCAGGGGCGGTGCTAGCCCCATCCCAGACAGGATTTTGTGTATCCCAGGTAGGCAGGGCTGAAAGGAAGGTGACTGCAAGTGGCACCCCGGTGCTCACTGTGCATATGCCGGCTCAAACCAGTTCCTGGGGCACCCCAGCCCCTGAGCTGGGGAGAGACCGGACAAAGGACCCCTCCTGGTCCCACCCATAGGGCAGGACCTAGTCGCGTGCCAGCCCCTTTTCTTAGGATAAAGGTAGGAGCAGGCCCCCTTCCCAAATTAGATCATTCTGAATCTTGAACTACTTTCCACGAAAGGAACTCTTGACTTTTCTGAAGACTCTCCCTTGTGGCTAAGGAGTAGCCACCCTGCACCAGCAGGCACCATCGAAGCTCTTGCGGTTTGCTGCACGTCCATCCTCCGGATCAAGACTGCCCAGCTCGACGAGACCCGGATTTCCTGCCATCTCTGACCTCTACCTACATCATCCAGCCCAGCTGAGATTCGTGGGTGTGATGAGACCCGTGGGACCGGCCATCTTCAAGACCTGCACGACGCTTCACCAGCACGACCCCCGAGAGACCCTCGAGTGAGTGCACTGGGGTTTGAGAAGCCCTAACCCTAAGCAGCTCCAGCACTGAAGTCCAGCCTCCCAGCATCCACGAGATCTGCGTGGGGCCCTTCTGCTTCTTTGCTGCTTGCCACGTTGTCCGGTCACTTGCCCGTTGGCTAGTGACCCTCTTGACGACGTACCACGACGTTTGCACCGCTAGTCTAGGTCCCCTAGACTGTCCCTTGCTTCTTGTCCAACAAGAAGTGCCCTGGACCCTCCTGGTCCACTCCAGACGCCATCTTGACTCCACCGCGTGGGCTTGCCTTTGCCAAGGTTTGTTGCTCAAATCCTGAGTCCAGCATCGCCGACAGCCTCGTGGGACAGCTCGCACCTCCAGCCTGGACGCCGACAACGCCTCCTAGCCCGTGTGACTGCAGAGTCCAGCGTCGCCCACTCACCTGGTCGAGGTGACTTCATCCGGTGCCATCCTGATGCCCACATAATCACTGGCTAGTGATTAAGAACTGAGTCCCCTCTGCTTTCAGGTCGTCTTCAACTCTGATCCAGGCTTGGATCACTCTGAACATCTTCACTGGTCGCCTGCCAGCAACTTCTTCTTTCAGGCTCCATAGACTTCAACGAGGATTCCCGACGTCTTTTGAACCCTATGCAGCCGCGGCCGCTAAGCTAGGTAACTTGAGTATTTCGGTACTCCAGCACAGGTTCACTATCCAGGTGTCCAGATCCTTTGTCGTTTTTAGTCTACCTAGTCGGATTCGTCCGGAAACAGTAACTTTAGAAACGCTAGCATCCATAGACTTCTTCCCGCATCCCGCGTGAGAGTGCACACTCTGCACTCGACCTCCCTAGGCCTCCTGCTCCTAACCTTAGGGTTCAGTAGTGTAGTCCTAGCGATCCTGAAGCCTCTGGATCTTGTTACTTACCTGCCAGTATTTCGCATTCCACTTTTTGTGTATATGGTTTTTCGTGCCCCTCGGGCCTTTGTGTAAATTGTGCAACTTAAAGTATTTTCGTAAGAGTTTTGTATTGTGCTTAGCTCCCTGACTCATAAAGAGTTCAGGGTAGATTTGTTATAAATAAATATCCTTTATTTTCATAACAACTTGTGTGGTGTCCTTTCACTTGGTGTTCAAGGGGTAAATGTGATGGTAAAACAGCTGGCTTAACACGCCCTCTAGAGTTTAGCCTAAAGACTGCCGTGTCCATGCTACTAGGATAGCTGGTCTAATAAGGTTGACTTACAACCAATCATCAATAAGGGTTGTTTGGTATGATACAAAGTGATCACTAGAATAGTGAGCACTATATATCAGGCCAACTTCTCACATTGGTGTGCAGCGGTTGGGATTTGAGCTTGCTGTTGTTTTACCTCGCACGTATCCTAAGAATATCAATTGAAAGATCACATAAGTACCCAGGTACATATAACTTAACTTAGAATACTCTGAGTTCTACTGAACCAGCTGTTGTAGTGTAACAGGGCTTAGCACACCCTGACTACAACTCTTAGCAAGGGATCAGTAGGTAAACCCATAGTGTAGGTAGGTGCATCACTTACACCACACTAGAAGCATGTCTACCCATGGAGAGTCTTCAGAGACTCCCCTTGTGGTTGTTGACCCTCCACAGGTCACTTCCAGATATGCAGGCCTTAGCTTCCAGGAGATGAGACAATTGTGTACCTCCAGGAAACTAAAACAGGGTTCTAACCCTACCACTCCTTTTCTGTTAGGTCTCTTAGAGACTTATGATGCTAGAAAAGCTACTCATACAGATGGGAGCATGCCACCCTTAGAAGGTACCCTTGGAGATCCTGACCTTACTGAAACTGAGGAAGTAGAGGAGGAAGAGGATGAAGAGGTTATTTCTGGGGATGAGGCAGACAATGGTCCTGAGCTAGTCAGCAGACTTACTAGGGCCAACTTAGACCTACATAGGGAAGGATCTGGGGGACCCCCAGTACTGACCCTAAGCAGGCCTAACTTTGGAGTTAGAAGAGATAGGTCTCATTCTAGGGACTACAATAGATCTGTGCACTCTCATGGCTCTGCTCAGAGGACAATAACTTCCCCTCAGAGGAGAGAACATGAAGCAAGGATGAAACAGGCTAATCTGAGGATTCAGAGGGAAGAACTTGCCCTTGCCAAGGAGAAGCTTGCCTTTGCTAGAGAGCAACAGTTAAGTGGGGTAGTCCCCACTGGTGGCAGCAATATCCCTAAGGATAAAGACAGGAGTTTTGATACTAGACACCTGAGTAAAATAGTGCCCCCTTTAAACAAGGGGATAACATCCACAAATGGATGACTGCTTTGGAGAGGGCCTGCACTGTCCAGTGCATCCCCCAGAGTCAGTGGGCAGCTATTTTGTGGCTCTCCTTTGAAGGTAAAGGTGGAGATAAGCTCCTCACTACTAGAGCTGAGGATGCTAACAATTACCAAGTCTTGAAAAATACACTGATTGATGGGTTTGGCTTAACCACTGAACAGTACAGGTTGCTGTTCAGAGACACCCAGAAAATTCAGTCTCAAGATTGGACTGACTTTGTAGATTGTGCCACTAAGGCTTTTGAAGGCTGGTTACTGGGAAGTAAAGTTACTGATTACACAGGATTATATAATCTAATTATGAGAGAACAAATCTTAAGTAATTGTCAAAATCAGTTGTTGCATCAGCACCTTATTGACTCAGATCTGACCTCTCCCCAAGAATTGGGAAAGAAGGCAGACAGATGGGTCAGGACAAGGGTCAAGCAGCAGAACCAGAACCAGGGTGGTGGCCAGAAGAAAGCAGATCCCAAGGGTAATGAGAACAAGCAAAATGACTAGAAGTCTTCAACAGGGCCCCAACAATCTAAAGAGGGTGGGTCCCAGAATTCCCAGAATTCCCAAAAGAAGAAGAATGGTCAGAAGAAACCATGGTGCCAATACTGCAAAAGTAATACTCACTGGTTTAGTGAGTGCACCAAGAAAGGCCCAACTCCTAGCACTACTGCCCCTAAGGCACCTGCACCCCCTAGTACAGTTAGTAGTGGTAGTAATCCTCCTAAGGCTATAGTGGGGTTAACCCTGGGAACTGAGGCGGGCTCTGACTTAGTCAGAACACCTACTCAGGCTGTTCTTGTTTGTACTGGGGACATGGATATGACCCCTACAATAAGTCCCAGTACTCTAGGCAATTACAGGCAGACGCCTTTGATTAATGGAAAAATGGCTCAGGCCTACAGGGACACTTGTGCCAGTGTCACCATGGTGACACCTAACTTTGTGGACCCTGACCAGGTAATACTGGGAGCAGACTACCTGGTGACCAATGCTAGCAATGCCACTACCTCCCATAGTATGGCACTTGTTAACTTCTCCTGGGGAGGGGTGAATGGCCTCAAAAGGGTTGTTGTTAGTTCAGACCTCCCTGTGGACTGTCTTTTGGGCAATGATTTGGAATCCTCCTTATGGTCAGATGTGGAGTATAGGACTCATGTGGAAATGTTAGGTTTGTCAGCACATGTCCTTGCTGTGACTAGGTCACAGGCCAAGAAATGCCCAGCTGAACTAGTGCTGGATCCTGGAACAATGGACCAGACACTACCCAAGAGAAAGAGCAGTAGGGGTAAGATTGACTCTTCCCCCCTGCATCAGGTGATGGATCAGCTCTCTCAGGAGACTGACCCCAAGACCCCAGAAGGAACTGTCCCAGAAGAGCTTGAGCCTGAACAGGTTGAGTTTCTTGGGACAGGGGGCCCTTCCAGGGCATACTTGAGGCAGGCACAGTTAGACTGTTCCTCTCTTGAACCCCTCAGACAGCAGGCTGCTGCTGAGGCTGCAGGGAATGCCACAGGTGCCCATAAAGTGTACTGGGACGATGGACTCCTTTACTCTGAGGCAAGAGACCCCAAGCCTGGTGCTACCAGGAGGCTGGTCATCCCCTTGTCTCTGAGAGGTTTCCTTCTCACCTTGGCCCATGAAATTCCCCTTGCAGGTCACTTAGGCCAGAATAAGACTTGGGACAGGCTTGCCCCACACTTTCACTGGCCCCATATGTCTGAGGACACTAAGAACTTTTGTCGTTCATGTGTCACCTGCCAAGCCAGTGGCAAATCAGGTGGCACAACAAAGGCCCCCTTATACCACTACCTGTGGTGGGGGTTCCCTTTGAAAGAGTGGTGATTGACATTGTTGGACCAATGGACCCCCCAACAGCATCTGGGCACAGATTCATACTGGTGGTAGTGGATCATGCCACCAGGTATCCAGAAGCTATTCCCCTTAGAACCACTACAGCTCCTGTTGTGGCAAGGGCCCTGGTTGGAGTTTTCTCCAGAGTGGGGTTCCCTAAGGAGGTGATCTCTGACAGAGGTGCAAACTTTATGTCAGGATACTTGACTGCTATGTGGAAGGAATGTGGTGTCAATTACAAATTCACCACACCCTATCACCCACAATGCAATGGGCTTGTTGAAAGATTCAACAAGACCCTCAAAGGGATGATAAAAGGGTTACCAGAAAAGCTTAGGCGAAGATGGGACATCCTTTTACCCTGCCTTCTGTTTGCTTACAGAGAGGTCCCACAGAAGGGGGTTGGTTACAGCCCTTTTGAGCTTTTGTTTGGACATCCTGTAAGAGGACCCCTATGTCTTGTGAAGGAGGATGGGAGTTACCTCTCAAAAAGCCTAAACTTGACATAGTGGACTATGTACTTGGTCTCCGCTCCAGGATGGCAGAGTACATGGAGAAGGCATCTAAAAACCTGGAGGCCAGCCAAGAACTTCAAAAAGCTTGGCATGACCAAAAGGCTGTCCTAACTGTTTACCATGCAGGACAGAAGGTGTGGGTGTTGGAGCCAGTGGCCCCAGCAGCTCTCCAAGACAAATGGTCTGGACCCCACATCATCATTGAACAAAAGGGAGAAGTCACCTATTTGGTGGACATGGGAACTCCCAGGAGCCCTCACAGAGTACTTCATGTGAATAGGCTCAAAACATTTGTTGACAGGGAGGACATGGGCTTGCTCATGGCCACAGATGAGGGACAGGAGGAAGAGAGTGACCCTCTCCCAGACCTGCTCACTCAGAACCCTGATGATGGGTCAGTGGATGGTGTAGTCTTTTCGGACAGCCTCTCTGAGCATCAGCAACAGGATTGTAGGCAAGTCCTTCAATCCTTCAGACAAATGTTTTCTCTGATCCCCAGTCAGACAAACTGGTGCACACATGAGGTGGACACTGGAGACAGTCTGCCTATAAAGAGTAAAATCTACAGGCAACCTGACCACGTAAGGGACTGCATAAAAACTGAAGTACAAAAGATGTTGGAATTGGGAGTCATTGAACCCTCAGAGAGCCCTTGGGCTAGTCCTGTAGTTCTAGTGCCTAAACCTCACACCCAGGATGGTAAGAGAGAGATGGGGTTTTGCGTAGACTACAGGGGTCTCAATGCTGTCACTAAGACAGATGCCCATCCAATACCCAGGGCAGATGAACTGATAGATAAGTTGGCTTCTGCAACTTTCTTGAGTACATTTGACCTGACAGCTGGTTATTGGCAAATCAGGTTAGCTGAGGATGTCAAGGCCAAGACAGCATTTTCTACCCCAGGAGGTCATTACCAATTTGTGGTGATGCCCTTTGGTTTGAAAAATGCCCCTGCCACTTTTCAAAGGTTGGTGAACCAAGTTGTCACTGGGTTGGATGACTTTTGTGCAGCATATCTAGATGATATTGCTGTCTTTAGCTCCACCTGGGAGGATCACCTGATCCACCTGAGGAAAGTTTTAGAGGCCCTGCAAAAGGCAGGCCTCACTATCAAGGCTACTAAGTGCCAGATAGGGCAGAGTCAAGTTGTATACTTGGGCCACCTTGTAGGTGGAGGCCAAGTTCAACCTCTGGAGAGCAAGATACAGGCCATAAAGGACTGGGCTCCTCCAACCACCCAGACACAGGTCAGAGCTTTCTTGGGCCTGTCTGGTTATTACAGGAAATTTGTCAGAAATTATGGAACCATTGTGACTCCACTTAATGACCTGACAAGTAAGAAAATGCCAAAGAAAGTTCAGTGGACTGTTAGCTGTCAGAAGGCATTCGATGACCTAAAGCAGGCCATGTGCACTGCACCTATTCTCAAGAGTCCAGACTACTCCAAACCTTTCATTGTCCAAACAGATGCTTCTGAGTTGGGTGTGGGAGCTGTTCTATCTCAGCTGAATATTGATGGTCATGACCAGCCCATTGCTTTTATAAGTAGAAGGCTGACCCCTAGAGAGAAACGTTGGTCAGCTATTGAGAGGGAGGCCTTTGGTGTGGTTTGGGCCCTCAAGAAGTTGAGGCCATACTTGTTTGGTACCCACTTCAAAGTTCAGACCGACCATAAGCCCCTCTTATGGCTAAATCAAATGAAGGGTGAAAACCCCAAACTTCTTAGGTGGTCCATTTCCCTACAGGGGATGGACTTTACAGTGGAGCACCGCCCAGGAACTGACCATGGTAATGCAGATGGTCTCTCCAGGTACTTCCACTTAGAGCAAGAAGACTCACCTGGTCAAGGTTAGTTTAATGTCCCTAAGTTTGGGGGGGGGTTATGTAGGAGAGTGGGGTCTGCAATCCCATGGCCATCCCAGATTTGTGCTTTTTGCTTCACTGGTTTACGACTTTCCCTGGCTGTGGGCCTGCTAATCAGACCCACAGCCTAGCTGTTCTCTCTCTAAATTACAACCATGTACCTTAGGTGCACTTTTGCCAATTGGTACTGGGCCACCTTATCAGTCCCTGTACAGCATACCTTAGGTATCCAGGGCATAGGTGTACCCAGGGCCTACCAAGGGCTGAAGCATGTATTATGCCACCCCTGGCTGGCCACCCAAACAGACACAACTGGCTGCACGACAGCTGGGGCAAGGTGGTGTAATCACCCTTTGCTTTAGATATAGTATACCTATATCTAACCCTAAAATGGACACATATATTCCTATCAGTCACTCCTATGGCAGGCCTTATCAATCCTGAAGGCAGAGTGCTTGGAATTAGGTGAGATGGTGCTCTGGCATGAGCTGAGCCCGTTTGCAGCTTGCGGAACCAAGTCCAAATAGCTGTTCCATGATAACGCTATACCATATACTCTTAAGTGCATTATAATCCTCGCGGTTAAATGCTAACTTTGGTATAGCATTATCAAAACATGTCGAGTAAGGTGTCATACGAATTGGAATACTAACCCCTCGCCAATTCTGGCGACGGGGTTAGCATTCCACCCTTCTAGAGGGACACGACATGTATGTAACTGTGAACCCCGGTTAAAGTCAGACACAGCCTCAGCTCCACAAAATGGATGCTGCCACGAGACATAAGTCTGCCCTCCTGCTGCTGGGAGTCCTTCCAGCAACGCAGGCCTGGACAAAGGGTTTCCTGTCAGGGGCGGTGCTAGCCCCATCCCAGACAGGATTTTGTGTATCCCAGGTAGGCAGGGCTGAAAGAAAGGTGACTGCAAGTGGAACCCCGGTGCTCACTGTGCATATGCCGGCTCAAACCAGTTCCTGGGGCACCCCAGCCCCTGAGCTGGGGAGAGACCGGACAAAGGAGAGGGGTGTAACCACCCCCTCCTGGTCCCACCCATAGGGCAGGACCTAGTCGCGTGCCAGCCCCTTTTCTTAGGATAAAGGTAGGAGCAGGCCCCCTTCCCAAATTAGATCATTCTGAATCTTGAACTACTTTCCACGAAAGGAACTCTTGACTTTTCTGAAGACTCTCCCTTGTGGCTAAGGAGTAGCCACCCTGCACCAGCAGGCACCATCGAAGCTCTTGCGGTTTGCTGCACGTCCATCCTCCGGATCAAGACTGCCCAGCTCGACGAGACCCGGATTTCCTGCCATCTCTGACCTCTACCTACATCATCCAGTCCAGCTGAGATTCGTGGGTGTGACGAGACCCGTGGGACCGGCCATCTTCAAGACCTGCACGACGCTTCACCAGCACGACCCCCGAGAGACCCTCGAGTGAGTGCACTGGGGTTTGAGAAGCCCTAACCCTAAGCAGCTCCAGCACTGAAGTCCAGCCTCCCAGCATCCACGAGATCTGCGTGGGGCCCTTCCGCTTCTTTGCTGCTTGCCACGTTGTCCGGTCACTTGCCCGTTGGCTAGTGACCCTCTTGACGACGTACCACGACGTTTGCACCGCTGGTCTAGGTCCCCTAGACTGGCCCTTGCTTCTTGTCCAACAAGAAGTGCCCTGGACCCTCCTGGTCCACTCCAGACGCCATCTTGACTCCACCGCGTGGGCTTGCCTTTGCCAAGGTTTGTTGCTCAAATCCTGAGTCCAGCATCGCCGACAGCCGACAGCCTCGTGGGACAGCTCGCACCTCCAGCCTGGACGCCGACAACGCCTCCTAGCCCGTGTGACTGCAGAGTCCAGCGTCGCCCACTCACCTGGTCGAGGTGACTTCATCCGGTGCCATCCTGATGCCCACATAATCACTGGCTAGTGATTAAGAACTGAGTCCCCTCTGCTTTCAGGTCGTCTTCAACTCTGATCCAGGCTTGGATCACTCTGAACATCTTCACTGGTCGCCTGCCAGCAACTTCTTCTTTCAGGCTCCATAGACTTCAACGAGGATTCCCGACGTCTTTTGAACCCTATGCAGCCGCGGCCGCTAAGCTAGGTAACTTGAGTATTTCGGTACTCCAGCACAGGTTCACTATCCAGGTGTCCAGATCCTTTGTCGTTTTTAGTCTACCTAGTCGGATTCGTCCGGAAACAGTAACTTTAGAAACGCTAGCATCCATAGACTTCTTCCCGCATCCCGCGTGAGAGTGCACACTCTGCACTCGACCTCCCTAGGCCTCCTGCTCCTAACCTTAGGGTTCAGTAGTGTAGTCCTAGCGATCCTGAAGCCTCTGGATCTTGTTATTTACCTGCCAGTATTTCGCATTCCACTTTTTGTGTATATGGTTTTTCGTGCCCCTCGGGCCTTTGTGTAAATTGTGCAACTTAAAGTATTTTCGTAAGAGTTTTGTATTGTGCTTAGCTCCCTGACTCATAAAGAGTTCAGGGTAGATTTGTTATAAATAAATATCCTTTATTTTCATAACAACTTGTGTGGTGTCCTTTCACTTGGTGTTCAAGGGGTAAATGTGATGGTAAAACAGCTGGCTTAACACGCCCTCTAGAGTTTAGCCTAAAGACTGCCGTGTCCATGCTACTAGGATAGCTGGTCTAATAAGGTTGACTTACAACCAATCATCAATAAGGGTTGTTTGGTATGATACAAAGTGATCACTAGAATAGTGAGCACTATATATCAGGCCAACTTCTCACACTTAGGACCCTGCTCTGGAATGGAGGATCCTCCCGTATTGCCTTGACAAAATTTAACCAGGGGTGGTGTGACGGAGGGATAGCCCTACCTGTTCTTCAATTATACTGTACAGAAGCCCAACTAACAACTGCCAACTATTGGGCCCACCCAATGCACTTGCAAGCAAAATATATAAAGTAAGATATATTTTTCAAAATACTAGGTTCGCCCGTGTGTTTTTATGTTAAGATAATTTTTCCTCTCTTGATGTCTAATGACACTTTAGTGTTTGTTCCGGTAGGACTAACCCCTTGATTTATCTCTGAACAACGAAAGATTGTTGTGAATAAAATCCCTTGTAGGCTCCTTTTACCATTTTGATTACTGCCCAAGCCTCCGAGGGTACATTGGGTTTCCCTAACTATTGATTAACTTTCTAAAAGTGGCATTTTCAGAAAACAGTGACGTAAAAATCCAACTTTACCATTAAAGAGGACTTTTCATTACAGTTCTTTAGACACCACAAACCATATTCCTTCCTGCCCCAAATTAATGTTTTCATTTATTAAATGTAATAAGTTAACCTAATGTTATCCAATCGGGGAGGTAAGCCTCACAGTTGTGGAAACCCAATTTAGGACTTTTTCACTACTAAGAAATGTAAAACTTAAAAGTACATGTCCACCTTTTAAATACATTGCACCCTGCCCTCTTGGCTGTTCAGGGCCTACCCTATGGGTGACTTATACATAATAAAAAAGTGAGGTTTAGGCCTGGCAAGAGGTTTATCCTGCCAGATCGAAATAGCAGTTTAAAACTGCCACCACAGGCTGCAGTAGCAGACCTGAAACATGTTTAAAGGTCTTTTTAAGTGGTGGCACAATCACTGCTACAGGCCAATAGTTACATTTAATGTACAAGCCCTGGAAAAGTGTAATACCACTTTACTAGGGACTTAGAAGTGCCTATTGGGTGTAAGCCAATGTTACCATGTTTGCAGGAGAGAGCACAAGCACTTTAACACTAGTTAGCATTGGTAAAGTACATGCAGTCCTAAAGGCTTAAAGGCTTAAAGCCAGCAAAAACAGGAGGTTGGTAAGCAAAATGTTGGGGGGAAAACCATGCCAAGGATGTCGGGTCCAACAGCAGATATTTTGTGTTTTCACTAATCTCCCATCAGCAGTTTGGCCTTTAGGGGGTTAAAGTCTGGTAACTCTTTTAAACTTTTGATATGAGGAAGAATGGCATGTGTCAACTTTATGTACTGGAAAAAGTGACTTGTATGTATCTCATATGAAAGTACTCAAGACAGATCTGTCTATTATGTCCCCCAAATTGGATATCCCTGTTGCATTCCAGTCAAGGAATCCCTGCTACATGTTTCCCAATCGTAAATGGGTTTCTTTTGTAAGTTTTTTGTGGCATTCTAATGTGCACAGAGTCTCACGGGATGAGGTTACTACCATGGCAGTTGCTGGCGGGAGTCCCAATGTGTTAGTTCCACTAAACAGCAGATGGAAGGGGCGTCTACCACTCAGTGTCAATTTCTCCCTTGTTTACGCTGGATCATTGTGTTGATCATTTAAACATTTGGGCCTAGATGTAGGTAATTTCATTTTACCACTTCTTAAATACCGAATTTTACCGATTCGGTATTTAAGAAGTGGTAAAATAGAGGGGGGGGGATGTAGGTAATATAGAATCGGTAAATACCGAATCGTTAAGATTCGGTATTTACCGATTCTGTAAATTCCGATTCGGTAATGCCCATTGATTCCTATGGGCATTAAAGCCCATAGGAATCAATGGGCATTACCGAATCGGTATTTACCGATTCGGTAAATACCGATTCCAGCAAGGGTGCAGGGGGTGTCACTTTGACACCCTCTAGCACCCCAAATACAGGCATGTGTGCCATGTGGCACACAGACATGCCATAAGGGCATGTCTGTCTGTCACATGGCATAGGTGTGCATGCACACCTGAATTCGGTATTTTACCACCCAATTGGATTGGGTGGTAAAATACCGAATCTGAAAGGCCTTTGGGACTCAGAAGAGTCCCACCTACATCTTGAAGTTACCGAATCGGTAAAATACCGATTCGGTATTTTACCGATTCGGTAAATTTACCGATTCGGTAAAATTGGCCCCCTACATCCCAATAACCCATTTACCGGTCGGTAACGGCCGAAATCGGCCGTTACCGGCCGGTAAATGGCCACCTACATCTGGCCCTTGTTTATTACTAACAGATGAAATGTATTTCACTTTTGATCATAGCTTAACAAAACCTATACATACACACAGATTATTATTGTGCAACAAATCTTAGAAAGTCCAATCAAAGTTTATAAAAGTGTAAACATTTTTTAAAAATATACAAGACCTTGTATTTAAAAAAATGTTGACAGCAAACCGTTAACAAAAGGCCGTAACATGTTAGCATGGCAGCCTGGACATACAAGGCACCAGGAGAACCCCAGCAGGCTGGAGGACTGGGCCAGCTTTACATGTAGTGTATCTTCGGACATTCTCAGCCTGTCCTGCCCTAAAAGAAGATCCTAGGGAGCAGTACACAACTTTTTAAAGGCACATGTATCATTTACTGTTGTGGACAAATATTGCTTGAGTAAAGTGCCAAACCATGGTGGCTTCACTCATTCCATGAGTTTTACTATAGAGCTAAAAAGTATGAATTCGATTTACAAATACCTTTTCAGCTGTAAGAAAAAGCTCATGGTGGAAAGTGGCTGGATTCATGCCTGCTAGCTAATGACAAAAGGATAACTTGCATGTGTAAATCCATTTACACCTGCGTAAATGATCGCCAAGACGGCGTACCATTTCGCAGGTGTAAGTTGCATGTGAAGAGTTGGACGTGGGTTGTACACAGCATGGTTTGCCTTGTGAGTTTGGTAAGTCCCACAAAGAGGTCACTTTGCAAGCACAAACTGCTCTCCAACCTTTTCCCGCCCTGGTAATAGGCAGAGGTTTGGTCCTGCCATGGAATCGAGTAGATCCCTTTCCTGGGTGGGAATGGGAATGGAACACCCCACACTTTGCGGGGATCTGATGGAAGATGTTTCTCCACGTGGTAAAATGCTTTCCCCATGGAGGAATCAAAATGTACAAATGTACAACTGCACTTTATGTCCTCTTTTCGCACTGTGGAATTCTATGGTGCATACAACAATGCCATTTAGGGAAAATGTCTAGGCCTGAAAAAGTCACGTGACTTTTCCATGTAAAACTTGGAAGCCTGCAACTGACTTTCAGTCCTATGCCTAGAAAGGTCTGTGAGCTGGAAAAAATGTAAAAGAACATAAAGGCATGGGTGTAAATCTTTGCACACATTTCTAGGCTTTTGTTTTACGAATCGTGCCCAATAGGCATGTAAGGCAATACAATTTAAATATTGTGCCATAAAATACATTGCTTTTTTTTAACCCTAACACAGAAAGGTTCACTGATAATTCAACATTTTGTAGGACAGCTTTCAGCTCCCAGTCTAATCTCTGTAGAACAGCATTAAACTGCTGAGATTTGTCTGCTGGTAGTTAATGGGAACGCTGGGGCCTTCACTTGTCACGGGATTTCCATGTATCTCCCAGCTGAGCTCCCACAGTCATCCTGGGGCTGCATCTTATTCATAACATTTATCTAACTTGGCCACAGAGATTCGACACGCATCTCAATAACCATCATTCGTTCACAGAAGGGTCTTTGTTCTATCATACTCTGGCAGTGAGGGAAGCTCTGTTGGGTGTGTTGTAATCAGATGTTCTAATTTCATGCATAATTTAACTTGCGCCATGGTTTACAGTCATTTCAAATTCTGCAGACACTGTTAGATATGGACCCAAGCACACAACAAAGGCATCTCTGTAAAAGTGTATGAGAATAATGATTTCTCCCTTAAATTTATATATCAACAATGTGATCACTTTCAGCAACGTAGAAACAATCCTGTTTGTATTTTTCCATATATATATATATATTTTTTTTAAACATGTTTTTATTGATTTCATTACTTCACAACAAGTCACAGTGCAGTACGTACAAGTCCCCGAAGGGGGAGAAGACATTTCATGCATTACAGTGACTATAGGAATAGTCCCATACAGTGATGTGAACACCCCCCTTCTGGGAGTACTCTTAAAGCAGGTCTAAGTCACCCCCCTTCAAACCATTTGCTCCACACGTTGGCGGGCTTGGCTGGACAATCCCGTACTTCATAAAGTGGTTTCTCCTGTTGGACGCACCAGTCCGCCCCCTTCCTCCAGGCACCAGTGCAGGAGACCTGGAAGCTTTCCAGCAGGCTGCGATGTCCCGCTTGGCCACCAGTACTGCCGTCCCCGGCAATGCCCTGCCTGCCCTCTTTTCCCCAACTCCCTCCTGCACCCCCAGAGGTATCATTAACGGGGAAAAAAAGTCAAGCTCCACACCCATCGACCCTGTATGAGGTCACAGAACCACGTCATATGAAACAAAATCAGCAGGTGCGTGGAAATATCGAACCATGAAGGGTCAGCCAGCAAATTCGCACAATAGAGCCTTTCGGGGGACAAGTGTAGATAGAATTTCTGCACCAAGCGCAGGTGACATGACTAACACCTGATGGGCCCCCAATGCGTCTCTCCGGTCTGCATCCTCTATCAGCCCAATCCACCCCTTTCAATGCACTCTAAGTACCGGTGAGGTGTCTGGGGCATTGACGATACATGTGCGGTATATCAGGGAGACTTCCCCCCTTCCCAGAGCTCCCATCAAAGTCTTTGCCTCCACTGGGCTCAATTCTGGGTTTTGCGAGTCTGGGTCACGTGTACCCTAAGGGCATGTCTGAGCAGTAGATATTTGTGAAACTGGGTCCCTGACAGGGCATATATGTGTTGAAGGTCTTCAAAAAAGACCATATGAGCTCCCTTCTAGACATCTCCAAGAAGCGTAATGCAGATGGTGTCCCAGTGGGAGAACCCCTCCAGTGACCCCATCTCCCTCAGCCACCTGCCCTGCCACAACGGAGTCTGTTGCATGGGATTGGACCACTACCGTGTGTGTTTGTAGGCTGCTCTCCACCCTTCAAATACTAACCGGGTTCTCTCTGGGAGCATGGAGGTACCAAGTCCCAGTAAAGGTTTTGCAAGAATCCCGGGCACATCCATCTCAGTCAGCTCTAGCTTGTATGCTGGGTCCGACCACGATTCTCCCACCCACTCATTGATTACTAACAATTGTGATGCTTGGTAATAGAGGTAAAGATTGGATGCTCCCAGACCACCGTCATATGGGGCGCATTGACAGGTTTGAAACGTCAATCGAGGTCACGAGTTGTGCCATAGGAATGTTATCACTAAGTACATCTCACTTAACTAACAACGGGGAAGAGGGTGTGAAAAATTGATACAGGAAGCGTGGCAGTATCATAACGCTATCCTGCCCATTATGTTCAATGGGAGTGACTGCCATCGCTTGAGATCCTCCTTGCTGATGTGAACAAGCGGGGTGATATTAAGAGACCATGTAAATTGGGGAATCAGAGCAACCATGATGTCCAAGTACTTAAAGCTGAGGCATCGAATAGGAATGGTCGTCTGCCAGATCACACACACGCCCAAGAGTGTCAGAGGGATCAGCACCAATTTAATCCTGAGGCCTCCTCAAAAAAGTTGCAGGGTCCAGAGACACCAGGGACCACTTAAGGCTGGGTCAGTCAAGTATAGCAAAACGTCATCCACATATAAGGCAATGTGGTCTTCTTGTACTCGGCTCCATTCCGACCCCCGTATCTGCCCATCACACCATATGAGCCTTGCCAGGGGTTCAATTGCTAGCGCAAAGAGGAGGGGGGTGCGGGGGAAGCCCTGCTGGGTTTCTCGCCGTGTAGACACCGCACCAATAACCTCAATTCTCGCAGTAGGGCTCGAATAAAGTATCTTTTTTTTTTTCTTTTTTTTTACTTTTATTTTTGATTCACCAGGCAGCAGTATATACATACACCAACAATATAGTCTCAGATACAACATCTCGTCTCTCTGTACAATCTTACATTATATAAATCAGTAATAATCAAGGCAGTGACGCAGCATTTCGAAATATTACTTGTGCAGGAGGCTACAATGGAATAGACAGTTCACATTATACTTGAATCGAGCATATACATCATTTGGTGGGCCTCATATTACATTTTCCCCATCTGTAGCTTGGTTTACAAGTGCGTCACCTATTACAGCGCCTCCCAATTCCTCCCCATTGTCCGATGATCCAATCTCTGATTGTTTCTGTAAGTATTCCATAAGGGGCTGACAAAAATCTTTCGGCCTAGATGCCTGTGGAAATTCTTCTTCGTAGGTTCCCAGTGTTTCCTTGCAATATACCATATCAGACACCCACTCCTTAAACCTAGGTGGGCGCTTACTTCCCCACTTCATAGCTATGCGTCTTTTTGCCAGGAGGAGCGCCACTGCCAGCAGTTTGCGCCGCCTAGTCAGTTTGAGCCTATAAGCGCCTAGAAGACATGTCATGGGTGTGTTGGGGATGTGGTCTTCCAACATCCGAGCCAGTGCTTCCACCACCTCACGCCAGTACGTTTCCAGTACAGGGCATGCCCACGCCATGTGTAGGAAGTCAGCCTTAGGGGCGGCGCATCTCTTGCATTTATCATCTGCTCGAAGCCCATATCTATACATTGTATCTGGTGTGTAGTATGTCTGATGTAGAAAGCGAAAGTGTATAATGCGCAGATTGCAGTTCGGCGTAAGTAGATGCAACTGTGTACAGCTGTAGTTCCATTCCTCCTCAGAAATAGGGGCCCCAAGTGCCTCCTCCCACCGTGCCACTGCCCTATTTGTGTCTGTATATTGCTCATTTTGTGATGTTGTGTATAATTTTGTGACCAGTGCTGCCCTGGTCGGCGCAGTGAGTAGCGTCTGTAGTGCTTGCAATGGGATCTGTGCAGTCGGGAAATCATCATATAGTTCTCTCATTGCCTCCCGCAATCGAAAGTAGGCAAACCGTTTCAATGGCGTTTGGTGCGCGCTCAGAGACGGGTCCTGGCAGGAAATGAATTTGTTATGTGGGAATAGTGCACCCATTGTCTGAAGACCCATCTCCCCAAGAATCTTTCTCATATTCTGTTCTTGTGTGACCGACAGTTTGGGGTAATGCGCCAGTGGCAGCGCCGGTGCGTGAATTGGTAATTTACATGCTCGCATTGCTAATACATGCCAAGCTCTCGAGGTGCACTTGACAGGGTGTATTATGTCATTTGGGTAATTCCCTACTAGGTCTACTATGTATTGTATCAGTTTATGCGGGTGGATGCTGTCAGTCTCCACAGCTATATGCGGGATATGTGAGTGTGGCTGCCTCCAGTAGTGTGCATGATGTACTTGTGCACAGTAGTAGTATAGTTGCAGGTCGGGGGCGGCGAAGCCTCCTTGATAGTACGATTTCGTGAGGACCCTTCAGCCCACCCTGGGCTGCTTTCCGGCCCACGAGAGTCTTTGCAGCTTCGTTCGCAATTGAGTAAAGAAGGCCTGTGAGAGCCAAATAGGAACATTCCAAAACAGGTAGAGGAATCGGGGTAGTACTATCATTTTTTGCAGTGCAATACGATCTGCCATTGATAGCGGCATTTTAATCCATCGTTCAATTTGGTCCTCTAGTTTGCCCACTGCCACTCCATAATTTGCTCTGATCACCGCCTCCGGATCGCGTGTATCCAGATCCCCAGATATTTCACCGGTTCAGTACTCCATGTCAATGGATAATCTAGTTGGGGTTCTAGGGTTCCCGCCGTCAAAGGTATCACTACTGATTTGTCCCAGTTTATACTTAGACCTGAATATTGTTCAAACTTTATGTATTCCCTGATCAGCGGGTTGAGGTTCTTTTGGGGGTATCTATTGCACAGTACCATGTCATCTGCATATAAGGATATGCTCACATGGCGAAGACTAAATTGGAGTGCAGTTTCTGGGTGGTGTTGTCTGATTTTACATGCCAGCGGCTCCCGCGTGGGCGCAAATAGTATGGGCGACAACGGGCATCCCTGCCGTGTGCCACGGCTGATCCTGAATGGTTGGGAGGTTAGCCCATTGATACGTACTCTGGCCCTGGGTTCATCGTATAGTAATGCGATCCATTTCAAGAACGCGGGCGGGAACCCCATCCTGGAAAGGACGATCATCATAAACTCCCACTCAACTGAATCGAAGGCTTTCGCCGCATCAAGTAATGCAGCCCCCGCCGGCAATTCTAGGTTCAAGCTGTGGTACATCGTAAATACAGTGCGTATGTTTTGGGTTGTGGACCTCGTGGGTATAAATCCCGCTTGATCCGGGAGTACCAGTAGCTTAAGCAGCGGTTGTATTCTGTTCGCTTTTATTTTCGCCAATATTTTTACGTCTATATTGATAAGGGACAGGGGGCGATATGATTCACAGACTGTGGGGTCTTTGCCAGGTTTTGAAATTGCTATTAGCAGCGCCTCTCGTAGCGTGGGTGGGAGTGCACCCTCCTCATAAGCCTCCCCAAACATCTGTGCTAGTTGTGGAATCAGCAGGTCGTTGTATTCTTTATAGAACTCCCCTAGTAGCCCATCTATCCCTGGGGTCTTGTTATTAGGTAGCGAGTTGACCGCATCTTTAAATTCGTCCTCAGTAATATGGTGTCCTAGGAATTCCCTATGAGTATCTGTCAACCAGGCCAGTCCTATATCATCTAGGTACTCGTGAATCTCGGATTGTGAGTCTTGTACCTTTGTGGTGTATAGCGCAGAGTAGTATGTTCTGAATTGATCCAGAATGGATGGGGTGTCATATACCTGCCCTGCCTGCTCATCCTCTATTTGTGTTATTAGGGATGCTCCCTGCATTGGTTTAATTTTGTATGACAGTGCTCGACCTGGTCGGCCTCCCTCACCATAAGCTCTAGCTCTATATTGTTTGGAGAGGTATTTAATTTCTGTGTCCGCATATTCATGATATGTGTTCACCTTACTCCTTATGTCCGCTAGAATGGAGTCCTGCAGGGTATCGGCATAGTTGGTCTCTAACATCTGAATGTCCTTTTCTACCATTGTCAGCTGTTGTCTAATATCTCTGAGAATTCCTGCGTATTTACTTATACAGTGACCTCTTATAGTTCGAATAAAGTATCTTTACCAGAATGTGTAGCCCGATTCCAAATCCCGCTCTGACAAGAACCCCCAATCAACAGTATCAAACGCTTTCTTGAAATCGACTAAAAGCAGAGCCAGGGGAGGTGGCAATGCACAAGTGCTATGTGGAGACTTCAGAGACAGTGTTACGAGCTCCTCCCACGCATGATGCCACACTGGTCAGGATAAATAAGGGACCAAAGGCCCTACCTGAGGAGCGTGGCAAGAATCGTGGTGAAGATTTTCACTTCCCCATTAAGACAATTTTAACAGTAAGGTTCTACAAGGTCAACAAATAATGTCTGGCCTGCTCCAGGAGCACAGAATATCAATGGGGGGAGTGAAGAGGTGGTGCTCAACGGCACTGAGGTGGGCACATCCTCCTCTCTTGAAAGTACATTTAATCAACAGGGTCCACCTCACGTGGGATACACACTGTGTGTTAAAATACCCCTCACACACCAAAAGGGCCCTTGGTGTCATGCTTCATCATTGGGGTCTTCCCGTCCCTCACAGGAGAGCAAGCACAACTAGCTTCATCTCTCCGCATCACTTTTTTAATAATACCAGCCAGTGTTTATTAAATAATTTTTTCTACCACTAGGCCAGGTATTTTTTAACATCACTTACTTATATCACCCCTGGCCCTACTGACACTCACTCCATTTCACTCACATAGCACCCACATTAAAAGGTGCTCCTGCTTAGTCGCTAGTCGCAGCACTGCCCCGTCCCGCAGCGGGCGGGAGGACCCCAATGATGAAGCATGACACCAAGGGCCCTTTTGGTGTGTGAGGGTATTTTAACACACAGTGTGTATTCCACCAACATCAGGATACACACCACATTCCACGTGAGGTGGACCCTGTTGATTAAATCTGCTCCAGGAGCAGCCCTTGCAGGTAAGAGCAGTGGGGTGATGGGGCCGGGTTGGGGGCATTCGACAGATGACCACGAGGGAAAATGAAATGAATAATTCAATTTTCCCTCATTGTCATCTGTCGAAATCCCTCCCTCCCAGCCTCACCACCCCACTGCTCCCCCGCACCTACCTGCACAGGCCGCGGCTGGCTTGCTCTAGATACAAAAGAGGTCCAATGTACATTTTCTACAGAGAAGAATGTAATAGATATATAATTTCTTATTTCATCTAATTATAAAATGTTGTATCACTTTTCTTTGCTTTTACAGAACAGGATATGTACGGGCATATGTAGGTAATTTCCATTTTGCGATTCCCAAATAGCGATTTTTAAGCAATCGCCATTTGAGAATAGCAAAATGGAATGTAGGTAAAAAGTCGCTATTTTTTTGCAAATCTCTAACATTCCTTAATTGCGATTTGCAAATTGCGAATCGCAATTAACAAATGAGTGTCCCATTCATTCCTATGGGCTAAGAGGCCCATAGGAATGAATGGGGATACATTCTCAAATTGCGATTTTCTATGAGAAAATCGCAATTTGAGAATCGCAATTCCAAGGGTGGCAGGGTGTCCAAAGGACACCTGTTGCACCACTGGAATGTGCCTATAAGTGTGGCGCCAAGGGCATGTCTGTGCGCTACATGGCACTTTGAATTTTTCAAAAAAATGTATTTTGAAAGGAAATCGCAAAATACCATCTACTTGGAGTAGGTGGTATTTTGCGATTCTTTAAGCCATTTTTAAATTGAGTCCTACATAGCATTTACGGAATCGCAAAATTGCGATTCCTTAAATGCTTGAGCAAAATAAGGAATCGCAATTTTTGCGATTCCTTATTTTGCTAATATTCACCTACATATGAATACACTGTTTGCGATTCGCATACGTCGGAAGTCTGCTCTGTTTTCCAGAATGATGGATTGAGGATCATTTAGGAGAATATGGCTTTCCATATTAAATTCTTTGATCTACATTCCTGAAATGATGAGCAGCCATCCAATGAGCCATAGTATCAGGTCAAATCCCAGTATCTGGCAGAGAAGTCCTTTTCCTTGGACATTGTTCAGCCCATGTCTACGGACAGGCCACTATGTAAAAAGGTGGTGCTTATGTTTAAGACAGATTGAGCACGTCTACTGATGGAGTATCAGAATCTGCCATCAGGTGGTATGTCCTAATCATTATTTATATGGCAGGGTTTTTGCCACTTCTGAAATTTACCATAAAATGCTGACTAAGGCAAATTTTCAGGTAACCCAAAAAAGGGAATTGATCAGTTTTGGAAGGCTTGCCAAGACAAATTGCTTGATTTGAGATGGTCATGGTGGCTTAGTAGAAGGGCTCAGTAACAGTCTCCATCGTTATATTTTGTTATATTCTGTTATTAATATTGCACTGACTAAGGGGTGTCCTTGTGCCAAGATGCAAGTAAGAGTACTACATATGATATACTATGAGAGAGAAAAGCCAGGTGGTTTCAAGAGCCTTGAGAAAGTGAATATGACTAGGTTGGGATCTATTTGATTTTGTAAGTCCGTTCCATAATTTTGCAGCCAGGAAGGAGGAAGCCTGGCTCCCACAACAAACCTTATTAAACTCTGGAACCTGCAGTGAGTAGATTGTAGATCACTGAGAAGAATGAGTTGGGACATAGGGCCATAGATTGTGCTGAAAATAGAGAGGAATGGTTTTCTATAAAGAACAGAGAGTTTAAGAAACATATGTGTAGCAAAATTTAGGAACCACCTGACGTCATGTAATAAAAATTTGAGTACATCAAGATATAAAAAATTTGCAAAATCCAGTCTGGAAATAATAATGATGTTGGTAATGGTTTTCCTACAATCAACTGGAAAATATGGGAGAATGTTTCTCACAAAGAGGATATAATAAAAGCCATTGACTGTGGTCTGAGTAATCTGGGTGGCCAATGAGAGCTTGTCATCAAACCAAAAACTCAGGTTTTTAACACAGCTGGATACCATGTCAAATACTGCATACAGGTCAAGAAAGATCAGGGGTGGGCATCCACCAGGGTCGGTAAATCAGATTCGGTATTGAGCAAATGACGAAAACCCTTTGGTGCTGGATCTAACACATTCTTGGTATCTAAAAAACTAGAAGTCATGCTCGCAGAGTGGGCATAGAAAACAATCTGCCTCTTACCAATGCCAATTGCAATGGTTTGACCAAGTGACACCTTGCTATCAATCTCGAATTTGATCTAGAAGATTTGGCTTCTTCTGAGGTGTGTACTTCTGTGGGCAGCCCCCTTTTTAGTGATTTTTGTTAAGAAACTGGGCCACCCATGGCCATATCTTTAAAGCCCTGGGCAAAGCATAAGCTTCCATAAACAAAATCAATCAATCAATCAAGGCATTTATAGAGCGCGCTACTCACCCGTAGGGTCTCAAGGCGCTGGGAGGGGGGGGGGTGCCGTTACTGCTCGAACAGCCAGGTCTTGAGCTTCTTCCTGAAGGAGAGGTGGTCTTGGGTCAGGCGCAGGTCGGTCGGGAGGGAGTTCCAGGTCTTGGCGGCCAGGTAGGAGAAGGACCTTCCTCCTGTTGTCGCTCTTCGGATGCGGGGGACGGCGGCGAGGGCATGGCTGGTTGATCTGAGGTGGCGCTTGGGAGCGTAGAAGTTGATTCGGTTGTTGAGGTAGCTCGGGCCTGTTTCATCCCATCATTTTTTGGAGGGCCGGCAGTGGAAAAGAGTGCACAGTTAGATTTTTCCTGCAACAAAGCCTCAGAAATTGCAGGCCTTCTGAAAAAAAGTATTCTGGGCTCAACAGTGAAGGGTTTGTTCCTTTGTTCCTTCCATCAAGGACATGAGCTGGCGATGGAAGCTTTCCCAGCAACAATTACTGTGAAGAGGGTGAATGTTTTTCTCAGCAACTGTGAACTAATTATCTACAACATATATATTTTGCAGAGTATACAAAAAAATCTAAAAGAATTCTACAGGTCTCTCGCTCTTCGCTCTTCTATCAAGAAACAGACAGATTATTGTTTAACTGAGTAGAACAATCTATTATCACCCAGCAGGTGAATAAATTGCCGGCAAAAGGGTTGGTGGGACCTGTGGGGCTTCATGCAATGGAATTCATCAGCAGTATCTTCCTTGTAAAGGAAAGAAACAAAAGATTCTCACTGACCATCAATTTATGGAGTACAGAAATTGACCCATAGACATTTCAGGATGGATGAAATTCATATGCTGATGGACTTTCTGCAAGAGGGCGACTGGATGGTCCCGTTAGATTTTAAGGATTGCTACCTGACAATTCATATTTTTGGCCTTCAATGCAGGTTGCTCCAGTTCTAGTGGGAAGTCAGATTTTTGAGTTAACAGCCTTACCTCTCAGAATTTAATCTGTTCTGTTTTACTTCATGAACATGATGAAACCTGTGACAAACTTTTAGAGGGTGGGTGAGGTTGGATCCTAAACTACATTACAACATTATTTTCAGGGCCCAAGAATCTCAAGATTTCACTTTCTCCAACCCCTCTATTCTCACAAGAAAGTTGGGGCTTAGGTCTCGCAGTATATGGCAAAGCATAATGTATTCATACACCGAGTTACTGTTCTCTTTTTATCACTGCCAACATCAGGGTGGTGTTCATCACCTGCCTCCAGGAGCACTGGCTCTGTTTAGACAGGAGAGGGCCCAGAAGCCTGGAATCAATGAGGTGAGGGCTCCTTGCGGGTTTAGGACAAAACACAGCAACCACCGGGCAGTAGGAGGCGTACCATAGAAAGACTTCCCACGACTCCTCGCAGATGCTCTTCCCTCCGGGCTCCCACAGACCCCACGGAAACAAGGATGTTGATTGCTGCACCCAAGAAGGCAGATTTAAGGAAGGTGAGCGGTCCTACTGGAGTGATACCCTACTTCAGGTTCTTGTGCGCCAAATTCTCCTTATTGTGCTGCGGTCGAAATGAGTTAACGATGTTGAACTCCACATGCTCACACCAGTTTGTAGCTACTTGTGCGCTACGTCAATCATGTAAACATCAGTTCGTAGTCTCTTGTGTGACTGAGTCTCATGTTCAGCGCTCACCCCAATGAGCGAGGAACGTTAATGGTGGTGAATTCTTGCACTCAAATTGCACCCTCTCAAAATCACACCAGTTTGTTGCTGCTTGTATGCGACATCAATCAAACTCCCAAAAGTTTGTAGCCTCTGAAGTTTAGCAGTACAAAAGGAGAAGATTCCTCATGTACAGTGTGCACCCTCATCAGAAAGCCACAGGCCTCTTCATGCTGACGTCGGGAGCGGAGAGTGGCATTGGACAGTTAATTCTCTCTCAAAATGTCAACATGTTTGAAGGATGTTAAAATCACCATATCCCTCTGGCATACAGCTTTCTCCCAAGTCAATAATTCAAGCGGTGAATAGGGGCCACGTTGGAACGACCGTTAAGTCACCACTGCGACTGCCGCGAGTAGCCACTTACTGGCTGCTCAGTCTCACAGCCAACGACCATCGCAAATGTACTCACTGGGTACCAGAGTCCATTTGACAAAACTATCCTGGATCAGTCGTATGACCTGGGCTCTTCCCTGAGTACCCTTGAGTTCCTGAGAGTGGCCACACTCCATTTTCCGGCTGTATTGAGTGTGTATTGAGGTGTACCTGGAGATATCCCATCCTCATCAATAGTGTCAAATGCAAGATAATAGGGTTACTCAATACACCGACCAGAGAGTGAAGAGAATCTTCAGGTTTATGCCATACACCTCAGCCACAGCATACCAACTGCTAATTCTGGAGCACACTGGCTCCTCCCTCTACATTCTAGAAGTTTGTGACAGCAAGATTCTACTGTTTTAGTCTATTCTACAATGTTTTGGTTTTTGTCTAAGGTGCAAGAGACATGAGTTATGGACAGATACCTCAGTTTCCACTCTGCTGCTTTACATGTCACCCAATCACCCACTTTAACCACTTTATCTACCCCTGTAAAATTCAACCTGTGTCTCTCTTGATAGATTTCCTGATCTTTCCTCACTTTTGACCCTAAAACTTTATGACTGATTCTTACTCCCATGTCCTCCTTCCAACTATGGCAAATCTTTGTGCATGGAATCCTTCCTCTAAATCATACATATAGTGATTCTCCCATAGAGGAGTCTCGGGTAATTCAATAGCTCTTCAACATTTTCCTCACTTCTCTTTTCCAATTAAAGCGGCTCTCAGTTCATTCATTATGTAGCTGGTTAAAAATCCCACCAACCCAATTTCTTTGGGGTGATCCAATGCATTTCTAATATGTACAATGCACAAGTTATGAAAAGAAATCTCAATGTGACATTAAACAAACATCCTCCTGTAACCAATAAAACCATTTTGTAATTTATGGTGTGGCCTTACTCGCTGCTTTTGTGGTAATTTGCCCATATTTCAAACGAAATGCCCGTTGGGCATTTGCAAAAATGCTGCTCACTCCCTAGTATGCTAAGGCCTCCTTACCTATTACTTATTAGCCAAGACAAAGCGGATGAGACAGGTGTGTGTCTAGGAAGAGCTGCTATCCCTCCCTCTTGTGCCTAAACAACACCTACCTACCCTTACTCCACCCACAGAAATCCCTACTCTACTTCCCTGCCAAAAGAGAAAGGAGACAGATGAGTGTCTAAGAAGCCCTGGAATCCCTCGAGTGTTCTGGGCTCTCTGTCTTACATAGATAAGTGCAGAGTCTGCCCATACCTTCCCATCCTTTGGCTCCTTCTGATTGGCGAGTAAGGCTCTTGGCTCCAACCCTAACTCACTCGCTTCATTTCTCTCATTTAATTTATTTTTCCGGCTCACCGTAAGGCTCTTGACTCCTATGCTAACACACTTGCTTCATTTCTATAAGGTAATTTATTTTTCCAACAGACCATCTCTTTTCTTTATTCACTGTTACACCTTTCTGATGATGTTCTTGGAGGAAACAGTTATGCCTCGCTGGTGAGGTTTTAATGGCCAATTCAATAACAAGCAGCGGTTGTCCGACACTTGAGACAGTGCTTTCTCGTTGGCCATCATACTCGCAGGTACAGCCGTCTTTCTTCCCTTGTTGCGGGATAATGTTTCACATTTTTGGAAGGGGGATGACTGCCATAAGAAACTAGTCACCTCCTATCCTCCCAAAAGGACCAACCTACTTACTGCAAAGTTCACTATATCGCAAGAACTCAATGAGAGTACAAATGTTTCAGTGGCCACGCATTTATACTTCTGGACGTAGTCAGGGGTGCTACTGGAAAGGCGATGATGTTTGCTTATTCACACTGCATTTCTGACTTTGTGCACCTTACCCTGACACCGGTCCCAGGATGCTTTTTCCGGTCCAGAGAGGACTGGTCCCATGGGTAATGTTTTTAAAACTGATTTGCATATGGTTGGGCCAAATTCGGGGTGGCATGGGGCGCAGAAAACCAATGGATTGGGTTACGACCCAAGCATTTGCCGTTGGCTGAGGGGAATTCAAGCATACCATCCATTACCTTGTCATTTTTGCATTTGCCGCCAAAGTGCTCCGGGTATGCCCAGATATGTGCACTGTGCCACAGGCTCCAAGCTAGCCTGGCTGGTGAGGGGTTATACTCCGAAACTGGTCCCAGGATGCTTGTTTCTGGTCCAGGGAGGACCTGGCATTTCAGTCTGGACTGTTTCCATGGGGAGCAGAATGAAGGCTGATTTGCATATGACTGGGTCCAAACTGGGGTGGCATGGTGGGTAAAAAAACTATGGATTGGGATGTGGCCTCAAGCGATTGTCAGTGGCTGAGATGGTGTTTATGCATTTGCCACCATAAGTGTGCTGTGTGCCTAGACGTGGGACCAGGCTCACTGTGCCACTGGATTCAAGCCAGCCTGGCTTATGAGGGTGATACGCCGAAACCAGTCCCAGGATGCTTGTTTCTTGTCCAGGAACAACCGGCTTGGCAGTTCGGGCTGGACTGCTAAGCAGAGTCCAGAGTGATTTGCCTATGGCTGGGCCCAAACTGGGTTGGCATTTTGGGCAAAAAAACTATGGATTGGGATGCAGCCCGAGCTATTGCTAGTGCCTGAGATTAATTCATGCATTCCATCCATCACCTTGTTGCTCTTTAAAATTTAGTGGCAGCAAAACCGATCACTGGGTATGTTCGTAGCTCTTTGGACCAATGGACATTATACAGGACTTGAAAAATATTGTCTTGAAGTCAAGATTGACCATAAAAGTAAAGTAATTAGCAACCAAGTACTCTAAATCAATTGTATTTTGGAATATTAGTCGGCCAAGTAGGAGAGGAGTAGAATATTTCTGGTGCCAACTTTTAGTAGATCACATTTCACTTTATTTAGATCCTCCTCTAATTAATTTGTACACCGCATAAACAGGAAAAGAGCTAACACACATCCTGCTCAACTCCTCCTAAACTATGTAGGTGTGTACATCTGCCTTGTCAGTCAGACCTCGCTGAAGCCTTCAATGTGCCATGCATGTTGTGCACAAAAAGGTTGCACACTAGAAATGCCCGAACCTGTCCTCCCAAACGCATCATGGTAAATGTAGTAAAATCTACTGAAATGTAGTAAAAGAAGTCTGTTTACTCACATTTCTGTCAGTATTGGCTATTCATTTAAAATGCAGCCAGTAGTGGGCACCACTCTACATATGTATGTTTTTTTGTTGCGGCACCTGTCAGAAGAGATCATAACGGGAGGTACATGACTTGCTACTTTAAGTTACTATGGTGAAGTATCGAACAAAGCCCAGGTGTTGGGCTGGCTGAGGTCCTTCCTGGAAGGGCTGGCCCAACAGGTTTGGCTGCTCCGGCTGCCTCTTCTTCGCAGGCGGTCAATACGGGTGTACCTCAGGGGTCTTCCCTTAGCTCCCTTCATTTTAATATCTATGTCACTCCTCTGGTCTTTTTGGCCGAGGAGTTGGGGGCTAAGGTGATAGCATACACTGACGACACCCAGCTCCTCTTTACATGGGGTAAGGATGCGGACTCAGTTCTGCCCGTACAGAGGTGCTTGTATCCGGTATTTGGGTGGCTCGCAAGGGCACAACTCAAGTGAAACAAAGACAAATCTGAGATCCTTCTCTACGGCAACTTTCCCCCTGACTTCAGAAATATGATTTGGCCTCCTGGATTTCCCTTTCCTTCTTCTAATGGGAAATCCGCTAAAAATCTAGGAGTATGGTTTGAGGATAACCTCTCCTTCTCGGTACAGGTGAAAAGATTTCAGGTTGCTGCTTTGGCCTCCTTAAAACAATCAGGAGTTTTCTCCCTCTCCTCCCTAGGTCTGCCAAGGAGACGGTTATTCGGCATTAATCCTGTCTCGCTTGGATTATGCTAATGCCCTGTATATTCGCATCCCTGGCTACTCTATGAATAGACTTCAGGTGATCCAGAATGCGGCCGCCAGGCTGCCTTTGGGAATTGCTAGGAGGAGTAGTATGCGTGTTCATCTCCGCGCCCTGCACTGGTTGCCTGTGGTGGAGAGGCTCAAATTTAAATCATTGGTAATTGCTCACCGTGCACTTTATGATCATGGGCCCATCTATCTACAGAAACGGTTCTCTTTTTATGTCCCGCCCAGACTGTTGCGTTCTTCTGCCCTTTTGTTGGCGAGGGTGCCGCGTTTCTCCCGCTTTAAAGTGGGTGGCTGCTCTCTTGCTGTTAAGGCTTGTCAGGTTTGGAATTCTCTTCCATTCTTTTTGCGTAACACTCAAGACCCGCTCGTATTTAAGAAACTATTAAAAACTCACATTTTCCCATAATTGCTGGCTATTATGTTAGAAACTCCTCTTGGCTCCGCGCTGGGACACTCTTTGGAGTAGGTATTGCGCGTTATAAAAGGATTTAACATAACATAACATACTTCCTCCGTCAACTAGCCCTGGCGCCTCCAGCGATGAAGACCTGGAGTCAAATTTCTGCAAAGGGTTTGCATACTTTGCAAACCTGTACCAGTCTTCCTAAATCCATCATAGTTAATGCATGTTTAAAGCAGCCATTCTACCTAAATTGCATATTTTTAACAGCAGACAATCTCCCCATGATCCAGTTTCACCTCATACTTCTAGGAATCTCCAAGAGCTTGGGCCTGTCCAGCAGATCAAATGCAGGCCCAGGTTCATAAATGCCAATTAGATCAGGCCTTCTCACCTTCATATGTTTTTTAATTACTAGATAGAAATTAAGACATGGTTTTTGAGTGATAAAGCCCTCCCTAATATCAAGCTGAACAGTGGATTCCACTAGACTTTGTTCAATCTTATGTCATCCACAGTGGGAATCTTCCCATCTGCTAAACAGTAAAGTCAATTAGATCAGTCTGTAGCAGCTCAAGCTTAACCTGTCACCCTTCTTTAAGACTGGAATGATAATTGAGAGTGATGAGACACCCCAAAATCGGGGAATCTTCAGGAACCATATATTGTGGTAAAAGCAGTGAGAAAAGGTATCCAGGGAACCAAATCGGTCTTACTTACATCCGTGTGCACCCCATCTGGACTCTTGTCAATCGGGCTATTCTTAAATGCTTTTATAGTTTACTGAAAAGTAAACTATATTTTCCTATAGGAAAGCCGCCTTTTCGGCAGGGTCAACCCAGATTTTTCACCTTTTGCTGGACCCTTAATCTTTGCTGGCTTTAGAACTCTATGCACTTTACCTCTGCTAACCAGTAGTAAAATCCCTGTGCTCCCCTTTTAACCATAGTTAAATGGATGTATCCCTGATTGGCACATTTAACTTGCCTGGATGTCTCTTGTATATTGTGTAAAAAGAGCATCCAGGGCCTGGAAGTTAACTGCCCTTTGTGGACTTCTGCACTTATTGTGCCATCCACTACTATGGCAGTGCAAACATGGCTACAGGTGAATCCTGCCTAGCCTGACTGCCACTGTGTAAATCCTGATTGTGACCTGTTCAGTTATCCCTTTTTGACAGAGAAAACCCTAGTTTTTTAAAATATTAATAAGTCACTCAATGTAAGTTTTGTAGCCCCCAAGGTAGGGTGCATGGTATTTAATAGCGGGACATGCAGAAAATTAATATTACCATGGTACTACAGCGACAAGGACCAGAAAGCTATTTTTACTGTGGCAGGCCTAGCTGTTCCATGTAGAAAACCAGGGTGCAGATTAAAATCTTAGTACTGCTAACTCAGGATAAGGGACCAGCTGGAAATATAATTGAACCACTATTTGTAATCATGATTATAAGTTCAATTCAATTATGAAGTTGGACAGATCTTTAATAAACATTCAGAAAAAGTAACTTTTAGAATGTTACCTTTTCCCTGACTGAAGCTTCTGGAGGCACATATTTCCCAGGAGCTAACAGTAAGCTAACTTGAATGGGCAGAGATGACTCCTCTGAATCTCCCAGAATATGCAGGGGGAGGCCTGTGGGCACCTATTTTGACATTATGGTGTCAAATCCTGCTTGAGCGTCAAAGACTGCTTGACAGGCCTGCTGAGTTTACATGTAACACTTTAGGAAGCCCCTAAAATGCAAGGGTATTCACAGTCTGGTTGATGGAAACCCCTGCTTTTTTTACCAGGCTTCCTTCTCTGGGTTCATTGCGGGTACATAGGCTCCCACAAACTGGATTTTGGTATTAGATGTGGGAGGACACTAGGATAACCATAGTACTACACTTGCCATCAGTGGTGGCTGGTCAAGTTTGAAAGTGGCGGAGCGTATACGTTGGGTATGACTTTCCTGTAGCGAGTGAAACAAGGAACCTTAATGGACAAATGTGGGGCCCAGAGGGTGGGGCCCTGAGGATGGGTCCTCTTCCCAAAAAAAAAAATGAAAAAAAGATTGGCAAATGGTGCCTTTTTAAGCAAATAATTTTGTGAGAATGCAAGGTTTATAAAGCAGTGGGAACATATAATCTTGAAATATTAAACATATTACAAACTGCTCCATATCTTAATGCATTCATATGTTCCACAGTTACTGTAATGTGCAAATGGCACAGTGTGACAACTTCCAGCCTTTTAAAGTGTGTGCTTGCCCAGTGTCTTGCACTGCACACAGCATCGACTTTGGAAGTAAATGCTCTAACCAGACATCAGGAAGCACCCACAGCTGTTGTCATATAGAAATATGTGCAGACAGGTCTTTAAGTGGGATGAAAAAAGTGAGGGCTCTCTGCAAGAGAACATGTAAAATACATTTCTGTCAGTGCCATAGTTTGCCTTCTGACCAGTATTTTGGTTTCTCTCTGAAATGTTATTGTACTCCGATATATAACAACTGATATACACCTAAAACCTACCAGTACTATTGGCTTTGTCAATGGTTGTTAGGTGTTTAAGATAAATGAGTAACAACGATTTGTTATACATAATTAACATTGGAAATATTTCAATTCTGAAATTGTGAGAGTGTGAATTAAATATTATGAGGCCAGTGGAAGCAGTATTGGCCTTCAGTTATGTGTGCTTTATGTTAGGTATATGTGCCCTTTTCTCTGCATATCTCGCCCATCTACACAGCTTCAACCTCATCTCTTTTCTCTTCAGCATCCTATTTTCACTATTCCCGAAATGCACTTCCTGGCATATACCTCATTTCACCACCCAAGCATACTCACTCACATTTAAGCACTTTCTTTTCCTTTACTTTTGCCCTGTAAATATTTTTACATCTATGTATCCACTTCCCATGCATTTAGACAGAATTTCAATTGCAACTCGAATACAGGACCAGTGTTCTGTGTGCTCTGCAGAGAGGCCAACTCATTGGCAGGCACTTTGCTTTGCCAACGGCCTCAGAATCTGAGCTCTCAATTAAAGGCCTGCATAAACGCCTGGCACGATTCAAAGTATACACTATACAAGAGTGATAAGATGCCCGAAAAAATACAAAAACACAACATGATGAAATAGCTAACAATCTTAGGGAATGCAATATTAAGTAAAACTTGAAATAAAAGAGGAACTAAATCGCTGTCCTGGATTACCTTAACGTTTTTAACTTTCAGTGTTCATTAACCCCTTGCATGCTGCCGCGATTCTGCGCCTGTGCGGCAGAATCGCGAGTGGGCGGGTTTATGACGGCCCCCAGCCGTCATCAGCACACGAGCGCCGTAGTGCATGACTGATGGGGGCCGTCATCAGCATGCAAGGGGTTAATCAATCCATGTTTTTGACATTAATGTTACAGGCATGAATATAGGGCCGATTTGAAAGCTATACAGCATGTAACTGTCTTTACTATAAGCTCATATTTCTCAATTTGTGCTTGACTCATATATCTGGATCAACTTTGCAAGGGAACAAAAACCTTGCTTGTCTTTAAGACCAATGTCGCTGAACACACAAATACAGCTGCTCAACTTCTAAAGGGGCCAGCGACCTGCAGCCAGGGCCTGGCATATCAATGTGGGGGAGGTTAGAGTGATCAGGGGTCTCAGGACAAAATACATAACACAAGATTAGCCTTATAACACTTAACATTACAGAGAACAAGGTGCCAAATCACCATGCTTGCATCCAGTCCTACTGTGTGACGAATGGGAAAGAGTACGATCTATGCCTGTGAATGACGGGCATCTGCTTTCAACCAGGGATGCAGCCTTCGGAGCCAGAAACCATGACGCTGACAGTGTCACTGGCCTTCATTGGATACCACCATAGACTACAATCGCGATGTAAGGCTTTAGAAAGTTAAGCCCAGTGTTGTGCATCACAGTGCAATTGCAAAAATGTAATTTACTGCCTGGCTTCCTTCTCCTGCGTCAGAGCTAGGCGGGCAGGCAACCTGGAATATACAGCCCAGACTTAAAAACATCATTTTTTTTAGTAGATATATGATCGAGTCTCTAAATAAATGGATCTATTTAATATTTCTTTAGGTAAACTCGTAAGAATTTCAGAGGGATACAGCTCCAGAGCCCTAATGGAGACACCACCTCTTCTCGCCTCACACAACCCCAGTACTCAGAGCCCAAGTTTAGTGTGGCTGAAGACATTCACCATCTTGAAAATGCCCAAAGTGGGCAGAGATGGCCTCTGGAACTTGTACCCCATTAGTTAAGATGTGCTCAAGTTCATTCCCACCCAAAAGCTCATACTAGGCATAAATGTAGCATCTCCAGGCTCTCACTTCAGAAAGCTCCTGGACTTGAGGAAGAACAGAAAAGTATTGGACCTGATAACTGTGACCTGAGAGGGGCCCTGAAGGACTGGGTCTGCCCCCTCTTGTACCCAGGACAAAGAAGTGGATTGCAAGGGTCATAAGGCTGACCTACTGTCCAAGCTACAGTGCCACAAAAAGTTACAAGAGGCCTTTCCTGCAAATGCCTAGCTGATCAGTGGCAACTGGTCCTGGACTGGACCTTGCTGTTGGTCTATATCTGAAATGCTGAGAGTCTCTTGGTGCCTCCCCTGTGGTTCCAAGGGGCTTTAGAAGTGTACTCCTGTGATGGATTGGGGCTTAAAGGACTAAAGTCAGAAGTTATAATCTTTAACAGGACGAATCTGGTTGGTGTATTTGACCCAGGCATATAGTAAGCTGCATTAAATTGTGCCTAGGTCCTGGTCCACCAATGAGTTTAGAAATTCACCTAATTGGATATTTTAGTAATTTTGGTGTAATTTTGTGTATTACATTTTTCTCTGCTTTTCTAATTTGGTTTGGACTTTTTATTGCTTTGCATTACAACCTTATTATTGTTTTAGTACTGCTTTGGTATATTAAGTCTGTCTGTTTTATGCCATAGCTACAAGAGGGATGTTCACCCTAACAAAGGTTGTGATTATGCCTTGATGTGTGTAGTCCTCCCGCTCACCAAATAATAATACAATTTCTTACAACAGTCATTATATATGGCGAGGTCACTTCATTAAAGAATTAATTAAATGCAGTGATGATTGAATATGACCCCACCCACACTCATCATTTTTATTTCTTTTCTCTGAGTTTTATATAGCCCGAAGGAGGTATCAGAGCACCAGTTGCCTTACACAAGGACACATTCATTTTTGTTAGGCACAGCAACAATAAGTAATGCCCAGAATCACATGATGTTAAGCGTCATTGCCGAGACTCGAACTCGGTTCCCAGATTTGTGTTTGAGTGCTGTAGCTGTTAGACCACATCCTCTCCCCTTAGTCAAGAACAGAAGCTGTGGTCTTTTTTTCAGATGCCACAGAAAACCCCAAACGGCTTTTGGAGATGTAATGCATTTGGTGACTACCATTGCTGTGCCGCCAACACACTGTGGATTCATGATGCGATATGTCATGCTCAGCATTGTGGCTCTCCCCTTCTAAGAGGAACGCTTGACCTACCAGGATTCGTTGGAGTAAATCATTTGTGATTAATTTCACCGCATGACGGATGGTACGACCACGGTCTTCTAAGCAGCAGTAACACTGCATTGAAGGATTTTTTTGAATTTATTTACTTCTCTGAGTGTCCATCATTCTCACCTATGCCCATAAAAGCCATTGAAGCCCCATCGGCCTTGACTAAATTTTGTACCTACTAGGCTTTTCTCACATCAGATACGGTGCCCCTCTGCACTCACCTTCACTATTGTCCTGAGGAAGACCCTGTTAGTAAGGACTAGAACCAACCTACATGGTTTCAGAGGTCGAAACGTCAACACATCATTGATGCCAGTATCAACAACAGTGCACTGTGACTTTCTATTGTACATGGCTATGTAAACGATTGAAACTATCTGTTATGAACTTTATTATGAATGCGTGGCATCGTGTAACATGCCCAACAATTTTATTGTTATGCTTTTCTTGAATATTGTATGTAACTTGCATCACCACCTCACTCAAGTCACCCTCCTTCCTCCCCCACCCAGTTGGGCACACCAACGGTTTTTATTCTAATGTTTTCTGTAAATTGTCTCCTTCATTAATATATATCAGGTGCTTAGTGTGATGAAATAACACTTTAGCACAAATCAATCTTTCTGTGTTATTGAATTTTTGTTATTACTTTTAAATGTATTTGTACTGGGACCACCACTTTCTATTCAGCATTGTAACACTGCACGCCTCATGGATTTACAGTGCATATATTGCCGCATCTCTTCTCCACCTGACCGTTGTTGCCTGCAAGGGGTCTGTCACTTGAGGAAGTGGGGCTCAGAATGTATAAAAATGAGATTATATTGTACGCCTCGACTTAGGAACTTCTATTAGCTTGGTTTTACAAAATGTGACATATAGTGTGTGACTATAGGGGGATGTTCTCTCTTCATTCCTGATGAGGCCGGTTGCTCCCGGAATTGGGGTGAGTTACTGACTGAAAGTATTTACCTTTCCCCTGTATATGTTTTTCCCCACCTTAGTGCAGTGCTGTCACAAAGTGTGCAGTTCAACTCCAATCACGTTTTTGCATGTTGAAACATTAAGGCGAATGTGTCCATGTTTCCATTGATCTTTTTAATGTTTGTGTTTACGATATAGGATTAACTGTATTTCCAGAAACATAGCGAGTGAGTATTTGGTATGTTGTCATGTCTGTTTTGTCTACATAAAGTATGAGTTTTATGTGTTGACTGGACTTAAAAACTACTGACAGTGACACTGAAATTATTAGGGATCTAATGATCCTGATGAAAGCCTTGTGCCCCTGTGGCAGTTGTGAAGGCTGAAACATGTCGACCTGATAGGATGGTGGGATAATAATTTCGCATTCCATCCAACCACGTAATTTTATTCTTGTCTGGGATAAAATAAAAACACAATAAATTACTGAGATTTTTTCCAAGGCCCTTTTAACCTTCCAAAAAAGTCATTTCAGATCCCAATAAAACAGTAAAAAACACACTAAGAGCTCCCATCAGTGTGATCGAGCCCATTCTGACAGAAAATATGTCAGGACCTAGAGCCCGATTATGAAACATACCACAAATTGTGGGTAAGGGCAATTCTTTAACCTTTCTTCCTGGGAGTATCTAAAGCATATACCCCCAGATTCATCAAGAACACATTTTGCTAATCCTTAATAGCGAAAAATACTGAATCGCTATTAAGGAATAGCAAAATGCTATGCATCAAGAAATCACAAAAAAATAGCGATTTCTAATAATTCCTTAATTGCGACTCGCAAATTGCGACTCGCAATTAAGGAATATCTCTCCATTCATTCCTATGGGCCTAGAGGCCCATTGGAATGAATGGGAAGACAATATCAATTTGCTAATCGCAATTAACGATTCGCAAATTGAGATTGCGATTTCAAGGGTGCAGGGGTGTCCAAAGGACACCCTGTTGCACCCCTGAAATCATGTGTGCACATATGTTGCGCACACACATTCCCTTAGGGCATGTGTGTGCGCAACATGAAACTTTGAAAAATGCACTTTAGTGCATTTTTCAAAGTTTTTGCAAATTACCATGAAGTTGTACTTCATGGTAATTTGCATGCCCTATTAGCGAATTCGCTATTTTTAAAACTTTCATGCATTGCATTTAAGGAATCTCAATTTGAGATTCCTTAAATGCAAATAATCGCAATTTAGCGAATTCTCAAATTGCGATTTTTGCATTTGGGATGATGCATCCCAAATGCAAAAATACACCCCAACTTGCATCATTGTTCCATTTTGCAATTCCTTAATTGCAAAAATGAAGGAATCGCAATTAGGGAATTGCAAAATGCAATTCATTAAGAAATTAGCAAAAAAATTGTGATTTCTTAAAATTCCTTAATTGCGATTCTCTAATTGAGAATCGCAATTAAGGAATTTTTACCCATTCATTCCTATGGGCCTAGAGGCCCATAGGAATGAATGGGAGGGCATTCTCAATTTGCAATTCATCATTGTGAATTCGCAAATTGAGAATGCAATTTCAAGGGTGCAGGGGTGTCCAAAAGATACCCTGTTGCACCCCTGAAATTTGCTTTTGGATACAACTTACACACGCACATGCCCCAAGGGCACGTGTGTGTGTAACATGTAACAAAGAAAAATGCATTTAAAAGCATTTTTCTAGATTTTCACAAATTACCATGAAGGTCAACTTCATGGTAATTTGCATTTCTAATTTGCAAATTCGCAATTTCTAAAAGTATGATGAATTGCATTTAAGGAATCTCAAATTGAGATTCCTTAAATGCATTTGCAATTTAAGAAATCGCAATTGCGCGATTCCTTAAATTGCGAATTTCTGAAAAAGGTTGGTGCATCCCAAATCAGGAAATTGCATTCGGAAACGGCCGAAAAATGCGATTCGCACCGTTTGCGAATGCAATTTACCTTGATGCATGTGGCCGACAGCTCGCAAAGGGCCAGATTCTGAGAATCTGGCCCTTTGCGAGCGGATTTTTGTTTGATGAATCTGGCCCATAGTACCTAAAAGTAATCATAGTTTACTACACTGTTTGACTGGTGTTAATTGCGTATCAACAGCTGAATTCATGTCATATTTTCATAAAATCAACATGTGATCCACATAGGCTAAATTTATAGGCCATCCACATTGGATAATTTTCGAATGAATCTTAAATAGGAAACCTTTACAAATTCACCCTGCAAATTTGCCATGGTTCTGGCCTGCGTGGATCAATATGGGGCTCCGCCTGTGTAAGGTGTCTTGTGTGTGTATTTATGGAACCCATCCATACCTAAACAATCTATGCACACTATTGACTTTTTAATTAAATAATTTAAAAAAGAACGGCAAGTTATCTATGGGGGATTGAGTTAGAAAGGACACTGTCAACAATAACAAAAACCAGACAAAAAGGGGCAAGTCTCAAAACTTCAAATGTAATCTCAGAGGCCATGCAATGCATAGGTCAGATGCCAAACTGGAAACTGATGCGATGACGTGCCGCGTGGTGTCACTCTACAATAAAAGAAAACGTGCTTCTAATGGAACATTAGGAGCATCCCTGTAGGCACACCATATCCCACTCAATATGCAATGAGGGTTTCTGACAATGTTAATACTTGAAATTCTCCATGTTTTATTCACAAATAATCGAGATTTCACTTTTCTTACTAGTTCTCCTTAAACTAATTATGGTATTTGATCAGTTATGTTTCATTCAATTCACTTTATGACAAACGACATTATTTCTAGATCCAATGCATTTTGGGCATTATACTCTGCCCTTCATCAGGGAACAATACTACAAAGCAAAGGAATAAGACTGTGACGGGGCGTGCGGACAGAATAGTACGATTCCAAGGGACTGGTGGTCCGCCACCCCACTCTCACCTTGCCCCTTCTCCCCACAGCTACCACCTTGTCCTTGGAACGAGGAACCGGAGTCAGGATGGCAGGACTATAACAACCCGCATGGTCCCTTTAAGATCCCGGACCAGGAGGAAGAGGTCACGCCCATCGAGAGTGTCAAGACGTCAAAAGACGGAAGCAGGATAGGGACGGCGGAAGGCGTTTCCCTGGAGCGTGCTGGAGAAGGAAAAAGGCTGGATTCGAGCGATATCGTGACGAAAGAGACCCGGACCGACACGCCAGGAGGCCAACGTTTCCATGCTTCGTCCCGCCACGTTCCCACGGGAGGAGCGTGGCTTCAAGAGGTACGGGCCGTGTAGCGGGTTGGGTGGGGAGGAGAAGTCAGCCCCGTGTATAATTCTGTAAAGCCCTTGTACAGTTACCCTCCCCCCTTCCTCTCCCCTCACTTGCACTCCTGTTACCCGAGTTGTATAGCCTTTACTTCACAGACTGTTTCCCTCACTCCCGGCCCTACCGAGTATTTCAAGGTCAAACCAGTGATCTGACCTGATTTTCCTTTCTTTCCGGTACCGGAGTGGAGAGCCGAGAGACGTTTTTCCCCATCCGGACCCTCCAGTAGCTGTTCACACCCCAGGAGTAGCCAAGCTGGAGCAAGTTACTTTTCCTGTGGATCCCGCAGCTCACAAAAAGGATCGGGCTGCACCGATACTTAAAAAGACTTACATTCCAATAAAACCATCCCTAAAACCTTTACTCAAGGCGCCAGTGTTTCTCTTTACACCAAAACCTCTAGTCAGTCCGAACCCAGTAACAGAAAAGCCGAGTACCCCGACCACCTCGGGACAACTGGTGTCAGAAGTGGGATCCCCTCCACCATCCGTCTGTAACAAAAAGATGGAGGCCCTCATCGAGCACATAATCAAAGGCCAACAAAAATTGGAATGGGCCGTGTAAAGTCAACTAACCTCCGCACAAGCCGACCGTGAATTATTCACAACTACACTTATGGCCCAGCTGGATAGCCTTAGGAATGTGCCGCCTCCCACTCGGGTCCTTCCTGGAGAAACACGTCTACATCACCCCCATCCCACAGGTGTGGCTCTCCAAAAATATGTGCCTGGCGAGGACCCAGATTCCTTCCTACTTCATTTTGAAAGGGCCGCCCGGGCCATGAGCTGGCCCGAAGAGAAGTGGCCGTTCTTTCTGGCGCCTCTCCTCACAGGAAAAGCCCAATCAGCCTATCAGGCTGCTAACCCCCTAGGGACCACTCCCTATGCGACCATTAAGGGGGTAATCCTAGATCATTTGGGTCTGGATCAAGAGGCTTACCGCCTTCGCTTTAGAAAGGAAAGAGGGGTTCAAGGGGAGAACCCAAAGACTCTGTTCTTTAGATTAAAGATGGCCGCAGATAAGTGGTTACGACCAGACCTATGTAGCAAAGAGGAAATACTGAATAAAGTTTACTTAGAGCAATTCATGGAGGCATTGCCCTATGCCACCCAACGCTGGTTGCGACAACACGCTGGGCTCACAGTCGAACAAGCCATAGAAATGGCGTCCCACTATGCTCGAGCTCAGCCTAAGACGAGCCATTGGTAACAAGAAAAGGCCCTCAAACCCTTACCGCCCCCGAAAGTAGACAAGAGACCCAAAGCCGGGAACGAGATTCCCAGACTACTCAGACCTACAGGAACGATGTCCCCCATGAACAGAGGACCTCAATGTTTCGAGTGCGGGGAGTGGGGGCACATAGCGAGAATGTGCTCCAAAAGAAAACCACAAGTGGAACCTATGGAGGTTGGGTATCTCCCGAAAACCGTGATGTACTCCGCGGAAATGGGCAGCACGTTCTATGTGAGTATGCGGATGAATGGTTTCAGGGTAAGAGCCTTGTTAGATTCGGGGTGCAGACAGTCCGTGTTACAGACGCGTTTTGTCAGTCCCGAACAAATGAACCCCCAGACTCCAGTATATATCCGTTGTGTGCACGGGGATGTGAAGCCCTACCCGGTAGCCTCCATTCCCATAAACATACCAGATAGAGAGCCCTGTATGGTCCAGGTAGGAGTGGTGGATTCCTTGCCAGAGGACATGATCCTGGGGACAGACAACCCCAAATTCCTTTCCCTCTTTAGGGAGACCCTTTCCAGAACTGTACCTAGAGGGATCCTGCCCACATACCTGTCCCCCGAACCCTGGGTGATCGATAGGAGTTTTCGCTTTGCGCAAGGAGAAGATCGGATCCTATTCCACGCCTGGGAAAGTGCACACGCCGCGGATGGACTCAACCCACAGAGGCACCCCCGCTTCTTGATCAAGAATGAATTACTATACCGCCAGGCCAGACAAGATGGTGAACTTCAATTGTTGGTGCCTCGCTCCTTTAGGGAACAGGTTCTCTTCTTCGCTCACGCCCATTTGACGGCCGGCCATGCAGGCAAAGAAAAAACTACCGAAAGTATAGTTCGGCATTTTTTTTGGCCTGGAATCTCTCGGGACGTACAAGACTTCTGTGCCAAATGTGAAGTATGTCAAAGAAGAAACACCCACTGCTGCGCCTCTAAAGAAGATGCCCATCATCGGAGTCCCTTTCGAAAGGGTCGTCATGGATATAATTGGTCCTTTGCCAAAGTCGGGCCGCGGACACCTGTATGCCCTCGTGGTCGTCGACTACGCGACACGGTTTGTGGAAGCCTTTCCTTTACGCAGCACCACCACCTCTGCAATCGCTGAGAAATTCGTAGAGCTGTTCTCGCGCATAGGCTTCCCCAAGGAGGTGCTTACTGATCAGGGGACCTCCTTCACATCCAAGCTGATGAAAGAAGTGTGTACCTCCCTAGACATAAAGCATTTGAAGACATCAGTGTACCACCCCCAAACGGATGGCCTTGTTGAAAGGTACAACCAGACCCTCAAGGCCACCCTAAAAAAAATGCTGACTGCGAAAGGGCCTACCTGGGATCGACTACTGCCTATCGCCCTATATGTCATAAGGGCTCAGACACAAAGCAGCCTGGGATGCTCATCCTTCGAGCTATTATATGGAAGACTGCCACGGTCCCTCCTGGAAATAACGAGAGATATGTGGGAAAATGAAGAAACCCAAGAACAGAAGAGCATGTTGGAATATACCACTCAATTGAGAACCAAACTGGGAAAACTACGAGAACTAGCCTACTCCAACCTGGAACACCAACAAGAGAGGTATAAAAAGACGTATGACAAGGGAAAGAAGATGAGAAAAATCGACGTCGGGAAGTGGGCCCTCGTGTTATTACCAACCATTAGTAACAAATCCAAGAATGAGTGGCAAGGTCCGTTCCAAGTAATTGAAGCCATCGGTCAGACTACCTACAGGTTACGCATGTCAGCCACCAAAACACAAACGTACCACATTAATATGTTGAAAGAATGGTTGGGGCCCTTACCAAGAACGAGTCATTTTGTCGGTGCAACAACATCCCCCAACTCCTCCACATTGGGTCAGCTGATAGTCAACCAGGGGTTGACATCCCAAGAGAAGGCAGAGCTGACGTCCGTCCTGGAGCCGTTCTCCGACGTATTCTCCGACATCCCAGGGAGGACTCACCTAATCGAACACCGCATCGAAACCCTTCCGGGGAAAGTGGTGAAACAACGACCTTACAGGATACCAGCGGCCAGAAAAGAAGCTATACGAAGAGAGGTCCAAGACATGATTAGGTTAGGGGTAATCCGACCCTCCCAGAGCCATTGGTCATCCCCAATCGTGATGATACCTAAACCAGACGGATCCAAACGCTTCTGTATGGACTTCAGGGCATTGAACGCGGTGTCACACTTCGATACCTACCCTATCCCTCGTGTGGACGATTTAATAGAGAAAATTGTCGATGCCAGATAAATCACGACCATCGATCTCACGAAGGGGTATTGGCAGGTGCCTCTTCGTGAGGAGGACAAGAAGAAAACCGCCTTTGTAACGGACGATGGGGCCTATGAGTTCACGGTCCTTCCTTTTGGACTCCATGGAGCCCCGGCGACTTTTCAACGCCTCATGAACCAGGTCTTACAACCATACATCTCGTTCAGTTCAGCCTACCTGGACGATATAGTCATTTATAGCCATGACTGGGAGGAACATATGCGGCATCTGCAAACCATCCTCACAGCCCTGCGTAGAGCCGGACTACACATCAACGCCAAGAACTCCAGAGCGGCGTTTTACACCGTAAACTACCTGGGATACGTACTGGGGGAGGCCACCATCGCCCCTCAAAGCGAAAAAGTCAGAGCAATCACTAAAGTACCTTTTCCCACCACTAAAAGAGATCTACGGGCCTTCCTAGGTCTGGTAGGGTACTACCGTCGGTTCATACCATGCTTCGCCGAGGTGGCTGCACCCTTGACCGACCTTCTCAAAAAAGACACAAAACCCCGTGAATATTCGCACCCCTCCCAAGACTCCCTGAGGGCTTTTCAGCTATTGAAAAATACCATGACCACCGCCCCCATCCTGGTGTCACCCGACTTTACCAAACCCTTTGTGTTAGCCACAGACGCCTCCAATGTGGGAATAGGTGCAGTGCTATCCCAAGTCGACAAGGAAGGGGTTGAACACCCAGTATTATTTGTAAGTAGGAAACTCTTCCCCAGGGAGTGTAAGTATTCCACTATTGAGAGAGAGGCCCTGGCCATAAAATGGGCGGTAGAAAAACTGAGGTACTACTTAGAGGGTAAACCATTCATCCTTTATATGGACCATGCCCCTCTGAAGTGGATACATCAAAACAGCAGTCATAACCCCCGAGTGTTACGGTGGTTTCTGTCTTTACAGCCATACTCCTTTTCAGTGCACCACTGAAAAGGGAAAGATAACGGCAATGCGGACTTCCTTTCCTGCGTGATTCCTCTCCCCGAACGGGAGAAGCCAGGGGGGGAGGAATGTGACGGGGCGTGCGGACAGAATAGTACGATTCCAAGGGACTGGTGGTCCGCCACCCCACTCTCACCTTGCCCCTTCTCCCCACAGCTACCACCTTGTCCTTGGAACGAGGAACAGGAGTCAGGATGGCAGGACTATAACAACCCGCATGGTCCCTTTAAGATCCCGGACCAGGAGGAAGAGGTCACGCCCATCGAGAGCGTCAAGACGTCAAAAGACGGAAGCAGGAAAGGGACGGCGGAAGGCATTTCCCTGGAGCCAGCTGGAGAGGGAGACGGAGAAAGGCTGGATTCGAGCGATATCGCGACGAAAGAGACCCGGACCGACACGCCAGGAGGCCAACGTTTCCATGCTTCGCCCCGCCACGTTCCCACGGGAGGAGCGTGGCTTCAAGAGGTACGGGCGTGTAGCGGGTTGGGTGGGGAGGAGAAGTCAGCCCCGTGTATAATTCTGTAAAGCCCTTGTACAGTTACCCTCCCCCTTCCTTTCCCCTCACTTGCACTCCTGTTACCCGAGTTGTATAGCCTTTACTTCACAGACGGTTTCCCTCACTCCCGGCCCTACCGAGTATTTCATGGTCAAACCAGTGCTCTGACCTGATTTTCCTTTCTTTCCGGTACCGGAGCGGAGAGCCGAGAGACGTTTTTCCCCATCCGGACCCTCCAGTAGCCGTTCACACCCCAGGAGTAGCCAAGCTGGAGCAAGTTACTTTTCCTGTGGATCCCGCAGCTCACAAAAAGGATCGGGCTGCACCGATACTTAAAAAGACTTACATTCCAATAAAACCATCCCTAAAACCTTTACTCAAGGCGCCAGTGTTTCTCTTTACTCCAAAACCTCTAGTCAGTCCGAACCCAGTAACAGAAAAGCCGAGTACCCCGACCACCTCGGGACAAAGACGAAATCAGAAAAAACATTATACGATTTGGTTATTACACAATATCATGTCGTAGTATTAAAGTCATTTCAATCTCCTTCTATTATATCATGTTTAAAGCATCTCGATGGTTTGTAACATAAACGTTAATTAATACTGATTGTATATTCAATCTGTAATCTCTTGTGACCTTATAACCCGTAAAAATTCAAACTTTAGCCATATGGCCCACTTACATGCCGATTCAACCGTATGTTTTGTCGCAATGTGATAGAAAGCTATCCAACAATGAGCTATCTAAAAAACAGTAAACGCGGGCATTAGGGGTAAAGTTCTGATAGCTAAACATTCCTTTTTGCTGTTTAAGTTCGTGTGTTTGCCTTAAATCTATTCTCCCAACTAACCTGTTTTTTTCTTCACTCGCAAACCGGCTTACTCGAAAGGTGACCCAACTTTCAAACAGTATTCCTTCGTATCCATCTTGTTGTAATCCCTATTACATTCATTGGTTACTCTGCCGGTCACGTGATATGAAAATGAAAAACACACTATCTGTTCCCATTCGGGTTGTCATAACAAACCTTGCTAACAATGGCCCGTATCATGTATTTATGTGTTTGGGTAATTAATGCAACATTACCAAGTTCTAATATTTTAAGAACTGAGTTAAAAAAATTAATTAATAAATGTGGCGACCTGGGGATACGAACCCTACGGTGTCAAAATTTTACTTATCGGGGGATTTAAAGGTCTGAGCTATGATGACCACTATGTTACAATTACTAAACCAGTGCTTATAGGCATGTGAACTTGAGGCTATGACATTGTACAAATCGTACTCATGTTATTTTGAAACGAGGTAAATTAAATTATAAACATTGCAAGAATCCATTATGTTGCACCAAGGCAAGGTTCTAATTTCACGAATAACAAGACAGTTCCATTCGATTATTAAGCCCATTCGGCTTGTGTGTAGATAATCTATGAATCCATGCATTCTCTCTCTGTAGAAGATATTTGGTGTTGTCTCTCCCTTCCATCTTATTCACAGTTTCTAACACAATGGATTTTAACTGAGATATATTGTGTTGTTTCTCCACAAAATATACCGCAACCGTTGATTTCATGTTTTTCGTGCGAATATTAGATTTATGTTCGATTAGTCTGGTTTTTATACATCTTTCTGTCTTCCCAACGTATAACTTTCCACAAGGACACTTCAAAGCATAGATAACATTGGCTATATCACATGTAGCATTTACCTTCAATTTGATTTCATTTCCTTTCATAGGGTGATTAATCTTATTGCCTTTAATGACGTTATTACAGTTTCCGCAGTTGAAACAGGGTTTTGTACCTTTGTATTCTGGCTCTATTTTTTGTTTGGTTTTAAGGATTTCCCCTACGTTGCGAGCTCTGGTGTAGGCAAAAAGCTGTGTTTGTTCAAAAATTCCATTAAAGTCTGGTTCAAGGTTCAGTACAGGCCAGTTTTTCATGATTGTTTTTCTGAATCGATCACTCATTGTTGAAAATTTTGAAACCACCACTATTCTGGTTTCTTCAATTTTTTCTTTGGTTTTTAATAATTTGCTTCTTTCTGTTGAGTTGACTAGTTTCCGTGATTCTTCTATGATTTGTTCAGGGTAACCTCTTCTTGCAAATCTCCTGGCCATTTCGTCCATTCTCTGTTGTAATTTGACCTTGTCAGACGTGATCCTTTTCACTCTTGCCATTTGAGAAAAAGGTAAATGTTTTTTTAGACTTGGATTATGAAAACTCTGATAGTGGAGCATATTGTTTCTGTCAGTATCTTTCTTGAAAATGTCCATTTCAAAACCTGTATCTGTGATCACAATCTTTACATCCATGAATGTGACTTCAATTTCTGATATATTCCAAGTTAATTGTATACGATCATCAATTTCATTGAAAGCAATAAGTTTGTCTTGCAGTTCCTCCTTAGTGTTCTTCCAAATTATGAATATGTCATCTATATATCTTATCATGAGTTTCAGGTTGTCCTGCCATTCGGTTTTTGCAAGAATGTGTGTTTCTTCCTAATCCTGCATAAATATATTCGCGTATACCGGAGCCGCTGAATTTCCCATCGCTGTTCCTACCAGTTGCTGGTACCAGTCTTCTTGATAGTGAAAGTAACTTTGATACAGAGTAAATAGCATCAATTCCATAAGGAACATCTGAAATGATGGTTCAAGTTCCGAGTTAAGTAGAGCCTTTTCCACTGCCTAGATCCCCAGTGAGTGGGGTATTGATGTATATAGTGATCGAACATCAGCTGTGCACATAATTAGTTTTTCTCCTGGTTCAATTGACACTGTTTCTAGTTTTGGGATTGGCTTTAATCAAAAACTTTTTGGTTTTATCATTGAATGTTCCCATTTCATAAGCTTTTTCAACGATATTCTTCAGAATTTCCATGAATTCCATTGTAGGATTGTTATCCAGTTTCATATATGTATTGGTGTCCAATATGTGCTCTTTGACTTATTCTTCCTACATAGTAGTATTCATGATGACTAAGGCACCGCCTTTATCAGCTTTGGTACATACAATCTCCTGGTTATTGGCCAGTTTCCTCAGTGTGTCAAGATCCTTTTGAGTGATTTTTTTTTGGTTTGTGTTGTATATTTGAGTTTTGAAATGGGAACAATCAATGACAAAACCAAAAAGTTTTTGATTAAAGCCAATCCCAAAAGTCCGGTATTACGAATGATACCGAAAATACATAAAAACCTCAGGGACCCCCCATTACGTCCGATCGTTTCAACTTGTGAGAGCTTACATGAACCTGTAGGACAACTATTGGATAGGTACCTTCAGCCTATTCTTAAAAACATGAAAACCTTTGTCAAAGACACCACAGACTTTCTATTAAAACTAGAAACAGTGTCAATTGAACCAGGAGAAAAACTAATTATGTGCACAGCTGATGTTCGATCACTATATACATCAATACCCCACTCATTGGGGATCGAGGCAGTGGAAAAGGCTCTACTTAACTCGGAACTTGAACCATCATTTCAGATGTTCCTTATGGAATTGATACTATTTACTCTGTATCAAAGTTACTTTCACTATCAAGAAGACTGGTACCAGCAACTGGTAGGAACAGCGATGGGAAATTCAGCGGCTCCGGTATACGCGAATATATTTATGCAGGATTACGAAGAAACACACATTCTTGCAAAAACCGAATGGCAGGACAACCTGAAACTCATGATAAGATATATAGATGACATATTCATAATTTGGAAGAACACTAAGGAGGAACTGCAAGACAAACTTATTGCTTTCAATGAAATTGATGATCGTATACAATTAACTTGGAATATATCAGAAATTGAAGTCACATTCTTGGATGTAAAGATTATGATCACAGATACAGGTTTTGAAACGGACATTTTCAAGAAAGATACTGACAGAAACAATATGCTCCACTATCAGAGTTTTCATAATCCAAGTCTAAAAAAACATTTACCTTTTTCTCAAATGGTAAGAGTGAAAAGGATCACGTCTGACAAGGTCAAATTACAACAGAGAATGGACGAAATGGCCAGGAGATTTGCAAGAAGAGGTTACCCTGAACAAATCATAGAAGAATCACGGAAATGAGTCAACTCAACAGAAAGAAGAGAATTATTAAAAACCAAAGAAAAAATCGAAGAAACCAGAATAGTGGTAGTTTCAAAATTTTCAACAATGAGTGATCGATTCAGAAAAACAATCATGAAAAACTGGCCTGTACTGAACCTTGAACCAGACTTTAATGGAATTTTTGAACAAACACCGCTTTTTGCCCACACCAGAGCTCGCAACGTAGGGGAAATCCTTAAGAACAAACAAAAAATAGAGCCAGAATACAAAGGTACAAAACCCTGTTTCAACTGCGGAAACTGTAATAACGTCATTAAAGGCAATAAGATTAATCACCCTATGAAAGGAAATGAAATCAAATTGAAGGTAAATGCTACATGTGATACAGCCAAAGTTATCTATGCTTTGAAGTGTCCTTGTGGAAAGTTATACGTTGGGAAGACAGAAAGACGTATAAAAACCAGACTAATCGAACATAAATCTAATATTTGCATGAAAAACATGAAATCAACGGTTGCGGTACATTTTGTGGAAAAACAACACAATATATCTCAGTTAAAATTCATTGTGTTAGAAACTGTGAATATGATGGAAGGGAGAGACAACACCAATTATCTTCTACAGAGAGAGAACGCATGGATTCAGAGATTATCTACACACAAGCCGAATGGGCTTAATGATCAAATGGAACTGTCTTGTTATTTGTGAAATTAGAACCTTGCCTTGGTGCAACATAATGGATTCTTGCAATGTTTATAATTTAATTTACCTCGTTTCAAAATAACATGAGTACGATTTGTACAATGTCATACATAGCCTCAAGTTCACATGCCTATAAGCACTGGTTTAGTAATTGTAACATAGTGGTCATCATAGCTCAGACCTTTAAATCCCCCGATAAGTACAATTTTGACACCGTAGGGTTCGTATCCCCAGGTCGCCGCATTTATTAATTCATTTTTTGAACTCAGTTCTTAAAATATTAGAACTTGGTAATGTTGCATTAATTACCCAAACACATAAATACATGATACGGGCCATTGTTAGCAAGGTTTGTTATGACAACCCGAATGGGAACAGATAGTGTGTTTTTCATTTTCATATCACGTGACCGGCAGAGTAACCAATGAATGTTAATAGGGATTACAACAAGATGGATACGAAGGAATACTGTTTGAAAGTTGGGTCACCTTTCGAGTAAGCCAGTTTGCGAGTGAAGAAAAAAACAGGTTAGTTGGGAGAATGGATTTAAGGCAAACACACGAACTTAAACAGCAAAAAGGAATGTTTAGATATCAGAACTTTACCCCTAATGCCCGCGTTTACTGTTTTTTCGATAGCTCATTGTTGGATAGCTTTCTATCACATGGCGACAAAACATACGGTTGAATCGGCATGTAAGTGGGCCATATGGCTAAAGTTTGAATTTTTACGGGTTATAAGGTCACAAGAGATTACAGATTGAATATACAATCAGTATTAATTAACGTTTATGTTACAAACCATCGAGATGCTTTAAACATGATATTATAGAAGGAGATTGAAATGACTTTAATACTACGACATGATATTGTGTAATAACCAAATCGTATAATGTTTTTTCTGATTTCGTCTTATTCCTTTGCTTTGTAGTATTGTTCCCTGATGAAGGGCAGAGTATAATGCCCGAAATGCATTGGATCTAGAAATAATGTTGTTTGTCATAAAGTGAATTGAATGAAACATAACTGATCAAATAACATAATTAGTTTAAGGAGAACTAGTAAGAAAAGTGAAATCTCGATTATTTGTGAATAAAACATGGAGAATTTCAAGTATTAACATTGACAGAAACCCTCATTGCATATTGAGTGGGATATGGTGTGCCTACAGGGATGCTCCTAATGTTCCATTAGAACCACGTTTTCTTTTCCAATAATTCAAGCGCCCCAGGATGTCGGACGCCACCTATAGAGCACCCAAAATTTCAAAAGAAATTCAACAGAAATCAAAACACCGAAGCTGTGCACTTGCCTCAATCATTTATTGTCACTCTAAATACACATGAATGACAAAGAAATACAGAGGCTTTTTTTACAAGCCCCTTGAGTCGCCGGTACGTCACTTTTTCCCATATTAAAAGTGACGGACTGGCGGCGCAAGGGACTTGTAAATATGCCCTACAGTGTTGACGGTGCTGTTCTGTTGATGGGAAGTTAAAGATGCGTTAATTAACTAATTTATTGACATTCGTGTCTTCCATTGTGTGCCCTTTCATATAAATATACAACAGAAAGCGCACAGAGCAAGTCGTCCTGCCATGAAGATTCCGCACCCACACACAGCACGTGGCGCTCGCAGCATATTGACATTATTCCCGTGCACTCAGGATTAACAGACGCTTTGCTTGACGGACAGGGGTACGGGGCACTAAATAAAATACAAATAACAAAAAACGTTTCAATTGGATGCCATGCAGGGGGCGTGGCCTTCCTTCCGGTCCTGGGAGGCGGCGGGCAGCACCGACGAGGTTAGGCTACATTTTTGTTCTACAAACGGCTTTGGCAGTAGGCCTCATCCATCGACAGCTGACGCCGTGATCTTGCGGAAGACATTTGAGCTCCTGGGGCTCGAGGGTGGAGTTTGTGCGCTTGCCACAGACTACTTACAGGCTTGGAAAGAAGTTGAGGAATGCAGGAGGGCTGAAGAGGGCGGGTCGACGTGGTTTCCAAGCTCCCGGCGGCAACCGCACCACAGTGAGACCCGCCAGACAGCATTCTTCTGCTGCACACAGTTCCTATCCATGTGACTTATGTCAAGTGATCATTTTCTCTGGGCCAATCTGTACATGTGCGTTTAACATATTTTTATTGTTGTTACAGTTACACATTTCCTTTTTAGCGCAGAACTATATAATGACAGGTACAGAAAAACAGAAAGTGGGGGCTTGTTGCTCCTGAAGTTTTAAGATTATTGTGGACTGACCCCTGGAGGATCGGGTGCAGTGACTAGCAGACCATCCTAGGTCAAGGGGCGGGACTTCCAGGTCACAACAAGCAGTGGCACTGTTAAATCATCAGGAAGGCAAATGGAAGCTGCCTGGCATCTTTCCGTGTTGCGTTGGTGTTTCACTTGGCGTTGTTTTCTTTCACTGATCTCCTCCCTCACCTTTATTTTTTCTACCTTTATGGCTTCTTTGGGTACCTCACTTAGCCTGTTTCACTGATCTTGCTTTTGGACTTTGAGCCAGATTTACTAAACTTTCACGCAAAACAGTGCACCAACGCAACTTGCTGTGATGCGTTGCGTGAAGGGAGATGCCCTTGCGTGAATGTGCCCTATCACTTCTGCTCTCTCATAGCGTTGGCACACTTCAGGCAGCCTAGTGCCAACACAGGCATCCTTGCACATTTGGTGCTAGGGTGCCTGCGTTACAAGCAGAATTGTTTTTGTACGGGAAGGTATGTATGCCTTCCTGCACATGGGTGGATGCACAGAAACGTCCATGTTCCACCCATGGAATGTGTTGTTAATGGAAATGAAGGCTGATACAGAATAGATGTATATTAATATAGCCTTATAGCCCACCGAAGGCAAGGGCCTTTAAGAAGGGAGCGGGACTTTAATAGCCGGTATAGCCCAGCTACGAAGGGCTATAAGGCTGTTGGAACATTCTGCAGAATGTTCTAATAAATAATAAAAAAGGCCTCTTGGAGTCCGAGGGGATTTAAATCCCCTTGGGCTCCAAGAGGCCTTTGTGAAAACAACATTGGAATGTTGCTTTGCGGGCCTTTACCGGCCCGTAGAAGCTCGGAGCACTCTATTGAATTCAATGGAGTGCTCCACATTCCAATGTTCTAATGTAATTTAATGCAGCACATAACCGAGCGTGATCTATCTAGACAGTCACGACAAAACACCGCTAATGGCACTCTTGTCACCTTATGTTGCACCAGTATTTCATCTTTTTTCAATATGATTCTGTGTACATAACCTTCAAGATATCAAAGTTTCACTTCAAACACCCTCCTTGCACCACTCAAGATATCCTTTATCTGCAATTCTTCCACGAACATAACTTCATTTGGTGCCCTAGGATTTATCACGATGGTCAGATCAAATTGGTCCATCCATCCTAATATAGGAGGAACATCAGCAGATATATACACCTTCTCTTCAACCTTGTGATTCTCAAAGTTTATTGTGCCCACCATATACCCCGAAATGTCTATGGTTTCACCTTGGTACCCACCAGCGCATCGATGCCTTTGGTCTACACATCCTCCTCTTGTCACCCTCAATCTTTGTTTCTCCACTTATCTCATCTACGCTTAATATTCTGTCACCCATATCCATTTTGCTGCTCTCTTCAACTACACCTACTTAAGTCTTGTTGCTTTCCTTGCTAGTCCTGTTGCTTTCCTTGCACATGCTCGCAAAGTGGCCATTACGGCCACATTTCCTGCAGTCTTTATTAAGCATAAATCACTGTTTGGAATCTGATCCATGGTATAAGCTTCTGCATTGCTTATAACCTTTAGAATTATTCTTAATTAGTGTTCTCAAATTAATCAGCTTGCTACATCCCCTGGATACCGCATTACATCCCTTATATCCCTTTCCGGACTCTCTTTTTTTTGGCCATATCTACAATTGATACTTCACCACCAACTTTCTCCCTTTAACTCAATTCCCTCATACAATACTCTGACTCCTCAATCACTTTGGCAATGTCTACAGCATCTTTGAGGCTTGCGTCTTTACCTGCCCGTAGTCTTTCCTGTATCTTTTTGCTGTTGCACTGAACTATGAGTTGATCTCGAATAAGCTCATCTGTCATCACAGGAAAACAACATTTCACAGACAATTCTCTAAATCTAGATACAAATTCATCATTAGATTCTTGTTCACTCTGTGGTTGGGTATAAAATGTATAGCGTGCCATGACCATATTGACTTTTTTGGCAAACCTAACCTCTAGTCTTTTTAGTGCTTCCTTAAATTCATCGTCCATTGGTTGACCATTGGGCCCTAGGGCTACAGGTAAGTACTTAAATATGCGTTGATCCTCATACCCCAACACACTCAACAATAATGCTTACTTCCTAGCTGGACGAAACGTTTGTCCATCTAGGGCTGTAATATAATTTTCAAAGATCCCCATGTAGAGAAATTATATGACTGTGTGACTCCATATCGTCACTAGGCCGTACACCCGGAGTAATATATTGTCAGAATATCCTGTACACTTTCAATCAATCAATCAGTTCATTTTTAAAGGGCATTACTCACCTGTGAGGGTCCGAAGGCGCGGTGGGGGGGGGGGATGCTGCTACTGCTCCAATAGCCAGGTCTTGAGTAGTCCCCTGAAGGTTAGCAGGTCATGGGTCTGCCATAGGAGGATGGGGAGGGTGTTCCAAGTCCTGGCGGCGAGGTGGGAGAACACTCTGCCACCGGAGGTCGCTCTATGGATGCGGGGGATGGTGGCAAGGTCGGCGGACCTGCTTTGTCATGGAGAGAGTAGAGTCGAGGATGATCCCCAGGTTGTGTGCGTGGTCGGTGGTGTTGGTGCTGGCCCCAGTGCGGTTGGCCACCAGGAGTCGTCCCAGGCCGAGGGGGTGGAGCCAAGGATAAGGACTTCTGTCTTGTCCGAGTTCAGCTTCAGACGGCTGTTCTTCATCCACTCGGCGACAGCTTTCATTACTTCGTGGAGGTTGGTTTCAGGGGTGAGGGGGTCCTTGGTGAGGGAGAGGATCAGCTGGGTGTCGTCGGCGTAGGAGATGATGTTGAGGTCGTGCAGTCGGGCGACGTGGGCGAGCGGTGCCATGTAGATGTTGAACATCGTCGGGCTGAGGGATGAACCCTGGGGTACGCCGCAGATGATCTTGGTGGCTTCGGAGCGGAAAGCGGGGAGGGGAACGCTCTGGGTTCTGCTGGAGAGGAAGTAAATGTAAATGTAAATGTAAATGTGCTGGACTTGTAAAGCGCACAGCTGCCCGTAAGCGTCCCGGCGCTTGCTTAGGGAACCCGTCCTGGTATTCCCCTGTGAGAAACCCCGGCAGGGTGTCCACAAGGTGAAAGCCAGGCATCCCGCCGCGAGGGGCCGTAGTGGAGATTAAGCAAGCTATTGCCCAGAGTCGCAGAGTGTGACCCCGTGAGTTGAGTAGGCACCAGAGCGAGAATTGTCGAGTCTGTGGAATTTTTGAGCCCGAGACCCGCCGAGGCGGGGAATTGAACCCTGGTCCACGGTCGATCTCAGCTTCCGGGTCTGCCGCCTCTAACCACTGAGCCACGCTTCTCCTCCAAGTAGGAGGTCCATTCCAGAGCCTTGTCTCGGATCCAAGTTTTGGGGAGGCGTGTGCATCAGGTGTGGTGGCAGACAGTGTCGAAGGCGGCTGACAGGTCCAGGAGGATGAGGGCAGCGGTTTTGCCTTTGTCTAGCAGGGCCCTGATGTCATTGGTGGCGGCCATGAGGGCAGTTTCGGTGCTGTGTTTGCTCGGAACCTGGACTGGGACGTGTCCAGGATGCTGTTCTCCTCGAGGTAGCGGGTCAGTTGTCTGTTGATGGTCTTCTCAATAACCTTCGCCGGGAACGGGAGTAGGGAGATGGGTTGGAAGTTCCTCAGATCCTTAGGGTCGGCTTTGGGTTTTTTGAGTAAGGCGTTGATCTCGGCGTACTTCCAGCTCTCCGGGAAGGTCGCTGTCTCGAAGAAGATGTTGATGGCCTTGTGGAGATGGGGTGCAATGGTGGCGATGGCTTTGTTTTTTTTTGTAAATATTTTTTTAATTGCAGCAGGATCAGACAAGCATACAGCATGTTCCAACATCTCTCCTTGGTTCACAGGTGGTGCGTCGCCCCTCACCCCAGTATTACACAGCCATTCAGCTCACAACCCAGAGGTTGAGCGGCAATAACACGTTGGAAAGAAAAATTTCACTGGAGCGTTCAGTTCATGCCCCTAGTCACCAAGCGGAGGAGGAATAACATGGCTGCTTTTGGTCCTAACATACTCTTCTCCCTGTCCCAAGGCCAAGTGACCCAGGAGTCTCTTTTCACCCAACCTGAACAAACCCCCCCCCTTCCCCGCAACACCCTCAACCCCAACTACCCCTCCACCCTTGCCCAGGACCACCCCTAATAGCCCTCCCCTCCCCGTCCAGACCCCCCTCGACCCCAGGCGTGCCAGAGTATTGCCCAATCAGATTCTTAATCCCATCCACAGAACAAGATCCGGACCTTAGCATCAGGATTTATCAGCTATCATTCGTAAGTCCTCACAGTGGAACTCAAAGGTAGGGAAGCAGCAAATCAGGTCTAGACTGTCCCCCTGTCTGACGGGCGCTCCGCCGGAGCCGGACTATGTCCCGGGGAGTCCTCCTCCTCCATGTCCACGAGAGTGAGTCCCAGGACCATCCCCTCCCACGCCCTGGCTCTCTCCAGTGCTGTGTCGTTGCCTGCCCTGAGCGCGGCCCGCAGGCGAACCTCACCCTCACATCTAGCCCATTTATGCAGTTCAGACCTCCAGCGCCCTATCACAGGGCCCCGGGACGCCTTCCACTGGGACGTGATGGCTCGCTTCGCCAGGATGAGCCCCAAGTCCAGAAACTTACTAGTGACTTTGTTTTTTGAAGTGTGTGGGAACCAGTGTAGTATGCAATGCGCCATGGTGAGTTGCAGGTCCCTTTCCGTCACTTCCCCTAGAACCTCCACTACTTCCTCCCAAAAGGGCCCCAGCTCGGGACATGACCAGAACATGTGTTTGAAGTCGGCGGGAGTGGCGATGGCTTTGTTGAAGATGTGGTGTGGGCATGGGTCTGACAGAGAGCCGAAGTGGATGGAGTTCATGATTTTGATGGTGTCGTCGTCGTTTATGTTGGTCCAGGTGAGCAGGGGATCGGTGCGGATGGTGGCCGTGGGGTCGGAGGTCTCATTGGCTGTCGGGGCGGTCATGGCGTTGAAGCTGTCGTGGATGTCTGCGATCTTGCGATGGAAGAAGGTGGCAAGGGAGTCGCACAGGTCTTGCAAGGCTGGGATGTCGTTGGTGTTGGAGCTGGGGTTGGAGAGTTCCTTCACAATGTTGAAGAGCTCTTTGCTGTTGTGTGCATTGTTGTCTAGGCGGTCTTTGAAGAAGGCCCTTTTGGCGGATCTGATGAGCTGATGGTGTCTGCGGGTGGCGTTCTTGTGGGCCGCGTAGCTGTCCGGTGTCTGTTCATGGTGCCATTTCTTCTCTAGTTTTTGGCAGGTTTGCTTGGAGGCCTGGAGGTCCTTGGTGAACCAGCTGGCTTTCTTGTTGGTGTGTCTGTTGGAGGGTTTCCTGATCGGGGCGAGAGTGTCGGCACAGTCGTCGATCCACTGTCTGAGGTTGCGGGCGGCAGTGTCGGGGTCGGTGGGGTCGGCGGGTGGGATCCGGGCGAGGGTGGTGGTTTGCTGGTCTTCGGTGACTTTGCTCCAGCAGCAGAGAGGGATCTGTTGGGTGCGGTGGTGCGTTTCCAGAAGGTGAGTTGGATGCAGCGATGGTCGGTCCAATGGACTTCGGTGGTGTGGCTGAAGGAGACGTGAGAGCTTGCAGAGAAGTTGGGTTAAACGTGTGGGCGGCAGAGTGGCGGAGACGGGGGCCAGGGGTTCTGGCGCTGGGCGCAGTCCAGGCGCGGTGGGCGCAGACAGGCTCGCCAGCAGCGCACCCGCTGTGCGCATCTTCTGCACGGCCGCTATATAACGGGAGATGGGAGGGAGGAGCAGCTGGGAGGCGGGAGCGGCGGCGAACTTACAGCAGCAGCGGGCTGAGGCACGAGCACACAGGTGGTGCTGTGTGGCATGGGGAACGGCCTAACCTGAAAACAGGGTCATTGGTCGCTCTCTTGACTGCGCAGAGGCCGCCATATAAGGGGAGGTGGGAGGAAGGAGCAGCTGGGAGGCAGGAGCGGGCCGGTGAATGGGCAAGCAGGGGTGCGGGGCCCAGGGGAGGCAGCGGTGGGAAAAACGAGCAGGCGAAAACAGAAGGTAAAAAAGGCAAAAACAGTACAAAACTGAATTTAGGGGAAACAGTTGACCAGATGAGCAATTACAAATAACAGATAACAATTACAAAACAATAAAATTACAGGAGAGGCACAAATAATGAGAAGGCAGGGCAGCGAGCTAACACAGTAGTAGCGAACTTACCGCAGCAGCGTGCTGAGTCACGAACACACAGGTGGTGCTGTGCGGCGTGGGGAGCGGCCTAACCTGAAAACAGGGTCAAGTAATCAATTGTCAGAATATCCTACAATGGTCACCAATACATAAAAGTACCACAGTGTATGCTCTCACCACCGCATTCAGATGAGATGAATGTTAATCATCACAATGTAGTATCGTTTGAATGGAAAGTCACTGATTATTTAGTTGCTAGTACTAAATTTTCCCAGAGAACAGTTTGCAAAATACCTTGTGGATAGCTCTTTAAGGTGATTGTATCACAGTGTGCACACTAGCATTCCGATTATTGTTTTAGTGTTGCTTAAGCATAGGTGTGCATATCACGTATATGCTCTCTTCAAGCCGACTGGTACATCATATGATCAGTGAGATGAGCGCATCATCGTATATGCTTGTGACTAAATGCCCAAATCCGTGCTATGATCCGTAAGGTGAGTGCATCACCACCTATGCTTGCTACACTCAGATTACTGCATCATCTTATACACTTGTGTCAAAGTTAGTGATCAAATGCCCACACCGAATTATAAATTTGCAAACATTCGTGACAAGAATTTTCAATTCTATTAAGGACAAGGAGGCGAGGATTATGCTATTCTCATTTCTTTAATGAAATGCCCAGCAGCCAAAGAAACAAATAAAAAAACACAATACCCATGAACACTTGGGTAACAACCATAGAATCTGCAGTATATAAGGCCATAAAGAGAGTCACATTTCCTCTTTCTTTCGTGAAAACAGATCCAGTAAACCAGAAAATCCAACATGGAAAGTCAAGTAAGGCAAACACCATCACCAATCCAGGAAGTCCAAGGAACATCCAGAAGGAAAACAACGGAAGAGTACTGGAGCCACAATCCCCGAAGGAGCAGGCAGGAAAAAACAGGCATCCTTGCAAAGTCCTCATTTGGGATCAGATCCTGAAAAGAGACATAGAGCCGTAATACACATGCTATGCAAAAATTGAGCATAGAAAGAAGGGGGGTAGAAAAACAAGGTAGATGCAAATAGACCACATTAAGCATGTATGCAACATGTGTATAGCAGTAATAAATGCATACAACAATGGGTGGGATAATCCTCGCCTCCTTGTCCTTAATAGAATTGAAAATTCTTGTCACGAATGTTTGCAAATTTTGAATTCTATGTCAGGACAGGAGGCTCCGATTATGCTTGTTTAAAGCTGATCCACCACCACAGAAGCAACATTAGCAATAGGCTTGTAATAAAATGTCTTAAAAACAGAATCAGAAGACCAATCAGCGGCCTTCATAATGTCAAACAAAGTGACCCCAATCGAGAAAGCTTTAGAGGCCATTGCCCCTCGAGCGGAATGTGCCCCAAACACAGCAACATCAATACCTTCTTCCGCCATGAGCCAACGTACCCATCGGGCCAAAGTAGCCGGGGTGACGGGGCGAAAAGGCTTCTGCAAAGCAATCAACAACTGACCCTGCATATCGGAACGTAAAGAAGCTGTCGTGTATTTCTATAGGTTCTGAATCAGTCCCCCTATTCCTGACCCTATTCTGGTTAAACTAACTATCAAGTTAACTAACAGTCAGCCCATGAGGCAAGAAAACCCCCATGATGCAGATACCGTTATCTGACGCAGTCACACTCCGGCACAGGAACGTGTTATCTGATTAGGTCATAACGCTTGAGATCTAATTAGACAAGCGACATTCCTCCAGCCCCTGATAAGGCATACGACGTTCTCATAACAAATCAAACCTATGACAACCTGGAAAATCCGTGCGGCCATTGTTTTGATTTCACAGAGAACTTTAGTAAAGAATGTGCTAACGAGCAAGTCGTATGACATCTTTATTGACGTATCTATGTCCATCCTTACGTCAATCTCGGCACCTTTAAGGTATAAATATTGCCGACCTTGCCCTATGCAAAGACACGCGTGGTGACAAGACGGAGCAGCCATACTTGCCGAAGCCGAGAGCAGAAGCAGACCCCGCTGGCAGCAGCCCCGCCTTCCTGACGCGCTGAGAGACGCGCTGCTATCTCAAGCCGAGAGACCCAGCACCGGCGCTTTCGGGCAGCCCTCGCAGGCAGCCTGGAATATCGAGAGCAGAGAAAGAGATACCATTCCTCATTCATCCTAACTTCCAGGTACAGAACTGAATAACCCCTCACAGAGAATTCTTTAGTTATTCACTTGGCAAAAACAAACTTAACTTAAACTGTAACTTTCTATTCCCGCCCACGCATTAGACTTAGGTCAGGTACACGGGGTAGGCGTATTTAGAAACACCAGTTGAGTACGTTTAGTCAAATGTATATGTGTATGTAAATATATTTTAATCATTTTAAACATCATATGGCTCAGAAACCATATCAATGTTTTTACAGTATTATTTTATACTATTGCTTCTAATGTATGCACTTTACTTAACTATAAGTATTGCAATAATATCGATCCATTTCTCTTGTACGAGAAAAGAGACTGATCAATAAATAACACCTTTTTATTGAACACGCCCGTCTCTTCCTTTTCTCTACATTCTGATGAGACTAAGAATGCACGTACTGACTGAGTAAAATAATTGCCTTGTGCTCACACGACTCTTGAGATTGACTCTTGATTAGGGGAGAGCAAAGTTGTCATGTTCTATGGTTGTCAGAAACTAAATCCCTTCTTGTCTAATCAGGGAAGTTAATCCTTCCTTCAACATTCGAGAAAGTTTCTAGCGAACTCTGAGCTTAGCTGGCAAACCCAAAAATTAAGTCTAGTATCGACAGTAGTAGACCTAGTTAACGTCTGGCCTAGGCCTTTACTGCTGTAGGTACTATTCCAATGCGCAGAGCCTATTGGGAAAATAGGAGCTACACTACATGGCGCCCAACGCGTTTGGAAAGGGCGATAAAACTAACGTAAGACATTTAGAGTAACTCAGTCGTGCTTTCTCACTCAGACCCCTTTTCCCATTATACTCCAAAGACGTCTGGAGTGGGTGAAAGGTTATATCCTCCAAAACCTCGCAGGAGGGAACTCCTATGTAAGGTTCTTGGTATAGTCAACGTTGAAGGATACACCGTTCCAAAATATTGTGCATCTAATCTTTGTTCCATAAGAAACCTGATCTGCAAACAAAAGACATAAGCTTCCTGTCGGTAAAATGGCAGAGAGTGATGATGAAAGAGAGGCAGTTAGATTAGCAACTGAACTCGCAGATGCTGATGCTACCATGCAAGCAGCAGACGCGGATATAATACTCATTCCGGTCATCAAAAGGAGATCTATAACCTTAAAACTTATAGAAAATGGACTGACACCTAGAGGTGGCACAGTCATATTCGTAATTGAGGCACACGAATATCGGCAGACAGAGGTATACTATTCATGGATACATTTTCCAGCAGCAAATGCTGTAACAAAGTACTTCCACTATTACAAAATAGAGGAACCTCCTAATGAGTACACTCCTTTCGAGGAGGTGGAAGTACCACTCAAATTCCAAGAGCATTTGCTCTTATTTGATGGCGCCCTAAAACATAATAATCACATTACAAGGCTCGGTCCTTTAGGAAGACCAGGAGCAACGTGGCAGGTCTTAGCCGGATACACACCACATCCAGACATCGAAAGAATGCCTGCAGCAGAGCTATTAATACAGCTAAAACAACTACTAAAAATTCATAGACAATTAGTTCAGTATGTAATGCGGACTTCAACAATTCAGCCAGCGATTAAACTTCCACAGCTGACCCCTCACCAGGGGAACACAAATAAAATCACACCACAGAACATCCAATCCTGCCTAGGTAAAGTTCCAGCTAAACGGGAACAAATACCATTCTGGTTGGCACAGAAAATCACCCAAATAGAGGTGGTATTTCCTGACACCACCCCGCTGGAAAAACACAGGATTCTGACTATATGTCTCCCAATGGGAATCGCACCACACATTGAGGACTGTGACACTTGGGGTACAGTCTTTGCTTCCATCTACACAAAAACGCACGGTGTTCCATCCATTTCGGTAATACCAGATGTGCTAAAACAAATTCAAGATGAATACGGTCCAGAACCTGCTTTAACTCTTGGTATGAAATTACTAAAAGACTTCAAGCAGGTCTCGGCTATATTATTAGCCAACATAAAAGGTGAAGCAGCAAACGTGGCGATCCGCCAGAGGTTAAAAGAGACAGATATAGCAGACCAACCAGCTGAAATTGCCAGAATCATAGAAAAATCCTATGAAGAACTAGGCAGAGATAGTCTAGGTGGAATACCAGTAAAACCGCAACTGACTACAAGTCCAGAAAAAATATTTTTTAATAATAATAATTCACCAAAAAAGAACTGGGATGGAAATAAACAATCCAATCCTAAAGAAAAGAAATTCCAGTCCAGAGGAAGGTCTCCGAGGCGAAGAGAGAAATCTCCAAACCAAAGACAGAGGTCACCACAGAGTGACCCCTCTGGGAATAGATATAACCTTAGAAATAGGGATAATATTAAAAAACCTGATAGATATCAAGACATTGATACACGTCCCTCTCAATCTTTTCAGAATTCCTCGCAGAAATCGGAAAGAAGAGGACGATCAGAAGAGCACGCCAAGTCCAAAGACAAGGAACCTGCTCAGCTAAAAAAGAAATTACAATTTCCAAAAAAGAAGGTAGCCAGTATCAAGGTAGTTAACAATGCCGAGAATACTGAGGACACAACTGAAAAACGGAGAGTGGGCTCAGACAATGCTAGACAGCGCAGCAGAGGTGAGCATAGCTCGCAAAGTCCTTATGAATCATCTGGAGACAGTGGACACGAATGAATACCTTCAAGTGGAAACTGCAGACACCAGAGTTAGCAAGCCCCACAAGATATACGAGATAACATTACGTATAGAGGGAGATAAGACTAGGAAAATAAGGGGACTATTTTGGGATAACCTCTCCAAAGGCTATGACATCCTTCTAGCTGAAAAAGACTGGCCACCAGAGTTTGTCAGGGAGTGCCCTCATGGCGAAGAAGTAATTATGCCTGCCTTCTCGAATCAAATACCGATTCATAAAAAATACACACTTGCTAGAAAGTGGGCAGTGGCCTTAGCACCTGCTTTATATAAAAATCATGTAGGATGGGATGAGGATTCTCCTCCTCACAAAATCCAGTTAAAATCACAACCAACTGCACAAAGGCAGTACCCAATTAAGCAAGAAGCTAAAAAACAAGTAAATGAAATACTAGATCAGCTAGAATACCAGGGGGTGATTGAAACTTGCACCTCACAAATGAACAATCCTTTGTTTCCGGTCTCCAAACCAGACAATTCGTACCGTCTAGTTTTGGATTACCGACACCTTAACACATGTTGCAAAACCTTTGCAGTACAAAACTCACACAGTTCTGCCCTAATGAATAACATAGTGCGCAAAAAATACAAAACTACCTTGGACATTTCCAATGGATTCTTTTGTCAAAACATAGCACCAGAGAGCAGATATTTAACTGCATTCTCAGTAAATGGCACTCAAAAACAATTCTGTCGGTTAGCCCAGGGGTACAAGAACAGCCCGGGGGTATTCTCAGCGAGAGTAACAGAATTACTACAACTATATGATGATGAAGCATTATCTTATGTTGATGACATTTACCTAACAGATGATGACTTGGAGACTCACTTGAAAAGAGTGAACACCATAATACTTGGGTTCGCTGCAGAGGGTTACAAATTCAACTTTAAAAAATCCAGAATTGCCCATCTGACGGTCCTATTCTTAGGATATGAGTTATCAAGTGAAGGTAAAAGCCTGGCAGACAATTTCCTAGAGAAATGTGCCGTAATCCAAGCTCCTAAAACACTAAAAAACCTACAGTCAATTCTAGGCTTCCTAAATTTCGGAAGAACATACATTGCAAATTACGCAGAAAGGGTCAAACCCCTTTATGATCTAATTAAACCAGACTTTAAAAGATCCAGTTGGACTCAAACACACACAGAAATTTTGAGATCCTTACAAACAGACATGCTAATTAAAACAAAATTAGAAACACGTGATAACACACGCAATCTTGTGATTCGAGTCATCCCAGGGAGATGCGGATTCACATACCTGACTTCTAATGAAGGAGAAAAGGTACCAATTGCATTCAAATCACACTTGTACACAGAAGCTGAACAGAAATTCAGTAATACAGAAAAAATCATTCGTGCAGTTCAAACCGCAATAGCTAGAGAAAAAGACATAGCTGACGGTAGACATATCACAGTCAGAACAGCAGAACCAGCCTTTGAAGCATTAACAACACCGTGTAATTTACCAACAACAACATTGAATCCGGAATGGATACAATGGGTGAATTCAATCACAACGGACAAAGTATACTACTACTTTGATCCAGAACTAGAGGAATTAAAAAATCTAAAATATGAAAAGACGTATCCTCTGCCAATCGACATTCTTCCTCTACGACATTACGCCTGTGTAATCTATACAGACGGACATGCTCAACCCTTCGTTTGGGGAGAACATGCATACAACCCCACATGTGAGATTACAAAAGAAGTGTGGCGCGGAGGTATATTAAAACCTCTATTAACAAAATCACACTCAGTAGAAACTAATTCAGAACTACAAACTGAAATAATAGCTTTGAAAATGGCGCTAGATAATGCGGATCGCGAATTCCCGACGCTTATAGTGTCAGATTCATATTACTGCGTCAAAGCATATAACAAGGATTTGCAGACATGGATTCAGAACGGTTACAAAGATGACACAGATGCACCAATAAAGCAGAGACTGCTCTGGGAACAAGTAGCTCTTTTGAAAAAAAGAACTACCAAAGACTCACGTGACTCACTCACTGAGTCATCAACGTGATGGCGTTCACGTTGTAGGGAATTCATTGGCTGAAACAGCCGCAGCGGCAGCCACTAAATCGGCTCCCGTAGATCGAAAAAAGCGTACATTAAAATACATTGACGGTGAAACAATGCTGGCGGTGAAAACGTCATCAAAAGGCGACTGCTCAGCGTTACCGATCAACTATCCACTCAATTATACATACATAATCGATGCAAACTCCGTCCCTTTTGCTCGAATCCCTGGAGTGGGGGATAGAGTGATTCCAAACATGGACAGGAGAAACTTGTTAATCGCAGACGCACACATGGGCGAGGGTCACAGACACCTTAAATTAAAAGATTCTCTGGAAGAATTACAATCACGGTACTGGTGGCCAGGCATGAGCCTGCACTACACCATGTTTGTAAAAAACTGCCCAAACTGCAACAGAGATCGCAGTGGGGAGAGAAGCAGTTTAATACCTCGTCGTATCAAGGCACATAATATTACCAGCAAAAAGAATGGCTTGCGATTAACATATACAGGCTAGTTTCCACTTATAATGCAGATCACCAGCACTCGGCTGACGTCCGGACTATTATACAAGATTTGCGAGTCTAAATGGCATATACGCTAAGAGCATGCTACGTTCGACCATTGTTTTCACTCAGGCAATCCAGCCTGGGGGGGAAACATGGCCAAATGAGCACAGCCCAGCGGGAATCTTCTCACTTCCTTCCTGAGGGTACGGGATGGTGTAAAGAAAAAACCAAGGCAGAAAGCAATCTATAATGGAAAGGTATTAGGTTCGGGAGCTGGGTGGGTCAAACATCTAATAAGTGTCCAACGTAGTCTAAATAACTTGCCAGGAAATTCTCTGAAGGGATTCAGTCCGTACGAATTATTATTCGGAACTAGGATGTTGATCTCTGACCTTGATAGTCAGACTTCAGTGGTAATAGAAAAAACCTTTGATGTCAAAGACCGTTTGGCTATTTTGCAGGACTTAAACAAAACAAGAAAAGACCTGAGCAACATACAGTTGAAACAACAGCCAACAACCACTGAAGAATCACCACCTGTCCCAGCAAGACCTGTCTGGATTCCAAAAGTCGGGGATCTAGTCAGGGAGAAGATCGCGGTAAAGAAGGAATTTGGGCCTTCTTACAGAAAAGCAGTTCCTGTCTTGTCTGTCAACGGGACAAGATCAGTTGTACTACCGCCACTTGCTGGAAAAAAGGAGAACCGAGTTGTATCCATCGACCTGGTAAAACCACAACATGTGGCCGATAACAAACAGTAGGCCAAGTGGACTCCCAATAAGTAGCAGAACACCAAGGTTTGCTACCAGCACAGAGGTCCTATCAAAAAGGCTCATCACATTCGAAACGCCTGCAGAAGAACAAGAAGGACTATGCAACAATGCAATAGAACTAAGACCTCTGAAAACCCAAATAGAGACATTTAGCAGAGACACACCAATCTATACTGAAGTACCAAGTGAAAATGCAAGGAACAAAAATCCTGAAGCAATTGGAACAATTGACAGAACTGCATCCGGGTACTTCATCAACTTCGATGATTCCTCTGACGGCTTCAGTGAATCAAAGACACAGCCATCATCAAAATCCTTTAAAGACAAAGCTAAGGAACTTTTGAAACATCTGAAAGAAACATATCTGGTTTCTCCATGGATTGAATTTTGGGTGGGTTTTGGTGCATGTATCCTCATACTTTGGCTCATCATGGTATTTACTTTGGGACGCTTCATTGAGGGAAAATATGCTAAAATGGACACAGCAAGTCAGAACATCAACTTGGTCCTCAAACCACACACATCTTCACACGTCGAGAAAAGAGAACTTTCTTCAGAACTCTCTTCAGCCAACTTCACAGCCAATCCTATACCTGGTGGGGTAGCCTGGGACAACACTGACTATGAAATTTATGGTCCGGTCGAGATCCTGAAATATCCACACCAAATCAAGATCTCTTTGAGTGACTTTGCAAAACCAAACTCATTTGCTGATGATTGGGACTTCGAGAGTATTAACAACATGATGTCTGACTTAGTAATGTCTGCTAAATTTACAAAACATGATTATTTGCAAGGTTCTACAAATTATGATAGTATGTATTGCTATAACCATTATGGTAACCATTTTTTGCATAAATCTGCACAACCTAGAAATGTTTTAAATTATAATCAATGGGAACATTGCGCTACACCTCCAAAAGGGAGCTCTAGAACCGTGTATGACAAATATTCATATTTTTCAGGTTTTAACATAAGTAATGCTGAAACATTTTATTTTAAATTGTCAAACAAGACAGGGATGAAAACCATGATAACCAACACAAAATTGATATATTCAGATTCATTCTTTGAAAAAATGAATACATTTGGATTTGATTATTGGGACAAAAATGTTGATTTGAAAAGTGTTTGGGGTACAAAAGAATGGCAAGTACAGGGTTTAGAAGCTTTGTTTAGAGCCTGCATGATCCCAGAACAAATGATATTTTTAAATGACACTGTTCAACAAACCACCTGTCTTGGCTTAGCCAAAATCAAAGATTTAAATAATCCGTCTATTCCAAAGCCAACAATGTTTAGCAATAACTCTGATACAGATGAAGAGATAGACGTAAACCATATATTAAACAAAAACAGAACACATCCTGATTGGAAACAATGGTTGATCTGGCCCACAGATACAAATAACTGTCAAGATAGATTCCTGAATAAAACACAGGGTTTTAAAATGACCAGGCCAGACCCTAGATATCCCCAAAGACATCACCCAGGGATAATAACAACCTACAGTGTGGGCAAATTATGCCTTCAATGGCTACAGACTTCCACACTGCCTGAAATTAAGCAACACCTAACTTTACTTACTGATGGTGCTGACTTGCGTGATTTCATAATGGGACCACGCAAACAGCGTCAAAAGCGTTTCATAGCAGCCTCTGTATATGCAGCATACAATGAGGCCTGGAAGGTTACTCAAATTGAAACAGCAGAAAGAATACGGGAAATTGACCGTATCAATTTGGAAAAATCACTTTCTGTAGTGGACAATGGGTTAATGACTCTGTCCTCCAGAATTTTTTCATTGGACAGCATTGTGTCTTCAGCAATCGATATATTATCGCAAGACTTACTGTTATTACAACATGGTCAGTCACAATTGCGTTCCATTGTACAGCTTGGCTGGACGTTACAAAATCTGCGTTCAGGCTATGTGCCTTGGCGTTTAATCAACACAACGTCACTATTTCAAATCTTTAACCTTACTGATAGACAAATCGGTATGGCGCAAAAGGGTGCTGATTATACAATCTTGAGCATTGAAAAACTAGAAAGATTACCAATGACAATGTCAGAACGACCTGTCAGTGAATGGATAATACACGGAATCATAAATATTCCAATCTCAACCTTCAGGTTTCAATACTGCCAAAAATATATACAGGCTGGCATGTACGAGAAATTGGGAAAGGGGTACCTTAAAACAACTTGGAACCTGCCCTATTCACATGCATGTGTCAGTAATAAAGGACAGAAAGTGTTTCTTAGTGGCAACAATTGTGCTATGTCACTAAGCGGCACGCTTCTGTGTAACGGAATTAGTTTGCATGGAGCCTGTGAAGGGAATTCATACAACCTTTCATGTCACCAGCAAGGCGCACCTGCAACTGAAATAGAACCATTCTTTCAAAGACTCTATAATGGGAGTTACATTCTTATTGTAGACCGCAGATGTTGCAGTCTTATGCCCGGGACTCCTTATCTAGTCACTACGACGGCGGAGGTCAAGTGCTGTGGACGCTCTTTATTCCCCAGCTCCTTTCCAGACAGGGAGGCAAGGGCATGACCCAGTTTGAAAATTACTTCTATTCGAATAGACACTTTAAGCAGAATGAAAACAGTGCTTCTTCAGACGCCTACAAGGCTCACGTCATCAAAAGAAACGTATGATCTACAAGTCGCAAGGACGACTGCAGAGATACATACATTATTATCAACTAATTCCCCCGTACATTTTGCGGAAATCCTAAGCGAAATCTTAAATATTTCTGATACCACTGGGGTCTCAAAGGTATTTAAGACAGTATTTTCGATGGCATTAACACCATTCAAAGCCATACTGGGTATTTTTCCAGATTTCGTCCATTCGATTTTTGGCGGACTTCTCCTGATCCTGGGACTAATTGCAGGAATCCTATTCCTAGTCCTTATTTTTCGTTATGGCAACCCATGTCACAGATCAAACTCTCGCGACAATGGAAGATACGATCCTAGCCATTGGATACCGGGACCGGATATCAAAAATCCTGGGACTCTCCCGGCTTAGAGACCTGAACATGACTTGGTTTCTATCATTTCGACCAATGTGGCAAAGGTGTGTTTTACCTGTACTAAGGTGTCTGCTATGCGGAGAAGAATGCGTGTTAGACACCTGTCTGACGCTACAATCGGATGCGCCGGTGGATGCAGATACACTGTTGGTTCCTACCAAGGTTCACGCTTTGTGCTGCCCTCAAAGGCTGCCAATCCTGATGACGGCATTCCTGGAATCTTCACCACTGCGATTGAAGAGTAGTGAAGTTCAAGATGAAAGCAGCATCGAACAGGTACGACCTTCTGTCAGCAATGCGAATCAGAATGTCAATGGAGACAATCATGCGCACGAATGCATGGTTACACCTATTTCCGACTTAGTGGAACTTTCCCATGAAGCTGTTGACAGTTTTTTCGAAAGCCTGAATGATATGGTGTTCTCTCCAGAACAGAAATAGAGACTTTTGAGTAAACTCGCACACGGCGTTCCCTGAATTCGGCCTTCAACTTTAAAAATAAAGTCACATGAACAATTTCACTCCAGTTCACGGACAGCAATTTTTTCAGCATGCCCCTTAAAATATTTTTCTACATATTTTTTCCCGGGACACTGATCTTCTGCTTAAAGTAAGAAACTATTCCTAGAGAACTAAAATTTCTATTTTTAGATACTTTATAGACTTTAGCTGCCCGCTGGTAGGTTCACAAATATTTTATTATGTGATGAAATGGTCTCGGACTTCCTTTCTGTATAGCCATATTAAGAGCCATTTCATGTGTATTTCTCATATACCGATAAGCAATAATGCATAAAAATGCGTGTTTACTTTTGCATTTAATTCATAGCTTAAGTGCATACAATATATATGACTGCAATTTTTCAGTATATTTGAAAATTTCGAAATGCATTTATGTATTTTGGGGTGGTAAGGTATACACTATACTCTATAGTATGTTGTACTATGTTATACTATGCATAGATTAGTAGATATGACCATAGTTAGCGTGGAGTGGGTGTCGTGTATTTCTATAGGTTCTGAATCAGTCCCCCTATTCCTGACCCTATTCTGGTTAAACTAACTATCAAGTTAACTAACAGTCAGCCCATGAGACAAGAAAACCCCCATGATGCAGATACCGTTATCTGACGCAGTCACACTCCGGCACAGGAACGTGTTATCTGATTAGGTCATAACGCTTGAGATCTAATTAGACAAGCGACATTCCTCCAGCCCCTGATAAGGCATACGACGTTCTCATAACAAATCAAACCTATGACAACCTGGAAAATCCGTGCGGCCATTGTTTTGATTTCACAGAGAACTTTTGTAAAGAATGTGCTAACGAGCAAGTCGTATGACATCTTTATTGACGTATCTATGTCCATCCTTACGTCAATCTCGGCACCTTTAAGGTATAAATATTGCCGACCTTGCCCTATGCAAAGACACGCGTGGTGACAAGACGGAGCAGCCATACTTGCCGAAGCCGAGAGCAGAAGCAGACCCCGCTGGCAGCAGCCCCGCCTTCCTGACGCGCTGAGAGACGCGCTGCTATCTCAAGCCGAGAGACCCAGCACCGGCGCTTTCGGGCAGCCCTCGCAGGCAGCCTGGAATATCGAGAGCAGAGAAAGAGATACCATTCCTCATTCATCCTAACTTCCAGGTACAGAACTGAATAACCCCTCACAGAGAATTCTTTAGTTATTCACTTGGCAAAAACAAACTTAACTTAAACTGTAACTTTCTATTCCCGCCCACGCATTAGACTTAGGTCAGGTACACGGGGTAGGCGTATTTAGAAACACCAGTTGAGTACGTTTAGTCAAATGTATATGTGTATGTAAATATATTTTAATCATTTTAAACATCATATGGCTCAGAAACCATATCAATGTTTTTACAGTATTATTTTATACTATTGCTTCTAATGTATGCACTTTACTTAACTATAAGTATTGCAATAATATCGATCCATTTCTCTTGTACGAGAAAAGAGACTGATCAATAAATAACACCTTTTTATTGAACACGCCCGTCTCTTCCTTTTCTCTACATTCTGATGAGACTAAGAATGCACGTACTGACTGAGTAAAATAATTGCCTTGTGCTCACACGACTCTTGAGATTGACTCTTGATTAGGGGAGAGCAAAGTTGTCATGTTCTATGGTTGTCAGAAACTAAATCCCTTCTTGTCTAATCAGGGAAGTTAATCCTTCCTTGAACATTCGAGAAAGTTTCTAGCGAACTCTGAGCTTAGCTGGCAAACCCAAAAATTAAGTCTAGTATCGACAGTAGTAGACCTAGTTAACGTCTGGCCTAGGCCTTTACTGCTGTAGGTACTATTCCAATGCGCAGAGCCTATTGGGAAAATAGGAGCTACACTACAAAGCAGTACTTACCTCATAATCCTTGAGACACTGAACAACACAAAGGTTGGGATGGGCGGGGAAAGAAGGGTAAGTAATGAATGCAGTATTCGTTTTGGTAGGGCGAGATAGCCGAAACATGACGCCTTCAGGCGTAAAACTGCGACCGGCCAAATCCAAAGCACGGACATCAGATACCCGCTTGCAGAAGACCAGACACAGTAACATAGTGAGCTTGGCCGACAGTTGTTTACGGTACAACAAAGAATTGGCAGGCCAGGCCTCCAGAAAACGTAATACAACCGACACGTCCCATAAAGAGACGTATTTAGGACGTGGAGGGTTAGCCAGACGGATGCCCTTGAGCAACTTAGTAATTAAAGGGTGTACACCCACCGGCTTTCCATCCACGTGGAGATGGCCCGCGGAAACGGCAGAACGGAAATTGTTCACTGTGCGATAGGCCAAACCAGAAGAAGCAAGGGAGGCCAAAAAATTAACCATCACAGAGACATCTGCTGAAGTGGGATCAACCTTCCGTTAAACACACCAGTCACACCAACGCTTCCAAAATCCCCTGTAGCGTTTGTGGGTATTGGGAGACCAGGCATCACTAATGAACCTGGAAGCGTCTGCAGAAAGGCCCGGGACCGACCAACGTTCCCAGAAATCCGCCACGCAAGGAGCAGGAGAGAGCCTGACAGAATCAGGGGATGCGGATTGTGAAGAGGATCTAGCTGGAGATTCCACTTCTGGGGAAGAAGGAGCGGCACTGCACAAGACATCTCCAGGAGAACCGGGAACCACGCCTGAGCCCGCCACAGAGGAGCAATCAGGATCAGCTCTGATTGATAGCGCGTCATGCAAGCCAGTACCCTGGGAATCATCATGAATGGGGGAAAGGCATAACACAGAGTCGATGGCCACGGTTGCAGAAAGGCATCCGTGGCGAGGGCTTCCGGATCCGGTCTCCAACTGAAGAACAGCAGGAGTTGGGTGTTGAGGCGAGAGGCAAATAGATCTATCTGGCACTGGCTCCAAGTCCGGAGAATGCGGCGGAACACGCGGGGATGGAGTCTCCAGTTGCTGAAATCCCGCAGGTGTCTCGAATTCCATTCCGCAATCTGATTGTTGCGGCCGGGCAGATACTCTGCAATAACTGTGATCCTCTGTTGCAGACAAAAGTGCCAAAAATCTTTGGCAATCTCCGCCAGTAACCTCGACTGAGTGCCGCCCAGTTTGTTGATATAGTGGACTTCCGATACGTTGTCCATTCGGAGAAGTATACAGCAGTTGGACTGAAGGGGATAGAGGCAACGGACCGCAAAGGAGCCCGCCAGGAGTTCCAAACAGTTGATGTGGAGAGTGAGCTCCTGAGGAGACCAACGACCCCCTGTCGAGACTGGGCCGCACCGGGCTCCCCAACCCCATCGACTGGCATCTGACTCGATCACTATCTCTGGCGAGGAGCCGAACAGGGCTCGCCCATTGCAAGCATCCATGTGATCCAGCCACCATTGCATCTCCCACCTTGCCTCCTCCGAGAGAGGAATCTGGTCCGAATAGCGGAGGCCTTTTTGGAGATGACGTATCTTCAGGCGTTGCAAAGCTCTGTAATGCAGAGGGGCCGGGAAGATCGCTTGAATGGAGGAAGCCAAAAGACCGACAACGCGTGCTAACGACCTCAATTACACAGTCGGGTTGGAAATAACCGAGGGGGGCGTGGCCAAGATGGCGAGGTAAGCGGTCGCACTCTCTGCAGGCTCCCCCGAACCGGAGCCCTTAAGCCGTGATTCAGCGCAGATCTCCCCCCGATCCACGGTGAAATGGCAGCGGAGTCGGAGAAGCGACCACTGGTCCGTCGCTGAGCCCACACTCTCCGGGGAGGCTGCAGCGGAGTGGCTCCGAAGAGAGACAACAGCCGGAGCGGAGCAGAGGCGGAGCCCTGAACCGAAGCCCTCTGGGGGAAAGGGAAGCATCGAGGCCCGGCTCGAGGCAGAACCGAGTGCCGCGGACTGCCGGACAGTGGAGGCAGGACTTCGGGGGCGCCAGAGGTGGAGAGGTCCCGGGGCGGTGGGGTGCCCGGAGACGTCCGGCGACGGCACCGGAACGTCTCACCGGCCGGAGACCTCTATGCAACGCCAGGGACGCGGCCTACAGACTCAGCGGCACAAGCCCCTACCCCAGGCTGAGCGGCGATGGAAACGGCTACTGGCGGGGAGGGGAGAAGGCACCGGCATCGACAGGGGGTGCCCCGAAAATCGGCTCCCTGTAGCGACATTGCAAGGAGGCCTGCGGACGCGGCGGGCCCTGATTCATCTCCGCCAGCACAGCGAGGCCTCGGTGAGGAGCGGCGGGAGAGACAACCGGCCTAGAGTCAAACGATATAGGTGAACACGGGGCCCTCACATGCCCGACCGGACCTCTGGTGGCCATAAAACATCGTAGGCGGACAGAATATTGACCAGGGACGGCCATTGTGAGAAGCGGTCTACGATGCGGAAGGTGCGCACCCGGCCCGTCCCTTCAGCGGTGCGCCACGTGGCGGGCGCCGAATCGTGCGGCCTGGTCTGGCCGGGGGTCCGGATCACGCCAAGGAGGGAACTCACCAGGGACAGAGGCTGGAGGGCGAAGTGATCAGAGGTCGGGGTACACACGATAGGGCCTCCCCTGATTGAGCCAGCACGAGGTGAAGTGGTGTCGCCGGAGAACTCCGGGCCTGGAGTTCCGGACACAACGGCCAGAGGTGGTCACCCGGGACAAAGTTGGCACGCAGAAACGACACCGGCGGACATCCAGGAGAGCGGAGTACCGAGGCTGGAAACGATAGGAGCTGGTGGACGGAAGCACCCCCTGGGGGACCGTGGCGTAAGGAGCAATGGCGGCCTGCTGACGCGGCCTGGGGCCTACACGGGGTCCGTTGGAGCGCTGCTTACGGGACGTTGTCCGGAATTGGAAAAGGGGCTAGGGCCGGTATAGACTCTGTAAGGCCTCTTAAAACAAGCGTATTCGGCCGAAGGAGGTTGCAGCCCGATTAGTGACGCTCCAGAGGGCCGGGTGCGAGACTGGCCAGGCAGTGGCATAACGGGCAAACCCGGTGAAGGACGGGGCAGCGAGTACAATGGCCGGCAACAGAGGGGGCAAGAAAGGGGAGCGGACGTTGCCCGAAATGCTGAACAGGGGAACGACGAAACAAGACTAAGGACAGCACTCGCCGGGCCCCTCAAGAAGCCCATTGGAGGCCGAAGGTAGGGAACCACCGGTCACCAGGTCGTTCCTGGAATCTCTCTTCAGTTCCCTGCGCGAAGACTTCCAAACGCGGAAGCAGGAGGTAGCCGGGGAAGTCAGAGAAGTACGGAGAGAGGTTGATAGCCTCGGTGAACGAGTGGCCACCATGGAAGGAGCAGGACACTCCAGGGACGAGGAGATCGAACAATTGCTTTATATCAAAAGGGAGGGAAGAGGATTCAAAGTCCATTCGGTTCCCCTAGTTCAATACTGAGTTAATCAAAAATGGGAATGGACACTAGTGTCTACTTAACCATTGGATAAGCTTTGACAACCCTCATAGACAGCCTGGTTCATTCGATGCGGTATATCTTTTTTCCGCCCCGCCAGGAGTCATGGCATAGTCATAGGGTTGTCAAATAACGTGCGGTATGCCTGCCTCACCCGAGGCTACCTCTGGTTCAGGTAGAAGTGTCCAGAAATGATAGGGAAAAGGAAAAAAAGGTTTCAATTAAAAACAGTGTGTCACCGAAAAGATTTTAATAAAAAAGGTTGACACTGTATTAAAAGAATTCGATATATGAATGTAATCGGGTAACTAGATTACCATATATCTATGTATATATGGATGCGTCAACATGTTTCAGCTCTTTTGGCCCAGCCGGGTCTGAAGAGCTTTCGTCAGGACAATAAGAACAAACAACATACAAAAGGTACTCACACAACTTGTGTTGGGTCCTATTTGGCTAATATAGCATTTCTTACTTAGTCACCTATAATGTGGGGACACAAACAGTACACTAAATAAAAGTATATCAATTTTGGTGATTAGGCATAATACTTTATGTGAGAGCGCACCGACTAGAATTACTAGTGAAAAAATATATATGCACCTAATTCAAGATACATAAATTATGCGTGGGTAGGAAGAAACGGGAGACAGTAGGTTTAAATGCGAGTACAGGTAGAAAGCTGTTTCTACATTGCGTGTCTAAATGAGTAGGGGGGGGATTTGTTTTATGGAGGAGTAAGAACACTGTGGTAGTGCTAAAGTAGTCTTAATGGTCGAGACATCTGAGCGTTGTCGAGCAACTTTTGCCCAACAGCGCGATGTTGTTACGCGCGCTAGGACTCTGTTAAAAAGTCTCAGTAAACACACGTTAAAAAATAAGTGAAAGAAATACCTTAAGAGGTTTTCCTGAAGGCGTCAGCAGGAGTGAAGAGTCGCTTGACGCGGTCTTTGCTAAAAAATTTGTCAACACGGTTAGAATATGGACAAAAGGACTTCTTACCAGTAAATGGTCGTCTTCAAGGGGAATTCTTACCCACGTGGACCGGCTTGCAGTCCCTGTGCTGACTCTGCTCCTGGTTACAGGCGGAGCTCAGTTTCCCCGGCTTAAGGCAAGAGTCTAGACACTGAAAGAGGACTAATGTGTCAACAGATTTGTGAGGGGGCAGGATCAGGGGGTGCAGTGAATGGCGAGTCAGAGACAGGGGGAACAGGATCAAGAGAGACAGAGTCAGGAAATAGCGCTCTAAGTGAAGGTTTTATTTTAAGATAAGCTTTCCTTCGTTTGGTAGTCACTCTCACTCTTGCAAATTCAGAGGGTTCCGTCCTGACGCCTCTTGTGAATCCTGAGCTAGCCAGAATGAAGCAGGTACGTGAAACAGCCGATCCGCTCTCTTCTGTCTTGAGGGGGGGGCTTGTAGCTCGCCGGAGATATCCAAAAATGGAAAGGAAAGAAAAGGAAACAGTCACTGGGACGTCCGTGACGGATTTACAGGGGCCCGGGGAGTGAGGGAAACCAAGTGCTCAATTATTTACAAACGTCCGTAGTGCTCGTGTGGGGAAGGGCTCACAGACTATACAATTTCACACTGGGTCTCGGGTGTTCGACTGGCCGCTCCGTCCCACCCAGCCCGCAACAGTACCCCGTACCTTGTCCAGCCACGCTCCTCCCATGGGACCGTGGCAGGGCGAAGCGCCAAATCGGTGGCCTCCTGGCTTGACGTACTCTGCTGGGCTCTCCTCGTAACCTTCTCCTCCGACACTCGACTGTACCGCTCTCTGTCTCCACTCCAATACTCCTTCCGCCTCCAGGGAAACGCCGTCCGTCGTCTCTCTCGTTCTTCCGGCTTTTGGCTCTCTGTCGCTCTCAGGGGGCGGGGCCTCGTCGTCCTGCCGTCCTGGGTTAAAGGGACCCTGTTCATTTACCGGAGGGTAGTTCCACCCACTGTTCGTCGTGAACCAGTCCCCTTGTTCGGTTGCCTCAGTCTGTGCAGGGATGATAGAAAGGGGGGTCAGCGGCACAGCGGACCACCAGTCCACGGAAACATCAGTGTCCACATCCCCATGGCCCGCCACCCCGTCACAAGATTGCATACCTCAAGGTGGCTCCCACCTACAGACTGTAACGCTATGTTTTTTTATCAACATTGCTCAATGGTGTACTCAATAGAGGGTGCAATATTAACCAACTCAAGAAAAGGGAAAACCAAACATTAATCTAATACTTTGAGTTATACACTCCTAACTGACCCAATACGCCAGTAAGTGTATATGTGTCTCACTTATTCATGTCATTTTTGTAAATGCCAGAATTTATTACTCACAGTTACCAGGTTGAGGAGGTGATCATGTACTCATCTGGATGAGATGTTATTGTCATAATCGAAGTGGTTCGTGAGTGTAATGTTCTTAATAAAACTGACTCCAGGGAATATTATCATTCATTCCTGATATATGGGTGCCAAGACGGTCCACCCACCTTTGTTCCTTTTCAAAGAGAACTTGCTCTGCATTGTTGTTCTTGTTTTGTAGCATTTCGAGTACTGTCCAACATAACTCATCACAGGTGTGTTCTGCTTCCACGAAGTGTGTGCAAAGCTTCGTGTTGTTTTTCTTCATTCTGACATTGCTCCTATGTTCTCCAATTCTTAACTTGATTTTTCTACAGGTCATGCCTATATATTGGCGTCCGCAAGGGCAGGTGACCATATAGATTAGATGCGTTAAATTTCAATTGGTGTGTTGCTTTTGAGTCCATTTTAAGGTAGCTGTCAGTTGTAGAGTTTTTGTCGGTTTAGTAAATTTGCATACACCACAAGTACCGCATGGATAGTGTCCAACTACAGGTTCCATCCTGATATCTCTCATAACAGGGATGATTTGTTTTATCTTTGGTCTTGTGTGGACCAAAACATCTCTGATGTTTTTAGTTCTTTTATTAGCAAATCTCGGTTTCGGCCAATTCAATTGTCCAGATGTGATTATCTGCCAATTTTTTCTGATGAGCTTCTGTACATCATAGGTCGCCGGACAGTAGGTGGTTACACAAGTTACCAGGTCTTTTATTGGTTCCTTTTTGTTGGTTTGCAAAAGGCATTCACGTGGTTGATGTCTGGCCCTTTTCATGCATTTCTTGATCACAGGGGATGTATAGTCCCTCAGTTGTAGTTTCTTGCTCAATTCCTGTGCTTGTATTAGGTAATCGCTGTTTTTACTGCAATTCCGTTTATGACGTAGAAATTGGCTGAAAGGAAGATTGTCCCGCAATGGTCGTGGATGGTAGCTGCGGTATGAGAGCAAACTATTCTTTGCTGTGGGTTTTGTGAAAGTTCTGGTCTCCAACTTCCCATTCTCATGGAAGATGGTCAGGTCAAGGAAGTCTATGCTTTGGTTACTGGCAGCGAAAGTGAATTTCAGCCACCGATCTCTTCTATTCAACCATTCCATGAATTTTAGAAGATCTCCTTTTGTGTCCCAAATTAACAACACATCATCTATATAACGTTTCCAGTATATAATACTGGAAACATAAGGGTTTGTGGTGTTCAGCACAGAGTCTTGTTCAAGTTGGCTTACATAGAGCCCTGCTACCGAGGGGGCACAGGCACTCCCCATGGATGTTCCATGGCTTTGCAGAAACAATTGTCCATTGTACTCAAAATAATTTTCTTTTAGGACCAGACGGCAACATTCTAAAATGAAATGGCGAGGAGTTTTGTGAAGCCATTCTTGATGGAAAAGAAGGTCTTCCAACATTTGTAATGTGTCTTCCTGGGGTAGGCTTGTGTATAAGGCCTCAACATCAAGCCCTACCAGCAGCATTGTGTTGGGGTTGAATTCAAAATCTGCAATTTGAATCAGGAGGTCCCTCGTGTCTTTTAGGTATGTTGGAGTTTTTTGAACCAGCTCTTTCAAGTACTCATCTGCAAATTTAGAGAGAGGCTCCAACAGTGACCCTATTCCCGAGACAATAGGACGTCCCGGTGGAGGTGACTTGTTTTTGTGTGTTTTTGGTAGTGAATAAAAGAATGGTATTTTCGGGCTTTTTGGTGTCAGATATTCTGCTTCTTTTTTTGAAATCCATCCACTGACTTCGGCTTCATGTACCATGATGGCTATGGTGTTAGTCAGTCTATCAGTAGGATCTTCCTCAAGTCTTTTGTAAAAGTTCTCACCAGACAGAAGAGACAGGCATTGTTGGTCATATCCATCCTTTGACAAAATCACTACCCCACCCCCCTTGTCTGCTGGTTTGATGACAATTTTCTCATTATCCTTCAACTCGGTCAACGCAAGGCGTTCCTTTTTGTTCAGGTTTTGATAAGTCTTTTTGTTGGGACCCAAATTATCGATTCCTTTCATGATTGCCTGCTCGAAAGTTTGTATCTCAATGGGAACTGTGGTCGTTGGGGGACACAACTTGGATTTTCTCTTCAGATTAGTGTCACCTTCGTTATGGGAACTGGTGGATTCATTGAAGAAAGCTTTAAGTTTGAAAGTCCGACAAAATTCTGAGACTTCGCATTTAAGTTTGAAGCGGTCCAAAGGGGGTGTAGGCACAAAGCCTAGTCCTTTATTGAGGACAGACATCTGATCATTGGTTAGGCTAATATCTGATAAGTTAACAACTAAAGAGTCTTCTTGCTGGGACCTGGTTGAGCTGACGACATACTGCGTGTCTGTACATTCGGTTGTTGGTCTTGCCACGTCAAGTTTTTCTTTCTGCCTCGCATTTGGTTTTGGCCTCTCCCTAAAAAAGGCTGTTGTGGTTGACTCGTGGCATTAGACATTGTGTGGTTGTCCATTTGCTGTTGAGGGTGGATATTAGGATTGTAAGGGTCCATCCATCCTGCAAACGGTGGCATAAAGGGTTGATAGTATGGTATTTGATTCCCATGAAAGAATGAAGGGCGTTGCCACCTATTGCCTCTTCGAGGGCGATGGGATCTGAAATTGTTGCGGCCCCTTGTTGGTGTCGATTCGTCTGAGCTCACATCTGAACCAATAGATCCTGTGTCAGAGCCATTTTCTGTTGTTACATAGTCTTCTTTCGTATAGGGGTGCATCTTTACTTGACTGAATTTTTTCAGATCTTTTCCCAATTTTTGCAGTTTGTTCTGCATTAAGTATTCTTGCGTTTCGTCCATTTCTTTCATAATTTCATCTAGACGTTTTTTGTATATCAAAGGATTAATATTTTTCTTCATTTCATTCTCGCAATCTTGTATTTCTACCAATAAGGCATCGGAAAGCCGTTTCGCTGTCTTCACTATCAGCACTAGATAGTCAAGGGTGCATTTCCAAGATATGGAAGACCAATCACATCTGAATGCAAGGTCATGTAGAAAAATTCTTGGTGCATTAGAAACCCACAAGCCCTTTGGTGCCGTTTTTGACCTCAAATACTCAGTCATTATTATGCCGTGCATGGCAGTACGTATTTGTTCCCTTTTCTTGTTGGTCAATGTATCCCAGTCATCGGTTTGAGCTATGACCTGGATCAATTCTGAGTTCTGTAGCAGTGGTTGAGCTGCTAAAATTTCATCAATGTCAACTCCTGTGAAGCTTAAACCAGTATTGTTCTCCATAATTTCTTCCTTTCTGTACGCAAAAATAGTATGCACCCCAAAACCATATAATATATAGGAGGGGTGAAAATTTCCAGCAGCTGCACGCTGCTTAAAGATTTATATCAAAAGGGAGGGAAGAGGATTCAAAGTCCATTCGGTTCCCCTAGTTCAATACTGAGTTAATCAAAAATGGGAATGGACACTAGTGTCTACTTAACCGTTGGATAAGCTTTGACAACCCTCATAGACAGCCTGGTTCATTCGATGCGGTATATCTTTTTTCCGCCCCGCCAGGAGTCATGGCATAGTCATAGGGTTGTCAAATAACGTGCGGTATGCCTGCCTCACCCGAGGCTACCTCTGGTTCAGGTAGAAGTGTCCAGAAATGATAGGGAAAAGGAAAAAATAGGTTTCAATTAAAAACAGTGTGTCACCGAAAAGATTTTAATAAAAAAGGTTGACACTGTATTAAAAGAATTCGATATATGAATGTAATCGGGTAACTAGATTACCATATATCTATGTATATATGGATGCGTCAACATGTTTCAGCTCTTTTGGCCCAGCCGCGTCTGAAGAGCTTTCGTCAGGACAATAAGAACAAACAACATACAAAAGGTACTCACACAACTTGTGTTGGGTCCTATTTGGCTAATATAGCATTTCTTATTTAGTCACCTATAATGTGGGGACACAAACAGTACACTAAATAAAAGTATATCAATTTTGGTGATTAGGCATAATACTTTATGTGAGAGCGCACCGACTAGAATTACTAGTGAAAAAATATATATGCACCTAATTCAAGATACATAAATTATGCGTGGGTAGGAAGAAACGGGAGACAGTAGGTTTAAATGCGAGTACAGGTAGAAAGCTGTTTCTACATTGCGTGTCTAAATGAGTGGGGGGGGGATTTGTTTTATGGAGGAGTAAGAACACTGTGGTAGTGCTAAAGTAGTCTTAATGGTCGAGACATCTGAGCGTTGTTGAGCAACTTTTGCCCAACAGCGCGATGTTGTTACGCGCGCTAGGACTCTGTTAAAAAGTCTCAGTAAACACACGTTAAAAAATAAGTGAAAGAAATACCTTAAGAGGTTTTCCTGAAGGCGTCAGCAGGAGTGAAGAGTCGCTTGACGCGTTCTTTGCTAAAAAATTTGTCAACACGGTTAGAATATGGACAAAAGGACTTCTTACCGGTAAATGGTCGTCTTCAAGGGGAATTCTTACCCACGTGGACCGGCTTGCAGTCCCTGTGCTGACTCTGCTCCTGGTTACAGGCGGAGCTCTGTTTCCCCGGCTTAAGGCAAGAGTCTAGACACTGAAAGAGGACTAATGTGTCAACAGATTGCATACCTCAAGGTGGCTCCCACCTACAGACTGTAATGCTATGTTTTTTATCAACATTGCTCAATGGTGTACTCAATAGAGGGTGCAATATTAACCAACTCAAGAAAAGGGAAAAACAAACATTAATCTAATACTTTGAGTTATACACTCCTAACTGACCCAATACGCCAGTAAGTGTATATGTGTCTCACTTATTCATGTCATTTTTGTAAATGCCAGAATTTATTACTCACAGTTACCAGGTTGAGGAGGTGATCATGTACTCATCTGGATGAGATGTTATTGTCATAATCGAAGTGGTTCGTGAATGTAATGTTCTTAATAAAACTGACTCCAGGGAATATTATCATTCATTCCTGATATATGGGTGCCAAGACGGTCTTCTTCTATTCAACCATTCCATGAATTTTAGAAGATCTCCTTTTGTGTCCCAAGTTGGCTCATCAAGAATGGCTTCACAAAACTCCTCGCCATTTCATTTTAGAATGTTGCCGTCTGGTCCTAAAAGAAAATTATTTTGAGTACAATGGACAATTGTTTCTGCAAAGCCATGGAACATCCATGGGGAGTGCCTGTGCCCCCTCGGTAGCAGGGCTCTATGTAAGCCAACTTGAACAAGACTCTGTGCTGAACACCACAAACCCTTATGTTTCCAGTATTATATACTGGAAACGTTATATAGATGATGTGTTGTTAATTTGGGACACAAAAGGAGATCTTCTAAAATTCATGGAATGGTTGAATAGAAGAGATCGGTGGCTGAAATTCACTTTCGCTGCCAGTAACCAAAGCATAGACTTCCTTGACCTGACCATCTTCCATGAGAATGGGAAGTTGGAGACCAGAACTTTCACAACACCCACAGCAAAGAATAGTTTGCTCTCATACCGCAGCTACCATCCACGACCATTGCGGGACAATCTTCCTTTCAGCCAATTTCTACGTCATAAACGGAATTGCAGTAAAAACAGCGATTACCTAATACAAGCACGGGAATTTAGCCAGAAACTACAACTGAGGGACTATACATCCCCTGTGATCAAGAAATGCATGAAAAGGGCCAGACATCATCCACGTGAATGCCTTTTGCAAACCAACAAAAAGGAACCAATAAAAGACCTGGTAACTTGTGTAACCACCTACTGTCCGGCGACCTATGATGTACAGAAGCTCATCAGAAAAAATTGGCAGATAATCACATCTGGACAATTGAATTGGCCGAAACCGAGATTTGCTAATAAAAGAACTAAAAACATCAGAGATGTTTTGGTCCACACAAGACCAAAGATAAAACAAATCATCCCTGTTATGAGAGATATCAGGATGGAACCTGTAGTTGGACACTATCCATGCGGTACTTGTGGTGTATGCAAATTTACTAAACCGACAAAAACTCTACAACTGACAGCTACCTTAAAATGGACTCAAAAGCAACACACCAATTGCAATTCAACGCATCTAATCTATATGGTCACCTGCCCTTGCGGACGCCAATATATAGGCATGACCTGTAGAAAAATCAAGTTAAGAATTGGAGAACATAGGAGCAATGTCAGAATGAAGAAAAACAACACGAAGCTTTGCACACACTTCGTGGAAGCAGGACACACCTGTGATGAGTTATGTTGGACAGTACTCGAAATGCTACAAAACAAGAACAACAATGCAGAGCAAGTTCTCTTTGAAAAGGAACAAAGGTGGGTGGACCGTCTTGGCACCCATATATCAGGAATGAATGATAATATTCCCTGGAGTCAGTTTTATTAAGAACATTACACTCACGAACCACTTCGATTATGACAATAACATCTCATCCAGATGAGTACATGATCACCTCCTCAACCTGGTAACTGTGAGTAATAAATTCTGGCATTTACAAAAATGACATGAATAAGTGAGACACATATACACTTACTGGCGTATTGGGTCAGTTAGGAGTGTATAACTCAAAGTATTAGATTAATGTTTGTTTTTCCCTTTTCTTGAGTTGGTTAATATTGCACCCTCTATTGAGTACACCATTGAGCAATGTTGATAAAAAACATAGCGTTACAGTCTGTAGGTGGGAGCCACCTTGAGGTATGCAATCTGTTGACACATTAGTCCTCTTTCAGTGTCTAGACTCTTGCCTTAAGCCGGGGAAACTGAGCTCCGCCTGTAACCAGGAGCAGAGTCAGCACAGGGACTGCAAGCCGGTCCACGTGGGTAAGAATTCCCCTTGAAGACGACCATTTACCGGTAAGAAGTCCTTTTGTCCATATTCTAACCGTGTTGACAAATTTTTTAGCAAAGACCGCGTCAAGCGACTCTTCACTCCTGCTGACGCCTTCAGGAAAACCTCTTAATGTATTTCTTTCACTTATTTTTTAACGTGTGTTTACTGAGACTTTTTAACAGAGTCCTAGCGCGCGTAACAACATCGCGCTGTTGGGCAAAAGTTGCTCGACAACGCTCAGATGTCTCGACCATTAAGACTACTTTAGCACTACCACAGTGTTCTTACTCCTCCATAAAACAAATCCCCCCCCTACTCATTTAGACACGCAATGTAGAAACAGCTTTCTACCTGTACTCGCATTTAAACCTACTGTCTCCTGTTTCTTCCTACCCACGCATAATTTATGTATCTTGAATTAGGTGCATATATATTTTTTCACTAGTAATTCTAGTCGGTGCGCTCTCACATAAAGTATTATGCCTAATCACCAAAATTGATATACTTTTATTTAGTGTACTGTTTGTGTCCCCACATTATAGGTGACTAAATAAGAAATGCTATATTAGCCAAATAGGACCCAACAAAAGTTGTGTGAGTACCTTTTGTATGTTGTTTGTTCTTATTGTCCTGACGAAAGCTCTTCAGACCCGGCTGGGCCAAAAGAGCTGAAACATGTTGACGCATCCATATATACATAGATATATGGTAATCTAGTTACCCGATTACATTCATATATCGAATTCTTTTAATACAGTGTCAACCTTTTTTATTAAAATCTTTTCGGTGACACACTGTTTTTAATTGAAACCTTTTTTTCCTTTTCCCTATCATGTCTGGACACCTCTACCTGAACCAGAGGTAGCCTCGGGTGAGGCAGGCATACCGCACGTTATTTGACAACCCTATGACTATGCCATGACTCCTGGCGGGGCGGAAAAAAGATATACCGCATCGAATGAACCAGGCTGTCTATGAGGGTTGTCAAAGCTTATCCAATGGTTAAGTAGACACTAGTGTCCATTCCCATTTTTGATTAACTCAGTATTGAACTAGGGGAACCGAATGGACTTTGAATCCTCTTCCCTCCCTTTTGATATAAATCTTTAAGCAGCGTGTAGCTGCGGGAAATTTTCACCCCTCCTATATATTATATGGTTTTGGGGTGCATACTATTTTTGCGTACAGAAAGGAAGAAATTATGGAGAACAATACTGGTTTAAGCTTCACAGGAGTTGACATTGATGAAATTTTAGCAGCTCAACCACTGCTACAGAACTCAGAATTGATCCAGGTCATATCTCAAACCGATGACTGGGATACATTGACCAACAAGAAAAGGGAACAAATACGTACTGCCATGCACAGCATAATAATGACTGAGTATTTGAGGTCAAAAACGGCACCAAAGGGCTTGTGGGTTTCTAATGCACCAAGAATTTTTCTACATGACCTTGCATTCAGATGTGATTGGTCTTCCATATCTTGGAAATGCACCCTTGACTATCTAGTGCTGATAGTGAAGACAGCGAAACGGCTTTCCGATGCCTTATTGGTAGAAATACAAGATTGCGAGAATGAAATGAAGAAAAATATTAATCCTTTGATATACAAAAAACGTCTAGATGAAATTATGAAAGAAATGGACGAAACGCAAGAATACTTAATGCAGAACAAACTGCAAAAATTGGGAAAAGATCTGAAAAAATTCAGTCAAGAAAAGATGCACCCCTATACGAAAGAAGACTATGTAACAACAGAAAATGGCTCTGACACAGGATCTATTGGTTCAGATGTGAGCTCAGACGAATCGACACCAAGAAGGGGCCGCAACAATTTCAGATCCCATCGCCCTCGAAGAGGCAATAGGTGGCAACGCCCTTCATTCTTTCATGGGAATCAAATACCATACTATCAACCCTTTATGCCACCGTTTGCAGGATGGATGGACCCTTACAATCCTAATATCCACCCTCAACAGCAAATGGACAACCACACAATGTCTAATGCCACGAGTCAACCACAACAGCCTTTTTTAGGGAGAGGCCAAAACCAAATGCGAGGCAGAAAGAAAAACTTGACGTGGCAAGACCAACAACCGAATGTACAGACACGCAGTATGTCGTCAGCTCAACCAGGTCCCAGCAAGAAGACTCTTTAGTTGTTAACTTATCAGATATTAGCCTAACCAATGATCAGATGTCTGTCCTCAATAAAGGACTAGGCTTTGTGCCTACACCCCCTTTGGACCGCTTCGAACTTAAATGCGAAGTCTCAGAATTTTGTCGGACTTTAAAACTTAAAGCTTTCTTCAATGAATCCACCAGTTCCCATAACGAAGGTGACACTAATCTGAAGAGAAAATCCAAGTTCTTTCCCCCAACGACCACAGTTCCCATTGAGATACAAACTTTCGAGCAGGCAATCATGAAAGGAATCGATAATTTGGGTCTCAAAAAAAAGACTTATCAAAACCTGAACAAAAAGGAACGCCTTGCGTTGACCGAGTTGAAGGATAATGAGAAAATTGTCATCAAACCAGCAGACAAGGGGGGTGGGGTAGTAATTTTGTCAAAGGATGGATATGACCAACAATGCCTGTCTCTTCTGTCTGATGAGAACTTTTACAAAAGACTTGAGGAAGATCCTACCGATAGACTGACTAACACCATATCCATCATGGTACATGAAGCCGAAGTCAGTGGATGGATTTCAAAAAAAGAAGCAGAATATCTGACACCAAAAAGCCCGAAAATACCATTCTTTTATTCACTACCAAAAACACACAAAAACAAGTCACCTCCACCGGGACATCCTATTGTCTCGGGAATAGGGTCACTGTTGGAGCCTCTCTCTAAATTTGCAGATGAGTACTTGAAAGAGCTGGTTCAAAAAACTCCAACATACCTAAAAGACACGAGGGACCTCCTGATTCAAATTGCAGATTTTGAATTCAACCCCAACACAATGCTGCTGGTAGGGCTTGATGTTGAGGCCTTATACACAAGCCTACCCCAGGAAGACACATTACAAATGTTGGAAGACCTTCTTTTCCATCAAGAATGGCTTCACAAAACTCCTCGCCATTTCATTTTAGAATGTTGCCGTCTGGTCCTAAAAGAAAATTATTTTGAGTACAATGGACAATTGTTTCTGCAAAGCCATGGAACATCCATGGGGAGTGCCTGTGCCCCCTCGGTAGCAGGGCTCTATGTAAGCCAACTTGAACAAGACTCTGTGCTGAACACCACAAACCCTTATGTTTCCAGTATTATATACTGGAAACGTTATATAGATGATGTGTTGTTAATTTGGGACACAAAAGGAGATCTTCTAAAATTCATGGAATGGTTGAATAGAAGAGATCGGTGGCTGAAATTCACTTTCGCTGCCAGTAACCAAAGCATAGACTTCCTTGACCTGACCATCTTCCATGAGAATGGGAAGTTGGAGACCAGAACTTTTACAAAACCCACAGCAAAGAATAGTTTGCTCTCATACCGCAGCTACCATCCACGACCATTGCGGGACAATCTTCCTTTCAGCCAATTTCTACGTCATAAACGGAATTGCAGTAAAAACAGCGATTACCTAATACAAGCACGGGAATTGAGCCAGAAACTACAACTGAGGGACTATACATCCCCTGTGATCAAGAAATGCATGAAAAGGGCCAGACATCAACCACGTGAATGCCTTTTGCAAACCAACAAAAAGGAACCAATAAAAGACCTGGTAACTTGTGTAACCACCTACTGTCCGGCGACCTATGATGTACAGAAGCTCATCAGAAAAAATTGGCAGATAATCACATCTGGACAATTGAATTGGCCGAAACCGAGATTTGCTAATAAAAGAACTAAAAACATCAGAGATGTTTTGGTCCACACAAGACCAAAGATAAAACAAATCATCCCTGTTATGAGAGATATCAGGATGGAACCTGTAGTTGGACACTATCCATGCGGTACTTGTGGTGTATGCAAATTTACTAAACCGACAAAAACTCTACAACTGACAGCTACCTTAAAATGGACTCAAAAGCAACACACCAATTGCAATTCAACGCATCTAATCTATATGGTCACCTGCCCTTGCGGACGCCAATATATAGGCATGACCTGTAGAAAAATCAAGTTAAGAATTGGAGAACATAGGAGCAATGTCAGAATGAAGAAAAACAACACGAAGCTTTGCACACACTTCGTGGAAGCAGGACACACCTGTGATGAGTTATGTTGGACAGTACTCGAAATGCTACAAAACAAGAACAACAATGCAGAGCAAGTTCTCTTTGAAAAGGAACAAAGGTGGGTGGACCGTCTTGGCACCCATATATCAGGAATGAATGATAATATTCCCTGGAGTCAGTTTTATTAAGAACATTACACTCACGAACCACTTCGATTATGACAATAACATCTCATCCAGATGAGTACATGATCACCTCCTCAACCTGGTAACTGTGAGTAATAAATTCTGGCATTTACAAAAATGACATGAATAAGTGAGACACATATACACTTACTGGCGTATTGGGTCAGTTAGGAGTGTATAACTCAAAGTATTAGATTAATGTTTGTTTTTCCCTTTTCTTGAGTTGGTTAATATTGCACCCTCTATTGAGTACACCATTGAGCAATGTTGATAAAAAACATAGCGTTACAGTCTGTAGGTGGGAGCCACCTTGAGGTATGCAATCTGTTGACACATTAGTCCTCTTTCAGTGTCTAGACTCTTGCCTTAAGCCGGGGAAACTGAGCTCCGCCTGTAACCAGGAGCAGAGTCAGCACAGGGACTGCAAGCCGGTCCACGTGGGTAAGAATTCCCCTTGAAGACGACCATTTACCGGTAAGAAGTCCTTTTGTCCATATTCTAACCGTGTTGACAATTTTTTTAGCAAAGACCGCGTCAAGCGACTCTTCACTCCTGCTGACGCCTTCAGGAAAACCTCTTAAGGTATTTCTTTCACTTATTTTTTAACGTGTGTTTACTGAGACTTTTTAACAGAGTCCTAGCGTGCGTAACAACATCGCGCTGTTGGGCAAAAGTTGCTCGACAACGCTCAGATGTCTCGACCATTAAGACTACTTTAGCACTACCACAGTGTTCTTACTCCTCCATAAAACAAATCCCCCCCCTACTCATTTAGACACGCAATGTAGAAACAGCTTTCTACCTGTACTCGCATTTAAACCTACTGTCTCCCGTTTCTTCCTACCCACGCATAATTTATGTATCTTGAATTAGGTGCATATATATTTTTTCACTAGTAATTCTAGTCGGTGCGCTCTCACATAAAGTATTATGCCTAATCACCAAAATTGATATACTTTTATTTAGTGTACTGTTTGTGTCCCCACATTATAGGTGACTAAATAAGAAATGCTATATTAGCCAAATAGGACCCAACACAAGTTGTGTGAGTACCTTTTGTATGTTGTTTGTTCTTATTGTCCTGACGAAAGCTCTTCAGACCCGGCTGGGCCAAAAGAGCTGAAACATGTTGACGCATCCATATATACATAGATATATGGTAATCTAGTTACCCGATTACATTCATATATCGAATTCTTTTAATACAGTGTCAACCTTTTTTTCCTTTTCCCTATCATTTCTGGACACTTCTACCTGAACCAGAGGTAGCCTCGGGTGAGGCAGGCATACCGCACGTTATTTGACAACCCTATGACTATGCCATGACTCCTGGCGGGGCGGAAAAAAGATATACCGCATCGAATGAACCAGGCTGTCTATGAGGGTTGTCAAAGCTTATCCAATGGTTAAGTAGACACTAGTGTCCATTCCCATTTTTGATTAACTCAGGATCGAACAATTGCAGCAGGAAGTGCTCCGCCTGAGAGATCAACAATTGGACCTCCAAGCACACAATGAGGACCTCGAAAACCGGTCCCGCCGGAATAACATCCGAGTCCGGGGAGTGCCTCCTACGGAAGAGGGGGAGGACATTACCGGGTACCTGCAAGCCTTGTTTAGAGAGATACTGAGTGAACAAGAGGACTTCCCTATTAGGATCGACAGGGCGCATAGGGTGGGTCGGACACGCCGAGCCTCGGCGCCACCACCGGACATCCTAGCCTTCCTACCTGACTTCCCGCTTAAGGAACGGATCCTACGTGAAGCACGCAAGCAGCAGTCATTACGCTTCCGAGGGCACACAATCGCCCTCTTCCAGGACCTTTCCGCCATCACGCTCCAGAAGCGCAAAGCCTTTAAGATAGCAACGGACTTCCTGAGAGAACATGGGACGCAATACTCCTGGGGACACCCTTTCCGCCTCATCTTTCGATGGAACGGTACCCTGCACCAACTTCGATCCCTCCAGGATACGTGTGATGTACTGGGAATTACCGCGACGGACGGCGATACACCTACTCCACAGCGACGACGCATTACCAGGGATGGTTGACAGCGGGTCTCTAGGCGCCGGTCCTCTGGATCCTCTGCTCGACTGGACTCGCCTACTATCCGAGCGAAAATGGACGAAGCAGTGCGAGAGGTAGCCAGAGATACAGGCTCGAGTGACATCGCGCTGACTGCCTAAGATGACTCCGGGGGGAGATCGACACATCAGCCTTTGCATCGCAGGTTTGGGGGTTCTGGAGGAGGGGTGGCAGGCGGGAGTGTAGTGGCTGAACGTCCACTTCAGTAACTTACCACAGACTTGTCCTCTGAGGACTGAACTGGGACTATGGGGTTCTGGCATTCCACAAGGGTACATGGAGAGGGGGAGGGAGGGACCAGGGATTGTTCTAAGTTTGGGTCAAGGGACGAGGGGCTGGGGGGAGGGACGAGGGAGTTTTCATTGGGGGTAGGGGAACCGGGAGGGGTGGGTGGGTCGTCCAGTGCACTATGCAGGTCTCAGCCGCCCTAGCAGCATTCATGCGCCCTATCCCGCCCAGGCGGGGGTCTTACGCTTTTACTTTCACCATCTCACATGCCGCCCACGACTCTTAGGATAGTGACTTTTAATGTCAGCGGCCTAAACAATCCAGTCAAAAGGAGGGCAGTGTTATCACTACTAGAGAGCAACCAAGCGGATATCTGTCTCCTTCAAGAAACCCACTTGCTGCCCCGTGACTCCCATAGACTATGCTCCCATAAGTTCCCAACACAATTCTTCTCATCCAACAACACTAAAACGGCAGGAGTAGCGATCCTGGTAGCACAACGCTTCAAGGGGGAGGTCTTGCACAAACTTGCCGAACACAAAGGCAGGCTATTAGCTTACAGGTTCAGGGTCGGGGGGTCACCCTTACAATTGGATCCTTGTACAGCCCTAATGACCAGCAGGAACGCTTCTTGCGATCGGCACTGATAGACGTCACCGCCTCGCAAGACAGGCACATTATCATCGGAGGAGACTTTAATATGGTCTTTGATTCAGCCCTAGATCGATCCGCCCAACGCTCTCCGCAAGCCGGGGAGTTCTCGGCTGGGTGTAAAGCTCAGTTGTCGGAGGTGGACCTCCATGATCTCTGGCTTTGCATGCACCCCACTGATAGGGAGTATTCCTATTACTCCCAGGCACACAAGACGTACGCGAGACTAGACCATCTTCTGGTCACAACTCCAGTACGTACCTTGACCTCAGCGACGGAGATGGGAGTGATATCCCTCTCGGACCATGCCCCGGTCTCCGCCACGCTGTGCCTGCCACCGGTATCTTGCCCACCTAGGGTCTGGCGCCTTCGGGACACCTTATTGCATAGGAAGGTGGTGGTTACACGCATTGCCGGCGCTATCTGGGACTATTTGTCTCACAACGACAACTCTGATATCTCTTTGGCGACACAGTGGGTGGCCTTGAAGGCCGTCCTTAGGGGGGAGTTTCTGGCCATCTCCTCAGCTGAAAATAAGGAACGGCAGAGTAAAAGGGATGAACTCACTCGGCGAGTCCGGGAGCTCGAACAGATACACCGCCGGACGGGGGCCCCCCGGATCTGGAAGCAGCTTAAGGAGGCGAGGAAACTCTTGACAGCCCTGGACATGGACCGGGCTGAGTACGCTGCGCTTCGTCTGCGCCACACATACTACACCGGGGGGGATCGATGTGGCCGACTGCTGGCTAATAGGCTCCGGGTGACGCATCAATGGCAATTGGTGAAGGAGATCGTTGACCCCACAGGGTCGAGGGTCACGGAGGACGCCCATATTGCCGAAACCTTCCGCAGGTTCTATGCAGATCTTTACACCGGGGATCCCCCGGATGACTCTGCGACTACGGCCTATTTGGATACGGTCACCCTTCCCTCCCTAGCCCCCTCGCAGGCAGAGCACCTAGACAGGGAAATTCGAATCGAGGAGGTGATCTCCGCCATTGCCAAACTTAAGCCCGGTAAGGCCCCAGGGCCGGACGGATATACATCTCTCTTTTATAAAACGTTTTGCCCGTCGCTGGCCCCACTCCTCACCCGTCTATTTAACTTGTTCGCTGCGCCGGGGGCCATCCCCCCTGATCTCCTGCGTGCCTCTCTCTCGGTCCTCCCCAAGCCTGGAAATAACCAAAGTCAACTCCCTCTTGATGTAACACATTTTTTGATTGGGTAACAGAAGTTGACACGTAAGAGAATTGACCTGGAAGCCCAAGAAGTCTATTACTTGCGTCGGGCACAAGACTTACTTCTGAACGTTCACCAGAAACCCCAGGGATTGCAAAAGGTCGATGGACAATTCCAGGTGAGTCAATAATTGGGACGGGGACTCCACCAAGATGAGGATGTTGTCCAGATAAATGATCAGATGAATACCCCGAGTGCGCAACGACTCCACTACTGGCCTCAGCAGTTTCGTGAAGCACCAAGGTGCCGACGAAAGGCCGAACGGGAGTACTTTGTATTCGTACCACGTCCCCAGCCAATGGAACTGAAGGAAACGCCGATGAGGAGGAAAGACAGGGACGGACAGGTAAGCGTCCTTGAGATCGAGGCGAACCATCCAGTCCTTCTCTCTCAGAAGATCCCGTAATAGATGGATGCCCTCCTTAATAATTCACAATACAATATGCACTTGGCTTAACGCAAAAAGTGTTTTATCACATCTACAAACTGTAATGTAACTCCATTTGCTGTCACTCAAAAATAATACATTAACGCAAGAGGCTACATTAGCCATTTATATATCAGAAAGGTTTCCACTAAAAAACTACAGATTGAATGTCATAATACTAGTGATGGCTTTTAAATAGCATTTGCCACCAAGACTTGCAGCAATAAGTGGGGTCTAATTATCTATATCAATTGTACTTGTTATCCCTAGCATGGGAAATTATTTCCAGTGCTCATCTGGCAATGCACAATCCGGTGGCAAGGGATGTGCCAGCTCCTGCTTGGGTCTGAGGTGCCTTAAAGCTTGTCTGCTGTTCATCCTCCATCAGGCCATCATGGACATCGATTCACCAAAATACTAGGGGTAGCGAAAATGACATCATATACCCTTTGACCATGATGTCACAGCAAGTGACATCATATGACCTTTGACCCTGCATCATCCCAAGACGTGATGTCACATAACCTTAATCCTGATGACATCACAATATTTAACATTGCTGAAGTCACACCATTGCATAATTAATATTATATATTCTTCTAAGGGACAACAAAAGTTGGGGGTTTCTCTTTCCTGAGAAACATTTGAAAAAAATTGGTTTTACTTGTGCATTTTAATGCACAATTTTCACATAAATTTGATAAAACGCCAGAGGCTGTAAAAAACACTCACTAAATATTCAGGTCCTTTCATGGTGAGCCAAGCCACTGAAATCTGACAGTCCCCACAAGTTCACCCAATTATGTTTTTAAATGTCCTATGGGTACCCTCTTATGTCAAAAATGACCTCCATTGATAGGACCAGCATTTTGCCATGGTGGCCCCTTTTACCCAAACATTACATACAATACGCCAGTGCCAGAACTTTCCTAATACTGCTTCTCTTGCACTATGGAGGTCCCTTATGTCAGAGGTTATGTCTAATATGTCAAGGACCACATTTCGTCATGGATGGCCCATGACCTTGCCACAGTTGTCTTCCCATATGCCAAGAATTTCCTCCAATGTGCCATCACCAGCAATTTACCACAGGTGCCAACTATGCCAAGAATTGCCTCCACCAGGCCGGTGCTGGCATTTTTTCATGGGTGCTCCATGCCAAAATGTACCTACAGACTGCCAACAGTAGCATTTTACCGAGGGTATCCCATATACAAGTATTGGCTTTACGCACAATGCAATCCTATGGAAGGAAAAGATATATATGCATAACGGTAAGTACGGTCGGATGCAGGGGTTCACCTTCTAGAATTTGGGTAGTAGTGGGCCAAGCTCCAAAGTACTACCAGCAGTTCATCGGGACTGCCTGGGTGTAGCTAGGAGCAAGGTGCTTGTGGGGTTGGTAGGTGTGTGCTACGGAGAAGTGTGGGGGGGGTGAACTGTAAACAGGTTGCATAGGGGTTCTTAGGGACAACTCTAAGAGCTCCCAAAAGGGGGCTTGGGTCACGAGGGGTCTTGGAGCAAGGGGGCACAGCCGGTTCATCAGTACCAAGGCCGGGCTGCTCGGGTGCAGACTGGGTAGGCCAGCTGGCCTGGATGCGCAAAGATGATTCTCGCAGTTAGGGACGAACAGCTGGCAGAGGCAAAATCAGGACGGCTGGGCCACTCATTGAGTGGGTCTAAGTGATGCTGCTGTCCCTCAACGGCTACTCGGTCATGGTGCTGAGAGAATCCGGACTGGACTCTCGCTGTCTTTTTGGTGCAAGGCGTCTGGTACCCTGGCTATTGGTGTGGCACGGCTCCGGTTTGTCCTGATGTCTTCACACTCGGTGGGTAGAGAGATCTGACTCTCCAGAGGTCGAGTACCTCTTCCTGGTCATCTGCGGCATTGGCCAGGTTTGGGAGCTGCAAGGTGATGGACCAGACTTTGCTTTTCAGTGCATGGTGGCTACAGGGGAGTAGCTCCTCTACTCCAAGGGCGAATGAAGTCAATTTTCGAAGTACTGGTAGGCTACCCAAGGCTGTGATTGATCTCCAGCTTGCAGGACGAGTCTCTCTGTCATGATTGTTGAGAGAGTTGTGAGCAGGCAGGGGTTTGCACCAAAAGCTCACAGTTCTCCTGCAGTGTCTCTTCTTCATCCTTCTTTTCTTGATCCGTCGAATCTCAGTTCTTGGGTTCAGGGGTGCCACCTAAATACTTAATTTTATGTCAAGACCGGAGGCTCCTATTATGCTTTCTTATCTTGCATTTTATTTCGATAGCAGCCAAGATAAGTACTAAAAACTACAGTTCCCAGAGGGCCAAGCAAAGAACTGTCCAATGGGAACGCACAACATCAGAACATTATAACCAATCAGGTCGTAGTAACATGTATAACATCATAACAGACTGTGAACCTTCCTCTTTTCTTGCTGCTCGCAGTCAGATTAGTGCCTTCTCTTCATTGCTCCATTGTTATATGCTTCAATTTTATCGTTATCGTTTTAACATTGCTTTTGCTGTGCATTGTATTACTGTATGCTTAATATTGTCTGTTTAGCGCTTACCAATTTGTGGCTGTTAGCGTTTTCTCACCTGTTTAATCGCTCAGGTGTTCCCCGCTTGCTAGCTCGCTCGCGCGCGCGCATTGACTGTGGTGTTTAATGCGTCGCGCGGCGGCTGTTTTCAGCACGTGGCGGTTGTTTTCATCGAGTGACGACTGTTTTGAAATTATTTGTCCCGTTTTCGCCGAGCGTCTCCCTTTCCACGATGCTTCCGGTCTTTCTGCCTCACGGAGCTTCGTGTTTGCTTTCCTTCAGCACCGCCTCTAGGGGTGTGACTTCTGCTGGTTTCTGCCTGGTTTCCGCGCCCTTTATCTCCCGGACTACAATTTTAACCCTGTTCTCCCCGTGTTTCACACAAAGTAATTTCTTTATAATGGAGCTGGATAGCTCTCCTACTTCAGACATGAATAATGAGGAAGGCGAGGCCTTCAAAAGCGATCTAAATGCTTTTATTAACAGTTCTGAAGAGAATGCTGTGGAAGCTTCCATGAAGCGTTTCTCTAAAGGCATGGAAAATTCAATGCTCAGTCTGTTGTCCAAAGCCTTGGCCCATTCTGCAGGGGATAGCAGAAAAAGAAAGTTGGTACCCTCTGTGTTTTCTAATGTCCTCAAAAGTGTGTCATGCTTGATTACCAAATCTTCTTCACTCCAGACCGAGGACTCTGTTCCTCCCAGGCCTCCTTCTGAGAAGGGGTTGACATCTGCTGATCGTAAAAGAAAATCAAAATCCAAACACGTTGAGAAACCCAAAAAGTTGGTGATATCCACCATTATGGACACAGACGATAATATGGGTGTGCAGAAGATGATTTATTTGATGTCTTTGATGTTTTTGATCCTCCTTCTCCTCCCTCTAAGAAATTCAAATATGACTCCTTTGCTTTTACCCCAGTGTTAGACTCAGAAGGTGCCCCATGTTTGATCCTTCCTCTATCCGTCATCCTAACTCCACGGAGTGGTTTCCGTCTGTGCATGTTGGCGATTATATCTCGGCCAGGCTTCGGTACCCCCTTGACAAGTCAGCACGATCCAAGTTAAAATCTGAATTTCCTAAAGCTTTTTTACCTTCCAACATTACTGTTGTTCCTTCCAATGACCAACCTCTTCTTACCTTTTTCTCAAAATTTGGTAAAGACCCCCGCAAAGGGGTGGATAAAGCTTGGTCCACCTGCCAGGACGAGCTTTTGGATATAGTGGGCCCTTTGGCTCGCATTTTTGATGTGGCAGAAGCTGCTTGCTTGGAAGGACAGGACTTGAATGCTGAAGATGTTTCTTTGTGGGTCTAACAAGCCTTCTGTCTCTTAGGTAACGCCAACGCAGCTATCACTCATGAGCATCGCAAAGGGCTTCTTATCAAGCTTGACCCGAAGCTGGCTAATCTGGCTCCTCTTGATCCCGGCCTCAAGGCAGATGGACTTTTATTTGGGGATTCCTTGGTTAAGGACCTCAGTAAATTTGTTACTACCTTCGCCTCTTTGGATAAGGCTCAACAATCAATTAAAAAAGGTTTTTCCCCTCTGGTGTTTGGGCGGGCCGGCAGAGGCAGGAGTCGCTCTTCCGGCCACTCCTATCCAAATCAAGGCTCCAGAGGCTCCTTCAACACAGGCTATCAAGTGTACAAGCCTCAGTTCTACCCACAACGAGGTTGTGGATACAAAGGTCGTGGACAGAAGAATTTACGTCACAGCAACAACAACCAACAAGGTAGGTTTTCCCCCGGTGGGGGGTCGTTTGAAACTCTTCATCCAAAAATGGCTCACTCTCACTGCAGACCCCTGGTTTCTAAACACTGTCTAAGGTTATTTTATAGAGTTTTACGTGCCACCTTACCAAACAGTGTTCCTTCCTCCTCTAGTCTTTTCGGAAGACATGGTTCAACTCATTTCTATGGAAATCCCAAACCTTCTCCAAAAACAGGCCATTCAGATCGTCCCTCTAGATCCTTCAGGTTTTCTCAGTTCCATTTTCCTTGTCCGTAAGAAAAACAAGAAAATGCGCCCTGTTATAAATCTAAGGTGGTTCAATCAATTTGTGGTGTATTGCCACTTCAAAATGGAAACCATAATTCATTTGCGAGACACTCTTCGCCCAAACGACTGGATGGTCAGGTTAGATTTGCAAGACGCATATCTTACCATTCCTATTCACGCTTCTCACTCAAAGTTTCTTCAGTTCCAATGGCTAGGCGTCACCTTCCGATTTTGCTCCCTTCCGTTCGGCCTATCGTCAGCACCATGGTTCTTTACAAAAATCATGAAACTGGTGGTGTCTTATCTACGATCCCTCAGGATCATGCTTATCATTTACCTAGACAACATTCTGCTCATGAACACGGACAAACAGAACCTTTTGTCAGATTTGAACACCACTCGGTCTCTTCTTCTAGAGCTAGGTTTTTTCCTCAATATCGAAAAGTCTATGCTCATTCCTTCCCAGAGCATCAAATTCCTGGGCTTTCTATTGGATTCCTCCAGGGCGTATCTTCTTCTTCCTCAATCAAAGGTCTCGACCATAAAGTCAGAAATTTCTCATGTCCTTCAGACCTTTCTGATCTCCCTCAGATTTCTTGCTCGGATCGTCAGCCTTCTCTTTGCTTCCATTCAGGCCATTTTTCCAGGGCCTCTTCATTATCACACCCTTCAACGTCTAAAGATCCGGCATCTTCGCCAAGGTTTGGCCTACTCCGAACTCATCGCTTTGGATCAGGAGTCTTGCGTCGAACTCTAATGGTGGATCGACCATTTAGATGCTTAGAACGGGCAAACTATTTTTGCTTCGGCCCCAGACCTTGTATTAGATTTCGATGCAAGCCTATCGGGTTGGGGCGCCCGTTGTGGTCCAGTATCGACTGGCGGTACATGGTCGCGCGAGGAGTCGAAATTGCACATCAATTGTTTAGAGATGCTGGCAGGCTCCTTTGCAATCCAAAGCCTCACGAAAAACAGAGTGCGCTGGTCCATTCTCCTTCATATGGACAATGTTTCTGCGGTCCGCTACATAAACCATCTAGGTGGCACCAAGTCCAAACCTCTAGCAGATCTAATTTAATTTAATTTAATGTAAAAAACATTTGTAAAGCGCGGCGTTCACCCTACGGTTTCTTGGCGCTATAGTAGTAGGTCCAGCAACTGGGGGCGGAGTGAACCTGGTGCAGGGAAGGAGGGACAAGTTACAAGGAAAAGGCCTGTTTGAACAGAAACGTTTTTAGGTCTTTGCGGAAGGAGGAGTATTGTGTGGCAGATCGTAAATGGTCGGGGAGGGAGTTCCAAAAGGTGGGGGCCAAAGTTGAAAAGTTGGCTCCCCCCCACTTTTTACGTTTAAAACGCGGGATTTGCAGGAGGGATTTAGCGGAAGAACGAAGCTCTCTGACCGGGACATATTCATTGATCACAGAAGAAATGAAGGCTGGGGCAGTGCCCTGGCGGGCCTGAAAGACCATACAGCCGGTTTTAAAGAGGGAGCGTTCCTTGACAGGAAGCCAATGGAGCTCCTTAAGGAGGGGTGTAGAGTGGTGAAAACGTGGGAAACCATACACCAACCGAGCCGCTTGGTTCTGGACCATCTGGAGTTTGCGCAGGCTGTATGCAGGGATGCCGTTGTACAGGGCATTGGCATAGTCCAGCCGCGAGATCACCAGCGCGGACATGATCAGCTTAAGTGCCTGGGGGGAAAAGAAACGGGAGACAGCGCGGATAGTTCGGAGAGCGAGGAAACAGGAAGAAACTACAGAGCTGATTTGTGAGTGTAAGGTGAGTTGGTTATTTATTTTGACACCCAAGGTTTTAACTGTGGAGGAAGGAGTGGGGGAGGGACCAAAACAAGAGGGCCAAAAAAGAGAGTTCCAGGGACTGGAAGAACCACCTGTGAGAACCAACTCGGTTTTGTCCGGGTTCAGCTTGAGATGGTTGTGGTTCATCCAGTCCCTGATGAAAATCATAATGGACTGGAAGTTTGAGATAGAGAGGGGAGAAGAGGAGAGGTTAAAGATGAGCTGGAGGTCATCCGCGTAATTATAAACGGTGACCTCCAGCTGCTGAAGTGCCAGGATTAGAGGAAAGATGTAAAGATTGAATAATAAGGGAGAAAGAGAGGAACCCTGGGGGACACCGCAGGTGACTTGAAGTGGGGTGGTCGTGAAGTCCCCCAACCGAACCGCCTGGGTGCGGTCCCTCAGGAAGGAGGATAGCCAGACCAGGGCTGAGCCCTCAATTCCCGCCGCCCTGACACGTGAAAGTAAGATGGTATGGTCCACCGTGTCAAAGGCGGCGGAGTGGTCGAGGAGCACCAGAGCCTGATGTTTGTTGCAATCCATACCCTTCCTGAGGTTGTCCAAGACTGACACCACGACAGATTCGGTAGAATGCCTGGGGCGGAAGCCGGCCTGACGAGATGCCAGACCCCCATTTGCTTCTACATGGGTGCTGAGTACCGAGGTGACATGGCGCTCAAGCACCTTGCCCAAATATGGCAGCAGGGAAATGGGGCGGTAATTAGCTGAGATGGATGGGTCAGCGCCGGGCTTCTTTAAAATGGGCACTATTGTAGCTGATTTAAGAGCGGGGATCACCACTCCCTGAGTAAGGGAGCTGTTAAGGAAAATAATGGGAGGCTGGGGACAAGTAGAGTAGATCTGTTGTAGGATTCGTGCCGGACAGATGTCTGCCGGAGAACCAGATTTGACTTTAGGAAGTATCTTTAAGAATACTTCCTCAGTAAGGAGGGGAATTGAAGTAAGGTGGCACTGAACAGGGGGAGGGGAAGGGTCAACAAAAGTAGAGGAAGGGAGGGGAATATTAGCCTTAATGGTTGCAATCTTGTCCAGAAAGTAGGAGTTTAATTGGTCACACAGGGGCTGGGTTGGGGGGATTTGAGGTGAGGCTCTATCGGAATAGGCTAGGTCATTAACTATACCGAAAATCTCCCTAGATTTATTTTCCGCTGTCATTATTTTTGTGGAGAAATAGGAGGTTTTGGCAACTAAAATGGCTTTCTTATACTCAGTTAGTAGTATTGAGTAGTGAGTTTTTAATAAGGGGCAGTAGTTTCTTCTCCACTGTCTCTCTGCTTGCCGTAAGGTCAGTTTTTGTTCTTTTAAGTTGTCGTTGAACCACCTGTTGGAGTCCTTGGGTCGTCGGGTGGAGATACGACGGAGTGGAGCAACCGAGTCGCAACCTCCAGCCAGCCAGGTATTGATAGCGATGGCTTGGGAATTGGATGAAAGACCAGTGAGGGTCGGGGAGGAGTTCTGAAGCAGGAAGGTCAGGGAGGGAAAATCAACTCGGTGCCAATTCCGCGCCCAGGTGTTTCTGGCATGTGGGACCTTAGAAATAGGTTTGAGAAGGATGGAAAAAGAGATAAGGGCATGGTCGGACCAGGGACAGGGAGATACAGACACCGGGGAAACAGGAAGGTTGAGAGACCAAACCTGGTCAAGTATGTGACCACGAGAATGTGTAGGGACAGATATGTGAGGGACAAAGTTCAGGGAAAGAAGAGATTCAGTGAATTCTTTAGATGCGGTGCACTCTGAAGGATCTGAGGGCCAGTAGTTGAAATCGCCTAGCACCAAGACCGAGGCATAATTGACCACCAGAGTGGCCAATAGGTCTTGAAATGCTGGCAAAAACAGAGACGAAGGCTGGGGTGGACGGTACATCAAGAGGCACGTAATTGGAGGGGAAAAGGATAGGGAGCGGACTACAAGGAATTCGGTTTGGGCAATAGGGGGAGAGGGGAGAAGTTGAAAATTAAAATCGGACCGAGCAATTAAGGCCACACCACCACCCATCCTGCCCGCGGGGCGATCGGCGCGCAGAGCAGCGTAGGAAGGGGGGAGGGCGGCCAAGAGTGCGGGTAGGGAAGAATCACAAAACCAGGTTTCGGTCAGGAGCAGTAAGTCGGGCTTCTCGGAATCAAGCAGGACAAACAGCTCGTGGTGGTGTTTGACCGCTGACCTGGTGTTAAGCAAAAGAACAGATAAAGAAGGAGTAGGAGGAGGGGGGTCAGGCAGGGAAGAGCACAGCGGTGAAGAGGCCGGCAAAGGCAGCGTCAGTGTTGGCAAAGATGGAGGGGCAAGCCCTAGTAAAACAATGTGGCTGCAAACAGATTCTGAAAGTGGCCAGTGGCCCTGGAGGGAAGTGAGCTCCTCAGTAGAGTACGATGTTAATTTGGCATGGGGACATGCCCCTCGCCCCGTCCGGCCGCGGACGGGCGCAGACGGGCTTGCCTTAGGCGCGCCCGCTGCGCACGTCCGCTGCACGTTCTAGAGTTGCACATTGAGATATAGGTCCTTAGGGGCGGGAGGGGGCGTGGCCTACAAGTGGGCGTGGCCAGCGGCGATGGGAGCCGGTAGAGGGGGGGCACGTGACAGCGCTAGATCCGCTGCACGGCGCCCTCAGGTGCAAAGTGCTTAAAGTTAAAACAAATAGTATTTAAAAACACAAGTAAACAATCAAATTCTGCTTCTCACGGCTTTCCGCCTCAGGAGACAGGAACCAACAGAGCGCTCGTGTTCAGCGCTTAAAAAGGGCGGGAGGGGGCGTGGCCTACAAGTGGGCGTGGCCAGCGGCGATGGGAGCCGGTAGAGGGGGGGCACGTGACAGCGCTAGATCCGCTGCACGGCGCCCTCAGGTGCAAAGTGCTTAAAGTTAAAACAAGTAAAAACTAGCAAAGAGTCTTTGGGAGTACTGTCTGTCAAACAAATTATCGCTTAAAGCAGAGTATCTTCCTGGAGATTTCACCTCCATAGCGGATTGACATTCTCGCCATCTTCGAGATTCCAGCGATTTTAAGCTTCTTCCATCCGTCTTCCAATCTCTCTCTCTCTCTAAAGTGAGGCCCTTTTCATATCGATCTGTTTGCTTCTCGCCAATTGCCTAATTTCTACAGTTGGAGGCCAGACCCCCTGGCTTTAGCGACAGACACCTTTCTCCAGGACTGGTCCCTTCATCTCAATCATGCCTTTCCTCCTTTCTTCATGATCAACAGAGTACTTCCTCAGGTTTGTCGCCAATCGACCTCCCTGGTCATAGTAGTTCCCTTCTGGCAATCACAGATTTGGTTCCTGTCTCTTCTGGAGATGACAGTGGACTTTCCGGTGTTGCTACCTGTTTGCAACGATCTGCTTCTGAGACCTTGGGGTCATCCTGACAGCCTCATCCTGGACAGCTCCTTGGTTCTGTCTACTTGGAAAGTCTCCAGCCTGTCCCTCCTGACCTCCTCATTTTGCAGGTAGCTTCTCTCTTCATCAGTAGAGCCTGGGCCTCAAGAGCCTACAAGTCCGCTTGGACTTTATGGTCAAGCTGGTGTCTGGAAAGACATATTGATCCCTTCTCAGCCCCTCTAAACTTTGTGGTTAATTTTCTGGCTTCCGATGCCAGTGCAGGTAAGTCATATCGAACAGTCAACTTAAACAGATCACCCATTTCCCTCAATCACTGTCCTCTTGATGGCAAGCCTGTCGGAGTTCATCCTCTCATTTGCTGCCTGCTTCGAGGAGTACGATTTTCCAAACCTCCGTTGGCTAAGTATTCTAAATTATGGGATGTCAATTTGGTCCTTAATCTATTTTCCGATTGGCCAGACAACGCCGCTCTTTCTCTAAAAATGCTCTCCGCTAAGCTTACCATGTTACTGTGTCTTGTTTCCATTAAACGTGTTTCAGATGTCAAAGTACTAGATGTTTCCTCTCGCCAGTTTTCTCCCACTAATGTATTGTTTCATGTTAATAAACAAACTAAGACAAATCTAAACTCTGGTTTTTAGGTCTCGTAGAAAGACCTATTACGGTGTAACCAAACTATTTAACTAAAGCGGATTTCGACGAGTGCATGAGTTCTCGTGACCGCGCTTTTATCAGAGCCGCCTGCCTCCGAGAGCTTTAAATTAAAGCCATCTGTTGCTTCCCCAGCGCACTCGGCCTCACTTCTCCTCCCCCTAATTAACACACAGTTCTAGCACGGCCGCGAGGCTGTGCTTCAAAGGGATCCGCTCCGGCTTGCCCCACATGGCTGCATGCCCCCCAGAGTGTATGGCTCACGAACTCCTCGAACACTTGACACTTCTGCCCCTGCTTAGTGACGTAGGTTTTACTGGAAATACCCATGTGATTTTTACCAACAGGTAGAGCAACAGGTAGAGCGCAGCACTGCTGAGTCCCGGCCTCTGTCTCATCTCGGACCCGACCATCGCCGGAGACTCGACCGCCGGCGCACTCACCCGCCTGTCACCTCTGAGTCAGAGCGCACTCTGCTGTCACCGTTCCTGCACTCTCGTCTCAGTATCAGACCTCTCTCACTCTCGTCTCAGTGTGTGTCAGACCTCCCCCCTTACTCTCCGCTCTCATCTCAGTGTCAGACCTCTTTCCCCTCTCACTCTCTGCTCTCTCTTCCCTCTCACTCTCCGCTCTGTCTCCCCTCTCACTCTCCACTCTCTCTTCCCTTTCACTCTCCGCTCTCTCTTCCCTCTCTCCGCTCTCTCTCCCCTCTCACTCTCCACTCTCTCTCCCCTCTCACTCTCCACTCTCTCGCCCCTCTCACTCTCCACTCTCTCCTCCCCTCTCTCTCCCCTCTCACTCTCCACTCTCTCTCCCCTCTCACTCTCCACTCTCTCTCCCCTCTCACTCTCCGCTCTCCCTCACACACCCTTACCCTCACCCTGACACACCCTTTCACCCTCACACCATCACCCTCACACCCCCTCACTCACCCTCACACACTCTCACTCACCCTCACACCCCTCACCCACCCTCACACACCTTCACACACCCTCACACAACCTTACCCTCACCCCCTCACCCTCACACACCCTCAGTCACCCTCATACCCTCACCCTCACACCCCCTAACCCTCACCCCCTCACACCCCCTCACCCTCACACCCCCTCACACACCCTCACCCTCACACCCCCTCACTCACCCCCTCACTCACCCTCACACCCCCTCACACACCCACTCATCGTCACCCTCACACCCCCTCACCCTCACACCCCTCACACCCCTCACCCTCACACCCCTCACCCTCACCCACCCTCACCCTCACCCACCCTCACACCTCCTCACATCACATACCCTCACATCCTCTCACCCTCATGCACCCACACACCCTCACACCCTCACCCACCCTCACACCCCCTCACCCTCACACCCCCTCACCCTCACACCCCCTCCCCCTCACCCCCCTCACCCTCACACACCCTTACCCTCACACCCTCACCCTCAGTCACCCTCACACTCACACCCCCTCACCCTCACCCCCCTCACCCTCACCCCCTCACCCACCCTCACTCACCCTCACACCCCCTCACCCTCACACCCACCCTCACTCACCCTCACAACCCTCTCACCCTCACACACCCTCACACCCCCTAACCCTCACACACCCTTACTCACCCTCACACACCCTCACCAGCATAGCATAACAAAACCTAGCATAGCATAGCAAAACATAGCATAGCATAACAAAACAAAGCATAGGATAGCAAAACCAAACCTAGCATAACAAAACAAGAAATAGCATAGCAAAACACAACAAAGCATAGCATAGCATAACAAAACACAACAAAACATAGCATAACAAAACATAACAAAGCATAGCAAAACAAAACATAGCATAACACACAACAAAACATATCATAAGATAAAACATAGCATAACATAACAAAACAAAGCATTGCATAACAAAACATAGCAAAACACAAAGCATAGAATAACAAAACACAGCATACATAACAAAACATAGCATAACAAAGCATATCAAAACATAACATAACTTAGCATAACAAAACACAACAAAACAGCATAAAAAACACAACGTAGCATAGCATAACAAAACAAAGCTTAACATAGCATAACAAAACATAGCATAGCATAGCACTACAAAACATAGCATAACAAAACATAGCATAGCAAAACAAAGCATAGCATAATAAAACACAACAAAACATTGCATAGCATAACAAAGCATAGCATAGCATAGCATAACAAAGCATAGCATAGCAAAACACAACAAAACATAGCATAACAAAACATAGCATAGCATAAAAAACAAAGCATAGGATAGCAAAACTAAACATAGCTTAGCATTACAAAAAAAAGCATAGGATAGCAAAACAAACCATAACATAACATAACATAACAAAACATAGCATAACAAAACACAACACATAGCATAACAAAACATAGCAAAACACAACAAAACATAGCATAGCATAACAAAACACACCAAAACATAGCATAGCATAACAAAACACAACAAAACATAGCATAACAAAACATAACAAAGCATAGCAAAACAAAACATAGCATAACAATACACAACAAAACATATCATAAGATAAAACATAGCATAACAAAACAAAGCATTGCATAACAAAACATAGCAAAACACATAGCATAGTATAACAAAACACAGCCTACATAACACAACATAGCATAACAAAGCATATCAAAACATAACATAACTTAGCATAACAAAACACAACAAAACATAGCATAACAAAACACAACATAACATAGCATAACAAAACACAACATAGCATAGCATAACAAAACATAGCATAACAAAACATAGCATAGCAAAACAAAGCATAGCATAATAAAACACAACAAACAATTGCAAAGCATAACAAAACATAGCATAGCATAACAAAGCATAACATAGCAAACCACATCAAAACATAGCATAACAAAACATAGCATAGCATAAAAAACAAAGCATAGGATAGCAAAACTAAACAAAGCATAACAAAACACAGCAACACATAGCATAACAAAACATAGCAAAACACAACAAAACAAAACATAGCAAAACACAACAAAACATAGCATAGCATAGCAAAACACAACAAAACATAACATAGCATAACAAAACAAAGCATAGCAGAGCATAACAAAACAAAGCATAGGATAGCAAAACTAAACATAGCATAGCATTACAAAAAAAGCATAGGATAGCAAAACAAACCATAGCATAACATAACATAACATAACAAAACATAGCATAACAAAACACAACAACACATAGCATAACAAAACATAGCAAAACACAACAAAACATAGCATAGCATAGCATAACACAACAAAGCATAGCATAGCATAACAAAACAAAGCATAGCAGAGCATAACAAAACAAAACAGCATAGCATAACAAAACACAACAAAACATAGCATAGCATAACAAAACAAAGCATAGGATAGCAAAACTAAACATAGCATAGCATAACAAAACAAAGCATAGGATAGCAAAACAAAACATAGCATAGCATAACAAATCATAACATAACACAACATAGCATAACAAAACACAACAAAACAGCATAGCTTAACAAAACAAAACATAGCATGGCTGAACAAAACATAACAAAACATAATAGCATAGCAAAACACAGCATAGCGTACCAACACAACAAAATATAGCATAGCATAACAAAACATAGCATAGCAAAACACAACAAAACATAACATAGCATAACAAAACAAAGCATAGCAGAGCATAACAAAGCATAGCAGAGCAAAATATAGCATAGCATAACAAAGCATAGCATAGCATAACAAAACATAGCATAGCATAACATAGCATAGCATAGCAAAACATAGCATAGCATAGCATAACAAAACATAGCATAGCATAACAAAACAGCATAGCATAGCATAACAAAACAAAACATAGGATAGCAAAACAAAACATAGCATAGTATACAGCATCACTCAGCACCACCACAGCATCACTCAGTGGCACCACAACATCACTGAGCTCCACCACAGCATCAATCTGTGCAACCATTCAACAACAACTGGTTCACATATGTTATCTCAATGTTTCAAGCTTTATTACAAATGTAACAAAAAGATGTTAATATTTGACATATGTTCTTGGATTTTCGTCACAATAAAATACACTGAACATAATCTTCACAAATGTTATTTACAAAAGTTTAAGCTATTGCCATTATAAATTACAATAACTTTTTTAAGTATTAATTATTAAAAAAAAATTAAAAACCATTCTTATCTGTAATATCAATACATGTAAGTCACGTAAATACAACACATATTGCATTACAAATGCTATAGGTGTCACATTTGTGAAAGTTATAACTATTGGCATGGTAAATGACAAAGCTATTAATTTCGCTATTTTCAAAAACAAAACCTAAATAAAAAATGTGTCATTTACAATACCAATAGCTCAAACTTTCCTAATACGAGACCTATTGCATTGCAAATGCTTGTTATCCCTATTTCCCTTCCCATACTAAGCTATGTGTAGGTCAATGCCTCAAGGTTTATGAACAGAGAACCTCCAATCTCAGACGTCCTCATTCCCAACTTCTCATTTCTTTCCGTAAACCCCACCTTCCGTTTCCTCTGGCCCGTTGAGTTCGTTGGGTCATGTCCCTTGCGGGCATCGACGTATCAGTGTTTGGAGCCCATTCCACCAGGGGAGCCATGGCCTCCAAAGCTTTTTGGGCAGGCTCTCGCTTGGAGGACATTCTGAGATCTGCGGATTGGTCTAACGACAATGTATTCAGAAGGTTTTATTGTAAACCAGTTGTTTCTGCTGTGTCTTTGGTTATTGATATGATTTGAACAAGCATAATAGGAGCCTCCGGTCTTGCCATAAAATGTAAATGTTCCTAGTAATTTATGACGGAAAGTCTTAATTTTATTAAAGACACGGAGGCGAGCATAATCCCGCCTCAACACTTCTAATCTGTGTTTTCTCCCTCCCTACAGCGGCTCCAGCATTGCCTCCTGCATCTTCGTAAGAGGGTTAATAATCTGCAAGTTTTCTTCTCCTCTTCATGACGCCTCTTCTTCCTGTTCGACACCCTCTTCGGAGATTCCGGCCGCTCGTGTGACCTGGTTGGATCTTGGTCAAGAATTTTGTTCCTGGACTTTGGCCTTTTGTATTGTGATATCAATTGTTCCTTTATTTATTGACTCTATCTGAGCTGCTCGTCAGCGAACCGAGGAAGGTTCACAGTCTGTTATGATGTTATACATGTTACTATGACCTGATTGGTTATAATGTTCTGATGTTGTGCGTTCCCATTGGCCAGTTCTTTGCTTGGCCCTCTTGGAACTGTAGTTTTTAGTACTTAACCTGGCTGCTATTGGAATAAAATGCAAGATAAGAAAGCATAATACTTACCTCCATGTCTTTAATAAAATTAAGACTTTCCATCATAAATTACTAGGAAAATCTACATTTATGGGCATTAAGGGGAGTGACAGGAAGTAGGGAATGAGCTAACTACTTTTAGGGTGTCAACACCATCTATATGACCAGTTCCTGTGGGAAGTGGGCATAACCCTGACCCTAGAATGCCAATTCCAATCAAAAGAAGATGGAGGAATCAGAAAAGGTGGTGCCCACATCATCTCATCCACCTTAGAGGTGGTGCTGGCTTTGTGTTGGACACACCTCCTAATCTTACTAATTTTCCCGCCTGTCTTGCCACCAAAAAGTGGGGTTAGAATGTGGGGCGGACATCTCCGCTATCTGGAGAGGCAAGGGTTATATAACAAAGGCGGAAGGGCCTTTGAAGCTTCCCACCCAGGAATGCAGATCCTGTTTGGAAGAGCTGTAAGCATCTCTGCCTAGAGCAGGCTTTGTTCCCGACCTCTGAGAGCGATGGCTCTCACCACAGGAGGTCAGAAACTCGTCTAGGGTGGCTGGTTGTCGAGACCAGTCAGTCCAAAACACTAGTAGAAGGTCGGTTTTCAGGGGGCACCTCTAGAATGCCCTCTGGGTGTATTTCTTAATAAATCCAACACTGGCATCATTGTGGGTTTATTAAGATGAGATGTTTGGTACCAAACATCTGGGGGTATAGTGAAGCCATCATGTAGATGGAGAACTCATAATCATGAGTGCCCAGCCCATGTACTTGGTATGGCTTCCCTGTGCACTTGTGGTATCTAAGCATGGACTTGGATATCACTGGGACACATCCACTCACACAGATATGCCCACACATGGGTATAGTGTCCCTGCCTTAGGGTGTAAGGCCTGCTGTAAGGGAGACTTACCTATAACACATGTAGTGTTTTGCAGGCATGGCACCCAGGGGGATGTGTGCCATGTTGACTCTTCACCTTTCTCTGCACTAAGACACGCCGGTTGCAATGGCTGGTTTTTGCATGAGCTTGGTGAGGGGTCTCTTAGGGTGGCACCATTTATTCTGCAGTTCTAAGGGATCCTCTTTAGTCCCAATGCCCTTGCTACCACAGGGAGTCTAAAGTGGTGCCACCTGTGGAACAATGGTACAGTTTAGGGAAAGAAAACTGGTACTGGGGACCTGGTTAGTAGGGACCCAGTACACTTTAATTCAAAGTTGCATCACATACAAGGCAAAAAGTGGTGGGTAACCATGTCAAAATGGGCACTTTCCTCCAGCTGGTCATTCCTATTTGGAAATTAGTCAATTATCTCTTATAGACCGAGTCAGTGATATCGAAGGCAGACTGGTAACACTAACTGGCAAGCTTAACAGGGATCACCTGCAGTTGATTAATGTATATGGGCCAAATGTGGACGATCCTGACTTTTTTGACACATTGCACAGACATACACCAAGTATCATGATTAGCCCACTATTTGGGGGGAGGGGGTGACTTTAATCTTACCCTCTCCACGGTGCACAATAGATACTTGGACATCCTCCTCCGCACAGCATGCCAGGGTAGCTCTCATCCATACACAAATTCCAATGCTATTACGAGTGTCTTTATGCTCCCAGGCCATTATTATGTCCTCCTTAAGACCGGAAAAAAAAACAATTGAGATCACCTCATACAGACTTCTGCCTCTATTAAACACAGACAACAAGATGCTCGCCAAGATCCTCCCTCCAAGGTTTCTGCCCTTAATGCAATTCTTAGTGCTGCGCAGCCAGTCTGGTTTCATCCTACAACGCTCTACCTCTTTTAATCTTCGCACGCTAATGACCATTCTCCATAATGTTGACCCACAGACGTCATCCATCTCAGTTCTGCTTGATGCGGAGAAAGTGTTTGAATCTTTGGACAGGACATTCATTATGGAAACATTTCACAGACTCAGTCTAGGCAAGTTCTTTCTGTTGCTTATTGGTTTATTATACACGGCTCCCAAGGCCAGAGTCCAGATAAATAATCTCTTTTCTGCCTCACTCGCAATTGGTAAAGGCACCCGTCAGGGATGCCCTTTGTTCCCATTGATCTTTGCATTAGCCACAGAGCCGCTGGCCTGCTATATACAGGAGTTTCACTCACACAGAAGGTTGTGCCTTAGCAACCAATCCCTGATCTTTATCCTATATGCATATTATATCATTTTATATATACAGCACTCAGATGATAATCTTGGATCTATTATTCAAGAAGTTGTCAGATTTGGGGGATACGCTGGTCTCTTCATGAACTGGTCTAGGTCAGAGATACTTCCACTCCAGGATGTCTGCCTGGCTCTTACATTGGAGTATCCTTTCAAATAAATCCACGATGGGGTAGGGTGCCTCGGGATCTGGGTCTCCCGAGACTACGACGACTTGATTTGTGGTAATTTTGGCACTGCCTTGGCGGCAGTCATGGCTAAGATTGAGCCGTGGATACAGCATCCTCTTTCTCTTCTTGGGAGATCTCATTAATTAAGATGGTGGTGCTTCCCACATTTTTGTACCTATTCTTTAACCTTCCTGTCCACCTCCCTCTTCAATTCTTCAAACAACTGAAGAAGGTTTTGCCGCATCTAATCTGGAACGGTGGTCAGCCTAGATAATGTGGGGATATACCTGTACGGCCCATGCAGTTGGGTAGCCTCGTGCTGCTTGATTTCGATTCTTATTACCTGGTAGCACAGGCTCACTACTTAAAATACTGGCTCCTGATGCCAATAACTCACACCCACGTTCGGGCTGAATGGGCTATCGCTCGCACACACTACCTATTGGGGTAGATCTGTGCAACACCATGAGCTGCTTTGCGAGATGTTCTTGACCTCACTTGTCGAGCCTGGTGGGAGCTTTCTCGCGGTATACATCAGTCAAATCCATACTCGCCCCTGCTTCTGCTGCAGATAATCCCTTGCTACAACCCACAGGTGAGAAGGCCATAAAAGGACTCCTCCAACAGATTGGTCTCCTCACAATCGGCGACATGTTCGAGAATGACGTCATCCTGGAACAAGCATCCTCACTCCTTTTTGCTACCTCAGACTACAGTCTGCGTTCCGTGCAGCCATTCCCACGTTCCCCGCTATGCCACCTAAACAGCGCTACGATAGACACACTACCTCATGTGCTATAGCTATGAAGATGACAAGCAAATAATCCTTCAACTGGAATGTCCCAAAAACATTGGAAACTAGCCAATTTACAGTTGTCTCAGAGCCGTGGATCAATGGATAACATGGAGCCATCTCAAGTTGAATGCTTCCAAAATGGAAAAATACTCACGTGTGACGATTGGAAAAATTATGATCCACTCGCTGCATGGCCTAATGATCTGGGAACACCGCCCTAAGTATCAAAGGAAGTAAGAAACCTCAGAATGCCAAAGTGGACAAACAAGGAAGAACAAGCTTTGTTGCTACAAAAACTCTGAGATGCATCTTCTCCTACCTGGGATTTCCACACAAGGTCCAGGCTACCATCTCTCCTGTTCTGTCCAAACTTGATTACGCCAATAGCCTCCACGGATCACCTTTCATATCTATGAAAAGACTACAACTGGTTCTGAACTCGGCTTCCAAACGCTTTATCAATGCAATTACAATACAATACAATACATGCGGCTCAACACAGATGGGAGGCTTCAATGGGTTGCTCACTTACAGACAAGACATGGGCCTACTGCTGCTCCTCTGGTAAAAACACTCTTTACAGTTTAAATATCTCCATCAGTAGTATTACCCTCTGGCCACACTCTTCCAGTTCACCGGTTACAGTGATAGTGCATGCCACAGATGCGGCCCCGTCAAAGCTGATTTCATGCATATGCCATGGCAATATCCGGACCAAGCCTCTTTCTAGCATGAAATATTTCAGGCTCTTTCAGATATCCTGGACATCAGTTCGCACCATCACCAGACGGCCATACTGGGCATCACTTCCTCTCTTCCATACATGTGCTGGCGCCTTGCATCTCTAATGCTCGCTAAATGCTGCGTCTCAATGGTCTGGATGCAGAAGAAAGTCGCTGGCTCCAAGACATAACATATTGCCAAGACATGATAGACCAATATACTGCGTCAGCTCTTCCTTTTTCTCACCCCTCAGACTTCTGGGTTCCGATTTGCTCCTACCGGCTGCAAGGCTCAGATCGTACCCCCTTGTCACCACCTGCTGCCCGCATGACCACCAAAGTGTCTCATGCCATATTCCCCTTGTTCACATCCAATATTATTGCTATTAAGGGTACTACTTACTCGACAAAATATATTTGTACTCTGAGATGGTGTTTTAATTTATATAAAAAATGGGCGAGTTCAGTGTGATCCATACGTTTAGGCATTGAAGTCATAGAAATCAGCCTCCTGTTCTTTCCTCTTGAGGAGTTGTTGAGTGATCAGATGTAATGCAGCTGTAGACTCCTTGACGGAATGTAGCAAGAGGCTAACACGTACATACAGTGATGTGAAAAAGTAAGTACACTCGTCAATGGAAGGTCTTGCCCTCTATCGAAGAGTTGCTTTATCCTTGCGACCTGATAAGGAGACTGTGGAAATAACACAAAGCCTACGTATGAAGACAGTGAAAATGAAGGAAGGACTAGATCAAAGAAAAGGATGGTAAAAGAAGACAGTAACATAAGGAAAGAAAACATAAATAAGGCCACAAAACGAGGACTGATCTTTGGCCAACGGGAGAAAGAGGACACGACCCTGGCCCATATAATCACAGTGGCAAATGGGCTCACTGAAGTTATGTCGCCTGGGACCTTCAGACTGAACTCACAGGAACCAAACAAGGAACAGCAGACTCAGGCTAACACTATCTTCTAAAATCCCATATGGAGGAGGATAAAGATGCGGATGAAGCATGGCGTGACGAATTGTGGTATCCCCCTGCCGGCAGTGAAGCCTTAGGTCCTGCCATGATCCAATGACCGATCGTGGTTTAACCAGCTGCATGGCGTAAAACTGTTTTTTTTTTAATAGTAAGGAGGGGCCATAGGGCCTTTAAGGTGATCAATAGTAAGTGATTTGTTTTTTCGTCTTCTTGAGAAGGAATATGGGGGCCTAAAGAAAATAGGATATTGTTTTAAGACAGACCAGCTCACCTCTTCCTCCTTCTGGTTGATAAAACATGACAATGTAGAGTTTATGAAGGGTACAAAATATGCATTAACCTTGTGCTCGTAATCTAACTGGAGAGAATGAGCTATTCCATCTCTCTCTGCCTCCACCAATGGCCCCATACATAGTAATATGAGGACTAGTTGTAGAACTAGGGAAAGAGATAAGAGAGAAAACAGACAATTGACTCCAGCACTCTAACTCTTCTTGTCTGTTGATCAAGAATGTCTGCCTGATGTAGTGAATATTTATCAGATCCTGTACATACACAAACAGACAGGCACCTGCTGCTTGCTGTGCCGGAGCCTGGGGCGTGAGGAGGCGTCGCCTGGTGTCCTTAAAGATGGGACTTTAGTGCAACTCTGCAGATCCAGGAAAGCGGAAGTGAGAGGTTGGAGGTTGGGGATTGAGGAGATAGGAGGAGGAGAGGAGCGTGAGGACGATGAGTGAGGCTGGAGCCTGATTTTAGCTCTAGCCCAAGATGGCTCCCGTAATGTGGCATCCATGGCTACATCCGTGGAGAGCACTTGGGTGCAAGGAGGACAAGTTTGTGACACCCAAGACATGAAGCTGAGGCTCGAGGTTCAGTGCGGACACGACTCGTTTTAACTTGTTTCCAACCTTGGCCCGCACCATCTTGCCGCACCAGCCGGAGATGCTGCCAGGAGTGGTAAGTTGCGTGTGGGCTTGCAGTGTTGGTGGATGAAGGAGGTGCTTCCTGAGTGGTTAGGTATCTGGGTGCTGGCCTTCTGCCCCCTTCAGTCGGCTGGCTGCCCGATGCTGAAAGCTGCATGTTGTTGGAGGGGCTGGAGAAGGCCTTCTCTGCTTTTCCAGAATCCGGCTCCCTTGTTTGGAATTACTCACTTCTTTTTGAGACTTTTCTTGGTCCCTGGATCTACCTTAGGGCTGAGAATTGAGGTCACAGAACGAAGAAGCCGAGCCAAGTTAAAGCTTAATCTTTGCAACCCTACAGTCGGTAGTGTCTCCCTTTCTTACTTTTCTACAACTTTAATTATAACTGATAGGGAGTGATTCATCGGGGCAAGGAGTCTGTTGGTCCACCTCAACCCTCTATTTGTGCATAGTCAAAAGGACATGTAGACCCACTTTTAAATTACTCATAAGGCCTGTATAAGTGATGCGTTCAGGAAGAACAAATACTGCTGTTATTAATGTCATTTCCAATACTGCCCCCACAAAGAGACGGACTTGCCAAACCTTGGCCAATACTGTGAAAAATCTGAAGTTAACTCAACAAGATCAAGGGTGTCACAGCAAAGACTTCAGAAGACAGCAGCAGTGCTGCCGCTGTTATCGCCCTTTGACTTCTTTAAGGTACCAAGAGAATCTACTATGGAGAATAAGGAAGAGGTGATTGTCAAAGGGACACCGAGTCACCGTATCTGCAATCAGCGGCTCTGGTCATTGAAACCAGGGCATCAATGACTAATATTGATGACAAGAACCTGAATATATGCAATACAGACTTCTGGTAGCATTAAAAGGAGGCTGAAAACAGTCTTTACAATGCTGTAATTACCATGCATCCTTTACCAATCAATGCCTTTACCACCCAGGTCCCACGAGGCTTACCAAACCGGGTGAAGTACAGGAGCCTGTTGACTTCAGATTATCCAGCTTATTGTGATCTTCCTATTTCACCGAGAAGTATGGGTTATTCTCCTAGAGCTGCCCCATTTTTCCAACCTCTGGACATAATATGGGGCTAACCCAGCCCACTTCATGGGCTTTGTGACAACATGGATTTACTACAACTTCTTTCTCGTTTGAGGATGACCACACCACAAGAGAACCTGGAACTCTTTCTTCCAGCTACATCATCCCTCATGGCCATCAGAACAAAGGTGTTCAATGCTGTTTTAGAGAGAGTGTTCCTGTGTCTGTAATAACCTCTACCGTCTGAATTGTCTGCGATAGAACAATAAACAACATTTCTCATCATATAAGTGACACCGGGACTACAAATATCTCAGGGTGTTGGGACACCCTGTGATACCCATTACAGGCGGTAGTAAAAACCTTTAATTACCACTCAACGAAGATTTCTGGTGGACCTATACACAACCTGGCATTTTTTATCTCTAGCATTACTACTAAATTGGAACAATTAAACACGCTTAAAATCAAAACACAGTCAAAACATGACAACAACTACGCATGTTATCCCAGCTCTCCCATAGTAGACAAGTTGAGTGCCCTCCCACAGGTTCCAAACACCCTATTAACTGAATTAAAATCGAATGGGTCACAAGATTTCTTGCCAATGCACCCAAATCCAACATGAGCAAAGATGGACCAATTTCAACAACCCAAAATAGCCCGGTGGGACGAGCAGGAGCCCTGTGGCGATCACAGCAGAGGCAGACGTATGCTGGGGTAGTAGTTCATTCATCAGAGGACTGTACAAATCCTCGGACTAGAAGATTTCATATATCTTTGGAGATCCATCAACAGAATGAAGGTATGAATTTGAGCGAGCGTAATGGTCCAGAGCGAGGCAAGAATGTCACACCTGAGATGAATGAGAGTGGGCGAGCTTCGCAGACTCTGGTAGGACGGGCTCATCAATATGATAAGGTCAGTTTGGAAAAAATTACAGCGATGTTGGATCGCTCCAAATTGCCCGCCAATGTGGTCTCAAAGATTGGTAACCCCTGCGCTATATCCTCATTAGCGGCAGAAGATACACCAATAGTTAGTTATCCATTACGGGAAGTTGTCAGTGGGAAAAAAGAGGATTGCTGTGCAGCCAGAATATTTCTCAGATGTCAAAAAGAGCCCAAAAGAGACAGCGCAAAGGGAGGAAACACTGATTGCAGCTCCATCTTCTGCGATGAAGCAACCCTCATCAAGGGTGTTTCTTATTTTTGACAAGAGGGTTACAGATAGGGTGTCCAGATATCCTGGTTTTCCGTGGACAGTCCCAGATTTCAGTGGACTGTCCCGGTGTCCCAACACATTTCTTCATTTTAAATACTTGTCTCGGTTTTTGGGACAAAGGTCAGGTCATTGTAATAGGAAGGAGAATTGAAAGGTATGCTTTCCTTACACAGGCGCCTGAGAAGACTGAAAAAACATTAACATTAAGTCAGGCAGCACAGGAGCAGGTCGGCTGCATGCTCCCAGCAGAGGGGAGACAGGCAGGGGGCTCAGGGTGGAGGTCCCGTGTATGCCTATATATATATATATTTACAGGGAACAGGCTAGATATAGAAGTGAGACTAGACTTTAGTCCTAATTTTACTTCTGGCATGTCCTGGCTTTTGGTTCTCTAAATCTGCCCACCCTAGTTACAGAGCCAAAAAATGGAAAGTTTATCTCGAAATACCATTGTTAAGAAGGTAGTTCCCAGTGACTTGATAGTAAGTCAGTCATCGCCGAACCAGTTCAACAGGTGGTGAACAATTAATCCACTAAGCGGTCAGGCTAAGGGCAGCGTCAGATTGGTAACGCAGGCACTCGGGCAACGCCCGAGGGGGCGGTGTCCGAGTGCCAGCTGTGGGCTGCTTTTTTGAGCAGTCTGGGGGCCGATTTGGGCGATATCTCTGTTGCTCAGATACAGCCAGTGGCCCAGTGGGTGTCTGAGTGGCCTTCATGGAGGCAGATGGGCGTCCATTACCTCCCGTTTAGCAACAGGCAGAGGTGTCACCCCCTTCCTCTCGCTGGACCGGCCCATTAATGTATGCCTATTGAGCGGGGCAGGGGGCCTGAGCAGAAGTGGCCTCATTTGTTTTCAGGTGTTTCACCAGTGTAAACCAATCCGTGCATTTTTTTACCCCCCCCTTTTTTTAAATTAAGTTTTGTCGAACCAGTGATTTGAGGAAAAGCAATATGCAAATGTGTGCCACTTTTTTTTAGCGTGCCAGGGCCTATTTTTTTTTTTTTTTAAAACCTTTATTGTGACATCAGGCAAATACAATTGCAGGCCAGCAAGAGCACAGTCGGCCAGTATCACAGAGACGGTCAATGCAAATCAATAAGTCAAAACACATACATCCCGCCTCCTCAATTCCACATCAACACCCAGGATACTGTCGCACCATAATGATACCAGGATAAGAGAGGTTTTTTTTTTTTTAAAGTTCAGAGATAGAACAGGATCCGATGTCATATAATCTAGTAACACCAGAGGTAGGGGACATCACAAATCAGGATATGCACATTCGGGACCACTGCAGGCGGGGCGCAGGCACTAACGCGCACTAAACAGGATAGACAACAAATAATACATTACGCCCCCCAATGCAGCACACGCCCGCCGTCTCTAAAAAGGAACTAATATAACATCCCCCATACAGGCTTGAGACATAAGAACATCCGGCAAGCCACCTACTACTCGGAATCCCAAAGATAAGAAAAAGAAAGAAAGGAAAGAAAAAGCCAAGCAAAGCAAGAGAGAAAAAGAGGCCCTAGAAACTGAAAAAGGGAAAGAAAAACAGAGAATACCCCCCACCCTGCACCCCTGCCTCCGGCTACGGCCTCCCCCTCAGCAGAGTGCCTGTCGCCCATTTTATGAAACCCGAGATTTAGAAGAGAGAGAAAAGAAACTACCACCCACCTAGACTAAAAGAGGAACCCAAGCGAGGGAAGGAAAAGAAAGAAATGAAAAACGGAGGGGAGCCCTCCAGCAGTCCCCCGGCCTCTCCCTCTGCAAATAACGTATGTGGACAGGACGTAAAACACCTCCGCTAAAAGCAGTACAATAGAACAGTACACTAGGCACAGGATCAGCCCAGCATGGTAACAAATAAGACAATATGCCACACATCCCCCATAAACCCGCAAGCAGGAAGTATCGAGACGGAGGAAACATCATTTATCCTTGTCCTGTCCTGCGCATACCACGATGGCCCACCAAATTGTCGCACTCCAAATCCGCAATCGTAAGGAATAGGAATATCAGAGCAAACCCAGACAGCAGCAATTCTGTAGTGCTGCGATGCGATCGGACCTCATCCGAGCCCGTTCCTGCCAGCGTGATGGACCCAACCTGACGCAATAACATGACTGCCACATCGCAATCGGCAAAGCAGAGCAGGGAAAGATCATCACATTGTCAAAACGTGGTTGGAGCAGAACCAGAGATACCAACAGCATGGCGTAGAAAGAAAGTCCATCGCTCGGTTCCAAGCAGGAGCCCACGGATAGTTCTAGATCACGAATGTCACCAACTGGAGATGGCTCGAGAGCCCGTGTCCCGGATTCTGGGATATCAGTAGCCGGCACCATATTGTCGCGTCTGGGTAAGAAGTGAAGCATCCCACTGTGCGCCCACGAACCACCCGGGCTCATTAGTTCCGCCACAAAGACAACATCATCCAGCTTGTCACCCAGTGAACGGGCATCCTGCTCCAAGGTATCACGAAGGTCAGCTAGGGCAGCAAGGAGATCGCCAAGATGTAGTTCTGCTCCGTGCCCCCTGTTTGTCAAGCTCCCTTCCTCCATAGGATGCAAATCAGGTCGGGACTCGGTTTCACGGATGCAGCACTCTGCTCCCCTCGCTACGTTCCGAGGAAGCACAATCATAGATCGGGGCTGGGGCACGGGCAGCAGGGCTTCAGGCGTCATGGTATCACCAGCAGGGCACCCAAACAGCGGAGACGTAGCCAAAACACAGCCGCCGAGGGAGTCCGCGCTATTAAACGCGGCCGGGCTCAAATTCGGGATTCTCCCGCAATTAGCGGGACGGGTCTCACCGCGGTCCCCGGCGGCAAGCGAGCAAAGGTCCCAAAAAAGCACAAACGACTCAGGGGAACCATGAAGGGTCGATCTAACTCATGCCCCCAATCAGCTGAGCGAGCGAGCGATCCGAAAATCGGCCGGTCCGATTCGATCTGGAGCCGACCGGCCCCTCACTGCAGCTGGTGGCCGTTGTTGTTCAATTGATGGCCGGTCCTGCAGTCCAGACGAGTCCCCGGTCTTCAAGCTGCCTCGGGCCGCAAACGCCGCTGTCCGTTTCTCCCCGTGTGGAGGTGGTACAAACCTTGGGGACGCGCCATCGAGTACCGGAGCTGCTCCTGCGCCCATGTGTGCCCTTTCGAATCAGGATATCAGGCAGAAGGCGCCCTCGGGAGGAGACGGTACACGGAGCCGGGGGACTGGGCGGCCATCTTCGACGCCGGCTTGGCTCCTCCCCAGGGCCTATTTTTAATCCCAATCCAACCCTGACTAAGGGGCTGCAGCTCCTGTCGAATCAGCTGCAGGCGTCATAGGTATTGGGGCAGTGCAAGATGCAGAGGGCATCACGAATACACCTAACACGATGGAGCTAAGCCAATAAAATAAAATTGAAGAAAATAAGAGTGCTGTTATACCTGAACCCAGACACAAAAACTTACAGCAAGACGTGTTTTATGAACTGGAACTTAGTTAGACCTACTACTCCCAGGAACACAACATCCAGACCCCGGCATCCTATCAACAAGGACTCAAAAACAGAGAACAATTTTGGTATTGCCTCATCCTTTTCCAACTTGAATTCAAGTCAAGAGGACCACAGGACATACTAAATTGGGGACCATCTTGAACATTTTAAGAGGCCTGTATGACCTCAAGGTTGTATCCCCTGACAAAGTCTATTGAATTTTTCCCACCAGGGCTTCCTGTGTATGGAGCTCACTCTGGTAACATTCGCCTCGAGTTTACTTGCTCAGGTATTCCTTAGTTTTAAAGACAAACTTTGGGACTGGAGGGGGGAGGGATGTAATGGTCACCGAATTTTATGGGCATGCTTATACGCCAGCGCTGATCACTAAGTCAAGAGAAAATCTCAGTGAGCAAGTGGTTTACTGGGATGTATTTCATTCAGGCAAGCAGTAAAGCAGAAGACAAAACCTTGCTCTATTTTACATAACGCTACTGGCATCTAAGAACAACTATAGCATGGTATTACATAAAACTGACTGACTTTTTCTTAGATATCCTGGGACAAAGTACAAGACTGAGCTTGGCTGCCTGCGACCTAAGCTTCAGGCACTACAGCGTGACTGGAGGCCTCATGGGATCCATCACCCAGACCGTAATTATTTACGGGATCTGTAGTCCTTCCTGATATCTACTCATGGAACATTGCAGATCTTTGACAAATGCTAAAAAGCTAGACGAAGTCGACTTCAGTGAATACATGCAGAAATTTCATATTATCATCTTACAGGAAACCTGGCTGGAGCTTCCAATTCCTTTAGCCGAGTTCACAGTTGTCTTTACTCCCACTTGCAAGCCAGTGATGAAAGAGCGGCCAAAGGATGGTCTTGTTATGTATTTTAGTATGGATGTTCCTTCTGATGTCAAGATCCTGGATGGACAAGTATCATAGCTGCATGCTCGGAAGATAGTCGGATGGACCGGTGTAGGAAGCGGGCTCTGTATATGGTATGCCACTAGGTGGTTATATCGTGCACAGATTTCAGGGGTTCCCCTATAGTGTACAGGGCTCAATGCAAACCCAAGTTGCTCTATTAGTGGTAGTGCGTGCGAGTAGCCTTAGGCCTACCTCAAAGGAGTGTAAGACATTTATTGTACAACATTGACCAATAATGGGCCCACAACTCAAAATAATTTTTGAAAAATATGCTTCGTTTGTACTTTATTTTAAGACCAAGATCTTTGCAATAAGGTAAGATTTTAATTAACAATACTTTTCACTTTCAAACGTCGGCAGTGCAATTTCTGAAATGTTCAATGTTATCCTATGGAGTAAACCAATAATGAGGTCATGTAGATAAGTATGCAATTTACAGTTTCAGTCTTCGGGATTAAAGGTCAGCAATGGACATGGGTCAGGTGAGTACCAACACTGCACCACCAGGAGCACAGGGGCGGCCTGGTGAAGAGGTCAAAATCGGAGTTCGGGCTAATGCGTTTCAGTGGAGACTGGGGCACACTTTAGGGGTTTGGAACAGCACATGGGGGGACTCAAAGCAGCACCAGACAAACACCACCAGTAGCACAGAGGCAGCCAGGTGCAGGGTGCAAACACTGCGTCGGGCATCGAGTGCAATCCTACAAAGATTCTTCTTTTTGGAAAAAGGCTACAGGCGTCAAACTGTAGGGTGCAGGCAGAAAACCAGCATCAGGTGCAGGGTTGCCTTTCGACATTGGATTTCTTCTTACCGGGCCGGTCACAGTTGAGGGGACCCTTTAAATTCACACTGCAGCCGTCGTCGTGGAGGTCGGGGGAGGTCTGCCAATGCTGGATTTGAAGTCAGGATCACTGAGGGACCTTCACTGCCCTGGAGGGTTACCTGGATACAGGCTGTAGGCGTCAGATGCAGAATCGTTTCAGCTGGCACAGGAGTCATTGAAGTTGATTTCTTCTGAACAGGTCCGCTGTGCTCAGGAGATAGGAATATTTTTCAAGCTTTTTTAATCTAGAGACAGGCCGGTAGGGTTGGGGCCAAGGCAGTCATCGTCTTCAGGCTCTTCTGGAGGGTAGGCTTCAGGGATGTCTTCTTTCTTCTTAGGTCATCGCAGATCTACTTCCAGGTTTGAGAGAGCCTCTTAAATACTAGATTTAGGGGGCATTTTAGTAGAGTAGCAGTAGGGTCAATGGGCACCTTAACTGGGATGACTACACCCTTATTTATGCTGCCCTCCTGTTGGAGGGGGCAAAGGCCTAGTCCTGATTGGAGGTGTCCTTTCATCTTCAAGATGGAGGGGACTGAAAGTGTGCTTAACTTCGCCTCCTCTGAGGGGTGGAGTTGGCAAAGGTGGGCACATCTCCTAGTCTTTCTAAGTTTTCCCACCGGTTTTGTCTCCCAAAGTGGGGGTGTAAACTGGGGGCTGCCATCTGCTGGTAGCTGCATTACAAAGGCAGTAGGCCTTTCAAACTTCCTCTTCGAGCACTTGGCCCACCCTGGGGGAGAGGGGATGACACTTCTGCCCAGCATGTGCATTGTTTCTGGTCACAGAGAGCAGAGGCTCTCCACCCAAGGGTCCCAGAAATAGGTCTGTGTGTGGCAGGCTGCCTAAAGCCAGTCAGTGACCACAACAAGGTCGGTAGGTTTTCAGGGGGCAGCTGTTAGGTGCCATCTGAGTACATAGTTTAATAAATCTCATACTGGCATCGTCGGGAATGTATTACAAGGAGTTGTTTGGTACCAAACACTCCTAGTTTCAGTGAAGCCATCATGGTGCTGAGGAATTCGAGTTGTCGAGTTTCCAGCCCATGCACTCCTTATGGCTTCCCTGGCAGTCACAATATTTAAAAATTGTCGTAAGTATTGCTGAGGGATATCTACTCATGCAGATATGCCCTCACTTGTGGTATAGTGCACTCTGTAAGGCCTGCTTGAGGGGTGACTTACCTATACCTTCAGGCAATGCTGACTGGCATGGCACCCAGGCAGGGTACCATGTTGACTTTGTTGTTTTTCACCTCACAGGGGCATGCACGCTTCAAGGGCAGTGGCATGGTCCTAGTGATGGGGTGCCAGGAGACCCTCTTAACCTTCCAGGCCCTAGGTACCCATGGTACCCCTTACTAGGGACTTACAGGGGGAAAGTACCGATGGTGGATAGGATTTTAGGCAAGAGCACTGGCACAGGGCACTGCTGAATTGCTGAATTATTGCCAGCCTTTTCAAACGACTGTGTTCTACTACCATAACTCTGTTATTTGTTACTTTACACCTACCGCTGCTGCTCCGCTAATCTGTCCCTCGTTGAGCCGCTTTCCGGTCCACCACAGCTTGTGCTGATTGCGTGGAGAAAGCGTAGGCTCACTTCTGTTTGTTTCGGTTAGCGGTCTAGTTTCTGCCTACCCTTGTACTTTAAATTCAATGCTGAGACGGACGCGCAGCGGATTAGACGCTGGTAGTGTTCCTTTGTTAATGCTCTGGGCCTGACACGAATGAATTTGGGCGCTCACTCGGATTCTTTTAGTGTGCGAATTCTGTTGCTTTCGCTTTTTTAACTTTTAATAAATACCTGACCCTTAGCGTGCTTTTTAGCTATCTTGGTTTTGTACTGTGAATATTGCTGAATTATTGCCAGCCTTTTCAAACGACTGTGTCCTACTACCATAACTCTGTTATTTGTTACTTTACACCTACCCCTGCTGCTCCGCTAATCCGTCCCTCGTGAGCTGCTTTCCGGTCCACCACAGCTTGTGCTGATTGCGTGGATAAAGCGTATGCTTACTTCCGATTCCGCTTTGTTTCGGTTAGCGGTCTAGTTTCTGCCTGCCCTCGCACTCTAAATTCAATGCTGCGACGGACGCGCAGCGTGTGCGCCAAAGGCGCGCCTAAGGCAAGCCCGTCTGCGCCCGACTGTGGCCAGGACCCCTGGTGCAAAAGTATGCTACGCCAAGGAAGACCTGGTCAACCTGAAATGTTTGTCCTTTGGAACTGCCCTCCCCGTCTCTGTTGGTAAGCGGCTGTTAGCTGAAAATCTTCTCTCTACAGATTCTGCACAGACATGCTTGGTGACCCCTTTGGGTTTGAATGTTGCTCTACTAAATAGTAGATCCTTCACCAAGCATAGTTTAGAAATCTTTCCACTCCTGCATGAGACAGAGCTGGACTTTTTAGCTCTGTCAGAGACTTGGCTAGATGATACGTCTGGACCTGATCTAGTGGCCTCTCTCCCTCCTGAGTTTACTGCCTGGACCTACAATCGCCAAGGACATTGATTTCTGAGAGAATAGTGGAGGAAAGCTTAGATGGGGCAGAGGTCCTGGGGATTAAACTTGGTCTCACTGCCTCATGCCTGATAGTGTTAGTGGTCTATAGCCCCCCGTCCCTCCCCCCTATTTAACGATCTGTTTTTTGAAATAATGAGCGATCTTCGCTCGCGATATCAACATATCCTGGTTCTTGGCGACTTCAATTATTATTGGGAGCTGACCCCAAGAGAGGGTGCGGCTGCTATGTTTGACGATGCCATGACCGCGTTAGAGCTACGCCAAATCAAGGAGTCCGCTACACATGAGAAGGGTCATACCCTGCATCTCATTTGGACTACTTGCACGACTAACCTCCAGGCCAACTGTACGCCCTGTAGCTGGTTCGATCATTCATTGATCAGTCTCCTCCTCCCATCGACAGTCGCATCAAACAGCTGGCAGAGGGGTGCAAGACACTTCGGAATTGGCGCAAATTAGAGGCTGCCAATTTGATGGACGCTTTGAGTAGGACATCCATTCCCAGCCTTGTGTCTGAGGACCTGGATTCAGAGGTTGAAACTTTTTTACATCGTCTTAGGATAACAATTGATGAAGCTACCCCCTTTCGGAGGGTCAGGATCATGCATGGCTCTTCTGGGGCCCCATGGCATACACCTGGGCTGAGAGGGGAGAAGCAAGTTCTCTGCCAAGCCGAGCGTCTATGGGGGAAAACCTCTAACCTAGAAGCCAAGGAAAGTTTCAAAGCCAAACTGGCTCATTATAAAGCCTCCCTTATTAGAACTAAGGCTGCCCATTATGAAGCTAGGATCAGTGAGGCAAGTGACATGCAAAAAGAGACCTTCACTGTACTCAGAGAGCTGGGTAGGCCAACGGTGCAAAAACCAGCCGTCAAACAAGCTGACTGTGATAATATACAGGGATCACTGAAATAATATCGAGGGACAGAATATCGACCAACAAAAATATCGTTGACAAAATATCGAGAGACAAAATATCGAGTTTCTATCTACAAACATGTAAGTACAAAAATATCGAGTTAAAAATATCGTTTACAAAAATATAGTTGTAAAAAATATCGACTTTAATAAAAACAATGTTTAATTACATTAATATAAAAAATGTATTACTAAAATATACTTAACAATACTTAAAATAACTTTTAATAATTAAATAATTAATGAAAGTAAAAAAATAATATTTTTTTAATCATATTTCTTAAAACATATATATATATAGTAACACAATTTAATTAAATAATAGCCAATATTATTAACGTACAAATACAAAAGAGTAAAAATTACTATTCCCACTCCAGTGGGTGCAACAGTAGGGAAAGCGTTGGATAGCGTAGGGGTTAAAATTACTATTCCCACTCCAAAGAGTGCAACAGTGGATATATGACGTTACAATGCAACTTTTACAACGCACTACCATTACAACGTAAGTATTAGTAAGTATATAATAATTTTTTTAATTTAAATTATTTAAAATTAATTTAATATAATTTAATTTAATTTCATTAAATTAATTTAATGTAAATTTAATTTTACTTTATTTTTACACTGTACCCCTGTACCCCAAAAACCCAAAACTGACCCTGAACCCTAAAAAAAACCCTTTACCCAAAAACCCAAAACTGACCCTGAACCCTAAAAATACCCCTTTACCCAAAAACTAAAAACTGACCCTGAACCCTAAAAATACCCCTTTACCCAAAAACTAAAAACTGACCCTGAACCTAAAAATACCCCTTTACCAAAAAACTCAAAACTGACCCTGAACCCTAAAAATACCCCTTTACCCAAAAACTAAAAACTGACCCTGAACCCTAAAAATACCCCTTTACCCAAAAACTAAAAACTGACCCTGAACCCTAAAAATACCCCTTTACCCAAAAACTAAAAACTGACCCTGAACCCTAAAAATACCCCTTTACCCAAAAACTAAAAACTGACCCTGAACCCTAAAAATACCCCTTTACCCAAAAACCAAAAACTGACCCTGAACCCTAAAAATACCCCTTTAATTTAACATAATTAGCAATTAATCAATTAAATTAAATTAATTACCAATTACATTTTAATTAATTAACAAATATTTTTAATTAACAATTAATTAAATATTACTACCAATTATTACATTTACATATTTAATTAATTATAATTAAATTACTTCCCACCCTATTCCCCTATAAACCCACAACCCGCTACAGGAAATAAATTATTTAAATTTACACAATTAGCAATTGATCAATTAAATTAAATTAATTACCAATTAAATTTTAAATAATTAACAAATATTATTTAATTACCAATTAATTAAATATTACTACCAATTAATACATTTACATATTTAATTAATTATAATTAAATTACTTCCCACCCTATTCCCCTATAAACCCACAACCCGCTACAGGAAATAAATTATTTTAATTTACATAATTAGCAATTAATCAATTAAATTAAATTAATTACCAATTAAATTTTAAATAATTAACAAATATTATTTAATTACCAATTAATTAATTATTACTACCAATTAATAAATTTACATATTTAATTAATTATAATTAAATTACTTCCCACCCTAGTCCCCTATAAACCCACAACCCACTACAGAATAAAATTACACAATAATTAAAAAAGAAATCATTAATTAAAAATAATTATAACATAAAATGACACTTTTCACACATATTATAACATAAAAAACACTATAAATACTTAAATATTATTTAAAAAACGATATTTTTTACTATCTAGATTATATACTTGGATATTTTCACTTTCTATATTATTTACAGTCGATATTACTTCACTTACCTTAAAAACGATATTTTGGCTGTCTATATTCTGTCCTGTCGATATTTTGTCCAAACGATATTTCAAACTCGATATTCTGTCCAAACGATATTTTGGAGTCGATATTATGTCTGTGCACCAATATACAGAGCTTCTTCCTAACCAAAGTCGAAGACATCGTTATGGCTATCAATAATACGCACATCTCCCCTTGCCTATCCCCGCCCTGTCTATACTTGGCAGAAAAGGAGCCCCCTGACTGCTTGGGCTTCTCTCTAGCTCAAATTCCTGTGCTTGAATCACATGACCTGTCCCGTTTAGTGGCTAAAGTGAAATCTGGGTCACCTGAGGACCTGTGTCCTCCTACGGTGTTCAAGATGATCATTCCCCTGGTCGAGGCTGAAGTGTTGTCTGTCTTGAATTCATCTCTGAATTCTGGAACAGTGCCCCAGAAATTCAAGGAAGCAATAGTTCTCCCACTGCTGAAAAAAGTGGGGGCAGATACTAGGAACTTGAAAAACTATTGCCCCATTTCCCAACTACCATTTCTGGCTAAGGTACTTGAACAGCATGTCCTGAGAGCCCTCGCACTATACACTGAACAACATAACCTGCTGCACTATCGGCAAGTTGGGTGCAGGGCACACAACAGCACAGAGTTAGTTATGCTCTCAGTCTTGGATGATCTTCGACTGGCAGCTGACAAGAAGACCAACTCAGCCTTAATCCTACTTGATCTCTCAGCCGCCTTTGATACGGTGAACCACGGGCAGCTATTAGCACACCTGCGGCGTCGGCGAATCACCGGGTTGGCCCTTCAGTGGTTCACCTCTTTTTTGGAGGATCGTTTGCAGAAGGTCCAATTAGGAGATTTTATGTCTAAACAGAGCCGCCTTCGCTGGGGGGTACCGCAGGGTTTGGCACTGTCACCTCTGCTCTTTAACATTTATCTCCAACCCTTGATTGAGGCCCTGGCAAAGGCAGACTGCCAGGTGTTTAACTACGCCGATGATACTCAGCTAATTGTCTGTGTTGACAACTACGGTGACTCACAGAGGAACATCCAGCATATCCTTCGGTTCACCATGAATTGGATGACCTCCAACTCCTTAAAGGTGAACCCTGATAAGACAGAAGTTCTGGTACTCTCCCCAGCCTCCTCTCCCTGGTCCAGTCTTTTCTGGCCCCTAGAGCTTGGCACTACTCCAACGCCAGTGCCAGTGGAGAAAAGCTTGGGCATTAAATTGGACTCTGGCTTGACTATGAAGACCCAGGTGTCAGCTGTTGTGGGCAGCTGCATCAGGTTGATGCACCAGCTCCGGAAACTGTCGATTTTGTTGTCCTCCACCACTATGCAGTCAGTGGTGACTGCTCTAATACTATCTCGGCTGGATTATGGCAATGCAGTCTACATCGGTCTGCCTGGCACTCTTCTGAGGAAGCTCCAGGTGGTGATGAATGATGCTGCCAGGTTGATATTCAAACTGCCCCGCAGAGAACATGCCACTCCCTTGCTGCGTCAACTGCATTGGCTGCCTATTAAACAAAGGATCAGTTTTAAGGGTTTGTGTATTGCACACAAATCCCTGTTTGGTGCTTCCCCCTAAATACATCAAGGACCGTTTGAAGCCTTATGTACCGGCCCATCAGCTTCGTTCATCACAGGCAAGTCTCCTTGCCTGTCCCCGTGTCAGTATGGCGACTTTTGGTGGTAGGGCCTTTTCAGTCTGTGTCCCCCAGATGTGGAATAAGCAACCAGATGACATGCGCAAGGAAGATAGACTGTTTCCATTTAGGAAAAGGCTTAAGACAATGCTGTTTTTAGAGGCATTTGATTAACTCCATTAGGTTCATCGTCAGGCTTCAGGGGCACAACGGAACGCGGATGGCCACTCTATGACATAGCACTTAGAGACCTTTTGGTGATTAGCACTCTACAAATGTAATAATAAATCAAAAATGGTTGGCAGGGACCCTGTGCACTACAATCGAAACCACATTAATGTCCAGACAAAAAGTGGGGCGGGGGGGCTAACCGTGTCAAAAGAGGCTCTTTCTCACAACCAGCAATTACAATGTCTCATTAATCATTGTAAATGTCCTATATAAACACATCCCATAGAGTTAAACAATGTCTTTTGAACAAAATGCAAGGTGTAGTCGAGGACTTAAGAGCAACACACCTGGAGCCCAGGCTGGTAGTTGCTGGGGATTTTAACACAAATCTGCTGCAAGACAATATAAATAACGAACACACTAACGCCCACGATATTTCATGGGATATTCCATTCCACGTACTTCTTCTAGGCATAGAGACAAGCTGGGCGAAAAGACGGCTACCACATTATTGGCAGTTGGACTAAGAGTCCTTAATGGTCTCTTTGATGGGGACATCACACCTTCGTGGATATGTATTACTGAAAAATCTAAATCAATAATTGATCATACACTAGCCAGTCTGATGTTGTTCAACCAGATAGCTAACTATTCAATTGATCTCTGACCTGAGAGTGATCATCATCCTCAGATTATTAATCTCACCACTAGTTTTATACCACATCAAAACAGCAATATTCAGGACAAAGATGCGTACACACAGAATTTTAAAAGGCTTAGGTGGAATGAGAAGTTGTCTTCTGATATCAAAAAAATTATCCTTCAACTCTGGAGGGACTTTTATCCCAAAGAAGGAAAGCTGACTGCTTCCTGGAACGAATACACAAAGAAGATTCTGTAACTATGCTCTGGCAATTGTACTCAAAAACTCCATCCTCTGAATATGAAGAAAAGATCCCCATAGTTCACTACCAACACACAAGCAGCACAAGAACCAGCTTTCTAAACAAATACAGCACCTAAAGAGAGTCCCCCATTACCTTAACCTAACTGTTGACATTAGAAATCTGCTGCAACAGTATAGAAAGGAAATTTGGGCCGCAAAGAAACAATATCAGGAAGAATTTTGGCCCAAACTGTTTTACGCCTGTAATAGGAAGAATGCAAATGTAAAAGTGTTCTGCCAGAAAATTAATTAATATATTTAAACATGTAATAGGTCCATCTCTAAGAAGAAATAATCCTTAAAATGAGATGAGGATGTTCAGTATTGTATTAGAAATAACAAAGCAATGATACTGATCACCATACTGTAATCAACAATACGTGCTCCAAGTGACGGTGCAGTGTAAGTGAAAATCAGTGAGCCATGAAAATATAAAAAAGTACAAACAAACAATTAGTATATTACAATATGTACATAGAGCCAGAACCAATTGGATGTATGAATTAATCAATCACAAACCCAATGATATGAACATTTGAGTCTGGAAACCTTTCAATTAAAGATATGAGTAGGCCCATGAAGTGTCAACATTTCAACCCCAGTTAAGACAAATCAATCGGTGTCTTCATCAGGACAAAGAAATGGTAGCGGCTTATAGGATGAAATATATAGATGGTCAGTCTGAACTCATTAGGCATCTTGATGAGTAGGAGAGAGTTGAAGACAACAGAATGTGTCTTACTTAGCCAGAACAATTTGGATCAATATGCAAGCAAAAATAAATGTTTGTCACTCTCTAGATGAATAGAAGGGAAAGAAGTGAAAGACCCTTACAATCTTCTGGATTTGTTTGCTGACAAAATTTCTTGTATCTTTAATTTTTTTCCATTCCTATGGTGAAGCTCCTGTTTTTTCTGTTTTGGGAAACAAGGCTACTCTGACAAATTTTAACCCTTTATAGAATGAATTGAGGTGTTTTTTACTTCCATTTCACCTGAGTCTCCTTTGTGTGTATATATATATATATATATATATATATATATATATATATATATATATATCAACCACAAATGCCCCTTGCATCAGAGAATCACACACGATGTCCTGCCCTCCGGCCTGTTTCATGCAGTCAGGTTTCCAAATGCGCTTTTGTTTGCAGCAAGCCTACGCGTTTCAGGGTCACAGCCCCTTCTTCCTGGGCAGTAAGAAACCACACCTGAGCCCTGCACACTTGTTACGAACTTTATTAACATGCCTGCTTACAAGGGCGTGTCCGTCTGACGCCCATGGGTTTGTGGGGCATGTAGTTGCAAGTGCAGGTGATTTGTCCTCTTTTCAGAAAGTTCAAATGTGTTTCTCACGATTACAGTCCTTTACCATCTCTAAGTGAGTACGCATTGGTAGCGCTGACTAATGTGCATATCGGAACATCGTACCGCTTACAGTTCTGAAGGTTCAGTTCTGGCGGCTTCCTCCTGCTGAGACAAACTTCGCTCTCAGCTGGTGACGGTGCCTTCTCCCACGGCTGGGACCGCCGCGTAGAATATCAACCACAAATGCCCCTTGCATCAGAGAATCACACACAATGTCCTGCCCTCCGGCCTGTTTCATGCAGTCAGGTTTCCAAATGCGCTTTTGTTTGCAGCAAGCCTACGCGTTTCAGGGTCACAGCCCCTTCTTCCTGGGCAGTAAGAAACCACACCTGAGCCCTGCACACTTGTTACGAACTTTATTAACATGCCTGCTTACAAGGGCGTGTCCGTTTGACGCCCATGGGATTGTGGGGCATGTAGTTGCAAGAGCAGGTGATTTGTCCTCTTTTCAGAAAGTTCAAATGTGTTTCTCACGATTACAGTCCTTTACCATCTCTAAGTGAGTAGGCATTGGTAGCGCTGACTAATGTGCATATCGGAACATCGTACCGCTTACAGTTCTGAAGGTTCAGTTCTGGCGGCTTCCTCCTGCGGAGACAAACTTCACTCTCAGCTGGTGACGGTGTCTTCTCCCACGGCTGGGACCGCCGCGTAGAATATCAACCACAAATGCCCCTTGCATCAGAGAATCACACACGATGTCCTGCCCTCCGGCCTGTTTCATGCAGTCAGGTTTCCAAATGCGCTTTTGTTTGCAGCAAGCCTACGCGTTTCAGGGTCACAGCCCCTTCTTCCTGGGCAGTAAGAAACCACACCTGAGCCCTGCACACTTGTTACGAACTTTATTAACATGCCTGCTTACAAGGGCGTGTCCGTTTGACGCCCATGGGATTGTGGGGCATGTAGTTGCAAGTGCAGGTGATTTGTCCTCTTTTCAGAAAGTTCAAATGTGTTTCTCACGATTACAGTCCTTTACCATCTCTAAGTGAGTACGCATTGGTAGCGCTGACTAATGTGCATATCGGAACATCGTACCGCTTACAGTTCTGAAGGTTCAGTTCTGGTGGCTTCCTCCTGCTGAGACAAACTTCACTCTTAGCTGGTGACGGTGCCTTCTCCCACGGCTGGGACCGCCGCGTAGAATATCAACCACAAATGCCCCTTGCATCAGAGAATCACACACGATGTCCTGCCCTCCGGCCTGTTTCATGCAGTCAGGTTTCCAAATGCGCTTTTGTTTGCAGCAAGCCTACGCGTTTCAGGGTCACAGCCCCTTCTTCCTGGGCAGTAAGAAACCACACCTGAGCCCTGCACACTTGTTACGAACTTTATTAACATGCCTGCTTACAAGGGCGTGTCCGTTTGACGCCCATGGGATTGTGGGGCATGTAGTTGCAAGTGCAGGTGATTTGTCCTCTTTTCAGAAAGTTCAAATGTGTTTCTCACGATTACAGTCCTTTACCATCTCTAAGTGAGTACGCATTGGTAGCGCTGACTAATGTGCATATCGGAACATCGTACCGCTTACAGTTCTGAAGGTTCAGTTCTGGCGGCTTCCTCCTGCTGAGACAAACTTCACTCTCAGCTGGTGACGGTGCCTTCTCCCACGGCTGGGACCGCCGCGTAGAATATCAACCACAAATGCCCCTTGCATCAGAGAATCACACACGATGTCCTGCCCTCCGGCCTGTTTCATGCAGTCAGGTTTCCAAATGCGCTTTTGTTTGCAGCAAGCCTACGCGTTTCAGGGTCACAGCCCCTTCTTCCTGGGCAGTAAGAAACCACACCTGAGCCCTGCACACTTGTTACGAACTTTATTAACATGCCTGCTTACAAGGGCGTGTCCGTTTGACGCCCATGGGATTGTGGGGCATGTAGTTGCAAGTGCAGGTGATTTGTCCTCTTTTCAGAAAGTTCAAATGTGTTTCTCACGATTACAGTCCTTTACCATCTCTAAGTGAGTACGCATTGGTAGCGCTGACTAATGTGCATATCGGAACATCGTACCGCTTACAGTTCTGAAGGTTCAGTTCTGGCGGCTTCCTCCTGCTGAGACAAACTTCACTCTCAGCTGGTGACGGTGCCTTCTCCCACGGCTGGGACCGCCGCGTAGAATATCAACCACAAATGCCCCTTGCATCAGAGAATCACACACGATGTCCTGCCCTCCGGCCTGTTTCATGCAGTCAGGTTTCCAAATGCGCTTTTGTTTGCAGCAAGCCTACGCGTTTCAGGGTCACAGCCCCTTCTTCCTGGGCAGTAAGAAACCACACCTGAGCCCTGCACACTTGTTACGAACTTTATTAACATGCCTGCTTACAAGGGCGTGTCCGTTGACGCCCATGGGATTGTGGGGCATGTAGTTGCAAGTGCAGGTGATTTGTCCTCTTTTCAGAAAGTTCAAATGTGTTTCTCACGATTACAGTCCTTTACCATCTCTAAGTGAGTACGCATTGGTAGCGCTGACTAATGTGCATATCGGAACATCGTACCGCTTACAGTTCGGAAGGTTCAGTTCTGGCGGCTTCCTCTTGCTGAGACAAACTTCACTCTCAGCTGGTGACGGTGCCTTCTCCCACGGCTGGGACCGCCGCGTAGAATATCAACCACAAATGCCCCTTGCATCAGAGAATCACACACGATGTCCTGCCCTCCGGCCTGTTTCATGCAGTCAGGTTTCCAAATGCGCTTTTGTTTGCAGCAAGCCTACGCGTTTCAGGGTCACAGCCCCTTCTTCCTGGGCAGTAAGAAACCACACCTGAGCCCTGCACACTTGTTACGAACTTTGTTAACATGCCTGCTTACAAGGGCGTGTCCGTTTGACGCCCATGGGATTGTGGGGCATGTAGTTGCAAGTGCAGGTGATTTGTTCTCTTTTCAGAAAGTTCAAATGTGTTTCTCACGATTACAGTCCTTTACCATCTCTAAGTGAGTACGCATTGGTAGCGCTGACTAATGTGCATATCGGAACATCGTACCGCTTACAGTTCTGAAGGTTCAGTTCTGGCGGCTTCCTCCTGCTGAGACAAACTTCACTCTCAGCTGGTGACGGTGCCTTCTCCCACGGCTGGGACCGCCGCGTAGAATATCAACCACAAATGCCCCTTGCATCAGAGAATCACACACGATGTCCTGCCCTCCGGCCTGTTTCATGCAGTCAGGTTTCCAAATGCGCTTTTGGAAACATTTGTTTTGGAAACAAAAGCGCATTTGGAAACCTGACTGCATGAAACAGGCCGGAGGGCAGGACATCGTGTGTGATTCTCTGATGCAAGGGGCATTTGTGGTTGATATTCTACGCGGCGGTCCCAGCCGTGGGAGAAGGCACCGTCACCAGCTGAGAGTGAAGTTTGTCTCAGCAGGAGGAAGCCGCCAGAACTGAACCTTCAGAACTGTAAGCGGTACGATGTTCCGATATGCACATTAGTCAGCGCTACCAATGCGTACTCACTTAGAGATGGTAAAGGACTGTAATCGTGAGAAACACATTTGAACTTTCTGAAAAGAGGACAAATCACCTGCACTTGCAACTACATGCCCCACAATCCCATGGGCGTCAAACGGACACGCCCTTGTAAGCAGGCATGTTAATAAAGTTCGTAACAAGTGTGCAGGGCTCAGGTGTGGTTTCTTACTGCCCAGGAAGAAGGGGCTGTGACCCTGAAACGCGTAGGCTTGCTGCAAACAAAAGCGCATTTGGAAACCTGACTGCATGAAACAGGCCGGAGGGCAGGACATCGTGTGTGATTCTCTGATGCAAGGGGCATTTGTGGTTGATATTCTACGCGGCGGTCCCAGCCGTGGGAGAAGGCACCGTCATCAGCTGAGAGTGAAGTTTGTCTCAGCAGGAGGAAGCCGCCAGAACTGAACCTTCAGAACTGTAAGCGGTACGATGTTCCGATATGCACATTAGTCAGCGCTACCAATGCGTACTCACTTAGAGATGGTAAAGGACTGTAATCGTGAGAAACACATTTGAACTTTTTGAAAAGAGGACAAATCACCTGCACTTGCAACTACATGCCCCACAATCCCATGGGCGTCAAACGGACACGCCCTTGTAAGCAGGCATGTTAATAAAGTTCGTAACAAGTGTGCAGGGCTCAGGTGTGGTTTCTTACTGCCCAGGAAGAAGGGGCTGTGACCCTGAAACGCGTAGGCTTGCTGCAAACAAAAGCGCATTTGGAAACCTGACTGCATGAAACAGGCCGGAGGGCAGGACATCGTGTGTGATTCTCTGATGCAAGGGGCATTTGTGGTTGATTTATATATATATATATATATATATATATATATATATATATATATATATATATATTACCTACTGGCGGTCGCCAGTAGGTATATATAGTTAGGATTTTTTCTCTATGGGTTTTTTGAAAATTCTATGTCTAATAACTTTGGCGTTTGTGGACGGAATTGGCTGAAATTTTCAGGAAAATGGCACATTTTGTTTCTGAGCAGCCCTTGAAAATTTGGGGGGGGGTCGTCCAGTGGGGGCCGAGAAAAAAGGGGGGTCCCAAAACGTGTTTTTAACATTGAGTTTTCCATAGGGCGGTTGGCCTCACTTTTAGCCCGAACGGCTGAATGGATTTGCACGAAACTTGGCAAAATTGTAGGGACTGGTAGCCCGATGTGCCTTTTGTAGGTCTCAATATATGTGCTCCAGTGGATTTTGAGAAATTAACGTTTAAAAAAAGATATATATCTGTAACAGCGGACCGGGCAGCGGCCCAGGACGCGTACTTTTCGCGCAACGGAGCTTTGTGAAGCGAAGCTGATTGGTTCTCTGGCATCTGTCAACATTCCAAACAGTCCGTAGCGGCCGCCATCTTGTCTCTCGGTAGGATCGAGAGACAAGAGGAGGCCAAAGCGAAGGGGCAAATGACCATAAGGGGGAATAGTAGATCCTCGCTGACCCCCTAGGTTTGATGTGGAGGTTTTAAAAGGGCCCCGCGGGGCAAAAAAAAAAAATAATAATAATAATCGAACGGCTGAATGGATTTGCACGAAACTTGGCAAAATTGTAGGGACTGGTAGCCCGATGTGCCTTTGCTAGGTCTCAATATATGTGCTCCAGTGGATTTTGAGAAATTAACGTTCAAAAAAAGATATATATCTGTAACAGCGCTCCGCCTCGCGTAACGGAGGTTTGCGAAGCGGATTGGTCATTCTGTCACTGGGCTATAGTTGGGCTACATCTGGCTGATATTTGGGCTACATTTGTTTTTTTGTGTGTCTGGCGGCCATCTTTGGGCTACATTGGGCTACATTGGGCTTCATTGGGCTACATTGGGCTACATTTGGGCTCCAACATATATATAGGCCAATGTAGCCCAATATATATTTTTCAAAGTTAATTTTCGTAAAAACCACTGGAGCATATATCTTGAGACATAGCAAAGGCACATCGGGCTACCATTCCCTACAATTTTGCCAAGTTTCGTGCAAATCCATTCAGCCATTCGAGCTAAAAGTGAGTCCAACCGCCCTATGGAAATGAAGGAAATGAATGGGTAATTTGTAATTAGCAAATAGCTAATCGCAAACTAGGAATGGTAAAGAATCGCTATTTATTCCTTAAAGTTCGCTATTTAGGAAATGCAAAAAACTTTGATGATACATATGGCGGTTCATCTCTAACAAGATAAGAAGCATAGGGATACATTTATGATGACTGGCGCATCACCAGGGATGTGTTAGTCATTCTGTGCCGCTGTTCCGTCACCTATGGTGTGCTGCATTTACAATGCGGCGCATCATGGGGCAAAAACAGCACAGATGCGTGATGTATCTGTGCCGTAAAGGTGGCGCATTGCTGGAGTTGTATCGCAAGTGTGATGAAGCTCCAGCAAGGGTCGGGGGTGCCCCTGTCGCAGGGTTTCTGTTCTCACACAGAACTGTGGACAGAGGATTGGAACCTCGGCGAATTAGGGTGTCCCAAAACTCACGTTAGTAATCAAAAACTCCTTAGCAAGCTAGGTACAGTGTCACATTGGATATAACAAACTCTCAATGTTTAGACAATCCAGAATATGAACTTATAGTACCTCAGGATACGTGGAACTCATGAACAGTCGGTCGTTATATATTTCTTAGAAACCAGAACATGGAGTTAAGAAGAACACATGTGTATTTGAAATGTTTATTTACTAATGCCGTCTTCTGAGGCGTAGTATCTTAGATTATACAAGTACACATATTATCAGTAGCAAAATTACCAGCATAGTCAGTAGTACATAAAAAGCGAATGGTGACAGTATGTTAACATGCTGTAAATGAATAAGAGTTAGCAACACTTATAAGCAGCCGCGGGCCGTGGAGGGAGTTACGGTGAGGCAGGGAGGCGGGGAGGGGGAGAAGCAGGGTGGAGAATACAAGTACACATATTATCAGTAGCAAAATTACCAGCATAGTTACTAGTACATAAAAAGCGAATGGTGACAGTATGTTAACATGCTGTAAATGAATAAGAGTTAGCAACACTTATAAGCAGCCGCGGGCCGTGGAGGGAGTTACGGTGGGGCAGGGAGGCGGGGAGGGGGAGGGGCAAGGTAGAGAGGGCTCCACCCTGCTTCTCCCCCTCCCCGCCTCCCTGCCTCACCGTAACTCCCTCCACGGCCCGCGGCTGCTTATATCTCACCCTCCCTAATACACATATTATATTATTTGCTAAGAAGGTCTCTTTGTGTTGGTTTAGGGCGTGCCCATACTTTAGTGTCTTAGATTTGAAGGAATCACATCAGCATACACCAGCTCTCTCTTCATGTGAACCGCATCAACTGTTGTGTATGTGTGTTCGGCAAAGCAATATAAAACCCGCCTCATGCCCAGAATTGGCAGAAGTTGCACTTATGTTATGAGTATGAAGTCGTGGAGATCAGACCTCATAACAATTCTGTATCGTGTTGTTCTTGAAACTTTAGCACTCGCTGTACAGATATAGTTTAACAAGCAAAGCAGATAGTAGAGCAATAACATATTATTCTCATGTAAACCACGATGAACTACTAGGTGGAAAGCTAAAGCAACAACTAAGTGTCGTGTGCAGAAGTTGCAAAAAAGGAAAAATGGCGTTTAAACCGGTAATGAGCCCATGCTAACTTAACACGGTGTAAAGATATCCAGGACCTAGATGACACCTCCCCATGATCCGGAAACGAACTGAATAAGATAATAGAAGTGCCATCTCATGAGAGTAGATTGCAAGTTTATATGTGGACGGTCCGCAGGGTAAAGCATTAAAAACTAGGAAAATTTAATGCTAAAGAAAAATAAAACAGCCAAGTACTTTATCGAGTCTTAAGCCAATAGGCAAGGTAAATAATAAAAACTTGACAAATAAGTCAATGAATTGTCAATGAAATGCTAGTACTCAGCATATCAAACATGAAAAAGGTCTATGACATAACTGTGTATGCAAAATAAGCTGCAACAGCCTCCAATAGGAAGTCACCGTCTTCATCCGAAAACAGTTCAGCCATCCAATTTAAAAGCGGAAAAGAACATACGTGCTCTCCCAGCACCGGATCCTCTATCACCATCAGAGGACAGCTCGGTGGGTTTTCAAGAAAGCTCTGTTCCAAGAAAGACTGTGCTGCCGCCAGTAAATTCCAGGGACCAAGTAGTCCATGCATCAATGCCACAGCCATAATCCTTTCGCCAGGACAAACCAACTCGTGAGTAATGATAGGAGTCATCAGCTGATTAAAGTCGACGTCAGGAGAAACCGGTCCGCAGAGACACAAATCAATGGCCCAATCGAAATCACAGGTCAGGCAGTGAAATACAGGCTGGACACAGGTGAAGTAGGAGAATCGAAAAGATAATCCATATGCCGTGCTTAATATCGCCAACGGCATTGTGCCATAATATTCTAGCATGCGATTGCGGAACAGTGTCAGCATCTGCAGGGTGGGAGGTTGCATAGGAGGGACATCCATATTTAAAAATGTAAAAAAGCACAAGAGCGTCCGCTGGTAATGCAAGTAAAAATGCCAATCCACGAAGCAGAGTGGAGAAAATATAATGAAAGGAAGCAGGGATGACTCCAAAGATTTTCTCAAATGAAGTCACGAGACCACTGGTAACAACTTTAAAAAAGTGCGCCAGGGCCTTTGTGGAGGATGCGTTAAAGATAGTCGGAACCATCTTGCTGAAATTGAAAGGCAAATCTTAATTGAAAAGGGTCTGCACCTCTGTACGGGTGTTCGCTATGTGAAGCACGAAAGTTTCACGGGCCGAACTCAAGGCCACCTCTCTCTGAGACAAAAGAGCTCTTATTCTTGCCATGCCGTTGAAATGTGCTCCCAAGGTTGGTATTTGTGGCCAGATTGAAAACTCCCTATGTTCATGTGTGGGAGGAAATAGAACATTTCTGCAGCAAATAACCCGTTCACTTACTGTTACGATAAAAGGAATACTTTTAATTAACTCAGAACAATCTTCATTATTGAGCATCAAATAACTACCATTTTCCAACAACTTGAACGTGGGGATGATAGCAGGAACTGGCGTGCCTTGCAACACGCAAGCCATATTTGGTCGGTGTTTGTTGCATGAACCGTGTAACTGTATGTGCCTACACATTAGTGAATGATCTGGCGTCTCAGTGCATTCCTCTCCATTCAGATAAACTTCTTGATCATCTTTGAAACATCTGTATGTGTATGGAAGCGACCAGACCTCATGAAGAAAAGCACTACCTAAAGGTTCATAACGACCTATTGGTATATATTTCATACAATTTGAAAACTTATATAAAGCAAAAGGCAGCGTTATTAAACCGTGGATAAGGCACGTTGCCAAAAAACCCGCAATCCTCTGCTGATGATGTCACTGAGCATGTCATGAATGATGTAATATGTGACATCATCAGCAGTGGATTACGGGTAATAGTATCTCTAGTTTACTCCCCTATAGCTGTCTTTCTTTTAACATAAGTGTCTGTTTCCTTCCCTTATACTTACTGTTTTTGGTTCGCTTCCGGTTCGCGTACCGGCGAGCGAACTGGGAAGCGAACTAAGAGAAATAGAGGTTGGCACAGTTCCAAATATTGTACCAATTTTTTAATAACGGGGAGGTAGTTCTGAAAAGAACTTTTTTTTTATTGTTTTTGTTGTTTTATATTTTTTTTATTATTTTTCGGAACATTTTTTTACTTTTTTTGAATTTTTCTGAACAGTTTTATATTTTTTTGGGTTTTTCTTGGAGGGGGCAATGAAAACGATTCATTGTAAAGGGCTCAACAGGAGCAACAAAACAAAAAAAGAAGTATTTATTATTTTGGGCGTTTCGTACAAACTTGCATATGATAGTCAATAGCTCTGTTGATCAGAGTGATGCTTCTTTCTCCGTAGGAAATGAATCCATCGCAAAATACGCAGATGTGTTTTACTTCACCAAATTTCATTTGTATATTTGGCACCATCTCCCTGCCCTCTGGTCCCGTTACTTCCGGTACAACAGATCTTCTGGCCATAATAGGGAGATTATCTAGGTCGTTCCGAAACTGTGCAGCACTGTAGTTGTTAGGATGCCACCTAGTCATATGGCGATGCATTGTGTAGTTTCCGAAACTGTATTTTTTCTCGGTTCCTCTGGACAGTCTATCTTGACATATAAGGCAAGTTACGTATCTTGCATTTACTTTTTTCTGACCTTTGGGAATTTTAAAAAATTGCCAAATGAAGTTTTCTTTCCGGTGAGACGTCTTGGGCTGCTCAGGCAAAAACTGCCTCTCTTCGTGCTCGTCGTCCTGTTCCTCTTCTTCCTCTTCTTGTTGAATTATAACTTGAGCAGGTGGTCCACTCTTCCTTGGATGTGGTGGAGGTGGTGGGGAAGCACCAGCTGAAGCTACTAAAGAAGCCATTGCTCAGTGATCACAAAGGGTCTTTCTCTCACAATGATGAAAGTCAGAGTGAGGAAAGAAGGAGGGATTTTCATCATTTGGGAAAAACAAGAGTTCTCAACCAATCAAAAGTGTTCATTTTAGATTATATGACCTAGTCTTACATCATTAGGAAACCAAAAGTGAAATCAACCAATGAAAAGTGTTATTACCAAGTCACATGACTTGCTGTGTTTACGTTAAGCGCTTTGCAGGGCCTCACGGTTTGCTTCCAGAAACCTGCGCTTTGCGACTCGCTTCGCGTACCAGTTCGCTAACGTAGCACGTCATATGACATATCACGCGACAACGTGGAACGTCATGCGGACGGGAGGCGTCACGATGTTGTTTTCTAACGCGGCACTTGCGGTAAAGAAACGTTTACCGGCTCGCGGTCTATTTCGCGGCATCAAGGTCAGCTAACGGGAAGCTTCCCGATTCGCGAAGCGGGAACGTAGAAAAAAAAATATTAAAAAAAAAAAATAATTCATAAACATATAAAATATATTTTTGGATTTAAAGAAGAATACATTTTACAGCTACAGATATTAGCTGTTAAAAAACCAATGAAATTCACAGAAAAAACAATAGGTTATAGACCATATATAGTTAGGAATTAGCATTTACAAAACCTTGAAAATTCACTGAAAAAACCATAGGTTATAGACCATCTATAGTTAGGAATTAGCATTTAGAAAACCTTATTTTACTCACACAAAACCATTGAAATTCCATATATAGTTAGTTGCACTAACTATATATCGCGCACCCGCAATCCACTGCTGATGATGTCACATATTACATCATTCATGACATGGTCAGTGACATCACTGATGACATCACTGATGACATCTCAAATGACATCACTGATGATATCTCATTTGACATCAATGGTCACATCAATGATGATATCATTAATGTGACAATACAATGCATCTCCTCACACTTTAATATAACCTCTGTTACACCCAGTGTTAAATACAGAGTATAATTTTTGAAACCATTGACACACCAATACTAGTTACTACATACGCACTCACTGATTCCTACGTCTACACACACATTCACTCATTCACCCATACAATCATTCATACATACAATCACTCATCTTTACAACACTATCATATGCACTCATACACCTATACAGACACTCACACTCTGCCACTCATCCATGGAGTTACTCACACACCTAGTCAGTCCTGTAAAGAATCAATCACAGTTCCATTTTCTAATCTACACAGTTAAACATAGAGTACCTTACATTTTCAAACATATACTAACACATACTTACTCTCTTATAGAATCACTGATACAAGTACACATTGATCTGCACAGAGTCACACACCTCCCAGCCAGCCATACACACACTCAGTCTCCCATACAAATACTTGTGCAACCAATCAATAACCCATATAGCTACTTATATAGCTACTGATCAACACATGCAGCAGCTTGCACAACAACAGACATGCTGATGCACACTTTCCGACAGTTTAGTCACTAACCCGTGCATTTAGTAAGACGCATTTAATCACTCACTCATACAGTCAATCACGCACCTACTAAAACCTTCATTCAGACACTTATACATCCACTCATTCTTCAATATGTAAAACATATTTAAACTTTACAGAAACACATAATCACTGGATGTTGTCATCAGTGATGTCATTTGAGATGTCATCAGTGATGTCATCAGTGATGTCATCAGTGATGTCACTGACCATGTCATGAATGATGTAATATGTGACATCATCAGCAGTGGATTGCGGGTGCGCGATATATAGTTAGTGCAACTAACTATATATGGAATTTCAATGGTTTTGTGTGAGTAAAATAAGGTTTTCTAAATGCTAATTCCTAACTATATATGGTCTATAACCTATGGTTTTTTCAGTGAATTTTCAAGGTTTTGTAAATGCTAATTCCTAACTATATATGGTCTATAACCTATGGTTTTTTCTGTGAATATATATATATATATATATATCCTCAACGTATTTTTAGATTAGGTGTTCTGATTATGTGTAAAGCACTTCAGCTGATCTGTAATGAATCTACTGCCCTCACCTCTATCCCATCTTTCTGCATAAAATGTCAAAGTGATCCTGCTTCTTAAGAAACCACCAACAGACTCTACCATCCTGGGTAATTGTTGCACTATTTCTTTGTTATCTTTTCCTATAAAGTTCTTAGAAAGGGCTAATAATAAGCAGTTGTTACTCTTCCTTGAAAAGAATAATATTCTGGATTCAGCTTAATCTGGTTTCAGGCAATGGCGTAACAAAACTTGAGGGGTCCCCCTGCAAATTACATGGAGGGGGACCCTCATGCTCTGAACTCAGTCAGGATCTCTCAGTCCTGAGGTCCGATGCTTGTGAACAGTGCTGGAGGGGGTCCCCTGGAGCTCACCCCCCTCGTACAGCGGGGGCTGCAGGGGCTGTTGGTACGCCACTGGTTTCAGGCCTCCTCATAGCATTGAGCTTGATGATTTAGGGCCTCATTTATGAGGCCGTGCGTCACTTTTTAAGCCGCTGGTGCGTCACTTTTAGTGACGCACCAGCAGCGTAAAAAATTTGCCTTGTTGCACCATATTTACAAAGCGACGCATCTAGGTAGATGCGTCACTTTGTAAACCCCTGCGCTACATTATATCTGCACCAGGTATTATGTATGCAGAGGGGCGTTCTGACGCAAGAAAGGGTCATAGAAGTGATGCGGTGAAATCTATAAGATTTCACTGCGCCACTTCTAGGACACAAATGCGTCAATTTCGTACGCCTGCCTCACAGCAAAACTTAACACTGACAAGTTCGAGATATTCATTATTTCCAGGCAGAATAGACTTCAGGTCTTACCAGCCTGCTTCTGACCTTCTCAGTTTATTTATTTATTTATTTATTTTTTACACTTATATGGCGCTCAGCTACCCAAAAAGGGTTTCCCGGCGCCTATGACATGTGGATGAGCAAAGGTATATGGTGGTCATGGTTTAGCGTAGCTGTTTCTGGAAAAGCCAGGTCTTTATGTTCTTTCTGAACCTGGCATTGATTTCTTCTTTACGTATGTGATGGGGAAGTGAGTTCCATAGAATAGGCCCTTTGACAGAGAAAGATCTTCCTCCCATTCTTGTCAGTCTGAACCTGGGGACAGTGAAATTTGCTGCTGTTTGGGAGCGCAGATTTCTCGCTGGTAGATAGGGAGTGGCTAATGATTGCAGATAGTTTGGTGCTGTTTTTGATTTTATCCTGAACATATAGCTCAGGGCCTTAAAGCTGATACGGTTCTCTACCCTGAGCCAATGCAGTTGGGCCCCCGGCAGTACCTGTTTCTGCTGCTCGAAACCTGTTTTTAATATTTGATCAAATTATTATCAGTAGTAGGTAGGGATACCTTCACTTCAAACTCTGGCCGCAAAAGTGACAGGTCTGGTCTTGAACTGCTGGTCTTAAAATTGACAGGTCTGGTCTTAAATTTGACAGGTCTGGCAGCAAACTGCTGGTCTTAGATTTGACAGGTCTGGCAGCAAACTGCTGGTCTTAAATTTGGCAGGTCTGGCAGCAAACTGCTGGTCTTAAATTTGGCAGGTCTGGCAGCAAACTGTTGGTCTTACATTTGACAGGTCTGGCTGCAAAACATGGGTAATTGTATATGTGTTTAAAAGTGCAAAGAAAAGTGAGTGCATGTAGGAGGGAAATGTCTGGGCATGTTTAAAACTGGGGGTTGCAGACAGCTGTTGTCTGAACAGTTGCGGAGCAGTCCTGAGTCCCCAGCCCAGGGCCTGGGAGGAAGGCTATGGCATGTAGGTGTCAAAGTGGTAAAGGGTCCTCACAAACCTTCCTATGGCAATTCTCAAAAACAGGTTAATACAAACTCCTTATAAAATAATAAACCACAGCCACCCAGGAGCTTTGAGATGCGAAAAAAAGACAGGTGGCATGTAGAGCCAAAGCTTCCAATGAGACCCTTAAACAGGGTGACAGCTGGTAGGATGTAATTCACACACCGCAAAGCCCCGGGTTCCCAAAGGTGAAAGGCCTGGCAGGAAAATTGACAGGTCTGGTCTTAAAAGGGACAGGTCTGGCAGGAAAAAGTCTGGCCTTAAAAAAATGATAGGTGATGGGGTTTAGGATTGGCGATGGATCCTGTTCCCGGGATCCCACCTTACCAGGAGAAGGACCAAAAAGCTTTAACACCTGAGCCCCATTATAAAAAGTGACAAGAAGGTGTAGAGAGTTTTGCGAGGGCCACCCAAGCACCGGTGCATAGCCCTACTGTTCCCGGGGTAGCCCTTGAGTTTGAGTAACAGCTGTCAAAGTAATAAAATGTTGTACTGTTTATACTGTACAAGGATAGAAAAGGTTCCCACACAAAGACCCTCATGACATTGTTCTAAACCCCCCGCAGGCCATAAAGGGTGGTGAGGTCTTCTAATTAGCATGTAGGGACAAGTATAAAAAGGCCCCTTAAGGATCACTGCCCAAACACCCATTTAAAAACCATAGGGAGAGACTTGCGTGGATTGTTCTGCTGAAGCTTGAGGACTCCTACACCAACAACCCATTCAAAAAACCTCTGGGAGTGACTGGCCTGGATTGCTTTGCTGCACCTTAAGGACTCCTTCACCAACAGCCCATTCAAAACCCTTGGGGGAGCGACTTGCCTGGATTGTTTTGGCAGCACAGAGCCAACCCTTGGAACTTAAGGCAAGAATGGAGCAGATCAACTTATCCCAGATTGACGCCGCCAGCTACAATGTAATGGAGGTAAATAATGGATGGCGCAATGCTGTATTAGGGTGTACATTAAGGCTTAACAAAGCTGTACTTAAAAAAAAATAGTTCTATGTAGGGTGGTTTGTAAACTGTTAATCTTTAAGGCGCTGTGATATGTTTAATATGAATAATGGCAACAATGAAGTTTTTTAAATGACGTGAATTGTAATTTAAATGTATTTAAAGTGAATAAAGGCTTTGTTGATGCATTGAGTTTAAAGCTATGTGTGTAGGCATTTATTGTTAATAGGGGTTGTGTAGTGGGGCTGGCGCAGAGTTTGCAGGGGTTTGTATTTAAGGTGCATAATGTTATAGGCCTTAGGAGGGTGCCTGCAGAGGAAAACGTGTATTTTACAGCACATAGAAGCATTTTACAGAGGTTACTACTGCTTTAAGGGCCCCCAGAGCCAACAAAATAAAATAAATAAAATAATACAGGTTTGTACTCACCCTATGGTTATACTGACGGGGAACTATCTCAGACGGCATCATCTTCTGCTAGTTGTCCCGGTAGGTTAAAACTGTTGGAAGTCCACCGACGGTCAGGGTCCATAAGAGTCCACAGGGGGATCAGGGTCCATACGCTGTGTTGCTGGGCCATGAGTGTCCCGGTTTTTAAAATAAATTAGCCCCTAAGCCCGCTTGAGGCTGGCGCTGCTCGGGGGTTCTCGGGGGAGGGCTCCAGGGTCTTTTGGCCTCCGTGGCCCGTGCCGCGTTTAAAAAAAATAAATAACACCCCGAGCCTGCTTGCAGCGGGCACTGCTCGGGGGTGAGGGCTCCGTGGGTCCGTGGGGCTCTATGTCCCGAGTTCCGTGTTGTGCTGCTTTTTTAAAAACAAAAAAAATTACCCCTGAGCCCGCTTGCATCGGGCTCTGCTCAGGGGTGCTGTGGGGCTGGCTCAGTGGGTCCATGGGGCGCTGTGGCCCGAGTGCTGCGTTTTTAAATAAAAAAAATACCCCCGAGCCCGCTTGCATCGGGCGCTGCTCTGGATGAGGGCTCCGGTGGGGTCCCAGGGGCTCTGTGGCCCTTGTGCAGCGCTACTTCTTTAAAAATACCCCCGAGCCCGCTTGCGGCAGGCGCTGCTCGGGGGTGAGGGTCCTGGTGTCCCTGGGGCTCAGGGCCCCGAGTGCCGAGTTTTTCCGCTTTTTATAAAATAGCTCCCGAGCCCCGCTTGCGGCTGGCACTGCTCTGGGGGTGTCTGGGGCTGGGCTCCGTGGGTCGTTCTGCGTCGTTGCAGGGTACTGGGGCATTTCCAAGCAGCCCACATGGATCCCTGGGGCAGCGGAGGCATGGCGGCTAGGAAGCTTCTCCTACGGGACTGCTGTGCATGGTCCGCCCCTTCAGTGATGTCACCAGCTCATCACTGAAGGGGCGGGCTTTGCACAGCAGTCTTGTGTGTGTGTGTGTGTGTGTGTGCGTGTGTGTGTGTGTGTGTGTGTGTGTGTGTGTGTGTGTGTGCTCGTGTGCAGCGCGCTTCACAACAGTAATGATACATTAGGAGAAAATTACAAGTGCGCAAATTACAAAAGCAAACCTTAAGTTACATGAGGCAAAAATTACAAGTGCGCAAATTACAAAAGCAAACGTTAAGTTACATGAGGCAAACAAAATACATGAGGTAGCAAAAGGGGCATTACAGGAGGAAAAAGGGACATTTGTGCAGGTTATAAAAGCAAACGCTACATTACAGGAGGAAAAAGTGACATGTGTGCAGGTTACAAGAGAAAACAAAAGTACAAGTAGAGGCATAATACAGCAATATAAGGTAGACACTCAAACACAAGAACAAACGTTATGTATGCATTGGTGGCCCTGGTGCATGTTTCTAAAGCAATCAAAATGTAAGAGGTAGCAGACAGTGTTGTTACAAGAGAAAAGTGGCGTATACATGTTTACAAAAGAGTACCATGCACATAGGGGCAGAGGTCACAGGCCTGGATGGCTGTGGTACCTTAAGTGATTTACCCAGAAGCATAGGCTATGGCTCAGGGTGTTTCTATTGATTTTTAAAATGTATGCTAAGGCTAACGCCCTTGACATAGCTATTAAAGTATCTGGTTCTGTGGTGCACAGGCAGCCATTTCTGAACATATGTTTTAACGAACCATATGCAACGCTTTTTTTTTTAATGTGGGTTGCTGCACCCTCCTAACAGCCTTTTTAAATGCCTACAGGAATTGTTTAAAACTGTAATACTTTGTTTAAGAAAGGCGTTTTTTAAAACAGGTGTTTTTATTTAATACAGATGCAAGACCCTGCAAAAACAACCGTTATCAATGCACCCCCGGCGCTGGACACCCCAGTAGTAACTAGCAACGCCAAAGAATTGACAGCCCACAGACAGGTATATATATATCCTACATTAAAACGTCTACCCTGTTTTCCATTGTCGGATGTATTTTCTATTCGAGGCTATTGTGGACTGCTGGATATGAGGTGTTTTGAGGTCCTGACCTCTGGTTCTGAATTCCACTCGGAACCTGGACTTCTCTTTTCATATATATATATATATATATATATATATATATATATTTAGAGTTGTGTAGTTCTACGTAGTTTTGTACACCAATCTCTCAGAAGTTCTGTTTTTTCTAATGGGGTTCTCATGTATGTATGCTTTTACAGCTTATGATCCCGACCTACAACAAGTTCTTGAAGATCTTATGGTGTACCTCGAGGCTCAAGGAGCTCTGAACAGTGTGCAAAACACTACAGTTCCTACATGTAAATAAAAAGTTGTTATTTAAACTGTCTAAGACGCTGGGGAGTTGGGGGTAGGCCAAAGTCCTGACCCTGAGGGTGTATAGGGGGAGTCCTCAGAAGGATGGCTAAGGTTTGGTATTATTTTCTCTTTACAGGGGGCCCTACATTATGCACGGACGTCATCGAGGTACAAGAGGCTGCGCAATGTTCAAAAGAAAAACCGTTGAAGAGGAGGGACCCCCGGCAAAGAAAGGAGCTGAGAAAAGTACTTCTCTAGAAGGACCGGCGTCAAAGAAAGGAGCTGCAAAAAGACCTCTATCAGGTGTGTTTTTTACAAAAGGCTGTGAGAAGTACTAGAGGTGTTACAGACTCTCAAGCAGAAGGGTCCAGCGGCTTGTAGCAACGCCTATATAATAAGGTGGCTGTGTAGAACTTAGGATGGTGGTGATTGTACGTACTGTTTTATGCTTTCTCTAATATATATACTTTTCTGTTTATATTCTAGAAGCGTCTCAGAAACATGATGCTGAAGAGAGGTCGGCGCAGCCATTAAGGGACATAACAGCAACCGTCCAGAACAACAGAAACGACGCAAAAGGCGTGAGTAGGCGTGTACGCCAGGAGAAACTCTGTACGTACTACACACCAGCCAACATGATGAACAATCCTCTAGAAGAATCTTTTCTACACAGGGGCGGGGTCAGCACTGGTGGAGTGTTTACAAACCCAGATAACAGAGGGCATGGACTGTGTAAAAACGGAACATCGGATCTGAGCCCTCTCAGGGTATCAAAAGGTTAATGTGTTTCAAGCACGGCCTCCCTTTAGAAGAAACATAGAGACTCAAAGAACCAGCCCTACCCTTTAAAACGTGCGAAGTCCACCAAGGTATTCACAGAACCCCAAACAGAACCCTTAAACCTCAAGAAGACGGCTCCGGTGCTCCCTGAGGTCCAAGCACAGCCCTTAAACCCTGAGAAGAAGAACCAGAGGCCCCCTGAGCCCCAAGCCAACCCCTTAGACCTATCTGTGAAAAGGGGTGCTAAGCCCCTGAATGAGGCCTATACCCCCATGATCTCCAAGGAGTCGATAGTTGTACCTCAGGGTGTAGAAGAGATGGTGCCCCCACAACCACCTAAAACAACGCGCCTCTCAAGAAAATATCTGAAGCTGAAACCAGGGGTCCCGAAGCTACAGATAGCAGCACCCCTGAACAACCCTAATACACAGCAGGAGCCCTCCTATACCCTGAAACCCCAAACAGTTCCAAATAAACTAACGGTTCATGTAGAGGTGCACGCCCCGCCTCAGACCCCAAAACAGCCTATAACCGCTCAGGACCTGTCTGGGGTCTCAAAATGTTATAATACTCAGCCCCTAGAAGGGTCTTATATCATGAATAGCGACGTTCTCAAGGAGCTGGGAGGCATGGTAGACAGCTTAGGCATAACCCTAGAAACGGGGTCCAGTGGGGGTTCGAACACGGGGGGGGTTACAGAGCCCTGGTAAGCAGGCACCAAGCCATAACACAGACATTTCAGCTAGGACCCCTGATGACAACGACAGCTCCTCACAATCCTCATACCCTTTGTCCCCAAGTACCCCGCCGGGGGCATACGATCCGACCAGCCCTGCGTCCAGCCCCGCGTCCAGCCCCGCGTCCAGCTTAAGCCTCACATCGCCCCCAACAATATGTGGGTATAACAATACCCCCTTGTCCACCGAGGAATTGGGGTTTATGGCACGACCCTTTGGCACTTTCTCGCTCATGCCCACACCATTCCGTTCGCAATGGGTCCCTATTTCTAGAACACTAAAGGCACTGGAGTTAAAGAATGGGGCTAAGGCTGTTAGTGGGAAAGAGGGCCCTGAGGAGGCATTACAGAATGGGGCTAAGGCTGTTAGCGGGAAAGAGGGTGCTGAGGAGGTGTTACAGAATCGGGCTAAGGCTGTTAGCGGGAAAGAGGGTCCTGAGGAGGTGTTACAGAATGGGGCTAAGGCTGTTAGCGGGAAAGAGGGTGCTGAGGAGGCTTTACAGAATGGGGCTAAGGCTGTTAGCGGGAAAGAGGGTGCTGAGGAGGCGTTACAGAATGGGGCTAAGGCAGTTAGCGGGAAAGAGGGTCCTGAGGAGGCGTTACAGAATGGGGCTAAGGCTGTTAGCGGGAAAGAGGGTCCTGCGGAGTTACAGCCATTTATAAGGCCGCGCAAGGTGGGCCCCCCTAATCAGGTGCAAGACGGCTCTGTAAACACCCTAGAGGTATTGGGGGCTCATGTAAAAGAGATGCAGATGGCGGTTAGAAAACTAAAACGCCAGGCGACCGCCGCATACTTAAAATTGGGGGTGGAGATTACCAGTAACATATTCAAGAGGGAGGCCCAACAGAAGGTAGGGCAAAGGGTTGATATGTGTAAGAAGATGATCATCCAGACGTGTCAGGCGGCTTTGTCAGACATATGTGGTATACGGGCGTGACTATGGCAGCACCAAACCCTAAAGAGTCCCATGGCCGGTTGTGGTCATAAGAGGCCCCCAAAATCAAAATATAGCCGCAAGGTCCAAAGGTTGCTGACAAAGTCCTCATGTTTCTACAACTGCTCAAGCATCATCCACCTATTACCCTAGAACCCCTCAAACAAGACAACCCGGTTTCCCTAGAACCCCTCAAACAAGGTACCATAGTTTCAAGACCAATGCCTGAAACACATAAAACAACACCACACACCCGACAATACATAGGTGCAGGAAATAACATACCGAGGGTTGGTCATTTGAAGGGGGTAGGGGGTAGAGCGTTAAAACTCCAGCCCGTGGAACATTCAGAAGGACCTCTGGGTGGATCTGTAGCGGCGGCCTCCATGAACAAGACGTACACAGACACAAACCCACCTGTTCAGATAGGCTGGGGCCTGGTGCCTAGAAAAGCCTGGGCCGGTAAAAAACAGCAAAAGTGGGTTAATAGTGCAAAGCAACGGCTGCTTTTAATACGCAGGCTGAAGAAGGCTCGAATATGCGCTACCCGCAGGTTTAAAAGCCCTCCAGAGACAGTTCCCGATCAGAACCCCCAAAATGACACATCAAAGAACCCCGCAGCAAGTCACACTCCTGCTGATGAGGGTTCAGAACCCTTGTTTTTAGAGAGTGTTAGAAGTTACAGGCGCAATGTAGAGAGGTTTAACGCCGTAGAACACTAAGGTTTTGACACTCCATTGTTCACCAGGCGGAAGGCCCGAGATGTGTTTGATGCTGTGCAATTTCTTTATCACAACGGCTCCTGGCAGTGCTTTACAACCGGGGAGCGTGTGAGAAACAAGACCGTATATGTCCTTCACAACGAAAATCATTTTTACGGAACCTTGAACCTTAAAAGTTTTCTGGGGGTCAAGTATGTGTGCGCCCACTGTGACCATATATACAACAATAGAACACATCACCAGTGTGAAAAGCATTGTAAGATGTGTTTCAGAGGGACGGGTGCATCGAAGACGCGACCCTGAAGGTGAGGTGCGGCACATGTAGGATGTTTTGTATCGCTCGCAAGACTGCTTGAGCATACACAAGAAATCTTTTAACTGCATCCCTAAAAAGGATTGCCGCGAGTGTGGTCGGTATGTGGCAACGGATCACAAGTGCAAAGGCATGATATGCCCCCGGTGCCATGTGTCTTTCACGGCAGGCACCAACCATCAGTGTTATATGGTTAAAGGTAGCCCCCAGACCAAGACCGAAGACTATATAGTGTTTGATATAGAGTGCACACAAGAGACGGGGGTACACCAGCCTAACTATATTTACGTTCACCATCTAACTTCCGACGATAGTTGGGAGTTTGAAGGGTGAACGTGTGTTGGTGATTTCCTCAGCACTTTCATTCAAACCAAATTCCAAGGGTATACCATTCTCGCCCACAACTCGAAAGCCTACGACTCCTTCTTTATTCTCCAAAACATGATTCGTGAAAAGATACAGGTGGAACTCATAACCCAGGGTTCTAAACTGATGCTGTTGACGGTCTGCCCCTTTGCAAATAAGGTTCATAGACACCCTGAATTTCCTACCTATGAAATTGAGCAAGCTTCCAAAGGCCTTTGGGTTCCCAGGGTGTAAAGGTTATTTTCCACACTTTTTTAATACCTTGGCTAACCAGAATTATGTGGAGCCCATGCCTCCTCCTGACAGCTACGGGGTTGAATACATGATGCCTGATGAGAAAGTGAGCTTTCTACAATGGTACTCTGAAAACCGTGAAAAGGAGTTTCACTTTCAAACAGAGTTGAAAGCTTATTGTCAGGCTGATGTAATGATCCTACGGCAAGCTTGTAACCTCTTCAGAGATGTTGTGGTGTCTATGACTAAAGAAGTCACGGTCTTGAAACCTAAGATCCTGACTAAGAAAGTCAAGGCATTGAAATCCAAGACCCTAACTAAAAAGGACATGGCCGTGAAATCCAAAACCCCTGAAATGCTAGAAGCGGTCGAATACATAGACCCGTTTCAAAGCGTCACGCTAGCCTCAATGTGTATGTCCATCTACAAGCACATGTTTTTGAGGCCAGAAACTATTGCTCTAGTACCGCCAGACCTCTATAACGGTAAACAGAAACGTTATTCAACCCCATCTATCCAATGGCTCATGTACGTCTCTGAGAAGGAAGACATACAGATTCAACATGCCTTACAGGGTGATGAATACCGCCTGGGCCCCTACTACCTGGACGGGTAGTCTGTAATTAAGGGCGTGCCGACGGCCTTTGAATTCAACGGGTGTTTTTACCACGACTGCCCCAAGTGTTACAAACCCCACGAGTATTACAAACTGTTGGGTGCCACATTTAAACACTTATACAGACGTACTCTGAAAAAGGCCCAGTATGTTGAAAAGCAGGGCTTTGCTATGAGAGTTCTTTGGGAGCACGAGTGGCTAGACATGTTAAAAACCGACAATGGCCTCTGCTCTTTTCTTCAGACTCGTGATTTACCCAAACCTCTGGAGCCCCGCGATGCCTTATTCGGGGGTCGTACAAATGCCATACAGCTGTACAAGGCCGCTGATGAGGGTGAGAAAATACACTACTATGATTTCACCAGTCTGTACCCTTTTGTGAACAAAATGAAGTTGTACCCCTTGGGTCACCCCACCATCATCGATAGAGAATTTAAACCCCTAGCCGAATACTTTGGGCTTGTCCTAAGCAGCTTTAGTTTCCGGTGTTACCATGCAGAGTCGATGGTAAGCTGATGTTCCCCCTCTGTCGAACATGTGCGATGTTTAAAGAGGTTGATGTTTGCAGACACATTGAAGAACAAAGGATGCTCACAGGGACCTGGTGTAGCATCGAGGTACAAGCTGCCTTAGAGAAAGGGTACAGGCTTGGTAGAGTACATGAAGTGTGGCATTTTAAGAGCACTACAACACAGCTCTTTGCCCCCTACATTAATTTGTTTCTCAGAGACAAGCAGGACGCCTCAGGGTATCCAGAATGGTGTACTAGTCAGGATGCAAAACAGAAATACATCGCTGACTACTACGCTCACGAGGATATCCGTTTACGCTACCATCTGATAGAGGTCAATCCTGCACGCCGACAGTTAGCCAAACTCTGTCTCAACTCCTTATAGGGGAAATTTGCACAGCGAACGAACCTGTCAAATACTACCTTAATAACAGATCCTGATGAACTGTTCAAGTACCTATTGCCCCTTGCTACGAGGTGTCCAGCTGTGAGTTTATCGATGACGATACCACTGCCTTGTGTTGGAAATACACCCAAGAGTACCCCACATCGAGTAACAACATAAACATATTCATAGCCTGCTTCACGACTGCCCACGCTCGTCTAGAGCTTTACGGGGTTATGGATAAGCTACAGGATCGCTGCTTGTATCATGATACAGACTCTGTGATTTTTCTGAGCAAGCCGGGGTATGAAGACCCTCCTCTAGGGGATTATCTGGTTAATCTAACCAGTGAGCTAGATAAGGATGAGTATATATTAGAATATACGTCCTCCGGGCCTAAAACATACAGTTATCGTACAAACAAGAACAAAGTGTGTATGAAGGTCAAAGGGATAACATTAAATATCAGCAACACTCTAAAAATCAATTTTGATGTTTGAAGAATCTGGTGCATGTATACGCTACAGCAGACGATTCTGAGAATGCTAAAACCATAGTCGTGAACCAGCCCTGCATAGTCAGATCCAAAAAGAAGTGGGAAATCACAACTCAACCCCTACATAAAACATTGCGAGTTGTTTTTGATAAAAGGGTCCTGACGGCCGACTATAAAACACTGCCTTATGGTTATTATGCCCATTAGAGAGACAGCCGCCACCTCTTGGAAACTAGGTTACAGCATCCGTTCTCCTGCGTGCTAGCAGGGCCCTCAAACTGCGGTAAAAGCTACTTTATAAAAAAGCTCTTAGAAAAGGCCGCCTCTGCTTTATCACAAACCCCTAACAACATTGTGTGGCTTTATTCATGCTGGCAGCCTCTTTATACAGACTTGGGCCGGCGGTTCACCCATATCAAATTTATAGAGGGTATACCGGATAACCTCAACGACGATGAGCTACTGCCCCCGACCCTTGTAAATATGATAATTATTGATGACCTTATGCGTGAAGGTGGTGATCATCCGGAGTTAGAGAGAGCTTTTACGCAATATTCACATCATCGCAATCTAAGCATCTGCTACATTGTGCAGAACTTGTTTTACAAGGGCAAGAACAGTCGGTCTATAGCTCTCAACGCTTCATACCTTGTTTTATTTAAAAACCCTCGTGACAAACAGCAAATAGCCGTCATAGCTAAACAGATGTACCCCGGAAACACACACTTCTTCATGGAGGCCTTTAACGATGCTACATCAAAACCCCACGGGTACCTGTTGGTAGACTTAAAAAATGAAACCCTAGAAGACTATAGACTGCGGGCTGATATTTTTCCCCCAGAGCTACCTGTAGTTTACACCCCAAAGCCCAAGACCAGGACCTATAAAAAGCAGCGCTGATGTCTTTTAGAACCATTTACAGACCCTCCTTATAACGCACAGTGTTATCCATGTCTGCACACCTACGCCGCAATTTAGCTCTCCTGAAAATGCTTGTTACAGCCATCCCCCAACACAGAAAGGCCATCCTCGCCACCGCTTCTGACGATTTAGTGTCTGCCATTTCAGAAATAGCCCTAAACACCCTAAAAGGCAACGTTCCTATATCAAAGCGTCAGTTACAGGTTCTGAAGAAGAAGAGGGGTCTTATAAAGAAGCTCAGTAATAAAAGGGCCACACTCATCACCAAGAAGAAACTGGTGAAACAGTCTGGGGGCTTTATAGGCAACTTGCTGGGTATAGATATACCTGTAATTACAAGCCTCCTCTTGGGCCGGTGATGGATCATGCCACAAAAATGTATCTGGTTCCTAGGCAGCAAATGGAGCACATGGGGTCTTCCTCGGACAACGCCTGGGATATCTGTAGAAATGAGACTTTACGCCTGGATACCGAAATTAAAGACATTTTGAGCAGGACTGATCTAAACCCCTACGATAAGGCTAACCTTTACACCAGCACTCTCAAAAACTTCTTAAATTACTATACCCAGTGGAATACAGAGAAAAACAAGCTGACGCTAATACCCCAGTCTCTGAACAACCAGCAGCTCCGGTCAATGACCCTCAGCCCCTACAACCACCTCCCGATCTTGCAACATCCACAGATACCTTTGTTGGTGATCTCTTAAAAAATATAAGTTAAAGGCACAGAGGGGCGGCGCAGATGATAATGAGTAAACTCGCAGCTTCTAAAGACCTAACCTCTTGGAATGAAATAGGCGAATTTCTCTACAAAGGTCAACCGGTTGCATGTACGATCTAGTCAAAGGTCTCACGCATCCCAAAATCCTAACGCCTCAAAATGCACCGCGAGGTTGGGATCAGTTTCTGCGAGCCGCTGCTGAACTCAATATACCCCCCACGCTCGTTGGTAATAATGAACACCGGCGACTGCTAGACAATTTGAAGGACCCCCTACTGCCATCGCCTACAGGATCTGAGGGTCGAAGGCTATATCCTAAATGGGCTACCCCTGCACCGCCGGCGCCACCTCGCAAAAAGCCCGTGCCCAAATCACCCCTCATGTGGATTACCCCTTGATGTTTCTAAAGACTTTTTGAATAATTGTGTGTATTATGTGTATAAATGCGTCTGTTTTTTTATTCATAGGTTTCTTCAATAAAGTTTGCCATGCTAATGACCAATCTACCTACCTGTTTGTAATAAACACCTGTTATAACTTTTCAGTCCGTCTCATTCGTCTTTTACAACATTTATGGTGCATGTATATTGAAATACCGAGTCTGAATGCATGTTTTTTAAAAATATAACGTCTTTATTTAACACGTTCAACATTAAGCATACATCTGTTATAAACCCTGACAGTTTTGACAAGCTACATATTCTGTTTTCACAGGTCTGACCTATGCCCTTGTGTTTTCTTTTACATATTTCGCAACTATACTGTCATTGTTAACAAGATCCCTCGAATATAGATTTAAGAAATTTCTAAACGAAACACCCTGTGACATTTTACTGATAAAATAAATACAGTGTTCCACGCATGTGATGGCCATGGAATCCTGAACCCTTAGCCTGTTATATTCCGCCACAGCTGCAGCTTTTTTCACAAACTTGAATATAGGCTGTGTATAGATACTGTGCTCAGGAAACTCTGCTGTACTGTCAAACACTGTAACACGGTCCCTAGCTATAAACACGGCAGCCCAGTGGGTCCCACCCTTGTCATGAGGGTCTGTGTTAAAGACTAGGGTGCAAGGTCTTTCTGACCCTATTTCGTTTGTTTCAAGGGGTCGCTGACACGGACGGAGTGCGGACCTTAATCTCTGTTAGTTTCTGCCCCGTCCGCAGGACCCTGTCGGCCCCTTTAACGTTTCCTGGATGACGTAGATGGATTTTCCCCCGGCAGCAGCGTCATCTCTCGTGGGCCAATCAACAGAGTCGGCGTCATCGCCATCGGACCAATCAGAAGTGTCGGGGGTGGATAAGGAAGCTGACTGCTCACAGGAACGCGCGAACACCGGAGACAGAGGTGAACCAGAAGCCGAGAGAGTTACAGTCGCCGACGGATTGCCTGATCCCGCTGTGGACGACGACCTGGTCCTGCCTACCGACAAGCCAGGAGGCCACCGATACCGCGAGCCGCCCCGCCACGCTTCTGGAGAAGTGTGGCTGGACAAGGTACGGGGCCGATTAAGGGGTCTGTTTTCTTCACGTGGTGGGACGAGTTAGGGGTGGGTGAGGGAGGTCACGGGGCTGTTTGATTGTCGTTCTTCACTTCCCTGCACTTCACTACTGTTTTGTGGTTGTGGTTGATAAAGGGTGTTGGAACCCCGGTGATCCCCTCATGCCCCCGCCCCTCCTCCTTCTAAAGAGAGAACCCAAGAGCACTCAGTAACGCAGGGTGTTTTCTTCCATTTCTGTTTGAGCTGTCCATTCGGAGAAGTATCCGGAACCCCCGAGACTCCGGTGTATCGTCAAGAGCCTCACCAGGAGCTTCAGCCAAAGCCAAGATTGGGACATAGTGCGGAGCTCATTCTGTTCTTTAAATTGTTTTGGATTGACACCCTTGTTGTACTTTTTTGGAATAATGTAGCAAAAGAGTCCACCACTAAGTCTGAAGACTGCTTCTTAGGTCCCCACCCTAGCCTGAACCCCACAGTTTGGTAACCCATCGCTAGGGAAAACCCCTAAAAAGTCATTCCTAGCATATTTATGTCTGCTTAAGAAGTCACGTATCTGCACAGTATCCATTTCACAAATGTTTTACAGATAGTCAAACAAAATCTGTCTTGCGTGGTTGAACTTAATGATGCTGTTGAATCCCGAGAATACGACCATGTTCACATTAGCTACCAGGGGATCTGCGAATCAAATTTCAGCTTTTAGATTCCCGTTTTTGACCAGGTTGTAGTGATCGCCATCTTCCATGTCTGGTGTTAGGTCGAATGCGAACAGGGTGTATCCGCGTCCATAACCTTCTCTTGACACTGCGACCCCGCAGTCCCTTTGATGCTTCCCGGTTATCGAAACCAGCCCCTGATATTCCCTGATGTAATGACCGGCTGTAAAACTGGGTGTATAGGGTTTTGCAGGAATCACATTGCCCTCGTGGACCAAAGCCGCACAGTTGATGTTGTAGTGTTTAAAATTGATGGCGTTTGAGGCGTAGGTGCCGCTAAAAGCTGTATTGTCCACAAAACCGATGATGATGAGTTTGGGTAGCTGCCCCAGAAATAAATTCTGCTGTTGTGTTAAGCGGGTACATGCAGGGATACTGAATACCTTCAGAGATACTCTTTCCACAGCGTACTTGCCGTTTGATATTTGCAAAGCTTCGGCGTGCGCAAACCTGACGCTCGGGGACACTTTCACTCTCTTTACAAACAGGCTCGCTGACAGTATGCTCAGCTTGTACTGTTCCGCATCCCCATTGATGAGGCAGAATGAGTCCTTGTTGCGATTGAGCTTGATCTTAAGATCAATTCCGTTGATGAGCAGTTTATCTTGGAAGAAGAGGTCAGAATGTATGCGCCCTAGGAGGTCAAAGGTACGACTGGCTGCAGCATGCCCCGCTCTTTTTATAAAATCCTTATTGGCGCCATCCAGAGCTGTGATTTCAAAGTGACTGTGTGTATCCCCGTGAAAGAGACCCGCTGAAAGTTGTGTGTCAAGGGCGTCGCTACTGTAATTTAGAATGCTCTCGATGTAGGCTCTGTAGGCGTACATGTTATCGTTCTGTGTGATGAGTCGGTCGCCCAGGGTTATGTCCACTTGATTAAACATGGTAGCTAGAGGGTAAGCGATCGTCGCCACTTTAGCATCATCTTCAATGTCGGACCCATCCGCTTTTACAATTTTACACATAAGATGCAGCAGCGTGTTGTTGAGATCCAAATACATATCCGTGGACCCTGACACAAAAAACTGTATTGTGGCCAACGGTGTCAATGCTGCTAAAGGTGATACCTCCATGAAGAAGCTGTTTTCGATGCTTGTCTGTGTGGGTTTTAGAGTAAATAAGTCCAACTCTGATTTGGCGCACTCTCCAGATCCACAATGTACGAAGGCCATGGAGTTGTTTACGAGGCTTTAAAAAAATATTTACTTTAGAACTGCTTCGCTTCTTCGCAGCTCTCTTCCGTATTGGAGCTCTTCTTTTCTGAGGGCGTTTTGAAGCTGTCCTCCTTTTTTTTATAGGGGGCTGGGGGACCCCCGCGTCTGGAAACACGCCGCTTCCTTTTGACACTCGCCCGTGGCTTATACATCAAACCAGCTCCTTCTTGAGGCTGCTTGTTCATGCGCTCTGCAACCGCCGATGTAACAGACCCCACCACCTCCTGGGCAATGTTCGTAGCAGCCGCCTTAACATGAGGTTTTGCAATTTCATAGCCTCTTCTCAGGAAAGGCATAGCTCTTCTAAACAGACTCCTGAAGAATCCTTCTAATCCAGCCCTGAACATAACATTGTGCTGCTTTAATAAGTTCTGAAATTACTTGTTTAAGAATTATTTTCCGGCGTCTGTTTGTAGTTTTTTGAGGAATACGCCCCTTAGCGAAGATGTACGATCTAGTCAAAGGTCTCACGCATCCCAAAATCTTAACGCCTCAAAATGCACCGCGAGGTTGGGATCAGTTTCTGCGAGCCGCTGCTGAACTCAATATACCCTCCACGCTCGTTGGTAATAATGAACACCGGCGACTGCTAGACAATTTGAAGGACCCCCTACTGCCATCGCCTACAGGATCTGAGGGTCGAAGGCTATCTCCTAAATGGGCTACCCCTGCACCGCCGGCGCCACCTCGCAAAAAGCCCGTGCCCAAATCACCCCTCATGTGGATTACCCCTTGATGTTTCTAAAGACTTTTTGAATAATTGTGTGTATTATGTGTATAAAGGCGTCTGTTTTTTTATTCATAGGTTTCTTCAATAAAGTTTGCCATGCTAATGACCAATCTACCTACCTGTTTGTAATAAACACCTGTTATAACTTTTCAATCCGTCTCATTCGTCTTTTACAACATTTATGGTGCATGTATATTGAAATACCGAGTCTGAATGCATGTTTTTTAAAAATATAACGTCTTTATTTAACACGTTCAACATTAAGCATACATCTGTTATAAACCCTTACAGTTTTGACAAGCTACATATTCTGTTTTCACAGGTCTGACCGATGCCCTTGTGTTTTCTTTTACATATTTCGCAACTATACTGTCATTGTTAACAAGATCCCTCGAATATAGATTTAAGAAATTTCTAAACGAAACACCCTGTGACATTTTACTGATAAAATAAATACAGTGTTCCCCGCATGTGATGGCCATGGAATCCTGAACCCTTAGCCTGTTATATTCCGCCACAGCTGCAGCTTTTTTCACAAACTTGAATATAGGCTGTGTATAGATACTGTGCTCAGGAAACTCTGCTGTACTGTCAAACACTGTAACACGGTCCCTAGCTATAAACACGGCAGCCCAGTGGGTCCCACCCTTGTCATGAGGGTCTGTGTTAAAGACTAGGGTGCAAGGTCTTTCTGACCCTATTTCGTTTGTGTCAAGGGGTCGCTGACACGGACGGAGTGCGGACCTTAATCCCTGTTAGTTTCTGCCCCGTCCGCAGGACCCTGTCGGCCCCTTTAACGTTTCCTGGATGACGTAGATGGATTTTCCCCCGGCAGCAGCGTCATCTCTCGTGGGCCAATCAACAGAGTCGGCGTCATCGCCATCGGACCAATCAGAAGTGTCGGGGGTGGATAAGGAAGCTGACTGCTCACAGGAACGCGCGAACACCGGAGACAGAGGTGAACCAGAAGCCGAGAGAGTTACAGTCGCCGACGGATTGCCTGATCCCGCTGTGGACGACGACCTGGTCCTGCCTACCGACAAGCCAGGAGGCCACCGATACCGCGAGCCGCCCCGCCACGCTTCTGGAGAAGTGTGGCTGGACAAGGTACGGGGCCGATTAAGGGGTCTGTTTTCTTCACGTGGTGGGACGAGTTAGGGGTGGGTGAGGGAGGTCACGGGGCTGTTTGATTGTCGTTCTTCACTTCCCTGCACTTCACTACTGTTTTGTGGTTGTGGTTGATAAAGGGTGTTGGAACCCCGGTGATCCCCTCATGCCCCCGCCCCTCCTCCTTCTAAAGAGAGAACCCAAGAGCACTCAGTAACGCAGGGTGTTTTCTTCCATTTCTGTTTGAGCTGTCCATTCGGAGAAGTATCCGGAACCCCCGAGACTCCGGTGTATCGTCAAGAGCCTCACCAGGAGCTTCAGCCAAAGCCAAGATTGGGACATAGTGCGGAGCTCATTCTGTTCTTTAAATTGTTTTGGATTGACACCCTTGTTGTACTTTTTTGGAATAATGTAGCAAAAGAGTCCACCACTAAGTCTGAAGACTGCTTCTTAGGTCCCCACCCTAGCCTGAACCCCACAGTTTGGTAACCCATCGCTAGGGAAAACCCCTAAAAAGTCATTCCTAGCATATTTATGTCTGCTTAAGAAGTCACGTATCTGCACAGTATCCATTTCACAAATGTTTTACAGATAGTCAAACAAAATCTGTCTTGCGTGGTTGAACTTAATGATGCTGTTGAATCCCGAGAATACGACCATGTTCACATTAGCTACCAGGGGATCTGCGAATCAAATTTCAGCTTTTAGATTCCCGTTTTTGACCAGGTTGTAGTGATCGCCATCTTCCATGTCTGGTGTTAGGTCGAATGCGAACAGGGTGTATCCGCGTCCATAACCTTCTCTTGACACTGCGATCCCGCAGTCCCTTTGATGCTTCCCGGTTATCGAAACCAGCCCCTGATATTCCCTGATGTAATGACCGGCTGTAAAACTGGGTGTATAGGGTTTTGCAGGAATCACATTGCCCTCGTGGACCAAAGCCGCACAGTTGATGTTGTAGTGTTTAAAATTGATGGCGTTTGAGGCGTAGGTGCCGCTAAAAGCTGTATTGTCCACAAAACCGATGATGATGAGTTTGGGTAGCTGCCCCAGAAATAAATTCTGCTGTTGTGTTAAGCGGGTACATGCAGGGATACTGAATACCTTCAGAGATACTCTTTCCACAGCGTACTTGCCGTTTGATATTTGCAAAGCTTCGGCGTGCGCAAACCTGACGCTCGGGGACACTTTCACTCTCTTTACAAACAGGCTCGCTGACAGTATGCTCAGCTTGTACTGTTCCGCATCCCCATTGATGAGGCAGAATGAGTCCTTGTTGCGATTGAGCTTGATCTTAAGATCAATTCCGTTGATGAGCAGTTTATCTTGGAAGAAGAGGTCAGAATGTATGCGCCCTAGGAGGTCAAAGGTACGACTGGCTGCAGCATGCCCCGCTCTTTTTATAAAACCCTTATTGGCGCCATCCAGAGCTGTGATTTCAAAGTGACTGTGTGTATCCCCGTGAAAGAGACCCGCTGAAAGTTGTGTGTCAAGGGCGTCGCTACTGTAATTTAGAATGCTCTCGATGTAGGCTCTGTAGGCGTACATGTTATCGTTCTGTGTGATGAGTCGGTCGCCCAGGGTTATGTCCACTTGATTAAACATGGTAGCTAGAGGGTAAGCGATCGTCGCCACTTTAGCATCATCTTCAATGTCGGACACATCCGCTTTTACAATTTTACACATAAGATGCAGCAGCGTGTTGTTGAGATCCAAATACATATCCGTGGACCCTGACACAAAAAACTGTATTGTGGCCAACGGTGTCAATGCTGCTAAAGGTGATACCTCCATGAAGAAGCTGTTTTCGATGCTTGTCTGTGTGGGTTTTAGAGTAAATAAGTCCAACTCTGATTTGGCGCACTCTCCAGATCCACAATGTACGAAGGCCATGGAGTTGTTTACGAGGCTTTAAAAAAATATTTACTTTAGAACTGCTTCGCTTCTTCGCAGCTCTCTTCCGTATTGGAGCTCTTCTTTTCTGAGGGCGTTTTGAAGCTGTCCTCCTTTTTTTTATAGGGGGCTGGGGGACCCCCGCGTCTGGAAACACGCCGCTTCCTTTTGACACTCGCCCGTGGCTTATACATCAAACCAGCTCCTTCTTGAGGCTGCTTGTTCATGCGCTCTGCAACCGCCGATGTAACAGACCCCACCACCTCCTGGGCAATGTTCGTAGCAGCCGCCTTAACATGAGGTTTTGCAATTTCATAGCCTCTTCTCAGGAAAGGCATAGCTCTTCTAAACAGACTCCTGAAGAATCCTTCTAATCCAGCCCTGAACATAACATTGTGCTGCTTTAATAAGTTCTGAAATTACTTGTTTAAGAATTATTTTCCGGCGTCTGTTTGTAGTTTTTTGAGGAATACGCCCCTTAGCGAAGATGTACGATCTAGTCAAAGGTCTCACGCATCCCAAAATCTTAACGCCTCAAAATGCACCGCGAGGTTGGGATCAGTTTCTGCGAGCCGCTGCTGAACTCAATATACCCTCCACGCTCGTTGGTAATAATGAACACCGGCGACTGCTAGACAATTTGAAGGACCCCCTACTGCCATCGCCTACAGGATCTGAGGGTCGAAGGCTATCTCCTAAATGGGCTACCCCTGCACCGCCGGCGCCACCTCGCAAAAAGCCCGTGCCCAAATCACCCCTCATGTGGATTACCCCTTGATGTTTCTAAAGACTTTTTGAATAATTGTGTGTATTATGTGTATAAAGGCGTCTGTTTTTTTATTCATAGGTTTCTTCAATAAAGTTTGCCATGCTAATGACCAATCTACCTACCTGTTTGTAATAAACACCTGTTATAACTTTTCAATCCGTCTCATTCGTCTTTTACAACATTTATGGTGCATGTATATTGAAATACCGAGTCTGAATGCATGTTTTTTTAAAAATATAACGTCTTTATTTAACACGTTCAACATTAAGCATACATCTGTTATAAACCCTTACAGTTTTGACAAGCTACATATTCTGTTTTCACAGGTCTGACCGATGCCCTTGTGTTTTCTTTTACATATTTCGCAACTATACTGTCATTGTTAACAAGATCCCTCGAATATAGATTTAAGAAATTTCTAAACGAAACACCCTGTGACATTTTACTGATAAAATAAATACAGTGTTCCCCGCATGTGATGGCCATGGAATCCTGAACCCTTAGCCTGTTATATTCCGCACAGCTGCAGCTTTTTTCACAAACTTGAATATAGGCTGTGTATAGATACTGTGCTCAGGAAACTCTGCTGTACTGTCAAACACTGTAACACGGTCCCTAGCTATAAACACGGCAGCCCAGTGGGTCCCACCCTTGTCATGAGGGTCTGTGTTAAAGACTAGGGTGCAAGGTCTTTCTGACCCTATTTCGTTTGTGTCAAGGGGTCGCTGACACGGACGGAGTGCGGACCTTAATCCCTGTTAGTTTCTGCCCCGTCCGCAGGACCCTGTCGGCCCCTTTAACGTTTCCTGGATGACGTAGATGGATTTTCCCCCGGCAGCAGCGTCATCTCTCGTGGGCCAATCAACAGAGTCGGCGTCATCGCCATCGGACCAATCAGAAGTGTCGGGGGTGGATAAGGAAGCTGACTGCTCACAGGAACGCGCGAACACCGGAGACAGAGGTGAACCAGAAGCCGAGAGAGTTGCAGTCGCCAACGGATTGCCTGATCCCGCTGTGGACGACGACCTGGTCCTGCCTACCGACAAGCCAGGAGGCCACCGATACCGCGAGCCACCCCGCCACGCTTCTGGAGAAGTGTGGCTGGACAAGGTACGGGGCCGATTAAGGGGTCTGTTTTCTTCACGTGGTGGGACGAGTTAGGGGTGGGTGAGAGAGGTCACGGGGCTGTTTGATTGTCGTTCTTCACTTCCCTGCACTTCACTACTGTTTTGTGGTTGTGGTTGATAAAGGGTGTTGGAACCCCGGTGATCCCCTCACGCCCCCGCCCCTCCTCCTTCTAAAGAGAGAACCCAAGAGCACTCATTAACGCAGGGTGTTTTCTTCCATTTCTGTTTGAGCTGTCCATTCGGAGAAGTATCCGGAACCCCCAAGACTCCGGTGTATCGTCAAGAGCCTCACCAGAAGCTTCAGCCAAAGCCAAGATTGGGACATAGTGCGGAGCTCATTCTGTTCTTTAAATTGTTTTGGATTGACACCCTCGTTGTACTTTTTTGGAATAAAGTAGCAAAAGAGTCCACCACTAAGTCTGAAGACTGCTTCTTAGGTCCCCACCCTAGCCTGAACCCCACAGTTTGGTAACCCATCGGTAGGGAAAACCCCTAAAAAGTAATTCCTAGCGTATTTATGTCTGCTTAAGAAGTCACGTATCTGCACAGTATCCATTTCACAAATGTTTTACAGATAGTCAAACAAAATCTGTCTTGCGTGGTTGAACTTAATGATGCTGTTGAATCCCGAGAATACGACCATGTTCACATTAGCTACCAGGGGATCTGCGAATCAAATTTCAGCTTTTAGATTCCCGTTTTTGACCAGGTTGTAGTGATCGCCATCTTCCATGTCTGGTCTTAGGTCGAATGCGAACAGGGTGTATCCGCGTCCATAACCTTCTCTTGACACTGCGACCCCGCAGTCCCTTTGATGCTTCCCGGTTATCGAAACCAGTCCCTGATATTCCCTGATGTAATGACCGGCTGTAAAACTGGGTGTATAGGGTTTTGCAGGAATCACATTGCCCTTGTGGACCAAAGCCGCACAGTTGATGTTGTAGTGTTTAAAATTGATGGGGTTTGAGGCGTAGGTGCCGCTAAAAGCTGTATTGTCCACAAAACCGATGATGATGAGTTTGGGTAGCTGCCCCAGAAATAAATTCTGCTGTTGTGTTAAGCGGGTACATGCAGGGATACTGAATACCTTCAGAGATACTCTTTCCACAGCGTACTTGCCGTTTGATATTTACAAAGCTTCGGCGTGCGCTAACCTGACGCTCGGGGACACTTTCACTCTCTTTACAAACAGGCTCGCTGACAGTATGCTCAGCTTGTACTGTTCCGCATCCCCATTGATGAGGCAGAATGAGTCCTTGTTGCGATTGAGCTTGATCTTAAGATCAATTCCGTTGATGAGCAGTTTATCTTGGAAGAAGAGGTCAGAATGTATGCGCCCTAGGAGGTCAAAGGTACGACTGGCTGCAGCATGCCCCGCTCTTTTTATAAAACCCTTATTGGCGCCATCCAGAGCTGTGATTTCAAAGTGACTGTGTGTATCCCCGTGAAAGAGACCCGCTGAAAGTTGTGTGTCAAGGGCGTCGCTACTGTAATTTAGAATGCTCTCGATGTAGGCTCTGTAGGCGTACATGTTATCGTTCTGTGTGATGAGTCGGTCGCCCAGGGTTATGTCCACTTGATTAAACATGGTAGCTAGAGGGTAAGCGATCGTCGCCACTTTAGCATCATCTTCAATGTCGGACCCATCCGCTTTTACAATTTTACACATAAGATGCAGCAGCGTGTTGTTGAGATCCAAATACATATCCGTGGACCCTGACAAAAAAACTGTATTGTGGCCAACGGTGTCAATGCTGCTAAAGGTGATACCTCCATGAAGAAGCTGTTTTCGATGCTTGTCTGTGTGGGTTTTAGAGTAAATAAGTCCAACTCTGATTTGGCGCACTCTCCAGATCCACAATGTACGAAGGCCATGGAGTTGTTTACGAGGCTTTAAAAAAATATTTACTTTAGAACTGCTTCGCTTCTTCGCAGCTCTCTTCCGTATTGGAGCTCTTCTTTTCTGAGGGCGTTTTGAAGCTGTCCTCCTTTTTTTTATAGGGGGCTGGGGGACCCCCGCGTCTGGAAACACGCCGCTTCCTTTTGACACTCGCCTGTGGCTTATACATCAAACCAGCTCCTTCTTGAGGCTGCTTGTTCATGCGCTCTGCAACCGCCGATGTAACAGACCCCACCACCTCCTGGGCAATGTTCGTAGCAGCCGCCTTAACATGAGGTTTTGCAATTTCATAGCCTCTTCTCAGGAAAGGCATAGCTCTTCTGAACAGACTCCTGAAGAATCCTTCTAATCCAGCCCTGTACATAACATTGTGCTGCTTTAATAAGTTCTGAAATTACTTGTTTAAGAATTATTTTCCGGCGTCTGTTTGTAGTTTTTTGAGGAATACGCCCCTTAGCGAAGATGTACGATCTAGTCAAAGGTCTCACGCATCCCAAAATCTTAACGCCTCAAAATGCACCGCGAGGTTGGGATCAGTTTCTGCGAGCCGCTGCTGAACTCAATATACCCTCCACGCTCGTTGGTAATAATGAACACCGGCGACTGCTAGACAATTTGAAGGACCCCCTACTGCCATCGCCTACAGGATCTGAGGGTCGAAGGCTATCTCCTAAATGGGCTACCCCTGCACCGCCGGCGCCACCTCGCAAAAAGCCCGTGCCCAAATCACCCCTCATGTGGATTACCCCTTGATGTTTCTAAAGACTTTTTGAATAATTGTGTGTATTATGTGTATAAAGGCGTCTGTTTTTTTATTCATAGGTTTCTTCAATAAAGTTTGCCATGCTAATGACCAATCTACCTACCTGTTTGTAATAAACACCTGTTATAACTTTTCAATCCGTCTCATTCGTCTTTTACAACATTTATGGTGCATGTATATTGAAATACCGAGTCTGAATGCATGTTTTTTAAAAATATAACGTCTTTATTTAACACGTTCAACATTAAGCATACATCTGTTATAAACCCTTACAGTTTTGACAAGCTACATATTCTGTTTTCACAGGTCTGACCGATGCCCTTGTGTTTTCTTTTACATATTTCGCAACTATACTGTCATTGTTAACAAGATCCCTCGAATATAGATGTAAGAAATTTCTAAACGAAACACCCTGTGACATTTTACTGATAAAATAAATACAGTGTTCCCCGCATGTGATGGCCATGGAATCCTGAACCCTTAGCCTGTTATATTCCGCCACAGCTGCAGCTTTTTTCACAAACTTGAATATAGGCTGTGTATAGATACTGTGCTCAGGAAACTCTGCTGTACTGTCAAACACTGTAACACGGTCCCTAGCTATAAACACGGCAGCCCAGTGGGTCCCACCCTTGTCATGAGGGTCTGTGTTAAAGACTAGGGTGCAAGGTCTTTCTGACCCTATTTCGTTTGTGTCAAGGGGTCGCTGACACGGACGGAGTGCGGACCTTAATCCCTGTTAGTTTCTGCCCCGTCCGCAGGACCCTGTCGGCCCCTTTAACGTTTCCTGGATGACGTAGATGGATTTTCCCCCGGCAGCAGCGTCATCTCTCGTGGGCCAATCAACAGAGTCGGCGTCATCGCCATCGGACCAATCAGAAGTGTCGGGGGTGGATAAGGAAGCTGACTGCTCACAGGAACGCGCGAACACCGGAGACAGAGGTGAACCAGAAGCCGAGAGAGTTGCAGTCGCCAACGGATTGCCTGATCCCGCTGTGGACGACGACCTGGTCCTGCCTACCGACAAGCCAGGAGGCCACCGATACCGCGAGCCACCCCGCCACGCTTCTGGAGAAGTGTGGCTGGACAAGGTACGGGGCCGATTAAGGGGTCTGTTTTCTTCACGTGGTGGGACGAGTTAGGGGTGGGTGAGAGAGGTCACGGGGCTGTTTGATTGTCGTTCTTCACTTCCCTGCACTTCACTACTGTTTTGTGGTTGTGGTTGATAAAGGGTGTTGGAACCCCGGTGATCCCCTCACGCCCCCGCCCCTCCTCCTTCTAAAGAGAGAACCCAAGAGCACTCAGTAACACAGGGTGTTTTCTTCCATTTCTGTTTGAGCTGTCCATTCGGAGAAGTATCCGGAACCCCCAAGACTCCGGTGTATCGTCAAGAGCCTCACCAGAAGCTTCAGCCAAAGCCAAGATTGGGACATAGTGCGGAGCTCATTCTGTTCTTTAAATTGTTTTGGATTGACACCCTCGTTGTACTTTTTTGGAATAAAGTAGCAAAAGAGTCCACCACTAAGTCTGAAGACTGCTTCTTAGGTCCCCACCCTAGCCTGAACCCCACAGTTTGGTAACCCATCGGTAGGGAAAACCCCTAAAAAGTAATTCCTAGCGTATTTATGTCTGCTTAAGAAGTCACGTATCTGCACAGTATCCATTTCACAAATGTTTTACAGATAGTCAAACAAAATCTGTCTTGCGTGGTTGAACTTAATGATGCTGTTGAATCCCGAGAATACGACCATGTTCACATTAGCTACCAGGGGATCTGCGAATCAAATTTCAGCTTTTAGATTCCCGTTTTTGACCAGGTTGTAGTGATCGCCATCTTCCATGTCTGGTCTTAGGTCGAATGCGAACAGGGTGTATCCGCGTCCATAACCTTCTCTTGACACTGCGACCCCGCAGTCCCTTTGATGCTTCCCGGTTATCGAAACCAGTCCCTGATATTCCCTGATGTAATGACCGGCTGTAAAACTGGGTGTATAGGGTTTTGCAGGAATCACATTGCCCTTGTGGACCAAAGCCGCACAGTTTATGTTGTAGTGTTTAAAATTGATGGGGTTTGAGGCGTAGGTGCCGCTAAAAGCTGTATTGTCCACAAAACCGATGATGATGAGTTTGGGTAGCTGCCCCAGAAATAAATTCTGCTGTTGTGTTAAGCGGGTACATGCAGGGATACTGAATACCTTCAGAGATACTCTTTCCACAGCGTACTTGCCGTTTGATATTTACAAAGCTTCGGCGTGCGCTAACCTGACGCTCGGGGACACTTTCACTCTCTTTACAAACAGGCTCGCTGACAGTATGCTCAGCTTGTACTGTTCCGCATCCCCATTGATGAGGCAGAATGAGTCCTTGTTGCGATTGAGCTTGATCTTAAGATCAATTCCGTTGATGAGCAGTTTATCTTGGAAGAAGAGGTCAGAATGTATGCGCCCTAGGAGGTCAAAGGTACGACTGGCTGCAGCATGCCCCGCTCTTTTTATAAAACCCTTATTGGCGCCATCCAGAGCTGTGATTTCAAAGTGACTGTGTGTATCCCCGTGAAAGAGACCCGCTGAAAGTTGTGTGTCAAGGGCGTCGCTACTGTAATTTAGAATGCTCTCGATGTAGGCTCTGTAGGCGTACATGTTATCGTTCTGTGTGATGAGTCGGTCGCCCAGGGTTATGTCCACTTGATTAAACATGGTAGCTAGAGGGTAAGCGATCGTCGCCACTTTAGCATCATCTTCAATGTCGGACCCATCCGCTTTTACAATTTTACACATAAGATGCAGCAGCGTGTTGTTGAGATCCAAATACATATCCGTGGACCCTGACACAAAAAACTGTATTGTGGCCAACGGTGTCAATGCTGCTAAAGGTGATACCTCCATGAAGAAGCTGTTTTCGATGCTTGTCTGTGTGGGTTTTAGAGTAAATAAGTCCAACTCTGATTTGGCGCACTCTCCAGATCCACAATGTACGAAGGCCATGGAGTTGTTTACGAGGCTTTAAAAAAATATTTACTTTAGAACTGCTTCGCTTCTTCGCAGCTCTCTTCCGTCTTGGAGCTCTTCTTTTCTGAGGGCGTTTTGAAGCTGTCCTCCTTTTTTTATAGGGGGCTGGGGGACCCCCGCGTCTGGAAACACGCCGCTTCCTTTTGACACTCGCCCGTGGCTTATACATCAAACCAGCTCCTTCTTGAGGCTGCTTGTTCATGCGCTCTGCAACCGCCGATGTAACAGACCCCACCACCTCCTGGGCAATGTTCGTAGCAGCCGCCTTAACATGAGGTTTTGCAATTTCATAGCCTCTTCTCAGGAAAGGCATAGCTCTTCTAAACAGACTCCTGAAGAATCCTTCTAATCCAGCCCTGTACATAACAGGTGAACCTTGGAAGTACGGGGGGCCTCCATAACCGGCTTGGCTTCTGTAATAGTCCTTGTACATAGAAGGATCCCCATAGGTTTTCATAAACCACCATTATGGCTGCTTAATATCCCCTGTCGTGTCTAGACCTTAAATGAAGCTTAACAATAACTTTTCCGTATTTAAAGGCCACCGGCTCAGACTGATCATCGTAGATAATAATTGAAATAGTGTCAAAATGGTTTTTAGAAACTTCGACGTAGTCAGGTTTGTTAAATTGTATGTTGACCATCGTATTATTATCACCCTGTACATGGACCCATCTTAACAGCGGCGAGTAACTATCCCCGATCCTCTGAGACTCTACAATATCACTATACACATACAGCATGTAGAACCCTCCATTAACATCGAGGCATGTGTGATCTTGTTCCACAGGGCTTTTCACATGTTGTACTGTACCTAAACCCCTTCTTAATTTACCTGAGCAGTTAAACAGGGTGTTGCGAATTATGGATTTAAGAAACACCTTCCTTCTTACGTTATCTAGCACCAGATGAATATTCGGATGTGGTTCTATGCCAGCTATGGATTTGTTGATGGCTTCGACAACGCTTGAAATGTTTGGGTAGTAGCCGTGAGGGAAGGATGCGTGTATGCCCATGGGGTCCTGTTCCAGCTTGATGTGAAACTTAGTTTCGGCCGCGGTAAATGTATTCCATGTTCTAGGGTATTGGATTTCTGTTAGGGCAACCTCCCAGTCTCCTTTCAGGTCCACAGGCTTAGCCAGTTTGATGGTGTAGTTAGAAATCTGATTGTTGGGGAACATGTCCTTAAATGTGTTGGATGGTAAGGTTATATAAAATGGCGTAGTCTCCATCTTAGCAGCGGTTTTTAGCTCACACGCCCTACAGGGAGCTGGTCAACACCCAACTGTTAAATTTCTCCGGCCATCCGCGCCATTTGACATAGGCCTGGCTCTTAGCACCGCGACCTTTCCTTTTCAGAACCTTTTCAACCCTATACACACGGTTTGGATCAGCGGACACCTTTTGTAACTCTTCCTTGTAAAAGGCCCCCGACACCATTTCCCCATCGTAGTCCTTTAACCTGTAAATATACAGCCCTTCCTTAAGCTCCACACTTTCCACTATAAATATTTCATCACTGAAAGTCTGTTGGTAACCCTTCGTGAAGACTCCTTTCAATTTTGAAATCCTTACGTGATCACCTTTTTAGGTTTCGTAACCTGGCGAGGGGCGAAGCCACTCCCAGATCGAAATCTGTTGTTTCTAATAGTGAGGTTAGGACAGCCTCTGTTTCCAATTGGCTAGCTCCATAAATGGAGGCTAGCCATTGGGAGGCAGAGGCTGTCAATCGCGCTTTCTCACGAAAACGCGATTCGGGGGCGTTTCTGGTGCTTTTTTTAAGCCCCGCCCCTTTGTCCCGGGCCGCGCTGCGATTGGCTGCCGGCCCGGGACACCCCCGTGACGTCATTCCCGGGCCGCGCTGTGATTGGCTGCCGGCCGGGAAACCCCCGTGACGTCAGCCAATCACAGCGCGGCCCGGGACCTGACTTGTTTTTTTTGTCCCATTCTTTTCTAAAGTATGCGCCTGATGTGACTTCACTTGATATGCTTTTCTATGGAATATTTTCAATGTACGACTTCGTCTTGTACTGACGTTATTAAATAGTTGTCTAAATACAGCTTTTTTGGAAGTGTTTTTTTTTAATTGTAAATTGAGACAGAGAAAAAACATTACTCTGGCTTGAGATAGACGTTGCTTTAAAAGGTTTTCAAGCTGACCGTAAACGTTAACTCGCTGAGAATCTTGATCAGAAAATCCAGACCAGTCTTTATATTTTGGTATTTGTGCTCTTGATTATAGTTTAGCTGGAGGTTACGGACAGGAATCGGTGGGAAGATCCTGCTCCTACCCGCTGGCACCAACAGCCATTTTTGCTTAGACTGGATTTTTCTCCTTAACGTGAAACCCAAGACTTGACTTTATCTGATTATGCCAGAGAAAGGTGCCGAGGCACCACTCCCTCAACTGCATTCCCCAGCCGACATCGGAGCGAGTGCTGCTCGGTTATTGTACAAGGGGCGTTTAACATCATGTTCACATGAGGTTCTCTAAAATCTCATAAAATGACTTATCTTGCGATTTGCAGCCTGTGTGTCCGAGCCCATTGACCACCCACGCGGCTGTCAAACCGCTTGCACTGACCTTTCTGCCTTCGGTGACCTCTAATCAGCTGTAGCGATTGAGGTACGGGATTAGCCCAACCAGTGGTAATCTCTTGCAGGAGAGACTTTAACAAAGCGCAGGTTCAAGAACAAGTGAAAGACTACCGAGGCTTTGATAGTAACAGTGCGATACTGAGCCTGCTATGTGTTAGTCGATGACTTGTGCATTAATTCACAAAGCAGTCCTCTAAACTTTCTTCTGACTTATAGTGACATTTTGTGCCTTGGCTTTCTAGCCGTGTTTTTTATTTACACCCAAGTTCAGCACATGCACGCATTGTAATGAGAACACTACGTGCGCCCCAGCACCATTTAATTTTTAACCCTTAACTGAGGCTGTTTGTTTAGCGAGCATGTGACCTTTCCGCTCAGAGGGCTGCCTGACTTCGAAAGAATGCACGCCCTTTGAAAAATATGAACATTGTATTGTAAACTATCCTATTACGTATTTGCTCTGGCAGCATATCCTCTTCAATAGTTCACGTGCTGTTTTTCCCCCCACTGAATTTTGTCTTGAAGGCCTCTTTGTACACAGTGTTATAGTAGACGCTAAACAATGTGGCTGATTGACCCTTTAACTTTTATGCGATCATTCATTTCTGACCTCTAGTTTGGTGCCATGCAATCCATGTCATCACTCTACCCACAACCAACCTAGTGATTATCTGCCATTATTTGATTGTTTGAACTGTGCAATATTATAGCACTGCACTAAATTAAATCCCTTTTCGGTTGTTGTGGCACCGCAATGGAACTAATGTCATACGCTTGCGAATATAAAGAAGTTTTCAGAAAAACAGGAGGTTGTTGCATGATTGCATGGGTAGTGGGAGTAAATTCTATATTTAGCTCAGATGAAAGGGAATGTGCTGCTACATTGTGGAGCAGATGGGTATTTGGTACACCTACTATGGAAAGTAAGACCAGCTCACATCACTGAGTTAACAAGTTTATTAGTAAAGCTATGTAGGAAGGCAAGGAAGGGTGTTGGTATGTCTGGGATACACGCTATCCTTATTGTGACCCAAAATGGTGCTGGTAAGTGCTTCACCCATAAGCCCTTGTAAAAAGTAAGTTTCAGGTAGAGGGTGGAGGATTGTACAATTAGTTCTGAAATAATTGAAAACGGTAAGATGCTTATTGTTTAGTTTCTTGGTTTTATTTTCTTTGTTACACCTTGTAACATTGAGAGAATGAAAAGAGGAACAGAAAAAACAGCCAACACATGTTTTGCCCGGTGGCCTATAGGTCGAGGGCTTTTTCAAGGCTAGAATAGTTGAAAATGTCTGTGAACACTGCAAAGAGTGATCTGTAGAGATGTACACAAGGTCTCTAAAGAATGAAGTAACCACCGGGCGAAACGCGTGTCAGCTGTTTTTCTATTAGTAAAGCTAAGCCGGCTGGTTCAATGCCAAATAGATATTTAAGTATTAACATGCTGCAGTAGACTTTAAAGTTTCTGGGAGTTAGGGGAGCTGTTATTGTGCTGGTGTAGCTTGCTTACATGCTTTCAGCTTGGCTATTACACATGGTTTTAGTGGGAGGTTTGCATTAAAGGAGTTATGGTGCAGATACTATCGAGATCCAAGGGAGTATTTATGTCCCTTTCTTTATCAATGCTTTCAGCCCATGCCTTTTGCACATCTCAAACATTGAACGCATTGTAAAACATGGAAGTTTAAAAGCATGGTTGCTCTCATCTGGTTCTAGTCATGCTATAAATAAGGTCAATCGGGTTTGGCATTTGTGTAATAAGTGGCAGTCTCATGGTTCCTCAGGGAGTGATTTCCTGCAAATGCCTTTGGGATTTAGCCCCTTAACATAATTTGCTGTGATATCCAGCCATTCTCCCTGTCATTGCATCTGTTAGAGTGAATGATGTACCTCGTGAAGCAGGTGTCTAGGAGGGGAATAGTGGTGGAGGCTGTTTTTTTTGGGAGTTTTTTTTTTTTAGGAGGATGGAGTGTTGGCTGTGGTTAAGAATCTGGAATTCATCCTGGACACATTATTAGTAGAGTTTGTTTTTCCAGTAGCGGATGATTTCTGTCAGGGCTCTTCAACAACCCCATCATCTACACTGAGGAAAATTAAATAAGCTGTTTAAGTTTGACCTGTTGAGTTTTTTTCTAGAGGGTCATGCAAGCATTTAATCACTGGTGCACATCATTATGTGAAGCTTCTTCCATTCAATGCATGTTGCTCCTGTATGTTTTGGCCATGTGCAAGTTCTATCCTCACCAGCAGTTATTCAGTTGAAAGACTGATCATAAATATATACCCTGTTTAATGAAAGATGTTGCCAGGTTCCTTAAGGTCTAAGACGTGAACAAATTTGAGTAGTGTGTGTAAAACAATAAAATATGGGATTTTGCCCTGAGCAGATACCAGCATGGAAAGACTAGTCAGAGGGCACCTACCAGGGTACTCCATGGTCTTCGACCCTTTGACACAAAATGCCAGGCGCTGGGAGTTTAGGGGCACAGGTATGTAGGTGTCATTTTGCAATTTCCTAATAGAATTTTTTTTTTGATTCACTATTAGGAAATCGCAAACCCCTATATACTAATGTCTTTGACACATTTAGCGATTCTTAATGAAGTAGCAATTGGCCCACCTCATTAATAATCATGAGTTGAGTCACAATTTGCAGCCCATTGGAAATCGCTAAAATACAGTGATGGTGGCATGCTGGGGACAGCAGACCACCATGCCTGTGTTTGCTGTTAAATAAAGCAGCGTTTTAAAAAATGTGATGTGTTTCAAAAAGAAAAATGAAACCTTCTGTTTAATTTTTTAAGAGTAGGCTGTGGTCCGTGGGACCACTGCCTGCTCTGGAAAAAATGTTTTTGCATGTGTTTACAAAGGGGTCCCCTGGGGATAACTTCCCATTTGCGAATGGGTTACTAACAACTTGAAGTAGGCGGTAAAATGCAAATGTTTTGTGACCACATTTCATCCATAAAACATTCGTACATAGCAGTGCGAGTCGCTATTAGAAAGGGACTCCTATAACGCGCTCCTTCCTAATACCGAATCTCTAATCAATTTTTCGATTCGGTAATAGCTTACTGAATCGCAAAATGGGTTAAGTACATAGGAAAATGCATTTTTTTCAGGTGCAAATGCCCCGATCTTCAAATCGGACCATTTGCGACTGGAAAATACAGACGTTCGCTTTGCCTTTAGTGATGAATATTCTTGCGCTTACCAAGTACAAAATATTGGTGTAATCCAGCCAAGGGTTTATTATAGAGCCCCGACAAGATGATATGGATGCTTACAAATCCTATGTTTGATTCTTTTTCAGCTGTGAAATATGGAAGTTATTTGGGTACGCAGAAGTTGAAAGCATTAACATAGTTACCAGTTTATAACAAGCATTTACAATGCAACGGTTTCGCCTTTGGAAAAGTTTGAGCTATTGGCATTGTAAATGACAACATTTGTATTTGTGTTGGTTTTGAAAACAGATAAATAAATGGCATTGTCCTTTACATTGCCAATCGCTCTAACTTTTCCAAAGGCGAAACCGTTGCATTGTAAATGCTTGTTTAAAAACTGGCTTCTTCACCTTTGTACCGAAATTACGGCCATACACATTTCTCCAAACAGTTAACGAATTATTAGGTGTTACCTCTTCGTGTGCCATTTTGAGGGTCCTATGATAACTGGCATTATATACAGCTAAGAAAGCCTGTAGAACATCGACGTATCTGTATGTGTTGTTGGCCGTAAAATACCGCCACATCTTAGACTTTAAAGTTCTGTTAAACCGTTCTACAACCGCTGCTTTTACCTCTGTGTGTGTTAAAAAATGTTGAACATTGTGCTGCTTTAATAAGTTCTGAAATGACTTGTTTAAGAATTATTTTCCGGCGTCTGTTTGTATTTTTTGAGGAATACGCCCCTTAGCGAAGATGGCTTTAAAAGCGGTTGTGACGCTAGCCCCACTTTTATCACGCAGCGCCTCGGCGTAGGCGTACTTGGACAACACATCTATGACTGTTAATATATAACAGGCGCCGTCGTTATGTTTTGCTATATCTTGAAGGCTGATTATGTCCGCTTGCCACTGATAATATATACACGCATTAATGATTGTAGGACGCCTCTTAAAGCGGCTTCTGGCAGGTTTATGTAGTGAATACGCCTCCTCTCCTGATAACCACGTCTTCACAGCTTCTCTGCTTACCGACTCCTTTTCATCCACAGCCCTTCTATACAGAGAGGCGACGCTTTCAAAGCTGCCAACCCCTCTTGTATCATAATAAAGTTTTCTTAACAGGCCCACCGACATGTTAGCAGTCCTTACAGTACATGAAATGAAATACGCTTGTTTTCTGTAAGAACATTTTATTAAAAAATAATGAATATTACCAAATCACAGACAAAGGGGTTTCATATCTTTTCACAGTATGCATAGGAAGTACGGTTTAACACATATACGGCTTTTAGGGTGTAACATTCTACTACTTTACTTTAAATTCACGCGAGCCCGTAACAATACATCAGGACTTATCTATTATAAAACAACCTTTGTGGTGACATGGCCACTACTTTTCTGTTTTTTAGATACACATTACACAAGCGCCTTTCTATGAGTCTTTCTATCATTTTTCTGTCACAGCACACACAGGCGCTTGGCATGCTTCTTAGTTTTGCACAGGGGTCATTGGCATAGCGTATCTCCTTGAGTATCGCCATCAAGATCTTCAACATGTTAGGGTGGACAAAATTATTTTCAGCGCTCAGGCCGTGCACCACCCTTAGCAGCTTATACAACTTGTACGGATCAAGCAAACTACATATGTATCGGATCACTCGGTCTCTGTATGATTCGGCTAGACACTCGTGCGCCCCCTGTTAAGGGTCCCTAATACGATGGCCGAAACACATGTCGTAATAGTCCCGTTTGACACATGTTCATACAACCATAGCTGTGAAACCTTTAACACCCAATATGGCGTCTCTGGTGAACCATGTCGTTGCTTTTTCAAAGTCGTCGTTCTTAGAACCAGCTTCATATTCCATGGGAACAGGTGCACTCGGACTTGTGGAACTTCCAGTCTGGTTTGCACAACATATACAAGAAAGATTCAATCTGCGACCTTTTGCAGTCTGCCCCTGGGCAACAGTTCTTTTCGGTGTCATCCTAGGTTCAAAAGATAAATGTTGACACACCGTTAGCGGTAGAAACAAAACAAACTTTCATGTAAAGGGTCTATTCCTAACATTTTTACTAACCCAGACATTTTCACCGCCCACTGCGGCTGCTCTGAAATCTTGAGAGTCGGTAATATCCATCGCTTCCCCATCATCTTCAACGCTTGTATCAGGCTGTTGCACAACTACCTTCGTAGGACTCATAGCCATCTAAACGTCCATGATTTCATAGATGTGCGTATTAGGAGGTGGCATAGTTTGATTTTCTTTGTGCATTATGAAGTAAGTGCATCCCGCCGGTGTTGCTCTCTAGAGGGGCCACCAAAAAAAAAAAAAAAAGAAGAAATATTAGTGTTCGCTAGTTGAAGAAATAAAATACATACTTATGTAAATGGTGGCGCATAAAATTTTTACTAACCTTCACATCTTCACAGCCCTCGGCGTCGGCTCTGACATCTTGAGAGTCGGTAATATCCACCTGGGCCCCATCAACTTTGATGCTTCTATCAGCCTGATCCACCTGGGTCTTCTCAGGAACAACACCCTTGTGAAAACCCAAGTCTTCATAGACGGGTGTATTAGGCGGAACTATGGTTTCTTCATCATCCTCCACTTCCAAGAGCATGCTTTGAACATACGACCCGTCGTCACTCGAACCCTCGCTAGAGCTGCTGTCGCGCTTAATTGGAGACACCTGGCGCGGCCAATCCTTGAGACTGCTGGCGTCCATGCGCTTACAAAGGCCCCCGCCAAAAGCAATAACGTCGCAGCCCATATACTTAGGTTCTTCTGGCTAAGCATTCTCGTCCATTACCAAGGGGGTTACGGTTCTTTAATAGCTACTGATGGGGGGCTGTGAACCATCAAACCAAGGTTTTCTCGCGAATGGGTTGTAGCTCTTCCTTTCCTGCCATGGCGACCCTTCACGTAGTCCAGCGGCTGCTTGCTACACCAGGCTCCTGACAAAGGCTTATATGTATTCTAAGAAACCACAACCCCTAAAAGAGGCGTATACCTCTACACCACAACGGGGACACATGGCCTCAGGGCGGTTCCGCCACGCCTCTGTCGCCAAAAAAAACCAACCCTCCCCCTGTGACTCATCCGCCTCTTCCGGGACATCTGCTTTTAAACACCCTTGGCAGCACAAGTGCTGCATGTCACTTTGGGAACCCGTGGCAGCACACAGGGACAGGTGTCACTTTTGCGGCCAGAGTTCTTTTGCGACCATAGTAGTTGCTGCCAATAGTTTGCTGCCAGATCTGGCCGGCCTGCGTGATTGAGACCTCTAGTTTGCGGCCAGACATTGATTGCTGCCAGCAGTTTAAGACTAGGCATGTCATTTTGGGACCAGCAGTTTGCTGCCAGGCCTGTCAAATTTAAGACCATCAGTTTGCTGCCAGACCTGCCAAATTTAAGATCTGCAGTTTGCTGCCAGACCTGCCAAATTTAAGACCAGCAGTTTGCTGCCAGACCTGTCAGATTTAAGACCAGCAGTTTGCTGCCAGGCCTGTCAAATTTAAGACCAGCAGTTTGCTGCCAGGCCTGTCAAATTTAAGACCAGCAGTTTGCTGCCAGACCTGTCAAATTTAAGACCAGACCTGTCAATTTTAAGACCAGCAGTTTAAGACCAGACCTGTCACTTTTGCGGCCAGAGTTTGAAGTGAAGGTATCCCTACCTACTACTATTATCTACCTGTTTTTTGTTGTTTAAACGTCTTTGAAAGTTTTTTTTAATACTTACTGAGTAGACATTGTCGTTTTGTGATTCGGTCTGCTATCCTCAGCCATTTGGATTAATGCAATTTACTTTTCCTCGGATGTCCTTTGTACCTCATTCAGACTTCAGTGCGCTCAGAATTCTGCTGCTCGGATACTTCTCAGCACTCCTACTCATTGTCCTACCTCAGTCTGTATTTCCAGTGGCTACCCACTATCAAAAGGATACTTTTATGTCTATGTGCATCACAATCAACACATTCCATCCATTAGGACCTGCCTATTTGCAGCTGAAACTGGTCCACTATGTTCTGGGCTGCTCTCATAGATCTTCTAATGCCCGCCTACTATCAATGCCCAAGTTCTGCCTCTCTTGTGCAAGCGCATGGCCTTTTACTGTGTTGGCTGCCAAACACTGGGGAACATGCTTTGTGCAGAGCTGAGGGCCCACTGCCAACTTCTTCCATTTCAGAAAGCCCTGTAATATTGACTATTTATCTACTAATCTGGCTTCTCTTTGATCTTCAGCAGATTCTCTGCTTTTTGGCCAATGTGTAGCAAATCTAAATGCAGAGCATGATCCAACGGGAAATGGTCCTTTTCTGCATGACCTTCTCTTTTCCACTCCTGCGAACCCCACAAAGGCCTGATCGCCCACCAGTTATTCTCTGGTAGGATAAATGTAAAAGTTGCAGGCTCCTTTGGGGTCCAAGTGATGGAGTCTCTCCTCCTCCTTAGAGGGGTGAAGCGGAGCAAAGCAGGTGATATTTTCACTGATGTGGAACAGTGTCACAACTTTTGGCAACAAGGATGCTCGTATCTGCAGAACCAGTTTGTCTGGGAAGAATGTGGTGTAATACGGGTTGACACAGAGTTTGAAGCTCACATACCGATGTTATGGTGACAAGGAACACTGTTTTGAGGGTGAGAAGATGCAAAGAACAGCTGTGAACTCACATTAAAGAAGTGAGTACTAAGTTAAGGTTCCACTGTGGCACGACAAAGGAAGAAGGAGGAAACCTATGTTGTAGGTCTTTAAAAAAAGTATCACAACAGGGTATTTTAATATAGCCTTATAGCCCACCATAGCAGGCTATAGCAGCCAATAAAGGCCTGCTCCAGCGTTAAAGGGCTGAGCCGAAGGCGAGGACCTTTAACAAGGGAGCTGGACTGTAATGGCCAGTAAGCCCTGCTACGAAGGGCTATAAGGCTATTAGAACATTCTGCCACTAGAGGGCAGAATGTTCTAACAAATACAACAAAGGCTTCTCGGAGCCAAGGGGGATTTAAATCCCCTCGGGCTCCGAGAGGCCTTTGTTCACAGCAACAGCTGTGAACAAAAACAATGTGGAATGTTGCTCTGCAGGCTTATACCGGCCCGTAGAAGCCCGGAGCACTCCATTGTATTCAATGGAGTGCTCCACATTCCAATGTTCTAATAATGAGCGAATCAAGCAACTGCAAAATGGCTGAAAGAGCAGAAAAAGAACCTTTAACTGTGCCCAGTGCAAAGCCACAAGATACAAAACAAACAACAAAACTTCAGGTAACTTTGCCGAGAGGAGATCAATCCGCTGTGTGCTGCACCAATCCACAAATTTGTCCCAATGATAGGCATATACAGTCTTTGTTGTGGGATGTTTGTCTGCCAAGATGACCTGAACCATCTCTGGAGAAAGATCATAGGTGCTCAACTGTCGCTGCTAAATCTCCAAGCATGAAGTTGGAGATTGTAAATGCTCGGGAGCTGGACCCATCTTTGTTGCTGCAACAGCAGATCCTCCTGGAGGGGCAGTTTGATGAGAGAACAGATGCTCAAGCCCAGGAGCTCTATATACCATACTCCATGTGCCCACTCCTGCCCACTAGAATAACTTGGGCTGGTCGGTCTCGAGGTAGAAGTGGTATTGGCAGAAGGCATGCAGGAGTCCAGGGTTACCCCATAGGCTGAATGCGTCTCCCAGCAAAAGATGCCTTGGAAACTCCAATGCACAAAACTGCTGACATAATGGTCCAGCAACTTTCAGAGGCGTAATGCCTCCTGGCACAGTGTCCTTGACCCCACCCCTCCCGGTTTGTTGCAGTGGTGTTGTCTGTCAGCACCTTAATCAGCCTCCCCTTGATGGATGGAAGGATGGCTTTCAACACCAGGTAGATTGTCCTCAGCTCCTCAAGTTTGATAATGAGCCAGGATGCCGCCAGAGACCTCTGATCTCCACCTCTTCTAGTTGGCCGCCCAAACTCAGAAGTGACACATTGGTCCCACTATCAGCTATGGTGGGGTAGGGAGAGGGGGCTGCTGCTGACCCAATTACAGTCCATAAACCACCACTGCTTGTCTTTTTAGGTTTTCTCTGAAATCTGGACTTGGTCAGAGAGGTCCCCTTGATGTTGGGCCCACTAAGACTTCAGATCCCATTGAAGAGCCGGCATTTGCCACCGGGCATGTGGACAAAATTATTTTCAGCGCTCAGGCCGTGCACCACCCTTAGCAGCTTATACAACTTGTACGGATCAAGCAAACTACATATGTATCGGATCACTCGGTCTCTGTATGATTCGGCTAGACACTCGTGCGCCCCCTGTTAAGGGTCCCTAATACGATGGCCGAAACACATGTCGTAATAGTCCCGTTTGACACATGTTCGTACAACCATAGCTGTGAAACCTTTAACACCCAATATGGCGTCTCTGGTGAACCATGTCGTTGCTTTTTCAAAGTCGTCGTTCTTAGAACCAGCTTCATATTCCATGGGAACAGGTGCACTCGGACTTGTGGAACTTCCAGTCTGGTTTGCACAACATATACAAGAAAGATTCAATCTGCGACCTTTTGCAGTCTGCCCCTGGGCAACAGTTCTTTTCGGTGTCATCCTAGGTTCAAAAGATAAATGTTGACACACCGTTAGCGGTAGAAACAAAACAAACTTTCATGTAAAGGGTCTATTCCTAAAATTTTTACTAACCCAGACATTTTCACCGCCCACTGCGGCTGCTCTGAAATCTTGAGAGTCGGTAATATCCATCGCTTCCCCATCATCTTCAACGCTTGTATCAGGCTGTTGCACAACTACCTTCGTAGGACTCATAGCCATCTAAACGTCCATGATTTCATAGATGTGCGTATTAGGAGGTGGCATAGTTTGATTTTCTTTGTGCATTATGAAGTAAGTGCATCCCGCCGGTGTTGCTCTCTAGAGGGGCCACCAAAAAAAAAAAAAAAGAAGAAATATTAGTGTTCGCTAGTTGAAGAAATAAAATACATACTTATGTAAATGGTGGCGCATAAAATTTTTACTAACCTTCACATCTTCACAGCCCTCGGCGTCGGCTCTGACATCTTGAGAGTCGGTAATATCCACCTGGGCCCCATCAACTTTGATGCTTCTATCAGCCTGATCCACCTGGGTCTTCTCAGGAACAACACCCTTGTGAAAACCCAAGTCTTCATAGACGGGTGTATTAGGCGGAACTATGGTTTCTTCATCATCCTCCACTTCCAAGAGCATGCTTTGAACATACGACCCGTCGTCACTCGAACCCTCGCTAGAGCTGCTGTCGCGCTTAATTGGAGACACCTGGCGCGGCCAATCCTTGAGACTGCTGGCGTCCATGCGCTTACAAAGGCCCCCGCCAAAAGCAATAACGTCGCAGCCCATATACTTAGGTTCTTCTGGCTAAGCATTCTCGTCCATTACCAAGGGGGTTACGGTTCTTTAATAGCTACTGATGGGGGGCTGTGAACCATCAAACCAAGGTTTTCTCGCGAATGGGTTGTAGCTCTTCCTTTCCTGCCATGGCGACCCTTCACGTAGTCCAGCGGCTGCTTGCTACACCAGGCTCCTGACAAAGGCTTATATGTATTCTAAGAAACCACAACCCCTAAAAGAGGCGTATACCTCTACACCACAACGGGGACACATGGCCTCAGGGCGGTTCCGCCACGCCTCTGTCGCCAAAAAAAACCAACCCTCCCCCTGTGACTCATCCGCCTCTTCCGGGACATCTGCTTTTAAACACCCTTGGCAGCACAAGTGCTGCATGTCACTTTGGGAACCCGTGGCAGCACACAGTGACAGGTGTCACTTTTGCGGCCAGAGTTCTTTTGCGACCATAGTAGTTTCTGCCAATAGTTTGCTGCCAGATCTGGCCGGCCTGCGTGATTGAGACCTCTAGTTTGCGGCCAGACATTGATTGCTGCCAGCAGTTTAAGACTAGGCATGTCATTTTGGGACCAGCAGTTTGCTGCCAGGCCTGTCAAATTTAAGACCATCAGTTTGCTGCCAGACCTGCCAAATTTAAGATCTGCAGTTTGCTGCCAGACCTGCCAAATTTAAGACCAGCAGTTTGCTGCCAGACCTGTCAGATTTAAGACCAGCAGTTTGCTGCCAGGCCTGTCAAATTTAAGACCAGCAGTTTGCTGCCAGACCTGTCAAATTTAAGACCAGACCTGTCAATTTTAAGACCAGCAGTTTAAGACCAGACCTGTCACTTTTGCGGCCAGAGTTTGAAGTGAAGGTATCCCTACCTACTACTATTATCTACCTGTTTTTTGTTGTTTAAACGTCTTTGAAAGTTTTTTTTAATACTTACTGAGTAGACATTGTCGTTTTGTGATTCGGTCTGCTATCCTCAGCCATTTGGATTAATGCAATTTACTTTTCCTCGGATGTCCTTTGTACCTCATTCAGACTTCAGTGCGCTCAGAATTCTGCTGCTCGGATACTTCTCAGCACTCCTACTCATTGTCCTACCTCAGTCTGTATTTCCAGTGGCTACCCACTATCAAAAGGATACTTTTATGTCTATGTGCATCACAATCAACACATTCCATCCATTAGGACCTGCCTATTTGCAGCTGAAACTGGTCCACTATGTTCTGGGCTGCTCTCATAGATCTTCTAATGCCCGCCTACTATCAATGCCCAAGTTCTGCCTCTCTTGTGCAAGCGCATGGCCTTTTACTGTGTTGGCTGCCAAACACTGGGGAACATGCTTTGTGCAGAGCCTAGGGCCCACTGCCAACTTCTTCCATTTCAGAAAGCCCTGTAATATTGACTATTTATCTACTAATCTGGCTTCTCTTTGATCTTCAGCAGATTCTCTGCTTTTTGGCCAATGTGTAGCAAATCTAAATGCAGAGCATGATCCAACGGGAAATGGTCCTTTTCTGCATGACCTTCTCTTTTCCACTCCTGCGAACCCCACAAAGGCCTGATCGCCCACCAGTTATTCTCTGGTAGGATAAATGTAAAAGTTGCATGCTCCTTTGGGGTCCAAGTGATGGAGTCTCTCCTCCTCCTTAGAGGGGTGAAGCGGAGCAAAGCAGGTGATATTTTCACTGATGTGGAACAGTGTCACAACTTTTGGCAACAAGGATGCTCGTATCTGCAGAACCAGTTTGTCTGGGAAGAATGTGGTGTAATACGGGTTGACACAGAGTTTGAAGCTCACATACCGATGTTATGGTGACAAGGAACACTGTTTTGAGGGTGAGAAGATGCAAAGAACAGCTGTGAACTCACATTAAAGAAGTGAGTACTAAGTTAAGGTTCCACTGTGGCACGACAAAGGAAGAAGGAGGAAACCTATGTTGTAGGTCTTTAAAAAAAGTATCACGACAGGGTATTTTAATATAGCCTTATAGCCCACCATAGCAGGCTATAGCAGCCAATAAAGGCCTGCTCCAGCGTTAAAGGGCTGAGCCGAAGGCGAGGACCTTTAACAAGGGAGCTGGACTGTAATGGCCAGTAAGCCCTGCTACGAAGGGCTATAAGGCTATTAGAACATTCTGCCACTAGAGGGCAGAATGTTCTAACAAATACAACAAAGGCTTCTCGGAGCCAAGGGGGATTTAAATCCCCTCGGGCTCCGAGAGGCCTTTGTTCACAGCAACAGCTGTGAACAAAAACAATGTGGAATGTTGCTCTGCAGGCTTATACCGGCCCGTAGAAGCCCGGAGCACTCCATTGTATTCAATGGAGTGCTCCACATTCCAATGTTCTAATAATGAGCGAATCAAGCAACTGCAAAATGGCTGAAAGAGCAGAAAAAGAACCTTTAACTGTGCCCAGTGCAAAGCCACAAGATACAAAACAAACAACAAAACTTCAGGTAACTTTGCCGAGAGGAGATCAATCCGCTGTGTGCTGCACCAATCCACAAATTTGTCCCAATGATAGGCATATACAGTCTTTGTTGTGGGATGTTTGTCTGCCAAGATGACCTGAACCATCTCTGGAGAAAGATCATAGGTGCTCAACTGTCGCTGCTAAATCTCCAAGCATGAAGTTGGAGATTGTAAATGCTCGGGAGCTGGACCCATCTTTGTTGCTGCAACAGCAGATCCTCCTGGAGGGGCAGTTTGATGAGAGAACAGATGCTCAAGCCCAGGAGCTCTATATACCATACTCCATGTGCCCACTCCTGCCCACTAGAATAACTTGGGCTGGTCGGTCTCGAGGTAGAAGTGGTATTGGCAGAAGGCATGCAGGAGTCCAGGGTTACCCCATAGGCTGAATGCGTCTCCCAGCAAAAGATGCCTTGGAAACTCCAATGCACAAAACTGCTGCCATAATGGTCCAGCAACTTTCAGAGGCGTAATGCCTCCTGGCACAGTGTCCTTGACCCCACCCCTCCCGGTTTGTTGCAGTGGTGTTGTCTGTCAGCACCTTAATCAGCCTCCCCTTGATGGATGGAAGGATGGCTTTCAACACCAGGTAGATTGTCCTCAGCTCCTCAAGTTTGATAATGAGCCAGGATGCCGCCAGAGACCTCTGATCTCCACCTCTTCTAGTTGGCCGCCCAAACTCAGAAGTGACACATTGGTCCCACTATCAGCTATGGTGGGGTAGGGAGAGGGGGCTGCTGCTGACCCAATTACAGTCCATAAACCACCACTGCTTGTCTTTTTAGGTTTTCTCTGAAATCTGGACTTGGTCAGAGAGGTCCCCTTGATGTTGGGCCCACTAAGACTTCAGATCCCATTGAAGAGCCGGCATTTGCCACCGGGCATGCTTTACGAGCAGGACACCATCAGTCCCAGCAGCCGCAGAGTCGCCCTCACTGAAATCTAGGACAGAGGTTGAAAGATGAGCATCATATTCTGAATGTCCAGGACTTTCCTTTCTGGCAGAAAGGCACAAAATTGAACTGTTCCCAGAATAGCTCCAATGAAGGGGAGCATTTGATAAGGAGTCAGGTGTGACCTCGGCACATTGACAACAAAACCAAAAGATGACAGGAGGTTCACCATAGTCTGGAGATAGTTGAAGACTGTCGTCGAGGTAGGGAAGACTAGGCCCCCTGACCTCCGAAGATGTGCTGCTACCACTGATATCACTTTCATGGAAGCCCGAAGGGAGCACAGCAAACTGAAAATGATCCTGTCCTATCACAAATTGATGATGTGTCTGAAGGACGGATATATGATAATAAGAATCCAGCTGATCTAATGTCACCATCCAGTCTCCAGGTTCGGGGGTAGACAAGATCTGAGCTAGTGTGAACATTTTGAATTTGTTCTTCTGAAGGAAGACATTGAGAGGGCACAGGTCTAATATAGGACAAAGGCATCTGTCCTTCTTTGTCCCCAGAAAGTAGGTGGAATAATATCCACAACCCCCTACTGGTTCAGGCGCCCTCTCGATAGCCCCTTTAGCCCAAACAACTTACACTTCCTGTCATAAGACATACAGATGGTCCTCTGTCAGTCATTCTAGGGATGGTAGAAAGTTCAGTAGAGCCAGCGCGAAGAGTACAGTGTGCCCCTTCTGGACAATTTGTGGGCCCACCTGAATTATGTCATGGCCCGCCAACCTGGGAAGAATCGCTGGATCCTGACACTGACTGGGTGGCTGTCCTCCACTACGGGGGTGTAGGGCAGTAGGGCAGTAGACTGGCTGGTGCATTGTCCCTGACTGTGTGGTTGGGTTGCCATGGCATTGGCCACAACACTGTTGGGCACCCTGTGGAGGCTGGAGTGCCTGTCGGTATGGGGTACCTCTGCAAAAACCACAAAAGGAACTTAGGAGAGCCTAAGGTGCGTGCTGTGGCACTGCTCTCTCTGAAGTGCTCCAGAGTTGAATCTCCAATGTCCCCAAACAGGAGAGTCCCGTCATATGGCATGTCCAAAGGAATGTATCATCAACAAGAACCTGCTATATGTGACTTAATTATAGGACTCTGACTTGTTTAGTCAGCTGACACCTTGTAGGTGTATTCATGAAGCCCTCACCCACCAACCTAGTTGGTGGCATGCTTCATCATTGGGCCCACCCAGTGACACCTAATGTGTCCAAAGGAATGCTTGGGTCTTGCTTAAAAAGTCTGTAGACCGCAACCAGCAGTGGTTCCAGTGGCTCACCCAATGGAATCCGTGGTATCCCGGCCACATCAAATTGTGAATTTGGCAGTGTTACAGCCATTCTGAATGGCTTGGGATAGAACTTGGTTAAGGCCTGGTAGGACTCGAGCAACCGAATCCCAGAGGATGTGGGAATATCGGCCCAGCAGTCAACAGGCATTGATGGATCTGAGGGCCAAACTAGTGGAAGAACATACCTTCTTCTCAAAGGTCTTCACTGTCTTGAACTCACTATCCAGGGAAATAGTTAGGAAAGTATTGGGATATGTCAGACTGGTGGAAGCATGCATCACCACGCTTTCAAGAGAGAGATGCTGAAACAAGAAGGCAGGGCCATCTGGAGCAGGTTTGTGGTGCAGCACAATCCTGATGATTTATTTGGGGGCCAGAGCAAGGCTTGGCCCGGGCCCCTAGAAATGTCTTAGTGCCTCATTGAAAATTATTAGGGGCCCAGTAGTGGTTTGCCCTGGCTGGAGTACTTCAGTCAGGACATTGGTTTTGACCTCTAAGGTGGGGAGCTAGAGCTTGAGAACTTTCTCGCTCTCAGCATGACCATTGCAAAGGAAGCACTTTCTACAGTGGCAGGACCTCGGGGTCAAACAAGGCTGGAATCAGGAGAAATATCAAGACCACTGGCAACTCTGAGGTCATCATACCAGTTTTCTTTGTGGGTGCATTAGCCAATTTCATCTCCTGCATCATAATTATTTTCTGATTCTGTCCCACACCAGGAATGTGGTGTTTGAGATCTGCCTTTCAGAGGTGATATGATAAGCGAGTCAGGTGGAGAAGGTTGAGGTTTGTCAGAAACGAAGCGCGGCCTCAGTCAAGGTTGGAGCTGGTCTGACTCGGAGTCGGAGAGCGCCATGGCCACTTCTTCCTCTGTCATCAGCGTCAAGGCTCTGGGACCCAACGTATATTGTGGAGCTGGAGGAGGAGTCAGTACCAGAGCCATGAGAGGCCCAGTGATGGGAGTCGGAAAAATTCAGAAGAGTCGAAGCATGGCCTTACAGAACTCTTGGATCTGCCTTGGTGTCACAGATGGCCCTGGTAACTCGGGTTGTGCTGGAACAAGCTGTGAGAAGGGCACCAGTATCTATCAACTTCAGGAGTTATATTAAAAGGCATAGTGATGCCCTCGTGCCTCTTCAGGAGTGGTGGGAAGGGGGCGAGTCGTGTTTGGATTTTTTTATATTTGGACCTTACACAAAGATTTTGAGCTCTTTGACGTTCAACCTCTTGATCGACTCCTGCGACTTCTGGACTAAGAATAGGACTGGCCACAAAGTGGAGTGTTCAGATGATTAATGATGTAGAGTGTTGCCTCACGATCCTGTATGGCATTTGCGTTCATTGACATGCAGTCACTGCAGGTCTTGAAGTTGGAACTCAATCCCAGGCACCACTGGCAAACCTGATGAAGATCCGTCACATGCATTTGCTTGTGACAGTCCTTAAAGGGTTTAAACCTGTCTTTTTGGGAGGTGAAATTAACCATGCATACTGTCAATTTTAAGATAAATAGGTATGAAAGAGATCCCCGTCTGGTAGTGCAGAAAGAAAGGAACTGATATCAGCGTGTGAGAATGGCACCTATATTGGCACTATACATCATTTCCAGAGCTGAATAGCGTCAGTGCGGTGCTCCACAGCACCATCTACCAGCACTCAGAGGTACTGCTCAAAAGGTTTCAGATCCGGACTGATACCTGGGGAATATTCAAAAGGTGAAGAATCTTCAGTTAGAAGTCCCTATCAGATTGTACACATTTTGCAATATGGGCTTTGAATCAAATGATAGTATGTTTAACCCCAAATTCAGAGTTGTATGATTAGGGATTATCTTGGGGACATCCGAAAAAATGATAGGTTTCCTTCATACAATTATTCATTCATTAGATTTTACTATAGGAAGTGGAGCATAGTTTGTACACAATGAAAATCATAATAAACTGCAACGCTTTTGTTGGCTCTAAGTATTGCATGTTTGAGGACAACCAACAAACACAATATACCCATGCAACCAGAAGGGCCTGATGGACATAATGGTATATTACTTTTGTAAATCAGCTATTGGGGCATCAATTGCAGATAAAAACGTTGTCGCCTGTTTCTGTTTATTCCGATTTATTTTCATTATTTTTTTATTTCAACAATTAGTTCCTTTGGAAAAACCATGAGCAATCTACACAAATGGCCCCTTACTAAATTTTGTTTAGTCCATGTCGCAACTAATGACCGATACGTCTGGAATCCTGATGTATCTGTCTGCGCTAAAGTCACGCATTGCTGCAGTTGTGTCGCAAGCATTTCTTTTTTTTTCAAATATATTTTTATTGCAGAATTAGAAACCACAGGATACAATCAATCAACCAGTGCACTCGTGACATCCCCTCGTCCACTAAGAAGTCCAAACTGTACACAGCCATTCAGCCCGCATCCCGGGGGCCGGGCGGCATGTTATTACATTCAATAGGAAAAGCACGGTGCACGTCCCACGGGGACCATGGTCGAAAAGTCGTTGTACGTATCTGCTTTTATCCCCCCCACCCACAACAACATCTCCGTCAGCCATCCCAGAGGTAAAGCAGTGACACCGCTCATATCGGGGCCTACCCTAGGTGCTATCGTTCTATCTCGCCTGGCTGCTCCCTCCAGCCCTTTCATACTCCACACTGTGCCAACCATCCTAGTAGAGTCAAGGCACCCAGGCGGCTACCATCCAGTGGCTTCCGTCCCACCCCGAACCCCCATGAACCAGTCCCCCCCAAGGCCCCCCCCCGGCAACTGCTGGGCGTACGCCTCGTCCTGTCGAGTTAGATGGAACCACCACAGTGCGGAATATAGCACTTCTGTGTTCGCCCCGTGGTGTCCACTGGCTTAGTTCTCCCCATCCTCGTCGTCCACAAAAGAATCACGCAAGGCCTGCACCACTAGCTCCCATGCACGCGCCGCATCCAAAACCTTCTCATTCCCCATCTTAACAGCCTGCCGCATCCGGAGCACACTCTCGCAGGCAGACCACCGCAGCAATTCATTCTTCCATCTACGCAGCGAGGGCCCCCCCCTGGACTTCCAATGCCACGATATCTCCCTCTGCGCCAATATCAGACCCAGATCAAGGAACTTGCTCGTCACCTTGGTGCGTTTAGTGTGCGGGAACCAGAGCAGCAGGCACGCCGCCATATCGAATTCCACCTCCCTATCTGTCACTGCATTCAGGAGTCCCCCTACCTCCGCCCAATAGGTCCCCAATTGCGGGCACTTCCAAAACAAATGATCCATGTCCGCTCCCAGAGACGAACACCGTGGGCATCGGGCATCCGGCACCTGGAAGTACCGCTGTAATTTCTCTGGAGTTAAATAGGCCCTATGAAGCACATAGAAATGCACTTGCTGAAAGCGCGCATTTCTCGTGCCCTTCCACGTGCGCCGCAGGATGTGTCCCCAAGCCGTATCCGGTATGTGCCGGCCCACACTCTCCTCCCATTTAGCCTTGAGCCCCAGGAGTGGCTCCAGTCCCTCATTCAGCATCCTATTATGGAGGCACGTCACAGCTTTGACCGTGCCTGCTGCCATCACCACATATTGGCACGCCATAGTCGTCGTGGGTTCTACGAGCCCCCCTTTCCAGTGCTTCTGTATGGCAGCCACCACTGCCGCGTGCAGGAGGAACCCCCCGTCGGGCAGCCCGAACTGGTCCCGGAGCGCCTCGAACGGTGCCAAAGCCCCATCTATGTACAAGTCGCCTACCACCTGTAGTCTCGCCTCCTCCCAATCCAGCAACGGGGACCAATCTCCCCCGTGCGGCAAGGCCGTCAGCATGCCGATCGGGATCTCCGGCGCATAAGGCCGCGAAGCCCTCGCTCTCCGAAGGCTCCTCTGCCAACACAGCCGGAGCGTCCTTTCCTCCATAGTGAGGGCCCGCAACTCAAGCCTCTGCTGCATGACAATATAAGACAGCACGTGGCGTCGTATCCCTCGGTCCCGGTCCTCCTCTGGACCCCGGAACACCCTAGCTACGTTCTGTGTAAGAACCTGCAGCTGCGCCGCTAGATAATACAGCTCGAAGTCAGGCACAGCCATGCCCCCTTCAACCTTAGGGCGAAGGAGCGTGCTCAGGGCCACTCTACGGCGGCCGTGTCCCCATAAGAAGCCAATAATCATCGATCTCAGGTCTCTGAAGACCCCTTGGGGAATCCAGACAGGCAGCGTTCGGAAATAATAGAGGAAGCGGGGGAGCGCCACCATCTTCAAAAGCGCAATCCTACCCAGAACCGTCAGCGGGAGGGTCGACCAGAAAGACAAGCTGCCCCTCAGTGCCCGGACACAGCGACCAATGTTGCCCTCCAAGAGGTCCGCAGTCGCGTGGTAGATGCGAACACCCAGATAGGTGAAACAAGAAGGCTCCCACACCACGCCCAAGTCGCCACCAGGAACGGGCGAGCCCGCTCGCAGCGGGAACACACAAGTCTTCGCCCAATTGACCTTAAGGCCCGACAGCCGGCCGAACTCCGACAACAGCTCCATCGCACCGGCCAACGCCCGCGAGGTGTCAGCCAGGTACAGGAGCAAGTCATCCGCATACAGCGCTATATAATGCCACTGCCCGCCTCTCGCTATCCCCGCGTATCTGACACCCGACCTCGCATGGACCGCCAAAGGTTCCATCGCCAGAGCAAACAACAGGGGGGACAGAGAGCATCCTTGCCGCGTGCCCCTGCCCACCGGGTACGCCGCAGACACCAGGCCGCCCAAACGCACCCTCGCCGCCGCCGAAGCATACAAGACCCTTGTCCACCTGCGGAACCCCTCGCCCATGCCAAACCTCTCCAAAACTCCATCCAGGAACGGCCATTCCAAGCTATCAAAGGCTTTCTCGATGTCCACGGATAGGACCGCCGGGGCTCCCTCCTCGTCCAAGATGGCGTCCATTATCCCCACCAGGCGGCGAATATTCAGCGCCGTGCTCCTCGTGGGTATGAACCCGGCCTGGTCCCTATGTACCAGGCCCGTCATATATGGGGCCAGCCTGGTGGCCAGTATTCGGCTCAGAATCTTATAATCCACCGTCAGCATGGATAGCGGGCGGTAAGACCTCACATCCGCAGCATCCCGGCCAGGCTTTAGGAGCGGCACAATCAAGGCCTCCCGCATGGACCCAGGCAATACCCCAGCCTCGAAGGCTTCAGCGTACACCGCCAGCAGCCTGGGCGCCAAACTGTCCGCATACCGCTGATAAAATTCAATCGGTAATCCGTCCACCCCGGGCGTTTTGTTGCGGGCCATATGCTTAATGGCCGCCCGCATTTCTGAGAGCGTGATCGGGCCGCCCAGTTCCTTCGCGTCCTCCTCATCTAGGACCGGAAGCTGCCTCGCCCCCAAGTATTCCGCAATGTCCTGGACCCCCACTCCCAGCTGGCCCTGATACAGTTCCTCATAGTACCCCCTAAAACATTCCAATACCGCTGCTTGGGTGTATACCATCTCTCCCTGCGCAGTACGAATGCCGAGGATCGGGGAGCCCCTAAGTTCCGGATTAGCCAGTCTGGCCAAGAGGGTACCCACCTTGTCTCTTTCCGCATGCGCCCTGATGATATATTCCCTATGATCATAGCATCGTAAACGTTCCGTCTCGGTGGCGACCACTTCTTTCGCTTCTAAGAGCTGGGCCTGTAAGTCCGGCCTAGCTGGCCTGCGGCGCTCCAAATCCCTCAACCTTTCTTCCGCTTTCATGAGGTCAGTCAACACAGCCGTGCGAGCATTCGAAAACCTACCCAAACACACTCCTCTCACCACCACTTTCATTGCATCCCATTCAGTGGACCTACTCGTGGCCGTGCCCTCATTCACTCCGAAATAGCTATCAATGCCTTGTCGAACCGCATCAGTGAACACAGGATCTTCAAGCGTTTCCGGCCGAAGCCGCCACGTTGGAATTACTGAGCGCTCTCTCTGCCACTGAATGTGCACCAATAGGGGGTTATGATCTGAGATCGTCCTAGCCAAGTACTCCGCATGGGAGATCAGCGGGGCTAGGGATCCACTGCAGAGCACCGAATCAATCCTGACATGCAGGTCATGAAGAGCAGAGTAAAAGGAATAATCCCTGGTTTCCCTGTGCCGCTCCCTCCAGACATCCAGCAACCCCCATCTATCCTGCCAGTCCTTCCTGTGCGCGGCTAACCTGCGCACCGGGGAGTCCACCAGGGGGGGATGGGACCTATCCAGAGCCACATCCGTGATCGAGTTAAAGTCCCCCCCTAGCACTATTGGGGCCTCCAGGAAAGAGGCCAAAGACCCCGAGAGGCTATCAAAATATCGAGCTTGATCAGTGTTCGGCGCATACACACAGCAGAAAACCACATCCCGTCCATATAACCTCCCCTCCACCGCCACAAACCTGCCATCCGGATCCACAACTTGATTCAGTAATTGAAAGGGTATCCCCGCCCTCACCCAGATCAGCACCCCCTGGCATACGCTGAGTAAGTGGTGCCAAACACCTGGCCCCTCCATCGTTTCTGCAAGGCAGTACACTCTTTCTTAGTGAGATGAGTCTCCTGGAGCATGGCAATCTGAACCCCCCTGCGTACTAGATATGCATGGACCTTATGACGTTTCACCATAGTTCGCAGCCCCCGGACATTCCACGTCAGGCATTTCAGATTAGGTAACGTCCCCATTCCAACTTCGTACAGTCCAAATCAAATAACGAATGTTCACAGCCCCCCCAATGCAGTTGCCCCCCCCCGAACACCCCCAAAACAGAAAAACTCCCCAAACCCCACTCCCCAGGACAGAGCACACGAACCCAATGTCCACCCCCATCCAAACCTTGAACCAACTTCACACACTCTTACCCTGTGGTCTCCACCACAGTCGGCCTTAAGGGCCCAAGGGGGGTGAGTCGCCGCCGACCCCAGCAAGCGGAGCCCGCACCCCGCGCCTCCATCCCTCCCGAAGCACACAGCCTCCCCTCCCGGCATCCCGTCCTCCAACAGCAGGATACCACCCTACCATGAAGTCTCGAACTAGCCCAGTCCAATCTCAGCCGCAAAAGATACCATCTGAAGTCTGTGGGGTCACCGTCGGCCCCTTCGAGCTTTCCGCCTCCGAGAGTTCCTTGCCCGTCTTGCTGCCTTCCCCTCCCGAGTCCGTTTCTGCCCGTTCACTGTTCTGTTGCGACCCTGTAATGGCCGCCGTCGCTGCGAGTGCATCCCTCTTCTCCGCCGCCATTTGAGCCTCCCGTTTCTCCCGCTGGCGCCTGTTGCGGGATCTGATGCGTTGCGATTGCCTCACCCGGGGCCGCTTGGGTTCATCTCGTCTGCTTTTATGCGATCTGTCCGTCCCCGCTCTATACGACTCCAGCCAATGCCAAACCTCGTCCGGAGTCTGAAAAAAGTGCGTAGCCCCATCCATGATGATCCGCAACTTAGCCGGGTAGAGCAAGGAATACTGAACGCCTTCCTCCCTAAGTTCTTTCTTCACCGCCAAGAATGATGCCCGGTTTTTCTGGACCGCTTGGGTGTAGTCCGGGAAGATCGTAACCCTACTGTTCTCCACCTCATAAGGGCCCGACATCCTGGCCCGCTGAATGAGGAGATCTCGGTCCTTGTAGTGGAGGAGCCTCACCACCATCGGTCGGGGGGGGCGGCCAATCCCCGGCGGGCGAGCAGGTACCCGGTGGGCCCGGTCCAGCGTGAAAAAAGGAGTGAGCCCCTCCGGCGCCACCACAGTGCGGAACCAGGTCTCCATATAGGCCACCGCATCCTCCCCCTCAATTCGTTCCGGAAGGCCGACGACCCGCACGTTGTTCCGCCTATTGCGGCCTTCGGCATTCTCCGCCCTCCGCTCCAGCGAGTCCAGCCGGGCCAACATGTCCGCAATCCTATGCTCCGCGGCCACCACCGATGGTTTCAGGTCCAGCAACAGTTGGTCATGGTCCTTAACTCTGTCCGCTAGCTTCGCATGATCCGCGCGGAGCAGCCCTAGGCCCGTGGCCACTTGGGCGATGTCTTGGTGCAACGCGTCCTTAGTCGAGGCGATCGCATCAAGTATGGCATCCAATCGCCGGTTCAGCCGCTGTTCTCGGTCAAGCTCCGGGGAGGGACCCTCGCCCAGCCGAGTCGATGTCGCCGAGCCCTCCTCAGTGCATCTCCCGGCCATCGGCCCTCCAGTCGCCGCCATTCCAGGGTGCTGCGTCACAGGTCCTGGAGCCCGCTGTCGTCAGCGCCCGTAGGCTAGTGCCGGTCGTCGGGCACCGGGCAGAGCAATGTCTTCACTGAAACTCACAGGAGCAACGACCAGCTAGGTACACTCCGCTCCGCCGCCCCCCTCGGGAGCCTGAGGGGGAAAGGATGAGTCTCCGGGCGGCAGCCAGTCAGGGTCCCCAAGCTCCTGGCGAGTCAAGGCAGCGTCACTCGGCCCCAAGGCATAGCACCGCCGACCCCAGTGCCTCGATCAGCTGAATGCAGGATCTCCTGCCAGTATCCCTTGCCAGTCGGCGACAACTCGGCTCAGAGCTGAAGTTCGGGGCCCGCCGAACTCCACGCCGCCATTTTCTTCGCACCCTCGGCAACACCTCAGCCGCTTCTTCGACTCGGTCTCCTCGGGGCCTGCAGTCCCCCAGCGGCTCACCAATAGTGTCCAGCTGTCCCCTCACACTTCAGAGGGCAGGAGCGTCGTCTCCGGGCCGCCTAGGGTTCCGAAAACAGGAGAATTAACGGGATTCTGTGCGGAGCTACGAGCTCACGCCGCCATCCCGATCGGCGTCCAAGCCACGCCCCTTGTGTCGCAAGCATGATGCAACTCCAGCAACGCATGTGGCCAGTCTATCCCTATGGCACTGCGTCACCCTCACACCTCCCAATAGGCATGCATAAGGTTTTGACGCAGTGGCGTCTTAGAATTGTAGCACTGAAATCTGATAGATTTCATTGCGCCACTCCAACAAAGCTTTGTTGCATGGGAACACTCACCCTGCATACATCATACCTGATGCAGGTATAATGTGGCACAGGGCTTTACAAGGTCACTCATATGCCTTGATGCGTCACTCTGTAAATATGGGGCAACGTGGTGCAAAATTCAACCTGTATGTATATCAAGAAAATGATGCACCAGCGGCTTTAAACTGTCGGGAAGGGCTCATGAATGAGCCCCCCTGTCTTTCTCCCCTACATTGGCACACAATGGCTGCCATGAACAAATGCAGACACCCTTGCGCCATGGTGCAAGGGTGACTGTTGTGGAGGTGATTGACGTTGTGCAGGAAGGTACACCTACCTGCACCAAACCTATCAATCCAGGGTATTTCCTTTTTCTCTGTGTGCTCCAGAATGCTGCACACGTAGAAACAGTGAAAAAAGAGGCAAAATGTAAACATTTATCCTCATAATGCCTCCCAAACACCACCCTTGGGGTGGTATTAGATTCTGATGCATTCCAAAGGTTTAAGATTTCTCGGAAGCCTGGGAATGCTTCAGATTCCATTGGTTTGACATTGGAATGTCCACAGCAACACCCATTGAACAACCCCTTCACATTGTTTAATGCATGAAAGAGGTACATATTTACAAGTCCATGAAAAGCCAAGTAAAGTAGCTTTACGTGGCCTTCTAAACATGTGGTGGCACATTGCGCAACCGAAACGTCAAACGCATGACGTCACAGCATTGCAAGATTGCCTCTAGGGCCTCATAAATGAGGCCCTTGGATGAGAGAAGAAGTCCCACAATTCGTACTTGGATAGGGCAATGACGCCATGGATCTCCTGCCATTGCAGCTCAGAGCATCAAGGAGACCACCACCACCACCTCTGACATGCATCGCTCACCTGAACAACTGCTCCGTTCTCTTTGGGTGACAACTGGACCTGATCCCCTCTAAGTGCTGACCTCTGTACACCCGAACTTCGGCATCAGGAAGCTGAAGACCAGGAACCAGAGACTCTCCAGAGCTGTCTGGAACTGTGGAAGAAGGAGAGATATACAACCAGTCAACATGAAATTAGGTTATCTGCCGTCTGAGGAATCACATCCGGGGGCTGCATGGACTCCGCACCGGATGACCACATTGCAGTGGAGCTCACGTCACTGGGGGAGCGTCAGGTGAAGTGTCAGGATCCTGTCTCTGAGTGCGATTGCACATCATCGCCACCTCATACAGCGCCTTCCACCTCTCTTGTATAACATGCTGCAGATTGGGGGTGGCTTGTAGTTGTGGTGGGGACATTTGCTCCTCCTACACCTCCCAGTATGACTGGCTCCACGAATGACAGCTTGTTGCGCAAACCCTTCACTCCCTGCCCGCAGCACCTGGCGACCAGTAGATTGCAGCCTGGTCCCGACCTGTTCAGCGGTGTCAATAATTAGCGTGTCAATATCTGAGATCACTCGTAGCCTTTTTGGGTAGAGGAGGGAGCATTTGATGCCAAACTCTCGGAGGCCACAAGAGACGAGCTCTTCTGCACCCCGAAGCGTAGTCAGAGAAGAAAACAACTGTGGCTTTATCCACTTTCACCTCCCCCAGCTTGCATACCTCCCTCAAAACAGCGTCATGATCCCTGTAGGAGGCAGAAGAAAAAGGGTCTAGGACCTGTTCCCGGCAGCGGGAGGCTCACCGGCACTCAATGGACCTGCTCCACAACAAAGAATAAGGAGAGTGCACCTGCTGGCAGTAGGTCATGCAACCATGTCTCAGCATATGCCACTTTATCAGACCCTTCTGCTCCCTCAAGCAGACCCAACACCCTCATGCTGTAACACTGGGAGCGGTCCTCCGCATTCTCCGCTGATCTTGCCAGTGACTTCACATGTGCCATTAGCTGCTACACCTCCAACGCTGCGTTCAGGGTACGCAGGAGGACTTTGGCCAGTACTTTCCTAATGTTGTGTACCTTGTAAGTCAGCTTGTGATGATCTGCACGCTCCTAGATGAAGTCGGCTGTGTTTTCGTCTATGCGGTTCTCAAAAGAAGTGCCCGTTTGTTTAAGGGTGGTACCCACTGTGAGTACGGAGTCTAGTTTGGAGTGCAGGCTGTCCACTGTTACCTGCCCCGGCGGCTAGCGATCCCCAGCTGCTCGGTTCACAACACAGAGGCTAAATGTCGACGCTGCCCTGTCTGCAGGTGGACCACGTTGCACCAGATGCCCAGGTACTATGTATGACATGCCGTGCAGTGCAGTGTGGCCAGTCAGCCCCTCTCCTCCAGTCAGGTGTATGCTAGCCAGGGATCTTTGTTCGGGTGGTACCGATGGAAATCCCACACACACCCAAGAACTCACTACCAGGGGATGAGGAAAGGAAGCACCACACGGTCGCTTCCTCTCATCTAACAGTGGCGACCAGATTCTGTCCCCCATGCTTCTGGCACCCGCCGCCACTAACGGCTGATATCAGCAACTAGAGCCAGTTAGTGGAGTCCCCCACCAGTCTTGTGCGGTGCCCACAATGATGTAGGTAAGCTGCAGCACAGGGATTGCTTAGAGCACAGTGTGCACTACCCACAGGCACTAGGCCTGGACCCGACTCGACTCCCGGGCCTCCTCCGCTCTGCGTCGCACCTTATCCTCACCTGGACATCAACACCAGGGCTCAATCCACAGCTCTCTCTCTGGTTCTGTGACACAGTTAGCAGGAGCCTCAGTCAGGCGGGATTTCACATGCCTGGGTACAGCAGTCGCCGCCAATTCCATTGGGGAACCTCCCGATGCAGGTGATGCAAAAGGGCCCCCTTAGGGGTGAAGTTTCAGTGCTCCGGCCACTCAAGTTTGGCAAAGCTCAGGGGCTTCACCCTCCACAGCATGCGGCCAGCACCACATCCTCCGGCCTGTGAATCAGAGAGGCGCAGCCCACCATTGGCAATCTCCTCCGTGCACACCGGTGTAGTGGTGGCGCGTGTTATGCAATGCAGACCTCCCTACGTCCGTGCGCAGGAGTGCCTCTACCAATCACAGCTCCAAGGGGTGCCAGGCGGTCTTCTCACACAGGTCAGCAACGTGTCTCCATGCAACCTGCCAGACTTCGCCACCAGGTAACGGCGATCGCCGACACCTCAGTGTTTACCGCCATGGCCCATAGGCTTGGGCCCAACACTGCCCACCTGCACCGTTAGGTCACAGGGACTCCACAGCACCGCCGCCTCCCACTCCGGGTCTCAGGCGCAGGTCCAGCGAGGCCTCTGACCTCTGGAGACTGTCCACGCTTCCAGGCATCGGCTGCCATGGTGTCACAAGGATGATGCTATGAAAATGCTGCATCACTGGTTTTCCCCAGCGATGTCCCTCTTTTCATAAATGAGGCCCTGATTCTGTATTTACTCTGCACCTGGGACTCTGGCTGGTCATCCTGGCTGTTGGGGGATTTGCTGGAGGTTGTGGACCTGTGCTTAACTTGGCCCTGGCTGTTCCATTCTGCATTCAATTGTTTTTATTTAATTTTTTGCATTGGAGGTAGATTTAAAGGCTATTTTTGCCTCTAGAGACTGAAAGGTGACGGTGGGCTGACCTTTGCCGCTAATTGGCATTTCAACACTTTTCTCTTACTCATGCCAAATTTTGTATAGCCTTGACGCTAGTGTTAGCGGCAGTTTTCGCCGTTACTGGCTGATACTGTCGCCATGTAGCAACATATTGTAAATACGTCGCTAACAGGGCGATAGTTTTCGGCGATAGACAGCGGTAAGAAAATTGCCACTAACCAACGCAAAAACTGGTTAATGGCAGTTCTTGTAAATATATCCCTTAGGGTCCGAAAGGTAAACTCTTTAGAGAATTATTAGTTGCCTAATAATATGTGTTAAAATAGTGGAAGTCTACTTGTAAACCTAAAATTAAGTCTTGTCTTGAAGAATCGAGTAATCAAGTGGCATTCGTAAACACTGTGGACCTACTAAGTTGCACAACACACGAGTTTGACTTGGTGCGGTAGACCCTGGAGGGCATTCAGGACTAGCTTGTTAAGAGAATTCTTTGTTAAAGCTCAATATAATGGTTTCTTTTCCCACTATCATTCTGGGAGTTCTGTCGTCTGTAGTATTTGTTTTGAGGGTGTTATTTGTATTTTGCACAAATGGGTAGGATGGAGTGGAGTAGTGTGTTGGTAAAGTCATAAAATGATGATTTAAACTTTCTTCTGTGCAACTTAGCTTCTGCTCCTTATTGTGTTTGTTTACATTGTTGTGTTAATTTTGGTTATGACCTACTAATTTATTCCACTTCCTTTAATAATGACATCAAACAATTTTAATTTTTTTATTTTACGGAGTTTTATATAGCGCAAACTTGACCCGGTATCAGGTATCAGAGTGCTTTATATAGCACCAGTTGCGTTACATGAGGACATGTTCATTTTTGTTAGGCACGGGGAGATTAAGTGATTTGCCCAGAATCACAGGATGTTTAGTGTCATTGCCGAGACTCGAACCCCATTCCCCAGATTCGTGGTCGACCGCCCTAGCCGTTAGGCCAACTCCACTCCCCAAAACAATGAAAAGCAACCAAACCCCCAACACTGACCACCTTTTCTCTGAACGGGCACTCGTATAAAAAGATCATTGAATCTGCCCTTAATGGAGACCAGTAAATAAAAAACGCACATCAATATTGTAATTGTTGTTTCAATCTCCCCCTTTCACTCCCCCCCTGTGTCTTTCCTCCGTTTTTACTCATTTTTTACTGATTTCAGTCTCCCCCTTTCACTCCTCCTCTGTGTCTTTCCTCCATTTTCGCTCGTTTTTCACTGATTTAATCTTCCCCTCTCACTCTCCTTCTGTGTCTTTCTCCCACTTTTCTTGCACCTTTCACTGCCTCATTTCCACTCTATCCTCTCTTTTTGCCTTTTCTGCCCGTTTTTCCCTGCCGCTGCTGCTGCCCCCGCGGCCCCTCCCCCCCATCACGACCAACGCGACCGTCCCAATCCAGCTCCCTGCTCCCGCCTTCCAGCTGTGGAGCCCTCCCCGACCTCTACTTAATGGCGTCACTGCGTGTCCAAGGGCAGCAGGGAACGCTGAAGGCATGCCAAAGTCTGCGCCCATCCCCGAACCGACCGCGAACTGACCGCGAACTGACCGCGACCAGCGCCAGGAATCCTGGACCTCCTCAACGCCAACGTTACGGCACGCCACACTCTCAACCCAGCACGCAACAACAACTGCAAGCTAGCATCACCAGCCGACACCCACGGACCCTTCAGTTGTCACCGCTGCCAGCGCACCTGCAGCACCACCAAGACCACGGACCCGGTGCAACCCGCCCGCAAGACCACAACCCAACCGAAGATCCTGCAGTGCATCCTCCTCAACGTCTGATCCCTCCACAAATACGCCACTGAAATCTGGGACCTCCTCGACAGCATCACCCCGGACGTAGCGTTCTTCACCGAAACATGGACAAACACCACCTCGGGACCGGACATCGCCATCGCCATTCCCCAAGGATACAAGATCTCCAGGAAGGACAGCCCCACCCGCCCAGGAGGAGGAATCGCTATCGTCCACAAATCTAACCTCCGCCTAAGCACTCTCCCTGACAAGCCCACGGACCTGATGGAACACCTTCACTTCAAGATACTGGCCAGCCCTACCACCACCCTCCGAGGAACCCTCATCTACCGACCCCCTGGACCCCACAGACTTTTTGCCAACTCCATCACGGACATCATATCCCTGCATGCCATCGCGTCCACCAACTACACCCTACTGGGAGACCTCAACTTCCACTTTGACAACCAACTGGACCCCAGCACCACATCCCTCCTGGACAACATCCACAACACTGGACTCCGCCAGATCGTGACCGAACCCACGGACTCAGCAGGACACACCCTCGACCCCCTTTTCAAAACAGGTAACTCTATCAGCTTCAGCCACACCACCGAACTCCCATGGACTGACCGTCGATGTGTCCCCTTCACCCTCAGAACACCCACCATCCACAGACACCTGCACCTGCTCCACCGAAGAAACTGGACCAGAATCACAGACGACCAGCTAACCTCATCACTTAGCAACTCCACCCCAACCATCGGGGAAAACGACGACCCCAACACCGCAGCCCGAACCCTGCACAGATGGATCTCATTCAGCGCCAACACCATAGCCCCCCTCAAGAAAAACAACAACACCCACGCCAAGAAAGCCAGATGGTTTACCACTGAACTTTGAGAGTCCAGACGCACTTGCCGCCGCCTCAAAAAGGCCTGGAGGAACACCAAATCCACAGAAGCCTACAACGACTTCAGATCCGCCACCAACGCACACCACCAACTCATCAGAAAAACAAGAAAAAAAGCGATTGAAGACAGAATCTCCACTCACGCCCACAACAACAAAGAACTCTTCAACATCATCAAGGAGTTTGCCCAACCCACCAGCGAGTCCACCGACATCCCTCCTACAAGACCTCTGCTACAAACTCAACACCTTTTTCCACCACAAAATCAAGAGCATCTACGACAACTTCGATGAGGACAACAAACACACTGAACCCTCACCAACCACCCCGACACGCTGAAGCCATCAATCGACAACTGGACAGCCCTCACCACCAAAGACACACTGCAGACGATGAAGTCAATCCACTCCGGGGCCCCCCACAGAACCTGCCCCCACCACATTTTCAACAGAGCCGCCAACACCTTCTCACCAATGCTCTGCCACACCATCAACCGCTCCCTGGCAACCGCCATGCTCCCCGAAGACTGGAAATACGCCGAGATCAACCCCCTCCTGAAGAAACCCTCGGCGGACCCTACCGACCTCAATAACTACACACCCATCTCCCTGCTCCCGTTCCCAGCGAAAGTAATTGAGAAAGCCATCAACAGCCAACTCGCCACATTCATCGAAGAGCACAACATCCTCGACTCCTCCCAATCCGGCTTCAGAAAAAACCACAGTACGGAAACTGCCCTCCTCGCTGCAACAGACGACATCCGCACCCTACTTGACAAAGGAGAAACAGCTGCCCTCATCCTCCTCGACCTCTCAGCGGCATTCACCACAGTCTCTCACAGCACCCTAATATGCAGACTCCACGACGCGGGGATCCAAGACAAGGCCCTCAACTGAATCTGCTCTTTCTGTCCGGCAGAACGCAGCAGGTCAGACTCCCCCCTTTCCTCTAGGACCCTACACCTACCACCTGGGGAGTCCTTCAGGGGTCCTCCCTCAGCCCTTCACTCTTCAACGTCTACATGGCTTCGCTCGCCCCCATCGTCAGAACCTACAGACTCAACATTGTGTCATACTCCCTACCCAACGAACCCAATATTGACAGACACAATTTTCGAGAATGCATGGAAGCTGTCGCCAAATGGATGAAAAACAGCTGCCTACAACTAAACACCAACAAAACAGAAGTGCTCATCATGGGCCCAAACCCCGATGCATGGAACAACACCTGGTGGCCACCGCCCTCTGAAGGCCGCCCACCCCACGGACCACGCACGCAATCTGGGAATCATCCTGGACTCAAAATGGACTGCCAGATCAACTCTGCCTCGTCCTCCTGCTTCCACACTCTCCGCCTCCTACGTAAAACCTTCAAATGGATCCCCCTCGAACACAGAAAGACCGTCACTCAAGCCCTGGTCACCAGCAGACTCGAATATGGTGACGCACTCTACGCCAGAATAGAAAGCCTCACCCGTAAGCTACAAAACATCCAGAACGCCGCCACAAGACTGGTCTTCGACCTGCCAAGATTCTGCCCCATCTCCCAGCACCTGCGCACACTCCACTGGTTCCCCATCAAAGCTCGAGTCACCTTCAAGATGCTCACCCACGCCCACAAGGCCCTCCATGACACCGGACCAGCATACCTGAACAGCCGACTCAAATTCCACGCACCCCAGAGGACCATACGTTCTGCCCAGCTCTCCTACGCTGTCGCCCCCTGCACCAGAAAGACCAGATCGGGAGCTGCTCCTTCTCCTTCCTCGCGGCCCGAGCCTGGAACGCCCTGCCACTCCACCTCAGACAGACAACATTGCTCCCCATCTTTGCAAGAAACCTCAAAACCTGGCTCTTCGTCAGACCCCCTTCCTTGATGGACTGGAGCTGCTAACCCTGTCACCCCCCCAGCGCCTTGAGACCCTTATGGGTGAGTAGTCGCGCTTAACAAACGCCTGATTGATTGATTGTAATTATATATTATTGAAAAAACACAAAAAAGGCAAAGTTTCGAAAGTGTCCTCTGGGAGATCTGGAGAAGCTGAAAAAAATATGAACAAAAGTAAAGAACACAGCAGAGAAAACGGATAAAGACATACACTATACACATATAAGGGACTAAATAGAATGCAATAGAAGTGTACACGACAACATGCTGGAGCTGCTAGTTTAACCCGTTCCGTGCTGTTGTCGGCCATTGGCCGGCGGCAGCACTACCTCCCCAGTGCTGCCATCGGCCAATGGCCGACGCAGCCCCGCCCGATTTGCGGAAGTGCCGCACTTCCGCAAAATCGCGGCCGCCATTAAGGTGTTAAGAATTGATTGTGTTTACATGCCATCTTCATGCTGTAAAGAACACATGCAAAGTGGAGTCTCAGAGACCACTCTGAGAGAGTCCACTGCGTATAGGGAGCCTCTCGCAACAGAGATGGGGAAATGATACCACTTCCCCTGGGATCACAGCTTACTGAACTTTGGACGCATCTCTGACTCGTCTACCGGTTTGTGTCCCCGTCACCCCTCCCTCCTCTTTCCATGCTGTGTCTCTCACCCTCCCCTCCTCCATTCTCTGTCTACCTCCCCTGCTCTTACCCCCTCCTCCCCTGAATCTCTCCCCTTGCCTGCTTTTACCTTTACGTATATGTCCTTTTTGTTTGATCCGACTTTACTTGTCACTGTGTTGCCAGGCTCTAATAACTGTGTAACCTTTGTAACAATGTAACCTGCAATTATGGTCTGATACTCATGTAAAGCGCTCTGATACCTCCGGGTCTAGCCAGCGCTATATAAAACCTTTAAAATAAATACATAAATACATAAATATCTCGTGTGTTGACAGGTTTAACTGACTTCAACCATCTTTACCTTGTCTCTGTCATCCACATAACATTCACCGAAGGCATTGAGTACTTTCCAGTATACGGTACAATCAATGCTCTCTACAGTACATGTTGAGTAACAGGAATAGGGTTTGCCACGCACCCTCCCTTTTGAGTAGCACTCAGAGGAGGCGGCAGGATCCATGAACTGTATGGGTACCATTAAAAAAACACGTCTGGTTTGTTGGTCATTCCCATTAATTCACATTATAGTTCCATCGAACTAGCCAAATGCTTAGTTCTACCTCATTCACTAATGCTTAAGTTAGAAATTAAAGAAAAAACGTCTCCTGCCAACAGGTGCGTGGACTGTGTGAAAAGGAGGCGTTTCCGTTTCTGAGGTAAAGGAAATTGTGTTATGGTCTGGGGGCAGATTTACAAGCCTCTTGCGATGACTTTACGCTGCTGTTGCGTCACTTCTGTGATGCAGCAGCATCGTAAACAATGCGCCACGTTGCAACATACTTACAATGAGACGAATCTAGAGAGATGCATCACGTTGTAAAGCCCAGCGCTACATTATACCTGTGTCAGGTATAATGTATGGAGTGTGGGCCCTCCGACGTGAGAAAGCCTCGTAAAATTGACGCTGTGAAATCTACAAGATTTTACTGAGTCACTTTTATGACATCACTGCCCCAAAACCTTACGCCTGCTTGAAGCAGGCGTAAGGAGTAAAGCACCATAATAGAAATTGGTATTGCTGACCTTTGCTGGAGTTGCGTCGTGCTTGCGACATGACTCCAGCAATGTGCTGCCTTTATGCCCAAAAATGCGTCACGCATCTGTATATCCTAGCGCCACGATGCGCCGCATTGTAAATCCGACGCATCCATGGTGGCGCAAGGGTTTTGTTACATGACGCAAATGAACTTATGCATCTGTGCTAATATGCAGAGATGCGCCAGTTCTTGTACATCAGCCCCTGGGTTTTTACATACCTTTCCATTTGTATTACAGCTTTATTTCATAATGTTATTTTAGCAAAATCAAAAAAGTAGGGAAGTATCCACCCTTTGACATCCCCCATGCCAGTCCCTCCAGCAGACATTCCAGGAAGTAACATTTCCATAACTTTGATATGGGGGTTAGGGGGTAGGGGACAATGTACGTTTCTTTTCTAAAAAGATGTCATTAAAAAAATCAGACCACGGCATTTTCGTAAACAATGATACAAAGCTTCCGCCAGCAACCAAACACTAAAGATGAGCAGGCACATTGTTACATTTACAAGGGTTGCACACAGTGGTGTAGTCGGTTTGTCATTGACCCTAGTGCAAAGAAGAAAAGGGGCCCTTTGCCCGCTGTTTAAACTGAGAAATAATGCAATAACCAGGGATCAGTAGGCCCCTCAGGCCTCTGGGCCTCGGTGCCACTGCACCAGCTGCACCAAAGGAAGCTAGGCCCCTGGCTTTCAAAACAGTCTGCTAAAGAGGGCCTATGGGCCTCTCAAAGGGACGGGTTTGCAGCGCAAAAAAAAACAAAAACAAAAAACGTGGCTTTGTGATTAACTCCATGAACTGTTTTTACGACTACAAAACTAAAGGATGTTTCAGTAGTGTCTCCCTCTGCCTTTTGACTTTGCTACTTGACAACCTTTTCCCATATTTCATTTTAGAGATATATTTTAGGATAAAGTAATGTGTCCCTTTGGACGCACGTTAATCCAGACAACAGTGTGTTTTTCTTAGCGTCCAAAGTGCGGTTTTCAGTTCCTGGCACAGCTATCCAGCGGGGACAGCCTCACACACCTTTACAGAGGCAGAAACCCTATCTGTTCCTTATCAAGGACAGAGTGCGCTTCCTATCACTTTTCAAGAGCTCAGCCAACTCAGCAAGTGCACTTTGCAGACTCTGAAAAAATGCAGAGAACAGAGTCCAAGGTGGGCCCCAGCAGGTGAAGGTGAACGTCTACCTGCGGTTAATAGATGCCACCATATAGATAAATAGCACACTTTGTCCCCTTACATCGGATGCAGTTTTGTGACGCACCACAGATCACAGGGAAACTGTAAATGTATAGAAATTGTGAGCATCAATAGTATATGAAGGCAAGATTGATCAAATCTTCACCTGTAGTTGGAGTAAACTTCTTCACATAACATATGAAGCGCTCTGATACTTTGGGTCTAGCTAGCGCTATATAAAACTCACAAATAAACAAATAAATACAATCAGCGGCTGTGCGATGGAAGGTATGCTCTACCTTCTTATAAAGACGAATTTAAGGCTAAAAATGGCCAGAGAGAAGTAGCAGTCTTGAAGTAAGCTCTAAGCAATAGAACAAGAGGCCCGACAACTAGACACTAGTTTAATAGTCAAACCCTGGTAAAAGAAGCAATGTGTTATACCTTGATTTCCTCTTAATGCATCCTTTCCCTGGTTACCCATTCCCTGCTGCTCAGCCAGTATGAATGTGATGTGTGTGGAATGTTAGAATGCTTGATGAGGGAGTGGAATGCTGGAGTGCCTGTTGAAGTGGAGAGAGACAGTTGGAGTGTGTGGGCTGAGCAGCAAGGATGCTGCTCTTGATGGAGCTCAACTAATGAACTACCATCTTGTAACTACCATCCTGTAACCAAGCTAATAAACCTCTTATTTACAACTTACCTCATGGCTACTGATGCAGCGCCCCTAAAGAAAAACGGTCTCAACAATGCTACCCAATACCATAATACTCTCCACTAATCATAAAAACACTCAAAAGGCCCATAAACTAACGAGACAATTTTTGGGCAACTGAATCATGATCCCTAATTAATCATAACCTATTAACAAACTATTTACACATTTTTATATATATTTGCAGTTTATCATTTCTTAACATGGTTTTTATGTAAATAACATTTTAATTAAGTCACTTAGGTAAATGGATCAACTGATGGTAACTAGACCATGAATAAACAAGACCAGCTTGTCATTTCAAAATCTAATTTATTAATTTTATTCTTCAAAGAAAAAGCATTTCTTTAATAAGTCATTATTTTCTTAGCAAAATAGCAGCATTTAATTGAGGGAAAGCATATTAGACTGACATTTCAAAGAATTATCAATTAGCATGAGATAGACAAAATGATCAGTTTCTTCAAACCCTAAGTTCTAATTTCCCTGTCTAAAACTCGTTCCATCTAAAAGGAAAAGTCATTAAGGCCTACTATTCTTACGTGCGCCAAATGTCCGTCAGCACGTCACGCCCTTCAGGATTCGGAATGCGAGCAGCCCCCTCCTGCCCATGGGGGCAATTTTTATACCTTTCTTTTTTTGATTTCCGTAATTTTTTATTGTAGAAAAAATATATATTTACATGGAGCATAACATATACATGGGTGAAAAAGAGAAAAAGAAAAAGAAAAGGAAAACGCCCGTGGGGGGGGGGGCAGGGGGGGCGGAGGTGGACTTGTTCGTTCCCTGCTTCCAGTCTTATTGGAGTTAGTCCGATTCCAGTCGTTCGAGCGCGGCTTGTCCTTCGGTTCTCCGTCCCCATGTTGCATTGATTGTCCTTCTCTGTCCCACCCCACACCCCAGCCGCATGCGGAAGAGATAGATAGAGGAGAGAGAAGAAAAAGAAAAGGAGCGTTGCGTTTTTCTGGTGTGTGCACTATCCGGAGGTCTGCTGCACGGCTGCTGTTAGTGGGTGTCTGACATTGCTACCTATGGTGGTTTGTGTGATGAGAGGTAATTGTCTAGGGACTCCCACATACTTGACTGCCTGTGTGTTTTGGGTGAATGTTTCGCTGTGATGGTGTCCGCCCCTCGTAGGAAAGTGACCCAGTTGAGCCATGCTTTAGGCGTGGCTTTCCCTGTGTCTTTCCAGTTGTGCAGAACTGTTTTAACTGCTGCTGTCAGCAGAAGATCTGTGAGGTCGCGGTCTTCTTTGGTTGTTATTGAGGGGGATGTGAACCCCAGTGCCAGGCTGTGGAAGTCTAGTTGCATGGTGGCCCCTGTGATCTCATTTATCAGTGTTTCTATTGTGTTCCAGAAGGTTCTTACTTTGGAGCAGTGGAAGAGTAGGTGTGCGAGGTCTCCCTTTTCTTTGTTGCAATTCCAGCAGGAATCGCTATCGCGGATACCCATGGATGACAAGCGGGCGGGGGTCCAGTATGCCTTGTGTATGAGCCAGAATTTAGTCTGGTTTAGAGTTGCGGTCACCTTTTTCCTGGAAGTGGACCTCCATAGCTCCGCCCTTTCCTTCTCACTCAGTGCTCTACCCACTAGTGTGCCCCAGTAGGTGTTGACCTTATCGTTAAGTTTGGTGGATTTTGGGCATAGGGCTTTGTAGAGGTGTGCGACTTGGTGTCCTAGTTTGTTGAGGTTAATGGCATATTGTATGAGAGATGGTGTTAGTCCGTTCAGGTTTGCCTTCCTTATTGCTACCTTAATCTTCAGGAAGTTGTACAACTCTATGCTCTCTAGGTTGTGTTCATCCTTGAGTGTGTCGAAGGTTACGTTTGTGCCTTGTTTCAGTGGGTCGCTAGTCGTTGTGATGCCGTGTTTGTACCATGAGTGCATGTTTAAAGTCTTGTCCCTGTATTTTATTGTAGGGTTGTGCCATATGGATTCAAAACGGGTTTTCTTTATGCTTGTCCCCATTAGTTTGTCTATACTTAGGAGAGCTTTCTTTGTGCTGCTTAGGATGGGGTTTTCTTTGATTGCTGGGTGTCGGGTGGCTGTAAGTAGGGCGATAGGGTTCATTCCTTTCAGTAGTTCTCGCTCCAGTGTTAGCCACGCCGGGGTATATTCTGTGCTCGGTGTGAGCCAGTATAGTCCCTGTCTTGCTATGCACGCTGTTTGGAATGTTCTAAAGTTTGTTATGTTTAGGCCTCCCTGGTCTTTTGTCAGCCTGAGCTTTTTTAGGCTTATTCTGGGCTTTTCCCCCCTCCACAGAAAGGTATTCAGCATTTTGTCTAGTCTCTTGTGGAAGTCTTCTGTATTTATCAATGGTAGCATGTTCAGCATGTAATTCACCATTGGTGTGAGCATCATTTTAATCGTTTCTACTCTGCCCCACCACGTGATGAATTTGGGAGACCAGCCCTCCACTCTCTCCTTTATTTTGTGTAGTATGGCTTGTTCATTGTGTTCTAGTGTAGATCTAAGGTCTCTTTCGAAGAGGAGGCCTAGGTATTTGATGGGTTTCTGCTGCCATGTCAGGCCGGACTGGCCTAGTACCGTCTTAGTGGTGTGAACGTTCAGAGGCTTACACTCGGATTTGTCCCTGTTTAATTTATATCCCGAGACCTGGGCGTATTGCTCTATCGTTTCCATCAGTGCCTTGATTGATTTTTCTGGGTCTTCGGTGATTATGAGCACATCGTCTGCATATGCCGCTAGCTTGAAAGTTTCTCCCTCTACTGGTATACCCTTTATGTCTGTATTGGCTCTGATCATGTTTAGGAGGGGTTCTATCGCTAACAGGAACAGGGCTGGCGAGAGTGGGCACCCTTGTCTGGTCCCCCTGCCTAGATGGAGTATTTGTGAAGTCCCTCCGTTTACTACAACTCGTGCTTTGGGGGCATTGTAGAGGGCCAGCACCATCTTCCTATAGTTGGGTCCAAACCCGAATTTCAGCATGCACTGGTCCAGGAAGGGCCAGGACACTCTGTCAAAAGCTTTCTCAGCGTCAAGGGCTATCATGACCGCTGCGTTGCTGCTCTTGGAGGAATGATTTATTATGTGGCATAGCAGTCTTGTGTTGTCATGGGACATTCTGTTCCTAAGGTATCCTACTTGTGAGCAATGTATGAGCTTGGGTAGGTGAGCGTTTAGTCTGGTCGCTAGTATTTTGGCGTAGATTTTACAGTCCACGTTAATAAGTGAGATTGGTCTGAAGTTCTTTGCTTCGTTTATGTCTTTACCCTCCTTCGGTATTACTATTATGTTGGCTTCCGCCATGGTCGGAGTCATGCGTCCTTGCTGGACACATTTCGTGAATACCTCCTTCATTGTGGGTCTAAGAATGTGTAGGTACTGCTTGTAGAAGCCGGCCGTGAAGCCGTCTGGTCCTGGTGCCTTGTTGTCCTTGAGACTCGCTGTGGCTCTCCCTATCTCATCCTCTGTTATGTTTAGGTCTAGGGTGTCTCGTTCCTTATCTGATAGCGTTGGTGTGGATATGCTTGCTAGGAGTTCTTTGCCCCCATCCCCCCGTAGGGTTTCATCCCTTGTGTAGAGTTTCTCGTAGAAGTCTTTGAAAACCTCCAGGATCTCTTTGTTTGCAGTCTGGGATTTATTGTTCCTGTCTTTGATGGCCTCTATTGAATGTTGTTTCTGTTTCCCTTTGAGGTAGGATGCCAGGTTTTTCCCTGCTTTGTTTGCTGTACAAAGGTTGATACCTTTGTATTTATTTATCCAAGTGCCTGCCCTCTCACTCAGGATTTTGTTTAGTTCGTATTTGCGTTTGGTTAGGTTTGTGAGGGTGTTCCTATCTTCAAGGTTAGCTATGTGGCCGTTCTCTAGGTTTTTAATTTCTTTTTCCAGTTCGGCAATTTTTTTGTTCCTGTCTTTGTTTATCCTCCCTTTGATGCCCATGACTGTCCCTCTGATGGTAGCCTTTAAGGCATCCCATAGTAGGTCTCTGTCTATCTCGGGGGTGTCATTAATCGCCAGGTATTCTTTTATCGCTGTTTCGATCTCCGCCCTGGTTGAGGTGTCGCTAAGCAGATTGTCGTCAAAGCGCCATCTGCGAGTTGGCTTCTCATTGTGTTTCCCTGATAGGGTCAGGCTTATGTGTGAGTGATCTGAGATGCTCCGGGGGCCGATTTCCGTGTGGTCTATGAGGTGGGTGTGTGTGTCAGATATGAGGATGTGGTCTATTCTGCTGTAGGAGTTGTGAGGGGTCGAGTAGAAAGTGTACTGTCTGGCGTCCGGGTTTTGGAGGCGCCATGGGTCCCTGAGGTTGAGTTTGGAGCAGAGGTTTTTCAGGATGTTTCCCTTGTGTGACTTATGGCTCTGTCTGTGAGGGTGCTTGTCAATGGCTGGGTCTAGGACCTGGTTCATATCTCCTGCAACCACCAGGAGCTCTCCTAGTGGAAGGGTGTGTAGTTGTGCTCCTACCTTGTCCCAGAAGTCCCTGTCCTCGGTATTGGGGCCGTATATATTGGCCACGTGTATCGTTTCTCCGGCTCTCCTTAGACTTGTTACTAAAATTCTGCCTTCTGTGTCTGCCTGCGTGTTCACTAGTGTTAGCTTTGACTTCTTACTTGTGAAGGTTACCACCCCGTTCTTTTTGTTCTGTGCTGCTGACCCCCATACTTCGCCTATCCAGCTAGTCTTGAGGCGCTCAATATCATCTGATTCTAATCTTGCTTCTTGCAGTACGTAGATGTCGCTTTTGAGTTTCCTCAGGTGTTCTAGGACTTTCCTTCTTTTCACTGGGCTGTTGAGGCCTTTTACGTTTAAGGATACTATCTTGATATCAGTTGGGAGGTTGGTATGCGTGTTGTGTGTCATTTGTGATGGCGTGTCTTTGGCGATCTGTGTGGCCTTGAAATCCGTGGAGCCCTGTGGCTTCCTCTCCCTAGTCCTTGGCTAGCTTGTGCATTGTTGTGCTTGTACCTGTGCTTGCTGCTCCTACTTGAAAGTGTGGAAGATTGAAAGATAGAGTGGTAGAGATAGAAAAGAAGAGTGACCCCATGTGTGTGCTCCCCACCCCCCCTGCCCTCCATGTACCCCCATCCCCTCCCTCCCCCCTCCCCCCTTACTTGCTGAGTGGGAGTGCGACGACAAAGTTCCTTTTGCTCCGCATCCTCCCTGGGTAGAGTTTGTGCATTGTCCATGGTAGAGTTCTGAATGAGAAAAAAGCGTCATTCTTGTTGGATTGGATGTTCTCGTTCTTGTTTGGTCTTTCTCACTATTGAGGTAGATTCTTCCAAGCATGTAAACGTGGCTGTTTTGGCGGCAGGCTGCTCTCTTAGTGACAACAGGCCAGGGATCAGCTGTGCTGCTCACTTAGTGTTCTCGTCCGTGCGGCGGCCGTCACTTGGGAGAGTTTGCTCGCCTGAGGTAGTCGTGTCGTCCTGTTGTTCCGGGTGATCTTTACTCCGATTGGGCGGCATCATCCGGTGAGGCGCTTCTTTTGGCTGCTCCTGGGGGTTTTGTATCCATCTCTTCCGTCGGTGGCTTTTGCATGTAGCGTCTCAGGTCTTCCGGGTTCTCAAATATCATTGTTCTCAATTTGTCTGTAATCTTGAAACGGGCCGGGCCTACAAAGCTGAAACTGATGCCTCTTTTGCGCAGGGCCTCCCTGAGAGCTAGGAAGCCTTTCCTGGTCTCGACCGTTGGTTTTGAATAGTCCTGGGTCAGTACGATCTTGCTGCTCGCCCATGTCAGGTTCTGATTCTTCCTGGCAAAAGCGAAGATGGCATCGGTGTGGGATGTTCGCAGTGGGTTGCATATTATAGGTCTGGGACCCTTTCCCGTTGTTGGTTTCCCTGCCGGCACTCTGTATGCCTTTTGTACTTCAAACCTCCTGTCAAAGCTTATGCCTGTTAGCTTGGGGATCATGTCTTCAAGCATGTTTGCACACGAGCCCGCTTTATCCTCCATTCCTTCTGGCACTCCTAGGATCCTCACATTGCCTCTTCTGGCTCTGTCATCCTGCTCCGCTAGTTGTCTTTGTATGGCTTTCGTGGCTTTTTGGCATTCCGCTATTACTTTGGAGTTCTCTGCGGTTGCGTCCTCCACGGAGCTTATGTGGCCTTCTGCTGCTTCCATTCTCATGTTGGTGCTATGCAGGTCGGCCCTGATTGCTGCCAGTTCAAGTTGCATGTTGTCTATCTTTAGTTTGGTTTCCTTAGCCACTGCATTCCCTTTGTTAATCTTCCTGAGGATTGTCTCTAGGGTTGCTGTTTCGCCTTTTGTCTTCAGCGGGGAGTCCGGGGTCTCTTTCTTTGCCTTTTTCGGGTCCCCTGCTGTTTTGCCTTTGTTGTTTGCCATTGTTCCGATACCTCTTCTCGATAAAATGCTGCCCAGGCGCCCTTCTTTTTGAGCGTAAATTGGGTTGCCCGTTGGGGTTGCCTTGGGGGGCTGGTCCGCTGCGTAGGTTCTGTACCTACTTGGTTCTCTAATGTGCCTTGTTCGTGTCTTGGCCTTTGGTCCTGCCAGCGTGTGCTTCGTCTTGTTCGCAGCCAGAACCGGCTGCCCTTATCGAGTAGCTGGTACTCCCTTTTTGCTTGGTTCTGGGCTATTGGCTCTATAGGCTGTTTGTGGCGCTTGTTCGTTCGACCTCTTGCTCTTGGGGCCTGGTTACTGGAGGGCCAGGGCGGCGTGCGACCGCCAGCGCGTGTTCATGTCTCTGCTTGCCTTGGTCGATTAGCGCACTTCCCTCACTTGTGTGTCTCAGCGTGTCTCCAGTCCTTGCCCCTTGCTTGCCCCCCCCCCCTTCGCTGGACTCTCCAGGGTTTGTTTTCCTCCTCTGGTCGGACCTACTTTGGCGTGCCCGTGCGGTGGTCACTCTCCGCTTCCCTGCCTCCGCGCTGCCCCCTCTCACACTTTGCGTTCAGCTTGCTGCTTGGGCACTGGGCTGCCGAGCATAGAAGCGGTGCAAAGAGCTCCTCTCCGCGCTCCCTTATCCTCTTGGGCGCTCTCCACTTCCGGCGCTTGTTGTTTACTTGCTCCTCCGTTTCCGGTGATGGCGGCGCCCATGCGTGAGGTTAGTTTCGCTTTTGCCAGTCCTTGATCTGATGGTGTCTTTAAGCGCTGGAAGACCGACCGCCGGCTTGGGGCCCTCGCGCTGCTTAGCGACCCTCTCTGCGAGCCTTCCGGTGAGCTCTCCGCTCGTCCGCCTGCCTCAATGCTCCTCCGTTCTCCGTCGCTCCCCCTCACCTCTGCCTCTCCCGTCTCCCGCGCTCGTACTTGCCTGCTGTTGTGCTGTGGGAGCCCGCTGGGGGGTGGGGGGTGTTGGTGGCTGGCTAGCCTCCTCTCCTTCTCTCTCCCTGGTTCCGTTCGGTGTCCGGTGTCCGCCGTGGGGTTTCTTTCTTTACTCACTGGGCGCCATTTTGTAGTCCGCTCGTCTTACTGGGCCCCGGGGGCTTCGAGGTCAGATCTCTCGGTTAACACTGTTCCCTTTCCTGCGATTCTCCATTCCGCTTGTCGCCTTGCTCTTCCCATGTGTGAAACTTGTTCTTTTAGTCAGAACAAACTTGTTTGGCGGGTGGTTATGGCCGTAGTTCGCCTCAGGGGTGCGGAGTGAGTGGACTCAGACAACCATCCACATTGCCGTCCAAGCCACCTTTCTAACTAGCTAATCTCACCAAAAAGTATTCTTTTCTCAACCATCCAGAGTCCGGATTGGCTGACAGATGTCAGTCCATACGAGGTCACCTCCTTTTCAATCCAACGTTAAACTTTTTCTAAAACACCATTGTCCACTTTCTCACGAGACCATTAGCTTCTTCGGAAATGCAACAATATTTGAAACAGTCCGTTGCTTCCTTGGCTTGGCAGGTCTGTCACATCCTGTGTGTCCTTGATTTTGTCCCTTGCAGAGCTCATCTTGCACAACCAATTTTATTATTTATTTCTCTGTGCTCAGCTCTTCACAACAGGATTCCAAACATTTATTTTCAAAACGCTAGGCCTCAAGCCTTAGGCTTCCCTCATGGAGAACTAGTATTTAAAGAAACACAAGACATCAATTAATTAGAGCATTGAAAACCCTTCTGTTACCCACCCCCTTTACTAATTATTAACCTGTTAATTAAAATTACCTAGCAAAAGCACAATCCACAGATTTCTCCACGAACTTAGGCCACATAAAAGACAAAAGACATTACATAAGCATACAAAATAAGCACATGCCATTTAATAAAAAAGCTGCATTTAATATTGACAAAGACAATAGACAAGATTAGTTTATTATTTTCCACAAACTTGCAGATTGCAACATGAAGCACATAGGTTAATCCCCTGTGTTGTGTAATGCATTTTTAAACTAGGTTGATTAGTACAATTCACTCACAAGCTTATTAATATGATTATATTATGGAAGTTTAACTTTGCGAGTCAGAACAAAATATTATTCTGAACCTCGCTCCATCACTACCAATGGACTTCTTTTGAATGAAACAATGGTGACGTTTTGGAGAAAACTACCTGCGTGTAGTGAAAGATTACCTGTATCTGAAACTACTGAGAGACCTGTGGTGAAGTTACTTGAATTGTACTACTGGAAACTTATAAGGAAACATGAGGTAAAGAAACTTGAAATCTTAAGGAAAAGAACGCCCTCCCTAGCCCCACCATTGTCCTTTACTACCTGGACAGCCAGCCTTGGGCGTTTGACCATCTACTTCTGTGACCGGCCGGTGCCTTTGAAGTGCATAGGAAGAGCATACACTCGGCCGTTTGGACTGAACAGTCTACGTTCAGTGACGTTTTGTGGTGCTGGTGGATTGAACGAGAATTGTGCAGGGATGGTGATGCACTCTTTTTTTGTTTCAATTTTTTTATTAGGGTTTTCTGCATGTTCAGGATAGGTCACAATGCATTCAACAAAGATGCGATCATTGCATGACAATACAATTCTGATACAATGACGACAGGATAACATGTCTCCTGGGCGCGTCCGTCATGGAGGGAATTCCTGAGTCTGCTAGTAGGCTATCGTGTAAGTGAATGCCATGTGTTTGTGCACCTGATTCCGTGGTCTGTGTGATCTTGGGGTTGCAAAGATCCATTATCCACTGACTGCGTTCCACCCTGTGTAACTAATGCCCGCAGTGGTGTCGTGTGCGAGCTCGACGGATTTGAACATTCCGACTGAGGTTAAACTGGGATCCGCGGGGGGGGGGGTAACTTCCCCCGCGGGGCATAGGGGAGAGAGGGAGAGGAGGGCAGCGCAAGGGGGGGGCAGCGGCGAGCGCAGGGGTCAAAGCGCTGTAGGGCGAGGGTCTGGCGGGTGGCATCCGGTGAGACCCGGTGATGCATGTCATGGGGGGGACTCGCGCTAACCATAAGGGGGGGGAGGGAGTAGTTATGGACCTCCGCCTCTGGGCGTGTCGTCGCGGAGTGTCTGGTATCTCACAGGGGCGCTATGTGTGTGGTATTGGTTGCGTGAAGGGACTGGGGTCTCGAGGTGGGCTATCAGTTTGGGTTGGCCCCGGCGTTGGGGCGTCTTGGGCTGACGTGTCATGCTTAAACTGTATCAGCAGTTGTGCCCATTCCATAGATATAGGGTGTTTGCGCATCCCTCTGACCTCTTCATCTCTCAGGACCGCCTCCTCCGCCGCGCCCCACTTATTAACGGCTCCCACCCAGGCCTTCTCTGGTGGCCCAGCCGGGGATCTCCAGTGCATGGCTATGTTTCGTTTGGCGAGCAGGAGGGCCAGGGATGCGAATCGTCACTGTAGCTTCTCGGATTTCTTCCTCTTATATATGCCTAGGGCGCAGACTTCCCAAGTGGGACATTTTGCAGGTGCACTAGTTCGTGTAATGTGTGGAGCACCTTGTTCCAGTATGCTTGCAGGGACGGGCAGTCCCAGAACATATGGTGAAAGGTTGCATTCAGCATCAGACATCGGGGGCAGCGGAATTCCGTGTCGGGATAGTATTTATGTAACTTGTCGGGTGTCAGATAGGCTCGATGGAGAATGTTGAACTGTATATTTTTAAAGCGGGCGTTTCGGGATACTTTTTTTGGGTACTCTAGCGCTCGTGTCCATTCCGTGTCGTGGAGAACCCGTCCTATGTCATCCTCCCAGGACTGTCGCAGCCTATCAAGTGGAGTTTCGGTGAGTTCCCGAATGGCTTTATAGTACCACGTCACCAGGTGACTGCCCGCACCCATACGCAATATTGTGTGCAGTACTGGGTGTGTAAGGGGTTCGCCCGCCCGCGGGTCCCAATATGTCCGGCAGCTGTCTATCAGTTGTCTGTGCATGAGAAATTGTCCGGGATGAAGGTCGTGCCATTCGATCAATTGATCAAAGGTCTTCAGTTGTCCTTCCTGAAATAGGGCCTCCAATTCTGATACCCCACAGTTCGTCCACGTGTGCAGGTCTCTGTCGGTGTAGTACCCCTCCCTCTGAGGGAAGCCTACCAGGGGGAGCAACGGGGAGTATAGTGGCCGCTCTTTGGATAGCCTGTGAATGCGCATCATGCACCTGCGGGCCACGGCGACATGCACCGGGTGGGTACGGTCCGGCTTGGAGCCCGGCATCAGGAGCCGCCTAAGAAGGGGTAGAGGTATTGCCCCAGGGTCCGAGACCGTCTCTCCCATCTGCCTCTCTGCCGTCCAATGGGACAGCCACTGGAGGTGCGCCACTAAGAAATAGGATTCGAAGGATGGGGCTCCCAGGCCTCCGCACGTAGTGGGGAGCTGGAGAGTGCGGAGAGCGATTCTGCGTCGTCCGTCCCCCCATATCAGCGTCGTGAGGTGTGTGCCCGGGGCGGAATCACGGGAAGGTTAGTGAAATGGTACAGTAGTCTGGGCACCATGACCATTTTGGCTATGACTATTGTCCCTATGGGCGCCAGTGGGAGAGTCTTCCAGAAGCCTACTGCGGACCTCAGGCTCGCCAGGGCGCCCCGGTGGTTACCCTCGTATAGGTCCGTTGGGGAATGGTACAATCGCACACCCAGATATCTAGGGCCCGCCGAGCTCCATTTTAGGGTCTGCTCACCGATCTGTAAATCATGAGGTGCCAGGTCCTGGCTAAGCAGGTATAATGCCGACTTATCCCAATTTACTTTGAGACCTGACATGTCTCCAAACTCCTGCAGGGCGCTCCAAATGGGGGCGAGATCGCCCGTTACGTCGCGGACGCAGACCAGTAGGTCGTCCGCCTAGAGTGGGACGCAGTGGAACGCACCCGCAATCGGGATGCCCCAGCTCTCTCCCTCTCTCCTCAAGCGGATGGCCAGGGGCCCACAGCCAGCGCAAACAGGAGAGGGGAGAGAGGGCACCCCTGTCTTGTCCCCCTCTCCACTGAGAACGGGGCCCAGATCAGCTTTCCAACTCTGACCCTGGAGGTCAAGTCTCTATACAGAAGCTGAGTGTATGCCAACAGGGTGGGGCCTATCTGGATGGCCCGTAGGACAGCGAACAGATGGGGCCAGGTCAGGGTGTCGAAAGCCTTTTCTAAGTCAAAGATCAGACAGGCTGCGCGCGGAAAACGATCCGTGCTTTCATGCTGTATGTGGAATAGTCGGCGTAAATTGTGGGAGGTGTTACGGCGGGGGACAAAGCCGCATTGGTCGGGGTGTACTAGCGCTGGGAGAATTCGACTGTAGCGGTCGGCCAACAGCTTCCCCAGAAGCTTGCAGTCTGCGTTTAGCAGTGTGATAGGCCTATAGGAGGCCGGGAGTGTGGGGTCCCTGTGGGGCTTTGGAAAGGTTACTACTATCGACTCTCGGAATGAGGCTGGTAGGACGCCGGTGGTTAGGGCTTCTGGGTATACGGATGCCAGGTGGGGTGCGCCGCAAAGGTTTGGAGGTATTCCAAGGGGAAGCCATCCATCCCCGGCGCTTTCTTTTTTGCTAGCGAGGTCATGGCACCCCTTATGTCTCTGGGTGTAATCGCACTTTCTAGGTCTTTCCTATCTGTCAGAGATACCGTCGGCATGCTCGACTGGCCCAAGAATTGGGGGAGGTCGCGCGACGTCGTCGGTGTCGGGGTGCGGTATATTGTGGCGTAATAGTCACGGAAAATGTGCAGTATGTCGAGTTGGGAATGTTTTAAGTGGCCCTGTGAATCCATAAGTTCCGTGACGGGCGGCGCCGTCGTGTCTTGTTTAGTCAGCCAGGCTAAAAAGCGCGCCCGTTCTGTTGCCCTCCCTGTGTGCTCTGGTCGCATATGCGCGGAAGTTATATTTACGCAAGTCCCTCATGGCCTCCGCATGCGCTAGTTTTGCCGCAGTGAGTTGTGTAAGCGTGGCTGCCCCTTGGTCTGTGTCCCGAGACAGATCCGCTAGTGAGTTCTCCGCTACACTCAGCGTGCGCTCTAGTGTGCGCCGGACTCCCACCACCTGTTGGATGCAGTGACCCCTGGCGCTAACTTTGTAAGCATCCCACTCCATGGCCCTGGAGGAGGCAGTGCCCACATTGTGTAGAAAGTGGTCCCGGAGGAATTCCCGTGCGCGTGCCCAAAGGCTTGATCAGTAAGACATTCCTGGGGGAGTTTCCACGTTGGGACCGGGGGGTGTGGTGGCCGCCATCGAAGAGTCAGTACATGCGCATCGTGATCTGACAGTATTTTCCCCATGTACTCGGCGTGTCTGATCTTGGGCAGCAGACTTGTGGTGCATAAGAATCTATCTAGTCTCACCCTTAAGTCGTGTGGGATAGAATGGAAGGAGTAGAGGCGTGTGGCTGGGTGCAACGTTCTCCACGCATCCACCAGGGACCAGTGATCCAACCACCGGCGGAAGCGTCCAGTTTGTTTGTGTGCTGGTGAGTGGAGTGGCAGGGGGTGAGATCTGTCGAGGTGCAGGTCTAGCGCGCAATTGTAGTCCCCTCCCCGGAGCCAGGGGATGTCTGCATGGCGAGCCAGGACACCAGTCAGGGCGTTCCAGTATTGTTCCTGATCTGTGTTGGGGGCATATACACACCCTATAAGGATTGACTGGCCTTCTAGCAGACCTATCAGTATGGCATAACGACCTTCCCTGTCTATGATCCTGGCGTGTTCTCTAAAGGGGACCCCTGGTCTGATCCATATGAGTGCGCCTCTTGCGAAGGCGGAGTACCCTGTGGCGCAAAGGGTTCCTCGACATTTTTTATGTAATCAACCTACTTCTTGCACCGTCAAGTGTGTCTCCTGTAGGAGGGCTATCTGGGCTTGTTGGCGTTTCACATATGCATATACCGAATACCGTTTGCTGGCTGTATGCAGGCCCCTGACATTGAGCGTAAGGACCTTGAGGTCCGTGTTCAATAGTTTGTGTGTCATGTGGTGGCTATGTGATGCGAGTGCTGAGCTCTGGTGTGCCCCTTGTCCAGTCCACCCCCACTCGTCGCCCGCCGCCCCCATCCCACCGAAATCTGATTTGTCTGCTCTGTGTATCTCCCTCTCGTATGGAGATGACTGAGAAAGGAATGAAATGGGTTAGGGGATAAAAAAGAAAAAGAAAAAACTGCAACTTTGGGGAACAGTCCCAACATCTGGGACCCGTTGCACGAGGCAACGCGTCCAAACTAGGTTGCATAAGACTTTAGTTCGTAGTTGTGGGGTCGTGGAAGGGCATCTCTCCGGCCACTGCCGGCTCGACCCCGCAGCCTTTGAAGGCTAAGGTGAAGTGTCCACTAAATGCAGCTTGTTTCGGCTCTAGGGTCGGCTGGGTGGGGGGCCCCAGGTCCCGGCACACCCCCCCAGCGGCGGCCAATAGTCAATAAGTCTCTTAGCTCAGCTAGTGTCATAGGGCCGCTTCTCGCTGTGTCCCAGCTCCCCCAGACGTTATCTGTCCGTCTGAGCGTCGTGTGTTCTCAGCAGTCCCGTTAGAGCAGGGTGTCCGCTGTTTGGGGGGTCACCTCGGAGGTGTCACTGAGCCTTCCCGGGATGCAGGTACGTCGCTGCCTTCATTTTCCGAACTGAATAGGTGGGGACCCTCCTCCGTGTCTGAATTTCTCCTCCCGGCGCCCATGGCGGCCACCGCTCTCAGTGCTTTCTAGCGCTCCGCAATGATTTGCGTCAGATCTGGGGAGCCTGTTCCCGAGGGGCTGGGCCGTTCCTCCAGTTGTGTCAGGGTGAGTTTCCGCGACCGTCGCCTCCCCCCTCGCGCACCATGGGCGTTCCGCGTGGGCAGGGTGTCATGTTGGTGCGGAAGGTGTTGCTCAATCCAGGAGCTCGCCTCTCCTGGGTCCGAGAAGAAGTGCGCGCTCCCGTCGTGGACAATCATGAGGCGGGCCGGAAACAGGAGAGTGTACTGGGCTTTTCGTAGACGCAAGGCGCGCTTGACCGCTTGAAAGGTGGCTCTTTGACGTTGCATGGCCTGGGAATAATCAGGAAATAACATTACTTACTTGTCCTCGACCTGTAGCCGTCCACATGCCCTGGCCGCACGGAGGATGGCGTCCCGGTCCCGGAAGTGCAGCAGTTTCAGTAGGAAGGGCCTGGGGGGAAGGCCAGACTTTGGCTTCCGAGCTGGTACCCGGTGCGCCCGTTCGATGGAAAAGTGGGGGGTCAGCTCAGCCGCCGGCGTGAATGTTGTGATCCAGCCCGTTATGTACTTGACCGGGTCAGCCCCCTCCGCTCCCTCCGGCAGATTCATAACGCGGATGTTGCTTCTGCGGGAGCGCCCCTCCAAATCATCTGTCTTGTGCTCCAAGGCCTGAATCCGGGTCTGAAGCTCCTTCAAGGTTTGGTGGTGTTGTTGAACTTGCGGTTCTATGGTTTGCATTGTTGCTGCACCTTGGGACACCTTGTCGGCGAGCTTCCTATGATCATCTCATAGGAGGTTCATGTCTGTAGCCAGGGTGTCGAATTTGTGTTCCATTGCCGCTCTGGAGTGTTCTATGGCCGCTAAGACCTGGTCGAGTTTCTTGGACATGGTGCTGTCTTCGGGAGGGTCATCTCGGGGTCTGATGACCGCCGGCGCCTGGACGGGTGTCTTCTGGGGCCGGCCCATGTTGAGTGGGGGATTACCACCCGATGTGTTACCTCGATGGCAGTTGTGGTCGGAGGTTTTTACTCCGGTCTAGTTCAGTAAGGGGTCCTCGGCGGCTGCAGGGGTGGCGAGAAGCTGGTGGCCCAAAGCGCTAAAGTCCCGAGGTGTCACCCCCCCACGGTACCGGGAGCGTGATGGATGCACCGTCCTGGCCTCGATGGAGGGGAAGGCGGGTCCCGACGTCTCCCCTACTCCCAGGCGCACCGCAGGGACGGTGTCCGTCTGCTGGTGCCGGTCGTTGTCGCCAACCTCGGGGCGCGGAGCGGGGGAGGGAGCGTATAGATTGAGTGGCTCTCCCTCACTTTTAGCGGAGTGCTGCAAGGGCTCTGCGGGCGCGGCGCCTAGGCCGTGTTGTTCCCCGCTTCCAGTGTCTCTAAACAGATCCCTCTAGGGTCGCGGGGATGTTGAAGATCGCCCCCCAGTGTCGGGCGCATCACCTGCAGTCTCTGGGTTGCTGGGACCCCGGGCCTGGGTCTCCCCCACCACCTCACCTCACTATCGCAGGGCAGACCCCTCGCACCACTAAAGAACCCTCGCAGCAGACCCGGCAGCAAGAAAACCCCCTGGTTCACCGACGAACTCAAGGAATCCAAGAAGAACTGCCACACCCTCGAGAAAGCCTGGCGGCTCGACCACACCACAGACAACAGGACCACCCTCAAGCACGCCATCCGCAAACACCATCAGCTGATCTGCTCCACCAAGAAGACGGCACTCAAAGAACGACTGGACAGCAACACCCACGACAGCAAGGAACTCTTCAGCATCGTCAAAGAGTTCTCCAACCCCAGCGCCGGAAACAACAACATCACTCCCTCGCAAGACCTCTGCAACTCACTCGCCTCGTTCTTCCACCGCAAGATCGCCGACATACACAACAGCTTCGACGCACTGACCACGCACCCTACCACCGAACCAGCACCCGCCACCACCACCCTCTGCAACTGGACCCCGATCAGCACCGAAGACACCACCCGCACGATGAACTCCATCCACTCCGGATCACCAACCGACCCGTGCCCACACCACGTCTTCAACAAAGCTGACGCACCATCGCACCCCATCTCCGAGACACCATCAACTCCTCCTTCCACACCGCCACCTTCCCGGAGAGCTGGAAGCACGCCGAGCTGACTGCCCTCCTGAAGAAACCAACGGCGGACCCCACCGACCTCAAGAACTACCGTCCCATCTCGCTCCTTCCTTTTCCGGCCAAAGTCATCGAGAAGACCGTCAACAAACAGCTTGCCGCCTTCCTCGAGACGAACGGATCCCTCGACCCCTCGCAGTCCGGGTTTCGGGCCAACCACAGCACCGAGACCGCCCTAATCGCAGCCACCGACGACATCAGAACCCTGATCGACAACGGGGAAACAGCGGCCCTCATCCTCCTGGACCTCTCTGCAGCATTCGACACCGTCTGCCACCGCACCCTAGTGAAGCGCCTCAGCAACGTTGGAATCCGAGAGAAAGCGCTGGAGTGGATCATCTTGGTCCTCACCGGAAGAACCCAGAGAGTCCGCCTCCCTCCGTTCAGATCCGAGGCCACCGAAGTCATCTGTGGCGTACCACAAGGATCTTCACTCAGCCCAACCCTCTTCAACGTCTACATGAGCCCCCTCGCAGCCATCGCACGCCAGCACAACCTCAACATCATCTCCTACGCCGACGACACCCGGATCATCCTCTCCCTCACCAACGACCCCACCACCGCCAGAGCCAACCTACACGAAGGGATGAAAGACGTCGCCGACTGGATGAGAAACAGCCGCCTTAAACTGAACTCAGACAAGACGGAAGTCCTCATCCTGGGATCATCATCCTCCGCCTGGGACGACTCCTGGTGGCCCCCGGCCCTGGGCACCGCTCCCAAACCAACGGACCACGCACGAAACCTGGGCTTCACCCTGGACTCCTCCCTGTCAATGACCAGACAAGTCAACGCCGTCTCATCCTCGTGCTTCAACACCCTGCGAATGCTCCGCAAAATCTTCAGATAGATCCCCACGGAAACCAGGAAGACCGTCACCCAGGCACTCGTCACCAGCCGGCTAGACTACGGGAACACCCTCTATGCCGGAACCACAGCCAAACTTCAAAAAAGACTACAACGCATCCAGAACGCCTCCGCACGACTCATCCTCGACATCCCCTGACACAGCCACATCACCGGACACCTGAGAGACCTGCACTGGCTCCCCGTCAGCAAGAGAATCACGTTCAGACTCCTCACCCACGCACACAAGGCTCTCCACAACCTGGGCCCCAAGTACCTCAATGACCGCATGACCTTCTACACGCCCACCCGCCAGCTACGATCGACCAGCCACGCACTCGCCACCGTACCACGCATCCGCAGAGCCACCGCCGGAGGAAGATCCTTCTCCTACCTGGCAGCCAAGACTTGGAACTCCCTCCCCACCCACCTTCGGCGAACCCAAGACCATCTCTCCTTCAGGAAGCAGCTCAAGACCTGGCTGTTCGAGCAGTAACTTACCCCTCCCCCAGTGCCTTGAGACCCACCCGGGTGAGTAGCGCGCTTTACAAATGCCGTGATTGATTGATTGATTGGTCCTAGGTGGTGCCGGCTAGACTCCTCTCGCCCTGCCGAACCAAGGCCGCCTCTCCACGTTGTCTCGAGGGTGCTGGCGCGGTATCTGTGTCCGCCGGCTGGGTCGGGAGGGGGGGGGGGGAAGGGGCGCCCACCGCGTCGATGTTGGGCCGAGCCTCGGCTCTCCGCGAGGCTCGGTGTCGTCAGGACCAGCCAGGCGCGTCCCGCAGTCGTCCCCCTTCAGGTTCCGCTCCGCCCGCCGGGACGGCTCCGGGAGTGGTGTTCAGATGTTCGCTGAGCCTCGGCGCCGATCCGCCATTTTAGGTGCGCCTCTCGCCAGGGGAACAGACATGGCGAGTTCGTCCCCGCCGCTCCACTCCGCCGCGACCAGGGCACATCAGCATGCTCCCCGCAGTCCTCGGGAACCAGCGGTGGGCACTATGCCCCTATAGGACTAGCATGAAGGGCACTTGAGGCCGCGGTCACCGGCCGGCAGCGGGAGCCTCAATGAGAGACGTCCACCATCTTGGCTGGTCCGGCCACGCCCCTCGATGGTGATGCACTCTTGTCCACAAACGATGTCTTTGAACCTGCAGACCAATACCCAAATGCTGTCTACGGAGGACCTTTTTGGTGAGCCATTTTCGTATTTCACCTATCAATGCTGCCCCTTAACGTGTGCCAGTCAACCGCTCTGCGACATTTAAAATATGCACAAGCTGTTCACTGAGCACGCGCTGTCTTACCTGCGTCCAGCTGTTCTGCCATTCCTCCATGGGATCCTTTGTGACCTGTGGCTCATGGCTGTTGTGGACGTTTTGGAGCACAGTGATGCCAGGAGCCATCCGGTAAGGCATCACCGGTGCGTGCCGCCATTGTTAGGTCTCGACCTAGCGAAGGCTGCGCTTGCGCAGTCTCGCTGGCGAGATTTTATGTTTTCTAGAGTGGGGGCTTGAACCCGCCCCTCTTCTCCATTGTCTGGCTTCCTAAACGGAGGCCAGCCATTGGAGGAGAGGGGCATACTCCTTTTATGCCCCGTCTTTTTGGGATTCGGGGGGGTGTTTTTTCGTTCCTTTCTCTTTTCTTTCTCCCCTCTTCTCATTGGCCGGAATTTTACATTCCAGCCAATGGGAAGAGGGGAGAAAGAAAAACACGCCCCCGAATCCCAAAATGACGGTGCCTTTCTCCGAGGCATTTCCGCATGACCTCGGAGAAAGATGGTGGTCCTTTCCCCCTTGCGCTGTTCTTAGAGCGCTGTACGTTTTCAGCGAAGATTGCTCATCTCCTCTCCCTCGCGATGTAAACAGAACTGAACCCTGGTTCCTCCAATGCAGGCTGCGCAGCCTGGGCTGGAGTTCCTCTCCCGGAGTGATGTCACGCCCTGCCCTCCCCCATGGATCTCCGCCAGCGCTGCAGATCCTGTAGTCTGTAGCGCTCACTTCTGACCCAGTACTTCACAAACATTGAAACTGTCCCATCGCTGTTGTTCCTCCTGATAGTGGCACAAACTTCCTCAAGTGCGGGGCTTTCTTTATCTCCAGCGCACAACAGCGGGGGAGAGCGAGCCCATGGCTGCGAGGGATGGGGAGAGCGTCTTCTCCTTCGGGTGAGTGGACCTTGGCTGCTTGTTTTCTTTCCAACCTTCTACTCTCTCGCTCTCTCCCCTTTCCTTCTGATTGCTTTCCCTCTACCCTAGTCCTTTTCAGCCTCTTGAACCCTCTCTTGCTCCTGCAATTAACGCTTGGAAGCTGGGCAGGGTGACAGGCCGCAGGAGCGGCCAGGGCTTCAAGGCCTGTCTCGCAGGGCTCCAGTCCTCTGGGAAATGCGGGTGGAATAGACGGCCCTGTAGAAGAGCTTTGCGTGCTCACAGCAGCGCGCTCCACCACGGCACACGACGAAATATCAAAAATCACATAAGCACATTAAGACAGAACAACAGAATGCATTTCACCCAGCCCAAACATGCCGTTATTCCAATTCTGGGGCTCCTAAGAGCATTTGGCTCCGTCAACTGTCTTTTACACGTGTTCCTTTTCTAGGTATTGGGGCGTGCACTAGCCTATAACACACAATTATATCGGTTTACTTTTCTGCTGAACGGAGCTCCACATCCAGTGACACCTGAGGGACAGAGCGGCTGAGAACGGAGAGCGTCCAGCCGACGGGGACAGCTAAGAACTTCTTCTTAGTAAGAAGAGGGGGCGGGAGGAGCAGGGCACAGGCTGAGAACTGCATGAAAACCGTATGTAAATACACTCAGAGTTGTAACGGTCACTAGGGTGGTTCACGGAGTGGCCTTAATTCCAGGAGCGGTGCTGTCCGGACTGCGGCTCCCAGAGTGCATTGGAGCACGATCCGGAAGTCAGAAGAGAGCGAGCCCTGCATGCACCAAACCAGGGGCACTCTCACGGTTGAGGTGAGTTTGCTACTGATAGCATTCCTTCTGATTTCCCCTTAATAAATGTGCAGCAGTCTCGGTCTGCGTTTTATATCTGTGGGATTGTGCTCTTGGTAAGCGCTGGTTGGATGTGTTGTTACCTGCTATTAATGTTACACTAACTTGTGCGTCTCAAACAAAACACCACCCACCTGAATAAGGCTCTGTGTGTGTGTGGCTCTGTGTGTGTGTGTGTGGCTCTGTGTGTGTGTGGCTCTGGGTGTGTGTGTGTAGCTCTGTGTATGTGGCTCTGTGTGGTTCTGTGTCGCTCTGTATGTGTGTGTGGCTCTGTGTGTGTGTGGTTCTGTGTCGCTCTGTGTGTGTGTGTGTGGCTCTGTGTGTGTGTGTGTCTCTGTGTGTGTGTGTGTTGGGCTCTGTGTGTGTGTGTTTTTGGCTCTGTGTGTGTGTGTTGGGCTCTGTTTGTGTGTGTGTTGGGCTCTGTGTGTGTGTGTGTTGGGCTCTGTGTGTGTTTTTAGTGCCTCTGTTCCCTGCTTGTGATCGTTTTTTAGTGTCTCTGTTCCCTGCTTGTGAACGTTTTTTTAGTGCCTATGTTCCCTACTTGTGATCGTTTTTTTAGTGCCTCTGTTTCCTGCTAGTGATCGTTTTTTTAGTGCCTCTGTTCCCTGGGGCGTTACTGGGCAGAGATGGGTGTATGGCTGACCTAGACTGAGGGAGGGGGGGGGGGTGGGTGGGTGTGTGTGTGTGTGTGTGTGTGTGTGTGTGGCTCTGTGTCCGCTAATACTCTCTACTACTCTCTAATGCTCACCTATTGCCATTGTAAATGAGAATACCATTTATTTATGTTTTTAAAAAAACAAAAAACAAAAAAAATGCCATTTGCAATGCTAATAGCTCTAACTTTAACAAAGCCGAGACCATTGCATTGTAAATGCTTGTTTGTTGTTGGAGCTTCACTGCAAATTCACAATCTATGTTGTTTACTATGTGTAGTCTCTATGTCTTGTACACCCTTTGCCAACCACGTTGTCAATAAAGTTTCGTGAACATCTCAAGGTTCCGGTTGGCTACAGTTTGGAACATCGTGGGACATGAAGTTCCAGATTGTCTGCGTCCCTTGGCTTACAGGTACAGCTACAGGTTTTCCTTTTGATTACAGACCATGTCCATGGTTGAACTTTCTGCAAAATCGTGGGGCAGCCACCAGGTTCGTTATGGATAAAAGGAATGTCAAGCTTTTGATCTAGACTGCAGGACATAGTACATCTACAATTTCTTTTCACACTCTTTGTGAGGAATCCATTACGCCACAGTGTGATGCCTCAGCAGCTACATGGGGCTCGTGGACAATGGTTCACTTTGGTTGACGTATTTGGGTGAGAGATCGCTCACCGGAGTTTAAGACTTTCCCTGTTAATTGTATTGCTTGACATGTTGTGTAATGGTTTTTACAGTACTTGACCATTTATGCTTTAGTGTTTTCAGCCTTCATGTTCTGTGTTCAAAATTCAAATGTGCTCTAAGCGCAGGGCAGCAGGAACCCCAGTTCCATCGAGTTTTATTTTCACTTGTACCTCAGTACAGTGTTATTACTATCTACCTTGGTAATTTTTACTTCCCAGCAGGGCCCAGGTACTAGTTTCGGGTAACTGTGTTATTTTCTTATTATTATTATTCATTACTGATTGATTGCATTATTTATCTTTTCTGCATATGCATATACTTGCTGGTTGTGATCGCTAATGTATCTGGTTTTGAATGGTGTGTGGTTGTGCTTTTGTGAAATTTGGTTGCTTTCCTTTTGTTTTCCAGGATTGCGTTGAAGGCTTGTGTACCATATACATTTGTTTTGCCTGGGAACGTGCGTTGGGTCGTGTATCCTATACTTTTGTTTTGCCTGGGAACGTGCGATGGGTCGTGTACCCTATAGATTTGTTTTGCCTGGGAATGTGCAATGGGTCGTATACCCTACACATTTGTTTTGCCCGGGAATGTGCGAGGGGTCATGTACCCTATACATTTGTTTTACCTGGGAGTGTGTGGGATTGTGTACCCTATACCTTAGCTTTACCTGATTTTTTTTCTCAGGTATGTGTAGTGTGCAGAAGGGGGTGAGTGTGTTACACCCATTTGGTGACCTCCATTCCCCCAGTCCTACGCAATATTACCATTGCATTGTTTCTATTTTTATTTAGTAGTGTGGTGTGTAGAATGGGGTGAGTGGTGAGGGTATTACACACATTTGGTGTCCTCCATTCTCCCAATCCTGCACTATATCTCCACTACGTAATTATTACTTTTATTCACTACTGTTGTAAAGTGAGTAACCCTCATATCCTTAGTTCTTTTATATGTGCAGCTATCATTTGTACATTATTTATTTCTCCTTCACGCTGTTCTGTTATCGTTATGAATTCTAATTTGTTATCACCATTGTCACATTGCATACTTCTCTTTTTCACTGTTCTTTTATTGATGCTGCTCCTGGTGGGGCTCAACCAATGAACTACCATCCTGTAACTAAGCTAATAAACATCTCATTTACAACGTACTTCATGGCTACCAATGGACTTCTTTTGAATGGAACACAAGTCAAGCATTTTAACAGCAACTTTACCATGATACAACTGTTAGCACTTTTCTTCGTGTAGATTCGGGGTCTGTAAGGTGCAATCCGAGGATTTAGAATCTCCAACTGAGGCTAGTCATCAAATCAATATAGTTAAATAAAGTGAAGAACATAAGGCTTCAAAAAGAAGGTATAACATGATCTTCATTTGAACAGACTCATCCTCCAGAATTGTCTGACCCTGGCTAAGCCCAATCAGATCCCATGAATCTCATACATCATGAAATCTTTCTTTGAATTGGGCCTTCCAGATCTGTTTTTTGATCCTCGGAGCATTATAAAAAAGGACCTAACCTGGGTGAAGCAGGGCTTTACCCAGAGAGTGGTGGTGGTCGAGAGGGAGAATTCTGCTGTAGCAAAACCATCATTCTCAGGCTACGTCCTGGTTAAATCAGTTTCAGGAATGGAGCCCTACCTTTCTCTGGATATGTCCAGCTACCATTGGCGCCGCTTAACATGCCTGAGACTGAATAATTTTTCATCATTTGTTATTTCCAAAGGGTGTTTGGTTCTCACATTCCACCTTACCCCCTTGTACCAGTGACCACGCCTCTATTTGCACTTCTATGTATATAGTTTTGCTCTGTCCAAAGTTCTGTTCTCTGCGACACAAATCTTTAAGACACATTCTAGTCGTGCAGAGATTTAGGCAAATTAGACTGGCCAATTTATATCTGCAACTCTTAGCCAATCCAAAATGTGTTTTTTTTGTTCCCCATTTCTTATCCGTGGTCCTATGTGCATCTCGATAGTACTGTATTTTGTTTCAGGTTCCTATGCAGGATTGTAGTGCTTGTATAAATCTATTGTGCCAATTTAATTGTTTGCATATATTTTGGGTGTCAACTTGATAGTTAATATTTTAAGAGTACTTGTTTTGAATGGACACATTTTTTAATGTACACTTGTATGATTTTCCTTGTAAGTCGAATACACGTTGATTGAGTACTCAAATGAGGTTCTCTTGATGCATCCTAGCCCTTTGAAAAGGTCAGCGAATTGACACAGTAGCTCTTGGGCTAAACAATGGAAAAATGGTCTAACGCTGACCAGATAGAATTACATCATTACGCCAAAAGTCCTAAACACTTATTACATTCCTGTAGATGCACGACATCACCAGAAACCCAAAGAAACCTGCAGTATGGAGAATCATTGCACTTACCTTCAAGGGATCCTAGGAGACTATCTTTTCCTTTTTTCCTCCACTTCCCCATTCCCCTTTCCCCTCTGGGTGCTGTTCTCGCCTTGAGTATATCATTCCCAGGTGGTTGCAGGGCTCCCAGTGGCATAGGAAATCAGCTTCTGCCGTTTACATCTGGCTCCCACAAGATTGCGCAACCAAAGGCAGAACAGGTTGTGGCCAGACATTACAAACACAATATGTAACGTGAAGAAAGTACTGAATATGGGAATTTGATAACTAATGCTGCACTAGCAGAGTTGCCTCGCTGAGGTCAAATATGAGGCCCTAAAAAGCATAAAGTCTGGGGTTATAGTGAAACCTGACACTCAATGAAGTCATGGAAGCCTTGGAGATATGATGTCTGGAGTGACTTCTCCCACAAGACAGAGGAAGCTAAGAGTCCATCAGCATTTGCAAGGTGGCAGACATGATACCCTCTGGAAGCAGTGACCTCTGTGGACATACACCGATAATCAGAGGCTTCCTACTGTGCACAGGTTTAGAACAAATTCAGCCACTCGGGTTTGTGAAAGCCTGGATAAGTGTGGCCTTATCTCCAGCAGAGGCTCACTTCTTCTCAACGGTGGCCTGCTCGGCATTCATGCAACCCTTTCCCAAAGTGATCACTCCTCCAGTAACATAATCATGTCAGCGTTATGGAAATGTTCCATAGCACATATTGATAGCCAAGCTCTACTCAGCTGTGTGCACAAACCCAGTTATAGAAGATATTATTTTTCGCCTAAGATCAATTGCCTTTCTTTCTTGGGTTAACACATAAAAGGGTTTGGTAGAACACAGGTCTGATGGTTATAAAATTGGTGTGCGTTAACTGCGTTGGTGGTTACTGGAAAAGGAATGTGTCAGCACAAACAGTACTCTAGTTTTTGCAATGTGTTCTGGTTTCTGTTTGGCTCTGATGCTTACCTTTTCAAGCCTTCTAGTAGCTGTAAGCTTGGTATCCCATGTCAGCCTAGCAATTTACACGCTATATGCTAAGAGGTCATGCACCTCTTTATATGTTTTTGCTTACTTGATTTTACCCTGCCTTCTTTGAAGAGTGTCAATACAGTATTCCTAGGACTGTTGAGGTCTTTTGTCAGTGTCCTGTAAACATCTCCTATACTTCTGCAGTTATTAATAAATCTGTAAATGTGTTTGCAATGCCCATTCCTCTGTCTTGACACCAAGAACTGCATTTGGCTACTGAGGGACATAATTATTAACTCGCCCCTCAGCTTTGTTCTACCACATAACCAAAATAAATGAGATTACTAGAAATTCCTGCCATGACTCTTCGTCCATCACCACCCCCTTTTGCACCACTTTGTTCGCCCTAAGTTGGCAGGGTATGCTCAGACGTGAGTCCCTTGCTCACTTTGCCACTGGATTCAAGCAAGCCGGCTGAAGACAGCTGAAATGCCAGAAACCGGTCCTCGGAAGTTTGTTTCCGGTCCAGGGAAGGCATGGCTTGGCAGTTCGGGCTGGACTGTTCCCATGAGCCACAGGGTCAGAATGATTTGCATATGGCCATGTCTGAACTGGGGTGGCAGAGTGGGCTAAAGAACGGTGATGGATTAAACCCAGATCTGTTGACTGGGTGTGAGTGTTTGATTGGGTCAGATGCTCCGTCCATCACCACCCCCTTTTGTACCACTTTGTTCACCATAAGTTGGCAGGGTATGCTCAGACGTGAGTCCCTTGCTCACTTTGCCACTGGATTCAAGCAAGCCGGGCTGAAGATGGCTGAAATGCCAGAAACCGGTCCTCGGAAGCTTGTTTCCGGTCCAGGGAAGGCATGGCTTGGCAGTTCGGGCTGGACTGTTCCCATGAGGCACAGGGTCAGACTGCATATAGCCATGTCTGAACTGGGGTGGCAGAGTGGGCTAAAGAACGGTGATGGATTAAACCCAGATCTGTTGACTGGGTGTGAGTGTTTGATTGGGTCAGATGCTCCGTCCATCACCACCCCCTTTTGCACCAATGAATCTTCTGCACGACAGGTTACCTAGCATGAACCATATTCCATACGAAGACACAGGACACAATTACACGTGCGCGTGACGGTCTCCTCCTCCTCTAGTCTCTGACACTGCAACTGGGTCCATTTCACTTGGAAAAGGTGTTTATAGAATCCTCTTTTTCCTCAGTGCGAGCTAAGACGTACTTGGCATGAGAAAATCGTAAGTGAGATGTGAGCAAAGTAGCACTTTATTTTATGAAGCAAATATAGAAACATTAAGATCGGCCAGATTGCATAGGGCCTAATTAGTGCAAAAGAGCAATTTTCCAACTAGTCAGTTGTTGCAAATGTCGTTCTTGAACTACTTAGTACAAATGTTGAATCAAGATTGCTAGGCATCAGTTTTGGGCAAAAGAAATATGACATTCTGGCTAGTTTTTTTACTTACATACATTGGCTACAGTAATTCCTAAGGGGCTTGACCATGCATCACATGTTTTGCAATCCAGAGATCTGCTATATATATCCCAGTTTAGGTACTTAATCAAAATTGTGTACATTTCTGGGCAAACGAATAACAATTCCCGGGGAGACAACGTTTGGAAAAATCACTGATTCTATTACAGGACCGGAGGCTTCGGATTATGCTTTCTCTCTCTTTACTGCAAATTCAACAGCAGCATGCTAGCAAATTTTGCATTCACTCATCCACGTTCCCTTATGCTCAGTCGTGGAATGCAGCACGCATGGAAAAAGGAAGTAGCAACTACTCTCCTTATTATGCCTCTCTCTAGAAAGCGCACCAGTTTGCAGGTGTGCTGCCTTTAGTAAACCACGGTTTGCATCAAAAGTCATTAGTGGATCCAGGGCATGCCAATGGTCCCTCCATGTAGCACCGAACTGACGCAGTGTAACGCAAGGCAGAGCCAACACATACTTTTTTAGAAAACAAATTGGCTCTTGCATGGCTTTGTAAATCTCGACTAGCATTTTGCATTGTGTTAGTAAATGTGGGCCTGAGGGTTCATATCTACTCTCAATGGCTGAAGACAGACATGCAAAGTGAAAGGCAAGTGGGGGTTAAACAACATTGTTTCCAATCATATCTGCAGCAAGTCAAGCATGGCTACCACTTTAACATCAATTTCTCTTCTTACAAAAGTATCTCGGGGGGCTCAAGAAGGGTGAATTAGACTCTGCATGCCTGTCCGAGACAGTGACCCCGCCGCTAAAAGAGGGTGCGCGGCGCATTTCTTTGCATGAAATCACAGACCTTGCCCAGGGCCTGACATCATTTTATGCTCAGCGAAGTGCACTAGCTGAATATGCAGTATTTCTGTCAAATGTGGGAACGTGGATGCAAATGAATCTCTGAGAACCGTGCCTGTTGGCAAAACTAGGGCCACTTGCAGGGCGGCCATGGAGTGATGACGCGCTTGTTACACAACAAATGGCGGCCTCGTCAGCGTCACTCGAAGGATGCGGGCCTCGCGCTGGGATGCGGCCTCTGACTCGCAGGTTAGCACACAGACCTTTGGCCAGCTGAGTCTTTTTACGGCTAACAACGTAAATCCCGCACAATTCTCCAGATAACGCACATTAGAGCAGATCCCGTCTCGGACAAACAAGCACCCAAGGGCAGCTAATGCCCAAGGCTAAGCCAGGCCTGCAGGCATTAACACCCGCCCTCATTAATTTACTCAAATAAGGCCATAACACCTGAGGTTTTGCAACAACGCCAGAGCGCAGTGGAGAAGGCTTTTTCAAACTCACGTCACTCCACTTTATCCCTATAATCGTTTGGCAGAAACATACTTGACAAATCTGTTCTCATTTTACGTTGCCTGTATTTCTTTCAGTTGGCAAAAGTCACGCCTCCCCCACCGTTTAGCACAATACCTGTCATCTCAACTTGCCATCTAGTAATGGCAAATTTAAAATATGATGTCCCATGTTAGTCACTATTCATGAAAAACAGATCAGAGGCTGTATTATGGAAGTGCCCGGGGGGGTTCAATGGGCGTTTGCACCCCCTATGTGGGCCCCTCGGGCACTTTGGTATTACAGAAGGGGCTGCAAGTGCTTGTGTGACCCCTTCTGCAATAGCGATAGCCCGGGCGCACATAAAGCACCATCTTCAGAGAGCGTTCCCCACATTTGCATGGGGCATTTCCCCATGCAATTGAGAGAATCCCTTCGCCTCTGTACCAGCCCTGTATTATAGACGCGGGCCCTGAGGCAAAGAAGCTATCAGTGCGCCCCCTGATGGCAGCCCTCTGGAGAGGGTAAAGGGAGTCCCCCCCCCAGCATACATGCCAACCCTCCTGTTCAGGCGGGAGACTACAGATTTCAAGGCTTGTCTCCCGCCTCCCGAGTCCTGCATGCAGAAACCAGATTCGGATTGTCGCATCATTACCTGTTGGAAACAAGGCAGCCTGAGCTCGGAAATATATATTGTGAGCCGGAACGCTTTGCCCTTAATTCTTGGAAGAGGAGATTACAGGGGGTGTGACAGACCTCAACATTTTATGTTTGCCAGTTTTACATAGCACATACGAAAACTCTGTTTTTGTTTGCGCTATGTTATTAAATTGCCAAAAATGAAATGCGGATTGTCCGTCACCATACAAGTCAATACACCCTATTCAAGCAGTTTGCCTTTGCTTCTTTGTGTCAATGTGGAAAATACATTCTTCCGAATATTTTTTTTAAATCTCCCACTTGCCTGCTCTAAAATGTTGGCATGTATGTCATGTATGACACCCTTGCAGGCGGGTGCAGTCACTCACTGCACCCACCTGCAAGGGGATATCTAATCCCGTTTAAAAGAACAGGTGGGTTACCGCCTGTACAGTGAAATACAGGGCACTTCGAAGCAGCTGTTCCGTTTTTCACCTGATTCGCAGCTGCCCTGGGGGCAGCAAATTCTATGTAATAAGCACACTTTACCTGTTTGTGCCCGGCACACTTGTTTTAAGGTGCGCCAGGCGCAAACAGGGAAAGTGCACCCCTTAAATGATAGGGCCTCATGTGTTTAAAAAAAAATCCAGGGTTGGCAAACAATCTCAGAGCTGTTAATACATCACTGGCTCAGATTATCAAAAGCAACCTAAATGAAATGGAATTATACAAAATACATATTGCGCCTAGAAAGTTAGGTTCTCTAAATCTTCTAACCAGTCCGTTATCTAAGCAGTGATTGCCTGGTAGCTGTTGTGACTGGAATGCTGATTTGGTCTGCTGGTAATGGTCAGTCTGCTGGTAATGGTCAGTTCCACTCCCCTACCTCCAGACTTAGTGGATGCCTCAAAACACTCGAGCATAGCTTGCTGTGCAAGCATCAACATTTTGGGAAATGGCTGTATCTTTTAAATGCATTCCAGCTCCCATCCTGCCTGGAGTCCTTTTCCTCAGCTCTTGGAGATAGTTCACATCTTTATAGCTTGAAGTCCTACATTTAGGATTTTTCAGCTGTTTCTGGCATGGGACCCTCAACTTCCTCTTCCTGCAACTGCTGTGTTTTTCCTGCAGTACTTTGGTGCAAGGACCGCAAGCTATAAAAGACGGGCTATTATTGGGGGGGTGCAGAGAATCTCCAGTGGTACCCATATTCAGAAATTTGGGGAAGAACTGCTGATGTATCAGGAATGACAAATGTGCACATGGGATACCAATATATATGATTCAGTCTTACTACAACATTAGTTACATCACTACTACAGGATGGAAGTGCTGTTAAAAGGAATGCACCATAGTGGTCAATATATATGTGGCAATTTTCTGAAAACTGCAGATACTATTAGACACCCTAAACGGAGGAAGGGAGGAAAGGGGGCAGAGGAACTTTGGAATCTTTGGTAAGAAGTGTATATGTATACACGGTGTCAGAGCCTGTTTGTATGTATCAAACAGGACTGGAGGATATATATATATATATATATATATATATATATATCCCATCCAAGCAGAAAAGTGACACTGCGGGGCTTCAAAGACCTTTATTCATGGATTTGGGCATAGCGCGTTTCGGCAAACTGCCTTACACAGATGTCTCCATCTTTGTGCAGCCTCTCTGGATAGTGTCTCTTGTAGGTGCCTCCTTCCCCAATGGTGAAGCGCGCACCTGGACTGCGTTACCTGCCGGCTGACAACTGTAGTTCATGTTGGAAAACTACCGGTCCCACAATGCAGCATGATGATAGCAGATTGTCCTGGTAACTATTGATTTTCATCTGTGGTTCAGGGAGAGGACTTGGCAAGAATTGAAATAATATATATATCAGCACAACCCCTACTCCCAACGGAAGAGAGCACGCACACGAGGGCTGCAGGTTTAAAGCTTCTTTATTGATTCAGGCCTGCCTCGACCCTGCAACCAGGAGAGACGTGTTTCGGCTGCAACCAGCAGCCTTTATTAATCTGGTAAGCGCCATTTTGCCAACTCATTTAAAGAGTCTCAGTCATAGACATAGATAAAATACAACATGTTTTAAAAGAATGTATCAACTATTGCAGGGAAATACAAACTGCGCGCTACATCAATGTAAAGGACTTACTGCAACTCCCAAATATATTGTAGAATAAGGCAGCATAATGCACTAATATGTCTTTGCGGAAATATATGTGTCGTCCCGAAAAATAAATAAACATGATCGCTTTGCACAGGGAGATGTAAAACACCTTCTTACATATTTTAAAACACTTTCTTGCTTTTTCTTTAACAAACAACGAAAACCTCCTCAAAGTAGACAATTCATTTTGCAGGTGCTGCATATCTTATAACTTAGTAGCTTACCCGTCGCGCGCTGCTGCGATCTCCGAAGCAAGGAAATTAAAGGAAACTCATCATGATAACATTCAATTTACATTGTGTCATTTTTTATTGAAACTTATTCATTTTAATATGGAAAACATTTCAAAGTGTCGTTTTAATTCAATTTATTTATTCGAGTGCTTGTGGATACATAATTTTTTGTTTTTCCGTCTGGTGCATACATCAGTATTCGAAAGATTATGAGGGCCCTGGGGGGCCGACATTAAAAAAAAATTTATGCCAGAAACCTTTGCGGGAGTGTACTCAACAACTTCCCAAAGTTTCCTGGCGATCGGATGAATGGTGTTTTAATTCTATTTATTTATTCTAGTGCTTGTGGATACACGATTTGTTGTTTTGCCGTCTGGTGCGTACATGAGTATTCGAAATATTATGAGGGCACTGGGGGGCCGATATTTTTAAAATGTTTATGGCAGAAACCTTCGCGGGAGTGTACTCAACAACTTCCCAAAGTTTCATGGCGATCAGATGAATGGTGATTTAATTCTATTTATTTATTCGAGTGCTTGTGGATACACGATTTGTTGTTTTTCCGTGTGGTGTGTACATCAGTATTCGAAAGATTATGAGGGCCCTGGGGGGGCCGATATTTAAAAAAATGTTATGCCAGAAACCTTCGCGGGAGTGTACTCAACAACTTCCTAAAGTTTCATGGCGATCGGATGAATGGTGTAGTAATGCATATGCCAGAAACCTTCGCAGGAGTGTACTCCACAACTTCCCAAAGTTTCATGGCGATCGGATGAATGGTGTAGTAATGCATAAAAGGACAAACAGACCAACAGACATACATACATTCATTTTTATCCACAAAATGCCCAAAGCAACGGGAGATCACTCGACTGTGCTCTGCCATCCAGCATTATGATGCAGCCTTCCTGTTTGCTCCAACTTGTTTATCATGCCGACGCGTTTCGAAGCCATTAGCCTTTTCTTCATGGGCTGCTTTAGAAATCAAACTGAGGCTCGCATTTGACCATTTCCGGCGTTTATTCATTGCATGCTCGCCCCCAGTGGGCGTATATTCACAACAATCTTCCTCAGTGCATGCTGGATGTTGATGTTCCAAAATAATGCGAGCGCTATTACTCAATGTGCATTTCCATTTTTAAAAGCAATATTTAGTCCTTGAGTAGGTGTTGGAACAGAACTGAAGGCTCAATTTCGCATATGGAGCACAGTGCATACAAAGTCTCGAGCAGTTCGAAACAGAAGCCTCTGACAGCTGCGATAGGCTTGTTCCCCAGCTGACGATGGTGCCCTCCCCACGGCAGGGCTGCCGTGTGTAATCTTTTTCCACAAAATGCCCAAAGCAACGGGAGATCACTCGACTGTGCTCTGCCATCCAGCATTATGATGCAGCCTTCCTGTTTGCTCCAACTTGTTTATCATGCCGACGCGTTTCGAAGCCATTAGCCTCTTCTTCATGGGCTGCTTTAGAAATCAAACTGAGGCTCGCATTTGACCATTTCCGGCATTTATTCATTGCATGCTCGCCCCCAGTGGGCGTATATTCACAACAATCTTCCTCAGTGCATGCTGGATGTTGATGTTCCAAAATAATGCGAGCGCTATTACTCAATGTGCATTTCCATTTTTAAAAGCAATATTTAGTCCTTGAGTAGGTGTTGGAACAGAACTGAAGGCTCAATTTCGCATATGGAGCACAGTGCTTACAAAGTCTCGAGCAGTTCGAAACAGAAGCCTCTGACAGCTGCGATAGGCTTGTTCCCCAGCTGACGATGGTGCCCTCCCCACGGCAGGGCTGCCGTGTGTAATCTTTTTCCACAAAATGCCCAAAGCAACTGTTCCAACACCTACTCAAGGACTAAATATTGCTTTTAAAAATGGAAATGCACATTGAGTAATAGCGCTCGCATTATTTTGGAACATCAACATCCAGCATGCACTGAGGAAGATTGTTGTGAATATACGCCCACTGGGGGTGAGCATGCAATGAATAAATGCCGGAAATGGTCAAATGCGAGCCTCAGTTTGATTTCTAAAGCAGCCCATGAAGAAGAGGCTAATGGCTTCGAAACGCGTCGGCATGATAAACAAGTTGGAGCAAACAGGAAGGCTGCATCATAATGCTGGATGGCAGAGCACAGTCGAGTGATCTCCCGTTGCTTTGGGCATTTTGTGGAAAAAGATTACACACGGCAGCCCTGCCGTGGGGAGGGCACCATCGTCAGCTGGGGAACAAGCCTATCGCAGCTGTCAGAGGCTTCTGTTTCGAACTGCTCGAGACTTTGTAAGCACTGTGCTCCATATGCGAAATTGAGCCTTCAGTTCTGTTCCAACACCTACTCAAGGACTAAATATTGCTTTTAAAAATGGAAATGCACATTGAGTAATAGCGCTCGCATTATTTTGGAACATCAACATCCAGCATGCACTGAGGAAGATTGTTGTGAATATACGCCCACTGGGGGCGAGCATGCAATGAATAAACGCCGGAAATGGTCAAATGCGAGCCTCAGTTTGATTTCTAAAGCAGCCTATGAAGAAGAGGCTAATGGCTTCGAAACGCGTCGGCATGATAAACAAGTTGGAGCAAACAGGAAGGCTGCATCATAATGCTGGATGGCAGAGCACAGTCGAGTGATCTCCCGTTGCTTTGGGCATTTTGTGGAAAAAGATTACACACGGCAGCCCTGCCGTGGGGAGGGCACCATCGTCAGCTGGGGAACAAGCCTATCGCAGCTGTCAGAGGCTTCTGTTTCGAACTGCTCGAGACTTTGTAAGCACTGTGCTCCATATGCGAAATTGAGCCTTCAGTTCTGTTCCAACACCTACTCAAGGACTAAATATTGCTTTTAAAAATGGAAATGCACATTGAGTAATAGCGCTCGCATTATTTTGGAACATCAACATCCAGCATGCACTGAGGAAGATTGTTGTGAATATACGCCCACTGGGGGCGAGCATGCAATGAATAAACGCCGGAAATGGTCAAATGCGAGCCTCAGTTTGATTTCTAAAGCAGCCCATGAAGAAGAGGCTAATGGCTTCGAAACGCGTCGGCATGATAAACAAGTTGGAGCAAACAGGAAGGCTGCATCATAATGTTGGATGGCAGAGCACAGTCGAGTGATCTCCCGTTGCTTTGGGGCATTTTGTGGAAAAAGATTACACACGGCAGCCCTGCCGTGGGGAGGGCACCATCGTCAGCTGGGGAACAAGCCTATCGCAGCTGTCAGAGGCTTCTGTTTCGAACTGCTCGAGACTTTGTAAGCACTGTGCTCCATATGCGAAATTGAGCCTTCAGTTCTGTTCCAACACCTACTCAAGGACAAAATATTGCTTTTAAAAATGGAAATGCACATTGAGTAATAGCGCTCGCATTATTTTGGAACATCAACATCCAGCATGCACTGAGGAAGATTGTTGTGAATATACGCCCACTGGGGGCGAGCATGCAATGAATAAACGCCGGAAATGGTCAAATGCGAGCCTCAGTTTGATTTCTAAAGCAGCCCATGAAGAAGAGGCTAATGGCTTCGAAACGCGTCGGCATGATAAACAAGTTGGAGCAAACAGGAAGGCTGCATCATAATGCTGGATGGCAGAGCACAGTCGAGTGATCTCCCGTTGCTTTGGGCATTTTGTGGGAAGAAAAAAAAACATTCATTTATATATATATATATATAGATTGGAAACTTCATTGATGATTGCATTAACAGCTAGATCATTTGATTGCGCTCAGATCCTAGCCTTCAGATTTACAAGACGGAAAAAAACAATTACAGTCTATTCATCATATGCAGGTCATATTTCAACTTAAAACTTCTGTAAGCACACAGAGATTTCCAAATAACAGCTCGCGATGGGAACACCAAATAAGACAGAGCATACACATCGAAACAAATCAAATCAACTGCCATGCAAGTATAAAGTACTATAAGTCTCATAATGCCTCATAGAGACATAATTAAGTAATAGTCAAAGAAAAACCACTTCCATGTGTGTGCAATGTCACAGGACCTACACTGAAAGGAACAGTCTGATCCAGAATGTTATTTGATTTATTGCACACTTGCAAAACCATTCTCAAATAACAAGCACATCCTCACGTCTTGCTGTAAAACACCACCGACTCCTTTGGTAGCACCACATTAGCCAACTTGCAAGGTCGGGGGAGGCCTTCACATAAAAAGTAATAAACAGCCCTCACCGCTTAGGCCTCTGCTTTCGCGGTGCCCAGTCACCAGTTCTCCTTCCGCAATCTGAGTGAGACTGCAGGCCGACATGGGAAAACACCGTCCCTGCACTGAAAGTCACCAGGTTTCCCTGCGCCAAGTCCACACCTCCCCTTCAGCCTGCTCCTCTTCTGACTCTTTCCGAGATGTGATCTGGGGACTTGCTGGTTTAGCACTAGCCATGCTTCTTCCTCCATTGTTACGATCATACCGGTGGCCCAGAATGACTGGTGGTGCCTGTAAAGCGTCTACCACTAACGTTTAATGAATATCAACAGGTAAGAGTGCCTACAAGGGATTCTTTCTTCTACTCATTCTCAAATGTTATGAAGTCATCTGCAATAAGCTCTGAGCAGTAACTTACATTGAGTTATTTCGAAAAATTAATTCCTTATTTTAACATAAACAGATCTATGAAAGACTGCAAAGGAACAAAACATATCTGGGTGAAGTTTTTTTCTCACTTATTTCTCTAAATACTTCACTTATTTGGGTAATTATTAGCTCTGTAAATGGATGGTTTTGCATCCAATCCTAATCCATTCTGGAGTCGTCACACCACTATTTCTTTGATTCATTCCTTACTTCACGGGTGTATTACTTCTTTTCTTCTTATATCTTTAATTGATGTGCGACTTTTGGGATCCTTTTCACCTATATAGGGGTAATTCAACATATGAAAATACCGTCCTGAAGAAGGTCTAGCAGATGCCTTCACTACATAGACCAAAACGTCGACAACTGCACCCATTTTCTTTGTGATTTTTCTCATTATATGAATAATTAGTTGTAATTTCTTTATGTATAAAGTGTATGGAATGGGTGACCACATAATTGTCAATGAGATAAGAGCAGCAACAAAAAACTTTAAAATCTCGCTCACTGTGTGTTTATATGTGCAGTATTTTATGTACTCTCTAATATGCTTATTTTCTCAAAATAAATTTGTGTTTCAAGAAGTAAACTCCCGTTTTGTGTTTTGTTCCTTTGCAGTCTTTCATAGATCTGTTTGCATTAAAATAAGGAATTAATTTTTTGAAATAACTCAATGTAAGCTACTGCTCAGAGCTTATTGCAGATGACTTCATAACATTTGAGAACGACAGAAGAAAGAATCCCTTGTAGGCACTCTTACCTGTTGATACACTAATTACCAACGCCTCCAAGGGTCTGTTGGGTTCCCCACTCCTCCATTTTCTTGCTTAATGAATATCAGCCCAGCCCCTACTCTCAACAGAAGAGAGCACACACACAAGGGCTGCAGGTGTAAAGCTTCTTTATTGATTCAGGCCTCCTTCGACCCATATATCATATATGTCAACAGTGATGTCATTTAAGATGTCATCAGTGATGTCACTGACCATGTCATGAATGATGTAATATGTGACATCATCATCAGTGGATTGCGGGTACGCAAAATATAGTTAGTTCAACTAACTATATAGGAGCAATTTCAATGGTTTTGTATGAGTGAAATGTCCAGCTAACTATAACACCCCCAAAACTTATAGTTTTTTGAGTGAATTTCAAAGGTTTTTTAAATGCTAATTCCTAACTATATAAGGCCTGAAACCTATGGTTTTTTCAGTGAATTTGCAAGGTTTTTTAAATGCTAATTCCTAACTATATAAGGCCTGAAACCTATGGTTTTTTCAGTGAATTTCAAAGGTTTTTTAAATGCTAATTCCTAACTACATAAGGCCTGAAACCTATGTTTTTTTCAGTGAATTCCAAAGGTTTTTTAAATGCTAATTCCTAACTATATAAGACCTGAAAGCCCACCAGGAATCTCCAGTATGCGTCAGGGGACTGCATTGCAGAGAGGTGTAATGGAGCCACGCCCCTTTTTACACCTCTCTGCAACGCAGACCCCGTGCATGTTTGAAGAGGGGGAACTGATTCCCCTTGCATACTGGGGGCCCCTGGGGGCCAACTAGCCCACCTGGAACCTCCAGTATGCGCCAGGTGGCTGCATTGCAGAGGTGTAATGAGGCTATGCCCCTTGTTACACCTCTCTGCAACGCAGCCCCCTGGCGCGTTTGCAGAGGGGGAACTAATTCCCCTTGCATACTGGGGGTCCCTGGGGGCTAACTAGCCCACCTGGAACCTCCAGTATGCGCCAGGGGGCTGCATTGCACAGAGATGTAATGAGGCTATGCCCCTTTTTACACCTCTCTGCGACGCAGGCCACTGGTGCGTTTGCAGAGGGGGGACTAATTCCCCTTGCATACTGGGGGTCCCTGGGTCATATCTGCCCAAACGCCGATATTCCGAACGATTGAAAATGACTTTTCTTGAGAAATATTTGGATTTGGATTATCATGTCCTATACTTTGGAATTTTTGAAAGACTGACTTTGAGGATGCTATAAATTACTCAAGTCTGCCCAAATTGTGTGGGTAAAATTGATACCTAGTCACTTTGAATAAGAATGTACTTACGTCTCGTCTAACATTTGGAAGAAATATCTAGTTATATGACAACAGGATACCGACATAACTTGAAGGAAATAAGAACGCCCTGAAGAAGTTCTGTTGTACAGAACGAAACGTGTCGGCTGGCTGTGGTACATAAACTTAAGAAAAATAAAAGCATTTGAATATACACCAAGATTCAGCGCTTCAATAAGGACTCTAAGTGATATGATTTGATTGGACTTATTGTGCAAGTGGTGCTGTGCCAAACTTTGGAATATTCTCCACTACTCTCTACTACTTACTCTCTACTACTCTCTAATATTCATTCTCTACTACTCATTCTCTACTACTCTCTACTACTCTCTCTCTACTACTGACTCCCTACTACTCACTATCTACTACTCTCTACTACTCACTCTCTACTATTCTCTACTACTCACTCTCTACTACTCTCTCTACTACTCACTCTTTACTACTCACTCTCTACTACTCTCTACTACTTACTCTCTACTTCTCACTCTCTACTACTCACTCTCTACTACTCTCTACTACGCTCTCTCTACTACTCTCTACTACTCACTCTACTACTCACTCTCTACTACTCTCTACTATTCTCTCTCTCTGCTACTCACTCTCTACTACTCTCTACTACTCACTCTCTACTACTCTCTACTGTTCACTCTTTACTACTCTCTACTACTCACTCTACTACTTACTCTCTACTACTCACTCTCTACTACTCTCTACTACTCATTCTACTATTCACTCTACTACTCTCTACTACTCACTCTCTGCTACTCTCTCTACTGCTCTCTACTACTCTCGACAACTCACTCTCTACTCTCTATTACTCACTTTCTACTCTCTACCTCTCTCTACTTCTCTCTACTAGTCTCTACCTCTCTACCTCTCTCCACACGCACACATATACACATATATATGCATATATATGCATATGCATTTATGTATGTGTGTATATATATATATATATATATATATATACATACATATATAAACATATATAATCTGCATATCTATATAAATACAAATATAAATGCATGCATACATATACATATATGCATACACATGCATGTTATTTACATGAAAGTTTTAAAAACACTAATAAAAGCAAAGCTAAAAAGCCACCTCATTACAAACAGAATGGCTTTAACTTAAACGAGGGTGAGATCTATTGCATTTTCAATGCTTGTTTACTTTGGTTCCATCAAGAAGGCATTCAGATGTGTCACACATTTGCCATAAATTCTGAATGTTAGCACTCTAGTTGCTCATTAGATCACTGTAGTAAAGTTACTGCTCACCAGGGAAGTCTGCTGCTGGTATTCAAAGTGCACGTTTCAGTCTGCATGTCAGAATTCTTTTAATGAAATAGAAGAGGATTTGAGAAGTCACTCAAAATGTGCCCTAATTTTTCTTTCTGAAGCAATATTCATACTTTCTATGGCAAAATGAACCCCCTCATTTATTTCCTTTTTAAATTAAATGTTTTCAGACTTACCACTTTATTCCAATCAAGATGGCTTCAGGTGTGCCATACCTTTGTAATAAGTAGGACTGTTAGCGCTCTAGTTGTTCTTTAGAACACTCTGGGACATTCTGTCATTGGGCTATACTTGGGCTACATCTGGGTGATATTTGGGCTACATTTGGGCTCTTTTGTCTCTGGTGGCCATCTTGGGAGACTGCATGTCAGAATTTTTTAATGAAATAGAAGAGGATTTGAGAAGTCACTCAAAATGTGCCCTAATTTTTCTTTCTGCAGCACTAATCATACTTTCTATGGCAAAATGAACCCCCTCATTTATTTCCTTTTTAAATTAAATGTTTTCAGACTTACCAATTAATTCCAATCAAGATGGCTTCTTGTGTGCCATACTTTTGACATAAGTAAGACTGTTAGGGCTCTAGTTGTTCTTTAGAACACTCTGGGACATTCTGTCATTGGGCTATACTTGGGCTACATCTGGGTGATATTTGGGCTACACTTGGGCTCTTTTGTCTCTGGTGGCCATCTTGGGAGACTGCATGTCAGAATTCTTTTAATGAAATAGAAGAGGATTTGAGAAGTCACTCAAAATGTGCCCTAATTTTTCTTTCTGAAGCACTAATCATACTTTCTATGGCAAAATGAACCCCCTCATTTTGTTCCTTTTGAAATTAAATGTTTTCAGACTTACCACTTCATTCCAATCAAGATGGCTTCTTGTGTGCCATACTTTTGTCATAAGTAAGACTATTAGCGCTCTAGTTGTTCTTTAGAACACTCTGGGACATTCTGTCATTGGGCTATACTTGGGCTACATCTGGGTGATATTTGGGCTACACTTGGGCTCTTTTGTCTCTGGTGGCCATCTTGGTAGACTGCATGTCAGAATTTTTTTAATGAAATAGAAGAGGATTTGAGAAGTCACTCAAAATGTGCCCTAATTTTTCTTTCTGCAGCACTAATCATACTTTCTATGGCAAAATGAACCCCCTCATTTATTTCCTTTTTAAATTAAATGTTTTCAGACTTACCACTTCATTCCAATCAAGATGGCTTCTTGTGTGCCATACTTTTGACATAAGTAAGACTGTTAGCGCTCTAGTTGTTCTTTAGAACACTCTGGGACATTCTGTCATTGGGCTATACTTGGGCTACATATGGGTGATATTTGGGCTACACTTGGGCTCTTTTGTCTCTGGTGGCCATCTTGGGAGACTGCATGTCAGAATTTTTTTAATGAAATAGAAGAGGATTTGAGAAGTCACTCAAAATGTGCCCTAATTTTTCTTTCTGCAGCACTAATCATACTTTCTATGGCAAAATGAACCCCCTCATTTTGTTCCTTTTTAAATTAAATGTTTTCAGAATTACCACTTCATTCCAATCAAGATGGCTTCTGGTGTGCCATACTTTTGTCATAAGTAAGACTGTTAGCGCTCTAGTTGTTCTTTAGAACACTCTGGGACATTCTGTCATTGGGCTATACTCGGGCTACATCTGGGTGATATTTGGGCTACATTTGGGCTCTTTTGTCTCCGGTGGCCATCTTGGGAGACTGCATGTCAGAATGTTTTAATGAAATAGAAGAGGATTTGAGAAGTCACTCAAAATGTGCCCTAATTTTTCTTTCTGCAGCACTAATCATACTTTCTATGACAAAATATACCCCCTCATTTTGTTCCTTTTTAAATTAAATGTTTTAAGAGTTACCACTTTATTCCAATCAAGATGGCTTCAGGTGTGCCATACCTTTGTTATAAGTAGGACTGTTAGCGCTCTAGTTGTTCTTTAGAACACTCTGGGACATTCTGTCATTGGGCTATACTTGGGCTACATCTGGGTGATATTTGGGCTACATTTGGGCTCTTTTGTCTCTGGTGGCCATCTTGGGAGACTGCATGTCAGAATTGTTTTATGAAATAGAAGAGGATTTGAGAAGTCACTCAAAATGTGCCCTAATTTTTCTTTCTGCAGCACTAATCATACTTTCTAAGGCAAAATGAACCCCCTCATTTTGTTCCTTTTGAAATTAAATGTTTTCAGACTTACCACTTCATTCCAATCAAGATGGCTTCTGGTGTGCCATACTTTTGTCATAAGTAAGACTGTTAGCGCTCTAGTTGTTCTTTAGAACACTCTGGGACATTCTGTCATTGGGCTATACTTGGGCTACATCTGGGTGATAATTGGGCTACACTTGGGCTCTTTTGTCTCTGGTGGCCATCTTGGGAGACTGCATGTCAGAATTTATTTAATGAAATAGAAGAGGATTTGAGAAGTCACTCAAAATGTGCCCTAATTTTTCTTTCTGAAGCACTAATCATACTTTCTATGGCAAAATGAACCCCCTCATTTTGTTCCTTTTTAAATTAAATGTTTTCAGACTTACCACTTCATTCCAATCAAGCTGGCTTCTGGTGTGCCATACTTTTGTCATAAGTAAGACTGTTAGCGCTCTAGTTGTTCTTTAGAACACTCTGGGACATTCTGTCATTGGGCTATACTTGGGCTACATCTGGGTGATATTTGGGCTACATTTGGGCTTTTTTGTCTCTGGTGGCCATCTTGGGAGACTGCATGTCAGAATTTTTTAAGCGCTCTAGTTGTTCTTTAGAACACTCTAGGAGGCTGCAGTAGAACACAAAGGAATCAACTGACAGTCTCTGTCCTTGTTGGATGTACATGTTTTACTGAGAATGTCAGACTTCATTTTCACATGACTGAGAAAGATAATGTGAATTTACTGAAAATATGCTTTCAGTTTAGCTTATAGATCCCCTTCCAAACCACTTTGGGAAAAGCATGAGATAATAGTTTTCTTTCAAACATGATTCATGATATCCCAGCAGAAGGCTTTTTCACATGGTAAAATCACCTTAGAACACACCACAATTCCTAAAATGAGTATGGTACCATCAACAAATGATTTATAATGTAACTATTAACTACAATGCTTTTTAATGAGGTGCTATCATGTATATTGGTCCCAAGATGGCTGCCAACACTTCTTGGATGAAGTGCTGACAAGCCAATCAGATCTCACGATGAGATGTGTGGTTAGGCTACGCCCAGATATATATGTGTTTTTGAAGTTAATTTTCATAAAAACGACTGGAGAAATTTTCACCAAATATAGAAAAGGCACTTCTGCGTACCAGTCTCTACAATTTTGCAAAGTTTGGTGTAATTCCATTCAGCAGTTCGGGCTGTAGCCGCGTCTATTCGTCCTATGGAAATTAACATGGGGTAAACACGTTTTGGGACCCCCCTTTTTTCTCGGCCCCGCATAACGAATCCCCCCGAAACTTCCAGGGAAGGAGCGGAGCGGAGCTGGCCTAAATTTTGGAAAATTACACGCAAATTCCTCAACCAGCGCCAAAGTTATTCCCAATAGAATGTTGCGGATTTCCTATGGAAACTAGGTCCTAACTATATATACCTACTGGTGGCTATCGCCAGTAGGTAATATATATATATATACACACACACACACACACACACACACACACACATATATCACTTATCAGGACAATGCTAGCATATGCACTTTGCTAGAAAACGAAAAGCATGCACGTTTATTTTGGACACTGCAATTGAGAGTGTGCACATGACATTGGAAATAAAACGCTATTTGGCAGAATAAGGAATCATGTCAGTGCCGTGAAATGAAGCAATTGTGTCAGTGCATTCTGGGGCCCGTAGTTGATATTGCGGCCCACGTGACCACTTGGCTCATACCCTACTCACCTGTGAACAAGGCGATCTCCCGCTGAAACGCGTAAGGACACTGAGTATAAATGCTGCATAGACGAATAAAGTCTTGTTTGGAAGTAAGTCGGAATGTGGCTCTGTATTTTCTGTTGCTGCTGCAAATTCCTCCAGCATCTCCATTCCTGAACAGAGCCTGCCTTGCAGGGTCGGGGGCCCCCGGCAAAATGGAGCCCTTCTTGTGATATATATATATATATATATATATTTTTTTTTTTTACCATTTCTTGCATGACTTTGTTGAGAACTTACCTTCCTTCATAAAAGACACCGGACATTTCCTATCCAAACTCAACAATATCGAATGGAAGGAAGATTATGTTCTAATTGCTTTGGATATCTGCACCCTCTATACTAGTATTCGTCATGCGGATGGACTGAATGCAGTAAAGTATTTTTTGGACCAACGGAGTATTGTTTACAGACAACATAACACTATGATTTTAAGGATGATACAGTTGTGTCTAAATAATAACTTTTTTCTTATTTTAACAAAGAAATTTATCAACAGCGGAGAAGTGTCGCTATGGGGGCATGTTTCTCCCCAACCTATGCATGTTTACATGTAGGGGGGTGGGAGGAGCATGTCCTCAGGGGGACTCATACACTGCTTTATGAATCGAATGTGGTCCAGTTTTGGAGATTCATTGATGATATCTGAATGATATGGAGGGGTACAGAAGAGTCAGCCAGAAATGTTGTCAGTATGATCAATGACAATGATCTCAATTTACAATTTACGGCAGACATAAGCAAAGTGAACATCTAATTCCTTGATGTTGAGATTTATGTGAATGAAAATGTAATCCAAACCAAGTTGCATAGTAAGAAAACTGCTGTGAATGCAATTCTACATGCCAAGAGGGCGCACCCTGGGCATTTGATAAGGAATATACCATATGGGGAATTCCTAAGAATGCGAAGAATTTGCAGTTCAGATTTAGACCTAGAGATTTGCCAAACAGAAGCATAGGAGAGATTTCTTGCTCGTGGGTATTGTCCTAAGGAGTTAGAACGTGCTAGGACCAAGGGCAATAGTCGTAGTAGAGATGAATGCTTGAAGATCTTGGCAGGATCTAGAAAGAAAGATATGGTGAAAGCCAACTCAGATCCCACCACAAATCAAGAACAGATTAGACTTATCACTACGTTTAACACGGAAGAAAGAAAAGTCAGGGGAATCATTAAAAAACATTGGCCACTACTAAAAACAGACATTACTCTAGCACAATTACTACCAGAAGAACCATCAATCACTTTTAAAAGGGCCCCCTCCATGAGGGACGCCTTAGTGAAATCTAGTCCAGAGGTGGTTAGCTCCAAGAACTGGTTAACTAATAAGAATGGGTTCCACAAGTGCATATCATGCTGAGCGTGTAAATTTGGTGTAAATACCAACGAATACTGCACTGCATTTGATACAAGCCCCATCAAGATTCAAGGACTTTACACCTGCCGCACCGAATATGCGGTTTATGTATTAGAATGTACATGTGGGTTAAGGTACATTGGCAGCACGAAGCTGCGAGCTTTTAACCGGATCTTGCAGCACTTAAGGGCAATCGTGAACTTGGATGAGAGTTACCCAGTAGCCCGTCATTTCAAATTGGTACACAGCAAGAATTTGAATGACCTGAGCTATTACATCATTGATTCAGTGCCTAAGAATATAAGGGGAGGCAACAGAGAAACACAACTTAGGCAGTTAGAATCTAAGTACATTCTTTTATTAGATACCAGGATCCCTAAAAGTTTAAATACAGGGGAAGACCTACACAATTTTCTTTAATCAGTAGTAGGACAGGTCACTGAAACCCCTAGTTGTAAAGGTAGCTTGATATGTAACAACTGGGGCCATTATATTACAGTTCTATATTGGTACAGATACCTAACTTTAGGAAGTGGGTACATAATCCGTTAGTTGCTCTGTCGCACTGACCAATTTCTCCTGAACTCACATAAGGTATAGGCAATACATTTTGGGCCCCAATAGTGATTTAGTCTATTTAATATCATTAGAACAAGAGGTCTATCAGAGCTGTGAATGTAATGATTAATTATGCAATGATCACCTCAAAGATTAAGTAAATTAAGAGGTTCAGAAAATTCATGCACTTGCACTTTAATTTTTGTATACATCATGTAACATGTTTGGAGGGCAAGCTATAATGCAATTAATTTTAGCAATGCGTCCGCTAAACTATTATTGTTTTTTATGACTATTTTTAAATCCTGGAATTGTGATATGCAATATTAATATCATTTTATCTGTGGTATTTGCACTAGCACCATTTTTGCACTTTAAGAACTTTTGGCACTAGCACTTTATCTTTCTGATCAAATTATAATGGCGTTTATGAGAGCTTAGGATCCGATGTATTATATTTAAACAAAGTATTTAAGCCACTTGGCCAAATTCGAAACTGGGAATTATGGTGTTGATTCTGTGGAGACCAATAATAGGTTATTTTAACAGTTTTTAACACTTTCCTATGTTGTTACTTTGTAAATGGTCAATGTGTTGTGATTATATGTATAAGAATCTTAATTATTTATACACAACTCATTTGGTTCTGATAGATCCTTCTTAAACTACTACTGATAGTTCTAGTATTTCGTTTAGCTCTATGTGCCATGTGATCTGTTCAGCCAGGAAGTCACTATTTAAGCACTTTAAATATATCCGGAGGGTCATGTGAACAAGGCTGCAGTGACGCAGCCAAAACGCGTTATGCTGAAGACTAACAAATAAAACACTATGGGGGTTATTACGATGGTGGGCGGGCTTTGCCCGCCCGCCACCCTATCGGCTATCGGGACTGCCCGCCTAAAGGGCGGGGGTCCCGACATTGGTATTAGGATGCGTCTGCCACAGTGGCGGGCGCATTCCTCAATTTAACATTGTGGCGGGCGGTGCTCACTGCACCGCCCGCCACAATGTTAAAAAATAAATGCACGCGTTTAAATGATCGAAGCGGCAGGTACCACACGGTGCCTGCCGCTTCGATCATGTAAATGCAGGGGGGTACCACAGGTACCCCCGTGCCACCCCTTTGGCCTTTACTCTGGGGGCCCACAGGGGGCCCCCGCAGCAATCACCGCCTGCCTTTCGGGGCGGCATTGCCGCCGCGGAAAGGCCCCTAAATTTAGCCATCGTAATATGGCTGGCGGTGTCCATTGGACACCGCCACCATGTTATTCCATTACCGCCGCGGTCACAAGGCAACCGCGGCGGTAAAGCGGCGAACGGTCTTTCCTTCCGCCGCTGTCCCCCCGCCATCCTAATATGGCGGGGGGAATCCAGGCATTGGTGTCGGGCGGATTGCCTCCGCCAGGCCGGCGGTGGCCACCGCCAGCCTGGCGGAGGCAATCCGCCTGACATCATAATGGGCGCCTAAATTGGGAAATATCGCGCTGTTGTGGTCTGTACCTGAGTTTGCTGCGGAGTATTTGCTGTGATTAAGGACTGTTGGTGTAATATATATATATATATCTATCATGTGATCAAGTCCCCTGTGAGGGACGAAACGCGTCATGGCTGTTGCGCTTTTCCTGGAGCCTGAATAAACAGCAACTGACGAGCCACGATGGCTGCCGATCAGATCTCACTTTGAGATCTGTCGACTCCACAGATCCTCTGCGGCATGCAATATACAACTTTTTTTACCTTATTTTCTCCACAGCGCCTGAACGGATTACACCAAAACACAAAAAGCACTCTTTCTGGACCACGATCTAGCTTTCTGTGTAAATCCATTCAGCGGTGTGGGCTGTAGCGGTGTTTAAAGTTCCTATGGATCACCCTGAAACTTTCCATGCGCAAACTAAGCAGAACATATCACTTTTTTGGAAAGTTTCGTGGAGATTAGTCAAACGTGGCCACAGTTATTAGCAACACAAAAAATGCATTTCCTTTGGAAACACGATATATATGCAATTCATCATAAGATAAGAAACCACGAGGAAACATTACATGCAACTTTCGATCTAGCAGTTGCTGTTATTCTTTTGTTGGTTCCAATGTGAGTTATATAATATGCGATGAGTAAGTAACAGAAGCGCAATTGTTTTTGGCTTTAGTAAAATTCATACAGTTAATACAATAAAAGAAAATCACACAACGCAACTAAACAGAACAAGCATTTTTGAACAGTTCATCAAATACAAGCAAAACACCACAATATATACTGTTTTGCAAAAAAAAGCTGCAGAGAGAGTGAAGGGCAATGCTGTAATGTGTACATGAAGAGACATTAATGCGTCGGGTCATCTATTACAGAAAATAAAGCGATATTAATCACCACCTACTCAGTACTAGCGGCCTATTAATTGTTAGTTGTGCTTATGTTGATTGTATGACCAGCGCATGCTCCATGCTAAAATCAGGTAAAAAATTAAGTATCCATACTCTTTCCTGTAGAAATCAAAATGTATTAAAACATGTTATGGTATTCAGCTCATAGACTGAGATTAAGCTAAATTGAATCCCAAATAGCTCAAGCTAGGAAGCAGTACTGGACTACAAGTACGTCTGGTCAATGAAAGCAGGCTGAACCTGGTGGCTCAGTGAACTAACATACTCACCGGGAAGATGGGCTTAACCAACATGGTCACAAGTTCAAATCCGATGCTTCTACTCCTCCTTTTATCCTTCTGAGATCGATAAAAAATTATCACCTTCGAGTTGTGTAGCAATAAACATCTGCTATGCGCCCCCACGTGGTGAAGGTGCACCTTACGGATACATGCTAGCCAATATCGTTTAAACATCAATGCATAGTTCTCTCTGTTTATTTTGGTTATGTACCCCCACCCTCAGTTTAGGAGAGAGTTTGAAAAGTAAGTTTAAATTATCTCTGTGTTCTAATGACCTCTCTTTGTAATAGTCATGTTCTTCCTTCAGTCTCCTCGGGTCAGATGGAACTAGGTCATGAAAAACAGCAGATATATAGTAATGCAGTAATTGCTGGAGCTGAAAAGATTTAATATTAAACCCACTGTCCTTCCGGCAGAAGAAACTCATTATGAGCTTTCATCGGATTTTTCCAAATCAGTAACGTCTACTGAAGACTCCCCATCCCCTGTAGTTTTACTCATCACTTGTTGCACTGTGCTCTGACGATCCCAGTCTGCTCTGTCAACAGGAATAAGTGTGGCTCTGAAACCATGGCGGATCTTTCTGCTTTTAATTCAGATTCAAGTCATAAAGTGGAAGAGAGAAATAACATTGACCACTTTGGTCAGATGACATTCTTTGTCATCTTATTTCACTTCTGCCCATCAAGATGATTCCACAGGACGACCCCAGGGACCAGAAATCCTAAGTGCTATCATGCTGAGGGCTTGTAGGCACCCCAGAGCAAAGGCTCATAGGACAAGGGTCAATCAAAGTTCACCCCGCCCCCTGCATTCAGCACCTTACCAAATCCAGGTTTTTGTCAAATAAGTCTTCAAAGACATGGTGGCCCGTAAAAACACATGAAATTTGAGGATGGGTTCAGAGCATGGCTTCAGGTGCTATGAAAACCTATGGAAAGAAACATATAATAGTAAGGGGTTGCGCTTCAAGGGGTCTTCTGATAACTTAGATTCAAGCAGGTTTTCAACTATGTGCCAGGTACCTGCAAAAGAGAGCTTGCAGAGCGGTAAACTACATCCCTGGCCCCCTAATTCAGGTAGAGGGGTTGGGGAAATTCTTAACTTAAGGAATTTGAAGCCATCCAGGGAACACCCACTCTCGTCAAGCAGAATGGTAGTGAATACTCATAAAGAATGAGTTACTAAACTTCAGTGGCGCTCTTTCTGGTGGATCAATCTAACCAGAAATTCACAACTGTAGAATATTCCCCAGCTGCCAGAGTGAGTACGGAAATTTTTCTCAGCAGTGCTTTCGTACCCCGATAGGTGGCATTGTGTGGCTCCGCAATGACTCCACCCTGCCTCAGAAGTGGTGGAGCGGCATTGCATAAACACCACCCCTGCGTGCTGATGTCAGTTTCAGTCATTTTTCTCATTTCACACCTCCAGATGCTGAGCATTGAACACATTGTTGGTGATAGTGTGCAGTTCTAATTGGGACCATTTTAGATATAAAAGAGGCAGTGAGGAATCTATAGTTAGACAGAGTATCTACCACAAGGAGATCATTACCAAAGATAATTATCTTGTTCTTGTTATGGATACTTCTAACCATAGATTCCTCACCTTTACAATCGATGCCATATCAGTACCACTCAAAAGTGGAGGATCTGGGAAGTGGACTCGGATCAAATACATCTACAGAACCAAGTAGGTGAAGCGACCTTCCCGTCAGAGCTGAGTATAGAACCACTAGAGTTTTGTGAATGTGTGCACTGATACCCAGGTCACAGTCTGGCAGATGTCCAGCACAAGCACCCCTCACACTGGCATTGTTGTAGCCACCTTGGTCCCGGTGAAATGGACTCTTCGACCTTTAGGAGGCTGCATCTTGGTCAATGCATAGCAAATCTTGACACAAAGGACTTGCCACCTGAACAGGGTCCTTTTTTGATCCACCTTGCTGTTTTTTCCACCAGAAAACCCCTCAAAGTCCTCATCCTCAACTTTGTGTCCATTTGTGTGGTCAGTGTAAACGCTCAGCGAGCCCTTTTAAAATCGAGATGATGGAATCTCTCTTCTTTTATTGAGGGGTGAGATGGGGTACAAAATGCTGGCAGAGTTGCCAACATGAAAGGGAGTCAAAACCTTGTTAGGGAGGCGGCCAGGGGCGTAACACGGGGACCCTCGGTTTGAAGGACGCCCAGGCTTTCCATATCAGAGGGGGCTCCACTGCCACCTCAGGTGGTGTAGGATACAATGACATTACAAGCAAAACAAGCACTGTCAAAGTCAATAGGTCTCTGCAATCTGAGAGGTACTTGCGTTGTCAATGTATTTCAGCAACATTGAATAGCAGCATGTCTGCTGATCAGCATGGCTGAAAATCATGGGGTAAAAGCGCTATGGTGCAGCCAGCACTGTCCGTGTCATAGTGAATATTTTCTTGGCCAGAGGGGTGGGCCAAGCAATGCGCAATAATGAAGAAAAAAAAGTTTTGGTGAAATTAAATATTTGGCCAAGAGCACACATTTTAATTCGGGAAGGTGCTATTAATCCAGGTTTTCTGGTTTCACTTTATACAACTCCACCAGGAGATAGGTATCTATTTGTATCTACTTATGTTAAGGCTTTGTTTTGAACTGTCAGTTCATTTTCTGTGTAGTTTTAAATACAGCAAACTCGACCGAAGGTCATGCTCGATATAAGAGCACTAGTTACATTTCACAAGCATTGTTTATCGGTATGGGGAGATTAAGTGATGTGCCCGAGTCACAGGATGTTGAGCCGATGCCGAGAGGGTTGGTGTGGGGTTGGTAGACATGAGCACAAAGAGGATCATATTTCTGCAAACAAAGACATTCCATGGGGAGACCGATACATTTTAAGGGCCCTCGAGAAACCTCAGACAATTTGTTTTTATTCACAGGTGAAGTAGAGGTCAGCTTTGAGGTGTGAGCCCAGCAGTAACAGAGCAAATAAACCCTCAAAATTGAAAGCAGTTCAGGAGCTGCTGCTCACTGCTGTACACAAAGGAGCCACCTCCCGACCAGCACTCCCCCCACTCTTCTGCCTGCCTGAGAGAGGATGCTGGCAAAAACACCAAAGATGCCGTAAGTAAAAGAAATAAAACAAAAATCATAAAGCACGACAGATCCCGGAACATGCAGGAGCGCATTGCTCTTCCACTAGAAGCACTTCTAGTTTCACAGTAACAACACAAACAAGCATTTGCAATGCAATAGGTCTCGCATTAGGAAAGTTTGAGCTATTGGTATTGTAAATGATACAATTTTTATTTATGTGTTGGTTTTGAAAATAGCGAAATTAATAGCTTTGTCATTTACAATGCCAATAGTTATAACTTTTGCAAATGTGACACCTATAGCATTTGTAATGCAATATGTGTTGTATTTACGTGACTTAGATGTATTGATATTACAAATAACAATGGCTTTTAATTTTTGTTTAATAATTAATACTTAAATAAAAGTTATTGTAATTTATAATGGCAATAGCTTAAACTTTTGTAAATAACTTTTGTGAAGATTATGTTCAATGTATTTTATTGTGACAAAAATCTAAGAACAGAAGTGAAATATTAACATCTTTTTGTGACATTTGTAATAAAGCTTGAAACATTGAGAGAACATATTTGAACCAGTTGCTGTTGAATGGTTGCACAGATTGATGCTGTGATGGCACTGAGTGATTTTGTGGTGGCGACGGGTGATGCTGTGGCATTCAGTGATGCTGTGGTAGCGCATAGTGATGTTGTGGTGCGACTGAGTGATGCTGTGGTGGTGCCGAGTAATGCTGTAGCGATGCGATAGATAGATAGAGTGAGTGCGATAGATAGATAGAGTGAGTGCGATAGATAGAGTGAGGGCGATAGATAGATAGAGGGAGGGTGATAAATAGATAGAGGGAGGGTGATAGATAGAGGGAGGGCGATAGATAGATAGAGTGAGGGCTACAGATAGATAGACAGATAGAGTGAGGGCGATCGATAGATAGATAGATAGATAGATAGATAGATAGATAGATAGATAGATAGATAGATAGATAGATAGCGTGATGGCGATAGATAGACAGATAGAGTGAGTGCGATAGATAGACAGGTAGAGTGAGGGTGATAGATAGATAGAGTGAGGACGATAGATAAATAGAGGTAGATAGATAGATAGAGTGAGGGCTATAGATAGAGTGAGGGCGATAGATAGAGTGAGGGTGATAGATAGATAGATGGATAAATAAATAGATAGTGAGGGCGATAGAAAGAGTGAGGGCGATAGATTGATAGAGTGAGGGGCGACAGATAGATAGAGTGAGGGTGATAGAGTCAGGGCGATAGATAGATAGAGTGAGGGGCGATAGATAGAGTGAGGGCGATAGAGTGAGGGCGATAGATAGATAGATAGAGTGAGGGCGATAGATAGATAGATAGATAGAGTGAGGGTGATAGATAGATAGATAGATAGATAGATAGATAGATAGATAGATAGATAGATAGATAGATAGACAGATAGATAAGATAGATAGATAGAGTGAGGGCGATAGATAGATAGATAGTGTAATTATGTGGCATGTAATTATGTGGCACTGAGTGGTATTTGGAGTGTATGTTGCATTGAGTGCAGTGTAATTATGTGGCGTGTAATTATGTGGTACTGGGTTGTATTTGGAGTGTATGTTGCATTGAGTGCAGTGTAATTATGTGGCGTGTAACTATGTGGCACTGAGTGGTATTTGGAGTGTATACTGCATGGAGTGCAGTGTAATTATGTGGCACTTTGTGGTATTTCGAGTGTATGTTGCATTGAGTGCAGTGTAATTATGTGGCCGACCAAGCCCTGCGTTCTCTGAAGCTGTAGTGTGGAACTAGGCCGGGCAGTCTGCTTGTGGTGAGCTCTGGGCCCTTTGTGACCACTCTAGTGTCCAATTCTCGTTGACAGGGTCACACGGCCTCAAGGGGGGGTTCCTCGCCTTGCAGCGTTAATGGCCCGCTCCTTTTCTCCCCACCCGAGTGCCTTAGCTCTCTAGTGGAATTCCAGCTTGCTTCCTGATCGCTGGGCCGCTACAGCCCTCCCTTTGGGGGGCCACCAGGTCTCTTATCAATTATGCCTCTTATCCCGAAACTCGCTGCTTCATTCAGTGCGAGATTTACTCTCCCGACACCGATCATTGTCAAAAATGGGGTCTACCGCCGTTTTCCTTCGGAGCTCCGGCCGCTGCCTTGACGACTTTGCGTCCTGGACAGACCTGCATTGATCACCCTGACGGTGCACCCGCCCCCTTAAGGATCCCGGACTCCATCCTGCTATTCACAGAACCCTTGCCCTTACAACCCAGTCCTGAAGATGATCCCGATTAAAGAGGATCAATACGTCGTCGACTGCTCAGCGCAATAAAAGGCGCATCCCCCAGTGTGATCTATCCTAATTATAGTCAACTCAACTGGAAACTCAAGCTTAATGATTCATTTGGAGCCACATTGTTTTCCAATTATTTGTCTGTCCAATAATACCGGTTGGGATATTGTTTGTTTTTTCTGATTATCTACCCCAGTCCCAACGTGGTTGATGGGTCATTCTCCTGTAGTACTTTACAAGATGGTCTGGGGCAGCCACTCACTGAAGTAGCCCTGCCGACTTGTGTTGCCCCCACTGACTTCACCGTGGCACCATTTGCTGAACAGGCGGCCGGCCGCGCCCTGACCACGAGCACTCGGCACAGCAGCGTGAGGCGCCACCAAATTCTAAGGGCGCGCCTGGGCAGCTCCGCATTCCTTCTGAGAGCAGTGCCGGCAACCTGGGGTAGCCGTTCCCCAATGCAGCTTCTTATTTCGGCACAGCACTGTAGCCTTCACTCCGGCGCAATTTAGTAGAGCTGCCGGCCAGCCGGCCGCCCTCCGTCCACAAGCAGTCGACACTGCCGCGGCAGGTGCCTTAGAATTCAGCAGATGCCTCAGGGCAGAGCCACACACATTCCGCACCCGATGCTGCTGATTTGCGGTTGCCGCTCCCCCGGTAACCGCTGATTTACTATCCAGTGCACCACAAAGAGCTGTTTATTGGCATCAAGTAAACTGAACTACTCAACACTGGAATCGAGACACAAAAGTGCACCTTGGCACGGGCAAACTCAGAAACCTCAATCACACAGGAGGCAATAATCCACCAAGACTTTTGTCCTCCCAAACACAAGACTGCATACTATCAAACAAGCGCTCGCCATTTGTCTCTAAGCCCCGTCCTTTTCAAACTGGGGGTCGTGTTTTTACTGTTGTTTACAGCCTAGAAAGAAAGTCAAAAACACGCCCCCCCAATCCGAAAAGGACAGGGCTTAGATCCAAAGAAGAACGTCACTGGGACCTCTTCTCCAATGGCTGGCCACCGTTTAGGAGGCCAGCCAATGGAGACGAGGGGCGGGGCTTAACCTCACTACTCCAAGTCATTAAATCTCGCGAGCTCGAGTGCACATGTGCGCACCCGACGCCATGCGAGACCTAAAAAGGGTGGGTAGGGGGTGAGGACAGGGAGTTGAGAGGGAGAGGTTGTTGGAGCCTATGAAACAGAGAGTGGGTGGATGGGGGTGGAGAAGAAATGGACTGGGGCAGAGGGCAAAAGATAAGCACTCATGTGGAGTGCTGGAACACAAAAAGAAAAGTAGCTCCAAAACAGGAGCAGCGGATGGGCACAATTACTTGGCTCCTGCTCCAGGGGAGGGCCAAGCACAAGGAGAGGACATGACATAGCCATGCCTTCACAAACTGTAATGAAGGAAATGATAGGGACGCTGTAGCAAACTGATGAAAATCTGTTGGCGGGCTGCAAGCCCACAGTGTGTAAACATGTCTTGAAGAGACAGTGCATGCGCTGTCTAGCCGAGACCCAAACAGAAAAGAATGGAAGAATCAGGGAAACAATTCCAGTGGCCATTTTTGAGTCAGGATTATGTGTTTCACTAACTCATGTACTGATGTAGTGTTAGAAGGCTATTCCCTTTCGAGATGAAATGTCTGATTAAAAATATAATGAACTATGTGGACAGCATGTTAGCTGCAACTTTTGAACACTAAAATTACTGCTGTGTCTGTAATAATGTGAAATAAAAACATATCTCTTAGAGGAGCAATAGAAGAAAAGCCAGGAAAACAAAAATTGTACTTTTAAGTGTGAAGGTAAAGAAAGGCGTAGAACACTATAACACACACACTGAAAAAGTGTTACTGTACAAAATCAATAAATATGACAAGTAATTAGAAGAAGTTAACAACAAAAGCGGAAGCTCGCGGGCCAGTGACAGAAGTGATGTGTGGACCTGTATCAATAGGTTCATCCCAAACGGCATAGCTCATATACTGCTCTGTTCATTCAACAGAATAAAATCACTATCATCAACCCTTTTACACTGGGAACCCCACAGCCTGAGTGGGTTCTTGGTGCTTTGAGCCATTATCACACATTTGACTTTAGCGACCACAAATACAAAGAATTATTGCGACTCCTTGTTCGGGCTTGTTCCCTGTAACCTCAAAGTTACCAGTGTCACAGCAGGGGGTGTTCAAAACTCTCAGCTTTCAGACAGATTTCGAGCTTGGATTTGCTTTTTCGAACTTACTTACACTGAGGGAAAGTGTCAAGGGTGAAATGTGAAGAACACCCACATTCAGAGGATAAAAGCACACACATGGTTCAGTATAGTTGTAACTCTGCCTGTGAGATTCCTCGAACACATGAAATGCAACACAGCATAGTAAGGGGGGTGCCATGGACTCTGAAGGTGGCGTGGACAATAAACCGCCAAAAACCCTTGTGCTCACAGTAGTAAAGTGGACCCCGGAGTCACGAAACCTGCTGCACTCATAAGAGCCATCTGCCTGTGCTTAGAGGCCAGTAGATACATTCTCAAAGAGGCCTGACTCAGATAGACATAACGGGTGCATCGAATATACTATTATTGACAGACATACAGACTGGCCCTGCAATTAAGAGCTTTTAACCGCTGCTCTGAAAAGGAAGGTTGTTATTTACGCTCCTTTCTGACTCACTGTTGGGACAGAAGTAACGGACTCAGGGGCATATTATCAAGACAGGTGATAAAATTATCGCCGCTTTATCGGCAGAAAACTGCCGATAAAGCAGCGATAATGGGCTTGATAATATGCTCTATGGAATTCCAATCGAAGCCCATGTTAGATGTCTTCACATCTAACAAGGGCTTCGATTGGAATTTTCGGCTATAATGGGTTTGATAATATGCGTTATAGAATTCCAACAGAAGCCCAGGTTAGATGTGCAGGACCTGGGCTTCTATTGGAATTCTATAACGCTTATTATCAAGCCCATTATCGCCATTTCGGCGGCAGTTTCCTGCCGCTAAAACGGCAATAATTTTAACGAGGTACTTGCTAATATGTCCTAATTTTTTTTTAAACCATCGTGCTGTGATATTGAAAGTAGAAAGAACACATCATGTTCACGATTTAGTGTTATATTTTATTTAGTTCATTCCTTTTATCTATTTGAGTTTTATATAGCACTAGCAAGACCCGAAGGTATCAGTGTGCCTTACATCTTATGTGATTACGTTTACTTGAACTACTTGCGAGGATTTGTGGGGGTCACAAACGAGGAACAAAGGAGTAAAAACATACAGCATTAAGATAGTCAAAAACAGTTTCACCCATCCTCCTTGAAATTTAAATATTTGTATTGCTGCCTTGTTTCGCGTCTCTCACGTAGGCTATTTAAGTGCTTTTATATATATTTATATTCCAGTATTCAAAAGTCTGAAACTGGCTGCAAAAGCTGCACTTTCAACTTTTAAAGTAATTTTACATAAAAGAGCAGAGTACTGTTACAGCCCATCAGAGAGCCATGCAACCTGTTAAAATAGCAGTCAAAATACATAGAAAAATATACGAGGCAAGTTAAAACAATATTTATAGGTATGTTTTGTTGACTCTTAGCGTTACCTGACATTTGCAAGTCTTCCTAAACAATGAATCATGGCAGACCCATGAAAGGGTAGCACCTTGAGAATGGGCAACGTTTTGTCTAATGTCACTGCGCCTAAATCGTACCTAGGTATTAAACAGGCAATGATGGACGGAGGGGGCAAGCAGCGATGAGCGAGGGAGGGGTCGAGGGAAGGGTCAAACAGCAAAGTGGAGGGGGTTGTGGGACGGGCAAACAACACCGGGACATTAACAAAAAAATCCTCTCACTTTGAAGTCAGACAAAGGAAAGTAAACAGACACCCTCTGAAAACAGCGTCTGACATTTGATACCGGTCTTTGAATGCACAGCAAATTTGATGAGATAAGAACAACATTTACAGGCAGGTTTACAAAATTGGAGCTTGGAGCGAGTGAAAACACAAGCGTTCCTGTGGAGTGCTCAAAAACAAAGAAAAAAGTAGTTCCTAAAATACTTCCTAAAAGGGGAGCAATGGATGGATAGTAGCAATTAGTCTGTGCTCTCTGTGAGGGATAAAAACAGGAAGTGGCATGAAGCAGGATGGTTGTAGCCGGTCCAGAGAAGACCTGGCTTGACAGTTCAGGCTGGACTGTTCCCTTGAGGAACAGGGTCAAGACTGATTTGCATATGGCTGGGTCTGAACTGGGACGGTGAAGGGAGCTAAAGAACGATGATGAATTCAACCCAGATCTGTGACTTGGGGTGAGTGTCTGAAAAGTTTCCGCGCTCCGTCCATCATCTTGTCGTGTTTTCCAGCAAATGTAAAGCCTATGGGCAGGCTGTAGCCCACATATTGAAAACAATATGTTTCTTTGAGGCAGCGCATGCCCTGTCCAGCCAAGTCCTAAAAAAAGTGACCCTGCTTTGCTTCCATTTCCAGAAAATAAAGATACCTTATTCTCATTTCTTCCAGCTGGTCCACAAGAGCAAATGCGAAAAGCAAAGGCACTTCCTTGTCTTCAGTTCACTAAGCATCTGGGCTTCACACACAATTGTGGTGAAAGACCGCCATTCTGTAGTGGTCCCTTTGAAAGCATGGGTGGGACCCCAATAAAAAGATTATGCTCCAGAGAAGCTTGATACAATAGTTGTGAGGAAGCTGAATGATCTGCAATGGAGGCTTTATTTTTATAAGACGTAATGTCTGTGATCGCCTATCAACCACACTGGGCTTGCAAACAAGTCTGGCCGCAAGCTTCCCTTTCACCCTATTTCTCTTGCTCACCGCTCCTAGCAGTTCCTCTTGCTTAGTCTTCTTTACGTTACCATATTTTCTTTTTCTCTGCATCTTTCTCCTTACCTTTCTTCATTCCTTTTCCCAATATTTTTCACTTTTCTCTGCTTTTCTCTCCTTCACTTACTTTTTGTTTTTGCCTTGCATCTCCCTTTAGTTGCTTGCTGTGTCCCTCACACTGTTCCCTCCCTCTCTCTGAATCTCATTCTCTGTCGGTCCCACACTTCTATCCATACACCCGACCATCTATTTGCCCCTTTATTTACCCATCCGACCCAGTGTCTGTCCATTCAATCATCTATCCATTCACTTAGCCATACAGTCAGTCATATATCTGATGTATGACATAAATATAATCTGTAATGTGCATCTATGAACTGATATCTAAAATAAACAAACTGTATCTGTTGTGATGCAGTTAAAATATCAGTTGAGATGTTTGCAAGACTGTAGGTTATAATCTCACCATCATAAAATACCATAAAGAAACGAAATATATTAGTAATTCTGGAAAAGAAAAAACATTTGAGGTCCTAGAAAGTGGGGGGTCAAACAGTGGTAGTGGTGCTGTTATGATGGGTGAAGTCATGAGGAAACGTGTCTCAGTCAACTTATTCATTGATTTTTTAACAAATCCGCCCCAAAGAAATTGGCGATACCAAAGGGGATGATGGACGGAGCGCTTGAGCAAATCAAACACTCACCCCCAGTCAACTGATCTGGGTTTAATCCATCATCATTCTTTAGCTCACTCCACCACCCCAGTTCAGACATGGCCATATGCAAATCAGTCTGACCCTGTGCCTCATGGGAACAGTCCAGCCCGAACTGCCAAGCCATGTCTTCCCTGGTCCAGAAACAAGCATCCTGGGACCGGTTTCTGGCTATTCAGCCGTCATCAGCCAGGATAGTTTGAATCCAGTGGCAAAGGGGGCAAGGGACCCACGTCTGGGCATACCCAAAGAAATCGGCAACAAGGACAAGTGTAATAATAAAACAGTTCTGGCTTACATACTTAGCCAATAACAGGGTGCATTTTTAAATATTTTATGGCATTAAGGACCTGCTTCAGAAATATTTGGACAACCAGAAGGTTCCAGAGTATAATAGCAATAGGATAACTCTGGTGGTTAATGCTCTAGCTGGAGAGTGTTGTGCACAGTTCCGTCACAGATTCGACTCACAAAAAAGGTTAAATAGTTAATATTTGTGCTGCAAAGCACAACGCATAACATGCAGGTCCCAGATATGTTTTTATACAGATGTAGATTTTACGTAGAAGTTTTAGTTCTGGAGTGCTTGTGTTTCCTGCAGGTCACAAGAGTTAAAATTCTTGTAATACAGAATAGTGAATTATGAACCAGCATCAGTGAATTGCACAGCATACATTTTTCTCTCATGATTTTAAGGTTGCCAAACAGGGTTAATTTGGGTAGTAATAAACACACATTAATAACTGCTATAAGTGCTGTATAAATATTAATAGCTTCATTTCTCAAATAGGCAGATACATCTGGCATTCATGAAGTGTGTGCATAACTCTTATATATAGAGTTTAAGAAAGTTAAGCACCTGCCTCCAAATCATATTTTATCTCTTAAGCACTTGTGAAGTGACAAGCTGAGTATGTTTGTTTTCTCCATGACCATCATGAGACTGAACACAAGGGATGCTGATGGCCCATTAGGCGAGGCATTTGTGTTGGGCCCCAGCTGGAGCTGAAATGAAGGTCTCCCTCAGCCCATGCGAGTTTCTGCTCTGAACCCCAAGCATGCAAACTGTGGGCACCACCGAGCGTGTCCCGGTGTCCAATTTACAATGTGACAAATTCTGAACTTGGGCCAGCATGGATCCCGGATCCAGCTCAGTAATAACAGCCAGACCCAGCTCGATCTCCCTTTTTTCCAGCACTGTATAAGAGACCAACCTTTTATTAGCTAGTCTGGCTTGAGAAAAGAAAAACAAGCATTTGCAATGCAATAGGTCTTGCATTAGGAAAGTTTGAGCTATTGGTATTGTAAATGACACTTTTTTTGTTTATATGTTGGTTTTGAAAATAGAGAAATTAATAGCTTTGTCATTTACAATGCCAATAGTTTTAACTTTCGCAAATGTGACACCTATAGCATTTGTAATGCAATATGTGTTGTATTTACGTGACTTAGATGTATTGATATTACAATTAACAATGGCTTTTATTTTTTTTAAATAATTAATACTTAAATAAAAGCTATTGTAATTTATAATGGCAATAGCTTAAACTTTTGTAAAAAACTTTTGTGAAGATTATGTTCAGTGTATTTTATTGTGACAAAATTCTAAGAACAGAAGTGAAATATTAACATCTTTTTGTGACATTTGTGATAAAGCTTGAAACATTGAGAGAACATATTTGAACCAGTTGTTGTTGAATGGTTGCACAGATAGATGCTGTGGTGGCGCTTAGTGACGTGGTGGTGACGAGTGATGCTGTGGCATTCAGTGATGCTGTGGTTGCGCATAGTGATGTTGTGGTGCCCCTGAGTGATGCTGTGGTGGTGCTGAGTGATGCTGTGGTGATGCGATAGATCGAGTGAGTGCCATAGATAGATAGAGTGAGGGCAATAGATAGATAGATAGAGGGAGGGCGATAGATAGATAGAGGGAGGTGCAATAGATACAGGAAGGGCGATAGATAAATAGAGTGAGGGCGATAGATAGATATTGTGAGGGCGATAGATAGATAGACAGATAGATAGAGTGATGGCGATCGATAGATAGATAGATAGAGAGATGTTGTGGTGGCGACGAGTGATGCTGTGGCGTTCAGTGATGCTGTGGTAGCGAATAGTGATGTTGTGGTGTCCCTGAGTGATGCTGTGGTGGTGCTGAGTGATGCTGTGGTGATGCCATAGAGTGAGAGCAATAGATAGATAGAGTGAGGGCGATAGATAGAGGGAGGGAGGGAGATAGATAGATAGATAGAGGGAGGGCAATAGATAGAGGGAGGGCGATAGATAGAGGGAGGGCGATAGATAGATATGTAGATGTATAGACAGATCGATAGATAGGTAGATTGATAGATAGATAGATAGATAGATAGATAGATAGATAGATAGAGTGGTGGCAATAGATAGAAAGATAGATAGAGTGATGGCGATAGATAGAGAGAGATAGAGTGAGGGCGATAGATAGATAGAGTGAGGGCGATAGATAGATAGAGTGAGGGCGATAGATAAAGTGAGGGCGATAGATAGAGTGAAGGCGATAGATAGAGTGAGGGCGACAGATAGATAGAGTGAGGGCGACAGATAGATAGAGTGAGGTGGTGGTGGATGTGGTGGTGGTGGTGTTGGGTGTGGTGGTGGACATGGTGGTGTTGGACGTGGTGGACATGGTGGTGATGGACGTGGTGGTGGTGGACGTGGTGGTGGTGGTGGACATGGTGGTGGTGGATGTGCAGGTGGTGGTGGACGTGGTGGTGGTGGATGTCGTGGTGGTGGACGTGGTGGTGGTGGATGTCGTGGTGGTGGACGTGGTGGTGGTGGACGTGGTGGTGATGGACGTGGTGGTGGTGGATGTGGGGGTGGTGGTGGTGTTGGGTGTGGTGGTGGACATGGTGGTGGTGGACGTGGTGGACATGGTGGTGATGGACGTGGTGGTGGTGGACGTGGTGGTGGTGGACATGGTGGTGGTGGATGTGGTGGTGGTAGATGTGGTGGTGGTGGTGGGTGTGGTGGTGGTGGTGGATGTGGTGGTGGACATGGTGGTGGTGGTGGACATGGTGGATGCGGAGTGGTGGATGCGGTAATGGTGGATGTGGTGGTGCCCAATGTTCAGAGGGGACTGGCTTCTTCACGCAACAATAGTTGTGTTTACACAACTCAGCTGCAGGTTGCTCCGTCAGTTGTTGTCAAGGATTGTTTGGGTTTAGAAACCGGTTCTGCGGCACTTCAAACAAGTTGTGCCTTGTCAGAAATTACAGCCAGGATGCTCCGTGTTCTTTTAATATTGCACTTTTATATAATTTCCGCAAATTATCAGGTTTAATTAGAATTTGCCCATGTGCGTCCAGGGAGACATCGGCTTAAATTAAGCCCCCTGCAGGGACCTGCATTTCGCCCCTGGGTTGAGCGAGCCCCAACAGCTTTGCGTAGTACACACAGAAACAGTGAAAGGAGTTGTAATACACGGGTTGGCGGGAGAGAGGAGAGGCAGAGGGGAGAGGAGAACCGGAGAGGAACTGTTTTGAAAGAAAGGGACAGGATGAGGGGAAAGAGGAACAGAGGGTGTCTCATGGCGTGGAGACAGGGAGTGCATGCTAAGGAAAGAAGGGGGTATAGAAAGGGGTCCATGATGTAGAGGGGAGAGGGGAAGCGGAGGGCACAAGTTTTTAAGATAAGGGCAAGCTGACAACAAAGAAGGCCAGGAGGAGACCCCGTGGGGTGGAGGAAGAGGGGAATGAAAAGCACCGGTTAGAGAGGAAACCCGCACTGTGGTGGTTGCAGAAAGGGTAGGCTGAAGGGAAAGGGAGTCTAAAATTTAGTGAGGTAGTGTGCTGAAAAGTGCGGTGTAGTGATGCTGAATGCTTCAAGTGAAATGTTTGAGTCAATAAATAGAATCAGTGAAACTCTTTTGAGGTGCACAAGGGCCCGACAAAAAACGAGTCTCCATTGCTATGCTTGGAGGAGTTGAAGAGGAGTGAATGAGACGTTATCAAGGTACACAAGTTAAATAAAGGGGGATGAGCCAGGTCCAGTTGATGTTACAGCCAGGGAGTGTGCGAGATGGCACTATAGAGAACCAACAATAAGTGCGCGCTGAAATGAATATGTTAGAGGGGTGATGAAGTGAGAGCTCATTCCACAGCATTAGTGACTCCTTTCACCCACAGCCATCCAACCTTACATTAAAGACTTGGTGTGTAGCAATGTGATCCTCAGGAGAATATGAACAGCTTCACAGTAGTAGGCCCTGCTTCAGTGATGTGGAACTACAATTCAACTCAGACACCACATTACTATAAATAAAAACATTTCATGTTGTTGCTTGTTGCGAGTCTCACATTCAAGCCCCGCAAGGGGGTGGAGAATACGTTTGTTATAGTGAACCTGCAGTAGCATCTACTGCACGATTTAAGTTTAACTTTCTTTAGGTTTTAAAGTGTTCATGCAATTTGTGACTGTATTTTCATGGTGTTCTGAGATGCACAGCTGCTAAGATGATTCACGTCATGTGTGGCATCCTCAACTTGTCCTGCGTTTGTAGCCAACATTACGTTTACTTCTGTGACATGCAGTTTTACCAGTAGACTGTGTGCGACAAATAGACATGTTGACAAAATCACAAATAGAAAGATATGCGAGTTTATAGATTATTTGAAAAAAAGGGTGCAGTTTGCGTTCTCAGACAATCATCGGAACAATGCCATGTCATCCTTAATTGGTATGAGACAGTCTGATTCAAGAAAGGTTTTAATGACGGCGTAATGGCCAGAGCTGCCGACTTTGGGAAACCAGGCTCGAGCATCGGCGTTGGATCAACATAGTGTGATTCCGGGCAATTCACTTAATCTCCCCGTGCTGCCAACCAAAAACTGAATGTGTCCTTGTGCAACGTAACGGGTGCTCATGTAAAGCGATATAATTCGTGCTATATAAAACTGCACAAAATAAAAATAAAAAAGCATGCGAGTCGTGTACCTCAAAGCCCCAGCCAAATGAATGTAGAGAAGAGAGAAAGAGCGGCTTGTGTGACATGGGGACAGAAGGTCAGCGCTGCCGGCTCTCTCCTTCCCCGTTGCCTGATAAGATTTTCAGAAGCGGTGTCCTAGCAATGGTGGCAGCATGGAGGCTCCGGCGCCTAGGTCATTCTGATCCTGCATGCCTTGGAGCCATCTTCGGAGTGCAAGGTATGCGAGACAGTGGACAGCAGTGCGGTAAGATGGCCAGCGCTGTGGTGACGCTGCTTTGTTTTGAGGTTTCAGCACCGTGTCCGCGAACAATCTATGTACGGATGCTAATGTAAAGCGCTATATTTCGTGCTATATCAAACTGCAAAAAATACAAATAAACAAGCAACACAAAGGGGGTATAAAGTTACACAACACAGATTGGGCGGTTTGAGAGAAGGTAAACAAGCGATGCACGCTCTGTGCTGGGGGAGGGCCATTTTTAATGACGGCGTAATGGCCAGAGCTGCCGACTTTGGAAAACCAGGCCCGAGCATCGGCGTTGGATCAACATAGTGTGATTCTGGGAAATTCACTTAATCTCCACGTGCTGCCCACCAAAAATGAATGTGTCCTTGTGCAACGTAATGGGTGCTCATGTAAAGCACTATAATTCGTGCTATATAAAACTGCACAAAATACAAATAAAAAAGCACGCGAGTCGTGTTACCTCAAAGTCCCGGACAAAGAAATTTAGAGAAGAGAGAAAGAGCGGCTTGTGTGACACGGGGACAGAAGGTCAGCGCTGCCGGCTCTCTCCTTCCCCGCGGCCTGATAAGGTTTTCAAAAGCGGTGTCCTTGCAATGGTGGCAGCATGGAGGCTCCGGCGCCTAGGTCATTCTGATCCTGCATGCCTTGGGGCTATCTTCGGATTGCAAGGTATGCGAGACAGTGGGCAGCAGTGTCGTAAGATGGCCAGCGCTGTGGTGACGCGCCTTTGTTTGGAGGTTTCAGCACCGTGTCCGCGAACAATCTATGAACGGATGCTCATGTAAAGCGCTATATTTCGTGCTATATCAAACTGCAAAACTTACAAATAAACAAGCAACACAAAGGAGGCGGGGTGGGCAGCAGTGCGGTAAGATGGCCAGCGCAGTGGTGACGCGGCTTTGTTTGGAGGTTTCAGCACCGTCTCCGCGAACAATCTATGAACGGATGCCCTTGTAAAGCGCTATATTTTGTGCTATATCAAACTGCAAACAAGACACAGAGAGGCCAGGCAGGATAAAAAGGAGGTCAAGTAGTAAGTCACACAGAGCCGAGAGTCAGGAAAAGAGGCGAGAAAGAAAAGGCGGGGCGGAACTACACTGAAGAGGAGAGAAAAAAAAAAGACGTGTGGGCGGAGAGGAGCCTGTGAGAATGCGCGGCAGAGATCAAAGAAAAGGCGAGGGGTGTGCAGCCTGGTGAGCTGAATGCGTGTGGCAGCAGAGGCGGAGTGCGGCGCGCATGCACGAAGTGTCTGGTAGCAAATGGAAGCTGTTGACAATGCGCATGGTTGTGGCAGCTGTTCACAATGCGCGTGATTGCGCTCACATGCACTGTACGCGATCCGCAGTTTGGGTAGACTTTTCGAAAGCCTTACTATAATCTCGCCCACCATCCCTACGGGGTGGTTTAGGCAAGACCTAACAAAGAGGGAATAGAAAGAGTGTGTGACAGAAACAAAATATACTCATTAGAGAGAAATGTGAAGGACAAAAGGGAAAGGTCAGAAATCTTGGGTAATAAAAGGCATGTTCAGTTAGGAGAAGATTAGAAGGATTACAGTAGGAAACGTGTGAGAAATTGAGGGCCTAACCCCACATTTGAGTTTACCTCCATCCCACAGTAAAGGACCCTAAAGGATGTAGGAACATAAGATCTGAAGTGAGTTGCTTTTCTCCTATCACTTTGGGGTCTCCCTTTACAACGGGTCACATCTGTAAGTCGTCACCCACAAATATAACCGGGCAGGGAGTCTGCTGCTTCTCCTTGTAAAGTGTTGTGGAGATCCCTGGCATTTCTGAAACTGTCCAAGGCTGATGAAGGTATGCATATTTTTAACTATTCGTGGAATAAAAACTGGAGCATCAGGTAAGTAAAACATATTTTCAAATGTATGTTGTGTGCGTGTTTGTGGGTGAAAGTGTGTTTGTGTGAGAGAGGGAGTGTTTGTGGGTAAGCATGTGTATATGTGAGAATGTGTTGGTGAGTGAAAGTGACAGTGGTGGGAGTTGCAATAAATTAAATTAAATGCCAGTAAGTGAGTATGAGAGACTCAGGGTGAGTGAGAATATGGAGTGACAGTAACAGCAAGTGCAAGTAAGTAGGTGTGAGTTAATCAGTGTAAAATTGAGTGACAATGAGTGAGTGAGTGTAAGATTGGAAGCAAGAGAGTGAGAATGAATGAGTGCAAGGGAGTGAGAATGATTAACAGTGAGTAGGTTAGAATGAGTGTGAGTTAGTGAATATAAATTAGCCCGAGTGAGAATGTTGTGTTATGCTTTCAAGTCTACTTTTGGCCGTGGCAAAATACTGGAGGTAATTATTAACCGATAGGGACTTGACATATTAGACATAATACATGATATATGAAACATCCATGGCAAAAGGCTGGCTATAGCATATTGGAGGTGATTCTTGGCATAAAGGATGACAGCCGTGGCATATAGTAGGGGGGCAAACATGACAAAATGTTGGCCCAATCATAATAAAGTAAATAGGGTGGCACACATGGCATATAGGGAGCATCCATGGCAAAATATTGGCCCTTGCACAATGGAGGTTATTTTGTCACAGGGGGTCACCCCTACACTATTTTTTGAAAAACAGGGGGTCAACTCCTGTGGAACAGCAAGTTTCATTGGTTTGACACATATGAAAGGATTTATATATTTAACTACTGTCCTTTCATAACCTGTGGCGTTTACCAGATTTATGTGAAAGGTTTGCTTTAAAAGCCACTATTTGACCAATTTGTTTCTAAATGTTCTTGTGGCGAGAACCCCCATACCCTTTAACCCATCCAAAAGAGCTCTGGTTCATTCGCTTTGCTCAGTACAATTTGGGGCACGTATTGCATAGCAACCCAGCACTTTCAAAGATTATGTCAGTGCCCTAATATAGGTGGATCCAAAAGAGACATCTGTGTTGTCATTTTTATATTAATGAGACACTTATAATGTAACTTCAATGATGTTAATTATTGTGAAATTATCTGGGTTAAGGTCAAGTGACATCACTTCCTAGGAAGATTCAGGGTCAAATGTCAAAATATGTCACTTCCTTTGATGTCAATAAGCTTAAAGAGTGTGTGATGTCACTTCTGCTACCCCTGACATTTTGGTGAATCAACATCCATGGAAGGCAAGCATAGCAGCTTTCCGTCCATACTATACCTATTTTGGTCCCCATCACAAGTTCCCTGTAATTTGGTGCATCATTCTGGAGATCAAAATCACAAATTCTGACTGCTATCCCTGTACCAAAATACAGGGATTACAAGATGTTTTTCCTGGAATGAGAATAATGTGAACTCAGGAATACGAGGTCCAATTTCATGTGTTTTTCCACACGGCGAGGAAAAGAACAGTCCCAAATCCGTATCAGTTTATCACTTGCTTGGAGCAGTTGTTAAATGGTGCCAGGACTTGCTTGAGGGCTGTGGTGTAGGTGGTGGAGGGCTGGAGAAAGGGCAGGATAGTCGGGAGGGAGAATGGGGGTGGGGGGACATTTGCAGCTAACCCTATTGCACAAGGGCATGGTTGGTAGTGTGGGTGCAGCCCGCAGCAACCCACATGATATATTGATACTCTGGGGATTGGGATTTACAGGGGTCAATACACTACTCCAATTCACGTGGAACCCCTGGACTCTTGTGAATACCTTGGAATTTCGGTTAAATCATCCTGCATCCACTCCCACAAACTACATATACTCTACCATCCTCCAGGTTCGAACGCGGAGTTCACAGAACATCTTATGGAAATCATTACTTCTAAATCTTCCCCTCACTCTTATTGACATATTCCTTGGCGATTTCGATCTCCATTGAGAAAACCCTTTGGACAAGCAGGTTAACACCTTAAAACCCTTTGGACAAGAAAGTTAAAACCTTCCTAGCAGACCACTCCCTGATTTCCATTTCCATTTTTTTACATTTGTATTGCGCATAATTCACCCAAAGGTCTCAGAGCTCTAGCAGGCAAAAAGGAACCTCCTGTCCATTAACCCCCGAGGAGCAAGGAGAGTTCATCTGGCTAAAAAAGCCAGGTTTTTAGCTGTTTCCGGAACTTCACATGATCTGGCTCTAGTCTGATATGTGTGGAGAGAGAGTTCCAGGCTTCTGGGGCGGTTTTGCCGAACGCTCTGTCACCATTTCTGACTGTGCGAACTCTGGGCACAGAGAGAAAGGCCTTGCTGGAGGATCGTAGCGTTCTGACTGGGACGTGGGCCTTAAGCTTGTGTTCAAGATAGGAAGGTCCATGACCATTTACAGCTTTATGGACTAGACAACATAGTTTAAACTTTATGCGCTTTTGTATGGGTAGCCAGTGCAGGGTCTGGAGGCAGGGGGCTGAGGGGGAACGAGGGGGCAGATCAAGTACTAGCCTAGCAGCAGTATTCTGAAGGACCTGCAGTCGTTTTAGAAGTGTTGAATTGATGGCTGAGAAGAGAGCATTCCCATAGTCCATCCTGTTAACGATAAGTCCCTGAATTAAGGACATACAGGCTGAAAGTGGAATCCACTTAAAGATCTTCCTTAAGCTGCGCATCAGACCGTAACTGGTGCCAACGGTTTTCCTGATGTGCTCAGACATGGTTAGCTTATCATCGATGATCACGCCAAGATTCCTGACAGAGGGCTTGGGGGCAGGGCAGGGACCGAGGGAATCAGGCCACCAGTCTGGCGACCAGATTTTGTCAGCTTTACCGAATAGCATAACCTCTGTCTTTCCTGCGTTCATCATGAGGTAGTTCCTGGTCATCCATTCATGTATGTCGACCATACAGTTTTTGAACCTCCTTTTAATGTCATCAGGGTTCTGATTGATGGTGATGAGGATTTGGGTATCGTCGGCATAAGATACGGTTCCAAAACCATGTGCTCTGATGACCTTCACAAGGGGAGAGACATATAAATTAAAAAGGGTAGGGCTGGGTCCCTGTGGAACACCCTTGTCATTGTCATAGTAAATGGAGGAGTGTGAGCCTATCTGGACCCTGGACCTCCTATTGCCGAGATAGCTTGTCAGCCATTGAAGTGCTGCGCCCTCGACACCGACCTCTGCAAGGCGTTCTAACAGAACGCGATGCGAGATGGTGTCGAAGGCCGCAGAAAGGTCCAGCAGGATCAATATGGCCGATTGTTTGGAATCCAGGGTCAGTCTAATGTTGTCCACGACCTCAAGCAGGGCCGTTTCAGTGCTATAGGAAGCCCTGAAGCCGGACTGGGAAGGGTCGAGGATTTTGTTGGACTCAAAATGGGTGACAAGCTGTTTATTTATTTGGGCCTCCATAATTTTTCCAAATAGTGGGAGAAGGGAGATTGGTCGGTAATTGGCAGGTTGGTCTGGGTCAGCTGTTGGCTTTTTTAAAATAGGCCTAGTTACTGCTTCCTTCCAATGGTCAGGGACGGAACTGTGACATAAAGATTGATTGAGGATGTTGGTTAGGACAGGGATCAGTGCCGAGGAGATTTTAGATAGAACTTGCGGTGAGGCAGGGGCTCCCGGGGCTCCAGACTTCATTTTCAGCAAGGTTTGGCCCACCTCCTTTTCTGAGAAAGGTGAGAACTCTTTTAGCGTGACAGTATGATGGTTAGGATTGTTGCCACTGTTGATTTCAGGGACCGTGATCTGATTAGTTGTCGTCGTTGGGGGGAAACGTTTATGTACATCGTTAACTTTCTCGTGAAAGTAGGAGGCTACAGATTCTGCCCAGTCCTTGGTATCGGGAGGTGCCAGCTGAGATCCTGATGGATTAGTGAATTCCTTTACAATGTTAAAGAGTTTTCTTTGTGAGTTGGCTGCTGATGCAATCCTGTTACCTAGGTAGATTTTTTTTGCCTCAGCTATTTCCTTCATGTACTGCCGATGCGCAGCTTTATAGGTTTCCCTGTCCTGGACACTCTTTGTGTGACGCCATTTCCTTTCTGCCACCCTGGTGGAGTACTTTATTTGCTTCAGGTTTGGCGTGAACCACGGAGAGTTGTTATTGGGGGGGCTTGGATGCTCGTGCAGGGGCGATGTCATCCAGTGCAAGGGTAATTGCCGATTCAAATTTCATGGCAGCTAGGCTGGGATTTGTGCTTGCGGAAATGATAGGAGGAGAGAAATGGGCAGAAAAGGCATCCTGGGTGATCTTATTCCAAGGCCTGCTCTTTTTCAGGTTGGTCGGGCGAATTGCCGGGGCACGTGTGCCATTAATGGCAAATTTAATGACGAAATGATCCGACCAAAAGACTGGGTCGATCTGTGTGATCACAATCTTTGGGGAGTTGGTACAGACAAGGTCAAGAGTATGGCCGGCTATGTGGGTTGGGAGTGGGCGTAACTGAAGGGCATCCAGGTTGGTAAGTAGGTCTATGGTGTGGGGGTCGAGGGTTTTCTCGAGATGGTAGTTAACATCTCCTAGCAAGAGAAAGTTTCCTGTGGCGAGAGCATAGGGCGCTATTGCTTCTGCTAATTTCTCTGGGAAATGGGTCTTAGCCCCAGGGGGCCTGTAGATAAGGGCTATCTTCCATGACTCTTTAGTGCCCACAGTCATGGTGGCAATAAGCATCTCGCCCCAGCATTCGAGGTAAGAGTCATTTATGTGGATTTTCATAGATGTTTTATGGACTATGGCCGTTCCACCCCCCTTTTTATTCCCAGGGCGGTCAAGCCTATGTATTGTATACGCCAGGGGCAGAGCTACTGCAATGTCTGGCGCGGATGACTCCTGAAGCCAAGTTTCTGTTATGAACAGCGCGTCAGGTTTAACTGAGTCCAGGAGCGCCCAAATTTGTAGCGAATGCTTAGCCATTGATCTAGCATTGCAGTACAAACAGACTAGGTTAGGCTGGAGCTTGGAGGCGCGGTCAGTGTGGCAAGAATTTTGTGAGTTGGCTGTCGTTGATTTTGGTTGGGGGCTGGAGAGCTGGGCTGTAAAGAGAGGTCGTTTCACTGGATTAAGGCTATGTAATTCTGAGTTTGTATATCTGATGACACCCATAACGCGGTGCTGTCCGTGGAGGGCACCCTACCGAGAATGAGAACTGACGGGCAGGGCCCCTGGCGTCTGGGGTCGGCCGGGAGCGGACGGGCGCAGACAGGCTTGCCTTTGGCACGCCTTTGGTGCGCCGCTGGCGCTGCTGCGCGCGTCCGCTCGGCGTACTGGGCTATGTAGGGCCAGTGGGCGGGACCGCAGGCATGGGGCTGAGGCTAGGACGCTGACCCTGATTGTTCCAGGGAAAGCGACACTCCCAAGATGGTGTAGACCCCTCCGCGCAAACGGCACAAGCCGCGACGGAACAGGGGTCACCGCAACACAAGTAAGCAACTGACTGTTCTAACACAGTACAGCGATTTAAAAACGTTTGTAATCAGCGATGTGCAAAATAGCAATTATTAGCAGCGAGACAGTTAGGGCTGTACACCAACAGTGTTTAGAGTTAAAAATAGTTTAAAATATAGCATGAGCAGCCTTGATCCTCAGGAATCGGATCAGAGGGTTTCTTTCCTGCGCGCGTCTGCTCGGTGCACTGGGCTATGTAGGGCCAGTGGGCGGGACCGCAGGCGTGGGGCTGAGGCTAGGACGCTGACCCTGATTGTTCCAGGGAAAGCGACACTCCCAAGATGGTGTAGACCCCTCCACGCAAACGGCACAAGCCGCGACGGAACAGGGGGCACCGCAACACAAGTAAGCAACTGACAGTTCTAACACAGTACAGCGATTTAAAAACGTTTGTAATCAGTGATGTGCAAAATAGCAATTATTAGCAGCGAGACAGTTAGGGCTGTACACCAACAGTGTTTAGAGTTAAAAATAGTTTAAAATATAGCGTGAGCAGCCTTGATCCTCAGGAATCGGATCAGAGGGTTTCTTTCCTGATCCAAGCCATCTCAAAGCCGACCCACACAAGGGGTGCTACTCTGGACAGGATCATTTCTAAACAAAACACAATTGATTCACTCTCGGTTACCCCATGTGACTGGTCAGACCATCACATTATCACCTTCCAAATTCCCTCAGCTAACAAGAAAACGTTCACGAAACAAGCCAAGCCAAAACAATGGATAAGAGACACAAAAAACATTGATTGGAACAACCTAGCCTATCACTGTGAGCAGGTTCTTACTCCCCCCAACAACATGTCAAACGTCAATGACCTCACGGCTCATTATAACTCCTTGATGACCAAAATCTTCAACCAAGCCGCACCACCAAAACTAAAAAGAATTCCGGACAAAGACAAAAACCCATGGTTCAGCGGAGCCTTGAACAATGAGACGCAAAGTTAGATAAACGGAACGGAAATGGAGGCAACATCCTTCCTCCCACCATCTTAAACTTCTACGGGAATCTAGAAATTCCTACAATAAAAACATTCTACAATCAAAAAAAGACTTTTTCAAATCGGAACTAGACAAGGCTAAAAATAGACCAAAGAGACTCTTTGCAATTCTGAAACAACAATCCAACAAATTAGCCAAATCTTCACTCCTAAAATCGAAATCACAGCTGAGTAGTGAAGAATTTTCCTCATTTTTCACAACTAAAACAAACTCCCTCCAACTCGAGCTTAGTGCCACGGCAAGTAACTCAATCACACTAAAGTGCATACAAGACGATAACTCTGCACTACATTAGCTACCACTGCCCAAGAATAACTCGCTCTGGTCTACTTTCAAACTATATGATCTTAATGACATCACTAATATTCTAGTAACTACCAAGCTCAACAACTACTTCAATAACCCTGTCCCCTCAAATTGCCTACCCCACCTTTACCATACCATCGCACCTCTCTGGACCAAAATCATCAATGCCTCACTAGCACAAGGTCACATCCCGGATTGCTTGAAGACGGGACAAGTCACCCCTATCCTAAATAAACCTACAGCTAAAACCTCCAACCCCAACAACTTCCGTCCAATAACCAACATTCCCATGCTAGCTAAAGCCTTAGAAAAATGTGTTCAACAACGACTGAACCAACACATCTCATACTTCAATCCACTGAACACCCACCAATCGGGTTTCAGACCTGGTCATAGCACAGAAACAGCCATCCTGCACATAGTTGACGACGCCCTTCAAGCTCTTGACCGCAATGAAACTTGCCTGCTAGTCCTACTCGATCTCTCAGCAGCCTTTGATACGGTCAATCACAACAAACCTCTAAGAAGACGAGAATTCAGGATGGGTTTATCTGGGAAAGTCCTGCAATGGTTCAAATCCTTCCTGAAAAACAGAACACAATCGTACATGGTCAACAAAAATCTCTGTTGCCTCACTTAACCTACTAAGAGTTCCACAAGGCTCTAGCCTATCCCCCACTCTATTCAACCTTTATGTAGAACCACTTACCGATCTACTACAGCAGGCGAACATCTCCTTCCACATGTACTTGGACGACACCCAACTGTACATCAAGATCTCCTCTATCGAAGAGATAAAGACAATGAATCTAGCTCTCGAAAAGACCGTCCAATGGCTAACGAACAACTTCCTAAAGGTAAACTCACAAAAAACTGAATTTCTTCTGATCTCCCCAGGGAATAACTCCACTGTGACAAATGAGTGGATCAAAATTATCACTGCTCTAAACTGCACGCTGAGTCTGGTGGACTCCACCACATCACTTGGAATCACACTGGATAAGAACCTTAACATGCAAAATCATATCAACTTGTTGGCTAAAAACGCCCGCTTCCACATCAGCTACCTCAGAAAATGAAGCCATTCATCGAGAACCCGGACCTCAAAACTGCAGTTCAGTCCTTATTTATCTCAAGGCTGGAATACAGATGTACCACCCTCCCAAAATATTACCCGCCCCTCTAAAAGTCTGTCTCAATGCTGCAGCAAGACTCTTAACAGTATCCAGGAAATACGACCTCATATCCCCACAACAGTAGGTATCGCCATTGTCTAACCCAGGGTGGTGTGGAGTGCAAAAAAACGATGGATTTGGGCCCAGATCTTTGGACTGGGGTGAGTGTGTGACATTGATCCACATTCTGTCCATCATTGTTGTTTTTGCAAATATCGCTCTAAGTGTACTGGGGATGCCCAGACGTGGGTCCCAGGCACTCCACACCACTGGAGTCAAGCTAGCCGGGCTGATGAGAGGTGTTACCTCGAAACCGGGCCGGTCCTCGGATGCTTGATTCCGTTCTGGGAAGGACATGGCTTTTGTAGTTCGGACTGGACTGTTCCCATGGGGCACAGGGTCAGCGCTGATTTGCATATCGCCATTGTCTAACCCAGGGTGGTGTGGAGTGCAAAAAAACGATGGATTTGGGCCCAGATCTTTGGACTGGGGTGAGTGTGTGACATTGATCCACATTCTGTCCATCATTGTTGTTTTTGCAAATATCGCTCTAAGTGTACTGGGGATGCCCAGACGTGGGTCCCAGGCACTCCACACCACTGGAGTCAAGCTAGCCGGGCTGATGAGAGGTGTTACCTCGAAACCGGGCCGGTCCTCGGATGCTTGATTCCGTTCTGGGAAGGACATGGCTTTTGTAGTTCGGACTGGACTGTTCCCATGGGGCACAGGGTCAGCGCTGATTTGCATATCGCCATTGTCTAACCCAGGGTGGTGTGGAGTGCAAAAAAACGATGGATTTGGGCCCAGATCTTTGGACTGGGGTGAGTGTGTGACATTGATCCACATTCTGTCCATCATTGTTGTTTTTGCAAATATCGCTCTAAGTGTACTGGGGATGCCCAGACGTAGGTCCCAGGCACTCCACACCACTGGAGTCAAGCTAGCCGGGCTGATGAGAGGTGTTACCTCGAAACCGGGCCGGTCCTCGGATGCTTGATTCCGTTCTGGGAAGGACATGGCTTTTGTAGTTCGGACTGGACTGTTCCCATGGGGCACAGGGTCAGCGCTGATTTGCATATCGCCATTGTCTAACCCAGGGTGGTGTGGAGTGCAAAAAAACGATGGATTTGGGCCCAGATCTTTGGACTGGGGTGAGTGTGTGACATTGATCCACATTCTGTCCATCATTGTTGTTTTTGAAAATGGTACTCAACTGGCTACCCTATGAAGCGCGAATCTAGCTAAAGATGACCTGTATCACTCATAAGGCGCTACACCACAACACCCCCGAGTACCTAGCCCAAAACCTTACCCTATCGGGAGGAAACAGACACTCTAGGAGTGCAAACAATCTACTTCTGAAACCCTCACGTTTCAACAAGACCAAAACCTCCAACAGAGCTTTCACTGGAGCAGCGCCAACTATATGGAACTCGCTGCCGCTATACATCAGAAAAATCTCCTCTACTCCTCTCTTGAAAAAGGAGGCAAAATCATTCCTGATGAGCAAATTCCTACCTTAATTCTGCACAATCACAACCCCAGCTATACAACCTCCTAATTACCTCTACTTTCGAGTTATGAAAGTAAACTAAGACCTATACGAACTCGAACTTGTTTTTATTGCTCATAAACAATGCTCAATGCTGCGATCCACTCAAACCCTTTTATTATATGCTGTTACTTTTTTGCTTTTCTTTGTTATACAATGTGTTTTCACTAAACTGTTTGTCACCTTGCTCGATATGTAAAGCGCTCTGATACCCTACACCGGGTCTGGTTCGCGCTATAGAAAACTCTAAAAATAAATAAATAAAAGTCCCAGCAAATTGGGAATAGCATGCAGACTTTAGTGCTTTCTGCCCCAAAATCCTTATGGTCTGGTATTTTCTTCGGAATAATGTAATCAGGTTAGACCTCCCTATATCAAATGGGAGCAAACTGTGGTCTTTGTTATACATAGTAATAACCAAGTGCGGGGGGATTGTGCTTTTGGTGACCTTAGGTGTAAGTTGTTGGTGTGCAATGCTATTTAACATAAGAATCACAACATATGTGTGTAGTAAGATATTGATAAGTAGTACTTACCTGTCTCCACACCACCATGGCCTCACTCCATCAGGATTCCGCCGCCAGTACAACGGGAAGATCTAAATGGACTAGGCACAAATCTGGCAGCCTGATGGCGACAGAGTACTGCTAGCCAGCTGAGAAGACCACCGCCATGGCATAGACCTGTCTTTTGCTGCAACATCTAAATACAGCGGGCGGATCGCGGTCAGCTCGACAAAGTACTTGGAACCGACCCGCAGCAGCTGGCTGGATGATGGTAATACCGTCAAGATGTAAATCAGGGCCTTAATCTCCACCTTTTAGTAGATCTGTTTAGCGGCTTCATATACTTATATCCTTAAACCCTAGATACAGACTTGTTAATAGATCAATATGTTTATGAATCTTTGAAGAAAGGGACTCACATCAGCTGTTAAACATATTGTATAAATTAACATTGAAGGTCATTTTCAACATGTCTTTCCTGTCAACAATTGCAGAGCACGTTTGTTGCACATATAGTCACTCACATTATTAGCTTGTGCATGTGGCTGAATGAAGTTTGATGTAATTTGCGACCTTGGTGCTTCTTTCTAAATTTGTGTCTTTGTTTTATAGGCTTGAAACATACAAGCGCGCAACAGTGGAGTGTGACATAGGTCACTCCACGCAGTGGAACCCTCTCACCATAGTCTGGTAGGAGTGGAGCCCGCCATTATTCCTGCTGGGGTTCTGATGAATGCCATGGACCCTTCTGGGCCATTTGGCAGAAACATGTCGACCACATTCACCACAGTGGGGGGACAATAGAATCTTCAGCACACCATTCACTTATTTTAATTACCATATAGATGCCAGCTGAATTAAAATTGATTTGACATCTATAATGGCCTTTTAATCTCACATTTACTTTTTAAGGACCCCCACTGAGTTCAGAAGTACATCCCTGTTGTCAGGTGTATGCCGCCCTCTATCAAACCAAGTTTTAGAGGGCGAGGACTGGTCAATGATGAAGCATGACACCAGGTGGTGTGTGAGACCAGTCTTTCACTTTTGGTAAGATGCCAGCACTGTAGCACCTTGGTCTCGTATCTGGGAGCGGCCCATTTGTGTTAAACAGGATGGTGATGAGCCCTTCTTCTTCTTATGCTGGTTCTTGCTCTTCAATATTGACATACTAGAAAACTGGAAGTGTGAATAAGACCTTATATATGAATAGCCTTGTGACCGAGACAAGAGCAGGATCAGAACCTGTTATTTGACCTCAACCCCTTATTGTGTTCAGAATGCAGAACTTCACCTCCTGCTCTCAGATCACCTTCAGGTACATGACTTGAAGCGTGAGAAGGACCTATGCTTCGACTGTGATCCCTGGACTCCGATAACCTTTGGCTGCAAAAAGCCACATTTTTCACATATCTTGGAGTTGTGCCCAGAGCCCAAGCACCAAAAGCATACCTTGTGTGAGTCCGTGACCGACATTTGCTTCTTGCAGTTTTACTTTTAGCACGGTTTGAAGCCTCTCATTTTTTGAGGGGACATAGTTCCCTAACATACTGTTTTCAAGAGTGGGGCAAGGAAATAACGTGAGTGTACAGGAGTGGCACTAATATTGCGCTCTGCTTTGTCTCTTCTCGGGCAGTGGGGGGTCATCACGGAGCTGCACACCAGCTATCAGTCTCCAGATCCAGTCTAGTCCCTGGGGAATATTCTACAGGTAAAGAATCTGCAGTTAGAAGTATCCATCAGAAACAGAAACTTTGGAATCCTAAATCACCATGCAGTTCAGGTATTCCTACCTCCTCTACCTGAGCTACTTTGAAGTTTGCATCACTATCTGGTGCTGGGGTCTTTCGACCCACCATCTGATACTTTCACACACATGAGTATGTGTTACATGCACTGCAGACATCCCTTCTCCCTTCACCGAGTCCTTATCTTTTGTGTTTTTTTTAAATCTGTTTATTGCTTTCAATGATTTAACATTCCTAAGCAAGATATATCAATATATGTGCTCGTGGGGTTTCAAATACAGGATATGAACTGACTCATTAATTATCGCACTTGTCATAGATGTTGTGTAAATTGCATATTTCAGCGCATCACAGGACTGACAGATGCCACCGATCATATTATACTTTGTAACAATACTAATTTAACAGTTCACCAAACCAAAACACATCTCCTCTTGAGTTATTGTAATGTCAGGCTTATACATGCTCTACAAAGTCGACTGGAGGATTCTAGAAATGGGGCGAATACTAAACCAGGCTGAAGCATCGAAGGGTGACCAAGGGGTTTCAGTAGGGTGACCCTCTCAGGAAAGACCAAGAATGCAAACTGTGACACTTCAAGCAATCCCCAAAGTTAGGCTCAGAGGTTACCTAAGGATGAGACCTAAAATTAGGTCCAGAGAATACTTTATGGTTGATCTGATAGTGTAAAGAAAGAGACAGAATGAACACAGCACACAAATAAAAATCTCCTGGTGCAAGCACTTTGAGGATAAAGAACCTTTGGTTACCCCTTTCTTGTTTTACTTTCTACTCTGAGCAACTGAAATGTTTTCTTCAAATAATTCTCTCCAATTAGATCGACCACCTCACTCCAGGTCATTACGAATAGGAGTTAGTCCTGAACTTTTCACCTGCAAATCATTGATTTCAGACATGTTAGTCTAATTAGTTCGATGTAAGCAAAACAAGACTGAAACACCCAGAATGCAGTTGGCTATCCCTTATAAACCCTGCCTTTGAAATATCCGTAATGACCAGAAGGGAGGTGGTCACCTTCTCTCTACCAGAGAAACCAAAGCAATTAGGACTGGAGGCTACGACCTGAGAATTAAATTATTGATAAATCTAATATACACTCCCTAAAATTGCGCCTTTATTTCAATGACATGAGGCATTTCTTGTTCATGTATTCCATGGATTGTCATGTACTTTGTGTGCTGTAGTTAAGGCACAAATACAACTTTAAAATATACTACAGTAAAAGGTGAAAACTGATCTGAATAGGGATAAAACACTGAAGTAGTCAAACACCATGAAAACAGACATCAATATCATCACTCAGCTAAAAGAAACTTGCATATCAGCCTCAGAAAGATGAAAGGCTAACTCATACTGTTTGGATTGAGTCCTATAATCTGTGGATTACACTGTATTAGATTCATCAGTCAGCACTCAATATATGTAGCTTCTTGGCATCAAGATCATTGAGATGCACTTGTGGGAAGTGACTAAAGTGGTCTACTGGCAAAGGTTCAGGCCTGCTGTCCACCCTGGTCAGGCTCTGGAGGTCAATGTCCTTGGAGATGACATCTAGGGTCCAGGGGCCAGGCCTGGAAGCCAACCACCCCGCTGCATAGACCTTGGACCGTGTGCAATGGGAGTGGTTGGCTGCCTGTGGCGGCGTCCGAAACAGGGCCTGGCTGGAAACTAGGTCCTGCAGCCGTCCCCCTGCTACGCACAGGCAAAAGCCTTCCGGTGCATGGCCAAATGTTCTAACAGCAGGGGGTTGGCCACCCACAGCGAGGTTGACTGCAGGCCCTGCAGCCAATTCCCTGCTGCATAGTCAAAAGCCCCAAGCTTAGTCAACACCCCTGTACAGTGGGGATTTGGCAATCTGCAGTGGGATTGGCCTGTAGCCAACCGCCCAAGGGCTCTGGCCAACTCAAGAAGGGGATTGGCTGAATATGATTTCTTACCTTGATGAAGTGTGTATCAAAAATTAGGAAATGCAATACATCACCAATTGATCATAATGTCGGTGTTACTGTTTTGTCTGTGTACCTTGTTTTTAACGTACAGAATGATTCTAGAGTGAATGTAGATATAATTGGAGTGAGGATGTGAATTATGCATTTCAATATTTATATTGTATTGTTTAAATACAACTATGTTTGTATTTGTTCATATTCTGTTGTTGTCCACATATGTCTATGTAAAGTTATATTATGTTAATTTTGAACATACATGAGTTGCCTTAGGTGTTTACCTTTCATTTATGATTTTTTTTAACACAGAAATTCACTGAAAAATACAAAGGTTAAACCGATATTATCGTTAAGCATGGTAATAAGATCTTACCTTACATTAAAAAACACAGAAATTCACTGACAAACACAAAGAATAAAGTGATGTTATAATTGGGTATGGTAAAAGATCTTAGCTTATATCTTAGATAGAAATTCACAGAAAATCCAAAGCCTAAAGTGACATTATAGTTTGATGTTGAAATAAGAGAAAAATTAATGTTTAAAAACCAAATAGCAACTGAAACTCACCAGTCATAGTTAACTAAGCTAACTATAACTAACGCCCACACCATGCACTGTTTATGACCTCCCATATTAAATCACCCATGACACGTTAAATGACATCACTGATGACATCTCAAATTACATCGTAGGTCACATCACTGATACCACCATTGTAAGATACTGAATAAGGTTGCTGAGTGTACACGCGTGGGTCCATAGCTTGGAAACTGCATAAACCCTGGACACAAGTCTGATTGTACACGTTGAAAGATATATGATGCACCGTTTACAAACTACTGTTGGTGGGGTGCAAGTTTCACACTATGTTAAACAAGGTGAAGCATGAGTGTTGATTTGTTGGTTGCAGAGATATGTTTGAAAGTAGGTTGCGGCATTAAGTCTTTGCCAGTTCCCCAAAAAATCTGTGAGAAAGGCCAAAGTTTCTGTTGTCTTATTTGAAGCTTCAGTTCTGCTGATAACATTGCATTTTCTCAACTGTACACAACATGTCTGAAACGGAATACTTTTTCTAGGGCCTTAAGTCAAACATAAAGGGAAACCAAAGGCGAATGGGCGTGATTGTTAAAGAGCAGCGCTGCAGAGTTGGTAATTGATTCATAATGGTAGCTGGCAGATATTTTCTTGTTTATCAATCCCCGTTGTCCCTTTACACCTTCCTTCCATGAAACAAGTGGGTCTGGTGCAGAAAGTGGCTTTCCTTGTGGTGCATGCTGTATGGTGGTAGTAAGTGCATCCGTAGTGAGTCAGTGGAGCATTAACCGCTTCCGTGCAGCGCCGATTCCGCCCCTGTGCTGGACATTCCAGAACAGGGCGCGGTCGTGACGGAACCGTTCCGTCATCAGCACAGCTCAGCCGTGACTGATGACGGAACGGTTCCGTCACAAGCATCGAAGGGGTTAATTAACAAAGGCTAATTCTGGAAAGTTTCTAAGAGGTGTCTGCATCCGTACTAAAGTCCTTGATGATTGTTTTATCTCTTTCTCTGGTGTGCTGAGCATTGCCTTGGTTTATCCTTTCCTTTCTGTGCCCGAAACTTTGGGACCGGAGACCATGTCTGTGATGGTATTTAATGGATGGCTTGAGCTTCAAGCCTTAATGAATGCTGTTCTGAAACCGAGTTTGCTGATGAAGTTTATACCGTTGAGTAAAGGGTCTCAAAGATATTACATCAATCCTGCTCTCCCTCCGAAATAATGAGTGGGGAGGGCGCTCCCTTTCCGCCAACTTAACCCCCCACAACTAACTGAACACACAAAGATCTGTCCTCCAAAAATAAATGTCACTAGGGCTTGGGGAAGGAAATATTCCAACTGGGCCTCTTGACTGAAGTCCTTGGGGCTTTATCACCACCATGTACAAACAAATAAAATGCAAGGCACATAAGCAAGGTTCAGGCCTTAGCAGGAAATACACAAGGAATATGACTTATAGTATACACCATATGGTCAGCAAAACATACATGCGAAAATTAACTCATTAGTGTAACCATGTCTGAGGCCGAAGATCCAGACTATGGTCATGTTCTTATATGTTGGCCTGGAGAGCAGCAAAGCTTTGCTCACCAGTCACTTTGGGGTTACAGAAGATGAAAGGAGCCACAAGCGTATGCACAGCCCATTTCTATGATCACTAGTGGGGGAGAGGATGTGGCCTTACGGCTAGAGCGGTCGACCTCAAAGCTGGGGAACCGGGTTCTAGTCTTGGCAACGAACATCCTGTGATTCTGGACAAATCACATAATCTCCCCGTGCCTAACAAAAATGAATGTGTCCATCTGTAACGAAACTGGTGCTCATTTAAAGCACTCTGATACCTGATATCTTCCGGTCGAGTTTGCGCAATATATAAAACTCTACAAAAAAAAAGAAACTAGCATGGTGAAAGGGTAACACCCGCACATTTGCAAAGAAGGGTTCCCCGGTTGGCATGGGCGCATGGCCCCTTGAAATGTAAGGGAGTTTGCTAGGGTTTATGCACTGTTTTATTGAAGGATGCTCCTATGTGGCAAAAAGTGGGGTGTGTATGACACATCCTCTCACCTACTTCCATCTCCTAGAGTGCCCTCTAAAGGTGGGGCGAAGAGTGATGCTTTAGGGAAAACTCCACTAGAAGATGCAAGCGGAGACTGCATCTCCTGTGATAGGGCCCCTGTTTCCATTGAAAGGCGGGCCACTGCACTGTAGCAGGAACTGCACGTGCCGAAGGGCCCCCCTTCCCTGAGGTAGGTCCCGAAGTCCGGACAAGCTTTGGATGGTGTTATGGTTGCACTGACCCTCGAGGGGTCCTTCTCCCTCACTGCGCTTTTATGGGTTGTGTTAATTTGAACTGCCAAAAGCCGAGAATAAAGAACATGGAACTGGAAAGATTTTTGGTAATGAGGACATCTGTTGTTTCTGCCACGCGCCCCTCATGCACCTACTGGGAAGTCGCTCCTATCCATGTTAAATACCTTTATGATTTTAAACGGTTGCATTCTGTAAACCGTTTGCAAATACCCCATCCAGGTCCTTTATTCAAAGTTGTTCTTTTTCACAACAAAGTTTTATTGAATGATCAGAGAGAGGCATATATGTGGCTCTCCACAGTCAGGAGAGTGCCACCAAATATCAAGACAGGTTTCTTTAGCATGTACAAATCTCAAGTAATTATACGAGGAATGCAAACCCCCTTCCTGCCCTCCACCCCCATCCCCAACCACCCAACTTCCCAACTACCCACCCCTTATCCCTCCCTAACCCGTTGCACGTGATCATAGTAAACCTTCATCACTTGGTCTTAATGTGTCCGGTACTGTGTACTACCTCAGGTCTGCGGGCCACTCGCCTCCTGCCAGTCATCTTCTTGTACCATCGGGGGGTCTAGGAACAGTCCCCTATATTCCGCCCACCTTCTCCAGATCTTATAATGCTTACGGGGGCATCCCCTGGCTTCAAACACCGGGCGCTCCAGCCCCATAAAGTAGTCTAAGCCAGCCTTCCAAGCACACAGTGGGGGGGCTCGCACTCCTTTCCATGCCCGTGCCAGGTCCCTCTTGGCCACCACCAGTCCCAGCAGTAAGAGGTGGCGCTTGTAGATATTCCCCCCTACCCCCTCTAGGACATGAAGAATCCCTAATCGAGGGGTGCGGGGCAGGTCCCATCCCAGTACTTCAGACAGACAATTCCAGACACCACTCCAAAATCTGGTAAGGCCGACACAGGACCACACCAAAGTTGTTCTTTTTAATTCAGGGTAGAACAAGAATTGCCATAGCTCCCAATTTCATGACCATGTTAAATTAAAATGGGCGTGACTTCTAAAATTCCCTATGTTGCAGGCTATTCACACTGGTTATCCAGGTGTTTTTACCAAGAAACTATGCATTCGTTCTGGTGGAGTTGTCTGTCCATTAACAGTCGACATTGGAGTTTTTCTGTAATGCTTAAGTCTGGTGTGCACGTTTCAATGTTTAAAAAACGCTTTCTGCTACTTTGCTTAACCAAGCTGTCGCCGTTGCACCCCACACAGCACTGGAGGGAGGGGGAGGAACAGCAAAGAGAGTGGGGTGGGGGTAGGGTAGCAAGGGGAGGGAGGAAACAGAAGACGTGCGGGACGGCCCATCAGATAAGAGAAAAGGGAGGTGCTCGGAAGTGCCCTTGGAATGCCTGTGCGCCGCAGCTCGTCTGCTTCGTGAACACTTTTCTTATCTGCTTGCAGGGAGGAGACGCCATGCGCATGCACATCGCCTGTCCGTGTGCACACATGGTTTGTCTCCCTTCGCGCACCAAACCCACAACAATAGTCTTACCAAGGCGATGCAGCGCATGTGCTGCGTTAGCTAGGTGAGACCTAAAAAACAACTGCAATTGTGTTGTGATTTATTTATCAATAGTTATAGAACCCTGTGCTTAAATACCATGGGCTGCAATACATTATAGTCAATACGTATGGGGACTTGCCCAAATAAAGACATTTCATTTCAGACTGGCTCTACTTCAAAACATTCCTCCCTTCAGAAAAAAACACATTGTTGATACTTTCTGATCATTCACTACCACCCAGGATTCACAGTGGTGGTACAGACAAAGCTAACATACAGTGAATGAGCTAGGAGAGGTAGTTGGTTATTGGATTGCTACTGCATTGTGATGCAGTGTTCCTTAAAGAGGTGTATCTTCAGTGCTTTCCTAAATTACAGCAGCGTTGGGGTGGTCCTTTTGGATATAGGGGTGTTGTTCCAGATCATGGGTGCATAGTTGGAAAATGCCTGCTTACTTATTTTGTCTTGTTTTACATGTCTAAGCCTCCTGTCTCATTGTGTTCTGAACAATGGTGTGATGAGATCCGCACGACAAGGTGAGCTTGTCCGCAAGATAAGCAGTGTAACATCTTCCCCAACCCGGGAGCAGGTAACAGACCACACCACACCACACACGGAGCTCTGGTTTGCACGTCTTTATTCTGCAGCATGCAACCATTAAACTGAATGCATTGTGTCACAAACTTTATTAACCACACCCAGCCACACTTATCAGATTACATAACACTTGTAAGTAGTCTGTCTAGGGCCACTAAAGGCCTCATACATATAAACACAAGATACAACATCTCTCCCTTTGTTAAATAATGTGTACAAACAAATATATATATATATAATATATACATATACACATTACAACTCCTTCGTGAATCGCTGAAGTGCTTGCACCAGACTTCCAGATCTAGTTGTACAAGATAGAAGAGGGGCACCTTCATCTGGCATCTTTAGAGCAGTGTTGGATGCTTGACTTGGGCACTCAGGTGGCCTGGCCTCACTCATGAGGTCTGGAGCTGGCGAACGTCAAGGAAAAGGCTTAAAGTGGATTTTCCAGGTGATTGGGTACTTACCATAGTCTTTTGCTCACCACAACTCTTAGTGTTTCAGCATTAAAAAGAGCGTCAGTCTTGCATGTCGGCTTTTGCTTGAACTCGGTTTCCTTTCTCAAAGACCGCGTCTCCAGCGCATTGGCGCTTATCAGCGTAAACCTTCCTTTAGCATTTGCTAGTGATGTTGGTGATACAAATCTTGTCAGGGTCTATTGACCGAATGGTCGTTCATTTGGGGTATCTTCTTTCCAAGAGCTCTCCCGAACAGCAACGTGGCAGGACTTTTTCCTGTTGTGGAATGAGGAGTGAAACAGTAGGCACGGAGGGCTGTGCGTTAAGCTGAGTAGAGGCTTATGCCTTCCAACGCAGCATGCTGAACCACCCTCTTTAAAGTACTCATAAATTATTCAACATTGCTATTTGCCTGTGTCCAGAGAGGTGTACTTTTTTGATGTTAGATGTTCAAGCAATTAAGAAAGTCTTTGAACTCTCTGCTACTGAAGGGGGGACAGTTGTTAGATTTGACACTGGAGGGAACCCCCTATGTTGTGAAAATGTCATCCAGCTTAACAATAGCTTTGTCATGTGTGGTTGATGATACGTCTTCCAGTAGAGGAAAACGTGAGTACTCATCACCAACTACCATGAGATGATGTCCATTATTGAGGTGTCTGAAGAAGTCAACCGCAATCCTTTCCCAAGCTTGCGCAGGAAGATCAGACATGCTCAGCAGGTGCGGAGTCGTTTTGGGAGACAGACTGTTGCACAGATGACAAGCTTTAAGTTACCCCTCAACTAGTTCATCAAGTCGTGAGAACCACACTTGATCCCTGAGGGCCAGTTTATGGTGGCAATGCCACAATGTTCTTCGTGTTTCAGTTCAATAACTTGTTGCCTCAGGCTTTCAAGGATAACTATCTTTGCCCCTCTTAGTGTGACACCATCATTTGTAACAGAAAGTTCTTGAATTTCTGGTATTCAACGTCATCTGTAAGAGGTTGAGTATGTTTCCAGCATGAATGCTTTCTTTGAGCTTAAGCATGCCTTTGTCAATATTAGTAGCAGTCAGAATCTATTTACCAAAAATAGCTATAGGCACTATGAAATTGATGCAGGCCTAAGCTGCTTTGGACGTTGTACTATGGCACTGTAGGGATACTCGTGAAAAGTGGTCTGCAGCGTTTTGATCCTTCCCGGGTTTAAGCACAGTAGTGTAATCATATTCTTGCAGACATACCCCTCACCTCTTAATGCGATGGGGCATATTGCCGTTAGGATTTCGTAAAATAATGAGCAATGCCTGATGATCTGTGACAAGGGTGAAATATTTTCTGTACAGAAACACATGGAAGTGTTCACATGCCTATAATACAGCTAAGCTTTCTTTCTCAGGGTGAGAATAGGCCCGTTCAGTCTGAGATAGGCTTCAGCTAGCATAGGCTACAATGTGTCTCTGAACATTGGCCTGTCTATTGTGTTGGGTAAGGATCGCACCTAAACTCATTGGGCTTGCATCCACCACAATCTCAGTATGCAATTTCAGATCAAAGTAAGCCATTTCAGTTGCTTTTTCACGTGCATGTTTTATTTTCTTGCAGCCTCGGTCACATTCAGATGACCATTCAAGAGAACATCTTGCCTTGTTAGTTCTCTGGAGGGGCACTCACAAAGGCAAAATCACGAATGTTCCCAGAACAGTAGCTGGCCATGTCTAGGAAGGATTGCAGCATGGTCACATCTTCTGGAGGGCAAGTAGGCAAACAATGCTTTTCGGGGTCAGGACTCATACCCTTTTCAGAGAAAATATGTCCAAAGAATATAAGTCTGTTTTGGCTAAATTCACACTTCTCTATATTTAGAGTGAGACCTGCATCAGCAAGCATACCACATACTTGTGCGAGTGCTTTGTCATGTTCCTTTCATGTAGCCCAAACACCAGTATATCATCACTGTAGTTAAAAGCATGTGTGACACACACACTGAATTATTCAACAAATGACACCTGGAAAGATTTTTGCAGCTGAGAGCACACCAAGGGGGATATTCTCAAGAACGTGTGATAATCAGCACAAATTAAGCATAAGGCAACATTACACATCGCAGTCTATCGCGGGAAACAACACCGTGTTAATGGCATATTCACAACACAGCAGTACCATGCGATAGGCTCACGATAACGTATCAAATGTCTGCATTAAAACCAACACGATGCGGAAAGAACGCGAAACACCAACGTGAAAATAGTAGCGATGAGGCCAATCGAGATACAAACATCAGCGATAAGCAGCAACAGGCCTGCGATTCCCACGCGTCATGCGGGAAAATGCTCCATAAAAGCAGCGTAAAAAACTGTGAGATGACAACGTACAAGCACAACCCCACAGCCGTGACGTAGAACAAATGACCATTGTCCCACATCAGATAGGCATCTCCTCACAAACAGCCACAATGTACATTGACATGCATTCTGCATTTAACCTGCGCCAATGCGGAAACATACATGGAACACACCGTGAAACCACATCTCCTCTTCACATTGCAGAGGGACAATCAACACCCCTGCACAGAAACGTGCCATGTCCATGATCAAACAATAATGAAAGCAAGGACTAATGTAGGGGCATTGACTCCCCCTTACGTACATGTTGCCCATGTCGTAGGACTTGAGTCACAGGGTGCATCCCTGCATCATGGTGGCAAATATCAGAGCCCAAGAGAAACCCTGTTGTCACTTGTAGGCCACAAATGACAGCCAAAATGGAATGAATTGGGACACATGTGAAACGCGGAAGAGTGGGATACTTTACCAACTGTGACACACAGAACTGGCAGTTCGAATACGTGACACCCTAGACAGACTCACTGCATAGAGGTGACACACCGACCATCCATTACAATATTCCAAAATTGCTAGCACTACACTTCGCACCCACACTTGTCTGGTTGAAGTGCCTGTACAGAAGAGTGACACGCACGCAGGGAATGTGTCATGGAATGAATTTATTTGCACATGCTGTGCCTGTGGTCATTCATCGTACTGTCCCAGGATTGCTAAGGACTGTCACAATGTCACGTCAACATGAGAAGAAATTGTCAATGATGCTGTTCCTACGGGCTAATCTTGCTGCGGCTGCAGTGGGGTGTGGTCCACCTGCCTCATCTTCATCATCATCGTCCGGTGCATCTGGCACTCGTATCCATGGGCCATTGCTGCGTACACATATGTTGTGCAACACACAACATGCAACGATCATCTTGCACACAATGTCTGGGCTGTAGAGGAGCCTTCCACCTGTGACGTCCAGGCACCTGAAACGTGACTTCAACATGCCAAATGAGCGCTCCACGATGCCTCTGGTGCGTTTGTGGGCCAAATTGTACTGCCTCTGGGCCTGTGTGTTCGGGGCTTGGAGGGGTGTCATCATCCAAGCACAGAGTGCATATCCTTGGTCACCTGTGACAGTGCAGAGAGACATGAGTCAAGACTACGTACTGAATGATGTGTTGGCAGGCTCACTGGTTCATTGATGTGTGACTTAGTGATTCCTGTATGACAAACTACTTGTTGCAAATGAGCAGCATCAATGTGTATTACGTAGCATCACTGCTGCTCCTTCCTCCCCCGAGCATAGTCACTAGTGTGCGCAGCGCGGTTGCATCACTTGCACCCCTACGGCACACCATTGTCATGCCTGTCTGCGCATGTCCACTAGCCTGACTACGACACAGTGATGATGTGCACTGAAGGGGGACAGCCATGTGTGTGTAGGCCCATTGTAAGGACAGGGCGGACACAGATGTAGAGCACCTGCCTGGCTGAACTTGCCATGCAGTTGAGGGTAGATCTTTGGCTTTTGCTGTGCTAATCCCACATAGCAACATTGTCCATTGCGGGACGGTTGGCGCAGACACTACAACAGAGACACACGCATTAGTCACTTCCTTAGCAAGGCCTAAACTTAACCACACCCAGATCCACGTGTGGAGGAGCCACACCACTACGCTGTACTGTCGTACGCCTGTCCACTCCGCTTACGCTCACAGGGAGGTACTTCATGGCTACATGTCCCAGGTCTACCCCACTGCCTGCGGTGACATGGTTGTGCCCGCTGTACACAGCACAATGTAATGTAGTATGGCCCGGGCCCTCATGCATACATAAAGACCACAGGAACACACTGTGTGAGTTTGTGGAACTGGCTACGGGCACGTGCGCCAGGCCCCTTTTATTGCCAGGGTCGCATGTCCAGTGACGCCTGTGCTAGAAGGGTGTTGGGTAGTGTTAGCCACCCCTCAAGGGTTGGTTGTTGCTGGCAACAACCACAACAGGGATCAGACAATCAGCAGTACAAGGTTCAAACAGCAAGGGTCCTTTGACATGAGCAGCACAGAGTTAGTGGCCCCGGATGCACTGCAGCCGGCACAGGCACACCGCCACGGGACGGTGACTTGCGATGCACTGAGGTAGGGCCACGCGAGCTGAGCGTGTCCTCGTCGATGTCCAAGGTGAATGTTGCGGAGAGTTGCGGGCGACAGTGGAAGGAGTCCTTCCAGGGCATGATGCAGAGGGCAGAAGCAAGCAGAAACAGGCAAATGGCGAAGTTGAATGTTACAGACTCCTCTTTACCACCATGTCAGTATCAGCTACATGATGATGAAGACAACCCCCAGCCCATAGATTCAGACACCACCAAAGTTCAACCAGAGAGTGCCCATGAATTTCGGGGCACATAGTGGCACCAGAGCTGAAAGGAGATCCAGTCTGCGATGAGGCCTGTACAATGACATGAATTCTGCCATGAAGAGAGCAAGACTCAGTTCAAATTGTGTGACCTACTTCACCACAGTGTGTGCCAGAAGCAGCGGTCAGCAGTGGCCCACAGCCATGTGTCGTAGGCCTGCGATGCACAGAGTTAGTGGCACCAGTGCAGTTGTTGGTAGTGTCCCATCACCTCCGTAACAGAGAGCCTTTTCTCCTCCGGACTAAAACGAGTCTCCCTCTTACTCCTCTCCTTGCGTACTGTGACATGAACACTGCCATGAAGAAATCAAGACTCAGCTTCAAATGTATGACCTAGGTGACCGCAGTGTAGGCCAGAGGCAGCGGTCAGCGCTGGTTAACCTCTGTCCAGCCATCTCCTCCTGGATCTCTAACCCACGACGTTGGAATGGCATGTGGAGAAGATTTGTGGCTGACGGAGGTAGTGGCACCAGAGCTGAGTGGGTGTGCAGGCTGCGACGATGCCGTGTCCTGCCTGATACGGAATTCATTGGATTGGCCTGAGGCCTGCAGGACCGCAGTGTAGGCCGAAGGCAGCAAGGGCCCACAGACACGTGTGGTTGGAATGCTAAGCACGGAGTTGGTGGCCCCACATCGAAGGGAGTATAGTGATATAAACTCTGCCATACAATTAGTACTCTGCCATAGTTTAATTAAGACTCAGTTCCAAATGTGTGACCTACTAGTCCGCTGTGGCAGCCGGTGGAGTACGTCAACGAGAAAGGAGTACTGTGGGCCTGTGTCGCGGAGGCCGTGATGGTCTGGGGAGGCTGCCAAGGTCGGGGGCCTCGGGCTTGGAGCTTGCAGGTGCACGTGGTGGGCCCTCGTCGTTGACACACGCCGGTGTCGGCAGGTGAGCAGTGATGCCTGGATGCGCAGAGGTGGGCATGACGGCTTCGGGAACCAGCGGTCCGGGGTGCAGCAGGCGCACAGGATCGCAGGCACCACCGCTTGCGGCGTCAACCTCGTGGCGGGGTGAGAGGCACCGCCCTGGCAGGAACATTTTCCATTCCGGAAGAGGACCACGCTCAGGGCTGCATGCTTTTTATTCACACCCCTACGCTAGCCTGGCGTATGCCTGGCCAGCCCACTACGCTCACGCTTACAGGGGGGCCGTAACAAGCTACATTTCCGTGATCTCCCCCACACGCTGGGGTGACATGGTTGCGTCCACTGTCCACTACACTCCATACACCAGCGGTGTATGTTGACAAGGATATGTGTGTAGTTTGCATACTGCAGTCTGTCCAGCACATCCATGCCACACTTGGCATTGTGTACATTCTCATTCGTCAGTCACTTGCCTCCTTCGCACATGCCTGGTTCCCACCTCTCCCCACATTCTGCTAATGTGTGGCTGAGGTGCCATGCCGTTGATGGCTTGTTTACATGGCTGGCCCAGGTTCCCACAGTAAGTTGTGCTGTTGTGTCTCGTGGGTGGGTGTTGTTTGGCATGTTGTATGTGACTTTGTGACTTGTGCATTCCCAGAGTTGTGAATTGCATGATTGTGGATTTGCGGTGTGGGGTGTGTTCATTTGGTACTCACCAACGAGCAGTGCATTTCCGTTGTTGCCAAGTGCTGGGTAATGATAGACTGTCAGAAGATGTATGAATCATGCACACTGCCTGGGTAGTTGGCGACGACATTGGTGAAGAGTCCCCGGTGGTCCACTATTGCCTGCACATTGATGGAATGTGTGTGCTTTCTGTTGTGGTAATTGTGTGCAGTGTCGGCAGGGGGCACAACTAGTACATGTGTGCAGTCAATTGCCCCCAACACGTGCGGGAAGCCAGCTATGGCATAGAAGCCTTGCTTGGTCTCCAGCTGTTCCTGCGCAGTGTGGGGGAAGTATAGGTACCGGGGTACCAAGCCGATGATGGCATCCAGGACAGGTTTGAGGAACTTTGATAGGGCTGGCTGTGATACTCCTCCGACTCTAGCAGTTGTTGGTTGGAAGATACCAGAGGCCAACAGGTGCAGCACAGCCAGCAGCTTTGTCTGAGGTGGGATGTTGGTTGTCCGCTGTGTTGGTACTGTCAGCCTGTGGGCAATGATGTTCAGGATGCGGAGGATGGTTGTCCTTTTGAGCCTGTAGTGGGCAATTACATACTCTGGTGTTAAGTCTGTGAGGCTGGTGCGCTTTCTGAAGGTCCGCTGTCTGTGTCTGCGCTGCCTCTGTGGTGGTCTAGGGAGGGAGGGCAGGGGAGAGGTCCGGGGGGAGGGGGGGTTCCTGGGGGTGGTGGCGGTGGGTGTTGTGGCCCTGTTGGGGCTCCGAGCTGCATGATCAGTAGCTCCATGGATTCTGTTTGTCTTCAGGTGTGGCTCTGTGCTGGGCTCCCTTTTCTGGTGCAGGCTGTCGTCCGACTTTACACCAGGACAGAGCAGGTGTTAATTATCTGTTGCTAACGTTTTGTTGTGGCTTTTGTCACGGGAACGCCTACTCTGCATCGCATTAGCGATAGTTGCCGGGCTCATCTGTGGCGATGTTTTTTGCGGCTGCTATCACAAGTAAACTGGTGGTATGGGCTGTTATCACCAGCTAGTAAATGGGGAGATATTTTTATCGCCACTTTGGCTGCAATAAAGTGCCGTTAACTCTGCGTTAAATCCTGGAGAATATGCCCCCAAGAGTCTTTTATATCTGAAAAACCAGCATGAATAGAAAAACTACAGTTTTCTTCCAGTTCAAGTTGATGGTAGACTTTGTTCAAATAAAGGTGGGAGAAAACTTTGGCACCATTCAGCTTTGCGATCATAGGTCAGACCAATAGAGTGCTTGATGATGTCATGCTTTAACAGTGTTTCTAGTTCCTTCTCAACGGCTTCCTGTAAGTGAAAAGCAATGCGATGGTGTCGCTCTGCAACAGGGCGAATATCTTCATTTATGTGAAGCTGCACCTTCATTGTCTTATGTTTCCCATGTCCACTAGACAATGTCAGGAATCAACTCACTATGTCAGATTGGACACTAAAGTTGTAGTAAAAAGAGACCAGTCCCCTATCAGCAGCAGTTTCAAAACTTACTCGACTCGACTTGACGACGTACCTGGGAGGAAATGAATTGGCACTTGCACTGTTGTTTTCTTGTGCTGCATGCATGGTCGCCACAAAGGACCCATTACTCTACAAAGGCGTAGAAGCTGGACAGGTATACACCTTTGCTCTCAACGGTGTGAGACGTGGCATCGGAGACAGTTCTTTGTATTGTTTTGCCGGCATGATGTTTATCGACGCACAACTGTCTATAATAAACGTTGTAGGGCAACCATTCACCTGGAGCCTGAATTAGGGACAATGTACAAATGACAGTTGTTGCTTCATGTGGCAATTCTTTTTAGATTTGTGCTCTTTGCTAATCCTGCATGGGCATATCGTTCCGTGTCTGACATCACCATCATACATACATCTTACTCACTGTCACTCGATGAAGATGTTACTGAACCTTTGGAAGATGAACATGATAATAATCAACTTTGTTTTGTCGCCACTTGTCTTAGTCCCTGTTGCTGTTAGGCCTTGTGGGAGTGTCTAGTGTGCTTCTGGAACTTTCTGGCGTCCATCTTCTCTTCCCTAAGTGATGCACTTAGCTTCTGTTTCGCTTTGCAAACCATAATGAAATGGTATACCATCCCGCAGCCTTTGCATATTTTTCCGATGATGGGACATTTACCTTCATGTGGACAGGAGAATCCACAGCGGAAACACAACTTCTTTTTCTACGGACACATCACGCTGTGGGACTCGTCGATCTGCACATTCCTCTGCTGTTACAGCCAGGAGCAATCTTCTCCAAGCTTGGCCTCCAACATCTTCTTGATTTGACGGTATGATATTTCATAAGCTTATGATATCTTCTTTATCACTTCTTTTTCTCCGTCACCTGCAAAGGTCTTTAAGTATTTGATGATCTTTATGTCATCTGCTTCATCTATAGCATCTATAAAGTCATCAAATGTTTCAATCCAGGCTGTCTATTTGGCACCAATATTGAGCTTTTGGCGGTATCGAAAGGAGGCAGTGGTTTCAGGAACACAGCGTCATCGTATTTTGTGCTGTTTCCTACTGACGTTGAGAGTATAAGCTCTTTAGGTAGCATTTGATCTGCAGCATTTCTTGGCCCCGTGGCACCTCTGCAAGCATCAACCTGCTCACTGTTACTCGGGTCGTCAAGCCCGAGCTGAGGTCGGCTGGCGCCATGTTCCTTCTTAACCATAAGTAATTGTTTTGCTCCTTGTACGTGCTCTTCACTGCTCTCGACTTTAAGCATTATACCTGCCTGTTGCTGCCTCTGGCGCTTTGTCTACTGGTTATCACTGTCTTTAGCGTTTCTGCTTTGTATCGGTGCTGCCTCTGTGTTATGCTGTGGCGTAGAATCACTTATTTTGGCCTTATCATTAGATTCTAGGCAGGCTTACTGACTGTGGTCCTCCGTAGGGCCTTCACTTTTTTCAAGGGCCTCTCAAAAGCTGAGTTGCGCTTTGACTCCATATACGCCAATACACAACTGTAGACTGTTTCCTGAGGCACGTGTGGCACGCAGGAGCAGTTTGCTGAACCACAGCAAACTCAAGGAGAGCAGTCTTGTTTCCGTGGGGGCATGTATACCATCCTCGTCGCCAGTTGTAATGTCCTCCCCATCCCGGGAGCAGGTAACAGACCACACTACACGCAGAGCTCTGGTTTGCACTTCTTTATTCTTCAGCATACAACCGTTAAACTGAAAGCAGTGCGTCACAAACTTTATTAACCACACCTACCAGATTACGTAATACTGGTAAGGAGTCTGGCGAGGGCCACAAGAGGCCTGTTACATAGGAACACAAGACATGACAAAAGGGAGTGCTAGTTCTGTAAATGAGTCTGCTAGTTTGGATGGTGCCGGCCAGCAAGAGGAGCTAATGGATGATATTTCTTTTGGCCCGAGGTGAGAAATACAGTTCCCAAATATACAACCAGTCCATGTTCAGTCCTTCTTACATGAGGATGAAAGGTTATGCTTAGACTACTGTGCTGTACCACATGTGCAGGTGTTGCCACCCACCCAAAGATAGTATGTCTATGCAAGCAGGACTATCTCTCAACTCTGCACCATTAGTGCTTATGTGCAGTCATAAGTTAACTAAAACTGGACTGGTGAACCCCCCTAAACCAGACACGACATCCAAACTCTTCCCACATAGAACACTCCATGAACCCATGACCAACCACAATAAACTGAGCAGCCTATTTTCGCCCACCCAAAGAGCTTTGGGTCTTATCAAGAAGAGAAATGCAACATAGTATTGTAAAACTTACAACGGTATAAAAACCTCTTTTTTTTAGAACATTACAAGATTTTCCTGTGTTCCCTCCTGTTGTCCAATGATCACTTCTTCCTAAAAGGTCGTTTTGCATTTTCAGAAGATGTATATGTATCAATGTCAAACTGAACTCGGAAGTATAAAACCAAACAAAATGTGCGCCTTATGTGAACAACTCTAGTTGATTCAACTTGCTGTATTTGGAAAATGCTATCAGTGCACAGAATGCCAATAAAAAGGGAAAACAGTTCTCGTGTACTGAAAATAGCTCAGTGAGGAAGGGCTATTTAAAGCTCTTCAAAGTAGTTATTTTAAAATTTGTAAATACAAGGTACCCAAAACCTTTTTTAACATGCTTTAGTGTGATTTATTTTTGCCATCTGCGCTGCATTACTGCACTGTAATTTTAAAACGATGAAGTACTTATTTCCTTCAGTATTCCTACTTCGTGTGCCACATCAAGTAGCCGATTCTTCCAGCAGGAGACTTGAGGGGCCTGGGATGCTGCTGCAAGTTCAGCTGCAGATGAGCAAGGATGAGTTATGTTAACTTTACTGGACGGAAGACAGACTCCAGACTGCTAGATCTGTAACTATTTTTTACTCCTACACCCAGCTCCTGAACACCACCATCTCTTTGGACAGATTGAATATAATATTGGGCTGGGAGGTGGCCACCCCTTAGGCATATGCTTCTGTCAAATCGGTCACTAGGTTATGTGTTTGAGGATGTTCACCAATTCCTCTCCAATATCTTTCCTCGCTGGAAAAGGTTGAAAATGTGCCCCTGACGAGGGCAAGAATACAACTTTTCCCCGGATCGAGAAACAGGGGATGTGGAGAAAATGAAATTGCAATCACTCAGCAGGTTTTCACATACACATCTATATATTTGCTTACGTGAAAATAGGATTTTCTGTCCGCATTCTAAATGGTTACATGTTACAAACATGCATATGTTTTATGCTGGAACCATTGTCAGTAATGCAAGGTAACCCCACAGCTCACTGTATTTTTTCTCTCTCTCATAGTAAACGCTTTGCATTACTGAATCATATATACAAGTTTGAATTACTTATAAATATTAACTCAAACCTCACCTTATTGGTAGTAAACACTCTTTCACAGATCTATACTGTGGTACTCTGACCTGCAAGTCAAAGCATTGGTGCTGCAGGGGATTGGGCCTACTTGTCAAATCGAGGAAATAGGCATGGAAACTGTTTGTCCTTGACCCTAAACAATGAGTCCTGGTGGTCAGGCAATAGAATTTCCACACCCCTATCTGACTTATGTGGTTTATTCGTAATTAATAATAATAAATACAACCAAAACCCTGTCTCTTGGGCAAAACACACACATATATATATAGGTGTGAACAAGAGTACGCCAGTACTCGAAACGTTGCATTTTGAAGGCTTGTGAATAAATAACCTGCCTGGATATCGTGGGGTCTGTCTCTTCTTTCGCCACGCAAAGTGGAGGTCTGAAGATTTCGTGTGATATATATATATATATATATATTTCTCTTTCAGCATGAAATATCTCCCATCTATTTTCTCTGCTGCACCAGGATGCTTTTTATTGCTAATTCCTGTGTGTTAGTGTGTACTGTTTTTTTACCCTTTCTTTAAAAACGAAAAAACCTTTTTCAATAGACAGTCAAAAAAGAACCATATCCATGTCTGAAAAACAATTATTCAGTACATCTACAGCGGTGAAAAAAGTGTGAAGGACAAAATGATCCCTCACGGACGCACCACCAATGGGGTACCTGGTAGGTACTCACCAGATTGGGCCCCTTTTCTCATCATAGGCAATCATTTATTGTCCCAGAACGGAAAAGAATGAAAGAAAAGTGTCCAAACAAGGAAGGAATGTGAATAAAGTGCAGCAGAGTGATAAGCAATCACACTCCACTAGTGACGAAAAGTGATTAAAATCGTCTCGTGGGTAGCACTGCTCAAAAAGGTACTTTCAAATGCTGATACCGCAATTTTTAAACTTCTTTAATTTCGGGACGCGGACACATCACTCCGCCAGGTATCCTACTATCTTACTATCATGGCTTCCCACGAGGCGTTTCTGTTTTGCTGGAGGTCCTTGATTCACCCTGTCCTGAGGAGGCCAAGATTGGTCGGAAGGCCGATACGCGACAGCGTCGACACATTATACAAAGAGGAGTCTGATGAAATTATTGGAATTAACTTGGAATCGTATTTGCTGACACAATCCTCACATTTAGGTTCAAGATTCAATAGAACCGATTGTGCTTGACTACCTCTAAGTGTAATTCCTGTAACGATTAAGAGGGCACTCAGCTTTGCTTTAACTTTTTGGGTGAAAAGGAATTACAGATTACGCATCATTTGTATGAATTCTGTTTATTTGTTTTGTATTGTTGTATATATTTGTGTACATATGTGTGTATATATGTGTATATTGTAAATTTGAAATTTATGTGAAGTTCTAGGATGGAATATTCCCCTTGATTACTATAAATAAAATTTGTAATCACGTCTTCAATGGTATGCGATGGTTGTCTGTCTTTATATAATATTGAATGAGTAGACATTGTCCCTTGTATAGGAGAATTGATAGTCCCCTATTAGAAAAAATTTCAGATATTTATTCCTCCTTTTCCACTTTTGTTCTTCTTCCATAGATGATAAAGGCCACAGACTCATCCAAGATTGACAATGGCAGTGGGACAGACCACTTAGCGAGCCCCCAGGTGTTCAGCAAGTTTGGAGAAGCCCAGCGGCAGACAGAAATGTCCTGCCCAGATTATTAGTGCCCTGCGAGTGAGCTCAGCAATAACTCCCATGCCGTGAGTGGGAGTTTGCCAGTGCGTGAGGTGTGTTGCATGCAGAGGTGAGCACAGTCCGAAGCTGTGTTAGAGCATATGCATCAGCTTTAGTGGAGTTTGCAGGCTGCAAGGATTATGTGAAGCAGGCACCAGCCCAGGTATTTCCAACGTTAAGGCCGGGGGTCCAGGCAAGTCATTCAGGGTGGTGGAAGATCACAGCAGCAACACCCCAGGGCGAATAGGGGGTCACCACTTAGTCCACTCAGCCAGGGGGGGGGGGGGAAGAGCGCCAACACCGCAGATGTGGCACCCCAAATGCAGCGTTGAGCAAGCCCAGACAAGGATATCAGCTAGGCCCAGTGACTATGACAGAGCCGGCCCAGGTCTGATGGCTTGAGGGTCACTGGGGTGCGTAAGATGGAAGTAGGTGGCATCTGGGACTCCGGGGGCGCCTCGCCATCTCCCCCAGGTGCCTCTGGTCCAAGGCCGCAGGCTGTAAGATGGTGGGCGGGCCGTTCATGGGCCAAGCAAGGAGCCCAGGACTCTCTGGCAGAGTCAAAAGCGACAGTGCGGACACTGTGGTCATCTCTGGGGTCTGCCACTGCTGTTAGCCCACAACACAGCTCTCAGGCCACACCAGAGCTTCAACAATGCGGGAGCCTCCGCCCAAGTCAGGCCGGCACTGGGGCTGCAGGCAGCAGGTTGGGGTATGAAGGAAGGCTTCCCCAGGGGAGGTACAAGGAGCAGCCCCTGGCAAAGGGGGATGCAGAGGTCCGCCCTGTTACCCACACACCAGGCCAGGAGCTTCAAGATGGCGGGTGGGCCTGTATCTGTGCTCCAGGACAGATTCAGATGTTTCGTCCCAGAATGCGCTGGCCACCAACAGATCCCACTAACCAGTCCCAAAGTGTCGGTTTGGCTTGACCCCAGTTCCAGAAAGTTGCTTAGGTGGCAAGCGGGGAACCGAGGAGAGACATCACTTATTCCATTGCGTGTTTGACCATTTTAACACATGATCTATTTTTAATAAAATTGCAGTCACCTCTCTATATGTATGTGGCAGGATGCCCCACTAACATTTGCCTCATTCAGTGTCTTCCTCTATGCAGACTAAGCATGCCTCTCTGTGACAGATGTCAGGTGAGGGAATTACAGCTTCACAGAGCTCCAAAAGCAGGAATGTCACTGGAGGCAAGGCCTCAAGAAAAATTTCACCACCTCCCAAGTCTGAACACTGGCCAGCCAAGCAGAGAAGTACATAGTTGAAAAAGGGGAGATGCCAGAAACGCTATGAAATATGCCAAAACAATAGGGAGAATCCAGGCCTCATCAATTCAGAGGACTGAGCAATCCTTGCCCCAGTTTGAGAAGGAAGATCTACTGGGACTCATCAACTCAGCCAGGAGAACAACATTCAGCAGCAAGAAGCCCTGCTCCATAGGAGAAGAAGCAAGATGTTACTGACAGGGTGTTGAGGTGATATATCACATGGAGAACTAGTGAGTAGAAATGTCAGACCCCATCCTTGGGAGCCACAGGACAGACAGAGGCTACTGGGCCCCAGCCAATTTGGTTGAGGTTGTTTGCACTGGTGTCTTGGCGTCCTCCCTACCATTGCTGTACAAACTGGGCTGAGAACAAGCTTTACCTATTCGACTCTCAGGGTAGAGAGGGTGAGCAATCAAAGGCTTCTCAGGGAAGTAGCAAGGGGTGCAAAATTCTGAACTCACTAATTAATCAACAAACTAGATACATCACTGTCTGGCTCTTTGTGTATCTTTTTAGAAAATAAATTACTTTTAATATCACAGCAGTATGAAATACTACACAATCGGGTATAAGATTTAAGGTTAAAGGATCTCACTCCTTGCCTCATACTGAGATGCTGCTCCTCCCCAGTGCCCTCCTTCCCGCTCAATACTGTCTCGCCATGTCTAGGGTTGCCCCCACCTGCAAGTTAAGTTAAGAAAAATTAAGCAGAGGTGCAAGTAGTTCCCCATGGGCAATAAGTGGATCAGTTCACATAGTTCTTTAGCTAAAGAGAGACATAGTCTTTACTGATAGTTGCATTTACAGTCTCCAGAGGCCGTGCTTTGCTGTTAACTGCTCTGCAAAGCATTCGACCGGGTGGATGCTAGCTGGTATGTTTGGTAAGGTTTGTTTGGAGGTAGCGATCGAGCTGGACTAAACGCGCACAGGCATTTCCTGTATATCCTGCGCATTGACGGTACTGACCGCTAAACTAAATTAGAACACGTTACCAAGTTGTGCAAGACAGTGTGCCCGGCTGGATTCACTGTAAGTAAATTTAATTTACTTTCACACGCATGGGTTAAACTCCGGATTACCCCGTTATAAGACGTCCCTCACTCCCAGTCCTGACGAGACCCTCATTCTAAGGGTCGAAACGCCGTCGACGCACTAGGAAATGAACAAGACTCACACAGTGCCTATGATTGTATAGTTGCTGGTTTACAATTGATTTAAATAATTGCCTTGAGTCAAATTTTCTCTTTTTGTAAATAGCTGTAACTGAAACCTGTATAGTTCACTTAACTGTATACACGTTTTTTTGGTTAGCTCACAAATCACTTGGGACACATTGCACTTTGTATATTATATTGTATGTCGCAGTTAAATCATATTTTTATTCAATTGTCATTTGAAATACAAAAAATGTTTTGAAACTGGTATGATTGTGTCTCTCTCTTCTTTTTGCCACCCTCTCTTCAATATTTGGATTGTTATCAAGCCTTATTTATTACGTAATTGATAAAGTGATATGCCACAGCCACCTTTTGGTTGAGCATTTGTGACAGATGTGGCCTCTTTATCGGCCATCTGGGGCAGGTGTGTCTTCCAAGCCGGGTCAGACTTTCTACTATGGTGGCAACTGATCCCTTATGGTTGCATTGCATGCTGACAATCTGTACGAGTGCGGGTTGGCTCGGGGCTCTGCAGTTACGCTTCTTCACCCTGTTCACATCTACACCCATGCTAGGGGGATCCAGATGACCTCTTGCAGCACAGGGCAATCCCAACGACATTCTCACTGGATAGACCTCTTCTTCTGGGTGTCCCACACACTGTGGATAAAATTGGGCTTCTCCTCCTGCAGTGCTAAGCACTTTGCTTTATTCTCTGAGCAGGCAGACGTCAAAGCACTAGGCAGACCCACAGCATCTTCTGCAAGTTTTACACTACAGATGATGGTCCCTCACTTCTGGGAAACTACCAGTCACGCAGCCATCAAGCAACAGGTTTTCCTACGAATCGACCGCCGACAGTTATCAAGACGATTCTACACTCAAAATTAAAATTGCCTTGTGGATACTAGGAAAAATAACCCTATCTTTCCTTGCTACAGCATATTCTTTTTCTCACCATAGACTCTGGACATTGCTTCAAACACAAAGGCACAGATTGTCACAATATCTCTTGAAGGGAGAAATAGATGTGTTCTGTACGCAGTAGACAGGGTAGCCTAGTAGGTTCAGCGTTGTTCTCGTTAGTGAAGAATGAACAACAAACAAATAAACTGATGTTGATGCCTGATAAAATATTTTGATCTTTTAGTTTTACGTGTCATATGATTTTCCATACACCCTCGACGTAGGAATATATATATACGTATATTGATGATTAAATTAACTGGTTAGTGCAAAGGTATTTTTCCCTCCATTGTTTTTCCTAGGTTTCAGAACATGGATATGAAGATGTGTTTGCTGTATAGGTCTATCTGTGTTATTTCTTATGTTGTTAATATTGTTTGTGTGAGTTGCTTTTTTTTGGGAGGGGGGGGGCATCCTAATATATGAAGTAAAGTGTCATGGATAGCCTTCATGTGTCAGAGGATTACAACTGTATACTGTCCATATTGGCCTTGAGTATTGAAAATACCCATCTTTCATTTTTTTCTATTATTCCCTATTTTCTCGTTCCCAAGAAAGTAAAATATAAAATGTGTCAATGAGAATGAAAATACTTGCATGTGTAATTCAGACAGGATGGCAGTGGCGGAGTAGGGGGATTATATGTTCAATTTGGGGACAGCCTTGTGTAACAGGGACTTTAGAAAAAAACACAACAGGGAGTTTAGGGATATAAAGAAAGTGATGTGCTGGCACAGGGATGCGAGATAGAAAAAAACGTTTGTGATTGAGAAACAAAAGAAGATGCAGCACGGTGCACCTACAATAATAATATTGACTATGTCCTGAATATGCAATGATGGTGGACTATTCACATTGATGGTAATTTGTTTTTTCAATTATTTCACATCCTTTTCCTTTCAAGTTTAGAGAAGTTTATTTTGCAAATGTTGCTTCCAGCAATCAGAGAAAAATAGAACTCTTTATTTCCCTGCACAAATTAATGTCATAATGCAATGCACCTTATTCTTCTAAAGTGATGCAGTCATGAACAGAGGAGGGAGTCTGCTCCCACCACACACCTAGACCGCTTTCCCCAATTTAGAAATGATTTAAATGCAGATACCCCTTGTTGGAAATGGGGGTTGCCCAAGTCTCAAAGGGGGTAGCATGGCATCAAGCGGGCAGGCCAAACTTCGAGGACATGTGAAGCATTCACGCAGTACCCACAGACGACACACCAATCACACCACAAAAGAGTCACGACACCACCTTTGGTTGGAAAAGAATAAGTTTAGTGTTATCTCCAACCTGCAAGGTAAAAAGAAATAGAATAGTGGTAGTCACAACAAGGCGCCAACTGGCGCCAGAGCCAAGTACATCATGGGGAATTATTTACATGGGACAAAAGGGATGAGTCCATAAGTCCATGCTGCAATATAAAAGGGTTAGCATTTGGCATGTAACATCAGTGACACCTATATAAGGGAAAAATGCACTTGGCGTATTTGCCCATTAAACATGCAATCAAACATTAGGGGTAAGAACCCAAAATAGCTGGCATTGGCGACTCCTGCAAAAAGAATAGGAATCACCTGGCATTAACATTAGGCAGGAACACCTGTAATAAAACATCAGGTTTCTTCCCCCCCTCCACCTAAGGAACTATGCGTCAGGCAGGGCCAACTCAGGCCTTCATCCTCGGTAGCGGCTGTAATTACAACAGGCAGCATCCTGCATAACCCCTGTAAGGAAAGACATCATGGCATACCAGCATCCACTAGCAGGTGGGCATAACCATAGGACTCTTAAGCCACTTTCGCAAGCTCTACAGGGCATACAGAACCCCGGTGCTATAGCCTTAGGGAAAAGACCTGGGGAACATGACTCCTTAGCCCCCAACCTGCAACACAAACATCAGGTAGTGCATTGGCATTAATAACATTTGAACCAGGCTTGAATCCCACTGCACTTGGGCATCGATCCCCTAGCTTAGGCGTAACACTGGGCATTTCATCACAATGCAGCTTAGTCTACTAATCCTCCCACCGCAGGAGCAAAGGGGGGTAGTCAACCTCTCCCTACCTTCCCCTATTAAAACATTTCACAGGGGTGCAATTCTATGACCCTGGTAGCTTCACCATAAACATTCCACCAAGCCCGCCCCTGCAAGAAAGGCAATAAAAAGGAGCTCAATTAGCATTTCCTGGAACCAGCACCTGCACATCATTTCAATAGTCACGGATCAACCAACAGGCAGGAAACATCAGGTAAGTAGGCACCTTTCCTTAGGAATTTACAATCACCAGCACCCCCAGCGCGGGGTTAATCCTTAATAGGCACCCGGCCCAGTTCTGGTACCTTAAGGGGGCCAGTCTCTAGTCCTTCTGAGGGGAGGGGCAGTTCTGGGTCCCCCTACTTGCTTCAGGAGGGCCCCGTTTCTGTGCCGGTTCTCCGCCCTCCCCGGGGCTTTACCTGCTATCTTCGGGCCTTCAGGCCCCTTGCGTGGACTTCTGGCGCCTACCTACAGGCATGCGGTTCCCTCAGTCGCGGGGCTCCTCTCAGCTCACTGGGGGCCCCGTAGCCTTTCCGTTGCCTCCGCCCAGGCCTCTCCTTACTCCCGAGCCGGGCGGGGGACTCACCGGCAGTGTGGGCACCCGCTCCGGCTGGCCTCCTTCGCCGGCCTTCTCGGGGGCTCGGCCGCGCAGCCAATCCGTGCGCGGCGTGGCGGGGGCGTGGCCAATGACGCCACCAGGCGCCCCCGTCACATGACACGGGCCTGGACGGCTTCCAGGCCTAGCGCGGCCCTCACTCTACTTCGGCGGCCCCCTCCTGGCATCGGGGGCTGCCGCGACGATGCACACCCCAGCAGGGGGGTCTCCTCACGGCGGCGCCGGGCGGCAGCGGTGATTTTCGGCGCTGCCACACAGCGCGAGGACCGGACAAGGGGTAGGCTCCCTTTCTGGATATTAAGTCCCTTCACAGTCTCCTCAGCACCCGGGCTGCGACGGTGATCTCCGGCTGCGACAAGGGGTAGGCTCCCTTCTTAATTAATTAATAATGCGGCAGACAGCGCGCTGAAACGAGGGTAGGCTCCTCCAGCGTGATTCTCCTCAGGAGAATGGCGCCATTCACAGCGCACTACTCCCTCCTCTGCCCACACAGTCCTCAGGGCCAACAGCACTTCGGGGGCCACATCATTCACAGGGCACAGTCCCTTGGGGGCACAATCCTCCCCAGGCAGCTCCACAGGCAGCAACAGTCTTTAGACATCCAGCGCTTATGGGGTGATACGGCAGTTTACGCCTGTCAGCTGTCCACAGCCCTTCACCATAGGCACCTCACAGCCCAGCGCTTCCAAATTATAGCGCTTCTCACGGAGGGGGGCGAACAGCTCCACAGCCAGTCCCAGGGGCACACTCCTCACCTCCTGGGGGGTTCAAGCCCACAGTATTCCTCCTCTTCTGGGCACCTTTTTTCCCTCAGCGCTGGCGTAGTTCAAGGTCCCACGGCGTCAGGGACCTATGAAGAGTCCTCCCTTGTCAGGGGCCCATGGGGACAGCAGTGGGGGGGTTTATAGGGGTGCAGGGCCCAGCTCACAGGCCCATGTGGCGGTCGCACCTCACAGCAGGTCCCCCTCCCTTCCTTGTCCCAGCGCTGACTGACTCTCTGGTGACACTTCACCCTATTTATACCCTCCTCCCAGGCAGTGCCAGGACCTTCTAGAATGTTGGCACATCTAGCCTAAACTGGTTCTAGGGGAGGGGGTGAGCACCCTGGGTGCCAGGCTTTCCCTCCAAAACTAGGGGTAGCTGGGTAATATTATCTAGACCGCTGACCTATGTCAGTCCAGTGGCAAAACCCATGGCCATGGCATCCATTTTAAAAGCAATACATTTCAGTCAGGTACATTTCCAAAATGGGAGTGCAGTTTTAAAATGGGGGATTTTACAAGTGCTCACATTAGGTCAGGTAATTACATTTTTCAAAAGGGGTCTCACACCACTCATGGCCTATACAGGTTTAATCCCATGGGGGAGACATTCAAATTAGGGGGTCAAAAGCGAAAAATTTTGGGGGGAAAAGGCCAAGTCCAACACGACTCCCCCCCAGCCAAAAGCCAGGGTAGACATATCAATGCCTTGATGGGCTTCCCTGCTTGGGGCGGAAAAAGGTGGACGCAGGCCTGCAACTACAGGAGCACCTGCAGTCTCTCCTCCACTCTGGAACCCAATGGTTCTCTTTCGCATCCCTCCTTTCACCAACAAAACCACCCCACTGGTGTTCCCTAGTGGGATGTTTCTCCTTCCTAGAGTGGGAGGCTCTAGCCTCAGGCTTGTAATTCCCTTGGACCACTCTTCTCTCTCCAAATTGCCACTGGTCCACCCATCTGGGGTCTACACCCTCAGACTGACCAGCCCTTAGGGGCGAGGCTCTCCTCCCCCTACTTCTCCTCCTAGGGTTCCTCCATCTCCTACGCTGGGGGACACCCTCACACAACTCTCTCCCCAACCTGGAGCCAAAACCCACAGGCTGAACCGGTGACAGGGGCGAGTCCTCCCTCTCCCTGCACCCCCTCCCAGAATTCTGCACCCTCCTACCCGGAGAAGTACCCCTGGGAGTCACTTCCGGGGGGACTCTGATTACAGAGGTCCCTCCCACCAGAGCAGGCAAACCCTGTCCCTGGCCACCCAACCCAGGATCTGCGCCCTGTGGCTGAGCTGGTGACAGAGAAGAGACCTTCCTCCCTCTGCACCCCCTCCCAGAATTCTGCACCCTCCTACCCGGAGAAGTACCCCTGGGAGTCACTTCCGGGGGGACTCTGATTACAGATGTCCCTCCCACCAGGGCAGGCAACTCCTGTCCCTGGCCACCCAACCCGGGATCTATGCCCTGTGGCTGAGCCGGTGACAGAGAGGAGACCTTCCTCCCTCTGCACCCCCTCCCAGAATTCTGCACCCTCCTACCCGGAGAAGTACCCCTGGGAGTCACTTCCGGGGGGACTCTGATTACAGATGTCCCTCCCACCAGGGCAGGCAACTCCTGTCCCTGGCCACCCAACCCAGGATCTGCGCCCTGTGGCTGAGCCGGTGACAGAGAAGAGACCTTCCTCCCTCTGCACCCCCTCCCAGAGTTCCGCACCCTCCCACTGGGAGTAGTACCCCTAGGAGTCAATTTGGTAGAGATCTGCTTTACAGGAACCCCACCTTCCAGGTCAGGCAACCCCTGAACCTGAAACCCCAGTCCAGGATCTAAACCCTGTGACTGGTCAGTCCCCCGAACCACTGGAGCTCTGATTAATGATGCTCCGGGTTCTCCTGACATAAGGGGATCCCTCCCTCGGGATGACACATCGGGGCCGCCTAGCCTCCCAAGCTGGGGTTCTCTTAAAGAACACTCCAGGCCTGGTGGCCGCAGCTGGGGTACCTTGGGACACCTCCCCGCCTCACTCCCTTCAGGATCACTCCCCTCAGCCTTCCCAGACGCTCTGGCACTTACCCAGAGGTCTGCCTCCCGTGCAAGTTCCCTGGGGTCTGAGAACCCGCACCGCAACAGATGGTGACGCAGTCTTGGGACACAACTCCTCAGCATGTGCTCCCGGATAACGGCATGGCACAGCCCTTCCCAATCCTCCACTGCTCTCCTCACCACCCAATCCTCCAGTACAGTCCAACACTCCTCCTCGAACTCTCCCCAGGACTGATGGAACAGCTTTCCCCTGCCCCTAAACACTAACCCGTCCTCCTCTTCCGGGGAATCAGGCACAGTCTCTCGGGCTTCGGGAGTGGGACTCCTTGCACTGGACCTACACTCGCTGCCACCACTGGATCCCACCCTCTCCGGTGAATCCAGACTCCTGAAACCACTCTCAGGGGACAACCTACCCACCTGAGCTGATCTCTCTCTGGCGAAGGCCCTCTCCGCCTCTGCCATCCTCTCCAGCGCTAGGACTTTTTCAGTCTCTAGTCGCTGCTCTTCTACCCTCAGCTGCGCTAAGCCCTCGGCATGCCGGAGCTTTGCCAGCGCCAGCTGATACTCCCTTTCCTCCCTCCTATCTACCCACTCTTCTGGGGACAGGGAAAGGGATGGGGCAGTGCCCCCGGGACTGGACCCAGTGCGAGACTCCCTATCTCCGGTGTCCTCCACAGCTACTGGCGTCTCTGCCCTGCTAGACTCTTCCTCCTCCTCATCGGAGCAACTACCTCCCTGGGTTCTGGATGGGGAGCCCTCACTCTGGTCTCTAACCCACTGACCCTTCAACACTTCGGGGGGGTAGTCAGACAAGTCCCCTCTAACCTCTAAGGCCTCTCCCCTCTTGAGGGCCTCATAGAGAAACAAATTCCTCCTAATGTTCCCTACTGGGGGTATCCCTCTCTCCAGGAGGAAGTCTATCACCTCCTGTTCGGTGTACTCCATCAGTTCCACTTCCTGGTAAATCAACCCCATCGTGGCGAGATACACCCGGGACACACCCTCCCAGTGGAACAAGGGGACACAATTGTCAAACACTTTCAGGAGGAAGCAACAATAATCCCCACAACAAGGCTCGGATTACCTCCAAAGCTCTATTTGCAGTGTAACCCGTGGCCGCTGTGGTACTGCGCAAACACAAGTCCTATCCCACCGCTCTGCCACCAAATGTTGGAAATGGGGGTTGCCCAAGTCTCAAAGGGGGTAGCATGGCATCAAGCGGGCAGGCCAAACTTCGAGGACATGTGAAGCATTCACGCAGTACCCACAGACGACACACCAATCACACCACAAAAGAGTCACGACACCACCTTTGGTTGGAAAAGAATAAGTTTAGTGTTATCTCCAACCTGCAAGGTAAAAAGAAATAGAATAGTGGTAGTCACAACAAGGCGCCAACTGGCGCCAGAGCCAAGTACATCATGGGGAATTATTTACATGGGACAAAAGGGATGAGTCCATAAGTCCATGCTGCAATATAAAAGGGTTAGCATTTGGCATGTAACATCAGTGACACCTATATAAGGGAAAAATGCACTTGGCGTATTTGCCCATTAAACATGCAATCAAACATTAGGGGTAAGAACCCAAAATAGCTGGCATTGGCGACTCCTGCAAAAAGAATAGGAATCACCTGGCATTAACATTAGGCAGGAACACCTGTAATAAAACATCAGGTTTCTTCCCCCCCTCCACCTAAGGAACTATGCGTCAGGCAGGGCCAACTCAGGCCTTCATCCTCGGTAGCGGCTGTAATTACAACAGGCAGCATCCTGCATAACCCCTGTAAGGAAAGACATCATGGCATACCAGCATCCACTAGCAGGTGGGCATAACCATAGGACTCTTAAGCCACTTTCGCAAGCTCTACAGGGCATACAGAACCCCGGTGCTATAGCCTTAGGGAAAAGACCTGGGGAACATGACTCCTTAGCCCCCAACCTGCAACACAAACATCAGGTAGTGCATTGGCATTAATAACATTTGAACCAGGCTTGAATCCCACTGCACTTGGGCATCGATCCCCTAGCTTAGGCGTAACACTGGGCATTTCATCACAATGCAGCTTAGTCTACTAATCCTCCCACCGCAGGAGCAAAGGGGGGTAGTCAACCTCTCCCTACCTTCCCCTATTAAAACATTTCACAGGGGTGCAATTCTATGACCCTGGTAGCTTCACCATAAACATTCCACCAAGCCCGCCCCTGCAAGAAAGGCAATAAAAAGGAGCTCAATTAGCATTTCCTGGAACCAGCACCTGCACATCATTTCAATAGTCACGGATCAACCAACAGGCAGGAAACATCAGGTAAGTAGGCACCTTTCCTTAGGAATTTACAATCACCAGCACCCCCAGCGCGGGGTTAATCCTTAATAGGCACCCGGCCCAGTTCTGGTACCTTAAGGGGGCCAGTCTCTAGTCCTTCTGAGGGGAGGGGCAGTTCTGGGTCCCCCTACTTGCTTCAGGAGGGCCCCGTTTCTGTGCCGGTTCTCCGCCCTCCCCGGGGCTTTACCTGCTATCTTCGGGCCTTCAGGCCCCTTGCGTGGACTTCTGGCGCCTACCTACAGGCATGCGGTTCCCTCAGTCGCGGGGCTCCTCTCAGCTCACTGGGGGCCCCGTAGCCTTTCCGTTGCCTCCGCCCAGGCCTCTCCTTACTCCCGAGCCGGGCGGGGGACTCACCGGCAGTGTGGGCACCCGCTCCGGCTGGCCTCCTTCGCCGGCCTTCTCGGGGGCTCGGCCGCGCAGCCAATCCGTGCGCGGCGTGGCGGGGGCGTGGCCAATGACGCCACCAGGCGCCCCCGTCACATGACACGGGCCTGGACGGCTTCCAGGCCTAGCGCGGCCCTCACTCTACTTCGGCGGCCCCCTCCTGGCATCGGGGGCTGCCGCGACGATGCACACCCCAGCAGGGGGGTCTCCTCACGGCGGCGCCGGGCGGCAGCGGTGATTTTCGGCGCTGCCACACAGCGCGAGGACCGGACAAGGGGTAGGCTCCCTTTCTGGATATTAAGTCCCTTCACAGTCTCCTCAGCACCCGGGCTGCGACGGTGATCTCCGGCTGCGACAAGGGGTAGGCTCCCTTCTTAATTAATTAATAATGCGGCAGACAGCGCGCTGAAACGAGGGTAGGCTCCTCCAGCGTGATTCTCCTCAGGAGAATGGCGCCATTCACAGCGCACTACTCCCTCCTCTGCCCACACAGTCCTCAGGGCCAACAGCACTTCGGGGGCCACATCATTCACAGGGCACAGTCCCTTGGGGGCACAATCCTCCCCAGGCAGCTCCACAGGCAGCAACAGTCTTTAGACATCCAGCGCTTATGGGGTGATACGGCAGTTTACGCCTGTCAGCTGTCCACAGCCCTTCACCATAGGCACCTCACAGCCCAGCGCTTCCAAATTATAGCGCTTCTCACGGAGGGGGGCGAACAGCTCCACAGCCAGTCCCAGGGGCACACTCCTCACCTCCTGGGGGGTTCAAGCCCACAGTATTCCTCCTCTTCTGGGCACCTTTTTTCCCTCAGCGCTGGCGTAGTTCAAGGTCCCACGGCGTCAGGGACCTATGAAGAGTCCTCCCTTGTCAGGGGCCCATGGGGACAGCAGTGGGGGGGTTTATAGGGGTGCAGGGCCCAGCTCACAGGCCCATGTGGCGGTCGCACCTCACAGCAGGTCCCCCTCCCTTCCTTGTCCCAGCGCTGACTGACTCTCTGGTGACACTTCACCCTATTTATACCCTCCTCCCAGGCAGTGCCAGGACCTTCTAGAATGTTGGCACATCTAGCCTAAACTGGTTCTAGGGGAGGGGGTGAGCACCCTGGGTGCCAGGCTTTCCCTCCAAAACTAGGGGTAGCTGGGTAATATTATCTAGACCGCTGACCTATGTCAGTCCAGTGGCAAAACCCATGGCCATGGCATCCATTTTAAAAGCAATACATTTCAGTCAGGTACATTTCCAAAATGGGAGTGCAGTTTTAAAATGGGGGATTTTACAAGTGCTCACATTAGGTCAGGTAATTACATTTTTCAAAAGGGGTCTCACACCACTCATGGCCTATACAGGTTTAATCCCATGGGGGAGACATTCAAATTAGGGGGTCAAAAGCGAAAAATTTTGGGGGGAAAAGGCCAAGTCCAACACCCCTGGTGCCACTTTAGCCCCACCAAGTAAAGTTGTGGGTTCCCAATACTGCGTATGGTTTACAATGATAACAATTGGGTCCTTAATAAATGGTAATTGAACAATTATTGTTAGCATCCTGACCACATGTAGTGGAAAGGAATTATCCCATTAATTGTGGATTTTAATGTTAAAAACATACCCTTTGTTACACTAATTTTCCTATGACTTACACCACACATGTAGTACAACAAACTGTGGGATGAGGTATGCACAAAGAGGAGGGTATAGCTGATTCACCTCATACAACGAGTTGTTTTCATGAAACTGTGAATTATTCTATAGGTCCTCATGAACTAAAAGACTTACTAACACCATTGGATCCGGATTTCCCTTCATAAGGATTTGTTTTCAAATTTCTGCAACAATTACAATGAACTAGAATCATACTCCATAAAAGACCAGTGAACTAGGACTGTGGCCAAAAGCTCCTTAAAGAACTGATACCACGTTTTGGGATCCTCTCACTTTTAAGTTCCGACAATGGACCAGCGTGCCGAGTGATCAAAGGTCTTCGCCAGGGGCTTGGGAACACGCAAAAAATGCACTGTACCTATCATCCTCCAGCAGCAGGCACAGTAGTGCGGAACAGTATGCTAAAAAAATAAAATTGGAAAAGAAATGTGCATCCACTGAGCTGTCCTGGATTGATGAACTACCTTGCTTATTTGGCCATGAGAAGCACCCCTGTCCGAGTGACCAAACTGAGCACACATGAAATAATGTTTGTCGGGCCTATGCACATCTCAGGCCACATGTATATTGTTTCGCTATCAGTATCTGATACTTTATTGTCAGGTGCTGCAGGCCCTCCCTGACTCAACAATAACAGCTGGACTGGATCTCCAAAAGGGAGATTGGGACTGGGCCCATGTCAACTCCCACATCAGACATCACTGGCTCCGGCCCAGTAGAAGGGACCATTGCAGGCTTTCTCGATAACTGCCACAGCTATGAAGTGTGAGGGGCTGACCTCCTGGGCGCAAGGCCCTCACACCAAGAAGGTGTCTCCACCACTGGCGCAACAAGGACTTCATCACCTGCAGTTGCAACTGAAAGACACAGGCCTGTTGCGTGATGGGCTGGTTGACCTCTGATACAACAAAGAAGGTACACTTATCATTTTTAAAGGATTCCTTTAAAAGTGATATAGACAACGGTTTATGACACCTCTTCGACTAACGGGAAGAAATGGCCATGGGTACCAATGGTTATCTGCACTACTATCGCTGTTTCAATAGTGACGGTTCTGCTTTTGATGTCTGTGGATTTCACACAAATATATTTTACTTCAAAGTAGGAACACTGAATTGCACTGAGACTTTGAAGTTTTACCCTAGATTAACAATACAACAAAACATCAAGGAGAATGGAAAACATGTTTTGGGTGTATAAGAACTATACTGAATTGAAATTGAAGTATGATGCAAAGTTAGATGTTATGTCATTTATATTTGCGCACACCTGCTCCAACAGTGACTAGTAAATAATAACTTACAGAGGAATGTGGCACATCAACTTTACCAACAACAGCGCTGAAGGATGTACACCAACGTCAAGGTTCCATTATTTGTCTAATACGAGTTGTCATCAATAACAGAGTATTATAGAAGTCACAGTTTAGGGCTTCGAATAGGAGCAGCGGGGTCTTCTTGGGTTAAAAATAGACTAGTAGATAGTGGCACAACCGTGCATCACAGGTTCCCGATGCACAAAAGAAAATAAATAAATAAATACATTTTTCATAAGTAGACACCCAACAAGTAGCTACTGACTATCTAGTTTTTCTTATGACCAAAATGTCCCATGTGCAAAATATGTCAACACAGAGAACCACGAATACCAGTACACCATGACAGCTATCAAAGACTGACCTAGAGGTACTAATGATGGTGCAATACAGCAATAGTAATTTTTACCTAAGGTAGCAACCACACATATGCCTGAAACTTCATCTAGAACTGGACACTAATGAAGGTGGTGTGGTGCCAGGAGAATCGGGAGCACTGTGTCATTGTTGATTACCAGAGGAGAGGATGTGGAAGCCGTTTTCCTGTGGAGTCCAGTTTGTCCTTGAAGTATTGTCCTGTGATACTCAATGATGATAAGGCCTGGTCTATGGAGCGTGTAGAACAGGTCATATGCCCTAAGGTTGAACTTCTATCCTTTTATTTTTACAAAATTACATGTCACAAGACTTACAATTCCCGTAACATATTGCTGCCATACCTCCCGATCAAGGAATGTGTCAATCGATGGCCACATTTAGCTAAAGCCATTTATTGGCATTTGATTGAACAGGTATTGTGAAAATGCTGTCTGGTGACGTACTAAATGGTCCCCGGTCAGCGTGTGGACATCACCCTTGCCACCATCTTGTATCACAAGATATTATTCTTATGTGATTGGTTGTATGCTTAACGCTTGTGTAATTCTTGCATCTTCAGATCAGCAATACACCATGTATTTGTTCATAATGTTGAAGAAATATTATTTTCCTGTATCATGATTGGATTTGCATCAACATGCCTTTTGTGGTTTTTGTTTATGACCTGACAAAAATTCCGCAAATTGGACATGCTGGCGCTTGCTCACGTTCCTGTGTCTCACATATAAACGCTGCTTATGAAACTTGACAGTTGTCTGTGGTTTTTTAATTCAGCTTCTACACCTATTCCTCCACCTGCATAAATATTCAGGGATGGCAGGGGCTTTCAACAGCAAAGGTCTTACCAGCTTGCACCCACATTTCTAATATACAAGAAAGGATAAAGTTGGTTCCCCGGTCTGAAATCACAATCTTAAGAAAACCAACAATTTGACAAGATTGCTCTCACTACTACTACCTTAGAAGTTGTCCTTCTTAGAGGTACCTACCACCTTGAATAACTGTTGACAAGATCCAACACAAGAAGATATACTTGTTGCCTGATTCTGAGGGTGGGGTGTCAATGCCCACTTGTGTGAAGGTTACACCTACTACTGACAGTGGCAAAAACAGTGCCTTAGTCTTTCTTCCTGACTTACTACTCAATTGGCAAGTGGGATGGGATCTATGAAACCTTTATGTGCTCACAACATACTTGTCCAATATAAAACAGGAGTAACCTATCCTAGGTTTTAGATGTGCAAGTAACCTGCTAAAAGCACTTTGTAGACCAATGAAAACAGCACTAGAGGGAACTATTTTTCCTCTCACTAGCTCCTGGCTCAAGATTCAGGGGCTCACTGTACAATTGTTCATTCTCCTAGCCAACATAAAGCCATAACACCATCCAACCACTCCCTTGCTGATCTGTTCCTCTGCTTCCTTCAGAAGTTGACGCAAAGGTGTAGGGCACTTAACTTATGCCCGGTTGAATTCCACTGGGGCAGCAGTGAACAAACCTTGCAGTTCTGGAAGTGACCCAGATGCCAACATCGGGCCCGCTTTGGGTGCCTTATCCTCTTCTCAATCTGGAGCTGGGCGATGGCCATAACAGGCTGTGCCTTCTCAGAGTCTGCACTGATCCACTCACTATCCTTCTCTGGCGTGTGATAATCTGGGACGAACAAATCCTCTGTCAGACTACTGTGCAGCCTGTGCTGTGGTCAACACAGCTGACATGGTTCAAGCCATGTAGATGTCTGGTCCTACTGAACCAGAGACAATTAAATCATTGCCCAAGAGACATTCAGCACCCTGCTTTTCTCTCACTCCCTCATTGACTAAGGCAGCCTTGAATTCTCATTTGAACCTGAACTCGAGTAATTGGATGCTCCATGTTGTCCAGACTGGCTACCAAGCCTGTGCCATTGGCACCAGAGAGAATCTCCTGAGGTTTACGACACATCCTCTAAACCATAGACCAGTAAGCACCTATATCTCTCAGGGAAGGAACTTTCCTTCCATTGATAACTGCTTCCAACACAAACCCCATGATAGTTGTATGGACGAGGTTTCGAGTGTCTGGGTATTCTTCCAAAATATCCTCTGCTACTTACTATGTTGACCACCACAGAGCCCTCTCTGATCACATCACGTGTAGCCAATTCACATACATTGATGCATGAGCTTGAGTCAGGCTAGTCTCTTTTACAGTGCCATACCTTTTTACACCTATAACAGGTAAGAACTTTATGCCTGATGGAATCTTCCTTTCCTTCTTTGTCCTCCTGTTCCTTACCTGGAACCCAATTCCCTCTCTGCTCATGTCCTAACATGGACCCTTGGGAATTTCGTTTGGCGCTTAGCCTCTGATTTGGAGCCAGACTCCTAAGAACCATTCTCTCCTCTTGGCGTAGAGCCATGGTGCTCTATCCGTTTGTTAACTCTGTCAGCAAGCCCCTTGTCAGTCAACACTGCAAGTTTCTCTGGAATTAATCTTTCTCTTTCAAACCAGACAGATATTGCCTAAGGCTCGATGGGGGAGGGGCACTTTTCTTTGAGGCTAGCTGTTACCATCAACTGATTAAAGACATGAAAAGCCTTAGCCTCCGTTCCGTCTACCCACTAATTCCAATCATGCAACACACCATAAAACAAGGTTTCAAACAGATCATCCACCCTCCTACTTTCTTTGAATGCCTAAGGAGAGGATGTGGCCTAACGGCTAGAAAGGTCGACCTCAAAGCTGGGGAACCAGGTTAGAGTTTCGGTAGGGACTCTCAACATCCTGTGATTCTGGGCAAATCACTTAATCTCCCCATGCCTAACAAAATGAATGTGTCTAACTGGAAAGCAACTGGTGCTCATGTAAAGGGTTCTGATACCCTCGGGTCAAGTCTGCGCTATATAAAACTCCCCCCCCCCCAAAAAAAAACCCCCAAAACTACTGAGCTGGTTTCAACTCAATCCGCCCTACCAGAGCTGCCTTCATTCATTCATAATCCATCTGCTCAGCTACAGACATTCTTCCAATGACTGTTGTACCTTCTATTGGCAAGTGACTTGTTAAAGCAGCTGCCTTAGACACATTATTTAAAGCTTGAGCTCTACAAGTGATCATAAGACTCAACCATTCCAAGATATATTTTGAAACCTTGCTATATAATCCTGCAGAACTGGCGAGAGAAACAAATTCATACAAACACAAATGAAAATAAATGTGGACCTTTTTATGGTAGAGACTAACTGTAGATTCCTCACCTTAGAATATTCCCAGGTGTCAGACTGGATCAGGGAAATGTTAGCAGTGCCTCAGCATGCCGGTAGGTGGCATCGATTGGCTCCATGTTGGCGTTGTCTGCATCACAAGTGATGCTGCAGTGCCCATACAAGCGCCACTCCGGGCCTCTGATTTCAGTTTCTTTTATGATTACTTCCGCTCCAAAAACATGGAACAACGTAAAAACCAATGTCTGTCCAGTCTAGTGTCTAATGGGATCTTTAGAGTCGGTTAATAATCTGCGGTTAGATAGAGTCTCTACCCGAAAAAGCGTTACTGAGATAAATAACTTCTGACAGAGACTTCTGACCATTGATTCCTCACCTTAGAATAGCTACCCAAGTAAAACCTCAGCAGAGGTGGGTCTGCAAAATAGCTCAAACCAAAAAGTCCTAGAGGATCGAGTGGGGGAAAAGCCCTTCTCAACGGACCTAACTGTCCAAGCAGTGGTGCCTCGTGAACGTATGGAGAGACGCCCATGATGCTGCCATGGCAGATGTCCTCGACCGGCACCCCGCATGCTAGCGCATTAGTAGTGGCCTTGTCCCTGGTGGAAGGGGCTTTCAAGCCTTCAGGAGACTGTTTTTTAGCTAATGCGTAGCAGATCTTTATGCAGAGTACAAGCTATTGTGAGATGATCCGTTTCTGCACCACCTTGTCCTTATTCCCTCCAGTTAACTCAATGATGAGCTGATCGTCCGCCCACCTGGTGATCTTTGGTGCGATCAATGAAGAAAGTGAGAGCTCTCTTAGGGTCCTAGTGGAGTCGCTGATTCTCCTTAGAAGGGTGAGGTAGAGCGAAAAATACTGAAAGGAAGGTACCCTCTTAGGCAGGATAGTAGCACGTGTCCAAAGAACCAGTTTGTCTGGTTAAAAGTTGGGTTTCAGAGAGTTAACTGAAAGAGCTTGACGCTCACTGACCCAGCTGGTCGATGTAATGGCCACCAAAACAAGCATTTGCAATGCAATAGGTCTCGCATTTGTGAGAGTTAGAACTATTGGCATTTTAAATGACTGTCTTTTTACCATGTATTTTGTTTTTGGAGTGGATGTATGTGGTGCGGAATTATGTGGGTTGGATTAGAATTATTTGTCGTGGAACTGTGTGGCATGGAATGGTGTGAGGTGAAATATGTGGCATGGTGCACAGCAGAATTATGTGGATAGCAATTATGTAGTATTAAGTGTACTGGAATGATGTGGAGTGTGCATCAAGAATGCACTTATGTGGATGGTTATTATGTGTTATGGAGTGGCATGTTGTGGAGTTTAAGTATGTGGTGTGCTGTTGAATTTTGTGGCATGATGTGGAATTCTGTGGTGTGGATTGGATGTATGTGTTGTGTAATTATGTTGTTGATTTGAATTATGCGGTTTGTTGAATTATGTGGTGCAGAACTGTGTAGCATTGAGTGAAGTTACTCTGAACAGCCTAACATAGAAGCACCCTCAGCTGTAGCACTCTGGTAACAGAGTGAGGGAGCATTACCCAGGGGCTGCATAGATATGCAGTATTGTGAGAGTAACGGCCATTGGCAGTGCCGCAGGGGCAGCTTAAAGTAAGTGTAGTGCCATGGAACAACCTAAAATAACACAGCAGCCCCTGTATGGCCAAGAATCTTAAGGAGTCTAGGAAAGACCACCTGGGGACTCGCAGTAAAGAGGCAGTCCAATGTCAAAAAAATGTGGCTGGAAATGGAAGGGGAAGAGAAGGAGAGAACCAAAAGTCAGGACCAAGACAAGGATTAACATAAGTGCTGAAGGTGAGTAAGCAGTGTTTTAAGGTGGCTGGAAATAGAAAGGTGAGACGTTAATGGACAGAGAGGGGCTAGAGGGGCGGCCTGGACAGAAAGAGCAGAACAGGACTGGTGCAAAGATGTGGCTGGGCAAAGAGGAACATGAAGAGGCTCGGCAAGAGAGTTACAGGAAGTGGTTTGAGAAGAGAGTGACAGAGGGTGTGACAGGAAATGGGTAGAAGTGACAGAGGACAGGGAGAGATGAGTGGTCACCAGAAACAGGAAAGCTGGTTAGAGAAGAGCACAGGATCGCTGAGAAGAAAGGAACAGGAGTTGGCAAGACAGGCATGAGGTGGCCTGATAAACCTAGGCTGGATCTGATTTGGGGGAATCCGTGGCGTAAGAGTTAGAGCCGACCAGATTATTTGTGAAGGATAGACAGTGTATGAGCACAGGCAAATGAGCAGTACCTAGGCTGAGCACTGAGGGACGGGCAGAGACGGAGCAGAGTGGGACATGAGAAGATCATGTGGTCGAACAAATCCAAATATGTGTTGAAAGAGACAGAAATCAGAAATGCAGAGGGCTGTGAAGTGGCTTAGTATAGAAATGTGACATGACCGGGGATATGTGGCTGTGCCGTGATTAGCAGAAGGGCTGGGAAGATTGGGCTGGTAGAGAGGGACGGCCACCAGGGACAGAAAGGGCTGTGTCTTAGCATGTAGTTTGTAATCAGAGAGGAACAGGAATCGACTGAGCAGAATATGATTTGAATGGACAGATGTCATATAGGTAAATATATAAAAGCGTCAGTTTGACACTGGGGGACACAAGGTTGAGGGACAATATAACAGCAGGAGAGGTAGTAGTAGATAGGACAGTGTGCAGACTAGGGCCGGGTGAAACTGGAAGTAGGGCCACCAGAGTCAGCTAGGCAGAATGGGTCCAGGAGTAAGATGAACTGAGAGGTACAACAGTCAGCTAAGGAGAGTGGACAAGCTGGTGAAGCAAAATTAACTTTGAACAAGAAGAGTGGGCAGGGTGGCAGGAAGAGAGTGAACACGGGACCAGAGCCGCCGGGGTAGATTAGGGCTGTGCAGAGAGGATGTGTACATGAAGAGGTTAAGCCTTCGGAGCCTCAGGCTAACTGCAGAGTGGCAACCGCTGGCAAAGCATTGGTGTTCACTGTAGAGAAACAGGATGAAGATGTAGAGATAGGCACGGTGTAACAGTATTGACAAATCAAGACTGTACTGACCAGTTAATGCGGCTATTTTATACTTCCAAATAATTTTATGGTTGTACTTTATTTATGCAGCCTGAAGCGACGGAGTCACAACAGCAGCGTAGACCCAGACCCCATTCTTAACCCCTTCGCCGCTCGCGGTATTCCCCCACTGTGCTGGGGGGCGGGGGCGCTTACAGCACCCCCATACTCATGACGAGGTCAGCTCGTCATGAGCCACGGCGCTCTGGTGCTCATGTCGAGCTGAGCTCGTCATGACCGTGCCCGTTCCAATGGAACGTTCAGCACAGCAGGGGAATCAGCCCAGTGTGCGAGCGTTCCACGGAACGGGCGCGGTCATGACGAGCTCAGCTCGTCATGAGCACCGGAGCACCGTCGCTCATGACGAGCTGAGCTCGTCATGAGCATCTAAAAGGTTAAGTTCTTACGGCACCCAGCAATCCAGACGTGGCCGGGGCAGGTAACACTGGTGCTGCTCCACAAGTATGCTCACCAGCAGTGCCCTCTGAGAGCGGGCGTGGAGGGCAGCTGATGCCTGGCTCAGTGGAGTGAGAGATGGCACCAGCAACACAGCCTTAGCACTGCAGCAGCTACGGCGCCTGACACAGGAGCAGCCCCCTGACTGAATACAGCATGTCGAGAGACAGCGCAAGAACTGCCTAGGTTCGACCTAAAAAAGGCTGTCTAACAAATGAGGGGCAGGATGTTGTGGCTTCTCTGTTCCCCCGTCCTAACAACATAAACCATGCATGCTAAAACCAAATCCCTACGAGACATAGCAAGCGGGGGTGTCATAGGAGTGCTTTATAAGAGACAGAAAGCAGAGCCCCCTGTGTAAAGTAGCAGCCACTCCAGCTGATGCTCACAGCCCCCTCCCTGGGCACACATGATGCCCTGGTGACTTAATTCTCTTTAGCCTTGCTCTAATGTAATTAGGCGTAAAGCACATCTGCCATTCGGTGTACATTTCCCACAATGCTCTGTGCCAACGCAAGTATGGCTATGACTTGTATTCACATTATAAATGCTTTTACCTTGAAGCTGCAATGGATATGAGCAACGGAAACATAAAATGAATAGATGAAGCACGCTGCGTAGCTGTTTACACAAATTCAGTACCCAACATTGCACAAACAAGCAATTCACCACACGCATTTAGGATGCCCTGAAAAGTGGGTTGGGGCAAAGTCGGTACTAGTATATTCATGTTCATAGTACCAAAAAGGTTTTTTAGGCTTTATATTCAGTGAGGAAAATATGTAATAATGCAGTAGGGAGGGAAACAGGAAAAAGAAAGTAAGGTTTTCAGCTTGCACTTCTCTCATGAAACAGCATAAGTATGTCGAGGTTATCACGGCGTACTGTGAGCTTTTTGGACTAATAGAAAGAGGATGCAGATGACCTCACAGAGGCTCTAATAAAAAAAACTAGAGCACGCTGTCAGCAGTAGGGAGTAAGGGTTCATGTTCGCAGCGCACCATTTCACCATCAGACGTACCTTCAAAGCGGAGCTTGGGGTGAGGGTCTGCGCCATCGGCCCGAGAAGCAAATCCTGTTAGCCACCCCTAGGCACGGGGTGGAGCCCAGACTCGGAACTTGGCATCAGGCAGGACTTCAATCCGAAGTGGCGGTGTAGGCGCTCACCATCATGGAAAGAAACGAGGCCCGACCACCAACTTCCAGTCACACCAGCTCCGCCATGCTACCTGGAGTGCCAGATAGAGCCGGCCTCTTGGCGGCGGGATGGCTGGCTTCTGGGAGCAGCCTAGGATACAAGACCCCACTGCTCACCTTCTCTCTGGCGACAACATCGAACTCTATCGTCTCGCCTTCTCCAGTGCTGCGGAGGTACTTCCGGGTATTGTTCTTCTTAATCGCTGTCTAGTTAAACAAGTGGCATTGAATGTAAAAAAAACAAAAAACAAGCAGCACTGATAGCGATCGCATCGCAATCGCTATTGTAAAAAATTTTTTTTTAAAAACGCCCGCGAGTGGTGCGCTCGGGCCACAGCGAAACACGTATTTTCAATTATCGCACCCGTGTCTAGGCATGATAATTGAAACCACATGGCCTTCGGTGCTCGTAATAGACACCAATAGGCCATGGGCTGAGCAATGCGCCCGCCTTTGGCCTATTGCGTGCTGGCTTTCAAAAAAACACGCACGCAAAGGCCAATGACGTCCACAGAAGGAAAGGCACACGCTTGTTCGTGTGCCATTCCTAGGTCAGTCTGCTAAACCCCGTTTTTGCCTACTAAATGTCTCATGCTGCGCAAACAGTGCTGCGCACTGCAACGCTAGGCGCAAGACCTAAAAAGCAGTCTTGAAAGTAAGAACCTTAAGCGGATAACTTTGCAGTGGCTCAAATGGTGAGCCCAAGAGGAATGTTAGGACCAAGTTAGGGTCTCATTGGTGCATGATGAAAGGGGTTGGAGGAACTGTCGCTCCAGACAGGTCCAGAGAGGAAGGGCCTCATGGCACAGGGCCCACAACCCCACTCTGCCTAGTTTGTTGCTATATCACATTATGATGGTGTTGCCCGTGAACACCTGACCCAACCTTCCTTAAATGGAAGGGATGAAGGCTTTCGATGCGAAGTAAATCGACCTCAGCTGCAGAAGGTTGATGTGGAGCTGGGACCCCGCTGTAGCCCATAGTCCTTTGATCACTCGCCTTTCCCAGGTGGTTGCCGCAAATCAGAAGTGATGCATCTGTCACAACCGTTAGCACTAGGTGGGAAAGGGAGAGATGTCTGCCGTTGTACCAATCAAGGTTTGTAAGCCACCACTGCAGATCCTTTGCAGAAACCGTCAAAATCTGGACCAGGTCAGAGATATTCAACTGATGCTGTGCCAACTGGGACTTGAGGTCCCACTGCAGGGATCGCATGTGCCACTGTCGTGTAGTTCCTATAAACCAATATAGGATCTGCGCTTTTAGACAACATACACTGTAGGATTGGTGTTCGGACGGATTCTAGACAGCCCCACCGGGTAGGTTAGCCTGTATACCAGCTAGCTCACAGTGCCACGAGAAACCCCTCTTACCGAGTAGAGAATAGTTCTTGGCAACTATCGAACATGACAACTCCGTCCCATCAGGGATCCTGGAAACAGTGTGATACTTTTCATTCAGTACTCGTGGACACTGTCTCAGAGAGATACACAAAATAAATAGTGGGGACGGTTTTCAATGAGCATTTGTTGAACCAGCGTCATTCTACTGTAACACAGGTGTGCTGAAACAACTATTAGACAGTATAAATGATTATAAGCACCAACAAAGTAAAAAGATGGTAGATTTCTACCATAGTGCTAAAAAAAATGAATACAAGCAAGTATTAAAATACATGACAATACAATGTGTACTCCTACGATGCAACCCTAACTAGATGTACCTAAGTGTACCTAGCTTGTATGTAGGTGTGTAGCCAAGAAACACTCTAGAATAAAGCCAACCCCATTACCTGAAGTGAGAAACTGTGGGACCCCTCCTTGGTCTCGAGATGGACAAAGGATGTCAGACCACTGCGAGCTGGAGTGTCTGCGTGCAGGAACCTTAGCGTCTCGCGCCAGTGTGTCGGCATTGAAGTCCTTTTCTCCTCTGCCTATCTCATCAAGATATGGTGTTTATATACCCAAAGTGGTACCCTCAGGGGTTCTACCTTGCTGTGTCATGTCAGACTTAGGATGACGGAAGGAATGACCCGTATACAGTTATTATGCAGGAGATGGTAGTCTTGCTGTGTTTCCAAGAATCCTCATGCATAAAGGATGAGGCTAGGAGTCAGGAAAAACCATACGTCCTGTAAGCAGTACCGTAACTGGGCAAAAGGTCAGTCTCAAGATAGTCAACTGATGCTGTGCCAATTGGGACTCGAGGTCCCACTGCGGAGATTGCATGCGTTACTGAGTGCTCCTCACCAGCAGGATGCAATAAGGCCCAGTAGCCTCAAGATCAGTCTCAATAAAATCCAGGAAAGAGGTGGAAGCATCTGGATCATTGCATGAAAGACCTGGACTCTCCGCTTCAGATGGAAATCACGGAACTGCACTCTATCCAAAATAGCTCCAATGAAAGGGAGCATCTGGGACGGGGCCAGGTGTGACTTCGGAATGTTGACAGTGAACCCCAGTGAATGTAGCAAGTTTGCATTAGTCTTGGGGTGGATGACGACTGTCTGCAGTGAGCGTTCCTTCAGCAGCCAGTTGTTGCGGGGGCAAGGGGGGCGCGAACTGTGAAAAGTTAGCCTGGCATATGATGTCCACTAGTTCTAGTGGGCTCCTTGCACCAGTCTAATCAACCTTTATTGATGGTGTTTGTAAAGTCAACCTTACAGAAAGCTATCCTAGTGGTAGCATGGACCAGCAGTCAATAGGCTAAGACTTCAGATAGCATGTGAAGCCAGTTGTTTTACCAATTATATTCCCTTGAATACCAAATGAAAGGACACCACACAAGGTATATATCAAATATATATGTATTTATTCTAAACAGAGCCCCTCTGCACTTTTTATGAGGTCAGAGGTAAAAGTACATCACAAGTTACTCAATTAGCATACGATAAGTTGCATATATACAGTTATGCCCTAGGGGTCTCAAGAACCATATACTAAGAAAGTGGTATAAGAACCACGTGAGAGTAAGAAAGCAGGCCTAGGGCCTGTAGACTCGCTGGGGCTACACTGAACAACCAAGGGTTAGGAAGTAGGAGGCCCACGGGAGATGTGTGCAGTGTCTAAACACAGTCGCGAGTTACCATGGACTTATAATGGGAAACGAAGAAGTTACAAAGTTACTGTTTAAGGACACTTCCGGATGGACTAGGATGGAACCCTTTTAAACTAGGACACTTCGAGAGTCAAGACCCACGGGAGCACCGGAGTACTCGTGTTACCTCACCCAGGGAAGCCGGGTGCATAGGTGTCTTTTCGTGACGGGTTTCGTTGTCATTTTCTATGGAGATCTGCAAAGAAGTGCTGCAGGCGACCAGAGGAAAAGTGTCCGGGTGGATAGCAGCCAGTGACCAGGAAGGAACCAGGCGATGTCGCGTGCTTGAATGTGAAGAAGGTGAGTTTGTCTCTTCAGCCACGAGGTCCAGGAGGCATCGTCCCCCAGGGCTCCTCCCTCAGCCCGACGCTCTTCAACATCTACATGGCTCCACTTGCCCCCATCGTCAGAACCTACGGACTCAACATCGTGTCATATGCAGACGACACTCAGCTCATCCTCTCCCTATCCAACGAGCCCAACACCGCCAGACGCAACTTTCGAGAAGGCATGGAAGCCGTCGCCAAATGGATGAAAAACAGCTGCCTACAACTAAACACCAACAAAACAGAAGTACTCATCATGGGCCCAAACCCCGACGCCTGGAGTGACACCTGGTGGCCCACCGCCCTCGGAAACCCGCCAACCCCCACAGACCACGCACGCAACCTGGGAATCATCCTGGACTCCGAGCTCAAAATGGACCGCCAGATCAACTCTGTCTCATCTTCCTGCTTCCACACCCTCCGCCTCCTTCGTAAGACCTTCAAATGGATCCCCCTCGAACACCGAAAGACAGTCACTCACGCCCTGGTCACCAGCAGACTCGACTACGGCAACGCACTCTACGCTGGAATAAACAAAAACCTCATCCGCAAGCTACAGAACATCCAGAACGCCGCCGCAAGACTGGTCCTCAACCTGCCAAAACACTGCCACATCTCCCAGCACCTGTGCACACTCCACTGGCTTCCCGTCGAGGCGAGAATCACCTTTAAGATGCTCACCCACGCACACAAGGCCCTCCACGGCACCGGACCAGCATACCTGAACAGCCGACTCAAATTCCACGCACCCCAAAGGACCCTACGATCAGCCCAGCTTTCCTACGCTGTGGTCCCCCGCACCAGAAAGACCAGATCGGGAGGCCGCTCCTTCTCCTTCCTCGCGGCCAAGGCATGGAACGCCCTGCCGCTCCACCTCAGACGGACAACATCGCTCCCCATCTTCGCAAGAAACCTCAAAACCTGGCTCTTCGACAGACCCCCTCCTTGATGGAATGGAACCTGCACCCCCCCAACTCCCCCCCCCACCCCAAGCGCCTTGAGACCCTTACGGGTGAGTAGTCGCGCTTTAACAAACTCCTGATTGATTGATTGAATGATCGAGGATGACCAGGCACTGGATTCGAGCTGTCCCACGAAGGATCTAGTTGACTGCGGTGTCGGTATCCGGATTGGACCCAACAAGCCTTAGCAACCGCAACCCAAGCAGGATGTCGAGATTGGCTCTGTCGCAGACCAGCAAAGTCTGTGGCACTTCTTCTTTTCAGGGAAGCTGGAGCAACCAGGATCGCAAGTTAGATTCAAGATGGCGTCTTCAGGGGGCTCACTAGCCAACGGGCAAGGAACCGGGAAGACACGTCGAGCACAAATGTAAAGGCGGGGCCCACGGGACACTCGCGGAGTGTGGGGGCCTGAGCTTCGGTTCAAATGATGCTCGGGGCTGGGGCTTCTCGTACCCCAATGCACAACTTACTGAGGCTTCAGAAAAGGAGTGCAGGTCAGGTAGCAAAATGCAGGATGTCCAAGATTTCCGGTCCCACGTCTCTCATGTCCGCCCGGGTCTCAGCTTTGCTCTGGATGTGGGTCGGGGTCAGAGAAGTCTGGAAGTCCAGTTCTTGAGTCGCAGAGTCTTCGGGTTCCGGCGGGAGCCTTGAAACTGCAGACCGGCAAAGTTGCTGATGGTGCCTGTTTGAACAGGGTGGTCACTCCTTGACCACAAGGGAGATGTCTTCCGTCTTCTAGTCAGAATAGAATGTCGAAGGTCCAAGAGTTCTGTATCAAAGTTTCTTTCCAGGATATTCTGAAGTCCAGGGGACACAGCTCCTATACTTATACTAAGGATGGGGGCTGGATTACCTGCCTAGGTCCCTCCTATGGGTGGACCTGAGAAGGGGGTGGTTACACCCCTTTCCCTTTGTCCAGTTTCGCGCCAGAGCTGGGTCTGGAGTGCCCCAGCAACTGGTTTGAACCGGGCTATGCATGGAGCACCTTGTGTGCCCCAGGCAGTGTCTAGATGCATTCACTGAATACAGCCCTCCCAGCTCCAATACACAAAACCCCTGTCTGGGGAGGTGCTGGCACCTCCCTGGACAGGAAACCTATTGTCCAGCCCAGCAACAGGAGGTCAGACTCGTGTCTGTGGCCGCAGCATCCATTTTGTGATGCTGAGGCTCTGTTTAACTTTAACCGGGGTAAAGCAGTAACATACATGTTTTTTCCCTCTAGAAGGGTGGAATGCTACCCCCGCTGCCAGAATTGGCGGGGGGGGTAGTGTTCCAAAGTGTTTGACACCTTACACGACATGTTTTGATAAAGCCAAACCAAAGATAGCATAAGCTGCAGAGGGGCTCAGTTCATGCTAGGGCACTCTCTCACATAAAACCAAGCACTCTGGCGCCAGGATTGTCGAGGCCTACCATAGGAGTGGCTTATAGGTGTAGATGTGTCTATATATAAAGGTAGATATAGGTATACTATATCTAAGTAAGGGGCGATTACACCACCTTACCCAGGCTGTGGGAACAGACCTGTGGTGTCAGTTTGGCAGGCAAACCAGGGGTGGCACAATACATGCAGCAGCCCCTGGTAGGCCTAAGGTGCACCTATGCCCTGGGTACCTATGGTACACTATACAGGGGCTCACAAGGGTGACCCAGTAACCAATCTGGTATGTACCTAAAGTACATGGAGTCCATTTTATAGAGAAAGCAGATAGTCTGGGGCCCTGAATAGCAGGTTCCCAGGCCAACTAAGTTGAAAACCAGCGAAACACCAGGAAAAAAGTTGGGGTAACCATATAGTCAGATTCCACCTTCCTACACCCCCCCTCCCATGAAAGGAGATAAGGCTATCCTTGACCAGGTAAGCCTATATTGACTAAGTGGCCATATAAGGAAGTACCTGCACTAGCATGGTTAACCATGGGAGTGAAGTAGTGTGGCTCACTGGTTAGAGGCGGCAGACCCGGAAGCAGAGAACGGCCCGGGACCAGGGTTCGATTCCCGGCGCGGCAGGTTTCTGGACCAGGGTCAGCGGACTCGATAATTCTCTCGCCTCGGTGCCCACTCTGATCAGCGTTCACACTCGGCAACTCTGGGCATTAGCTTGCCTCATCTTCACTAACGGCCCCACCAGACCGCCGGGGATGCCTGGTCTCACCCTGGAGATACCCATTAAGGGACCATCTCTCAGGGAAGCCAGGAAGGGTTTCGCAGCGGACGAAGCGCCTTGGGACCCTACGGGTAAGTAGTGCGCTATATAAATGCCTATACATTTACATACATGCCTATACAACCATGTCTTATGGTCCACTAAGCAATCCCTCACCCTAAGGGTATCAGAGGGTCTCCACCATTGGGAATTACTTCCTATGGGGTGTTTTGGCAAAGCAAAAGGCTGGTGCTGGGATGGAGTACTGAAGTGAGGCTCCACTAAGGTAGGGCTCAGCTTCCTCCAATCACTATCCATCATGTATGCCTTTCTTTCCATGACTGAGTTGCACTGTGCTCTCAGGGTCAACCTTTGGCTACCTACAGCTGGAGGTTGGGTCCCTTTGGTTGGACCACTGGAGAGACAGGTCAGATTTGGGACCACTGGGTCCAAGGTTTGCCTGTGTCCAACAGAGTCCATCTGGGGGAGGTTCCTACACAAGGGCAAGGGAGATCCCTCAGAGGTTTGAGGAATTTTCACCTGGCTAGGGCTGCTAGACTGGGTGCCCCTAATCTGCTGATGGGGGGTTCCTTTGGACAGGGGGCCCCTCCGGGTCCACTGGCCTCCCTGACCTCTACAGCCCTGGGCGGATTGTGGCAGGGTAGAGAGGGGCAGATTACCTGCTCCAGACTGGGTACCACCTTGGAAGGGTCCACTGACATCAGGGGCTCTGCCAGGCCTGGCCTGAGTACCTCTGGGGCAGTTCTTTCACAAGGGGTAGGGTCAGTTCCCTGAGGAGGCTGACCCTCACCTAAAGTCTGGTGGGAGGGAGACTTTTCTTCCTCCCCCATGCTCTCTGTCAGAGTGGAGTGATCCATAGTTTCAGGCTTCACAACACAAAAATCGGTTTGTGTTTGGGCTGTGACCATCGCAGCCCTACTAACTTTTCCAGGAAGGCCTATCATTTTGGAATGGGCCTGTTGCTCTACCTCAGCCCAGGCTGAGATCTCAAGATCATTGCCCAGTAAACAATCTACAGGCACGTTTGTAGACACTGCCACTCTCTTTGGGCCAGTGACACTTCCCCAGCTAAGATTTATTACTGGCATGGCATGATCTGACCTGACTCCATCAATGTTGGTCACCTGTATGTAAACCCAGGTAAAAGCTGTTCTGAGGGGACTAGTCTCTCAGTCACCATGGTGATGCTAGCCCCTGTGTCCCTATAGGCCACAGCTGCCTGACCATTGATGTGGGGATCCTGTTGGTATTTGCCCAATGTATTGGGACAAGCAGTGAAGTTGGCATACCCCATGCCATTATCACAGACTAGAGTTGCTGTAGTAGGGGACCTGGTTAGGCCAGAATCCACCTGAATTCCCCAAGTAAACCCAGCCAAAGTTTTGGGGGCACTCCCACCACCTGGGGGATTAATACTAGTAGTAACAGGAGGTGTTGGAGTATTACTTGGAGGAATGTTTTCCTTATTGCTGGCTTTTGGGCAACTGCTGTCAGTTTTCCAGTGGCCAGGTTGCTTACATACATGGCAATAAGGTTTTGTTAACATTAGAGGAAAGAGTTTGGGACCCACACCCCAGAGAATTTTTGGGGCCCTGTAGTGGATTTGTCCTTAGATTTATCCCCACCTTTCTCTTGTGGTTTGATAGAATCTTTCTTCTGGTCACCACCCTGATTTTTAGGCCTCACCCTGATTCTGACCCATTTGTCTGACTTCTTACCCAATTCTTGGGGAGAGGTCAGATCAGAGTTCACCAGGTGTTGATGTAGAAGATGGTTTTGACAATAATTAAGGATCTGCTCCCTCATAATCAAATTATACAATCCTGTATAGTCTTGTACTGTGCTGCCCAGTAACCAGCCCTCCAGAGCCTTAGTAGCAATCTACAAAATCAGTCCAGTCCTGAGTCTGAGTCTTCTGGGTGTCTCTGAACAGCAACCTGTACTGCTCAGTAGTTAAGCCAAACCCATCTATCAGAGCACTCTTCAGGATGTGAAAATAAGCATCCAGCAAATCCAATAATCCAGGATGGACAAAGCCTCAGCCAAGGTGAGCATCTTCAATCTCCTTTTTCGAAGAAGTCCTCTTCAGCTCCCGAAAGTAGCCGGAATTGCACCTACATCCTACTTCTGGTGCTGGCACCCTCTCGATGGCTCATTTGACCAATAGAGCCTGAACGTCCTGTGGGAGTAAGTAGCGCTGGTCCTCCATAAGCATTTCTGGGGATGGTGGTAAAGCTGGAGGGGTTTTCTCATATGGAAGGCGGTACCTCTCTGCACAATTTCGAGCACCCACTTGTTGTAGGTTATGTTGCTCCACTGGGGCAGTTAGTGGCAGATCCTGCCGCCATTCAGATGACTGTGCTGGGTGGAGGGCTTGCTAAAGCGGCTTGTGGGCTGTGGCAGCTGGAGGGGCCGGGGACTGGACAATGCATTGGGCATGACTAGTCCTTTTTGGGATCCGCAACCCTGTCCACAAAACCACAAAAGGGCTGGGAAGCCTGCTGGGCAGGGATGTAGGGGTTGGGGGATAGGGCTGATATTGCAGACTCCCATAGGTGCCCCGACCGTGGCCGCGGAAGGGGTTAAATGACTGCTACCAAGATGAGGAAGCAAGAGAGAGGCCTAGGACCCATTCTATCATACATGTCCAATACGGGGTTGATTGCTGCAACCACCTCAAATGAAAACATTGAAAGCACAACATCACTGAGCTTCATTCTTAATAAACTGAACCTTAAATCACAAATCAATGTTGTGGCTAAGAATGCTTGTTTAAAACTGTGACTATCAATATCTTTGGGATGATCACCAGCCTTTGTCTAAACCTGCATATGTTCCATATCCTAAACTTGCTAATCCCAAAAACCCAACAATACTCATTAAAGAAACACCTCCCAATCGCTTGGGCCTCTCAATTCATATCATATTTCGCAAACCAAGTAACAGGGGCTCTCGATTCTAGATCCCATCTTAACTGCACTAATTTACTGAAAATCATCAGTCATGACCTATGATATGGCAATCACACAACCTGTCCTGGCTGGGAACAATAGGAGCAATTAAAATAATCACGCTCCCAAAAACCCTAATTGACTTTCAATTTCTTCAGATACCACTTCTTTCTCAAGGCTTTAAAGACATCGCAAACAGTCACCGACAACTTTATCTGGCAGGGAAAAAAAACTCCAGATGGCCAGAAAAGTGATATACTGATACCTTAAGGAGGGAAGATTGCAGTTTCTAACATTGTGACCTAAACCAGACCGCTCAATTCAGATGTTTGATAGAGTGGAGCAGGACTATATAAAAGAAATCTTGGTATTTTATGGACCAGTTTGTCATAGGGACTTATATTTGGAAGATCCTATGGATACCTAAAAAATATAAAATGTCTCTTGTAGAGCCCGAGAACTCCATTCCTCTCCCATGAGAAAAACTACACTGGCAGTCTTTGACAAGATAGCAGACAGGAGAGGGTTTACAACTTGTCCCTTGATACTAGTTCCAAAACTAGGCAACACCAATTTATGCAAATCACGAGAACACTGGTCTTACAAGCAATGGTTGCCGATATCATCATGAAGGAATCATCCAATTGGAACAAGTTCAGTACTATTATGCTTTGCTGGAAACTGAAAGGTTGCAATATCTTCAAATGTAGGCATTGTGTCCCTCAAAGTCTTGTAGGCCGTTCGCAGCATTTGAGAACTGGCTACTTACAAAAGAAAGCAACAAATGATTGCTTTCAGATATTTATAAACTCAAATCATAGGTGACACAACTAGGCAAAACCCCTTGTCAAATGAGATGGGAAGTGGAAATAGGGAGATATTTCACACATAAGGAGTGGGAGCAGATCTTCCACAGAACACGAATCACCGCTAGAAGAGTCAGAGGCAGGGTAGCAACTCTGAAGGTATCGCCTTACTGGTACCTAACCTCTGCTAGAGTACACAGATGGGACACGGAGAAATTCAGAGACTGTTGGAAAGGCTGTGATAGCCTAGGAATTCTACTCCATCGCCCTAGCACTGCATAAATAAGTTAAAATACTGAAAAAAGGCTCTAGATGGCACAGAATTGATATGTTAACACCCAAATTCTCAGGCTACCTGTGCCAAACAGGCAATCCTTTCTCCTCCACTCAATGAAAGGTAAGCACATGGCTTTGGCTTCTTGTTCCACTAAACAGGTTATTACCTCACAATGGAGGACGAGTAAATAACGCCTCAATAAGGCCAGCTGTATCGGATTTAGAAGTTTTTTGGAATGGAAAAAACCCATTACATTGCACATCCAGAAGTGGGGCATCTTTCAGAACCATCCTGTTCAGTGACTTCTGAGAGCCCAAATGCCCTAGATACCTATGACCTGTGTGAATCCTTCCACAAACCAATACCAAATACCAGACACAACACTTAATCCTAATAAGAAACAGTGGTATGTATCCTAGTCCTAATAGTTCTCCTTTTATTATCAAGATACTGACCATTATGATCCTCCTTATTTGCAATCCCTTGGGGAGAGGTAAGTGAAAGTGGGAAGCCGGTGGCTGTAAGTAGGTGTATGTGTCATGTTGCAAAGCAATAAACGAGAAATTGAATTAGACAGTTCATCTCAGAATACGTGAAGCTTATAGTTCAATTTCCCATCTGTCAACATTTGATTATGGCAACTCTTTCCTAACCAGCTTTCGACTTACCAAACGTGCACCTCACACCTCTCTGGGCAGTTCTGCATCCAGATGCTTGTTTGACACTAGAAGCAAAAAGCTCGATCATAAGACCCTGTCTAACAAAGTCTCCTAAATGAAGTTATAACACATCACAAAACAGACTACATAACTCACCAGGTCTTGCACAGAACGGGAAACATCACTTACAAAGCAACTTTTACCACGCAATGCTTTTACATCGCAGCTTTTACAACGCAAACCATTACAACGCATTGCGCTGGGGGCGCTCTAGGATAGGGAATATATTTAATTTACTATCCAACACCTTCCCTACTATCCACGGGGACTGGAGTTGGAATAGTAAATCAAATAATTCACTATCCAGCGCCCCAAAGCACTATGCGTTGTAATGGTATGCGTTGTAAAACTCGCGTTGTAAAAGCATGCGATGTAAAAGCATGCGTTGTAATGTCATACATCCGCACAGAACCACTCCCTCTTTCACTGGCCAACACATTGAAACCGTCTTGAGGGCAACCTTTTCTGCACAGTGGGGAATCTATAACCCTATGCGACCAAGCTTGTAAAGGAGACCGTGCAATAAGAATTTGAAAATCAGCTAATCATGGCCTACAAAACATCAATTCTCTTGCAATGCTTAGTGTATTTGTTTATTCTCTCTTAGGCAGCCTGGGAGATTTGGATTTTCAGCAGATTATCTGGATGGGCTGCGGCACTCAGCAAGAGTTGTACGCCATCTTGGACTGCTCTGCTCGGCTCCAACTCCTCCCATTTTCATTTGTAAGTGTAAGTTTGTGTCTGCAAAAATCATGTGCTTATTCAAATAGATCTTCTGTTTTACTCTTAACTATATTCCTCAACTGTAAAGTGATAATTGCTCCATTCACAATCATAATTTGGACAAGGTGGAGTAATAAACAGTTCAGACGTATATTATCACAGTGTAAACAGTAGTATCTACTGAACTTTGATGGGCTGTAATAAATATCCCCTTAAAGCACGGAGCAAATTACCTTGACTTCATTTAACAGGCTTGATAGTTCTCTTATGCAGGTATGTAGCAAGAAAAGGATAAAATGCTGGATTTTTCAGCACCATTTTCACACAAATTAGCTAAAACTCCAAAAGGTGCTGAAGGGGCACTATTGAAGTGCAGAAAGATGACCAGTTACAACAATCTTACATGCTAAAGTCTCAGATTGCATTAATGATAATGTCAAAGGGCTTTAATATGACAGACAATAAATTGCCTATACATATCAAAAACTACTGCTGTAGTAGTAAGTACTTTCTAGTACCAAAGAACGAAGTTCCGCATTAAGCTTCCCGAACGCAGTATGACTTACCACTGAAATATCAGATATGGAAATGTTTTGTCCACGAAAATCTACATACTAGTTTCTAAAAACGCACGTATTTTGCTATCAAATAAAACATTTTTCATTTTGGATAAATAAGCTACAATCTCCCTAAAAACCCCCACAATTTTCACCTTTACATTCCCAATGTTAGTCCCAACATACCAGCTTTTCATTTTTAGGAAAGCTGCATGATCCTCAACATGAGCTTGACGCTTTTATCAAGTACCTGCCACACATGATCAGATACAGACTTTCGTGCCCATATATCCTCAAAAACTAGGCATGTCAATTATGTGGCACTGATTTCCACCACCCTTATTCCAGGGCTCCCCAGAACTATGTAAAGAATACGCCTGCCTACCTGCAGTTAGACAGGCCTCACAGACACTCGGCATGCAAGACTGATGGTGGCCACTCCTTCAGATCAGATGTGCCCCAGTACACAGCTCTGCCTCTCGCCCACTGCTAGGCTAGGCTGGAGGAGAGCAGCTGACCACTAGTCTCTCTTCTTCTCTCACAGCTGGACTCACAGAACAAGGTAAATTGAGCTTGCTATTCTGCATTTTGTACTGTTATTCTGTTGAAGCACCTGTATTCAACACACAAAAATAAAATGTCCCACGGGGAGCACAGTAGAGGGAGAAGGATATCATGAACAACTTGAAGCTTTGCCTTTTGTTGAGTTCAAGGCCCTCCAGCCAATCAAAAATGCTAATTCACAGAACATTACATTTGCACATCTGCATATAAACTATAAACTAAACACAGACGCACAAGGATTTTGTAGCAATACTGCAGGTAATTGACAGTTTATAAAAAAAATGTGGTTACATAATATTTTATTTTTTTAATGTTTTTTTTCTTTACAAATAGCATCAGCAGTTGCCACTTTTTTTTTTAAATAAAAGTAAGAATACTGGAATTTCTTAAAAAACACAGATACTTTGCTGGTGCCACTGTTGCTGTACTGTACAATCTGCTAAAACCGAGAGTATGCAGCTCTTTGCTGCTGTGATGGCTGCTGTACTTGCTGCTGTTGTAGACGGACTTGTTGGGAGTATGGATCCTCCAGGGATTTTACAAATATGGTTGTTTTTGGACCAGTTTTCCACACAATTCCGTTAGAGTCTATGACAGAGGACTCGACAGTTATGTTGTGTGTGCCAAAGACAGAAAAGTTCAACAGGAACTGAGTGCTGAAGTAGTCATTGTGAGGTTCGACTTTTTGTTCAATTTCATTTGTTATGCTGTCTAGAGGTATCTGAAAATAAAGAAAACATTAGCACAGATATCAGAACAACCTTCTGGAATAACTTTTTCTTTATTAGGAACAATCAACCCCACAAAAAAAAAGAAAAGTTACTTACCTGACAATGATATTCGTAGTAGCAACTACATCTTCCAGCAGATTTATAAATCCTGAATGAATCTCCCCAGGATGGATAGACAAACTTTCTCTCAGCAATTGTTCTAGAGCATTGCACAACTCCACCCTCCCAGGATGTGAGGACCTTTGACAATATATGCTCCCAGAAATCAGTTCCTTAAGGTATTTCCATGACCAACTGAGGTGTGCAGAGAAGAACTGAATAGCCAGCAGATAAGGAAACAGTAGAACAACAGTGAAGTACCTTGAGATTGGTTTAATACTGTTGCCGCTATCTCAGAAAGGCATAACGAAGAGTAGTGAGTAATCTGTGGAAAGATAAACTATCCACCATAACCAGTCCCACTGAATTAAGTAGCATTTTCTTCTGATGGACACTTCTGCAGATTGCTCACCTTATGAATGAGGCCCAAAGCACCGGGTTGTGGGACAGAACAAAGGAACTCATGTAAGATGGCTGCAGTGAAGTATTCATCACTTTGTACCCCAAGTTGCCAGACAGTAATGTTTAGCGAAGGTATGTAGAGAATGAAGAAAAGACCAAGTGGCCACCCGGCAAAGAGGAGTCACCAGTGACAGCAGTGGACGCAGCCATGCCCCTAGCAGACTGAAAATGAATGCCCACTGGAGGGTCCTTCTGTTAAAAACCCCTAAGTCCCGGCTTGCATTCAGCGAGGAAGCAGGCTGCTGAGTCCTCAACTGTGACCAGGCCGCGGAATCCTCCCCTGTGGGTTGGGTGCAGATGCTGCACTCCAATAACTGTGTTCAGCTTGAGAGCCTGGCATCTAGGCTCACATACAGCCGGCGTTCACTTTTTTTTTCTTTTTAAGTTTATTTATTGACTTTTGCAAGATATACAATAGAACTATCCGGCCAGCGATGGGTCCCATAGTTCTTTGGTCGACAATAAACATACAAGTTTAAAGTACGATGCCACTGTTTCAGTTTGTACGCAATGAGACAACTTACTACCAAACCACACATTATGATACATAAATATCAGCACTGCACAGCCAGCTGGCAGTAAGGACCCTCAACATGTACTAAACATATCAACAAAATACAGAACATAAACACAGCTATCAAGTAAATAAGGCACAGTTTAAATTTTGTAACAAAGTACCAATATGAATATCTTATAGGGCGGTGGTTAATTGAGAATAATGAATAAACAAGGAGAATCCAACCCGTAGGTGGAGTGAAGTGTTCAACATGTGTTGAAGCACTTAGTGTTGTGTTAAATACCCCTCACACACCAACAGGCCCCTTGGTGTCATGCTTCATCATCGGGGTCTTCGCACCCCTCTATCGGGATGCGGCGTGCTGCGACCTACGACTACGCGGGAGCACTTATAGTTAATGACTATGTGTGGTGCATGTGTGTGTGGTGTATTTATAAGTGAGTGGTGGGACGTGGTGAAGGATTAAAAAGTACCTGGCACATGAGTATAATTGGAATTTCCATGGAGTGGAAAATAGAATTTCCTCGATGATTTGGAGTGTCTCGTCGTGGGGCAGGCTCGTGTAGAGGCTTTCCACGTCAAAGCTGATTAAGAGTTGGGTCAGAGGGTCGAACGTCGCATCCTGCAGTAATTGTAAGACGGACTTCGTGTCTCGTAAGTAAGTGTTGGTTGATTGTACTAACGGTCGTAGGAAGGCGTCTGCGAATTTTGACAGAGGTTCCAATATGGAGCCGATGCCGGAAACTATTGGTCTCCCCGGTGGGTTGGTGATGTTTTTGTGAATTTTAGGGATGCAGTAGAAGTAGGGGATGCGAGGTTTTTTCTGCTCCAAGAACTCCCCTTCCTTCTTACTCAGCCAATCATGCGCCAAACCTTCCTCAATCATGGTGCCGATTTTAATTCGTAGGTTCTCAGTTGGATCTTGCTGGAGAATCATGTAATTGCGTCTGTCAGACAGTAGTCTCATGCATTCATTGTCATATGCCTCTGTAGTCTGTACAACAATGGCTCCGCCCTTGTCTGCTGGTTTTATTATGATATTCCTGTCCACTGACAAGTCCCTGATGGCCTGATGTTCCTCTTTGGTCGTGTTATGGAACGTTCTTATGGATGATGAATCCAATTTGTTAACTTCCGTCATGAGAGCTTGTTCAAAAGTTAGTAACTCAATTGGGAGCATTGAGTCAGGAGGAGTGAAGGTAGACTTTGGTCTAAGGCCAGTATCAGTGGTCGTTACAGTAGATGGTTTGTCCATGAAGTAGGCCTGTAGTTTTAATTTCCGGGTGAATTCCTGCATCTCTATATTCAATTTGAAAATGCCAGGTTTTTGCGTGGGCACAAAACCTAGGCCTTTATTCAGCACTGTTCTCTGTATTTCCGTCAACGGTTGCAGAGTGAGATTAACTACTAGGTTCCTCTCTTGTTCCTGGTTGATGGTTGGTTGGGGAGGGAGCCTGTCATGCTCCTGGTTGTTCGGGTAACCATTAATTGTTATTACCTTTTTGTCTCTCTACAGGTCATTGAGCTTGTAGGAGACCGCTGTAGGCACATTTAGCTTTATATTTCACTTTTTTATAAATAATTCTTGATATTATCTAGAAATACGTGAGTAAGGTGGGAAGTTGTGCCCCCGTCCTGAAGAAGGAGCTTGACTCCGAAACATGTCGACGCACACCAGAGGTCCTGTTCATTAATATTACAGATTTGACCTCACACTGCACCCTTTTTAACAGTACCAGCCAGAGTTAGAATAAAAAAATTTCCAATTATACTCATGTGCCAGGTACTTTTTAATCCTTCACCACGTCCCACCACTCACTTATAAATACACCCCACACACATGCACCACACATAGTCATTAACTATAAGTGCTCCCGCGTAGTCGTAGGTCGCAGCACGCCGCATCCCGATAGAGGGGTGCGAAGACCCCGATGATGAAGCATGACACCAAGGGGCCTGTTGGTGTGTGAGGGGTATTTAACACAACACTAAGTGCTTCAACACACGTTGAACACTTCACTCCACCTACGGGTTGGATTCTCCTTGTTTATTTAGTATTCCTGTGGAGCAAGAATCCATTCCCCTTTGCTCTACCTCCCCCTCTGTTTTTTATAATTAAGAATAATGTGCAGCTACATGAGGAACGGGGTGCGGGGAGAAGTGGGGTGGGATGGTGTTATGTAATGACCAGTCTACCAACGTGGTATTCTGCGCATCAGTATTGAAAGGCCTCCCAACTATTAATAATCTTTGCTGTTTGAAGAGGAGCAGGAAAACCATGGGAGAAATCAACAGGTAATAATAGGGTGAGCATGACTGCACAAGAGTGGAAACTATAGTATCGAGTGGCAGTTGAACGGACATGGGGGTTTAGTGTCATCCCTCAGGTTTCCAAGCAGTTCCAACAATATTTTGTCCCAACAGCTCACTATGGGGTACCAGCAGAACACTGGGGCCACCTCCCTGCATAAAGCTGCGCCTCTGCCCACTTTAGCAAGGCACTCAGCCTTTGCTGCAGCCTAGGAGACCGGCTACTCTCCCAGTTTCTGGCACGTTTTTCACTCCCTGAAACCTTTTTTCCCAGTACTAATTCTTGTTTTTTGTAGGGAATTGTTTCTTTGTATGTCACTCATTGTGTAGATCAGCACCAGGTCTGTGGTTCTACAGGTATGGGTTCTTGTCTCCAACTACTCTGCCTATTGGTCTTTGTCTGGCCTGACCTATTGGATTCTCTTGTTTAAGGCTGGTGGTCATCCAGCGAGTTTTTTTTTATGTCAAGTGCTTTCTCCTCTGTCAGTAGCCTTTCTTTCTGCGGACGCATTCTTCCGTTGGTGTACACTATCATCGCCGAGAAGTGTGGCTTCTGAAAGGGTTTGTCCTTTGGTTGGGGTCAACACATACCAACATAAGAACTGGACTTGGCGCTGCACATCTGGCAGACCTGACACCTTTTTAGTCAAAGCATATGAATCCAGTTACACTCTATCTTCTTGCACTTTCCGCAGGACCTTTGAAAGCCGAAGAATCTATTGGACAGGAAAAAACAGACCCTTCGATGAGAAAAATCAGAAGGCATCTTGGCAGAATCATGTGGCAGAAGGTGCAGGGAACAGAACAGAGGGTACCTCTTCTTCAAAGCCTTGGCAAAGAAATCTATGCACAGACTGACCCTCTAAAAAAAGGCAACTCTAGTTCTCACCAGATGAACGGCAACCTGGACAATGCCTCTTTGTAGAGCCCACTGCTACAATTGTGAGGCTTCCCAGCACAGAGTGTACGGACCTACTCAATCATGCTGACTAATGTAATGGATGATGGTAGTATTGTCCGAAAGTACCTATAACAGCACATATTTAGAGAGGAGAAAGGTAGAAATGATAAACTTGGCTCCAGTACACTGATGTGCATGCATTAATGCATTATTACGGTGCACGCCAATAACACGCCAACTGGAGTTCACTGACTGCTGGGAGGTCATCACATCCTGAGGAGGTGGAGCTGCCTTGGAATTTGACAGTTTTGAAAGTAGGCAGTCACTGTTGCAAGTATACTATTTCAACAGTATATTTAAGACCTGATTCCTTTTGAGCACTGCTACTTGTAAACATTTTCCCAGGGGCTAATGTGTTTGGGGTGTGATCTGACTGAGGGCCACACTGATGTCAGCAGGGTGGTAGTTGGGGGCAGCGTGGGTGCAAGGGAAACAAAGCATGCACATCTAGTAGCCGAATTGGATTTCACAATGTGGACCAAGTAAACCTGGGACCAATCCGGTCTTCCCGCACTTGACCAACAGTGGGATCCTTGGCAATTGTTTGGTTAAACGTTCCCTCCTTTTCTTCATTATCACATATAAGAGGCATCAGAAATACATGACTTCAGGATGTGCACTGTACAAAACCTTTTCCTGGGTTTGATGAACAAGTTTATGCATTATCTGGTAGAGACTCTATCTAGCTGCAGATTCCTTACAGCCCCATCCATGCCTCCCCACTTTACAGACTAATTTTGTAGGGCTAGGGTTACTCCCCTTTTCAGGGCCATAGTTTTGCATACCTCTACGTCAGTTATTTTGTAGTTCTGCATTTCTGGCATGGAAAAAACGAAAAGTATTGACGTCCACACCCCTGGGTGGTGCTCATATAGGTACAGCGACATAATAAACTATGCCGACGACGTCACACAGAGCTGAACGGAGCCACCGGATGGCAAGTGCAAGGGGTATTGCTCAGCAAAAGTTTCCAGATCCAGCCTGACGCCTGGGTAATTCAAAAGTAAGGAATCTGCAGCTAGAAGTCTCTATCAGATGTATTAAACTATAGTGTTGTTAATGTAGAATGGGAACCCCGGCCACTCAAAGGGTGCACATAACTGACTTGCCTCTTACTTCACTACAGGCATTGTTGTCAGGGTGGGGAAAAAGCATGAATGTTTCTAAATTAATGTTGGAAAACTATCACATAAAAAAAAATACTTCTCAATGCACTGACTTCATCTAATTTAGTAATGTGAAACAGTTCTGCATGTTAATGAAATACACTTTTTGAATTTGAAGAAACTATCATATTTTAACACGTTTGCTGCAAGATGTCTTTAAAAATGAAGGGGTTCCTAAAGTTAAGAAGTGCAAGACACTGTAGTTGATACCTTTAACTGCAATTAACCATTAAATAAATGCTTGACTGTTTATTTAACATAATTTTGTTGTTAGTGCGGAGTCAAGTAAACACCAGCCAAGTGCTGCTATTGACCAGGGGGCCTCATGCAGTCCCCGGGCCGTACTTTGAGTATCACTGAATTAGAGCATAAAGCTATTGCACTGTGTATGATGAAGTTGAATTAAGTGCATGCACAGTGGTTTGCGCACAGTAGTAGGATGACGGATTTCTTTATGAGTCATCATGCATTCAGAAAGTAATTTTAGATATCCAAATTTTCAGACTTTAGAAGTCAAAACAATTTGGAGAATTGAAACGGCACGATTTAACTAGAACAGCACACCAAACAAACATTAGCAAAGCCAATAGGTCGCGCCTATGGGTGAGATGAACAAGTTACTTACCTTCGGTAACGCTTTTTCTGGTAGATACAGTATCTGCCTGTGGATTCCTCACCTTGTGAATGTCCCCCTTGCGTCAGCAACATTCGGAAATTCTTTTGTAGCTTCGCGCCGACGTGGACGTGGACGATGTCATAGAGGCACGGCATCGCACGCGACTCCCCTGACGGCACCGACACTACAAAAGGCCCACGCCGGCGTGATGACATCAGTTCCGCCCTTTTTTCCGTGCCTTCGAGGCACACAGGCGGACCAATGACAGTAGACATATACACAGTATACGCAGTACAAATATCAAGGTAACACACACAGTGTGAAGCAAATGCAATAAAACATTTGAAATAAACAACTCCTTGACAATAGAATAAATACATTACAGTGACTCTGGTATAGAAGAGTGGACAACGGGGAGCCGGGTGGGTCAGTGAGGAATCCACAGGTAGATACTGTATCTACCAGAAAAAGCGTTACCGAAGGTAAGTAACTTGTTCTTCTGATAGATACATCTGCCAGTGGATTCCTCACCTTGTGAATAGAGTCCCACAGCAGTCCCCACTCCCGGAGGAGGGAGTCCACTCTGGTATACCAGGAAATCTTGGAGGACAGAGCGCGCAAAGTGGCCGTCCCTCCTCACCTCAGTGTCCAAGCAATAATGCTTTGCGAAAGTGTGGAGGGAGGCCCAAGTCGCCGCTCTACAAATGTCCTCAACCGGCACACCTCTTGAAAGTGCAGAAGTCGAAGACTTAGCTCTAGTAGAGTGAGCTCTTATACCCTCTGGAGGATCCTTACCGGCCAAAGAGTAGCAGATCTTTATACAGAGGATGATCCATCTTGAAAGAGTTCTTTTATGTACCGCTCTTCTTTTCTTGCAGCCAGCAAACCCAACGAAGAGCTGGTCATCCAATCGAAAGTCTTTAGTTCTATCAATATAAAAACTCACCACCCTCTTGGGGTCCCTATGGTGTAGCCTCTCCTCCTCCTTGGAAGGGTGAGGGGGAGGATAAAAGGTAGGAAGGGTAATAGATTGACCTAGGTGGAAGGGAGACACCACCTTAGGGAGAAAAGCAGCCCTGGTCCTAAGAACCATTCGATCAGCATGAATGGTCAAGAACGGGGGCTAGGAACTAAGAGCTTGAAGCTCTCTTATCCTCCTTGCCGAGGTGATCGCAACCAGGAAGACTGTCTTAAAAGACAAAAGTCTCATGGGACACTTGTGCAAGGGTTCGAAGGGAGAACCCATCAAGAAGGTTAATACAAGATTTAAATCCCACTGAGGAACAATAAAAGGAGTAGGAGGGAACTTATTTGTGAGTCTCTGGCTGGCTAGTTGGGACTCGAGGGAAAAAGAGGCCCACAAAATCTTATTGAGGGGCTATAAGGCGGAGGTAATAAGAGCTAAGCAACAATACTTTACTGCTTGTACCACCTTACTTTCCTCCCCGAAAGAGCTCTTTAAGATTGTCGATTCCCTAACCTCCCTTCAGATTCCTGATCCTGTTATCGGCTCTCAGCTGCTGTGTAATAACATCGCCTCTTTCTTTCAGGCAAAGATTGCTGATCTGTATTCGGCCTTAGAGCTTCAGAAGGCTTTAATCGCTGATCCCTCTGGTTCCTCTGAGTTTCTCTTAACTTTGGCGGAGGTTACTCCTTCGGGGCGCCTGGCATCCTTCCCTCCCCTTGTACTTCAGGAACTAGAGAACCTTCTAACTAGGACCAGATCAGGCTCCCCCCTAGATCCCTGTCCTCTTAAGCTCCTCAAGCAGTGTAAGGAGACCCTTTTGCTTCCCCTTTTAGATATCATGAATGGGGCAATGAGGCTTGGTACTTTTCCTCAGCAATGGAAGAGGGCAGTGGTAAAGCCACTACTTAAGAAGCCAACACTGGACCCTGGGGTACTTAAAAACTTTCGTCCCATTTCGCTGCTCCCTGCCGCTGCGAAGATGCTGGAAACATCTCAATAAGCATCTCGCGGCCTTTCTGGAGAACTCTGGTCATTTAGATAATTCGCAGCACGGATTCAGGAGGGATCATAGCACCGAGTCGGCCCTTACCATAGTGCTGGATAACATCCGCACCCGAGTTGATAAGGGCCAGACCACCCTCCTCATCCTGTTAGATCTTACGGCTGCGTTTGATACCCTTTCTCCCACTGTGTTAACATCTCGCCTGAGGGAGATTGGGGTGGAGGGGTCCGCTCTTAAGTTTGCTGACTTCCTTCCTAGACCAGAGGGAACAGAGAGTGATGCTGGGGGAGTTTCTATCTCCATCCCTGTTCGTGCAATGTGGGGTCCCTCAGGGGTCGGCATTAAGTCCGACCCTTTTCAACATCTATGTGACCCCACTTGCCAGACTGATAAGATCTTTCGGGATGGAGGTAGTCTCCTACGCCGACGATACCCAGATCCTGGTCTCCCTCTCCTAGTCTATCAGTGAGGCCGCCTCCAATTTTAGATCCTGTATGGAGGCAGTCGCTCAATGGATGACTTACAATTCATTGAAACTCAATGGTGAGAAGATGGAGATCCTGGTGTTTGGAGGAAAGGAGGATATCTGGTTGGCAAATTGGTGGCCTGCCTCACTGGGAGCTTGTCCGGTACCCGCTGCTCTGGCTAAAAACTTAGGAGTTTTGATCGACCCTACCCTCAATATGCGTCAGCAGGTGAATAGAACAGTCTCCACCTGTTGGGGCATAATCCACATCTTGAGGAAGATTAAACACTACTTATCCCAGCAGGCCAGAAAGCAAGTCGTGGTTGCACTCATAGGCTCCCGACTTGACTATTGTAATGCGCTCTATGCAGCGCCTACAAATGGTCCAAAACGCGGCGGCCAAGTTTGTGTTGGATCTACCCAAACGAGCGTCAGCCACTTCCGCAAGGAAATCGTTACATTGGCTCCCCATTGAGGATAGGATTTCTTTTAAAATCTTGTGCCTGACCTTTGGCGCTTTAGCGAGAAATAGGTCAGTAGGTATTGGGGCTCTTTTGGCCCCCTACAGCCCTTCTAGAAATCTGCGCTCTGCCAACAAATCTCTGCTATCAGTACCACGCATTCGCAGAGTTAAATGGGGTGGCAGAGCTTTCTCCACCATAGCACCAAAAATGTGGAATGCTCTTCCTGTGGAAACTAAGGCCCTTCCCACTCTGCAGTCCTTTAGAAAAGCCCTGAAGACACGACTATTTGCCAAAGCATACCTGTAGTTCTGCTTCTGCCTTTTGTGATTCATTTTGATAGGCGCCTTGATGCCTTCGGGTTTTAGCTGCGCAATATAAATTTTCTTTCATTTTATTCATTCAGGCCCTTCAGAAATCTCAAAACCACAGGAGGTTTGAAAAGAGACGGCTGGTCCGGCAAACAGAGAAAAGCCGACAAAGCCGAAAGATAGCCCTTCACCATAGCAACAGCAAATCCTTGCTGCGCCAAAGAAAGAGCAAACTGTAGTATATCAGATAAATGGGCTTTCAAAGGGTCAACAGACCTCTCCTCACACCAAGAGACAAATTTCGCCCATCTGTAAGAATAAATGGACTTAGTGGAGTCACGCCTAGCTGATAATATGACATCCCAACATCGTGTGGGAGAGAAAAAGAGTTCAGGTTGCCCCGTTCAATCTCCAAGCATGAAGGTGTATTGTCTGGAGGATGGGGTGTAGAACCTGCCCCTCCATTTGAGAGGAGATCTGCACTGAACGGGAGACTGAGCGGCGGGCGAGAGGAGAGGTGGAGAAGATCCGTGTACCACACCCTTCTTGGCCAATCCGGGGCGACCAATATAACTTGGGCCCGGTCTTGGCGAATCTTCCTCAGAACCCGAGGAATCAAAGGTATCGGAGGAAACGCCTAAAGGAGTTGCGAGTCCCAACTTAACTGAAACGCGTCCCCTAAGGCTCCCTGCATCGGAAACTGGAGGCTGCAGAATGACGGGCAGTGAGCATTCTCGCGAGTGGCGAATAGGTCCACCTGAGGAGTCCCCCACGTCCGAAAGACGTGACGAACCACCTCCGGGTGAAGCCTCCACTCGTGGTCGGCCGAGAACTGCCGACTGAGACGGTCTGCTCGCACGTTCAGAACTCCGGCCAGATGATTTGCCATCAGACAAATCTGGTGGTCCTGAACCCAGGACCAGAGGCGCAGAGCCTCCCTGCAGAGACACTGCGACCCCACTCCTCCCTGCTTGTTGATATACCACATCGCGGCCGTGTTGTCCGTCAGGACTTGCACCGACAGACCGCAAAGGGAGGAAGGCCTTGAGCGCCAAACGTATCGCCCGCAACTCTAGAAGGTTGATGTGAAGCAACCTTTCCTCCGGAGACCAAAGGCCCTTGATCTCCAGATCTCCCAGATGAGCACCCCACCCTAGAGTGGATGCGTCCGTTATCACTGTGGCAACCGATGGAGGCAGTTGAAAAGGCTTTCCTTGTGACAGATTGCCTTCCACGCCCCACCAAGACAGATCCGCTGCAGCTTCTCTGGAGATCCTCACAGACTCCCTGAGATCTCCGTTGTGTTGATACCACTGCCTGCGGAGGCACCACTGGAGCGCCCTCATGTGCCAGCGTGCATGGTTGACCAACAGAATGCAGGAGGCCATCAGACCGAGCAGGCATAGGACCTTCAGGACTGGAACGACCGCTCCATTGTAGAACAAAGGAATCATTTCCTGTATGTCGCGAATCCTTTGAGGTGGAGGGAATGCACGACATACAGTTGTGTCCAGTACAGCACCTATGAACAGGATGCGCTGGGAGGGCACCAGGTGAGACTTGGGTACATTTATCGAAAAACCCAACCGGTACAACAACTGAGTTGTCTCCTGCAGATGCTGGAGCACTTTCTCTGACGACTCTGCTTTGATCAGCCAGTCGTTCAAATAGGGGAACACTGGAACCCCCGATCTTTTGAGATGTGCAGCTACCACCGCCATCACCTTGGTGAAGACTCGAGGCGCAGTAGTAATTCCAAAAGGAAGGACCGCAAACTGATAGTGTTGCGATCCTCCGTAAAACGGAGATACTTCCTGTGCGACTTCAGGATTGGGATGTGGAAATACGCATCCTGCAAGTCGAGCGACACCATCCAGTCTTCTTCCAGCAGCGCTTGAAGAACCTGCGCAAGGGTGAGCATCTTGAATTTCTCTTGTTTCAGATAGAGATTCAAGATCCTGAGATCCAGGATTGGACGAAGCCTGCCATCCTTTTTGGGTATCAGAAAATACCGGAGTAGCATCCCTGACCCCTTTCCTGCTCTGGGACCACCTCTATTGCACCCTTTCTTAACAGTGTCTGCACTTCCTCCTGTAGAAGTAACCGATGTTCCTCCGTGCAAAAACCTTGGCAAGGAGGGTAATTGGGAGGAAACTCCCGAAAGGGAAGAGCATACCCATTTTCTACGAGATTGAGAACCCAAAGATCTGATGTAACCGATTCCCAATCCCGTAGAAAGTGGGTAAGCCGACCCCCCACCGGACCCGCATGATCCTGAATGGCGGATCTAGGGCTGCTTCTCTGTGGCTGGGGGGGTTGGAGGAGGTGGAGGAGGAAGAAGTTTGACGACCTCGAGGCCGAGCCCTTTGTTTTCCCCTATATGACCTGTACAAGGGATTCTTCTGCTGCTGCTGCTGTTGACCTTGTCGATAGTTACGAAAGGAAGAGCGTCCAAAACCTCTGAACCTCCTGGTTGTAGAGCCTCTGATTTGAAGCCCTAAAGATTTGGCAGTAGCCCTACTGTCCTTAAATCTTTCTAAGGCCGTATCAGCCTTCTTGCCAAAGAGACCAGATCCATCAAACGGCAGATCCAGCAAAACAGCTTGAACATCTGCCGAAAAGTCTGAAGATTTCAGCCAAGCCGATCTCGTGGCAACCGCTGTGCCCATGATACGTGCCACAGAGTCGGCAGTGTCCAATCCACTTTGAATCACTTGACGTGCCGCTGCCTGTGCGTCTGATAACACCTCCTCAAAATCCTTCCTGCTGTCATCAGGGATCTTAGGAGCCAAAGAACTCATTGTATCCATAAGGGCATGTACATACCTCCCCATAAGGCAAGTGGCATTTGTTGACTTCAATGCCATACTCGCCGAGGAGAAGGTCTTTTCAGCCACCTGATCCTGTTTCTTGGCCTCTTTATCTCCAGGCACCTGAGGAAACGCACTCACAGTCTTTTTGGAACAGGCTGCTTGTATGACTAGACTCTCAGGAGAAGGATGAGACGTTAGAAAAGCAGGGTCTTCAGGCGCAACCCTGTACCCTCTCGCCACACTCTTGGAAACCGCCGGTGCTGAAAGTGGCTTTTTCCATACCTCCATAATATGCTCCGTTAAGGCCTCATTAAACGGAAGCAACGGTTCTACCACAGAACTGGGTGAATGTAAAACTTCTGTTAGCAGATTGGACTTAAACTCCACTTTAGGTAAAGTCAATTGCAGAAGCTCCGCTGCCTTTCTAATCACCACATGATAAGGCTGGACGTCCTTTGAAGGCGCATGAGAACCAGATGGTAACTCCCACTCTGGAGAAAAATCCAGGCCACTAGCATCAGCTAGATCCTCAAAACAGTCATCCTCCAGTTCACCTTCCTCCATATCAGGATGTGACTCCATATATCTGCGCTCCTTCAAAAGGCGCTGTGCCTCTCTCCTGGACCTTTCCTTAACATGCGACGCCGCCGGATCCACCAACGACTCCGACGGAGCCGGAACCGACGTCGGTATCGAATCCGATGGACCAGTGGGTTGTCCTCGAGGTCGAACTGGAGCGGGCGTCGACGACCTCGGTGGAGCCGGGTACTGCCATGGCGGCGTCTGAGCCGGCATGAACGGCAGAAATGGAGCCGGAGTGAGGGACTCCTAAATTGAAGGCCAGAGGACCCATGGGACCCGAAGGCGTTCCAGAGGGGTACCATGCCCTTGAAAAGACACCATACATAGCGTTTAAAAACGCTGATGGGTCCTGGCCCGGGGCTGGGAAAGGTGGCTGAAGACCCTCGGGCTCATCTTGTGGAGGGATCGGATTCGGCTCTTCAACAGGCGCAGAATCCACATCCACATGAACTTCTTCCTCATCTCGAGCCGGGGACAGCGCCGGAGACGGATTCGAAGCCGGAGTCGGCGACTGTGCTTGCGTCTCCGAAGACATCCACCGTGACCACCTTGGAAAGTACCTTCTTCGGTGACCTCGACCTCGAGCCCGACTCCTTACCGGAATGACGCCGGCACTCATGTTTCTTTTTCTTATGTCTCCTCCTCGACTTCAAAGCATGGTCTAAAGCGGACTTCGAAGAGGACTCCTCTCGAGATCTGGATCTTGACTTCGATCTCGATCGCGCCCTTCTCGAACGAGATCTCGAAGATTTTCTTCCCTTGTCACTCTTCAGCTTCGCCACCAGAAGTTTGGTCTCTCTTTCCCGCAGGGCCTTCGGGTTCATCTTCCGACAAGATGAACATCCATCCACATCATGGTCAGAGCTTAAACACCATATGCAGTCCTCGTGCGGGTCTGTGATGGACATAATTTTCCCGCACTCCCTGCAGGGCTTGAAGCCGGTCTTCTTTGTCGACATCGCGTTGAAACAAAGAAGCAGAAAAGCGAAGATAAAGGCAACAAAGTCTCTAAATAGCTACTGAGATTCCCCGAAACCGTTAGCGTCGACGACGCGGAAAAAAGGGAACTGATGTCATCACGCCGGCGTGGGCCTATTGTAGTGTCGGTGACGTCAGGGGAGTCGCGTGCGATGCCGTGCCTCTATGACGTCGTCCACGTCCACGTCAGCGCGAAGCTACAAAAGAATTTCCGAATGTTGCTGACGCAAGGGGGATATTCACAAGGTGAGGAATCAACCGGCAGATGTTATCTATCAGAAATTGGCTTTGGGAATCGGATGATGGTGGTGAACGGGCAGACATGTTGGTTCTATGCGGATAACAGGATGATGAAAATGTGCTAACAAGCAAGAGATGGGGATAAATACTTTAAAAAACATTTTAATAAGAGCGACCACCCGGCCAGCGTTGTGACTGCGTCATACTGTAAAAAGTACCTGAATCAAAGCGCGAGGGGCAATAATTAGAGCTAATTAATATGTACTTGGTCCCTGCTCCGCTGAAAGAAAAGTAAGTGAAGCATCGCAAGCCCTGCCCAATCAGAAGGCAGGTAAGAAGAGCAACAATGATGAAAATGAATTGTAAGTTATTTGTGGGTTTCAAGCCCATTACCGAACACTAGAGTTTTACAAGCTAGACCACCTGCGCTAGCACATGTTCTAGCAGGCTCGACCTGATAAAAACGGTCAGATGCAGGTTCCATATCCCACCAGAGGAAAAAAAGGGGATCTGACATCTAAGAGATCGCTCTCTTTTAAATCCCTAGAATTTAGACCCTCAGTCCAATGTATGTGGGACACATCAAAATGTAAAAAAAACTTCTAAGACAGACATCAGTCCTATACAATGCTAAACCCTTCCAAGTTTAGGATAGTACGCAAGGACAAAATGCACTTCTTTAAGATTCTGAACACAGCAAAGGAATGTCTGGAGAGGGAACATATTCTGGAGAATGGGAGAGCAAGTCCAAAACAGAACTACATTTCTCAGTGCAAGTGCTATCCCACTGAGAGTAGTTATTTAATGCAATGTTAGTTTACAAGTAGATTTACTACTTGAAGAGGAGACAGGCTAAACGTGGGCCGAATGGGAGAGTAGCATGTGAGAGGTCTGTGCAGAAAGCAGGGGCGCAGTTCAAGTTGAGGAAGCCACCCTCCACCATAAGAAAACATTCTCCAAAGAGACTAAAGGGTAATTGATGACCCTGGCAGCAGACCACCCTGGTTACGAGGGCAGCGCAAGCTCAGTCTCTGCTAACCCTGGGGAATAACATTCACCCTAGACCTTAAAACTGTCTGATCATTTCTGAGAAACGTGCTTGTGGCGACATGAGCGGGGGGCACTTTTGCTAGAAATTAATGCCAGGTAGGTCGTCATGTTGTGGTGGCCTGCTCAGTGCTCTTTATTTTGGTACTGAGACAATTAAAAAAAACAAGAGTTTGTTTCTGATAAACAAACTGGCCTTAAATTGCATAGAGTTTACTTGGTACCCGAGGGGGGCACCATGGACTTTGCCTGCCAGGGGACGCCATATCTCACTGGGCAGGGCAACTATGCACCAGAGACTGGCCATAAGTAGGGCAACCTTCCGTCTGCCAGACCCCGTTTGGGTGGCCAGGGGCAGACAAGGGCTACTCGGTCTCTGTTTCTGATGTCCTAGGCACATCCTAGGCCATCACTTGACAGTGTTATCAATGGCTAGCAGTCACAAGCTTCCCAGGGAGGTTAGTTTGGGGGTACAACAAGCTCAGCACACAACAAACACTGTAGTACAGTTCAGTGCTTGTCCTTACAAAAGAGAAGTACTTCAATATACTTTAAAAAGTAATACTACACACTACAATATGAAGGTACTCAGAGTCTCTGGTGCCACTCTGGTGTCACTGTACCATGGGCATGGATACCTGCAATGCTTACCTTCAACCTCACTCGCTTTCAGGCAATTGTGCACGCAGCCATTCAGTCTTCGGTTTATCACTCAGTTTTAGGTGGTGGATGGACCGGAGCACGCTTCAGTCTGTCCCATCCATCTGCTTTGAGAAGGCGTGAAGGCCCTAGGGGTTTCGCTTCTCGAATCCAATCCCTGGAGCAGATGGCGGTCAAATAGCGCAATAAAGAGTTTGCTGCATGCAAGAGCGCAGACTGTCTTCAGAGGGATGACCCTTTTCTGGGCACAAGGACAATGCGTCCCAAATTATAAGCTATGTCATCAGGAAAATGTTCTTGGTAGACATGGCCCAAAACCAGTTCTACAAAAGGGATGAAATATTAATAATTCGCTTGTGAACTACCACCTTTTTTGTGCAGGTAAAAGTGTCTGATAGGGGTAACACAATCACCTCAAAAATGTCATAAAAATGTTTTTGCATGTATTCAAGGAAAACCTGGACTCTGGCTAAATTCCAACATAAAGCAGTGGCAGAACAACCGGTTGCATTTATAATTTAGGCTATTCAATACTAAATTCATATTCTCTTTTATTAGACATAAAACTAGCTTACTCGAAAGTGGCGATTCAGACTGCAGGAATTTAGACTGGTAGAATACTGGCTTTCTAGTTTATACCTGCATAGTGGGGACCCCGGCCCCTCTGCCCCCCACCCTCCCTCAAAACATCATGGAGAGAAAAACTGTATGTCGGTGGGACAGAACCATTGAGACACAGAAGCTGTGGGAGGGAGAGAAGGGTCATGGGTAGCGATGAGTGTATGAGGAGCATAACCAGCGATGAGTAACACAAAGAGGGAAAGAGGAAGGGGAGAGAGGAGTGTCTGGGGGGGGGGGTGGCGGGGGGGGGGGCAAGCCAACAAATTAAGAGAGAGGTCGAGTTAGAGCTGAGGCAAGCGTCTGGCTCGGATCTTAGAGCCTGTGAACGAGCCAAGCCCTGAAAATATTTGATGTGTTAATAATACAACAAACATCACGTAAAATATGATAAAGTCTCTTCAAAATTCAAAAAGTGTATTTCTTTAACATGTGGAAACGTTGACATTATAGGGCATATTATAGCACTGCACTGAGAAATATTTCTAAAAAGTGATCGTTTTGTACAACTGGTTAAGATAGTCATCAGGTTGTAACTTTACACTCAGGGCTACAGAACCCAGAGTGACGGAACAATCAGGAGAGGCCTCGGAGGGCAAACTGGCACAGCTATCCCTGGAAAGGAATAGTTCTATAAAAAGCAGCAAAAATATTAAAACAGGAAATACGAGGATAAGTCAGTTGCAAGCCCATAACCAGGAGGGGATGCCACCAGAAACTGTGCAAAATACAAACATCAACAGTCATGTCTGGGAGGAGAGTAAAGTGAACCCAGGCGACCAGGACACAGTATGTACAGACCAAGCGATCACAAAGACGGACACTGTGCAAAATACAAACATCAACAGTCATGTCTGGGCGGGGAGTAAAGTGAACCCAGGCAACCAGGACACAGTATGTACAGACCAAGCGATCACAAAGACGGACCCTAGCCTCGACCAGGACATGGCCCATAGGGAAGAAAAGAAAATTAGCATTTGCCAATCCCGAAGCAAGGTCATGACAGACTTATCAATTCCCACCTTCATAAATATAGATCACCGTCAGGGACAACACCTTGAGGCGCTTGCAGAGCATAATCTCATCAGCATGGAACAACATCGAGAACTGCGGGAGGCAAGATGGCGGCCGCACCCGCGGCTGAGTGAGAGGTAGTGTGAGCTCCCTAAGTGAAGCTGACCTGACCTGCCCGGAGTAATTGCTGGGGCCCCCTTTTTTCTCGTTGGATCCCCCCCATATCTGATACTGGGGATACTGGGGAGCGGCAATCTAAAAGAGCTAAATACCGGCTAGCGGCTGGCAGTGGAGTGCTTCACCCGCCCTCCCGCCCTTACCTGTTCGGCGTTACGGCGTCTCTGCACGGAGCGGCGACATTTTGCTGAGGGACGGCAGCAGTCTCTACCTCCTGATTCCCGGCATTGTTTTGGGATTGTTTCCCAAGTGATGCCGATTGCCGGAGGAACGCCGCGCTCTGTTTGTTGAGGTCAATGCCGGGCAAAAACGCTGTGGAAGCTTGAATTACGGCCGGCGGTGTGTCTCATTCACCCCCTGGCCTCACTCGGGAAGGCTGCACACATCTGATTGCTAGGCGCTCAACTCAGTTCGGCCTGGGGAATTGGAGTTCGGAGTACGGAGAGTGTGGAGAAAGACGTGCAGTGAGTACAGGGGAGGATTTAACCACTTCTCTACTCACATGGACCTGGCTGTAGGGTAACGAGGAAAGAGGAGTATACGCCGGAGGTCCGCCAGCGGTTTTTTGTTGAGGAGAAAGGAGGGAAATAAAAAGGAAAAACACTTTTTTTAAAAAAAATCTCGGAATTGGGGAAAAATTCTTGAACTTGTTTTCCTCTCTCTCATTCGTGGCAAATACATATTCGGTTTGAGGGGGGGCCTGTCGGATCTGTGCCCTAGTGATAATATGGCCCCAAAGGGTAGGGGGGCTAAAGTAAAGGCTGTTGCAGCGGCGGCAGCTGCTGCCTCGAGTGGCACTCCCATCACGACTTTGGCCCCTGCTGGGGAGGTAGCTAATGATCCGAACTCTAATGTATCATGCACTCCTGAGGTATGTGGTAATAATGCACGAACCCATAATGGCAATGTAAAAGAGCGCATTGTGCCTGATTTGTTTAAGAAAAGGAATGCCACGGCTACGATCACTGCCAAGAACTCTATCCAGACCACTATCCAGACCCCTTCTATACCTATAAATCAAGGCATTGGTAATCTATCAGCGTTGGGAGCAAGACCCAAACAGCGCTTACTGCAAAGTTAATTACCGGTCCCCGTAACGGGAGCTACACCGCCAGTAATTGAAGCTTCTGGAATCACTTGTGAGATGGACACGGATGACGAGTTGGCTGAGCTGTGCCAGGCTGTAGGAGAGGTTAGAGTTTCACCGAAGGCTCTCATCGACTCTAACCAATCCACTAGGGATAAGAATAAGGAAACAGCTACAGTGTTGGTACCAGCTACAGTGTTGGTACCAGCAAATGATGGAGAAACTGTAGGCTCTGGGGGCCAATTTTACTCCATGTCAGATGTTTCTATCGTGTCAGAAGGGGAGAATGATATCGAGAATGATAAGTTGTCTTTCTCTGATGATTGGGCGGATGACGGCAACCTTTCACTTGAAGACGATATTCTAAGTCCAGACTCTGCGGCAAAAGTTGCAAATGCCGAGGCTCTAGGCACAGTGCGTAAGGTACCTGAAGCTCAGAACTCGCTCTCTACCACTAGATCGAGTATGGTTGAACAACTTCATTGGGATGGGCTGTCTGGGTTGCAAGATAATCTAGATAATCAAGGAGAAATATTTGATAATATTGAACCAGAAGGTGAAATTACATTGAAATCTATCTACAAACTACAATCATCTATATACAAAATCATCAGGTTCATAGAGAGGAGACCAAAGCGGAGGGTCTTCGGACCCAGGGCGCAGTACGTAAAATGCAGAATGCAGTACGTCGAATAGCCAAGTCATGTACAGAAGCTACCACTAGAGTTCAGGAAGCAGAAGATCGGATCTCTACTGTCGAGGATGAACTGTCCACTCAAAAATCCTCAATTAATATACTACAAAAAACCTGACAGGACATTGACTGGAAGTTAACGGACTTGGAAAACCGTGCGCGACGCAATAATCTGCGCATTCTTGGCATACCAGAAGGTTCTGAGGGAAAGGATGCTCAACGGTTTGTTGTTGAGCTATTTACAGCTGCTTTCCCAGACCTTCAGGACTGGGATTGGGAGAAGGAGATTATAAGGGCCCATCGATTCCCATTCATGCAGAGGCGAGATGTGGGAGGGGATTCTGGGAAGCCAAGAGCAATCCTTATTTGTCTTCATAATTATTTGCTTTGGGAAATCTTGTATGACAAAGCCAGACCTACGCGCCCTAGGAAGGGCATTGGGTGTGAATTTTTTGTCCGCCCGGACTTCTGTCAGGTGACTGTGCAGCAAGGCTGGCGGCTCAGGCAGTTAATTGCGCCTATACAAGCCAAAGGGGGGCAGGTGTTCCTACTAAATCCTGCAAAATTGAAGATTGTGTTTAAAGGGAAAACAATATTCTTTGTTTCTGAAATCAAAGCACAGGAATTCTTAGATGCAATGTAATGTAACATATTCAATATTTAATATATGTATAGCTAGAGGTAATTGGCATTACTGCAGTGTTGAAGGATTCTTTCTTCTTCTTTTTTCTTCTTCTTTTTTTTCACATCCTATTCTGGCTATTACCTCTGTGCTCACTAGCGATAGTAACTCCAGCAATTGAAGAATTGATTTATAGGAATAAGTATATGGCTATTGTTATGTATAGAGTAGATGATTGTTTAATGATATTGATCATGGCCATTGGAGTAAAGGGTTAGGTTGGCACAGGTAGGGACACTCGTTCACGACCACTCACCATCACCGAGGACTTAGTCCTTATGCCTCTGTTGGGTGGGTTCACGGTGGGTGGTGGTGAGGGGAAGGGGGGTGGAGGGTGGGAAGGGGTTTGGTGCTATGGGCAAGGAAAAACAGTAAAAGAATGGTCCATGTCAACAAAGACTCAAAAGTTGTTTTTTTGTGTTTTTTTGTTTTGCTGCCTTTGTTTTTCTAATGTATATCCTTGGTTCCCTGTCTGGTGCTGAATTCTTAATAAGACGGGAAAAAGGGTAAGATTACAATCTGTTCATGGAACGTGTGTGGACTTAATGATAAAAAAAGGGGCATATTAGCTCAAATGCTGAAATCTATGAGAATGGATGTATTATGTATCCAAGAAACTCATTTGCCCTGGAAGAATAGAGGATGGCTCAGGGATCTGGGTCTAGAAATTGTGGGATGCTCTCGACACGGTTCCACGATAAGAGGGGTGGCTATTTTGAAACGGTTTGGGCTGGGACAGATTAGAAGAGTTAAAGAGGATCTTTTGGGTCGATGGGTAATTGCTGAACTTAAGCTTGGTGTCACAATGTTGACCATATGCTCGGTGTATGGGTCTAATGTCGATGATTCCTCCGTCTTATATCACCTAAGTATTGAGTTAGCCCTTTGGCCCCCTCTGTTAGTTTTGTGTGGAGATTTTAATTTGCATCTGGATGGGACATTCAATATATCTAGTAGCAGTCCTTATGTAGGTAGGAAGAAGAATGTGTTTAAAGCAGTTAAAGGTATTACTCAGGAATTTGGATTAGTGGATGTGGGACATCTCATATCTGGGGGTGCATGTGGAAGTACTTTCTTCTCAGCCCCCCCACCAGAAGCATTTCAGGCTCGATTATTTTTTTGTTTCAGCTGGGCTTATCAATACTTCGGCAAAATTAGGGTATGATATTCTCCCTAAAGTGATATCGGATCACAACCCCATTGTCCTTAATATAGATATACATTTTTTACCAGTCTTCAAACCTTGGTCCTTTGAACGAAAACTCTTATTTGACTCCCTTTATATCGATCATATGAATAAATGGATTTCAGAGTTTTTTGCGAATAATAGAGAGTCAGCCCCCATCGGGACTGTATGGGACGCGTTCAAGTCTGGGGTTCGTGGCGAAACCTTAAGTTACTCACTGAATAAACAAAAGGAAATCAGGAAGACGGAAGAAGCAGAGATGAATAAGCTCAGAGATCTTGAGATAAAATTAATGCAGGCATGTAGTAGGGGTATGGATATTGAGAATATCTCAAGAGATCTGCTGGTTCAGAAGGCCAGGATTCATCAGGCCTTCACCACGAAACTCGCTCAGCAATTAGCTGTTTACAGATCAGAAGTCTATGAAGTAGGGGAGAATTCGGGAAAACACCTTGCTAAAAGATTAAGACAGAAAGCAGTTTCAGCTAATATAGATAAAATAATGGATGACTCTGGGAAATTGCACGATAATACTGTAGAAATATTGGGGGTGTTTCGTGATTTTTATGGTAAACTTTATACGGATGAAGTTTCTGGAGATAGTGAAGGAAAGGTAACCGAATTTATTGATCCTGTTCTTAACACTATCTTATCATTGGATGAGGCTGAACAACTGGAGTTACCTATCACTTGGGAGGAAATAGAGCTATCCCTTCTGTCGCTAGCTTCAGGCAAAGCTGTAGGACCGGATGCTATACCCTTAGAATTCTTTAGAGTGTTCCGCTCTGCCTTAAAATCTGAGCTAGTTAATTTATTTACATCAGCTCAACAGGGGATTGCCCCTCCTTCTTGGACAAGAATCTACAATTAAAGTTTTTTTGAAAAAGTACAAACCACCCTTATCTCCTTCTTCTTTTCGTCCTATTTCATTGATTAATGCAGATAGCAAAGCTTACTGTAAGATCATGGCTTCGCGACTCTCTAGCATTATTACCCCACTAGTATCTAAGTATCAGCATGGTTTTATTCCCGCACGGGACACGGCTGACCATATTCGTCGCCTCATTACGTTTCTGGCTTGGGTCCAGGCAACCAGATCAAACATCGGTTTAACCCTGTTGGATGCTGAAAAGGCATTCGACAGGGTGGCCTGGGCCTATTTATGGGATATCTTATCCAGAAAGGGATTCGGAGCGGGTTTTTTAACCGCGCTAGGGACTTTGTATGCTGCCCCTAAAGCTTGTATCCGTATCAATTCTCAAGTATCGTCATTTTTTCCAATTACCCGAGGTACGCGACAAGGGTGCCCCTGTTCCCCTTTACTTTTTGCACTTTATATTGATCCCTTAGTTAATCGTCTTAATGTGGAGGAAAAAATAAAGCCGATTTGTTTGGCTAATGTTAATTATCGGGCGTTAGCCTATGCTGACGATATTGTCGTCGTTACAACTGATGTTGAGACAGCGGTACCAGCTATTAATGATCTAGCCTTACAATTCAGGTACTTTTCAGGGTACAAACAACCTGTCCAAAACCCAGATTCTATATACTGGGGATAATCCCCCGGCTAATGTTTCTCTGGCTTCTGAAGTTACGTATTTGGGGATAAATATATCACTCCCGATCTCCAATATCCCTGAACGAAATTTTAACCCAATTTTGGCTAAAATGAGTTCTCAACTAGAACGTTTAGACCATTTTCATTTATAATTACACGGAAGAGTCAATGTTCTGAAAATGCTAATTTTACCCAAAGTATTATACATGTTTCGTACAATACCCCTTGAATTTCACCCCAGCTGCTTTGAGAATCTAGAAAGGGCAGTGTCTAGATTTTTGTGGGGGTACAAACGACAGCGAAAAGCCTTCAAAAAGATGATTCTTAGTAAGGAGTTTGGTGGGTGGAATGTCCCGTACTTTTTTTCCTATTATATTGCGGCGACCCTACAGGTCATCAGCCCATTGATAATCGGGGATAGAGCTAGAAACCCTTTGTGTAATACTCCGTCAATTTACTAATTGCTCATGGGTGTGGGAATGAAAGCCTGCTTTCTTAAGGTGATTGAACCAAGTTATCATACAAAAACGAGATTTAAGACGGTGAAAGCAGCATTTGGTGTCTGGCAAAAGGTTCGGCGACATGTGGGGTTAACAAAATTGAATGTGTTTACACCTTTTGCGGCACCTGGTTTATTACCCTCCTCCATTTTTTGTGATTTAGTTGCTGTAAGATGGGGGTCAAAAGGAATTTGTTACTTAGGGGACCTGTTTTTTGATGGTCAGTTGGCCTCTTTTCATGAGTTGCAAACCAAATTTTCCTTAACCAAAAATGATTTTTTTAAGTTCCTTCAGATCTGTAGTTTTTTAAAAAGCCCACGACATTTGGCAGATATTAAAATGAATAAAATTCCCCTTCTGGATCATCTGGGGAAAAAAACTTCTATTGGTACACTGTATTTATGCTTGATGCAGGAGTTCCCCGATGATCTAGAAAATTGCCAACTTAAATGGATAAGAAAGCTGGGAATATCAGAAATTGATATATGCAAGTCAGTTAAGCTGGTTAGCCGATTTCTTATAACTGGGATGATGAAATCGCAACATTTTATGAGCATACATAATCTTTACTATACTCCCAGTAAGGTTGCCAAATGGAGTTCGACAACCGGGATTAACTGTAATAGATGTGGTTTTTATGCAGCGGATGCAATACATATGTTTTTCCAATGTCCTAAGCTTATGGAATTCTTCCAACAAATTGAACTTTTTTTGGCTGTTATTTTAAAGAGTAACATTAAGATAACCGCAGAGATGGTACTAATTGGTTTAAGTTCTGGCACCCCAAGATCATATCCCATAACCTGCTTTCTTTTCATTTGTATGGCGGTAACTCGAGCGTGTATTACTAGAGAATGGATAAATCCTGATCCCCCGTCTTTCTTTAATTGGCGGGAAAGATTAATATCAATATAGAATCAGCTATTTATAAAACCAAAGGTCTGAAAAAAAGGGACATGGAAGCCAAAATTTGGGGTCCAATTACCGATTGGGTCTAGACAAATTTTTGTTTTTTTAAAAATGTATTTATTTATTTATTTTTCTCTTTCTTGTTTTTTCACAGGATATATACTGTTGTCATGTTTTGTACCTTATTTAGCGAATGTATGAATTTGAGTATGTAACTTATCTATTTTTGGAAGTTGACTGTTCTATGATGTTTTTTCCTTGCATGAAACAATAAAAGCTATTAAAATTTTTTTTAAAAAAAAAAGCACGGAACAACATCAGAGAGAGTCAGCGAGCCAACTGTTGGAAACCGGAAATTACAATCAAATGATAGGAGCAGCCGGGACTCCTAGAAAAGCAGGAGTACACCAGATTCAAGCTGCCGCACAATCAAATATACAAGAAACAGACCCCAATGGTATAAACTGGCAGGATATGACAGCTCTGCTGTTCACACCAGAATAAATCTCGAAGGGCAGGTTTGACATTATGAATCGTGGCAACATGCTTCGCTTACTATCTCACATATCAACCCTGTCTGAAATCACGACAACTGACCTAGTCTCGATCGAATTTATCAAAGGCAAGGACTCGGCGTCTGGGGAATAAACTCATGCTTTATGGGGTTCACCTACTATCGCACAAAGAATATATCAAGAAAGGGATACTTTCAAGATCTGGGGGATAACCATTACACCACACACCAAGCGAGGATATCCCGACCTGCTGAGGCCAGAATACACAGCTGAAAACCTGGCACCTGATGGTAGGTACATCACCTTGGTACTGAAAGGAACCAGGGGGCAAAGTAAAACAAATGGAGAAGTCTTCCTGGCAAAATGTGAAAGTCATCATGTCCCCACAATAATACCGAAATGGGACACCGACATAAGATGGATCTCAAGAACAATAAACAACAGGGAAACAAATTGACAACTTAGCGGGACAAAAAAAAGACCAGTCATAAGGGATTCTCTACGGATATGTTCCTGGAATGTGAACGGCCTGGCAAGTAAACTGTTGGATGCGGATTTCATTGACTATATCAGGGCCTTCGACATCGTGGCCCTACAAGAGACTTGGCTGGGCGAACCCCCACATCTGCAAGGATTTCTGCGCTTCTACACAAGTGCACTGGCTGAGGCAAAATATGGTCATCTACAGGGGGGCCTGGCCATATATGTTGCATGTGGAATCAATCTCAACGTTCAGTATCTAGGTTCTCCTTCATATGCAGGTCTGGCTTTAAACTTACACTGCTAGGGCTCAACACGAGCAACGGATCTTAATATTACAATAATCAACGTCTATATCCAACCAAAGCGAAAAGGTAAATTAATAAAAGAAATGTGCAAGTTGGTAGAAAAATATATTACAGAAGGACAGTCAGCGGACCTCATTCTTACGGGTGACCTTAACCTAAATCTAATAGGGTCCCCCGCGGATGCCGAAATGTCTATACAAAACACAATCTGGAACATCCCAACGCAAGGGGAGCCACCTTCTAACAAACAAACAAAGGCAGGACAGACGGCCTTGGAGGAATTGGAACATTTACACTTAAGAGCACTAAACGGTAGCTCAAGAGGGGACAATCCCCCTGTAGCAACCTACTGCTCATCTAGAATAAATACTATTCTAGACTACACTTTCGTCTCTCTTGATCTGTTCCAGTATATTACCCTATTCCGTTTAGGGGATAAAGGGGATAGTGATCACCGGCCACAAGAAATCGAGCTTAGAACAACAGTCCAAATGTTCGAGCATTGCCGGACCACCCAAGGAGCAGATTATACTATTAATCTTAAGAGAATCAAATTCGGGCCTGCCACACATTGCAGAATGGTGGAAGTTGCTAAGGATCACTTTGAACTGAGAGCCAGAACAGATGAGGTCAAAAAGTGGGAAAGCTTCACTGAAACCATGGCAGCCTACACAACGATCATCAATCCAAAAACCCCAGAAAGAACCGGCGGAGCGAAAACGATATCTCAATTTGCGCTGAAAGAAATCAAGCGCACTAAGAGAGTTATCTACCATATATTGAGACAGTTACGGTGGAACCCTCAAGATACAACGTTACTAAATTCAATGCGAAAGCAAAAGGCCTGGTTAAAAAAACAAAAAAAGGATGCTAAAAAGGGACAAAGAATGCCATGTGGGCCAAACTACATGCCGATATAAAGCAAAACAACAGCACAAGTTTTTGGAGAACCATAAACAACTTTGTTCATCCAAATAACGAGGGATCTACCTCCAACATTGCTGAGGCAGTCTGGTCAAAATATCTCGGTCTCACTTCTATGAAGCTAGGGAGTCTAGAACAAAAGGGGAAAATTCCTCGGGCACTTCCCAAGGTGCTTACATCAGTGCTGCACATGCAGGAATTAACCAGATCATACAAAGTAAAACCGATAATGACATCTTAACTGCCAACACTTCAATTAATCGAACTATGATCATAAAAAGGCAAATAAGCAAGGGAAGGAGGGAAGGGGCCCCCGGCCCAAATAGTATACCGCCTGTGCTCTATAAGCAAGAGCCAACATTCTGGGTTGAAGCATTAGAACCATTGTTTAGGGAAATCAGGATGACAAATATTCTGCCAGAGTTGTGGAGGGGATCGATTATTGCACCAATCCGTAAGGCAGAGGATAGGTCAGAGCCTCAGAACTATCGGCTAGTTGCACTACAGGACAATGAGGCAAAATGATTTGCGGGAACACTCCTGGAAGAGCTCCAGGCCTGGGCAGAAGCAAAATCCATCATCCCTTTGAATCAGACCGGTTTTGCAAAGAATGTGGGGACGACCACAAATATAATAATGATGGCAATGCTCTTCGACTAGGAGCTCCCTGCACTTGTGCTTTATTGATTATAAAGCAGCTTTCGATCATGTAAAACGCAACAGACTGAGGTCCAAACTTCATAACTGGGGGCTCCCCCAATCCCATCTAAACCTCCTGATAAGCCTGCATACTAACACCTGGGTCCAGATTAAGCTGGGCGACGGAACACACTTGACGAGACGAATTCCAACGGACAAAGGGCTTAAGCAAGGTTGCGTTCTGGCCCCCACACTTTTCAACCTGTTTGTAGCTGACCTTATACCGAGACTAAACGCCTGCAACTCGCATGCTCCAAAACTGGAAGATATCTTAGTGCTGTGTCACCTATACGCAGACGACATAGTCTTGATCAGTAAAACGAGAGTAGGGCTCCAACATCTTATAAATGCAACTCATGATTATTCAAAGGAAAATGGTCTATCGATAAACCTCGACAAAACCAAGCTCTCAACTTGGTACTGGGGTAATACCCGAATAGAGAGCACCACGGAATATAAATACCTGGGTGTAAAGATCGACAAAGGAGGTCAATTCCTTGCACAGAGAAACAGCATCAGGCGCAAAGGTACCGCTCTGGCAATCTCTCTAAAATCTTTGAACTCCAAATTAACTGGCCCGTTGATTCTGCCCATAGTTGAGGTGATTCGTGCAAAGTTATTGCCAACAATAACTTATGGAAGCGAAGCCCAGAAAGGTAGAGATGCCAAATTACTGGACTCCACAGTTACAAACACGTTTAGGATTATATTTGGACTACCCAAATACACCTCGCCCTCGCAAATAAGGCTCGAGTTTGGCATCCAGAAGCAATCTCTTGCGAGACATGGGGCATACATCATAACGTGGGACAAAATACGAAAAGCCGATCCAGGGTCACTAAATGCACAGCTGTGGAAAGAGTTAAGCAGACACTAACTCGCCCGCAGCGAAATATCTTAAAGAAGGACTACACAAATTGGGACTGAACCAGCTGTGGGAAACTCCCACCAGCTCTGGTGTACTCAAGAAATTAACTTGGAAATCAGTCAAATACCTATCGTGGCTGGAGGATAAAGCTTCACTCGCTGAAAGGTCTCACGGTTGGATGAATCTGAACACATACTGTGAGCAACAGCCCAGAAGTACTTTAACACGGGTTACACCAAGCTTACAAAAATTAGCTTCATGAAGTTTAGACTTGCCTTGTTGCCTGGCACTCAGCATTCTCCACCCTGGCTGAAGGAGAAGGTGGACCCTAGGTGTCGCCTTTGCGGGTTACCATCGGAAGACCTGCTGCACCTATTATGCTCCTGCAAACAACTCGCACAAGAACTGCATCAAATATGAAAAGTAAAATTCAACCAGCGGGTAATTCGAACTAGGAGGCAAGCTGTTCTGGCTTGCCTTGCTTCAAGTGATCCCCAATTAAACTGCGCATTGGTAAAATTCTTGACAGCATGCCATAACAAATTACCGGGAAAGTAAGACATTGACTGAAATCTAACTTTTAAATTTATTTATGCATTTATAAACAAAGTATTACATCCAAGAACTACCGTGGTGTAAATAATCGTGATATGCATTTCTGGTTATAACGTGCCTGAACAAGCGACTGCTTATACCCGAACTTTTAATGAACAGTCTTTTTAAGAGAATTTTTTTTTTACCCTTTTATAATTAAGGAGGTTTTACATACAAAAATTGTTCTGTAATGAAATGTTTTTGTGTTGCAATGGTTTTAACAAACTATGCAAATAAAATAAACTTGAAACAACTGGTAGTCTGAACTCATGTATTTGAAAGGGCTTAAAGACACAAAAATGAAGAAAAAAGAGTTTGTGTGAAAGAAGATACTAAGCGATTTAATCGGGTAAACAATTTATTCATGGTTCTTGGTTTCACTTTGCACAAATCAGCCAGAAAAGAGTATCTATTTGCCTTTTCTTATGTTTAAGCTTCGTTTTTAGCTCTTAGTGCATTTTTCTGAGGTTTTGAAAAAAATTGTGTAAACTCAAGACAAAGGTATTGGTGCACGTTACATAAGCACCACATACATTACACAAGGGCACATCCATGATTTATAGGCACGGAGAGATGACGCGATTTACCCAAAGTCACATGATGTTGAACCAACACTGAGAATCGTACCTGGTTCCCCAGTTCCATTATCAGCTGCTCTAACCGTAACAGAACATCTTGGGTAGAGTAAGACAGACAGAAACCACATGAAAACTCGGGTCACTATGGGCTCGAGGATCCAACAGGGCCTCGAGCTGATCCAGGCTTCAGGCGCGAGTCTGGCCCCAGCTTTCAGTGGTTCGCCCACTTCTAGTGTATGATGGGTACAGCTAGCGACAGAAGAAGAGAGGCTCAGGACAGATGACAGTTAAGTGTAGGGCATTGAAGGGAGAAGTGGCTATAGGAGAGTTTATAACAAGAAGACAAAATAAGAGGAGAGGAAAGTAGATACAAGAGTGGCACAATCAGCAAGAGAAGAGAAGGTGCTGGGAGGAAAGAAGTAGATGGAGAAAAAGGGAGACGAGAGGTGGATGTAAGAGGGACATAACCAACTGGAGAAGGACTCTTTCTTGAAACACCTCCTCGTCCGTGGTGAGATTCTCATTGGGAAATGAGCAAAGGGTGTTCTTCCTCCAACTGTGAGTAGATTGGTCATCACCTTGCATAAAGACTGCTGCAAAGAAAGTGAGGTTCTGATATTGTATCCAACACGGATACATGTTAGTGCAACCTGGTACGTCCTGAGGCTTCTAAGTGATAGTTAGGCACATTTGTTACTGCAGGAGCTGGATACTGTGACATAGCAGTATTCGAGTTTTAGTAGCCAAACAAACAGGAATAGTCAGCATTGGCATGTCCCCATGAATGCTAAATAGCAAAAGCTTGAGAGCACGATTCAGACACCAAAGGAGGCTGGGGGAGGTAAATTACTCCTGAATATCTACATAGATCAGACACATGGTGATATAAAAAAGATGGAAAGTCCCAGACCGAGCTAACCAGTGCCTTCTCTACTGGGAGATTTTCACAGCCAGTCGCAAACCCACTGTAACGTCGAAGATTGTTGCCACAGAGGGTCCTCTTGCTGCAGACACTGCCTGCAGATTGAGCCACATATTGCTGCAACAAGGGATACTGATACAGCACTTGAAGCAAAGGTTGACACTGTAGTGTTTGATGTGGGGTCAAGTTGGGGTGGATCAGAAGAAACTGACAACTTTATAATTAGAGCTGAAACAAAGCTGACAATGATGAAACCTTACGTTTGAGCCCTGGGGAAGAACTTTGAGAAAACATATCACATTTCCTTAAATACGGGGCCAAAGATGCAGAAAGAAGAGCTCTGAGAAGCAACAATCAGATTGTGGGCCTCCCTGAATGAGCTAGGAACCAAAGCACTGAGCTGCTTTTGGAAAAGTAACATAGCACAATAGTTGTAACCAATGTCCTACCAAGTTGTTCTCAGTTAACGGGACACACAGAATCCTGGTATCACCATTGCCAATCAAAGCACCGATCACACCTCTAATTGCTAAACTGTTAAACTACGGCGACAGAAACGTCATCCTCTTAAAATGTGTGGGGTATGCACGCTGAGGTCTTATGCCCAACACCCAAGGATCTCCTGCCTTACTACCAGCCAGCAACAGTATGGAGTGGCAGCAAGGCCATGACAGGCCCCATGACTCTTCACTGCAGAGCAGCTCCACAGAGAACCACGCTCATCCACGCCGTTTCCTTTAGACTCCCTCTATGAATGTTAGTGTTGCAGGTTGAGTGTCACTTTGTTTATAACAGAGGTACAAATTTTTTAAATAAAAAGGTGCATTTTGAATTGTTTCATTTAAGCATACTAGATTACTTCACTGCTCTGAATGGTCTTCATTGGAATTGATGGTCAACAACACTCCTTCTAAAGTGGCGATTTTATTAATGACTCAAGAACAAAGCCAGCTGTCTTGGGCCTTCTGTATAAACGTTTACTATTATAGATTGAACAACATTCATTGCTACGCAATTTACAACTAAAATATTTGTGCAGTGTGCATCCTGGGCTGATTTATTTCAAGGTGCTCTCAAATGGTATGCTTATGGAAAAGGAGGCACAGAGAAGACAATTAATTGCTTAGGGTCACATAGTTTGGTCAAGCTGCAAAGCTGGGATTGAAACCGTTTTTGCAATTATGACACTGCATGGCTATCACATTTTTTCATCTTCTGCTTTGATTACATTTTTATTATTGAACAAACACAAGAAGATGATGGACGGAGCGCTGAAACTATTCAGACCCTCACCCCCAGTCACAGATCTGGGTTGAATCCATCATCGTTCTTTAGCTCACTTCGCCACCCCAGTTCAGACACAGCTATATGCAAATCAGTCTTGACCCTGTGCCTCATGGGAACAGTCCAGTCCAAGTTAAACTGCCTCGCCAGGTCCTCCCTGGACCAGAAACAAGCATCCTGGGACTGGTTTTGGGGGTAACGCCCATCATCCAGGCTAGCTTGAAGCCAGTGGCAAATTGTGCAAGGGACCCACGTCTGGGCTATCGGGAGGCTGGGAGCCGGATGCTTCCTGCCCTGGAAGGGGTAAGTGGGTAAAGTGTACAAAGAGGAGGTGGCAGAAGCAGCAGACAGGTAAGTGTTTATTTTTTTTTTTTCCTTCATTCCCTCCTCCCCCTCTCCGCCCGCCTCTCCACTACTGTTAAATATCAGCCACCACTGGATGCAGAAGTACTGATTGATTACCGTCTGGCGATGCAACAACAAAAGAGAATATTTCAGGAAGATCAGAAAGGACACTCTAAATCACACCTCAAGTACATGTTATCATTCCCAGCAAAAGAGAAAATCCTGCACAATAGGAAATCTTACTTCTTTACTGATGCATCAGCAGAGTGGACATGGGCGGAAACACTGACAACCTGTAGAAGAGCTAATGCACTAATCCCATTACAGGCTGTGGCGATTTCCCTTTTGGGCCCACTCAGATTCTCCCTTAGTTGCACGTATTAGCGATTTAAGGCTATCTCTGGTTCGCACAATCACACAATACATTTGTTTTTGCGAGATATTATTTTAGAAATATGCTGTACATATTACTTGGTGACTCTTCTTGGGATTTAGCCTGAACATCTCATACAAGGTCGAACAACATGGTGTACCGTTTTCTTGTGCCCGGTCAGCAAAATCTCGTAACATTTTTAGACATAACACGGTAGCATGGCAGCAGTTTTCTAATACAGTAGTTCTTATCATAAAAACTGTGCTTTGCCCCTTCGGGGGCAGAGAGGAGAATTACAGCAGACACCGGTTTTGGAATGGAGGGAGCAGGCTTGCGTAAACTGAGTTTACACCTATGATGTGGACCACCTAACCACACACACCAAGTATGGGGTCCATTGCGAATCATAGATATCACGAAGATATCCCTTTGCTCAAATAGTGACGGTAGAACTAGATAGATCTATTATGTGCCATGGCTGGGTTGTACATTGTATACAGTATGCTAGTAATGATGATTAAATTGCTCAGCTGTATTTGTTTACTTATCACAGCATACTTGCTTCAAAATAGACTATGATAATTTCAATAAATATATTTTACACTACCTTAGTGTCTTTTCTTGGTTTACTATAGTAATGCATGAGTGAGAAAAGAAATGTGATCATCTGTTTCCACAGTTCCCTTGAGGACTAGAGGTTCATGTTGTAGGTCTGCTGAAATCACCTGCAACTCTGGAAAGGTTAGGAGGTCAGGTGAAGCACTGTGAGCTAGTCATATTTGGGCCTACAGGTACTGATGTAGTAAAGAGACACAGTCTCTACATTCTGATGCCCTGTTCTCCCAAAGGCCCAGCTATGCTTCCAATCAGAATCCCTGAAAAAAGGAGAAGATTGTGATCAAAGGAGAACGCACAATTACTTGACTGACCATTCTCAGCTCTGCACAAGCCAAGTGGGTTGCTGCAGCAGTGGTGGCACTCCATGAATCCTTGAACTTGACTGGCACCAGTGATTCAGAAGACAGCGCATTGGTAGGGATAGGCATACTGGGAAATTTCCCTTCAGATGAGACTAGTGGCTGTAGCTGAGTACTTATGGCAAACAATATCAGACCATTGCCTGCTTATTAATCTAGCCTTTGGCATGTTGCTCATGAGCATTCCCACATAGAAAATGAAGGCGGCAGAATTGCAAGATATAGCTTTTCGGGAGACTGTAAACCAAAGTGGACTACTGTAGAGAAAATTAAGAGAAATCAGGAAGTGCGCTGACAGGAATGAGTGTAAAGTGTTATCATTTGACACTAATTGTTGATGAATCTAGAATTAGAACCAGAAATGCTACATTATACCAGCTAAACCTGTTTAATGTTAATTAAATACAATATTTACCATTTGTTCTGCTTAAATTCCTTGAGTGACAGGTATATTCTTCCTGTAAAAATTAGTAAGAAGCCAAGTGTGCTTTAAAAAGCACTATCTGCCAAGTATTGGTCATAAAATGATCCCTATGCACAATACTACAGTAACCACAAAAAGTGGACAATCTGGCATTAAGGCCAGAGCAGCTGACTTAGGAACTGGTCAACAAGGTTTGAGTCTTGGCATTGGCAACATTTTGTGATTTTGGGCAAATCACTTAATCTTCCCATGCTCCAAAATATTTAAAAAATAATAATTTAACTGGTGATCAGGGGGCGTGGCTTGGAGTGTCAAGATGGCGGTCGCACTCTAAGAGTGCTCCGGACCCCTCCGTCATCCGCTCCGAGATTCACTGCCATTGGCAACTTACTTTATGCCCTGATGGGGACGGCTCCTTCCCCTGATGCAGCGCCGTTACCCTTAGGCACCTGGGGAGTCCGGGATGCCCGCTTGAGGCAGTCTCTCCCACCCGTGGCCTGCAGCGTGACTCCACAAGATGGCGGACCTGGCCCGTCTCTGAGGTGCTCCAGAAAGGCCTGAGACCATCCGCCGGAGGCCTAACCGAGATCCGAGGTGGTGCGGCCTGACATCTGTAGTGCTAGGGGCACTCTTGTGGTCTTACACCCTGTGATGACCTTTGCTTACCATTATTTTAATTGACTTTGGTGTGTTATTTTACCCTAGCCTGAATGTACGACGTCCTGAATATGCCTTGTTTCTCTTAAAGGTTTCGGTCTTGTAATCTTGTAGTCTTTCAGTGGGAGCTGTCACGGAGTAGAACAGCCTTGCCAAGAACAGAACGTGTGGGAGGGGAGGGGAGAGGAAGAGGAAGAGGAAGAGGAAGAGGGAGAGGGAGAGGGAGAGGGAGAGGGAGAGGGAGAGAGGGAGAGAGGGAGAGAGAGAGAGAGGGAGAGAGAGAGAGATGGAATGTACATTTTGGCCTTGAAGTGCAATGTTATGAGCAGTGGCTTGACCTTTATCTGCGTGCACAGCCACGTTTACAAGTTGTTTGGGTTAATCACTTTCAAGGACTGTTTTGTGAGAGATTGTTTAATGTACCCTGAAAGGCTTTCATGAGCTTTGTCAAGATAAAGGCTGGAACATGCGAGAATGTAGAGGGGACGTGGGAACTCCTTCCTGCCATGGAATGCTTGCTTGGAAGCTGGCCAGACCTGGTAAAATTCCTTTGGCGCGGGGAGGAACCCTCTCAAACCTTCTAGAGTGTGTTTTGAGATTATAAAGCTGAGGGTTGTTGACTTAGAAAGCGGGATTTTGGAATCCGAATGGGGACGGACGCGTCTACTTCGGTACAGCGGAACCCTGGTTGCTAAGACTCTTATCCCCCCCCCCCTGTTAATCCCCCAGTCAGGAGTGGGCTAAGATGCAGTGTTTGCGCCAGGTGGAGTGTTGAGTTTTGATTATTGCCATTGTGATGTGTGGCCAGAGGCTTTGATTATTTGAGGTGTTTTCTTTGTGATGTGTCAATGAGTGAGGTGCACATCCAAAGTAATCATTTGTGATTCAGTGTATAGATCTTTCTTATCTCTTGCAGGACGTCCTATAATATTTTCTTGAGTGTTCTCTCCTATTATTTGCTGCTTGTTTATTCATGGTATTATTCATGCATTTAACTGTTGCAAATATCAAGTGAGTTATTATTGCATGCATATAAATATATATATCTCTAGGTGTATTAGAATGTTGTGCATTTGGCATCTGGGAAAGCCTTTCTGTTAGAGAGCACTGTGTAAAATAAAACCCCAAGCCTTATTCTAAAGAGAGACTCTTTGCATTTTGTAAAATAAAACTCCTTTCTAAAGGTGTTGTTTTGTGTCTATGTCTCCTGCTTCTCCGTGTGTTTTGAGCCATCGTGTGGGAGATTCTGTATTATCTGAGGATCACACACTGATACCAGCGGTGGGTGGTGCGGCCAGAGAGCTGCGGTGATCCACCTGGGAGATCGAGGGCCTACACCAAGATCCAACTAGAGCGATCGGCTCTGCATCCAACCAGATGTCCAGTTTGGCTGTGAGTGCCCCCCCCCTTACCCTCAGAGGCAGCTGCCTCGGCAGTCTGTGCAGACCTCTCGACCCCTGGGGGGGCTGGAGGGGGGCTGGAGGGGGAGCTGGAGGGGGGGCTAGACCACGTGACTGTGTCCCGTGACAAAGTCCTGGAGAGGCCCTGAAAGACTCGTTGAGCCTTCTTTAGTCTGCGACTTGCGGATGCACTGAACGGCGGCCCGAGGGTAAACTCATCGGCCCCGGCATGCTGCATCTCTCTCCCCCAGCTTCCATATCCTGCTGCTGGGGTCCCCCTAAAGGCGGGCCTGGAGAGGCGCCTTGGCCTTGACCTGCACCATCATCCATCCTCTGGTTCTGAGTGGAGAGGGCTAGGACCCCCAGGTTGGCGACGCCCAATTGCACACCCACGCACTGAGCCTCCCCTCGCCGGATCACCAGAGGCGGCGGTGCCCACATATCCGCTTGGAGTACCATAAGAGTTCCTACCTTCACCCCCTGTGGCGGCTTTAGCAACAGGGTAGCTGGACATGAACACCTGAGACGCTGCATTTCACCGTAGAGGAGGCGGGAGCCTGCCGGCTGGACTTTGAGGAGGGGAAGTGGAACAATCTTCCGCACACCAGAGCTACAGCCCACTCCAGAACCCTGGGGTGCCCATCATTTCCGGCCAGTCCCTGCTGCGGAGGGTGGCCATTGCTCCTGGAACACTGCTGTGGAACTTTGCCTTTGACCTGCGGACCTGATGTGTCGGAACATCGGGCCCCGCTCCTTCCTTGGGCCCTCAGGCACACCCACTTACCCTCAGTGGAGACGTTCCTGAGCCTGGCAACCACGCAAATGGTCTCCTGGGTCAGCTACCTGCTCATGTGCCCCCGAGGCCTCATTATCCACGTACCTCCCATCTCGAGCTCCAGGGCTTGCCTGCCTTGCTGCAGCATGTAAGGGCAGAGCGGTGGGGGATCCTGGGGTGATGTGAGTCTGGCCAAGGACTCCCTGACACCAGCCTTGCCGAAGATCTTCCTGCCATGGACCATGGGAAAACCCAGGTCCCAAATCACTACCACCCAAACACAAAGGAAAATGGACCAATTTACCACAGTTGAACAGGGCCTGACAGAGGGGGCTGTGGGCGGCCCAACTCTCCCTGGAAATGACCTAGCTGCAATCCTGCAGGCGATCAGCACATCCCAAGCTCGGTGGAGGGCAAAATTGGCGAGGTTCAAGTAGACATGTCCCTCATCCGGTAGGACCTGCGCAACGCCACGGCCCGCATTTCCGAAGCAGAATCCTGCCTTTCCACGGTGGAGGATGATGTCCACCAACTAAAAGAACAAGTGGTCCATCTACAGACCCACACCAACGAATTACACAGACGGGCTGAGGATGCCAAAAATCGATCACGCCGCAACAACAATTGGTGTTTTTTCCGGAGGGGATCGAACAAGGTCAAATGGCAACTTTCATCGAAAAATAGATATCATCATGGATGCCTAAAGACACACTGTCAATATGGTTTGCCGTCGAAAGGGCCCATGAGTCGCTTGCACCCAGACCACCATCCGGAGCCACACACCATTCTATAATCGCCAGGATTCTCAACTTCAAAGACGGGGACGCTATCCTAAGGGAGGCACGGACTCTGGGCACCCTGAAGTTTCAGAACTACACCATAATGGTGTTCCCGGACTATACCAAAGCGGTACAGGGCCAACGGCGAAGCTACACGTAGGTTAAACAGAAGTTGTGCAACCTTAACCTCCAGTACAAGCTCCTCTTCCCGGCTCGCCTTTGTGTCATCTTTCAAGGCAAAGAGCAATTCTTCGATTCTCCGCAAGCCACTTGGACCTGGCTGACCGAAGAGTGGCCCCACAGGGCTTGTCCGAACTCTCCACTTGCATGCTCTGGATCCCAAGCTCTGCTTCCTCTGTCCCCCAAACAGTGCAGGAGGCACACACAATCACACAAGAGACGCGGGGGCTACAAAGAAGCCTCCAGATCCCCGGGCTCAACCACCCGAGAACCTGGAAACACCATCAGCCATCCGGGTTTCCAACCTCGACAGCGGAATAGATCCACAGACAATTTGTCCATTTAGCACAGTCCACCCAGAACTCTAGACTTGGCGCCCACGGACTCGGACCTCTCTCAAAGTTCAGCAGTTTAAAGATCCCTGAGAGAGGAGCAACGGGGGAAATGGAGCTCACCCCTCTCAGGAGTTCTGGGACTATCATCCCACTGCAGTGCACTGTAGAACTCAGAAAAATCTGCCGATAATGCACTCACATCCGACATTGAAGGAGGGGTCCACAACGTAGCTCCTAAGCTAAGCGTTAGAGTTTAGCCTGTCTTTCCTAGTTTGTAGAGTGACAGATGCTTCAGTTCCAGAAGTATAGGATAGTGGGAGGTGGGGACTTAAACCTTTGTCTAATGTTCAGACTTATGTTTTGTGTTACTCTTCTTTTCTTTAACACCTCACAGTACTTTAGCACACAAATGCACTGTGATCCTGCACACCACGATTCGAGTGAGGAGATCGCACCCTCTTTGTATCCAGCTAAGGGCCCCTAACGAGCTACAACTCCATAACTTTCTGAGAGCATGCGCTCCATATGATGTACGCAGTCCAGGGAAGTAGCTCTCTCTGAGTCATGTTCTGGAATGTCAACGGGATGCTTGATCACATCAAGCGTACAGCAGTCTTGAAATATGCCCAACGACATTCCCCCGATGTCCTCCTGCTTCAGGAGACCCACCTTTAGGGAGCCCATTGTTCCTTCCTTGCACGTTATGGTTTCGACAGGGTGTGGCATTCGGGCTTTAACAGAGGCTCACAGGGGTGGCCATCCTACTACGGAGAAGCCTTCCCTTTGTCCCCGCTCATGTCAGGGGCGATTTGTGACTCTCTCTGGGTCGTTGGAGGGGAACATCCTTAACTTTATATCCATATACATCCCACCCGCGATGCTCACACCAGCGCTGCGACACCTTACTGACGTCATTTTCACCCTGCCCTTGGGACAGACGATTCTGGGAGGTGATTTCAGTGCAGATATGCAACCCACCCTTGACACCACGGGCACACGCTCCACCGCCAGGGAGACTCGAGCTAAAAAATTGGTTGAATGGGTGGCTGCTTTGGGCCTTTGTGATGTATGGAGAACCTGGAACCCTCGCATCTCCCAATACACACACACCTCAGCGGCGTATCATACCCACGTGCGTATTGACATGGTTTTTATGCAAGCCCCTGAAATGCCACCATGTGACCGACAAGTCTATCCTTCCCTGAGGAATATCAGTCAACTCAGCATTACTCCTGCGTCTAGGCGACATCCCTGGTGTGCTGCGACCGATGTAGCAAGTAAACGTCTGGTTTCTGCAGAAAAAAGATTTCCTAAAGACTATAGGATTGGAACTGCGGCAATGCTTCCTCACAAATCTGGACTCTGTTCCCTTTTCGAGTACCCTCTGGGAGGCAAGTAAGGCTACCATCCGAGGAGTGGCCACAAGCCACCTCTGGGGGTAAAGACTGTCCCGGGACAGCCACTTGGCTCTTCTTGAAGCGCAAATGGTGCGGCTGGAAACTGACCTAACAAGGGCCCCAGATGAGGCCCATGACAGACTCGGCTAAGTTGTTGTGGTGCTCGACCGTCACCTGGTCTATGGCTGGGGAAACAAAAATGGGAAGCTGCTGCACAGACTGGCCTCATACCCCTTAGCAAATCGAATCATCCCTGAAGTCTGTGACCCTTTGGGAACCACTCGCCACACTTCGGCTGAGATTGCACAGGCGTTTGCAGACTATTACGCCCACCTATATTTGGCGCGTAAGCTGGAGGATTCCCTCCCAGATCTACGAGGCCCTGGGAAGGTCCATATTCCCTGCCTGATGCACACAGAGGCTGCTAGCCTGGACTTCCCCTTCATCTCAGAAGAGATAGGTGCTGCAATCTCCCAACTGGCGTCCCGGAAAACTCCGGGCCGAGATGGATTTCCTCAGGAATACTATGCCACCTATCGAGAGCTGCTGGTCCCCAACCTCTCCACCTTATTCCAAATATGTGGCAGAAGGTGGATCATTTCCCCCTGAAACAGACATGGCGACCATTGTGGTCATCCCCAAGACCCAACCACCCTCATCGGCTTGTGTGGACTACCAACCAATTTCCCTAATCAACATCAGGTCAAGATTTATGCTATGGTTTTGGCTCAGCGCCTGCGCCCCTTCCTCAGCAAGCTGATCCACCCGGACCAATGCGGCTTCATGCCAACACGTAGCACTAGACACTGCCTGAGAAGCCTTCACCTAGCCCTTGCAAACCGACTGGCTTTACCTTGAGGATGCGCTAACGATGGGTATGGGTCAGCAATTTTGTCGCTTCGTTCGGGTCCTATAGTCCAACCCTAGAGCCAGAGTACTCATTAATGAAGCCCTCTCAGAGATATTCACAATCCGAAGAGGCAGGAGACAGGGCTTTCCCCGCTCCTGTTCGCGCTAGCAATGGAGCCCCTGGCATGCCTCATTCGTGCAAACGACTTGATTCAAGGTTGGACGTGGGGAAGTCACCATATTGACGAATTTGCCCTATATGCGGATGATGTCCTGCTCTTCCTTGCAGACCCCGCCCGTTCTGGCCCTAAATGTCTGCAATCGCTCCAAGCCTTTGAAAGGGTTTCTCACCTCCGAATTAACCCGGCAAAATCAACTCTTGTACCCCTCCATCTTTCTAGGGAGTGCTTTGACTGGCAGTCTAACATCCCCATTAGATGACAATCATTTAAATACTTGAGTATAGGGGTCGCTCTGCTCCCTGAATTAGAATGGGTGCTAAACGTTACCATGCTTGTCAAAAAGGCTAAGGAAGACCTCCAACGTTGGCAAACCCTGCCGCATAATCCACTTGGAAGGGTGACATTATTTAAGATAATGATCCTCCCTTGATTCCTGTACGTTATCCGAAATACCCCCTTCCATTATCCACAAAGCTGGTTCAAAGAGATTGATGCCATAATCATTCGATTTCAGAGGGATGGGAATATAGAGACCACGCATGGCTCTCGCCCGATGCCGTATTCCGTCCTCTGATGGAGGCATGGGCATGACGGACCTATACCTATACTTGCTAGCCACCCGGTTGTTTGTCCTTCACGATTGGTTCAAAGAAGGGTGGTCCGACCCAGCCAACAGAACCAAACTAAGAGACATGGGCTTCCCTAGAATCCAAGCCATCATGTACGGATGCCCTATCCCTAAAACACTACCATCGGTGACTCGGGCGGTCTTCCTAGCCTGGCGCTTGGCCCTGTGTCCCACACAATGGGACAACAAATGGAGTCAGCAAACGCCACTCCGGTAGGGTGTGTGGTTGGCTGAGGTGGCGGTGATGCAGGGTTTTAAACATTGGGTCCACATTGGCATATCGCAACTGGGCGACGTATGGGTGGGAGATCACAGAAGAACTTTCCAGGACTTGCAGGGGCGCTTTACCCTTCATGCCTCACAATTTTACAAATAGCTGCAGATGTGTCACACCCTCAATGCTCACATATCAACAGGCGCCCCACACCCCGAATTCAGCCCACTGGAGGTGCAGGTCATGATGGGAAACCTAGGGAAGGGAGGAATATCACATATATACCGTATCCCTGCAACACTTGATTCACTCAAACTTAGGTGAGAGGGATGGCTGGGCCCTCTGGAGGACGAGGACTGGCAAGACGCCCTTAAGGCCCCCATGACTGATACTGCCTCCGCCAGGCTTCGGCTTGTCCAAATCTACTACCTCCATACCGCCTGTCTTACCCCGGAGTGCCTGCATAAGGTGGAGCTGCGCGACTCGTCCGACACCACTACCTCCGCACTCTCTTCCACTTGGATCACACAGCCTCGACTCAGGACTAGGCAGCCCTTACTACCTAAAAGACCCTTATGAGGAGTCCTTTAGACCCCAGGATGGGATGAGGCCTGGAACGAGAAATCGGTAGGCTCCTAAATAATCGAATGCTCTACCTGTGACTGGGGTTGAATGTTTGACAATGTTCAACATTCCGTCCATTATCTTTTTGTGTTGCTACATGACTATTTAGCTCACATTCCTCCACCACCTGCTCCTAAGTATGCTGACTCACCCTCATATGACATTTGAGGATTTTGGAAAGGGCATTCAAAAAATTTGATATTCCCTATCCAGTTCAACAAAAATACTGTTTTTTAATGAATTTAAAGAACCATCACGAAAGTAAGTAAAAGCAACTCCCATAATAGGCATCATCTGGAATGAGGGAATTAAAGTATTGAAAAACCCAGCGACTGTGTTAGCAGTAATCCCTCATCTGGACAAGGAATATAAGCCACCAGACGACACTCCAGCTTTTTTCACTGGACATCCTAAAGCTGACTCAGTAGTAATGCAAGCAGCTAACGCCATGCAAGAAATCTATTTGCACCATGCACTACTCCTCCAGATCGGGAAGTGAGACATTTTGATAATATAGGCAAGAGGTTTTCTACCATAGCGTAAATCACAATAAGAGCAGCTAATGCCCTAGCCATTCTTGGACGTTATGATCGGCAGATGTGGTTGAACATCAACGCGTTTACTGAGTTCTTTGCCAGAAGATAAACAGTTGGAAGCTAAGAAAATTCTCCTGGAAGGAGAAAAGGCATCATGGGAAATGATTGACGGTGCTTTAGAAATCGCAGCTACAGGCTTTAGACAACTAACAGGAGCTAATGAGTATCTGTCCTCAGATTACTTTGTTAGGAATGTCTGTTGCAGCAGCAGGGCAGGGTACTGAATCCAGACCCTTACACTTTGCATCTCCATGCTTGGAGTTTAAGCAGCGGCAGTTGACCTCCTTTGACCTTCCACCAGAGGATTCTGATGTCATCTTAGCAGCCAAGTGTTCTTTCACAAAATCAGAGTACGCCAGCTGTTGTGGATTGGTGCAGCACATGACAAATTGATCCATTACAAGCAGAGTTGTCCAAAGTTTTGTTGTGTGTTCGGTCCCTGGCCCAGCATGGACTTGCTTTGGGCACTGTTAAGGGCTACTTTTGGATTTTTTTGCTGTTGCCAGATAAGTCCTCTTTGTTTAAGTCACCTCTTGTGATGAGATTTTATTGGCCTCCCCAGGCTCTCTTTCCATGCCAAGATCCGTGTAAGAGTGATGTCAGGCGGGAGTGCATCTGGATGGCCCACCATGGTGCCCAGTGGTTTCCGGTATATGGAGGAATAGTAATCATAGAAGACCTGCAGGATGTCACTTTGTGTGCGAGCGGTGGCGCCTGTGAGGGTAATCACATCTGTGATAGGATGTGTCGATGTTTCCTGCCTGACCAGCCAGGCCAGGAGTCTGCTAGATTTATCCCCCTCACTGGCAGCGTGAGCCACATAATAGTAACGGCTCAGGCGCTCACAAAGGGCTGAGTATGTTGTCTTCGCTTGTTTAAGCCGTGGGGTGAGAGCGCAGTTGCTATCACCTGCTGTACCCAGTGTGGCTAAGTCATTCTCAACACCTTTGATGTCCTTCTCTAGGATTGTCTGAGTTACCATTGTAGCTTGGATGCAGATGCCTCCGATTACCACCTTAAAGGCATCCCAGTCCAATGTTCGGGTGGAGGCCATGTTCTGGTTTTCAGAGAAATACAATCTAATGTGCTCCCTCTGTTCATCACTGAACACGGGGTCCATCAGGCATTCCTGTGGGAGCCTCCAGCTGGGAGTTGGTGGGCGTGGGGGAGTCCATCCAAGGTCCAGGATAGGTGCCTGGATGAAAGGCACAACAGGGCCAGAACAAAGGAAGCAGTCCAGGCGCACTCGCAAGTTGTGAGGTATGGAATGGAAAGGCTAAATCAGTGTCACCAGATTTTGAGACTGCCAGACATCACTGACTGACCATTGGCATACACAGTTCCTAAATAGGGATGCCTGCACGCGTGAGGGGGATTGAGGCAATGGGGGGTGGAATCTATTTGAAGTGAGGTTGAGGAAGCAGTTGTAATTGCTGCCCAAAACCCATGCTGGAGCAGTATTTCGGCTATTGTGGAGGAGGGTGTGTCCCAAAAGGACACTTGTTCTATATTGGGAGCGTAAAATCACCCTATGAGGATTTCCCTGCCATCTTTCTTGGGTGACATCCTCACATCGGCAAAAAAAGAGGCCAGTCAAAAAATGGTTCAGGGGTAACTCAATCCGGATTAGCGCTATCTGGTGTGTAAGGGAAAGAACGGACGTCAGCACCCCGAGGTGGTGCCTATATATTTACTGTACACGCCACGCGGACGATGCAGACCCGAACAGACTGCAGGAGTACTGCTCGAAAATTTTCTGGATCCAGTCTGACGCCTGGTGATATTCAAAGGTAAGGAATTTCCAGCTAGAATCTATATCAGATATTTAGCTTAAATATTTAAGACAGACCCCTTTTACAGACCCCCCACTTTTTTCATCTCACTCAAAGCCCTGCCTGCACATATTTCTATACGACTGATTGAAGCCAGCAGCTGTAGGTGCTTCCCCAAGCCTGGTTAAAGCATTTTATTCCAAAGTCGATGATGCATGCTGTGCAACACAGTGGGCAAGTAAACACCTTAAAGGGCCGGAAGTCGTTGCATAGTACAATTTGCACACTACAGTAACTGTTGAACATTTTAATGCAGTATGACTACACATTCCCAAATTGCTTTATAAACCTACTTGCCTTTCACTAAATTCCTTATTACAATATGTTTTAGAATGCACCATTTGTCAATCTTTTTACAAATCTTTCTCGGGAGGGCTGGGAGGGAGACAGGAGCTCCCCGAACACCAACTTTGTCCATCAAGCTTCGCTCACTACATAAAAACATACCTAGCCTTAACACCCCACCACTTTCAAATGTCACCAGCTGCCACTGTGGAGGGAATGGGTTAGGGCAAGTCGTCCAATCTCTGACCCTTTAAGGACTTGATTATCTGAAGGTCAATTTCTAGTGCTTTCATGAAGGCTAACCGGATAAGTCCTGAGGTCGGAGGATTGGCAAGTATTTTGCCCATGTCCTGGTGGATGTAGATCATTTTCTTCTTTACATCTTGTACTTGAGAGGTTTTCAAAGGTGGGCCCCTGCTGTGGCATCAGACTTCGATATCGAGAGGAGCTTTCGCACCTGCTTCGTCGTCAACTTCCACTTTGAGTGCAGCTTCACAGAGCTTTGAGGACAATGTGGTGGTGATTTCGAAGCAGAGTACATTTCTTCAGTGCCTCGATGCAGAGAAGGTGTAGAAGCACAGTGCGGTTCGGGGCCCTTGGATGCAATCCTGGCAGGTGTCGACCCAGCTTCTTGAGTTTGGGGTGTGTCTGCTGGAACATGGGAATCCAACAGGTATATGCAGTTTCCGGCTCCACTCTAGGTCAATGTCCAACTCCTGCCAGAGCAGTGCGGTCTCTTTGGGTGTGCATTTTGGCTCTCATTCCTCTATTATGCCTTATGGTTAGACTTGTGTCATCAACTTAATCTTCGGCCCTGAGGCTGTGTGTTGCAATGCTAGCTTGAGGAATTCGCCCATTTCCTGGACACAGGAGCCCTCCAAGAAGGTGACCTTCGGACTGGTAACTCCTAGAGTTGCCAGAAGAACCTGCTTCTTTATCAGTCTTCCTCTGACATGTCTTCGGCTCCGAAAATGTGACTCCGAAGAGACTTGCCTTTGCATTTTGTGATAGGCTTCTTTTCCTCCAATTCGGTTGTGTTTTTTTTGCAGCGGAAGGTGCGGCAAGCTTTGCAGGAAATCTCCACAAGTTCTGGGGAGCGGCAGAGACTGCAGACCTTATGGTGGTCACTCCAGGGGTATTTTGAATTACACCTCAGGCAGAAGTGGAAGGGACTTTATTCCATAACGCTGCCCCAGGTGTATTCTCAAAGTATCCTCAAGGACTCAAGAAGAAGAGGCTCAACGCCGCAGTTTGTTGAAGTGCCATGACTGTTCAATAGACTGGTAACATGAGCAGAAGCTGTCGCCAGCACAGTGGTGCTGTTTTTGTCACAGGGTTTAAAGGGGGAGTCACTGGAACAGAGAATAAAAACCCTGTACAGATTAATGCATCGACCTTGAAGTAGCATTCCCGAACTTTTGAATCCGATGGCTGAAGAAAAAAATCCTTAGGTGAAGCCAATGGCCTGTGCATTTTGGCCCGAGGGTGGAGTCACAACATGTCTTGTGACTCGGATTTCTTTGAACAAAAACAAGTTGCAAATTGCTGAGCCCAACACTAGATGGCATGAATACACAGAGCATGTGCAGCTAGGGCCACACACATTGGGAACCATAATACATCCTAAACATCCTTGTTGTCGCATCCAAAAAACGTATATCTGAATGCGCCAGGACTACTCCTTCCACAATTTGTGAAGAGAAAGAAAACCCACATCTTAATGCAGATGTAGAGACTGGCACATATTGCTTAATTGCAGAGATTCTGATTTAATAAAAAGTTTGTGGGAGTAGATTCATATGACGGAAAATGAGGGTGACCACAAGGGAGTAGGATGCTAGAACTAAGCACCGGCATTAAATACTTGAATAAAGAACAAAATGACACAGTTTAACACTGAATAAGAAAGAACCGTAAAGCAGCTAAGGAGCAGTGGCTAGATGGACCTTTGCAAAGGCAAGCGAAGATACTGCCTATCACCCCTGCGCGTGATAGTGCACTTTACAAATACACATAACAATGTTGACATGTGGTTTATGTTCACCTTTTCTGTTTATTGCATTTTGATTGGTCATATTTTCACTGAAGTTAAAATTGACCATCTTATGTTATCAGCTTTTGTATATAGTACTTTCTCCCATAGATTTGCTATAAGTGCTTCTTTTGATGTCTTTGTTTGTATACAGTTAGCAGAAAGGACTTAAATATATAGCTTGGGAAATGTTGGGATGGCTATGTATATGAACATCTCGTCCTACTTCGGAAGCATCATTAACAAAGGTGTACCATGAGTCCAACATAAGTAAAACTTCAAATTCTAGGAAGAGCACTTATTGTATTCAATTGTTTCACCATGAGCAAGCTGAATAAAATGCAAGCATTAAAAATACACGGTTCTGATGGATGCAGGAGATTACCTCAAAAGAGATGAATGCGCTCTACAACCTACCATAAAACAAAGAATGTATTTAACGAATGGGCATGTTTATTAAATTCAAGTAAAAACCAAGAGTGAAGCGAACAATTGAGATTCTATATCAGACAGAGGAGGAAGGAGACATTGGAGGAGACACATTTCACAAGAATGAGGAGTACTGAGGACTATGAACACACACAGGTTCTGAGACATAGATCTTCCAGTTATCCAATCTAACAAACAATTAAGTAACCACAGTAAAAAAGGGATTTTTATTGAGGAGTTGATCAGTTCACATTTATTTTTTTACCAAACATGTTTGAGAATTGGAGCAAGTGTGAAATCGGTGTATGGAACACAAGGATAGGGAACTTTTTTTCTTAGCCTCTACATTGAATTTAGAGAGTCTGACCCTGTGACCCTGTATTAGGAAATCGGACACGCCGCGGGAGTTTGTTCTCTCACCTGCCCTGTTTGTGCCTGCACTGCTCGCCGCTCCCGCTGCGCGGGAGCCGCTTCGTGGGAGGACCCACCAACGCTGACCTTCCAAGCCTGATTACCGGAGGAGCTGTGAGCCGGGTAAACACCTGTGGAGGCTGCAGGGGTAGCGCGGCAGGGACTCACTATCCCAGGAGTCCCTGCTGACCTCGTGACATCTGGTCTGCGCCCCCCTGCGTGCCCCGCCCCCGCCGGCAACCGGTAAAAAAGAACTGGGAGCTTCAAGACACTGTGACCCTGTGACCCTGTATTAGGAAATCGGACACGCCGCGGGAGTTTGTTCTCTCACCTGCCCTGTTTGTGCCTGCACTGCTCGCCGCTCCCGCTGCGCGGGAGCCGCTTCGTGGGAGGACCCACCAACGCTGACCTTCCAAGCCTGATTACCGGAGGAGCTGTGAGCCGGGTAAACACCTGTGGAGGCTGCAGGGGTAGCGCGGCAGGGACTCACTATCCCAGGAGTCCCTGCTGACCTCGTGACATCTGGTCTGCGCCCCCCTGCGTGCCCCGCCCCCCGCCGCCCTGCCTATAATATCAGGGGAAAGCACGCTCTGCGGGACGCAGGCGGGACGCCGGGCGAAGCCCGGGCAAAGGGCGGGCCGTCTGTGGCCGTCAGGGGCTGACAGAGGCTGGGCTGGGCCACGTCCCTTTTCTCTCCACTACCTGCAAGCACACCTGCCTAGTGGAGCCCACGTCCTGTGCCCCGCAGTATGCCTACCCGCTCAGGAAAGCCCATCAGGAGTGAAGGTGAAAGGGGGTTAAATGTCGCTAGCCCTGTTATAGGAACTATGGACCGCTTTATCACCAGGGTGGCGGCGGTGATTGACAAGGAGATAGCTATGTCAGAGCGGCGTCTATCAGAGGTATACCTCCCCTCAAGACGCTTATCCTTGGGGGTTGCTGCCCAGTCGCCTACACTGGTAAATGCCCGGTCACAACCTGTATCTCCATCTAGTGGGCCTAGCATCTCCACAGACCCCCCCTTGCTGGCTGGTATAGAACAACATATAGAGAGGCTGGAAAACCTCCTGGTTGAACACATACCTATGGTTACCGAGGAAGACGGTGGTCTTAGCAGGCTGCCTTCTTCTTCACCTTTACCCCTAAGCTGTCCGCACGAAGCCACCGATGATACTTTCTCATCAAAATCGCTCACCTCCTTATTAGATACCCCAGTAGGGGAGCCAGACAGGGTACTTACCAACTCCCAATCTCCTGACATTAGCCAGGGACTCAGGCCCCCAAGTAAAAAACCACGAAAGCGCAAAAAGGGTAGGCTAGTAAGACAGGCTGCTCTCTATCAAAGAGCAAGAAAGTCACCTGGATCTGGGATGAGAAACTTAAGGGATAGGACCGTAGAAATTGAAGCTGACAAAGAAAGGGATCCTTTGACCTCTCCCAAGGGGCTACACACTGGCGATAGTACGGCTAAAGCTTCTAATCCCACCGACCCAGCAGTAGCCGATCATATCCTTGAGAAGATATACAGCCTCTTGAAACCTCTAGTAGCACAGGTTAAGGGTCTAGGGAATCGGATAGATAAACTAGAACAATCAACTCTTGATGGGTTCCATTCACTCAAAACTACAATTAAACAACTAGCTAGAATGAGTGAAAACAAGGACATGGACATAAAGGGGAATGAGTTGCCATCCCAGAGAAATCCCAAAACCCCATTAGGTACACATAAAGTTGGTTCTAGCAATCCACTAATCCCAGCTCCTAAATCTCCCCCCCGTCCCAAAGCGGGCCAAAAAGACAAGGGTTTGCCCAAACATCAGGAGCCTGTTAAAAATAAACCAATCCCTCCTCCATTAAAACAGCCACAGACAGGCAGTGGCCAAATGGAAGGTCCCCTAAAAATGGGTGCACGAAAGAAACTTAATGGGGCGGTGGTATGGGAAACCCCTAGATCTGCACTTCAATCTATGGCCCCATCCACTACGCTACTGGTCCCTAGAAAACTAGTACGGAGGATCCCCCCAGTAAACCTCCCACCTGACTGTCAACCTTTTGTTGTTGTCCTGGTTAATGTGCCCCCTCTAAAAGAGGGCCAGTTGGAAAACCATCAATCACTCAAGAACAAGTGTATCCACTGGCTAAAGGCAAATAGGCCAATCCCGCCAGGTGTGGACGGTATTATTTTAGGTGTTCGCAGAGTGGGGTGGGTAGGCCAGGGGAAAAAGACCCAGGAGGGGGATTGTATAATTATAAACTTCCAAGATCCAAGAGTAGTGCCCTCGATTTGTACCCCTAATACATGCATGGGAGCTCCAGGGGTTAAAGTAGTGGATCTCTCTTATTTTTACCCTAGTCAAAGTATTGTCCTAACTGGAGGAAGCTTAACTTCCCCTGTTTCTGCACAGAATTGGGCTGGGGATACAGGAGGCCCAAGGGAGAATCATTTGCGGCGACTAGAGCCTAACTGACTGGAAGCTGAGAGTAGAGTGGAGCTACCGGGAGTGTCACCCACCCATGCAAGTTGCGCAGGGGGGATGGCAGACCCGCTGACAATTCCCCAAGAACCCGGCATACCTCAGACATACATGAGTAGGACCACCGCTAGGGACACTCTTGCGCCTAGCGACGCTTCAGCTGCGACGGACCTAGCCTTTAAGGTTTGCAGTTGGAATGTCGCAGGGATCGCAAGAAAACTGGATATACCGGAATTCATTGCATGTGTTGACGATCACACCCTGTGTCTCTTCCAAGAGACATGGAGCTTGGTCCCGGTTCATAGGGTGGGTTTTTCCTCCTATTCTTCCCCTGCTCAGGCTTCGGCATCAGGGAGAGGGCGACCCTCGGGCGGCCTTCTCATATGGGTTGCAGCCTCTTTAGATTGTAGAGTAGTGGAGTTCCCCACAGGTTGCCCGGACATTCAAAACATTACCCTAATAGATCCAAGGGGAAGAACTGTTTTAAATATTTATAACATTTATGCCCGGGGAACCAAGGGTGGGAGGAAGTCTTCTGTAATATCTCTCCTCGAGTCCTTGTTAAAAAACACCCCTCATAAGACGCGTATAATGGTGGCGGGTGACATGAACTGTACGTTCGAGCCCTTGGGCTCGGACGTTGCCACCGAACAGGATGAGGATGATGTTAGGTTGGGGATTCCGGTTTTGGACATCCCACCGATCAGAAGGTGGACTGAAGTGGCGCTCCAGATATACTCCCTGAGCCTGGAATTTAATCTAAGGGCAGCAAATGGGAGGACAACCTCAGATAGGGGGGGTGCTCACACGTATAATAGGCCAGGACACACCTCTAGGTTGGATTACATCCTAATAGATGTGTGTCTATGGTCTTTTGTAAAGGACATGCAGGTGGCCCATACGACGGAGAGTGATCACAACTCACTCTCCCTGAGTATGGATCAGTGGTGGCGCCCCCTAATGAAGGATAACATTTACCCGGTCGCCGTACTCCCGGATGTGTCCGAAGTCTCCCATTGTGGTAGACGAATAAAATGGGCAAAATTGATTCTCTCTGAGGGAAAGGTAGGGGAAATCTTAACCCTCTTAAATCAAGCGGTAACAGATCTTAGAACCTCTTTAGAGGGGGTGGGTAGAGCGAGTGGACTTTTTCCCTCCCTGGTTGAAGCCTTATCTAGTGTGTTTTCATCCCATCCTATCAACTTGGGCAAAAAAACATTTAGAAAACCTGCTGAGGGTTGGTATACTAAAACATGTAGTTTTCATAAGGCCAAACTAGTTGAGGCAGTTAAACGCAAATCCCGAAGTGAGATACAGGAAACAAGGAAGGCCTATAATAAATCCCTTAAGATTGCTAGGCAGGAGTGGGAAGACAAATTTTGGGAGGACCTACTTCAGGCTAGTAAGGGTAGGGATTCTAGGGCCTTTTGGAATCTCATAGGCACACGGAATAAACCAGATGCATCTGTGAGACCCTGCAATATCCCCCCGCAACATTGGGTAAACCACTTCGGGTCCCTTTACCTCCCCCCAGATGGGGAACTAAATGTTGGGAGGGAATTTAGATTAGCGGTTGACCCCCATGCATATGATTTCTTCACTCCCTTAGAGATTGAGGGGGTCATAGGATGGGTGGCCCCTCGCAAAGCACCGGGTCCAGATGGTCTCCCAGGGGATCTTATGAAGGCTTACCCAGTAAAATGGGGTAGGATCATTGCCGCCCTCTTAAATGACATCATGATGGGAGGGACAGTGCCTGAATCCTGGAAAGGGGCGGTGGTGGTCCCGATTTACAAAAAAGGGTGTAGGGAAACCCCGGGAAACTACCGCCCCATAAGCCTGATAGACTCCACCCAAAAGATAGCTGGTAAAGCTGTCCTTGGAAGGATCTTACATTGGGTGGAGGAAAACAAAATCCTATCGGACTTTCAGGCAGGTTTTCGGGCTGGTATGGGGACTATTGAGCAGGTGTTTAGGTTGGCACTCCTGGGGTGGAAGGTCGTGGATCTGGGCAAAGGCAGTCTTTATTTGGCCTTTATAGACTTGAAGACTGCCTTTGACCTAGTCCCCCGGGAAGAGCTCTGGAGGGTACTCAATGAGTTGGGAATACCTCCTTACATCTTGTCCCTTCTCATTAGCCTCCATGACCATACCTTTGCGCAGGTCCGCTGGGGCAAAGACGGAGAACTCACTGAGAGGATCCCAGTGTCAAGGGGTGTTAGACAGGGATGCGTCTTGGCGCCCACCCTATTTTCACTTTATGTGAATGGGGTGGTAAAACATCTGCAAAAAGAACCAGCCGACGCCCCCTGTCTCGGAGGAGTCCGTATCCCCACATTGCTTTTTGCGGACGACACGCTTCTGATCTCCAAGACCCCCCAAGGCCTGCAGAAATTGCTAACGCGTTTCCAGGAGTTTTGCGCTGTTAAAGGGTTAATTATAAACGTGGACAAAACAAAATACCTAGTCCTAAATCCTCCCAGGAAACTTGGCCGTCCACCTACACTCAATTCGGTGGCCTTAGAGAAAGTAGCCGAATTCGATTACCTCGGTATTCGGATTACGGATAGGATGTCCTGGGCAAATCACATTGAGAAAATGGTCCTAAATCACAGAAGAGTAGGAGGAGCACTTGTGAGGGAGTTTTTGGCCTCACCTAGGAGATCGCTTTCCCCAGTAATTGACATCTACAAGGCTAAAGTAGTGACATCAGCCTTGTATGGGGCTGAGCTGTGGGGCCACTGCCGATTGGATGCCCTAGCGATAGCGGAGACCAAACTTCTAAAATCTATTATTTCCATTCCACTGAGCACGCCATCTGTACCAGTGCTGTTGGACACGGGCTGTAAGAGCATCCAAGATCAGGCTCAGCTTCGCCCTCTCCTACTGTGGACGCGAATTTGGAGGGGTGAGGACTTAAAATCTTTCGCCGATGGTTTGGGGGAAATAATGAGTTTGGGGGGTTGGGCCAAGATCAGATGGCTGAGTGAAACCAAGAAGCTCCTGGAGAAGATTGGTCTTGGGGATTGTTGGACTTCACGCACAGCCCCTCCTAAAGAAGTTGTTAAAGCGCTCTTTTGGAAATGGACGGCGGAGCGCTTAATCACAAACTCGAAGCACTGCAAGTCCACGGTCTCATTTTTACAAACTAAAGACATTGTGGCCTTTGAACCCTATTTGGACCTGATCACACTCCCATTTGACCGAGCCCTGTATTTTAAATTTAGAGTTGGATCCCTCCCGCTAGGAGCTGTGGTATCAAATTGGACATCAGTGGCCCGTGCCTCCCCGAATTGTGCTTGTTGCCCGAACAGGGTTGAGTCTATTGTGCATGTTCTATTTGAATGTCCGGATTATGCCAGGCCCCGGAGGTATTGGTTGAAACCCCTCTTCCAAATCTTGGGTACTCGTAGCCACCTAGTCGCCTTGCGCATTTTAATTACAGACACTTCCCCCCCCATTGTGTGCGGAATTGCTAAATTTTTAAAACAGTTTTGGCTTATTCGATGTAAGAGATTGTCAGTAGCGATTTAATTCTTTTTTTAGTTAAGTTATTTATGGGCGCTTTATGTCCTTTTATCCTTTTTAAATGAGTTCTTATACTGACTTCTTAAAGCTATGTCTTTTTGTAATGACGTTTTGTATATGTGCTTATAAGATATCTTGCATATCGAATAAAAGCTTATGACTGACTGACTACTGAGGACTATGAACACACACAGGTTCTGAGACATAGATCTTCCAGTTATCCAATCTAACAAACAATTAAGTAACCACAGTAAAAAAGGGATTTTTATTGAGGAGTTGATCAGTTCACATTTATTTTTTTACCAAACATGTTTGAGAATTGGAGCAAGTGTGAAATCGGTGTATGGAACACAAGGATAGGGAACTTTTTTTCTTAGCCTCTACATTGAATTTAGAGAGTCTCTTCCCTTCAGAATGACCAATTAATATATTTTTCTACAATCATGTGAAAAGATTTGCTATGTAAGTCCTCCTAAGGCACAATAAGAAGATGTTCTGAGCTCAGGGGTCTCTAAATTAAACACATACGACCTACCTGATACACCTAATAGTTAAACTTGAGTTACATCACGTTTCATTTTTAAAAGCTGGTCTTACTTATTATATTTTTTTGAAGATGCATCATGCTAGCTCGTTTCAGAGAAAAAGCTAAAACCATGCTGTTGTAGTATAAAATCCATGATGGCTTAGTAGAAATCAAAGGGTGTATTCTGAAGCAAGAATAATATTTTCAAATTCAGACTTTGGGCAACAGTTCGCAAAGAACAAGTTACTTACCTTCGGTAACGCTTTTTCTGGTGGATACAGTATCTGCCTGTGGATTCCTCACCTTGTGAATATCCCCTGCGTAAGCAACATTTGGAAAATTCTTTCGTGGCTCGTCACGCCGACGATGTCACAAAAGCACGGCATCGCGCGCGGCTCCGCTGACGTCACTGAATCCATAAAAGGACTCCGTCGGAATGACATCAGTTCCGCCCTTTTTTCCGTGCCCTCGAGGCACATGGACGGACCGACAACAGTATATATACACAGTGTACACAGCACAAAATAATCAAGGTAACACACACAGTGTGAAGACAATGCAGTAGAGCAAAAAGAAACAAGACATTGCCTTAAAAACAACATGCACAAAAGCAATAGCAACTATTAGAGGTATACAAGGGTGGGTCAGTGAGGAATCCACAGGCAGATACTTTATCCACCAGAAACAGCGTCACCGAAGGTAAGTAACTTGTTCTGATGGATACATCTGCCAGTGGATTCCTCACCTTGTGAATAGATTCCCACAGCTGTCCCACTCCCGGAGGAGGGTGTCCACCCTTCTATAACAAGAAGTCCTGAAGGACGGAAAGAGCAAAGTGTCCGTTCCTCTTCACCTCTGCATCTCAACAATAATGCTTTGCGAAAGTGTGGAGGGAGGCTCAAGTTGCCGCCCTGCAAATGTCCTCCACAGGAACACCTCTAGACAAGGCAGATGTAGATGACTTTGCCCTAGTAGAATGAGCTCTCAAACCTTCTGGAGGTTCCCTACCCGCCAGGGAGTAGCATATCTTGATACACAAGACAATCCATCTAGACAGCGTGCGCTTGCGCACCGCTCTGCCTGTTCTGCAGCCAGCGAAACCCACGAAGAGTTGGTCATCAATTCGGAACTCCCTGGTTCTGTCAAGGTAGAAGCTCACCACCCTCTTAGGGTGCAGACGGTGACGTCTCGCCTCCTCCTTGGAAGGGTGAGGGGGAGGATAGAAGGTAGGGAGGGTAATGGACTGCCCCAGATGGAAGGGAGTTACCACCTTAGGCAGAAAAGCAGCCCTTGTCCTGAGTACCATTCTTTCAGCATGAATAGTCAAGAACAGGGGTTTTGAACTCAGAGCTTGAAGCTCACTTACCCTCCTTGCCAAGGTAATCGCAATCAGAAAGACCGTTTTTAAAAATAACAACCTCAAGGGACACCTGTGCAAGGGCTCGAAAGGTGAACCCATTAAGAAAGTAAGGACAAGATTCAAGTCCCATTGAGGCACAATAAAAGGAGTGGGAGGAAATGTATTCGTAAGACCCTTTAAGAATCTTACAACAACAGGTGACTTAAATAAGGACGGCTGGTCCGGCAGGCAAAGGAATGCCGACAAAGCCGAAAGATAACCTTTCACTGTTGCTACAGCAAATCCCTGGTGAACCAAAGAGAAAAAACTGAAGAATGTCAGACAAGCGAGCCTTCAAGGGGTCAATGGACTTCTCTCCACACCATGAAACAAACTTGGACCACCTATAAGAATAGATAGACTTGGTGGAGTGCCGCCTGGCTGATAAAATAACATCCACCACGTCAGGTGGGAGAGAAAAAGAATTCAGGTTGCCCCGTTCAATCTCCAGGCATGAAGGTGTAAGCTCTGGAGGTGGGGTGTAGAACCTGCCCCTGCGACTGCGAGAGGAGGTCTTCCCTCAGAGGTAGACGGAGCGGAGGGCACGAGGAGAGGTGGAGAAGATCTGTATACCACACCCTTCTGGGCCAATCCGGGGTGATCAATAGGACTTGGGCCTGGTCTTGGCGAATCTTCCTCAGAACCCGAGGAATAAAGGGTATGGGAGGAAACGCGTAAAGGGGTTGTGAGCCCCAACTCAACTGAAACGCATCCCCCAAAGCTCCCTGCATCGGATACTGGAGACTGCAGAATGACGGGCAGTGAGCGTTCTCGTGAGTGGCGAACAGGTCCACCTGAGGAGTTCCCCACGTCCGAAAGACGTGACGAACTACCTCCGGATGAAGCCTCCACTCATGATTGGCTGAGAACTGTCGACTGAGACTGTCTGCACGTACATTCAAAACTTCGGCCAGATGATTTGCCATCAGACAAATCTGATGGTCCTGAACCCAGGACCAGAGACGCAGAGCCTCTCTGCAAAGGCAATGCGATCCCAATCCTCCCTGTTTGCTGACATACCACATCGCGGTAGTGCTGTCCATTAGGACTTGAACTGACTGACAGCGAAAGGAAGGGAGGAAGGCCTTGAGCGTCAAACATATCGCCCACAGCTCTAGAAGGTTGATGTGAAGCAACTTTTACTCTGGAGACCAAAGACCCTTGATCTCCAGATCCCCCAGATGAGCACCCCACCCTAGGGTGGATGCATCCGTTATCACTGTGGCCACCGATGGAGGCAGATGAAAGGGCTTTCCTTGAGACAGATTGCCTTCCACGCTCCACCAAGATAGATCCGCCGCAGCTTCTCTGGAGATCCTCACTGACCCCCTGAGATCTCCATTGTGTTGATACCACTGCCTGCGGAGACACCACTGGAGTGCCCTCATGTGCCAGCGTGCATGGTTGACCATCAGAATACAGGAAGCCATCAGACCGAGCAGACAAAGGACCTTCAGGACTGGAACAACCGCTCCATTGTAAAATAAAGGAATAATTTCCTGTATGTCGAGAATCCTTTGTGGAGGAGGGAATGCCCGACACACAGTGGTATCCAGTACCGCACCTATGAACAGGTTGCACTGAGAGGGCACAAGGTGAGATTTGGGCACGTTTATCGAGAAACCCAACCTGTACAACAACTGAGTTGTAATCTGCAGATGATGAAGCACCTTCTCTGGCGACTCCGCTTTGATGAGCCAGTCGTCCAGATAGGGGAAAACTGGATTCCCCAACCTCCTGACACCGCCATCACCTTGGTGAAGACTCGAGGTGCAGTAGTAGGACCAAACGGAAGAACCGCAAACTGGTAATGTTGCAATCCAACCGTAAAACAGAGATACTTCCTGTGCGACTTCAGGATTGGAATGTGGAAATACGCATCCTGCAAGTCGATCAACACCATCCAGTCCTCTTGCTGCAGCGCTTGAAGAACCTGTGCAAGGGTGAGCATCTTGAACTTCTCCTACTTCAGGAAGAGGTTCAAAAACATGAGGTCCTGGATTGGACGAAGTCTGCCATCCTTTTTGGGGATCAGGAAATACCGGGAGTAGCATCCCTGACCACTTTCCTGCTCCGGAACCACCTATATCACACCATTTCTCAGTAACGCCAGGACTTCCTCCTGCAGGAGAAGTAGGTGGTCCTCCGTGCAAAATCCTTGGCAAGGAGGATAATTTGGGGGAAATTCCCGAAAGGGAAGAGCATACCCATTCTCTACAATATTGAGAACCCAATGGTCTGATGTGACCGATTCCCAATCCTGCAGAAAATGAGTAAGCCAACCCCCCACAGGACCAACATGATCCAGAATGGTGGATCTAGGGCTGCTTTGCTGTGGCAGGAGGGGGGTGGGAAGAAGAGGAGGAGGAGGAAGAGGAGGCTTGACGACCTCGACCACGGGTCCTATTTCTGCCCCTGTAGGATTTGTACATGGAATTCTGTTGCTGCTGCTGCTGTGGCTGTTTGTAAGAGCGAAAGGAAGACCTTCCAAATCCTCTGAATCTCTTATTTGAAGGTCCTATGGCTTGTAGGCCTAGAGACCTAGCCGTCGCCTTACTGTCTTTGAACCTTTCCAAAGCCGCATCTGCCTTCTTGCCAAATAGACCCGATCCATCAAAAGGAAGATCTATCAAAGTCGCCTGCACATCAGGAGAAAACCCAGAACATTTCAGCCAAGCAGCCCTCCTAGTGGCAACAGAAGAACCCATGACCCTTGCCACAGAGTCCGCCGTATCCAAACCGCTCTGGATTACCTGGCGAGAGGCAGCCTGCGTATCTGCTAGAACCTCACTGAAGTTCTGCCTATCCTCTACAGGTATCTTTGGAACCAACTGCTTTGCGGAGTCCATAAGAGCGTGAATATAACACCCCAGAAGGCATGTCGCATTCGTAGATTTTAAAGCCATGCTGGTCGATGAGAAAACCTTTTTTGTTGATTGGTCCAATTTCTTTGACTTCCTATCACCTGGTACCTGAGGAAAGGCTCCGGTAGATTTCTTGGAGCAGGCTGCCTGAACTACCAGACTATCAGGAGATGGATGTGAAGACAAAAAGTCCGGGTCCCCAGGAGCAACCCTATACCTCCTTGCTACAGTCCTTGATACCGCAGGAGAAGAAAAGGGCTTACGCCACACCTCCAAAACTGGCTCAGCAATAGCCTCGTTAAACAGCAGCATTGGCTCTACAACCGAAGAAGGGGAATGAAGCACCTCCGTTAAGATGTTAGATTTAAACTCAGCAGTAGGCAAATTCAAATCCAAGAGCTCAGCCGCTTTTCTAATGACCATGTGATACGGTACAACATCCTTTGATGGGACATCAGGAGTCGAAGAAAGCTCCCACTCCGGAGATAATTCCATACCACTTGCCTCTTTAAGCTCTTCAAACAAAACCTCAGACTCTTGCAATTCTCCCTCCTCCATCTCCTCTGCTCGATACCTTTGCTCCTCCAATAGTCTTTGAGCCTCACGCCTAGAGGTCATCCTCAGGATCGGCGTCGATGGAGCTACAACCGACTCCGATGGAGCCGGCGTCATGCTCGGATCCGGAGGCACAGTCTGGAACGTACGAGGTCGAGACGGAACCGGAGCCGGAGAAGATGGTATTGGCGTCGATGACCTCGGCGCCGGGAAATTCCAGGAAGGCGCTGTGGCATAAAAGGCAAAAACGATGCCAGTGCATAAGTCTGCGGAACACCCAGATTATAGGCCATTGGACCCATGGGACCAGAAGGTGCTCCAGAGGGGTACATGGCTCTTGAGAAGACGACGTACATCGCATTCAAATAATGCGTCGGGTCTTGCCCCGGGCCCGGAAAGGGTGTGTATGGACCCATAGGCTGCTCCTGTCGTGGTACAATAGGAGTCGGGACACCGGACCCGAGGGCGGATCCATCGGCGTCGAATACCCTTCAGGCAATGGAGCTTCAACCTCCTCTCAAGATGGAGAGTGCGACGGCGCCGGAGAAGGATTCGAAGCCGGCGCCGGGGAATGTTCCAGAGAAGCCTCAGGAGAAGGCTCACCTTGGGACTCCGGATTCGATGGAACAGGAGATGAGAAGATACAGTCCTTCCGATGTCGATGCCTCGGAGACTTCGAATCCGAATCTTTACCAGAGCAATGTCGCGACCCATGAATCTTCTTCTTGTGCTTCTTCTTAGATCGAGAAGCATGTCCCGAAGTCGGACTCGAACGGGATCTCGAACGTCTCCCACCTCTCTCTCCTTAATTTTCGCTACAAGTAGCTTCACCTCTCTCTCTCTCGCAGCGCCTTCGGGTTCATTTTATTACAGCCGGAGCATCCTTGGACGTCGTGGTCAGATGAAAGGCACCAAACGCAGTCCTCGTGCGGATCCGTGATCAACATCAGCTTCCCGCATGCCCCACAGGGCTTGAACCCTGATTTCCTCGATGACATGTCAAAAGGAAACAAGTTTCAACTCGAAACAAGTAACAGTAACAAAGTAACACACAAGCTACTTTTGATCCCAAGAAAAAAACGTAAGCGTCGACGACGCGGAAAAAAGGGAACAGATGTCATCACGCCGACGGGGTCCTTTTGTGGATTCAGTGATGTCAGCGGAGCCGCGCGCGACGCCGTGCTTCTATGACGTTGTCCACGTCGGCGTGACGAGCTAGGAAATAATTTTCCAAATGTTGCTGACGCAGGGGATATTCACAAGGTGAGGAATCCATTGGCAGATGTATCCATCAGAAACGTATTTACCAGCTGCTTATTTTTGTCACCCAAGGAACTGAAGTTCAACTTTATATTCCTTAACTCCTTTCCTAGTACTTACATTTGATTCAACAAATAAGAAATTTTCTCAACTCTACAAAACACTGAAATTGTTGGTTTACCCATTCCTTTGTCCCACATTCACTTGTACCAAATCTCTTGTAGATGTAATGGCAACCATTAAACCAACATTGTTGAACATTGATTGTACAACGGTGGGAAAGAGACAATGGGTGGCATAGTTTATTAAATCTGTATTTTCAAGCACTGTATTTAGTGTTCACAGCTGCGTACACTTGGCCTTCATTAGAGTAGAAGATTTTTCTACTTTGTTTTTGCAGATTTTAAGGCTATAGCTGTACATTTTGCTTTCTTGTTTTTATTACTCCTTTTGTCATACATCTACCGTAAATATATGCTTCCAAAATGTTTGATCTTTTGAACCTTCTAATAGGTGTTCATTCCACCTTAGAAGCCTTGTAGGGCTACATTCTCAATAAAGTAACAATAAAGTGAAAACACGTAGGGTGGTCTCTTTCAAGAAAATAATTAAATCATGCCTACCATGTAACAGAAAAATGAAACATAATCGCTTTAGAAGTTTTATAACACCACATAACATCAGGCACTACTTCATGTTTCCCCACAAAGGACAGCTATCCAGGTTTGTTTACCTTTACCACTTATCAAAGTTTTGTTAGAACCCACATTTTTATGTTTTCTCATTAATTTAAACATTGCCCCGCTATCAGGGCTTGCTACCAATTGGTGTCTTTGTTTGTATTTGCTGATGCCCTACAGGCTTAACTGGTTTCTAGCGCAACCTCTACCTCATGAGATAACAGGTTATCGTTGACCTGCTCTTTTACAGTGCACATTATCCATTAAGATGCCCATGAATGCGCCAAAAGTCACATGAAAGTACATCAAAAAAACATCACCAGCACCATAAGCGGTTTGCTCTCACTTACAGACGCTAAGAGTAGGCAAGCCTTTTCTACATTAGAAGCCATGATTCAGAGAGTGAAGCAGTGCAAAGGAAGCCTGACTACCCAGTACTGAAAATGCCTCTGGTCCATGAACCTCTAAGCTCCATCCATCTGTGACTCAGTGTCAATTTATGAATCTTACATGTTTTGCTGCATATCGCCGTTCTTCATACAGCACCTGTGACTTCACAGGACCGCACAGACAAATGCTGCTTGAGACAAAGGGCACCCTTTCGCTCCTGATATTACATCTCAAAAGGAGGAAAGCATGAGAGGGTTTTAATGGTCTTTGATCAATTTTATGCAGTGGGAATGTAGCTAACAACTAAAGAATGATGATCACACAAGACCTTGGGACTATCTCTTACAAGCTACAGAGTGGACCACTGTTACCACAAAAGAGGTCACTGAAACAAAGATCATAAAAGAGCTACAAGAGGACTTGTGCATCCAGTGACGGAGCTGAATGAATTTGACCCCCAAAGTCTTTTGACAAGAGCACAGCCTTATTTTAAGACTGGACAAGAATACAACTGCTGGGCTGAGTATTTCTGCAATGTGAGTGGTCTTCTTAACCTCTGAAGCTGGACCCAATTCAACCAGAAGAGACAAGCATTTTCGAAAGGCAGACCACAGTGTTCAAGGCAGAGGGTTCAGGCCAGTTGAGATTTGAGCAGGGACTATCATTTGGCAATGTTTCACATTATCTTCCATATGAACTGATCATAATGTAATTAAAATTGAGGCGAGAAGCAAATCTATTAGAACTAATTAATGTATAAATCTCTGTAACACGTCTTGAATAAACCTCATCTTAGCAGCAGGTCACAGGCTGTCGGGTGGGAAAATCAGATATGGGCCCTTATTCTTAATCTCCTAGATAATGTCAAACTATATAAAATAAGGCAGAGCAGGTATTCTTGAGGAACCAGACTTTAGTGATGTGCTTTATTACTAGTGTTACTGTTTTAGTAGGTTAGCAAAAACTGAAAGCAAATTGTTTTCACTCAACTGATCCAAAAACCATGTAATGCTATTGTTTTGATTTGCATTCGATGCCCATGAAATTTAGATTCTTACAAAAGGTTTAATACAGTGTACATACCTTGAAATCCTGCACAGACTTGCTCTGCAGCGTGGAGGACACATTCAGACAGACTGATTGAATTTTGCGGAAAAGGCCTGGTTTAGAGCCATGTTGGATAACTCCTTCAACCTTTAAGGCCATTTGCTGGTTACTCTGCACGGCTATGGGTTCTGAAGGATTTCGTGGTGATGGCGAGAGAGCGAGCTGAAGCATAAAATTGCAGATAGCATTAGCAATTATAAAACTGTAGCCTTGCTGTAGATGCAAAAACAAGATAAAAAGACCCAGAGTTCAGTTTGCCAATTTATTATGGGGAGATTTTCATAACTGTGACATTTAAATCAATGCATCCATCTAAAATAGCCAATAGGGGTCAGGTAACACACATCCCTAAAACAAATTTGAAAGCCTACAAGAGTTAAATACTTTTGGCCGAGTTGGATTAACTGCTTGCTTTGCTACACTGACAACAGATTCTTGGAAATATAACAATTACTTAGGAAAAAATGAAACATTGATGCATGGTATGCCTATTAAACTGGTTTTAAAAATCTGCTCACACACCATTCATTGTAGTAATGGTATTATGTTTCAGATCTGCTGCTCATTATTAAGTGTTTTGCAACTCAGGTGGGCACAACTTATAAACCATGTAAATCTACAAATCCTCCTGAAAATTATCGAATCAATCCTTTAAGTAGCCCAAGTGATCACACTACGTCCTTGCATGCTTATTCTTTTATTCTTTCCCCAGTCTTTCTACTTATAAAAAAATATTTTAATGCTGTTTTGAACCATACAATTAACCTGTTCTACATGAGCAATCATTTTGGCCGTTCGTTGTACTTTAAACATACTAGTTCACATATTAAATTAATAAAACAACACATGGCGGCTGTGTTCTGATGCCACTAATAATAATGTGCATGTGCAGATTCCTTCGGTGAAAGAGTGGACTGAAACAAACAAAACATTACTTTCATCACTAGCAGAAACACACGGACTTAACAATGAAAAATTACAATGAGTTGTTCCTATCAGGCGTAAGCTTCACCATTAACTTTAAACGGTTTGGAATTTAGACAGGCACCGTGTAAGCGTAAAAGAAGAGATGGGACATTTCAGCTGAGTGTAAGGGATGTTTGAGAATGTACATCTCATATTTTGTAATATGAACTACGAGACACCAGCCAAGAAGTTATCAGTGTATTCCTTTGGTCAGGGGTCTATTTATATGGTGAAAATGTAGGTGGGTAGCAACAGAGCGCCGAATATTAAGAAGAGAACGAGAAATGTTACAAGATTTTATACACTAATGGTGCTTCTACTTTTGCTTTTTATTGAGTACCAACATTAACACAGTACAACATTAGCCATTACGTTTACAATGGGAAAGCTATTAAATTACATTCAAGCAATCAAGATGTATAGTGGTTCTTAAAGCTGGATTTCAGTCGTTGTCTACGAAGCCTAGGCTAGTGTCCCATTTCCACTGCACATTAGTGCTCCCCGCTCGCAGGGTCCGAGGAAGAAAGATCAACAAAACAGAAAAGCGAAGAGAAAGGGGGGGAAAGAGAAGAGGGGGGTTATTCTTTGGCCTTCAGAGGGGCATGTTTGCAGGCTGCAAAGATATGCGCTACCTGTGCTCAAGTGGGTCCTATCCACCCCGCGCCTCCCTACTGGTCTACCTTGGCAGTCTCATTTTGGTCCAGGGAGTGAGAGCGAAGATAGCTCTGCAGTGGTTCCTAGATGTCCTGAGGGGGAGTCTGTGTAGGCATCAGCTCCCAATATTCGGACAATTGGTCATGGCAGAACGCTGCGTCCCTGAGCCAGTCAGTGACACACGGACTCTTGCGACGGCCCCAACACATGCTATTCTCCGCTTGGCCAACAATAAAAGCATAAAAAGTCCCTGATTGTCGCCGGCACTGTGCGCACATATCCAAGCAACGCTATCAGGAGGGAGCGCACAAAGTTGTGCTCTAACATCGCCTCCAGCCCCCTCAAATGCGATTCCCCAGTATCGTGCAATATCCGGGCAAGACCAGGCCAGGTGCAAGAACGTCGCATATTGAGCCCGGCACTGCACACATCTCGCATCCTCACTCAAACCAGGTGTGTGCAACCATTCAGGGGTCCTCTGTAGTCTGTGTATGAACTTTAAGTGTATTAGCCTCAGCCGGTAATTAGGGAACAACTTCCTTGCTTGCACGCAGCAATATGCCCATTTATTTTCCTGTATGGGGATTCCCTGTATCCCCTCCCACTCGCGTCGTGCTTGAGTGACACGGTCAGGTGCAGTGCTCTACATGCCTGAGTATAGCAGAGTAATCCGTTTACGCGGTGATGGGTTGCCTAGAAAGTCTTCTAAAACTTGGAACGTTGTGGGCACTATCGGGAACGAGGTGACAAGACCATGAAGCGCCGCTTAGAGCTGGTAATAGGTCATCAGCCTGTCTAGCTTGAATCCAGTGGCACAGTGAGCAAGGGACCTATGTCTGGGCATACCCTTCCCACTTAGGGCAACTATAGTAACACAAAACTTTGAAACAGGTCCCAGTACCAAGCACATGAAAAAGTGATTTTATATGAAAAACTGTGCAAACATAACAAATTAAAGATGTAAAATAACAATATAACATTCAATACTCCCCTATTCTGTTCTTGGGTATGTGCACTACACAGCTATATATCAACTCAGTGGGATTGCTGTTTTGGACTTTTCCAAAATGTCGTGCAACTGGGTAGCTGCGATCGTTGTTTGTGATTGCTCTGATGTGTTGTAAGATGTACACTTGTATAGGTAGACGCCCGTCTCTCTACTGTACACCCTTAGGGTGCTACCAGGCCTAGTAATGAATGTTTTATTGTTATTTTTCATCTTTTATTTGTTTTGTTTGCCCACAAGATCACCTTTTCATGTGCTTGAAAGAGCATCTCTTTAACTTTAATAGGACCCACTTGAGATGTGTAGGATTCTGATATTGTGGCTCCCTTTTTCTGGTGGTCCAGGATACACAGGGCGTTATCCTCTGTTGTTGTTTATTATTATGAGTTTATATAGCGCAACAGCTACCCCCAACGGGGGTGTCCCGGCGCTGTAACAGACGGCAGAAGAAGGTCCAGCAGAGGTCTAAAGGCTGGTGAAGAGCCAGGTCTTCAAAGCACGTCGGAAAACGGCTTCTGACTCAATCGTACGAAGAGAGAGAGGCAGGCCATTCCACACTTTAGCGGTAATCACTGCAAAGGCTCTACCATCCATTCTAGAAAGTTGGAAGTGGGGGGATGTCAGAAGACAAAGGTGATTAAATCTAAGGTTCAGACTATGTTGAGAGTGTTTAAGGCGAGCTTGAAGGTAGGTGGGGCCACGTCCTTGGAAAGCTTGAAAACTCAGAATAAGTGCCTTGAACTGGATGTGCTTGATCACTGGAAGCCAATGGGGCTTCTTAAGGTGGGGGTGATCGAATGGCTATAAGGGATTTTACATATCAATCCGGATGCCGCGTTTTGGACGATCTGCAGGCATCTGATTAGGAAGGCTGGTGCTGCAAGGAAACGACTATTAGCATAGTCATGATGGGAAGAGATTAAGGCATGTATGATGGTCTTACGTGACTCCAGGTGAAGGAAGTGCAGGAATTTGCGGAGCATATGAAGTTTACCTAAGCAGGAAGAGGATACCTGACTAATATGAGATTTACAGGACAGGTTGCAGTCACACCAAAAGCCTTGGTTCCTTGCCGTGTCCACTGGCTTGGGAGGAGGATTCAATTCAGAAGGCCACCAGAGCATCGGGGGAGGGGGGCAGATTTGATTTAAAAAACAGGTCCTCTGTTTTATCCAAGTTGAGCTTCAGAGTGTTGAGTGACATCCAAGAAGAGATACTACACAGGCATTGTCTGAAATATGTGAATGTAGCTTCCGAGTGATCTTCAAAGGAAAACACCAATTCTTTTCTTCCTATCCAACAAACCCAACCGCGCCAGACATAATTTTCGAGAAGGCATGGAAGCTGTCGCAAAATGGATGAAAAACAGCTGCCTTCAACTGAACACCAACACTACAGAAGTACTCATCATGGGCCCACACCCCGACACCTGGTGGCCCCCCGCCCTCGGAAGTCCGCCCACCTGCCAAGACACTGCCACATCTCCCAACACCTGCCCACACTCCACTGGCTCCCCATCGAAGCTAGAATCACCTTCAAGATGATCACCCACGCTCACAAGGCCCTCCACGACACCAGACCAGCATACCTGAATAGCCAACTCAAATTCCACGCACCCCCAAAGGACCCTACGATCAGCCCAGCTCTCCTACGCTGTGGTCCCCCGCACTCAGCGCCTTGAGACCCTCACAGGTGAGTAGTAGCGCTTAACAAACGTGTGATTGAATGATGTCGTCGGCATACGAGAATACTCTCACCCCGTGAGATTCAACCAACTTCGTGAGGGGGGAAAGGTAGGCGCTACAAAAGAGAGGGCTAAGTGCTGAGCCCTGGGGGACCCCGCAACTCAGTGGTTTCTCATCAGACCAAAGGGTAGAGGGTTACTTGTTGAGTCCGGCGGCAAAGGTAAGACAGAGTTCAGGACAGGGGAATGCCCTGGATCCCAAGGTTGGAAAGTCTCTCAAGAAGGATGGATTGAGAGCATGTGTCAAATGCAGGGGACAGGCTTAAAAGCACCAGCATGGCTGCATTGCCTGCATCCACAGATTTCCGGATGGTCTTAGTAACCTCTAGCAGGGCGGTCTCGGTACTATAACCGGATTAAAACCCGGACTGGGAATTGTGAAAGCGATGTCGGGATTCCAAATAGCTAGAGAGTTGTTCCTCGACTAATTTTTCCAGGATTTTAGCTGGTGTGAGGAGAAGGGAGATGGGGGAAGATAGTCTTTATAGACCGCAGGGTCTGCATCAGATTTTTTCAAGATAGGCACTAGAAGAGCCTGTTTCCAGGTAGTGGGAAAAATGCCAGTGGACAGAGAAGAGTTCCAGATCGAAATTAAAGGAGGATTAATGAGAGGAGCCAAGATGCTAAGGAACTGAGGGATCCTTAGGGGAGCCGAATTTGCAAGCTAGTAACTTCTGAAGTGAGGAGTCAGAAGAGATGGGAAGGAAAGAGGTCATAGCATCACAGTTAACCACTGTGATATCCGGGACAGGGGAGCGAGGGGGCAGAGTAAACATAGAATATATGTCCAGAATTTTGTCATGGAAAAAAGTCAGATAGCCCATTACATGAGTCTTGAGAGTGGGAAACTGCACTCAAGATGGCAGATGGCTTGGTGAAATCTTTGACAATTTAAAAAATTATTTTTGGTGAGTTAACGGCAGTGTGAATTTTGTTCATGAAATACTCCCTCATCGTGGAACGTTTCAGTTTGTGGAAAATTTTTAGAGCGGCTTTGTAAACTGATTAAGCCGTGAGATCATAAGATGATCTCCAACTGCGCTCCAGTTTCTTGCAGCGACTTTTCTCGGCACGAAGCTCAAGGGTAAACTACAGAGCTGAACAATTTTGTCTTAAAGATTTGTTAAGTTTAAGGAGGGCAAATATATCAAGGTTGTGTATATATTTTGCCTCCGTGAATCAAAACAGGCAGAGAACGGCACCTTTTATTATTATGAAAGGTGGAATAATAATGGCGCTCATTGACATGAACAAGGTTGTAAATGGACAATCGAAACGCGTTGACTTTCTCTCTTTCCTGAAATAAGCACCTTTGGGATCCACAAATTGGAGTGCCTTTCTCTGCTTGTTGTGATTCACGGAGGTAGAATATATACACAACCTTGATATATATGTGACCAAGACGTGTTATCTTTCGTGGTGCCGCATATACATGTCTTGCTCGATATCCCTACCAGTGTGGCTAGATTTCTTCCTTGTTCTGAAGGGAGAGTAATTGTGTATATATCTATACCTATTTATATATATGTTTGTATTCCATAGAACAGACTAAAGCGGTTATCTAATCTTGCATACACCATGGTATTCAAAATCAAAACTATATACATAAACTGTAGGAAGATCAGACTTTAAAGAAGGGGAAAATAAAAAAATGCATACAAGATTACTCTTATTTGGAGAACTAAAAAGACATTGCTACCTTCATAATCACTCTATTACTTTTAGTCAGTACTCTCTTTCCCATCATTAACCTGTGGGGGACAACCTAGCAGCAGCACCTGAAACTGCTTATACAGCTATTTAAACACAGAGCTTTTTTCACTAGTACCACATACATGTACTTATCCAATAAGTAGTATGCTGTGTTGCTGCATAGATGCACGTCCTTACATGTACCACTTTCAAATAGGAACTGATTGCTGTGAGATTTCTGACGGACGGCTAAGGGGTGGGTGGGAGGATGCTGACAATGGAAAAGAGGTAATATCTTAATCCATCTTTCATATCCTGACTTTTTACCATACCCAACCGGTTGCTTAATTCCATAGCAACTGGGAATGACTAAAAGTATGATAAAGAAAGCAGCATTTGACACTTTAGATCCAGTCATAAGGGGAAGGAATGTGGTGTTTTGAAATAATTTTAAAGTAGAGCATTGTTAAACACATCACACTTTTTTTTTTGGTTAAAACACTAATGAATTCAAAACGGATATCCGACTGGCTGGCTGTTTTGGCAGGAATCTGGACAAATGGTACTCAAACAGAGAGCTGGGGCTATGTGATGTTATGTGGAGAAAGGCAAAGCCCTTTCAAACATGACCACAGTTTTCAATGCAAATGTTTTAACAGGGTTTTGACAAGCGCTCCCACATATGTTACTGCACTGAAATGCAGAAATGGCCATCAATGACAGAGTTAACTATCATTGGCAAAAAGGCATTCTATAACTGTTAGGCAGGGCTCGAGTCGGGGTACCACGCGGGTGGACGGCATCCCCCCACTTATTTTACCGGGGGCAGTGGGGGGGACGCCGTCCCCAATGCCAAACAGCTGGAGAGAGAAAGAAATGCTTTTCAGTTCTTAATTAAAGAAGACGATTTCCCAGGAAAACCACTTTACTCGTCTACTCGCTCCACTTGACTGTTCGGATGCCCTCTTTGAACATATTTAGCAGGACATAGGCAGGTTGCAGAGGCGCCGCGAGGGAGGCTGCGTGTGGTACAAACGAGCCAATCCGAAGCAAATATTTTTCTGAACTCGGAGGGGGAAAAGAGAGTGTTAGAGTGAAGGGAGCTGTTTGTAAACAGACACTGACGCGCTGATGACACACTCGGCTCGGATAGCCTGGCTTATCAGGGTTCATTGGCTGCGACAGTAGTATTTATAATGAGCGGGCAATTTCCTGTAAATCAATGAACCTTACTCCAGGCGGTGGTTGTTCAACAACAAACCCCGGCCCTAGGAATAAAGGACAGTCTAATTATTTTTTATGTTTGTATTTGTGAGCACATGGTTTAAAATTTTAATTGAATTTCAACACGCTGCTCGATTTGCAGGAGATACAGAGTACATCCTACGTGTGTGGTGGAAGTAACATATCCGGAAGTGTCAATCAACATTGTGTGTTTGCTTTGAACTCCTCCTTGACGTACCATTTGGATTCAGGGCTGTTTGATGTAACCTGGATTTGTGGCACTAATGGGCACTTTTTCCTGAATAAAAAATCCAAACCTGATGGTGCAAGCCACCTTTCATGACGTCACTTCCGGCCGTGACGTCACTTCCGGTGACAGCGTCCCCCCACTTATTTTTTTAAGACTTGTGCCCTGCTGTTAGGGATTGCTAAACTATTAATATAATGAAAACAAGCATGCACTCTACCTACCTTTATGCTTGTAGACTGTAGTTTCTGGAAAAAGTACCTTTGAAAGGAGAGGGGTACTTTCAGCAAACTGATGACTGCATTGCATAAGCAGGCAGTATGCTGCAAGATAAAAAAAAAGGGGGGTGGTTTCAGAGGGGACAAATTAAAAAGGCATAATTGAAGGTGGTTAAATTAACAAAATACAATTACAATCTGTGTTCTATAAGTCAATTCCCACCACATATTGTGCCTTCCTCTAAAAATGGTAAAAGAAAAGAGAAATCACTTTTTGTGATCTGTTTTCACAGAAAAGTGTCAATACACTAATTCTGAACATTCAGTTTAAGTGACTAATTGTAAAATTATCAATCATGTTAGCGACCAACAGCATGCTAGAAAATGTACAGGATTGTTCATGCTCCTAAAGAGCTTCTTAAACAGTGTTCACACCACAATTAATTCAGGTTTGAAAAATGAATGTATGATAATTACTTTCCCCCACGGCACTGCTATAACAGGAGGGGCTGTAGATGCTAGCACAGGACTTGAACCCCGCAAATAAGGGAACATTTTGCCATTGTGCTCACACAGTATTACAGACACAGATGATACGACAAAAATATTTGTCAGGTGGCACTCGGATTATGTACGGTATAAAAGGTGACACAGTCAGTGTGCCCTAAAATAGTGCCCTATGGGAGGGCGCCCGAGGTATTATCAGGGATCACATGCCTCCCTGTGCAGGTGCATGTAGCCACTCACTACACACCTGCCTGTGGGAGGTTCTCCGCCAATTTTTCAAACGGACGGCCAATACATCTACAATGAAAATGGAGCCATTGTTTCGAACTGCATCTCCGTCTTTCACAAGAGTGCTCTCCTTAGTGCAGGTGCAAACCATCAGAGTTTGTACCTTCAGCGCATTCTTTAGTGTAATCGGGTGCACTATACGGGGTGCGTATAAATATGGATGCAGTGTGGCCCATACCAACAGAGTGCACCAGATGTATAATTTTGGCATACATCATATTTACAAGTAGCACTCCTATTTAGGGAGTAAATCCAAATGAATACCAAATGCGGAGATGACTGCCCTCAAGATCAAGAAACAGAACTCAGAAAGTTAGACAGGGGCTTTTCAGTCCAATTCCACTTGCGGACAACAAAAAACATTGAAGTACTTAGGACAGTAAAGGATAGCGCAGGTGGCTATTTTTCTTATTACTAACTTTAACTTACCATATATGAAACAGGGGGATACTTCCTACTAAGGAGTTCCACTTCCTCCAGCACATGATTAAATATGGACATCATCCTTCTTTCATATTCACTCTCAGCTTGTGTTGCTCCACTGAAATTGTATTCCTGAAAACTAGAGAAACAAGAACAATGTTTATCACTGCGAAAAAACTAAATCATTAATACATTGGATAGCTTTTTTTCCTAGCGTTGTAAGGTTTTAGTGAAAAAAGAATATATATATTTTTTTTTAAAACGCATTACATTATCTTAGACTTCTCAAAGTAAGCCTCTGTTTCTTTAAGTTTCTAATTTATTTTAAAACTTAAGAATTGTGGCACTGAATACCTTACAAAGACGGAAAATACTATTCCAGTTATCTTTTTTGATCAATACCTTTTTGACGTTTTATGATGTATCACTGTAATATAATTAACAATATCAAAAACTAAATGAGCGTTAAGTCCAATGGCCGAAATGCAAGTGATTTTACTGTACTGACACTTTGGTAGAATACCAAACACTAAGCGAGGATCTGATTGTCAGAGGGACTCTGCAAAAAGACTCTGTGAGGATTGTGGTTCATTATATGGTATGGTTGTGCGACCTTACCGTGTAATACACTCATAGAACTATCTTGGGTCCAGTCAAATAGTCTGTAAAACCTCTCATTCAACCCTGAATAGCTGTGGCTTCCTGCAGCAAGGCTTTAACAAAGGAACTAGCGCAAAGCATTTAGAAGCACCAAACAACGAAATAAGGAAGCCACACAACACAAAAGAATTCCAACACCAATTTAAAAAAAGTAATTATATTTTTATTCATTTTTAGACACCAAGATGAGCAAAACTCACCGGAGGATTTTAGAGATACAGAAGTAAAACGTAAATCTCAGCTTTTTAGTCCACGCATTGGTAACCTTAAAGTTCACAAACTTCTGTAAAGTTTTAAAGAATTGTCTTTGGCTAATCTGGCCCAAGTTCAGTGACCAATTCTGACAGGGAGAAGGTCGGGGGGGGGGCAATAAGGAGTATCTGGACAGTTACCAGGTCACCAATGCAGTCCCAAGTCCAGTTACACATGACAACGGAAGTCTTCCTGGGGTTATCCCTTGGTTTACCGGTAAGGTGGGACGACTTTGAACACAGTGGACTGAGTCCTTCGGAGTCCTCTGTGAGCCTCTAGAGATCCAGCTGCGACTGGGCTACTGATCTCCGCACACAGCAGGTCCAGGGATATCATTTGGTAAGTGTTCGTGACAGTCTCTGGAGACCAATCCATACTCTGATGACTCCTCAGAGTCTGGCTGACAAGGGTGCAACTTTTGAACCCGGAGTGGTGGTCTTATTGACAGCATGTCGACGGTCAGTGGCGATTCCTTGTGAGTGGCTACTGACAACCAGAAAGGGCTACTTCAGCTTTTGTGGCCCTCAGGCCCGGACTGGCCGTTGTAGGCACCGGGCAATCCCCCGGTTGGCCGCATGGGTGGGGGCCGGTTTTGGGCCCCAGGGGGCCGTTTTTGTTACAGGGCCGTTTTTGCAGCATAGCTGCAAAAACGTCCCTGTAACAAAATCGGCCGAAAACCGTCCCTTGCAAAGAGTGCGGTCGCACCCCCAGGGTAGGGGGGGGGGGGCGGCTGAGCACTTTGCCAGGGCCGATTTCGGTTCCCAGTCCGGCCCTGGTGGCCCTGGTGCTGGAACAGGGGGTCAACAGACTGACCCTTGGAGTCGGGGTGGGGGTCAGCAGGGCAATACTTCGGTCCTTTCTCCAGTCCAGATGAAATCTGAGGCTTATGGGTGCCATAGGTGCGTTATCTATGCCCAGAAAGTGCACTGGGTTGATGCAGTCACTAGCTAATGGACTACCAGGATGTATCCCACCCTGTGATGACTTTTGGCTACGTGTGCATTTAAAAATTCCAGAGTGCACTTTTCTGTCCAACTCTTTCTTGGATGTTAGGAGCTTGGTAGCCCACCCTTAATGTGTGGCAACCTGTGAGCTACACGCCCAATGGAAAACCGGTTTGTCCAGTGGCATCTCCTCTCTGTTTGCGCCGTGAGCCTATCTACCTGAACAAAGGGGCAGCCCCACATAACTGTGATCGCCATTTGACCATCAAAGGAGTCTTCTCCTTTGAAGCTCACCTTTTGGACCAACACCCGGTTTGGCTTCCTACGAGGGGGAGGTACACCTCCCTCAATAGCATGCCTTTATAGTCCCATGAGGGCAGAATGCTTACTGGTGCAGTGCCGGCTTCAATGTGGCAGAAATCGCATTGAATTTGGTGCTGGAATCAAAGTTGGGCTGGTCACTGGGCCCGGGGTTGAGCAGCACACAGCAGCAGGGTCAAGAGACACAGGTAGCATCAATGATCCATCCGCCATCTGTAATCCGATTGGATGCCTCATCGGATCAGTGGGGTCTGAATATTCTCCAGAGGGGCCAACAAGGGTATCGAATATTCAGAACATGGCTTATTTGAAACACTCTCTATGTTGTGACATCACCAACAGATTGGAAACTTGCTGTACATCGGAAAAAGTTTGGAGAATTGGTTTCTCAGTAGTTCACGGAGACAGACAGGCACATTGACGCCCACTGGACTTCTCTGGTCAGAGGGGCTGAATGAGGAAGAATCCAGCTCAGTTTTCTTGGGTTTCTTTTTGGACTTTGACTTACCTGAAGAGTCTGAATGCAAGGAAGATCTTTCCAAGTAAAGGCTTTGGGAGTGGAACCGGGTCTGTGCCTTCAATCACAACCGGAAGAGGGACTTGCATGGCTTCCTTCAGTGCTCAAGGACAGATCGACTTGCGGTTCATCTGGGCATAGTCCCTACAAGCTTTGGAGTTATGCGATAATCCGAAAGACAAAAGACAGACCTTGTGGGGATCTGTCAAGTGCATCTGTTTGTGAAAGTGCCTAAAAGGCTTAAATGCCGTGGTTTTAAGAAGAGACATGTTTCCTTGCACACTGTGAAAAAATCAGCAGGACAACATTTTAGAGTGAGTTCTGGATCCCTGTCTACAGACGCCGAAAGAAAGGAACTGACATCAGCGAACAGGTGGGGGGCCTTGCAAGTGTCTGATGTCACTTTGGGATGGGACAAACCTGATGTGGAGCCACACAACGGCACTTGCTGGCTCACTAGAGCGATGCTATGAAAAAGCTCCAGATCCAGTCTGGCACCTGTGGGTATTCACAAGGGGAGGAATCTACGATCAGAAATGTCCATCAGAATGTAAATTCTGCAGCACATTCCCTGGCAGAATTATTTTCATCCGAAGGCCTGAGCTGCCTTTGTAGTCAGAATCATGCTAGATAAAACTGTTAATAAATAAGTCCAATGCAAGGTATGAGAGTCCATGAGATACTGAGCAGAATTCCCCTGCAAAGACAGAGCTATAATTGTACAAGGCACAATTTTTTAGGTCGAGCGTCAGCGAAGCACCTATTGTGTTCACTTTCGGGGGAATCTGAGACAGCGTTAGGGCACGAGCCTCTGCTGTCTCAGATTTGTCCTCGAGGGAGCGCACGGCGCCGTGCACATCCCCTGCCACCCAGCCTCTCTCAATCACACACAGCCACACTCACGCATGCGCACACATACACCCACGCAGGCACAATGCATCGGGACACACAGACACACATATACACACGCACAGCTAACAGACACACAGCCACACATATACATACACAAGCACAGCTACACACGCGCGCACACACACAGTTACACCCACACACGCGCCCCCCCCTCACAGGACAGGCTCACGCGCACGCGCACACACAGCCACGCATGCACACCCCCCCACCACCACTCACAGGCTCATCACGCGCACACACAGCCCCCCTCTCCCCCACTCACCGGGTGTCTCAGGCTGCTCTCGTTTTGTACGCTTTTCAATATCTTACGAGGACACCTTCCTCTTTCTCCACCACTATTGTGTCGTCATTCAGGAGGGCGTGGCTTAACAGCTTCTTTACGTGACGTACTGGTGTTTACAGCTGGTAGGACTGTGGTCGCCGGGAAATGTAGTTCAGCCGTGTTCCCTGCTGTCAGTGTTACCGACGCTTTGGACCCCACATCCCACCGTGCCTCTCGTTTGTTTTTAGGGCTCGCTGAGCCAATGAGTTTTGTTTCAATCACTAACGATTCACACTGCAGACTTCTGAAATTGCCGTCCGAGCGGATTGGATTGCCGCTGTTTCTACGTGGAAGTACATCTTTTAGTGATTCATCCGGCCCGTTTCCTGTACTAGACTTGACGAGGAATGTATTACCAGTGTTTCCTCACATTCTCATAGTTCGGGAGTTCGGCCCTCGTTCCGAGTGCCATACGCTTCCCCTGCCCGAATTTCACATCCCAGCTGGCCTCTCCCAGCCTCTCTTCCAGCATTGCTGAACATCTGTGATCGCCCTGTCCTGCGATCATCCATCCCTAGAGATGCCATAAGCCCCCAGATTCCAGAGCCCGCGCTGCACAGCTCACACCCAAACATGGTGAAGAAGGGACGAGCCGCCGTGATTGGCGGCCTGCTCTTTCTCTGACTCCTTTGCGCCATAAAGTCCACCAAACAGGAACACAATATAATAGAGGGCTGACCACGGGACAACACGGCTCGATCCTGATCCTCCGGTGGCTCATCCATTATAGCCTGTATTCATATCCAGCTGCTTCATGCATACTTCTACCCAGGGAATGATCCTGAGCTCCAATAACTTCTGCATGCTGCTGCTTTCCCCTTGTATACACCTGCAGCCTCAGGCATACGGTGCTGCCCCTGTGCACACTGCCTCTTTCAGCCTTCCCAGCTGGCTTATGTTGGTACCCAGTGCCCATTAAGCCAATGCTTGTTCTTTCACGACAATGGTTACAAATCACCTAATAATCTTCGTGTGCCGAAATACATGCGTGATGACTGGTTCTTTGTAAAGCGCTCTAATGCCCTCGGGCCTGGCTCGCACTATAAAACAAATACTAAAAAAGAAACATTACTGTAATGGGAATTGCCCACAGTAATGCGTTTACCGCCAGTGCTAATGTTATTGCTTTTAGGCTACTCTGGATTGACTTTTACGACGGGTCAGAATATTTTTCCGTTAAAAAAAAACAAAAAACTGACGAACACCATCATTGTTATTCCATGCGCTTTTTACGTACAGGGGGCTTTATTCTGTTCGTGCGCTAGGGTATATGACCCTCCTTTTTTCAGGTTAGCCACGATCTCCATTCCATTCTAACTCATCCATCAAAAAAGGCAATCCCGCCTTCACTTTCCTGGTTTTGTGTTAGGGAGGGACGTTGGCGCTAAAACCTAATACAACACATATTGCATTACAAATGCTATAGGTGTCACATTTGCTTAAGTTATAACTATTGGCATTGTAAATGACAAAGCTATTAATTTCGCTATTTTCAAAACCAACACATAAATAAAAAATTTGTCATTTACAATACCAATAACTCAAACTTTCATAATGCGAGACCTATTGCATTGCAAATGCTTGTTTTTATATGGTTTGAGATTTTCTAAAGCTCTCAAACTAAATCAAGACGCAGAATTTAGCCATCAATAATTGATTCACTTATTGAGGTAAGTCATTAAAAATAGAACATTTGTGGATTGATTTGTCAAGTGTAATACAACACTTTTTTGAATGACTTACCTTGCTGACTCAGGGTCCAAAATGAGGGCTTCAATTGCATGGGAGATCAAAAGGCAGCTTTGTTGTTGACTAACAGCTGTTAAGGTTTCACCAACTCAAACATATGCCAATGCTCTGCTAATTCATGTTGTACTTTTAAGAGAATCTGGTTTGATAAACATTTTCTGCAGTTCCCAATACATAAGTGCTTGGACATCTAAAACATTAAAAACATTGTAAAACAGTAAAATAAAAAGAAATTGGAAGTGTAAGGTTCCAAGAAGTGATAAAACTTTCTGACCAACCTAACAGGGTATAACAACACAATGACTATCAAACATCTCTTATTTGTTACCTTAACTCACCTTCTGCCATAAATGATGGGCCTAATATTGCAAATTACTATTCAGCTCATAGGACTATCAATATCAATATATGCCTCCCTGCCCCAATCACCAAGAGCCCTGGGTTGAACCCCATTCAATCTTCCTGGACCTTTAATAGCACTACAACCATACTTCACTCCTGTGCTCCTACTATTACAAATTCAGCAAAACTTCAGTTGGTAATTGAATTTCATAATCCCCTCTGCAAGCTTACCCCATCTGCCCACTGTCCTCAACCCTGGATCTTACTACCATCTGCTACTTCACGCCACTAATGCTAAAATGCTTCCTCAAGGGTCGGCACCATCTTCAATAAGCTCATTGAAACATTCACCCAATTCCTTGCAGTCACCAACTTCATCAATTATATGGACGTGGTCAAATTGCCCTATTACCAAGACCTCACTATCCCTCTTCAATCACAGCCACAGGATCCTTCTTGAAAAACAAACCTATTTTTGAATACTTGTATCACATAAATCCAGCCCAATCTATGAACTAATAATTTCTATTTCTACTCCAAAACCAACCAATTTAAGCCTGCACTTCTCTTTCAAACTCTAATGTTTGCCTACTTCCAAGCTATCTCCCCTTTCAAGCCTATTCCCAAGATCTACTCTGCAAAACCCACGAGTGTCCACCTAGACCCTTTCACCAACAGCCCTGCCCTTCCCCTTTATAAATAGGCTTGGAATTTTTTTTAAATATGCTGGCGTTATTTTCCCAAATGATGCTGTTACACCAAGTTATTGTGCACCATGTGCAGTAAATACTTACCACGAGTGTGCTAACCATTGTAAAAGTTTACAAGAAACATAGGACCGCGAGCGGCTGTTAGCGGTGCTTTTTGAATTTTTTTTTAGCATGCAAGGCATTATATATAAACATAACACACAGCAATAAATTACATATTTGCATTTTAAGTAATTCCCAAGCAACTTTGCTGAGGTGTTCAATAATTACACAAATTTTGAACACACCTCATTATTACTCTTCTTGTACTCTCTACCACTGTACAGACCTACCTCGCCAAGCTCTTCTTTAACTCTTTCTACCACAGGCCCACTCCATAATGCTTCTATTTTGTGGTGGGAATCCCCCATTTACCAAAAACTGACATACAACCACTCCTACCCTTTCAACTACAACTCCTGCTCTCAACTTTCTCTTTCCTGTACAATGATTGAAGACCTGGTATTCAACAGCTCAGCTTGCATCTTACTTCCCGAAACTCATTGAATCAGCCTACTATTTGGTTTCAGTACATTCCATTCCATGGAGACCGCTCAGGCAAGTGTTTAATTTCTCAACAACCTCTCGTCTATGCTTATCTTTTTGACTTATCAAAAGTATACAAGTTTGACTATTTCACCATGTTAGTTACTTTCATCTCTCTTAAGGCCTCATAGTGCTTGCCTGGTTATCCAGTCTAACATGTTGCCCCTACTCTACCTCCTGGTACCCCTTCAACATCCTAGGCCTAGTTCAGAGTCCACTTCCTCTCCCCTGGACAATATCTCCTCCTTTGGAATTCCATCACATTTCTGCTGTTGGCACTCGGATCACCTCCTTCCCATTCCACAACTCTAATCTCTAAACAAGATGATACACCTAGCTCATAGCAATCAGCTACAGGACAGCATTAAGATCTCCTATTTTTAGTACCTTCAAGACTAAACATCTACTTCCGAATATTTGTCGTCTCCACTCTCATTTCCATTCCCTCTTTCCCCTGACACACTGATAATATCTGCCCGCTGCTACTAATCCTGACGTGCAATGGCTCCTTCTTCCAGACTGAACAAAATCAGAACTGTTGCTATTTACCCACTCTTCAAATCCACTTTTCATGCATCAACTTCCAAATATCACTGTCAAGGTCTCCATCAGTCAGTCAAACAGGGCACTTTTCCAGCTAGTCTCCAATAAACGTCACACCTCAGCATATAATAATAACAATGGCCTGTTTGTAAGGATTAGTTACTTACCTGTAATCCTAGTTCTCTTCCAGGGGTATACTCATTAAAGTCATAAGCACTGAATTATCTCCGCCCATGAGCGGGAACCCGGAACACATAACAATATACATATATATGTGTAAATATATCAAAAAGTACATTGTACTAAAATAATTATACACATATACATGTATAACAACCATAATATGCAGCCTAACATATACACATAGGCTAATAAAGCCAACCTTACACACGTTCTGAAGCATGAAAATATGCTAAATATAAATGCAATAAACAGGCATGAGCCCAAAATGCATTTCATAACCATGAAAAACTTTTATTTTCATCAAAGAACCTGTTGTAAACAGTTATTAGCCTAAAAGGCTGCATATGAAAAATTGTCTGTGTACAGAAAATCAGACTGGCACCCTGCCTTTAAGGCCCCAGAGAATCTGCACACTTTGACTTTAAGGCCTCTAGGAGAACTCTGTTCCCATCATGCACCACAGGTGACAGTTAGGTCAGTTCTTTTGTACGGTACAGTAAACTTTTAGCAGGAATCTGCACTTAAAAACTTCATAATACATATTGAAAAAACTTCAATGCTACTGCTCGCCCGGGGAGGCGGGAGGGTGCTTATGACTTTAATGAGTATACCCCTGGAAGAGAACTAGGATTACAGGTAAGTAACTAATCCTTCTCTTCCAGGGGATACTCATTAATAGTCATAAGCACTGAATAGAGTAGCAAGCTCATACCCACTAGAAGCGGGCGAACAGATAAATGCATAGATGCACTTTTAACAGCACAGTGTTTAACTAGAAACAGCAAACAAATTTCTGAGTGATGCTTGTCCCACTTGTGCATCAACCTGCGCATCAGAATCCAAGCAGTAATGACGTGTAAACGTATGCACTGAACGCCATGTAGCTGCTTTACATATCTCTGACATAGCCACATTCCTAAGGAGAGCCGTGGTAGCAGCTTTCCCTCTCGTAGAATGAGCCCTAGGTCTACCTGATAAAGACTTGTGGGCTAGCTGATAAGCCAGTAAGATACATGACACTATCCATCTAGAAATGGATCTCTTGGATGCTGCCAAACCAGTATTCGTAGGACCATAGTTCACAAACAAACGGTCCGTGTGTCTCAACGACTTTGTTTTATCTAAGTAAAATTTCAAAACCCTCTTTAGATCCAATGAATGCAAAGTCCGCTCAGCCGGACTCGAAGGGTTTGGAAAGAAAGTAGGCAATGTTATGGATTGGTTCACATGAAAATCCGACACCACCTTTGGTAGAAAAGCAGGATGAGTCCTAAGCACCACTCTGTTTCCATGAAAAACTGTGTATGGTTCCTTGCAACACAGAGCCTGAATCTCGCTCACTCTACGAGCAGAAGTGATGGCTACCAGGAATGCTACCTTCCAAGATAAGTGTTGCAAAGAAGCTTTATGTATGGGCTCAAATGGTGGACCCATCAACTTAGTCAATACCACATTAAGCTCCCAAGGTGGAGAAGGAGACCTGACTGGAGGAAAAACCTTCCTTAACCCTTCTAGAAAATCCTTCACCACAGGCATCCGAAAAAACGATATCTGTGTAGGCGATTTTCTATAAGCCGTTATTGCAGCAAGATGGACCTTGATAGAACTAAACTGCAAACCAGACTCAGCAAGGTAAAGAAGATAAGGCAAGATCACCTGTTCTTGACCATGAATAGGATCAAGACCTTTACTCTGACACCAGAGGTAAAAGCGTTTCCACTTAAATCCGTAGGATTGTCTTGTAGAAGGCCGCTTTGCCTCCTTAAGAATGTTCATACACTCCGGATTCAGCTGTAAATGTCCGTACTGGATGACTTCAGGAGCCATGCTGCCAAGCGCAGGGAGGACAGATTCGGGTGAAACACTCGCCCCTGCTGCTTGGACAGAAGATCCGGGCGACAAGGCAATCTCCTGTGTGGCCTGATGGACAACTGGAGGAGATCTGGGAACCACCACTGGCGTGGCCACTCCGGGCAAATCAGTATCATTCTGGAGTTGGTCTTGTACATCCGGTTGATCACTGCTGGTATCAACGGTGTCGGTGGAAAGGCGTACAGCAAATTTTGACACCAGTCTATCAAAAGGGCATTCCCTTGAGACCCTTTCTGGGAAAACCTGGACGCGAAGACGGGGCATTTTGCGTTTGCCGCGTCTGCGAACAGATCGATGTCTGGTGTTCCCCAAGCCTGGAAAATGCTGTGCGCGACGTCTTCGTTGAGAACCCAGTCGTGCGCTTCGACGAAGTCTCGGCTGAGGCCGTCCGCCTCTGAGTTGAGACTTCCTGGTAGGTGAACTGCTGTTATGGACAGGTCCCTTGCAAGTAACCAATGCCAGATGGTCTGGGCTTCTATGGACAGAGTCCTGGATCTGGTACCCCCCTGCTTGTTTAGATAATACATTGTTGTGGTATTGTCTGTTTGTACCAGAAGGGACCGAGTCTGTAGAGATGGAGCCAGAGTCTTGAGAGCAAGATGGACCGCTCTGAGTTCGAGTAGATTGATGTGATATCCTTTCTCGAAGTCTGACCATAGCCCTTGTACCTGAAGAGGGCCCATATGTGCCCCCCAACCAAGGAGAGAGGCATCTGTGATGAGAGTCTGCGTTGGTGGGTCCTGATGAAAAGGAACTCCCTTCATCAAGTGTGCCTTCTTCATCCACCACCGAATGGAATCTCTTGCCGACTGTTGGAGATGAATTCGATCCTCCCAGCGTCCCGTACTCTGTTTCCACTGATCTTCCAGACACTGCTGCAGAGGACGCATCTTCAAACGTGCGTTTGGCACAATGAATATGCATGATGCCATGGACCCCAGGAGAGAGGATACTTGCCGAACTGTCGGACGAGCATACTGGAGGAGAAGCACGCACTTCGCCTTGATAGATGACCATCTCTCCTCCGAAGGACACACGTTTTCGTTTTCTGTGTCCAGCTGCGCACCCAGGTAGTGGATTTTCTGGGTGGGATTCATTATGGACTTCTTGTAGTTGACTTGCAGACCCAACTTGCACATGAGTTGGAGGCATATCGATAGATGTTCTTCTAGTAGCGATGGGGATGAACTCTTCAGAAGCCAGTCGTCTAAGTACGGATATATGAAAATCCGTCTCTTTCGAAGACAAGCTGCCACTACCGCCATACATTTTGAAAATGTTCTGGGAGCTGATCTCAGGCCAAAAGGGAGTACTGAGTACTGGTAATGTTGAACCCCTACTTGGAACCTGAGGAACTTGCGATGCTTTCTGGATACCGGAATATGAAAGTATGCATCTTTCAGATCGATGGAGCACATCCAATCCCCTTGGTGTAATTGAGGGAAAATCTGATGAAGAGCCAGCATTCGAAATTTCTCCTTCCGAATGAATTTGTTCAATACTCTCAGATCCAGAATGGGTCTGAACTCCGTAGCTGGACCTTTTTTCTGTACGAGAAAAAAATCGAGAGTACAGGCCTTGACCTCTCTGTGGAGATGGTACTGGTTCTATGGCGTTCTTCTTCAGAAGGACGTTCGCTTCCTGCTGCAAGCGCCTTATATTCCACTGAACCATCCTTAAGGGGTGAATGAAAGGAGGGGGCTTCTTGAATCTCAAAAGGTACCCGCTCTGAATAATACTCAGCACCCATCTGTCCTTTGCGATTTGCTTCCACTCGTCCAGATACCACACAATACTTCCTCCAACCGGAGTGGCACACGGTTGTGGAGGAAGCATCCGTTCATTGCTTTTGAGGCTGCTTGGTAGCAGAGGATTGCTGCCTGTTTCCATTGCCTCTGCCTCGCCCAGGTCGTCGCTGTTGAAATTGCGACCTCTGCTGATTCTGGCCTTGATTTTGCGAGGACCAATTCGACTGTTGGCCCCTCTGCTGAAAAGATCTTTTGTCAAAGGGACGAAAATTACCCCGACGTCGAAATTCTTTTTTCTTTTCAAGACCGACAGCTTTCAGGGTGTTCAACTCCACTTTCATTTTAGACATTTCGTCGTCAGCGTGAGAGCCAAATAGAGTCGAACCATTGAAAGGTAAATTCACCATCTTTCTCTGCGCCTCTGGCTTAAGTCCCGTAAGGCGAAGCCAAGCCGTACGTCTAGCACAAACACCATGTGCATAACCATGAGCTGACAGATCCGCCGCATCAGCAGCCGCACTAATACTCTGGTTAGCCACCAATCCTCCTTCTTCCACTATTTCCAGGAAGTCTTTCTGATCCTCCTTAGGGAGTTTATCTGCAAAACGAGTCACTGAGTCCCAGAGCAGACGATCATAGCGACCCAATAAGGCTGACGCACTGGCCACTCTCATGACCGAACCTGAGGTGTTGCACATTCTTCTCCCCAAGGAATCCATACTCTTACTATCCTTTTCAGGTGGAGCAGAAGAGGTAGATGCCGCAGAATGTGCTTTTCTGACTGCCGCCACAATAAGTGAATCTGGAGGAGGGTCAGAACGCAAAAATAAAGGATCCTCTGCTGGAGCCCTGTACTTCTTAGCAATCGTAGAAGGACCAGAACCCACCGTGGCCGGAGTTAAGAAAGTTCTCATTGCTGGTTCTATTAATCCGGGCACTAACGGCAGAAGAGGTCTACCAGTCGTCTTGTGATGTAGGGTTTCAAAGATGACTGACGTTGCTATTTGAGGAACTGCCATCTTGATCTTGAACTTATTCGCCCCACGACACAACACATCATTAAATGTGCCCAAATCATCCACTGGAGACACTCTGGAAGGGGGAGTAGATGAGATTGTGGGAGAATAGTCTCTATAGGAAGATCTTAAAGAAGACTTCGAAGACGTAGAAGATGAGGAAGGAGACCTACTCCGCCTCGGAGGAGTTGCCGATCGCTGCCTCATTCGTTCCCGTGAACGTGATTTCTCTCTCACTAAGGACCTAGAGCGTGATCTTCTATGCAGCTCCGTCTGAGGGACCAGAGCCCTCATCCCCATCAGTCCTGCATCTGGACGCATTTTCCAATGTCTCAGGCTTTCCAGCCACCTCGGAGACAAGTTACTAGGCCGCCCTACACGCTCAGGTGAAGCCTCATGTGACACCTGCACAATATTCAGTCCAGTGGAAGACTTGGAGGCTCTGGAAACTACACTGTGCTCAGAAAACAATGAGCCAGATGGAGTCCGTTGTCTGGGCACCAATTGCCTATCATCCGACACCTGTCCTGAGGTTGAGCCCGAATGAGCCACCACAGACGAGTCCTGGTGCACTACCTCTTGTCCCACCGCAGACCTGTCGTCTTGCTGGTCACGCGGAGAAGACAAATGTTCTGGACTGATGTCTGACCTCGACAAAGACCTAATTGAGGTCCGAGAGGCCGGTCTGGATAGTCTCGACGCCGACCCATGTTCGGGTGGGGGAGACCTAGACACTCCATGCTTCGAGCCCGAAGCAGACTTCGACATCGACCTATGTCGCGATGGAGACCTTGATCTTCTCTTTTTAGGTCTCGACGTCGACTCCTTCGACGTCGTCCTTTCTCTCGACGTCGATCTCTTCTTCAAAGACGTCGTAAGTCTCTCTCTCGACCTCGGTCTCTCCTTCGACGTCGACACTTTCCTCGACGTCGACGCACCATCCTTCGACGTCGACACACCATCCTTCGATGTCGACACCTTCGTCGTCGGACGCCTCTCTTCTCTCGACGTCGACTTCTCACGAGCCTTCGACGTCGGACATGGCACCCCGACGTCGTCTTTACAGCAATCGACACCAGATGTCTCGACGTCGAAAGAGATTTCGACGGCGACCGCCTCAACGCTGAACCTTGCCTCACCGGCGAAGTCCTCGACGTCGACGGAGCCCTCTTCGACGTCGACAATGTCTTTTTTGACGGCGACGCTCCCTGGAGTCGAGTTTTCTTAGATCTACCTTCTGGAGACGCTGATCTTCGACGTTTAGGATGAGAAGATGGCTTGGAAGAGGAGAATAAGCCCTTGGAACTCTTCTCACCACGGTTTTCTCTCTCCAGAAGGCCCAGCAACCTCATTTTCTCCCTTTCTCTTAAAGTTCTACTAGAAAGGTTGAGGCAGTGATAACAATCCTCCACCTTATGAGAAGCTGGAAGACACACCACACAAACAGAGTGTGGATCCGTTTTTGACATCTTCTTCCCACAGGAAGGACATTTGTAAAATAAAGGTGGCATTCTGACTAAAAAATACCAACATTTAGTCAGAACAAGATAGAAAACACCACCAAAATATTCTTTTGTCAAAAAAAGGTAAGAAAAAACCAACTTCTGACAGAAAATACTACAAATGAGCAGAGCTCAAGTTCCAGGTTCCTCACAGAACAAGCCGGAAAAAAGAACTGACCTAACTGTCACCTGTGGTGCATGATGGGAACAGAGTTCTCCTAGAGGCCTTAAAGGCAAAGTGTGCAGATTCTCTGGGGCCTTAAAGGCAGGGTGCCAGTCTGATTTTCTGTACACAGACAATTTTTCATATGCAGCCTTTTAGGCTAATAACTGTTTACAACAGGTTCTTTGATGAAAATAAAAGTTTTTCATGGTTATGAAATGCATTTTGGGCTCATGCCTGTTTATTGCATTTATATTTAGCATATTTTCATGCTTCAGAACGTGTGTAAGGTTGGCTTTATTAGCCTATGTGTATATGTTAGGCTGCATATTATGGTTGTTATACATGTATATGTGTATAATTATTTTAGTACAATGTACTTTTTGATATATTTACACATATATATGTATATTGTTATGTGTTTCGGGTTCCCGCTCATGGGCGGAGATAATTCAGTGCTTAAGACTATTAATGAGTATCCCCTGGAAGAGAACTGGTGTTTCACATCACGTTCTGCTGTACTCTAAACCCTGTAACAGCTCTTACTTTTACACAATTTAATGGTATTGGACTCTGATAAAATAAAGGCAGAGTTGGAATTGACAGGATTCAAACTTGTGAGCCAAGATCATATCAGACATGAGGGGTGAGTGCTACCATGAGTGTGGAAGGGTATGCTCAGACAGGAGTCCCTTGCTCACTGCACCATCAGGATTCAAGCAAGCTGGGCCGAAGACGGCTGTAATGCCAGAAACCGGTCCCCGGAAGCTTGTTTCCTTTCCAGTGAAGAATTGGCTTGGTAGTTTGGTCTGCCCTGTTCCCATGATGCACTGGGCCAGGGACAGACTAATTTGCATATAGACAGGTTCTGAACTGGGATGGTGCAGTGAGCTAAAAAACTGTGATGGATCAAGCCCTGATCTGTTGACTGGGTAGGAGTGTTCTGATTAACTCAGATACTCTGTCCATCACCACCCCCTTTTTGAAATTATTTTGGCCACCATGAGTGTGGACGGGTATGCTCAGACATGAGTCCCTTGCTCACTGCACCATCAGGATTCAAGCAAGCCGGGTCGAAGACGACTGTAATGCCAGAAACCGGTCCCCGGAAGCTTGTTTCCTTTCCAGTGAAGATTTGGCTTGGTAGTTTGGTCTGCCCTGTTCCCATGATGCACTGGGCCAGGGACAGACTAATTTGCATATAGCCAGGTTTTGAACTGGGATGGTGCAGTGAGCTAAAAAACGGTGATGGATCAAGCCCTGATCTGTTGACTGGGTAGGAGTGTTCTGATTAACTCAGATACTCTGTCCATCACCACCCCCTTTTTGAAATTATTTTGGCCACCATGAGTGTGGACGGGTATGCTCAGACATGAGTCCCTTGCTCACTGCACCATCAGGATTCAAGCAAGCCGGGTCGAAGACGACTGTAATGCCAGAAACCGGTCCCCGGAAGCTTGTTTCCTTTCCAGTGAAGATTTGGCTTGGTAGTTTGGTCTGCCCTGTTCCCATGATGCACTGGGCCAGGGACAGACTAATTTGCATATAGCCAGGTTTTGAACTGGGATGGTGCAGTGAGCTAAAAAACGGTGATGGATCAAGCCCTGATCTGTTGACTGGGTAGGAGTGTTCTGATTAACTCAGATACTCTGTCCATCACCACCCCCTTTTTGAAATTATTTTGGCCACCATGAGTGTGGAAGGGTATGCTCAGACATGAGTCCCTTGCTCACTGCACCATCAGGATTCAAGCAAGCCGGGCCGAAGACGGCTGTAATGCCAGAAACCGGTCCCAGGAAGCTTGTTTCCTTTCCAGTGAAGAATTGGCTTGGTAGTTTGGTCTGCCCTGTTCCCATGATGCACTGGGCCAGGGACAGACTAATTTGCATATAGCCAGGTTCTGAACTGGGATGGTGCAGTGAGCTAAAAAACGGTGATGGATCAAGCCCTGATCTGTTGACTGGGTAGGAGTATTCTGATTAACTCAGATACTCTGTCCATCACCACCCCTTTTTGAAATTAACTCACCCTGCTGGCCATCACTCCCAGAACCTCTCCCGTTGCATCTGAGCATGAGTACTGCGATCTGAGAACCTCAAGTTTCTTTTGCCAACCCCACCCCTAATCCAGATTCAAGTTCTTTGAAGTTCTAGAAGCTTCCTATGACAAAAGATTCCCTGGAAAACTATGGACCCGATACTCATAATAATATATTTATATCTGTTCACAAGGCCTGCCTCTTCAATCGCAAGGACTCGTATGGCTGCCACCTTCGTAAGCCCCTCCCTCTCTGCCTTGGACCTGTGTAAACTGCATATGTCTTGCTTATGTAAAATCTCAGATATTGTGCTAAACGTATTGTCAATGTATCGTCTTATTCATCCCTGATCATCATTACAACCTACCTACCAAACTATTCAGCAGCATAAGCAATTATAAATGTTGACCCAAATGCTTTATTCTTTCTTATATTTTTTCTTCCAAATAAATGTTATTGCTTATACATCCTAAGCAGTAGGCAAACAAACTATTTTGACTATAGAGAATTAACACTTTATTTATACAAAAAAACCTGAACAAATCATACTAAAATTACCCATCTTAACATAAGTACCCACAGATGCTTGGTTGGTAATTAAAAAATAAATAAAACATTTTGTCTCAGCAGCAGCCATGAATCGGGAAAGAGGTGGGATTAGCCCTGCATATACATTATACTGTTAATTATGGCTGATGTTCTGTAGGGATACTGTCACAGGGATCACTCAAACACAGACAAATTGAACAGATATCCGACTGGGGTCACCCGCAGTCTATAGTAAACCGAGAAAAGGTGTTCCTGGTATGAAAGTTGCAACTGACGTAGAAAGAAATGGAAGTAGTTGCCAACAACCCTACTGAGGTCACAATGTGTTGTAATGATTTCAAAAGGTGAAACCTGGAACTGCAAATTGCTCTATTTCTGGATATATGTTTCAGTTGCTATAGCTACCTCAAAATCAAACACAATTTCGTACTAAACTATGTAATGTTTATACTTAACGCACAAGTTACTACTTGTGTAACAATATATCTGTAAGAGACATTAGTTAGTGATAGATTCCTTACCTTAGAATACTCCCCAGGCGTCAGACTGGATCCGGAAAACTTTTTCTTAGCAGTACCCCTGCACGTCGGTAGGTGGCGTCGTGCGGCTCCGCGTCCGTTACTGGGGTCGTTAGCGCCGGGATGATGTCACGGAGGCTACTTAGGCGCCACCCATGCGCGCTGACGTCTGTTCTGTACACGACTTTCTGCGCCAGTGTTGGATCAAAACGATTTGATCCAACACTGTTCAGAGGAAACGCATTACAGAGGAGCGACCCTGGATGCCATCATTGCGAACAAAAATGTGGTCTCGATTGATCACATCATCCCGGTGGACAGGTCAGACCACCACATCATTCTCTTTCATATCATCCAGCCGGCCCTATCCCTCCCACCCACTCAAGCCCCCCCCTAAGTGGGTCAGGAACACTTTCAGAGTCCCCCGAGACAAGCTAGAGGAAGGACTCAGCACTCTCCTCCTGAACACAACGGAGTCCCTCTCAACCTTGGAACTCACCTCGCTCTACCATTCCAACCTTGAGCTCGCCCTGGATCAGCTGGCACCTCTGAAACAAAAAAAACCCAGAAGCATTCCCTCTAGGTCATGGTTCTCTACTGACATTAATGATGAAAGAAGACACCTAAGATCCATGGAAAGAACCTGGAGACACAACCCCGCCGCCATCCATCGGGCCCAACTCAAGGCAGCACGCAAAAACAACTATACCCACATCAAAAGCAAAAAATCTTCCTTCTTCTGCTCTGCTTTAGATAATGCCAAAAACCGCCCCAAAGAACTCTTCAACATCATTAGGAACCAAACCTCCATTCCTAAGGCAGCCAAATTAGGGGCGTCCAAGACCCAGTGCGACAACTTTGCAAGCTTTTTCAATGAAAAAAATCGCCAAAATTGATCGTTCCTTCAGCTCGAGTCCTGCAACCAACGCCACCCCCACAATAACCCAGTCTATCCGCTGGTCTTCCTTCCAGCCGGTCAAGGAAGAAATGATAAGCAATCTTATCGCCGCTGCGAAACCCTCATCTCACTCCCTCGAGACTGACAAAGGATTTGAAGCTCACTCTTGCCCCAATATGGGGCAAAATCATCAATAGCTCCTTGAGCGAGCTCTACATCCCTGACTGACTTAAAATCAAAGAAAACAACGCTGGATAAGGGTGTCCCCCAGGGCTCCTGCCTCAGTCCAACGCTTTTTAATGTTTATCTCGCCCCCTTGGCTGAGGTAGTGGAAGCCCACGGCTTTGAGACAGTCTCTTACGCTGATGACACCCAGCTGTTGTTCAAGATTGGCCCTAATCCAGAAGTGGACAGGCTGCGCTTCATATCAGGAATGCTTGCTATATCCGAATGGATGTCCCTAAATTTCCTCCAATTGAATCCGGGAAAAATGGAGGTAATGCTGCTGGGAAAAGCAACCAACAGCTGGAACAATGAATGGTGGCCACAGATATTGGGAGTGCCCCCGGTCCCCAAGGAACATGTAAGGAATTTAGGAGTGCAGCTGGATCACGAACTCTCCAGAGTGCGTGATCATGTGTTTGCCACAGTGAGCTCCTGTTATTATAACCTTCGCCTCCTCAGGAAAAATGTTCCATACATTCCCACTAACCATCGCAGAACACTCATCCATGCAATGGTTACCAGTGGCATGGATTATGGGAATGCACTTCTTGCGGAGGTGGGTTCCACCCTCCTGAAAAAATTACAGGTTATACAAAACACGCGGCAAGAATGATTCTTAATATGCCGGCAGGCACTCCTTCTTTGCCGCTGTTAAAATCACTTCACTGGCTGCCAGTTAAGAAACGCTCTTTTTTCAAAATTTGCTGCCTATCCTTTAAAGCACTGAAGGGTCAAGGCCCTCTGTACTTACAATTGAAGCTAAAAAGGTACGCGCCAGGCCATCAGCTTAGATCCTCAACGGCCGGGCTTCTTGAGGTCCCTCGCATCCGATTACAAAGAACTGGAGGAATGGCTTTCTCCTTCCTGGCCCCAAAGTATTGGAATACTTTACCCCAATCCATAAGGGAACTTCCCAGTTACGCCGCTTTCAGGAAGCATCTTAAAGCCTTTCTGGGTACCCTCTTCTTCTGGAATAGTTTAGGGTTGTATCATTGGGACTGCGCCGAGATGCCCCAGGGTGAGTCGTGCGCATTACAAATGAATATAACGTAACTGCCTTAAACTAGGACAAGTCACACCACTGCTGAAAAAACCTGGCCTTGACCTCATGGACATGAACAACTTCAGGCCAGTCTCGAACCTTCCGTTCCTAGCCAAAATTCTGGAAAGATGTGTGCTTTCACAATTAAACCAACATCTAGAAAATTCTAATCTACTGGATCCTCTCCAATCAGGGTTCAGGAAAGGCTGAAACCGCAATCCTAAATGTTCTTGATGATCTCCACATGTCACTCGACTCAAACCATTGTAGCCTTCTCATTCTCCTTGACCTCTCGGCTGCGTTCGACACAGTAGACCATACCCTCCTACTTAATGTCCTCCGAGAGAGAGCGGGCATCGAAAAGACAGTCCTAAAATGGTTCTCCTCCTTTCTTAACAACCGCACTCAAAGAATAAAAATCAACAGCTTCGAATCAGACCCCCTCCCCCTTAGCAGAGGAGTCCCTCAAGGATCAGTACTCTCCCCGCAACTCTTCAACATCTACATGGAACCCCTCACCTCACTTCTAAGGAAATCCAACATCCCCTTCCACCTTTACGAGGATGACACTCAACTCTATTTGGAAACCACCTCGATTGCAGACATTCAAGGATTAAATGCTACACTCATGGAGGTCCAACACTGGCTCTCAGCCAACCACCTCAAACTGAATGAAGAGAAAACGGAAGTACTCCTAATCTCGAACAAAGATGAAAACCCACAAATAGTGGAATGGCTCAAAGCCTTAAATGCCCTCAATGTCTCTATAACGCCAACGGACTCCGCAAAATCCCTAGGAATCACTCTCGACCCCAAACTGGCCATGAATAATCACATCTCTAAAACCGCCAAAAGCGTGTTCATGAACCTGAAACTTCTCTATAAAATTAACCCCCCCCCCCAAGGATCTGAAACAGGCCACGCAGGCACTTGTGCTCTCCAGAATTGACAATGGCATTTCTGCACTGACTGGAACAGCCAAGTCGCACCTGGGACCTCTCACCTCCACCCTCAACGCAGCAGCAAGAATGGTCTCAGGAACAAAGAAATATGACCACATCTCTCCGGCACTCAAAGAACTGAAATGGCTCCCAATTGACCAACGAGCTAACTTCCGCACAGCCTGCCTCACACATAAAGCCCTGCATACAGGCAAACCAGAATACCTGGACACCAAACTCAAAAGGGCGGGTCAATCCAGGAACCTCAGAAGCTCCAACACACTACTACTCATCCCTATGAAATCACAGAAACGCAATACCTCAAATAAATCCTTTGCGGTGAATGCTCCCAGGATCTGGAACGCCACCCCCCCATATCAGAATGACCGCCTCCTTCCCGCAATTCAAATCGCTACTCAAAGCCCTCTTCCTTGAACGCTCCGGTGCTTAACGAGAACCCCACGCCTAATGGTGAAGTCCGATATTTCTCTCAATCCAGAGCCGATTGATTCGCTCTTGAACTCCGTCCCATACTGCGCTCAAGTTGCTGCTTTACAGACTCTATTTCCTACCTGTTGTTCCCGATTCCTGCTTTTCTATGTTTATTTTCCCCGCTGCATATCTCTATTTGCTGTGAAGCGCTCTGATACCCCCGGGTCCAGCTAGCGCTAAACAAAACTTCAATAAATAAAAAATAAATAAAAATATGCCATCTGGCATGTGACACCAGCAGGATGCAGGAGACCATCAGGCCCAGAAGCCGGAGGGTCATCCTGACTGAAACCCAGGATAGAGTCTGAAAGAGCGGAATAATAGCCTGAATATCCCGGACTCACTGCTCGGGAGGATAGACCTGAAACAGTGTCGAGTCCAGACCTGCTACGATGAAAGGGAGCTTCTGAGAGGGACTCAGGTGTGACTTCGGCACATTAATGGAGAACCCCAGCAAATGCAGGAGCTCGGCCGTAGTCTGGAGGTGTGTGACAACTGCCTGGGATGAGCCCGCCTTCAACAGACACTCGTCTAGAAAGGGGAACACGGACACCCTTAACCTGCGCAGATGAACTGGGACCACCGCCATCACCTTCGTGAACACCAGAGGGGCACTGGTAAGGCCGAAGGGGAGCACTGCAAACTGAAAATGCTCTTGGCCTACCGTGAATCGTAGGTTACGCCGGTGGGCCAGCAGGACGGGGATATGAAAATATGCGTCCTGCAAGTCCAACGCTACCATCCAGTCTCCAGGGTCCAGTGCAGCCAGGACCTGAGCCAGAGTTAGCATCTTGAACTTCTCCTTCCGAAGGAAGCGATTCACGTCCTGGAGGTCCATGATGGGGTGCAGGCCCCCCTTGCCCTTCTTAGGGACCAGAAAGTAGTGGGAATAACAACCACTCCAGACTTCCTGACCGGGAATGCACTCAATGGCCCCCTTGGCCAGGGGGGCCGTGACTGCCTGGCGGAGAAGAGCCAAATGATCCCCCGACAGTCTGTGGTACTGAGGTGGCATGGCTGGAGGGGATGACAGAAAGGGTAGTGAGTAACCTTGGCAGAATATCTGCAGCACCCACTTGTCCGATGTGATTTCGTGCCAGTGGTGGAGGTGGTGACGGACCCTGCCACCTACCGGCGTGCCCTGAAGCTCGGATTAGGAAGGCTTAGAGGTGGAAGCAGCGGGGTGGAGGTGGACTGACCCACTCGCTCGTTACCAGACCCGCCCCTGCGGAATCCAAGTCCGTGGCCGCGTTGAGGCTGGGTTTGCACAGGCTTTGTGGAGGAGCGTGCTTGGGTGCTCTTCAGGCCCAGTCCCGAGCCACAAGAATGACTTGGGCCCAGTTGCGCTTGATCTTCTTCAGCATTCTGGGCAGAAGTGGTATAAGTGGAAAGGCATATAGAAGAACGTAACACCACTCACGAAGAAAAGCTTCGCCAAGCGATTGCCGCGTGGACATTCCACTGCACAGAACTGCAGACATTGCACGTTCTCTTTGGTGGCCAATAGATCTAACCAAGGCTCTCCCCACTGCTGAAAGAGACTTTGCACCACCTCCGAGTGAAGATGCTATTCGTGATCCATCAGACACAGGCGGCTGAGTTAGTCTGCCTTGGCGTTCAGGGAACCCGCCAGGTAATGAACCACCAGGGTCATTCCCTGATGTTCCAGCCACTTCCAGAGATGAAGGGCCTCCTGACGGAGGGTCCACAACCCCACCCGGCTTGTTTGTTGCAATACCACCTAGCGGTGGTGTTGTTCGTGAACACCAGCACTACTCTTCTTGTGACAGAGGGAAGGAATGCCTTTAGGGCAAGGCGAATTGCCCGGAGCTCCAGAAGGTTGATGTGGAGCCCGGACTCTGCCGGAGACCAGAGCCCTCTGATCTCCGTCTTCCCCATGTGGCCGCCCCACCCTAGAAGTGATGCATCTTGCACCACTGTGAACTCTGGGTGGGGAAGGGAGAGGGATCTGTCGTTGACCCAATCATGGTGCGTCAGCCACCATTGCAGTTGGAGTGCAGTGCCCTCCCAGATCTGGACGCAATCGGAATGATTCCCCATCTGCCGGGCCCACTGGAACTTCAAGTCCCACTGCTGAGCCCACATGGGCTCTGCAGGATGCAGGAGGCCATGAGGCCCAGCACCCTTAGAGTCATTCTGACCGAGACCCGGACTAGGGACTGAAAGATCGGAATCAAAACCCAAATATCCTGGACTCGCTGCTCGGGAAGATAGGCCCGAAACTGTGCTGTGTCCAGAACTGCCCAGATGAAAAGGAGCTTCTTAGAGGGAATCAGGTGTGACTTCGTCACGTTGACAGTGAAACACAGCGAGTGCAGAAGGTCCGCCGTAGTCTGGAGGTGGGAGACGACAGCCTGGGGCGAACTCGCCTACAACAGCCAGTCGTCGATATATGGTAAGACTGGAACATCTGATCTGCGCAGATGAGCTGCGACCACCATTACTTTCGTGAACAAAGGCCAAAGGGGAGCATGGTGAACTGAAAATTTTCGTGGCCTACCATGAACTGTAGGTAACGCCGGTGGGCAGGAAGGACAGGGATGTGAAAATAGGAGTCCTGCAAGTCCAACGCTACCATCCAGTCTCCAGGGTCAAGGGCAGACAGGACCTGGGCCAATGTCAACATTTTGAACTTCTCCTTCCGGTGGAAGCGGTTGATGTTCCTGAGATCCAAGATAGGACGCAGGCCTTTGTCCTTCTAGAGCACCAGAAAATAGTGGGAATAACAACCACGACCTATTTCAGGGGCAGGAACTCGCTCGATAGCTCCCTTGGCCAAGAGAGCTGTAACTTCCTGGCAGAGAAGGGCCAAATGATCCTCCGACATGCAATGGAGTTGCGGTTGCATGGATGGAGGGGTAGTCTCGAAGGGGAGGGAGTAACCCCTTTGGACTATCTGCAAAACCCACCTGTCCGACGTGATGGTTTGTCAGTGGGGGAGGTGATGGCGGACCCTGCCGCCTTCTGGCAACTGGTGGCCCTGAAAGGTCAGACTAGGACGGCTTGGAGGCTGCTGCAGAGGGGGCACGGGCCTGCCCCCACCCCCCAGACCCACAACGCTGGGTCCCATGTCCCCGGTAGCGCAGAGACTGAGCAGCTTGCGCCGATCTGTGGCCTGGGAGGAACGTGGCGGGGCACCCCTTCCGTAGTCACGAAAGGCAGACTGCATGGGGTGAGATGTCGTCCCGAGGCCCACGGACCTGGCGGTAGCCTGAGATTCCTTAAAGCGCTCAGTGTCCAAAAGTGTAGATTGGTCATCACCCGATAAGGCAGTGGACCTCAGCCAAGCGGCGCGTCTCAGGGCTACCGACGTTGAAATAGTCCGGCCTAGCGAGTCAGCGTGTCCAGTCCGCTGCGAATGACGCACTTTGCTGCATCTCTCCCCTCAGCAACCGCACGGGAGAGTGCGGAGAGGGCCTCCTCCAGGCACTGCGGCAGCATCTGTTCAACCATATCCCACACAGAGTGAGTGTAACAGCCCAATAGACATGCAGTGTTCAGAAACCGCAGTCCCAAGCTGGTGGAAGAAAACATCTTCTTCCCAAGGTGTTCCAGCTTCTTGGATTCTCTATCTGGGAGAGCAGTAGGGAACAAGCATTTGGAGGAAGAGGCTTGGACAACCAAGCTCTGAGGGATAGGGTGATGGGAGAGGAAAATGGAGTCGCCCGGAGAATCCCCTGTGCTGGGCTGCAAGAGGGTCAACAGACCCCTCTCTGTCCTCCTCCCCTCTCCTGGCTGTCACTCAGGGTGATAAAGAACACCAGGATAGAAAATTGGCACAAAAGTGGCAGTCGGCACCTGAACCAGCGTTGGTCGGGCTAAGTATCTATGTCGAAGTGGAGGCCTGGGTCGGCGCTGGCTGGGGATCCAACCAATGTCCGAGGCGGCAGAGGTGTCGTCAATGGATTCGATACCGGAGGAGGTGTCGTGAGGTTGACCGGCACCGATCCGGATCCAGGCCTGGATCCTTGGGGGCCCTGCGGCGCCAACGGCTGCAAAGGCCTAGAGCCCCCAACCGAGTCTGCTGGGCCCAAAGGCACGCCAGCGGAGTCAGGCTTCCCAAAGGTGGAGTGGAGAGCTAAGTAAAATGTACAAAGTCGGTCGCTCCAGCTCCTGGAAAGGGGGGAAACTCGGAGCTGACCCAGCAGGCTCCGTTGGCGACCGTCCACATCCCTCGTCTTGTCGGCCACAGACGGGGAGAAGGCGAAGCGCGACGGTGCTTCTTCGCCTTCTTCTTATGCTTCAGCTTACTTGAAGACGAAGACTTCGACAAGGAGTGATGGTGGTGGCTCCGGGACCGGTCCCGCGACCTCCCTCTCGACCGGGTCCACGAGCGGCGCGTAGCAGACTGCCGGGCCTCCAGAAGCTTTTGGGACCGCTCCCGCAAAGGCTTGATGCCGGTCCACCGATGTGACATCCCTATGCACCAGGAGTCAAGCAACTTGAAAAGAAGTGGATAAATAGTCAAAAAAACAGTTAGTCAAAGATTGACTAGGATACCGCTCTCTCCGGATCTGCGCTGGCTGGTGAGGAAAAAGAAAGAACTGACGTCAGCACGCAGGGGCGGCGTCTTAGTAAATACCGCAATTCCAGTGATCACGACGCCAACGACTAACGCGGAGTCGACCAACGCCACCTACTGACGCACAGGGGTACTGCTGAAGAAAAATTCTCCGGATCCAGTCTGACACCTGGGGTAACTCTAAGGCGCCTATTAGGATGGCGGACGGACCTGCGTCCATCCGCCACCCTCGAGGTGGAGGGACTATCCACAGGGGCAGCGGCGTTCCCTCTGTTGGAATTAGGATGTGACAGCCACCCTGGCGGTCACATCCCGTATAGTTAACATTGCGGCGGGTGCTGCTTTAAGCAGCACCCGCCGCAATGTTAAATATGCATGCTTTGCATTTGCATGCACAAAACGGCAGGCAACGCGCGGTGCCTGCCACTTTGTGCATGCAAATGCAGGGGGCTACCATAGGTACCCCCCATGTGCACCCCCCACCCACCAACACCCTGGGGGCCCGCAAGGGCCCCCCAGAAGCTATTGTCCACATGCTTTTTCACGGCGGTAAATCCACCATGGAAAAGCATGTTTACAAACCCATCGTAATTTGGCTGGCGGTGTCTTGCAGACACCGCCACCAAATTGCGTCCAACACCCTGTGGATCAGCGGCGGACAGACCTGCCGTCCGCCGCTGATCCCACCGCCATCATAATCTGGCGGAGGGTGTTTTGAAGGTCCGCAGCGGTGATTCCGCATCCTCCGGGCCGGCGGTGGCTTCCACCGGCCCGGAGGATGCTTAATCACCGCAATCATAATCGACCCCGACGTTAGGGAATCCATAACTAATAGTCTCTTTTAGATATATGCGTTACACGATCAATATGTCAAATCCGTTGCCTTTATTGTAATGTTTCATAATAAACTATCAGGCATATAGCCTTTATCATTGGCCCATGGCATAACCAACTCACACTTACTGTGCTCGGCATAAGTTTTCCAACAAGGCAATCATCAGGTATAAAGTGATAACAAATACGTCAAAAAATTCCAGCTGTCAACACAAAATAAAATCCCTTCCTACTGAGGAGTACTGTATTGCAAAACTTCAAGCTAGCATCACAGTTTGACCTCAGAGAGTCCATGTAAAAAATCTGTATGTTTTAATATAGAATAATAACAATCCATCTATAAATGCCTATTAACTTTAACATATGCTTTTCACAATAAATATATCAGGTCTCGTACCTTTTTCATAATATTTCAAAATAAACAGATCAAGTCTATAGCCAAGATCATTGGCTTGCCACCATAACCAACTCAAATCTGCTTTATCGAGAATAATGTTTGCCACCTGCCAAAAAGTGCAGAACAAGAAGTTGTTTGAAGCATACAAATTTAGCTCAATCAAATATTGTCCTCAGGTGAACCAACATGCGGGTGTAGCCTAAGCACCTCTCTTAGTAATACTCAGAAAACACTTTTTTGTTGATCACATAAGGTCAGGCTGCACTGCCAAGCCAAACCTAAAACACTCAATTTATTGCCCAAATACTGACGGGGACAAAATGGGAGCATTTGTGGGCTGAAAATAAATAACACTATAACTAGGGGAGAAGAGCTGGCCTAACGGCTAGGGCGGTCGACCTCGAATCTGGGGAACTTTGTTCGAGTCTCGGCAACGACGCTGAACATCCCGTGATTCTGGGCAAATCACTTAATCTCCCCATGCCGAACAAAAAATTAATGTGACCTCATGTAACACAACTGGTAGTATGTAAAGCGCTCTGATAAAACTTTGCGCTATATAAAACTCATAAAATAAAAAATATATATATATATTTTTAAAAAACACTTCTTGGATGTTTGTCTAAAAGTGCACAAAATATTCCCCTTTCTGTAAAAATTGAATGCCAACCAGCACTGATGCGGGATTCTATTATTCAGTTTGGTTAATTTATTACAGGATAATATGAACTAGTTGTTATAACTTGATTAAGCAAGAGGGTCAGTTTGCGCTCTTCCCCAGCAGCACTGCAGCAAGTTGCAATACATTGACCGAGGCTAGGATCTTCAGCCATGCACATCAGTGTCTGTGACATGCCCCACTCTCAACACACGCCTGGGTACACTTGGTCCCCTCGGTGCAGTGAGGAATCTCCACCTCATCAGCCACCTCATTTTTTTTGTATCTGCTGGTCCACGAACCTACAGCAATGCAACAGTAACATCTCAGCAGTGGCACCAAGTACCCGGATCCTTGTAGGTTCATCTTATTTGCCACCATACTCTTTGTAGCTACCAGCACATCTCTGATGTCGGTTTTATTTACACAAGCATATCAGCTCAATAATCAGCAGAAACCTTGCAAGGCCCAAGACATTCTACTCCAGAGGTAGTCTGCTCCACTATGTCCCCTCTCCTCGCTTGGACCAACTACCATTTGATATCATTCTACATAGTCCACTATGGCTTTGGCCTCTAGTAGCTAGCTATACTAATTGAACTAGGTGCACGCACTCACTCACTGCTCAGCCGAGGCACTCTGCACATTTATGCAGATGCTGACAGATGCATTCACTCATCCATGCTTCAACCAAGGACTCATTCTCGCACTTCCCCACTCATTCATCCACATAGACCACACAAACTTATGAATAAATGAAAAAGCACTTTCACCTACAAGTCAGACACATTTTCTTTCCAAAGCTTGCTTTTGTTTGTAGATATACCCACCTATTTAAAGTAATTTTAGAGCCATGAGCCTTCTTGTTCACCGCAAACACCCAACGCAGCAGTAAAATAAGAGCACAAGCAATGAAATGCGCAGTACTGAAAAAAGATACAGTTCAACATTTCTCAAAGTTGCTGAGTCTGCGTCAAACGATGACTGATAGAGATCACCATATCGCGTGGCCAGATTTCTGAATTCGTCCATGGAGAGCTGCATCTGTTAAAATAAATAAAGGCAAATGTTACCGAATTACTTTGATTCAAAGTCTCTCACATGCCATCGCAGTGCTTTTGCACATTTGCCCTTGTGATCCAGCAGGCTCTTAAACATTGCACATACATGTGCAAGGCCACAGGCTGCCTACAGCCGTTGACGTCAGACGCGAGTGCTTTGTGTTACCCGATCTAATCGGCAACCGGTCAACTAACTAAACGAGGTTGAACCCTAAACTCCAATTATCACTGATCCCGCCGGACTAACCCGATAATTACTGGCACAACGCGACGGATTTATCAACCATCGCCGATCCATTTGGACGACGCTGAAATTGACTGTCTCGCCGCCCCACGGCTGGCCTCTTTCTCCGCCTCTCCCTTATTTATCTCCATCGAAGTAAGGACTGACTCACTATTTGTTATGACAATTAATCCTGATGACATAAGCAGTGATAAGACAGAGTGCCAAGTCTAACGGTTGCCTGCCCACTTCCCTGTCCTGAAGAAGACCCCACTGCAAGGGCTCGACTAACCCTGCGATAACCAGAGGGTCGAAACGTCGACAACGTCTCCCTTTACGTCAACTCCTTACCTACATTCGATATTGATTGCATTATTGGAGTATGACAATTGTATACATTGGCATAGTGAACCATCCTTTGTGTAGTGTAATGAAAACACAAATGTAATTTTTTGATATTTTCTTGTTTTTATTGTCACAATACCTTTACCACACCATCCTCACATTATCACTTTCTCCCCTCCCCTCCTGGGCACTGTTCAACCTACTTTATGCATTGACAAAATGTTAATATATTCTCTATATTGTTCCTCATTGTGAATTAAAACAATGTTGGATTCATTCATTGTTGATACATTTTTCTCAATATTTATTAGTAGAATTATTGCTCTCACACTGAGACCCCTTCTCTTCAGTACTTAGATTACCCAGGTCTCAGTGACTAGTTTTTGGGTCAACCCCGTTCATATACCCTACAGCCATGCCAGGCTTCCTATCACTGATGATTAGTCTTTAGACCGCCTAGTAAAATTCTGGTTGGCACACCCCAGGCTCAATGCAGTAACCATATGGACTTTAATACCGGAGGCAATTGTGATCATGCACAGCATGACAAAGATGTAGAATTTGTTTGGTTAAAACAAAATGAAGACCGACTTTCAGAAGAGCTAATTTATATTTTCACTTCCTTCAACACAGTTTTGTTTGATTACAAGTGTTGCTGAGCAAGGCGTTTTATTTATTCTATGTTTTTTTAGTGATGGCAGGGTGTGAGGCATCAGCAGAGGGCTCCTGCAGTAGCGGTCATGTTTGCAGAAATTGAAACATTTACGGTTCCCCACAACTGTAAAGCACACAATGTAAATGCACAGCTTAATAGATCACACAATGCAAAATGCACACCTTAATATAAATCCACAAGTAATGCCACATGACATACATTAAAACAAAAAAGCAATTACTTACAATTACAACGCTGTGAAGCAGCATAAATAGGACAACAGGACAGGATGAACTAAAAAGGTGTTTAATGTTTCTTCAAAGTTTAAATGTTGCCTCTGGGAACATTTGATTTTGTATACCCTAATAACGTTGTGTTTTCAGCTGTGCATCAACTGAGGCTAGGGTCCTCAGCCATGCCTTACATGACTGAATGGACACCTCACCCATTCAAATGTTTTTCAGTTGTTGGATCTTAATTTCTCACCTACAGATCTCAGCTGTCTGTTTTGGAAACATCTCTTGTAGACCATACCAAAAACTTCGTGAGTTTTGCATCACCCCAGCCTACTTGCTAGCTTTTTCGTCACTGTCGTTTGCTTGCTTCGTACTTGATGGCTTTCCTTTCTCTTCTTGTGCTAGTCCCTTCCATAGAGCATAGCTATTTTACTCTCCTTCCGACTATATGACTTGTGTCCTTCCACTGTTCACAGGGAACTACGTTCATCATTAAACACTCCGTAAGTTTGCATGTGTTTTCTTGCTCTCTCTCGTGTGCTGCTTACTTCCATTCAAACACCCCCAACCTGTTGCTACCTCTTTGCCAGACCGTTAACCCTTCCGCCACTGCTCCCCTGCCACTTGTGATCCTTGAAGTACATTTAATTTTACTTCTTTGAGGATCCGACAGCTGCTATTTGCTGCAGGCCTTCTCTGCTATCCTACAAAGCACCAAAGTGTTTCAGTTGCTCCCTGGTCACCCTCTGTTACCTCCCTCCCCTTTTACCCACAACCAATCCTCATACATCCCACACCGCCATTTATATATATTTTTTATTTATTTTGGAGGGCCACGTCTCCAATATACAGAAAGTGCTTTTGCACAAGAAACATTAAATATTTTTATTTCATGATCTAAAAGGCGTCAACAACCTTAAACCGCTAAATAAAATAAAAAATTAAAATGTTTTAAAAATTGGCACCCACGTCAGTCTTTATGCAAGCATCTACAGAATGAAGCAGCCGTATCATACATCCTTTTTGTGGGGCTGATTTTGCACAGCATTGGCAAAAAACATTGACAAAACCAATAGGTTAACAAGGCGAGACCTACTGGATTTGCCTAGGCTTGTTTTCAGAAGGTGGACAAGGGTTTATTCCATTCGAAACAATGAATTATTGCAACAGACTAGAGTAATCTGACCTCAGTATTACCAACCCACAAACAACAAATGTGGATTGGTACAGGCCAAAGAGTCTGGGGATCCAGCAGTGCCTTCTGGGCTCATGGACCCAGTGACTGTTTCCCTGACCCAGGCACAGGGTCACCCTTTAAGCCGACATCACCGGAGCACCCGCAGGAGGAGGTTTTATTTTCTATGAAAAAGGTGAGCATTTTGTAGAACGGCCTCGAAACTAAACGTGACCAACAAATAATGTCTTAATACAACCCTTATATTGCTCTTTGCTTGCACTATAGCAACTGTGTTCTTTAATTCAGGATCCTTTTCCATTCCAAACATTCTGTCATCGCTCTATCAGATGCATACATAAATATATACATAAGAATTATTTTTTGCCATTTTTCTGAGGACTATTCAGTTAATCAGCTGCCCTTTTCTCCCGCTATAAAAAGGCCCTTAACGCTTCAGCCACCACACTACCCTTCAATAGTACAAATACACATTATTGACGAAATTGATTTCGGTCTTACGGTTCTAGGTTCATTTCAAATATAGTCCATCTATTACATTCGTTCACTCCTCCTCCCCACCTAAAACAGTGTACCTCCACCACTAGTGAAATGTAGCACTGCATCTCCAATGACGGCCCAAACCATTAGCTTAAGGAAGGGAAGCTCCTTTGTGATATGAGGCAAGACTTAACAATTTTCGGTTTTGCAGACCCAAAAATGACCGTCACCACCAAGAAAACCCTTTTTTTTTTTTTTTTTTTTTTTAATCATCGAGATGTGTAATACAAATTACTTGTATATTTATAGGTATGGAAATATAAATCTACTGTGTCAAGAAAAACAGTTCACAATAGAGGCAGTATTTCACATAATATGATAGATGCATATTATTACAATTTTATATCAAATCATTTCACATTTGTATACTTTAAAAACACTGATGCGAGTGATCAACTATCAGTGGTGGTCATGAAAATGTGCACAGTCAATGTGTATGCAACAAATTTGGTGGTGGAACTTACGTTGTGTGCACACTCAACTGGTATTTCCAGAGTTTTAGACAAAAGTTAAATATGACAGCCAGATTTCTTAAGCTTGCTCAGTATCTTTTAGTTTATCCCACATCAGGCTTGTCTTTCAATTTACTCATGAGCTCTGGTTGCTCTTCAGCTACCTGTAAGTAGCTCTTTTTTGTGTAGCCCCACCTACTAAACTGGAAGCTTTTTAGATGGAAATATGTGTATTTTCAGAACTCATAAGCTGATGTATGAAAGGAAAAAAAAGAGATCACTGCATTTCAAAATACATTTCAAGCTATATTCGAGTGACAAATCATAGTGCGTTACGGAGACGTATTACTTACTGTGGCAGTTATGTATTAAACATGTAGAGGCATTCTGCATTGACAAAGCCTCTTACATTACTGCTGGCAACCCTGCCTAAAGAGGTGACCACTGCTGGTGATCTTTCTTATGGTGGCTCGTAATAGCATCGTCTGATGTGGTCAGTATCACACCACTAATAAATATGAATAGCTCAGAATGACTTTCATTTAACATAAGTAGCTTGTATTACAGAACAGATTGGAGACCCCTGGGAAAAACTGATGGGTTGAAAGCTAGCTGAAGGTATGTAGAGGTGTTACATTTGGCTATATTGTCCTACTCTGCAGTTGCTGCAATTAGGAAAACCATAAAAACAGATGGGGTTTGACCTGTATTTAATGCTGGGATTGGGGCAAAAACTTTGAATAAAAGAGGGAATGGGGGACCAACGACCATAAATTATTACTATATTATGAAAATGGTGCGAAATAGGACGTTGCACATCAAAAATATGCATTTATCTATTTTTATGCATTTATACTTGGTTTGTTACTGGGCACAGCAATTACAAAAAATTTTAAATAGATACCAAAGCACCTCCCCCAAGGTGGAGGCTATGTGAAGTGTTCTCAACCCAAGAAGTCTTGCTGAACTGAGCAGGCAAAGAATCCTTCCCGACAGACCCGACTGGCAAGGCAGTAGTGTTTCATGAATGTATACACTACTGCCCATGTCGCAGCCTGGCAGATATAAAAAACAGACACTTTTAGCTAAAGCAGTGGTTCCAGCCTTAGCCAGTCATGGAATGATTCAGTCTGTGTAGCAGGTGTGATGGATTGCCCACCTGAGCGGAAGTGATGGATCTGCCGTCCACTGGGTGGGCATGCACTGCTAAGGGTAAACTAAAGAAGTTTGGTGGCTGCTGTAGCAAGGGAAGAGGAGTTAGGGGGCTGATGCCCCAGCTGGCCTGCACACTGATTGATGGTTTCGCACCATCAGCCCCAAAAAGACTGGATTGTCTATTGCATCACTGATTGGGAAGGCTGCCTCTGCCTATAAGCCTGCCCCCTAGAATAGCCCAGAGGAAAGCATGGGTCTAAAGCCCCAAGAACACACAGTAGCATTCAAGAGAGGAGTCCGCCTTCTCCTCGAAGAGGGGAGACCCTTCAAAGAGCATGTCCAGTCTGTAGTTCACCGGAGAAACCAGCAGACCTCATTCCAGGCATGTCTACAAAGGGCAACACTGATACCGACTGCATTGCCAATTCAATGTGCTGCATCCAGACAGGCGCGGATAACGCACTTAGCCATTTCCAGCCCGTCATGTACTGTCTGGGCGAGAAAGGCCCTAAGATCCTCCAGAATGCCAGCAAGATCGTGGTAGTAATGTCCAAAAGGGCACTGCATACTGGCCTGAGAGACAGACTGCATTTTAGATCGCATTGCCAAGCTGGCAGAGGAAAATATCAGTTTTTCAAAGAATGCCAATCCTCTTGGATTTGCTGTCTGAATTACAAATAACCAGGTGTGTAAGCATGTAAATATTAGAGTAGAGATGGTACGTACAGGCGTGGTGATCACAATGGTGTCAATGCCGTACATCGGGCTGAAACCTCATTGGTTGTGGTACAGTTAGGATGGAGATCACTAAACACCTCAGTGGTTGTGGTACAGTTAGAATGGAGATCACTAAACACCTCAGTGGTTGTGGTACAGTTAGGATGGAGATCACTAAACACCTCAGTGGTTGTGGTACAGTTAGGATGGAGATCACTAAACACCTCAGTGGTTGTGGTACAGTTAGAATGGAGATCACTAAACACCTCATTGGTTGTGGTACAGTTAGGATGGAGATCACTAAACACCTCAGTGGTTGTGGTACAGTTAGAATGGAGATCACTAAACACCTCAGTGGTGGTGGTACAGTTAGAATGGAGATCACTAAACACCTCAGTGGTTGTGGTACAGTTAGAATGGAGATCACTAAACACCTCAGTGGTTGTGGTACAGTTAGGATGGAGATCACTAAACACCTCAGTGGTTGTGGTACAGTTAGAATGGAGATCACTAAACACCTCAGTGGTTGTGGTACAGTTAGGATGGAGATCACTAAACACCTCAGTGGTTGTGGTACAGTTAGAATGGAGATCACTAAACACCTCAGTGGTTGTGGTACAGTTAGGATGGAGATCACTAAACACCTCAGTGGTTGTGGTACAGTTAGAATGGAGATCACTAAACACCTCATTGGTTGTGGTACAGTTAGGATGGAGATCACTAAACACCTCATTGGTTGTGGTACAGTTAGAATGGAGATCACTAAACACCTCAGTGGTTGTGGTACAGTTAGAATGGAGATCACTAAACACATCAGTGGTTGTGGTACAGTTAGAATGGAGATCACTAAACACATCAGTGGTTGTGGTACAGTTAGAATGGAGATCACTAAACACCTCAGTGGTTGTGGTACAGTTAGGATGGAGATCACTAAACACCTCAGTGGTTGTGGTACAGTTAGGATGGAGATCACTAAACACCTCAGTGGTTGTGGTACAGTTAGGATGGAGATCACTAAACACCTCAGTGGTTGTGGTACAGTCAGTTAGGATGGAGATCACTAAACACCTCAGTGGTTGTGGTACAGTTAGGATGGAGATCACTAAACACCTCATTGGTTGTGGTACAGTTAGAATGGAGATCACTAAACACCTTAGTCGTTGTGGTACAGGTAGGGTAAAGATCACAAAATCTGAGTTTCTACGTGGGTCTGGCCAGAGGACTTCCGTCAAGCATATCTGCAATGAAACACATTATGCGGCCACTCACATAAATTACTTTCTATGACAAAAGTTTTCCAGCTGTTTTGGGTTGGCCCTACTGGGGTGTGAAGGAGTGTGAGGCATGGGGCACAAGGCTATGGTCAAAATGAGCTGTTAGAGTGCCCCTGGGGAATGCAGGACATGTCATACAGATGAATATTGGTGCTACTTAGTGAAAGAAAATAGAGAGGTTGTGAGACATTTTATACAAAGCTCTGTAACGCCCTTTATCTGTCATTTCCTGGCTAGCAGCAGCGGTCAAACTGTGGCCTCCACCTAACTCCCCAGGCTTCACTCCCTCATTTCTGGTAAAGGATTCATTTAGGTGGCATGTTGACAAACATATATTTGAGAGTGATTTTAAATGGGATATCTGTACATAACTGCAATATCCGAATTGTTAAATGTGTTCATAATTACCAGGGAGCTCATGGTCTGATCTAAATGTTCAACCAGTGAAGGTGGTATGACGATGCGAATAAACATAAAAAGCACAAATTAACAACAACTTCTGTTTATGTCACATATTGTGATCCTTTGCTTATAAATATATTTTTTATTTCTCAAATAGTATTAATTGTAAGAAAAAGTAATACAGAACACGGATTTCCGACTATTCATTTAAAACTGAAACTACCACCTTAAGCTATGATCCTGCCTAAAATGCTCGCTTTCTTGCTATGTTTTATATTGCATTTATTTGTTGTTATAAATTGAAAATAAACTAAATGTCAGTTTTTTCTTTATTTGTTAGCAGGTGTGCTCTTAATCACCAAAAATACTCTTCAACTGGAGTATTTAACAGTTTATAGATTAATTGTGGGAAAATAAGTTTGTCATTGGAACAAATTTTAAATGGCCGTGTGTAGGGCGGTGCATTACAAAGTATGAAGACCACTGGTTCTAGGACACACCTGGAGGATCATATCATCATGAATAGTTTCATTACCTTAAAGTATCAACTTTCTAACCAAGCAATAAGCGTTGAGAGTTTCCCTGAGGGGAACAACCAAGGAAGTAAAGTGGACACTTCGGTAGGGTGGCCAATATCTTAGTGTGATCAGGTGACCATTGGGATGGATTATTAAGCACAATCAAGAGGAAAGCACAATGCCACAGGTGCAGAGTACTTGCACTGAGTGCCAAATCAATTTTATGGCAATTAAAGAATGTGAATAGTTCATCTACAGTAGCTTACATCGAATCAATAAAACTGAGACTAGTAAAAGTTCTACATGTGGCTTTAGTATCACTGAGATGTCCGGCGGATGTTAGGGGGAGAGATATGTATGCACTAGTTGTCAAAAACAGGATCAAAAGCAGAGATAACAATTTTGAAGATATGCTTTAAATCAGCACCCATAAGTAAATAGGATCAGTTCCAAGCTCCCTGTAAATAAAAGAATGAACATATGAGCCAAGACAGGAGAATTCTGAAGGAGCCCTAAATAAATTTAAAAAAACATGAAGAGTCTGGATAATCAGTTCGAAAATGTCAACTGAACACCACAGAAAGAAGCCAGGAAAATGTGCTCTAATTGTATATGTATCTAGCCCTTTGATGGCACCAAAGGCTCATTCACAGTCTTGCTCATTGACAGGGGTAATTATCATTCTACCTAAATCAATCTGCACAACAATGTCTTATAGTAATAATCTTGAAGGTCATCTCACTGACAAGCATGTAGCCTGATAACATTCAAGACTTGGTTTTGCAGACGAAAAATGCCCTATTTCCACACTCCCTCTAGCCCTACATGCATAACCTCTACAAATGACCTTCCACAAGGGACACTCAACTCACATTTTTCATTACATACACTCTATTTCGCTTTTCAGGGTAAAGTGGAGATTATATTTGCAAAGTTCATTATATAAATAGCAATTGCAATCTAGAAGTAATCATGTGAAATCGTGAACAGTGTTTTAAGCATCGATTGCGCTATGAAAATATCTTCTGGAATTCTGTCAGAAGTACAAGAACACAACATTAAATAATAGTTAGATTTTTTTACACCAGTAATGTGGAGGCCTGGGTGCAAGGCAGGGAAGAGTACCTGGTTGGAGATACGCCCACATTTCTGTAGTTCACTTCCTGACGTCATAGCAATTGTTGTGGCAATGGCGGGTGGAGGGCTGGTCTTTAAGCTGTTACATGTGCAGATGAGCTGAGAGAAGGCCTGAAGGAGGTCAATTCTGAGTTTGACAAACTCACATTGAAAACTTTGTGGATTCAGAGGAGTGCTGGCAGCCTGAAACAGAAAAACAACTTATTTAGCTATAATTTAATTCCAAGGAGTCATAGGAAGATAGTGTGTTGTGGATCTTTACTGGGACAAATGCTCTTTACAAATAAGGTCCAACTTTTTCATACAAGCCTGTAATAATGTAATCTGCTTTCAAATAAAGTGAAATATGTTAAGATTAAAGGAGATGGACAAAACGTGAAAGTCACACAGATTTAAAAATGTCATTTCTAAAATGCCATGGAATGCTCATTTTCAATCCTGGCGCTATTTGCTACCTATCCATATCAACATTTCACACAGGATGTACTTACTGTCAGTGAGGCAATTCCTTTGTGATAATACTTTAGAGACTCTGCAATACAAGAGAGTGCCAAGCCATAATCTTCCTCCTGCAGGGCAGTCAGGCACTGTTCCGCTTGAGAGAACTCCTTTAGACTGTTCAGCCAGAAGTAGAAGTGCTCTGATGCCACCTGAGTCAGCAGGCTCTGGTAGAGCTCTCGCGCCATGTCATGATTCCCCTAAGAGGAAAGAGAGGCAAAGGCTGTGGTAGATGGTTGGCCTGTGGCTGGAGTGAACAAGTTTGTACCATGTTTGGTGATCTAGATCACGAGTCTTCAACCTTTTCTGTAGGAGCTACTTCTGATCAGTGAAAATCACTGTGAGCTACTGAAGGCTAAGCAACTTGCACATTGTACCAGACACCCACATCCCCAGCTTCATTGACTTTAAGCCTAATGTCCATACAGTCAGATACTATGGTCTGAACAAAATACTTTGACTAAGGGCACTACAACAGGCCTGCCACGTGTGTCATTGAGGATGTATGAACATGTGTGCTTAAGAATGGCATATATGTGTATGTGTTACTGACAACCTGTGTTGTGTACTTGAGGCAAAGGACATACCTTTCATCATATATAGCCCAGTTACATGTATAACACAAACATACATATTTTAGAAAAGAGCATAGCACCGGGCTCAGTGCTATTGATACCAAAAAACTGTGCGTTAACTATAGACCCTTCTTAGCTTAATGAGCGCTGTATGTACCATCTGCAGCCCATATGCCTCGAACATATATTTAATTTTTATTAATATTTGGGTTTTTTGCAGTATAAAAAATATACAAAATATACAATGGGTCTTTATTCACTTTCCTGATGTGCACTTAAATAAATACATATTGTTGTATATATTTCACATTATATCTGATTTCATACAATATATTCAAACATATTTTGAGAAAACAATCATTTCATACACAAAATTATTGCAACTTTTTGTGAGCATAGACAACAAAAGGACCGAAAGCCACTGGTAGTGATTTGCAGAATACCACCAACGCGTTTCGGCAAATACCTTCTTCAGGATTGTTCTTTTTACCAGTGAGTGCTGTATATAATGTTCTCAAACTTATTATCTAGATGCTTGTTCTTCTTATGTAGATGACGGTGTGAAAAAGTGAACCACTTAATCAATAAGCGGACTTTTACCGGATCTTATCACAAGGTTCTTCCTAGTGTGAATGATCTTCAAGTTGCTGGCCTTGATAGATTTATTCTCTGTATACAGAGAGCTGTTTCAGCTTGAGAATTAGTCAATGACGATGACCTGAATTGGTGCGTTCCCTATAGGCAGTACACTGTGTCCACTTAGAGATCAGTCCCTTTTCGGGGATTCTTATATCGATGAAAGATGCTTCTTGTGCCTTGCTATATTTATAATGGCCACCGCACAGAAATGTGTCTGTTTGCGTCATGCGACATCAACTTGAAGATCATTCACACTAGGAAGAACCTTGTGATAAGATCCGGTAAAAGTCAGCTGATTGATTAAGTGGTTCACTTTTTCACACCGTCTTCTACATAAGAATAAAAAGCATCTAGATAATACGTTTTGGAACATTATATACAGCACTCACTGGTAAAAAGAACAATCCTGAAGAAGGCATTTGCCGAAATGCGTTGGTGGTATTCTGCAAATCACTACCAGTGGCTTTCTGTCCTTTTGTTGTCTATGCTCACAAAAAGTTGCAATAATTTTGTGTATAAAATGATTATGTTTTCTCAAAATATGTTTGAATCTATTTTATGAAATCAGATATAATGTGAAATATATACAACAATATGTATTTATTTAAGTGCACATCAGGAAACACGTATAGACCTTTTCAAGTTCACCCGCAAACTGAAACTGTACAAATTCTTTAAAATGAAACCTCACCCTGTGAAACCCACGACGGGAGGGGACAAGGAGGTGGGTGGTTTGAGATGCAGTGATTTGGAGGGAGTGAGAACATTGGAAGGTTTGAGATTGGAAATTGATGAGGGTATGGAGGTAAATATTAGCAATACCCAATCACTGATGGATATGGAAATACAACAAAGAGGAGGAGCGAGTACTTTTAAACCTGCCTCCAGTTTCATGCCATCGATGGGAACGGACGCCATAGATACTTTTTCTCAGGCAGTAATCAAGGACTTAGTGCGGCTGAGATATGTGAACAAATACACTAATAAGGAAAATAACTTTACTAAAATACAAGAATTGGCATTGAAAAAATTGTGTGACGACCCTTCTTTAGTTTGCAAACCTTCTGATAAGGGGGGTAATATTGTGCTGCTTACTCATACACAATATGAAACAGAGGCTTTACGCCAATTAGGAGACATCAAGACATACATGCAAATCAATGATAGGACGTATAATCAAAGTATTACTGATTATCATGACATGATTTTAAAGTGGTACAATGTTGATATGCTCAGCACCGATGAATATCTGTGTCTTAGATGTTTAAGTTCCACTATCCCTACCTTCTATTACCTCCCCAAAGTACATAAGGACAAGCAGAATCCACCAGGGAGGCCGATTGTAGCCTCACAAGGGGGTCTAACCGAGCATCTCTCGATATACATTGACTCCTTTCTTTTTCCACATGTGATGACACTGAGATCTTATCTCAAGGATACAAAACATTTCCTCAACTGCATTAATGACATTGTATGGAAAGATGGCTATTGCATGATGGTCCTTGATATAACAAGCTTGTATACGTGCATAGCACATGATGATGGTCTGGTAGCAGTGCAGAGTTTCCTAAGTAGACGCCCTGCGATATTCTATGAACACAACAATGTTATCTGAATTTATGTTGTTCTGTCTGAATAATAACATGTTTCTGTTTGGCAAACAGTTATATAAACAGATGTCGGGCGTAGCCATGGGTACCTGCTCCGCCCCCAGTTTCGCGAATCTTTTCATGGGGTGGTGGGAGGAGCAGGTGGCATGGGCTGACACGAACCGGGAGTGGAAGAAGAAGATCATAGGGTGGCATCGTTACATCGATGATCTTTTTATTATAATGGATTGCCCTGTTGATCTGGCAACAAAATACATTGGTGTACTGAACAATAACAATATTAACTTGAAGTTTTCAGGAGAGGTCAGTAACACTACAGTTAACTATTTGGATCTCACAGTATACGTGGTAGAGGGAAAGTTACAGACGAAACTGTTCCGAAAATCCACGGCAGGGAACTCCACACTTTACGCAACGAGTAGTCATCCTAAAAAACTGATAGATAGCATCCCCTATGGAGAGCTACTACGTTTGAGACGTAATAATTCCAGTGACATAGAATTCGAGAGGGCAGCGCAGCAGAGCCTTCAACGGTTCAGAATAAGAGGTTACAAAGAAGGGGTATTAAAACACGCCCTGAAAAGAGTAAGCAATATCAAGAGAGACGATTTGTTGACAACGAAAAGTAAGGATAAAGATGGTAAGAACAGTGCTACTTTTCGCTTAGTTACTACATTTTCTGAAAATGCTGGGCATCTCAAAAAGATACTGCGTAAACATTGGAACATCTTACTAACTGATACTATCATTAGGAAGGATCTGCCCACAAATCCTTTAGTCACGTTTAGGAAAGCGAGAGCTCTGAGGGACCATCTTGTCAAGAGTCATCATGTAGAACATTCGGTCGATCCCGGCCTTAAACCACTTAATGGATTCTACCCATGTGGTCGATGCAAAGCCTGCAAGTTTAGTAAACGCACTCTTACCTATAAAGTTCCAGGGCTAGCAACACCAAGACGCATAGGGAAATTCTTGACATGCTCTACTCCGTATGCTGTCTATTGCTTAACATGTCCCTGTGGACTTAGATATATTGGCAGCACGACTCATCCAGTAAAGATCCGCATATTAGAGCATATGCGTGCTATAAACAATGCTGATGAGTCTTACCCTGTGGCTAGACATTTTGCGAAAACACACAAACGCAATAGGGATCTATTGTCTTACATCTGTCTAGATAGTGTTCCAGCTAACATTAGAGGGGGAGACCGTTTACAGAAATTGAGAAGATTAGAATCCCGGTATATAATAGACTTGCAGAGCAAAATGCCGCATGGATTGTATATGCACGAGGAATTGTCTGTACACTTGGGATAGGACACTGTAGTTAGAAATTTCCCGTTCGAATGTGCGTTCCATATATGAAGTGAATATATGATGAGATTATGATGATAATGTATGAACCTGCTGTATTTATTGATGTATTTATTTATTCAAATATTTAGAAATGGATGATATGTGTAACTCAACAAGCCATTAACAATAGACCGTTGATGAAGTGAAGTATATAAGCGGCTACTCTGTCTGTATGACATGGCCCATCCAGGGCATGATATGATGGAAGTAGGCCTTCTTTGGAATACAAATGTGGAGCTCTGCCCATCTAGGGCTTGATTACTTGTAAGGACCTTGTATATATTGGGTACTTTATATAGAATATAGGTGTGTTGCTCCACGCCCATCACGGGCTAAAATGCTTGAGAGATTCCTTTATATATTAGGGGTCTTTCACATATTACATTATTTGTTATTGAACGTTAATGTAGTAGTGTGGAGGAGGATTATCTAGCGTTATCCTCCAGAGATTGCCTGTTCCAAGATGGCGGCACTTCTAAACATGAGATTTGTGTCCTATGTTAGTGTCCATGAAATGAGTATGGATAAAATGCTAATGGCTGCCGCGCCTTTTTGTGCAACAATTGACGAAGGCCGATGCCGAAACGCGTCTTGATGTGCTGACAGTTTTCTATTAAATATCGAATTGAAAACTACCCCCGTGAGTGCTGCGTCCTTTATCAGGAGTGAGGATCCTGTGGATGTGTGGAGCTTTATATTATTGACGGGTACACCCCCGTTACGTGAGCACCCGCTCATGAGTGCGGCAGGCTGGTGTTCTGGGAACTGTGATAATGTGAAATATATACAACAATATGTATTTATTTAAGTGCACATCAGAAAAGTGAATATAGACACATTGTATATTTTTTATACTGCAAAAAAAAACAAATATTAATAAAAATGAAATATATTTTCTTAATTGGTTGATTACAGTGCTCATTAAGCTAAGAAGGGTCTATAGTTAACGCACAGTTTTTTTAAATCAATAGCACTGAGCCCGGTGCTATGCTCTTTTCTAAAATAGTTCTATTTCCTTGACAGGATTTATCCTTATTGTCAGGGGCCCCGTTGTGTTTGCCATAAAAAATAAAAAAAAATAACACAAACATACAACCATTTTACAATAGGAAAGATTTAAAGGGCAGAAAACTGTTCGGAAAAAATATTCATAATATAGAAAATATTTCAGTAATTTGAAATTCCCAACTTAAAATATTGGCTGTTTTCAGTTATAAATATGGCACCCTGTCTACCAGCCTCTGTGAGCAAGATACCTACTGTGTGTAAAGGCAACACTTTGAAATGGGAGAAAATTAATCTGAAGAGTGAACTTCATTTTTATGCGGATTCCATAAAACTACTCATTTAAAATTTTCCCATTTCAAAGTGTCTATTTACAAACAGCAGGCATCTTGCTCCCTGTGGCCTTAGAAACAGTGCCATATTTAGAACAGAAAAATACAGTATTTTGTTTAAATGAGAGAAATTTTAAGTCAGGAAACAAGCTTCATGCTTCATAAAACAAAGGTGTAACTGAAAATTGAAAGTGGGGAAAAACATTAAGGCTTAATTTTTCATAGAAATATTTTTCTTCACTTTAAATTTTTCCCATAAAAAAATGACTATTATTCAGTTATAAATATGGCACAGTGTCTACTGGCCACTGGGAGCAAGAGGCCTGCTGACACTTAAATGTGAGAACATTAAAATGGAGAGTTAATCATTAGGGTAACCTTTCATTTTAGTTTTCTACCATTTAAAAGTCTTCAGAAACATGATTCTGTTCTCATGCCCCAATATTGAGTTGATAAGGACTTTTATTTAATGGTTAAATACTTCAGTTCTTCACTTTTGTGACCCCCCCACCGAGACATAAATCTGACCTAGCACTGCTTGTTATCAGCCACTGCTATCTGCAGCCTGATTATAATAATGTAAAATAAACAAAGCAGTCCTTTAACGGTAAAAAGGAGGATGTGACCCTGTGCTTATTTAAAATGAACTAAAGGCTGGGAGCTACTCTGAATGTGTCTACGAGCTACTGGTAGCTCACGATCGCCTGATCTAGATTATAATTTGAAGATATATTTAAAAACAGAAATGAGACTGATACCTTTTATCGTTTCTTTTAGCATTTGTCTGGGTCAATGTGAGCGTGGCTCACGTGTTTAAGTGGCTCGCTCGTAATCTTAGTCTGCCGCCATCTTGGGGCTGCGAGGGATCGCGGTTAGCTGGCTAGTCTATTTCTCCCACTCTCCTATTTCAGAATGGGTACAGTGCAGGGTCTTTAAAAGGTGTTCTTTAAAAGTGTTGCTGTTGTTTTACGGGGGAACCGGGGCCGTTTATAGTTTCTTTAGCATTTGTCTGGGGCAATACGAGTGCGGCTCACATGTTTAAGTGGCCCACTTATCATTCTTGAAAGCGGATACTGCTAAATTTGTGGGGGGAACTGAGGTCTTTTTTATTGTTACAACTAGTAGCTGGTTTGAGGCAATACGAGCAAGCCTTGTGTGTTTAAGTGGCCCTCTTATAATCTTAGCCTGCTGCCATCTTGGGGCTGCGAGGGACCACCCTGTTAGCAGGCTAGTCTTTTTTTCCCTCTCCCCTATTTTAGAGTGGCCACAGGGCAGACAGGTGCATAGTGCGCACAGCTGGCGTGCCAAATGCAAGCCTGTGTGCCCCCGAACGGGGCCAGGAACCCTGTCTTTCCTGGACAAACAGTTAAGAGTACTCCGGCCAACGTGCTCAGCAGCGTGTCGAGCCTCTCTTGATCCCTCCAAGACTGTGCCGGCATGCTCTTTTTGCACGTTTTCTCAAGTAGGACAAATCATTCAATCATGCCTCATTACAGAGACTGCTACTCCGGATAACTGGCCAGAGAGCCATACATTTTCCCACCACCCCCAAGCCTATGGCTTAATCATGGGTTTTGCTTTTTAAGTGTCAACTTAATAGAAAGCAGCTATTTTTGAAAACTGCTTTTTGCACTGTTTTTAATGAGGATGGTAAGAGATATCTAAAATAAAGACTGTTTCTCTCATCAATTCTTTTTTAACCCTGCACTCACTCTTTTGCACTGCACTCTTCTCATGGTTATTTGGGAAACCATATGTGATCATTTTCCTTATATATTAAGAGATCTTCTTGATTCTTTTCTCTGGTTCTCCTCTTCGACCCACTAGAGATTTATTCCACGGAGATAACCTCTATGATCAAGCGGTACATTGGTTGGTTGGAAGGATACCCAGATGAGGATACTGATCATCAAGGTAATTGATGGGAAGCCAATCTCTCATTAAGGGTCTTTCTAATTTTCACTGTCTTTTCAATTGCTAAAAGGGATTATACAGTACTCCTATTTTTCACTCGTGTGTCCGGTCCCACTCTTTTAGACCCCCGGTTCTGTTTGTATATTTGATTAAGTATTTGGGGAAGTGAACCAAGGTTGGTCGATAAATATCCCTTTGACCCTTTATTTCTCAGTGGTGTTTTTTGTTAACGTTCAGCTCTTACCAAGCTATCAACAAATATTTTTCGACTTTGTGCCAGATTATGCCCCAGAAGCTCGTTTCTTACCAAAACCTGGCTTCATGAGGCCTCAATGTCTGACGTGATAGTGACCTTACCTCAAGGTTACTCTATGTTGAGGAGGCATAGACCCAATAAATTAGGGGTAGGGGTGGGGAGAGAATCGCCATTCTGTTTAATAACAATATACAAATGTAAAAATCAGGATTTACCCATACCAGTTTGTGAAGCCCTTTCCTTCTTACTGGAACTCACTCCCAAACTTACTATACCTGGAACCCTCATTTACCATCAACCGGAATATGCTGTAACCTGTGTTCGCTTTTTCCAGATGCTTCGGCACCACTCATTATTAAGGCTGCTAAATGTATTCTTGTTCGAGATCTTAATATTTGCTTGGAGGATAATTCTTGCTGTCTTGGTCAGACTCTGATTGAAGATCTCAGAGCCCTGAACCTGGATTTCATTAATTCTACACCTACACACAAAGCAGGGTGTCTTCTGGACCCAATTTTTTCGAACTTAGAAACCCTTACCAATGCTCCTACTGTTGTCAGATCACTATGCAGTACCTTTTTTATTTGGGATCTGCCCGGCTCCAGGAACAGAGAAGGGCAGACCACAGGTTATGACCAGAGCCCGGTCAAAGCTCGATAGCCCAGCTTTTAACCATAGGTTGAGGAATACAATGCCCAATCTAACTCAAGTTGCTGAGCTTGACAGTCCAGAATTGATGCTTGGCTGAAGGACTCACTAGATGTTGTCTTGCCTCTCAAACTCATTTGTCCAACCAGGACACATCCTCCTGCAACTTGGTTTAGTGAGGCTCATTCTGCCGAAAAAACTTAATGTAAGGGTTTAGAGAGAGAACTTGGACACGTGCATATGAGGAGGATCCCAATTTTAAGTATAAACAGGCACTGAAAAACCACCATAACCTTTGGAGAGTTGCCGGAGCCTCCTTTTATTCTAATCAAATCAATTCAGCTCAAAACTGTCCAAGGCCACTTTTCAGGGGAGTACAAGAACGTTATGACCCTAATAAGATGGCTCCTTCTCCTACCCTTTCCCAGTGGCAGTGTAAAGAATTGGTTTACTTCTTTATTTAAAAAGGTGCAGGACATTGAACTTATTGATGGGCCTAATGTCTCCAAGTCTTGCTCCAACATGACTCTCTCTGCTGCTATGAGCCCCAACATCTCTGAAACTATTTACATCCTGGCATCAAATAACTCAGCTACTCAGGAGCTTAATGCTTGGGACTTGATGGACTTACAGTCATTCAGATCCTTGGCATTATAGATAGGATCTGACTCCCCTTTGGATCCTCTTCCCTCAGCCAAGCTAGACATCCAGGACACTGGAATTCTCAGACTGTGGCTGGGACTTCTCAGCTCCTGACTACAGGAGGTGCACATCCGCGGGGCAGTATCGAAGCATGTTTTCAGCACGGTCTGACAAAACCAAATTTGGATCTACCATCATTAACAAACGCTTGGAAAAGTAGGTCAACATTCAATTTGCTACTTTCATACAGACTCATAACCTACTCCACCCCTTGGTCAGGGTTTAGAGCTGGTCACAGTACAGAATCTGCCCTCATAGGAGTCACATAACACCTCAGCCTGCTCCTAGACGAGGGTGAGACGGTAGCACTGACTTTATTCGAACTCAGTGCTGCTTTCTATACTGTGTCACATGCACCATTGCTGAGAAGACTGGCCAGCCCGGGTCACAAGATACAGCCTTATCATGGATGACACCCTATTTAAGTGATAGATCCTTCCAGATAGCCTCTGCAAATGTGGCTTCCACCTGTGTCGCCCTTACCTCTGGGATTCCCCAGTGCTCAGCATAGAGTCCAGCTTTATTTAATATCTATGTTCGCCCTTCGGCGGATCTGGTTGAAAGTTTTGGCCTGACCTTATTTTCCTATGCGGACACACAAATTATTTTTTCACTGTTGTGCGTTCTGGATCATAATTCTGGGGCCCTGAATTTCTCTCTGAATCATGTTGCCATATGGATGAATAAGAACTCTGAAACTGAATGGCGAAAAAACGGAGGTCTTGGCGTTCTGAAAAAAACACATCCATATGGGGTCCTGAACATTGGCTCTTCAGAATATTACTGTAGACCAAATTATAAATCAAAGTAATTACCCTTACACAACTACAACATACCCCTGCACCAAGTCCCTTCTCTTCATATAATTCTAGTCCTTGCTGTGCCATCCAGTGAGAAACCGCAACCTCCTACTCCTATCTCTCATTTCAGTATACATACAAAAAAAAAATCGAGCGCACTGCCACCAATGAAAAATTACCTAGCATTTGACACCTTGAAGAACTCAGTTCTGTCTCTTTGATGTTCACTGGCCCCAATATTACCAAGTACCCTCTACTCATGCCAAAGTCCAGAATCCTATTTTTAAGCTTTTTGAGAGGGCCAGGTTTCTCACCCCTCCCTATGTGTAACGATTCCTAATTCAGTCTTCAGTGGAAAATTGAATACTTCTCAGCACCCGAGAGGAGTGGACAAGTGTTCATTCTATCTGGTGCCGGGCAAGCATACTCCCTGCTTCCCTTCTAATTGCTTGGTCACCTTTCACGTGCCCTACCTCACAGACCAGAGTCACAAACAGATAATCTCTCAGTCTAAGCAGTTTAAGGGCTGGGTTTTATCCTGATGCCAGTAGAACCACGCAGAATGGACGAAGCACCATGTTCCCTCTCAGACGATATGTAGTGTCATCAATATCTTTGTAGAAATCATACCACAGAGGCACATACCATTCTGGAGGCTTGCCTAGCAATTCTATAAACAGTCCATCCATTGGAGACGTTCTCGAGCTGTTGTTTAATTGCAGTCTTGACTTCACAAGACAGCGCCTTCTGACTGGCCACAAATATCACAGTGGCTAGAGACACCTAGAGAAAAACACAAATATTCGAATTAAACTCAACTCATCTTCATTCTTTAAAAACATGCAAGAAACATCTGCCCATGGGAACTAATGTAAGTAGTGAAATTACCTGGAAAGAGGCAGAATGCAAACAAGAGACCCAACCAGAATGTCTGCCTATTATTGCAGTATTACGCTCCTAGCTTTATTTTGAGCTTTTGTAAGACACAGATTGCTACCTCATTTATGAAAGAGTGTTTTGCCATCATAGCAGTATCACACTCCTAGCTCTATTCTGAACATTTGTAATGTACAGATTGCTATTTTATATATGAAAGAGTGTTTGCATATCATTGCAGTATTATACCTATAACGGTATTTTGAACATTTGTAATGCACAGTTTATTATTTCATATATTTTGGTTCCTCACTAGTGCCACTTTTACCTGTATTTTGAACACTTGTAAATGCACAGATTGCTACCTCATATTTTTTGATTTGACAATCAATGTCAATTTCGACTTTTGAGTTTTTGACTCACGCAAATTTTTGTATCTGGATCCTATCTCTATATTCTACCAGTATTAGACCTGCACTTGTATTCTGCACTACTCTGCTCATTTACTCATTACTCTGCTCTGACCATTCTCGTAATTTGGCTCCACCTAACTGGTTGCTACCTCTCATATACTGTACAGGGTGTAAGCTGACTGCTACCTCTCTTATACTGTACATTGTGTAAGCTGCACCTACGCATTGTTTCCCTGGATTGCATCGACTGCCACCTCGTATACTTTTGGCTACTCACTGGTGTCACACCTGTGCCCTGTAACCAACGACTGACAGTCTTATTGTCATCTCTTCTCCCACACCCAACGTTATAGCTATCCTAACATGGATCTCATCGGTAAGCACACATATAGAATCAACTACCCTGCCACTCTCACCAAAAAAGCCGCCAAACGCTTTAAACATAACTTCTTGAGGTCGCACCCGGAAACACCCTTTGCCGACACCTACTTCTCACCGGGCAATGGAGCCCTGAACATTGACATCATCTTCCACACCTCACGCACAGCCCAATGGAGAAAAGCGTTTCTAACCCTACTCACCGTCTCCACCACCAGGAAAACAGCTCATGGCATAACGCTCTCTATCACACCCTCCCAACTCTTCCATGGCAGAACCACCATTACTATCTACAATAACGGGATTGTCCTAATGCAATCCACGGACAAGAACCTGGAACTATTAGATAACTTGTTCCCCAAGTTCAAATAGCACCTCTCCAAGCTGCGGACCTCCACCCAGAATTCCACCAGCTCTATCACCCCTGACGACGCAGCCCCCACCTACAACACCTCTTCCCCCAGCTCCCCAGAAAATGGCCCACCTGCTGTTAACGCCCCACACTCCCCAAACACAGTCACAAATCTCTCCACCTCACATACTAGCCGCCCCTCTAACATGACCCCCTTTATCCCCACTCATACCCCCCCCATCCCTCTCCCCCCTGACACAACAACTCCCACCCACAACACGCCACCATCTGAACACACCACCACTCGGAGTTTATCCACCCCCCCCGCCCATCCCCCCCACGGCAGACGCCTCTCCCTCCCCACCTCCCTCCCCACTCCCACCCACGACACCCTCACCCTCCCAACAAAACATACAGAACATACCGCCTTACCTACCTTAGCATCCCCCTCTCTCCCACCTCCTATTCTCAGCCCTCACTACCCTCCTGTCTCCCCCACTGTCCTCAGCCTTCACTCGCTCTTCTACTCACCGGCACCGTCTCCCACTGACCTCACTACCTATGCCTCCCACCCACCGCCTACTTCACCTACCTCACCCACACCCCTCGCCCACAAACACGCCCACACTTTCAATGCCATCCCACTCATTGGCGCCGCAGAACCTTCCAACAACGCTAGTATATCCCCCCCCTTGATTCCCTGCATGCTTCCCAGCCCACTAATCAACCATTCACCAATGACTCTCACCGCCAACCCCATCCCCAATGCACCTTCTGACCTGACTTTATCCACCCTCCAACAAGTCAAAGAGGATATTCTACAAATCAAAAAAGATGTCCACGCAATCAAAGACCTTCTCTCCTCACAGCCCTATCTACCTCCCACCGACCCTCTACCCTACAAACGACGCACCCTCCCTACATACCCTCGCCTCCAACGACATCCGCGCTGGCCGACTATCCCCGTTCGCAATAATTATCACCGCCCCCGTCGTGTCCTCAACACACTGTCGGACCGCGACTTACGCTCTCTCCTACGCTCTTATGGCCCAGGTCCGGAAAAACACATACCCAACACACACATCCCCATACCCATAATTCTTACAAACCCTGTGAGGCTCCCAACACTCAACAACAGAGGCTCCGTCCCTAACAACCTCAGAAAAGTTCCCCTCACACTAGAAAGCTCGACCACCCTTCTCTCTCCCAAACTCAAATGCATCTTACTCAATTGCAGATCGGCCCAGAGACATTCCTCCGACATCGCTGATCTCGTCTCAGCTAGGGATCTGGACCTTGCCATTCTAACGGAAACGTGGCTTTCTGAAGCCTCTACCCCGATTATGGACATACCTGTCCCCCCCCAACTATCACATCATTAGGTTGGACAGGTCGCCTGACAAGACGGGCGGGGGAATTGCATGCATTTTTAGGAGCAACCTCTCCGTTACTCAAGTCACCTCCCCCTCCCTTTCCTCCTGTGAACTCCTCTGCCTCGACATCACCAGCGAGGGCAAACAAGTTTGTGCCTTACATCTCATCTATCACCCGCCTGGTGACAATCTCATATTCACCCAACAACTCATGGACATGATCTCGTCCAATGCCGGTCGGCAGACCACCCAAGTCTACCTGGGTGACTTCAATCTCCACTGGAACGATCCGAAGGACACAATGGTGAATAGTCTCAAAAGTTTCCTTAATGCGCTTGACCTCACCCAAATATGCGATAGACCAACAGACGACAAAGGCTCGATACTCGATCTCATCATTGCCAAAGAGAACACTACACAACTGGAGGCGATCCAACCCTGCGACTGGTCAGATCACCACATTATCACCTTCTTTATCAATGAAAAAGTTAAACCTATCCCGGCTCAACCAATCAAATGCAAAACATGGAAAAGGGACATGAAGAGTCTTAACCCCTCTACCCTACCTCCCCACATCGGCAATCTCCTCCTTCCCCCTTCAGGTGCCTTGGATGTTCAATCACTGACCGACCACTACCTTGACTCTATGAATACAATAGTCAATGAAGTCGCCCCATTGCAACTGAAGAGAGTCTCCACCAAAATTTCTAACCCCTGGTATGACGATAGACTCAATGACGACAGGCGTACTATGCGAATGGCAGAGCGCACCTGGAGATCGGACCCTTCAGCACTGCACCTCAAAAGGCTCAAGAACAAGAGAAATGCCTACTTCAGGAAAATAAAGCGCACTAAGTCGGTCTTCTTTAGCAGTCAGTTGGACCAAGCAAAAAACAGGCCTAGAAAGCTGTTCAAACTAATCAAGACCCAAACAAAGACTCAACCCTCACAACCAAACAGCACAACAAGCGACACCCCACACTGTGAAGCCTTCTCTGCCTTCTTTAAGCTAAAGACTGACAACATAAGAAATGACCTCATCATGGATGTGAGCCGACTCCCCAACCACACCAGAATGTCTAACACTCAGCCTAAAAACAAGGCATCCTGGCTGTACTTCGATACCTACTCGGAAGAAGCAATACACAAACTGCTCTGCACCTTGAAGCCCTCTAATCACCTCACAGACCCTCTACCTGCTAATGCTGTAAAAGACTTCATCCCCTTGCTCCTCCCTCTCTGGACCAAAATCATCAACAGCTCCCTACAACAAGGCCTCATTCCAGACTCCCTCAAGGTAGGGCAAGTCACACCTATACTCAAGAAACCTACAGCAGATCCGTCTGACCTAAACAATTACCGGCCCATCACCAATATCCCCACCCTGGCCAAACTGCTGGAGAAATGTGTCCAACTCCAACTAACAAAACACATTGACCATTTTGACCTCCTCAACCCTCATCAATCAGGCTTCCGAGCGAAACATAGCACGGAAACAGCTATGACACACATAATTGATGACGCCCTCCAAATTCTTGATCGCAATGAGTCCTGCCTCCTCATCCTTCTCGACCTCTCGTCAGCATTTGACACGGTCAAACATGAGAACTTACTGGAGCTGCTAAGCACTAGAATGGGTCTATCGGGAACTGTTCTCAAGTGGTTCTCGTCCTTCCTCCACAACCGGTCTCAGAAGTTCAAGATCGACAATGTGCTATCTACACCTGTGCCTGCAGACCTAGGTGTTCCACAAGGATCCTCCCTCTCCCCCACACTGTTCAACCTCGTCATGGAACCGCTCGCCACCTTGCTCCAAGCTTCCAATGTCCAATTCCATATGTACGCTGACGACACACAACTTTACCTAAAGCTACAATCCCCGGAAGATATCAAACATCTGAATTCCACGCTTATTAACACTCAATCTTGGTTGGCCGATAATCACCTCAAACTAAATGCTCTGAAAACTGAGTTCCTACTCATCTCACCCCCGGCGAAAATCTTCACCACCCAAACCTGGCTCAATAACCTAACAGCATTCAATGTCCAACCGACCATCGTGGACTCGGCGAAATCCCTAGGCATTACACTCGACGCCAAGCTCAACATGCAGCAGCACGTTAGCAAAGCCACAAAAGGAGCTAATTTCCAAATCAACACACTGAGGAAAATTAAACCCTTCCTCCCGGCCGAAGACTTCCAAACTGCCGTACAAGCTTTAGTCATCCCTAGAATAGACTACGGAATTGTGGCCCTCAGCGGACTCCCGCTATCCACAACAGCACCCTTAAGAGCCTCCCTGAACGCTGCCGCGAGACTCATTACTGGCTCAAGAAAACATTCGCATATAACCCCAGACTTAAAGTCTCTGAAATGGCTGCCTTTTGAAGCCAGAATACAACAAAAAATTGCAGTTATGACACACGTGGCCGTGCACCACAATGCACCCAACTACCTCGCTCAAAAGTTATCTATATCAGGAGGTTCTAGAGCCAATAGAAGTACAAAAAATCTACTCCTGAAACCTTCTAGATTTCGGAAAGAGAAAACATACAAGCGCTCCTTCTCAGGAATGGCTCCCAGGATCTGGAATGCGCTCCCTCCTGAAACTAGGCTTATCTCCTCCACTGCACTCTTCAAGAAAGAGGTGAAAACCATCCTTCTGGCCAAGATCTCCTGAACCTAATAGGTGCTGGATCAGAGACTCTGCACTGCTTTGTATCACTGTTCACCTGTCCTTTGGCACTATACTTCTACCTGATGGGGACACTCCCACCCTACTCTCTTACTACAGACCAATATATGATACACTTTGTTTTACTGATTCGCTCTCCTGATACTACTTGTTTACCTGATTGTATATTGATATGTCCTATGTATGTTATTATTATTACTGTTTACCTGATTGTATATTGCTATGTTCTATGTATGTTATTATTATCCTACCATGTTAGCTACTATTATACTGCTCCCATTCTCTGTTATTTCCTATTGCCCCTACCCTGTCTTTGTAAAGCGCTCTGATATCTGTAAGGATCTTGTTCGCGCTATATAAAACTTTGAATAAATAAATAAATAAAATAAACCTATGTTATTTGGTTATTACCAATATTATACAGGTCCAATCGCTGGTGCTACCTTAAAAAGAATTTGTATGTTGGAAATAGGAACATGTAAAAGGAAAATGCTACTTACCAGTATGCATCTGTTCTTGGCATATAGAGCTGCAGAGCTACACACTGTTGCATAGATCGCCATCTAGTATTGGGCCCGGATGTTTACACTTGTTTTTGTCCTGAAAAGTCTTTGGAAGTCACAAGATAGGGGACTCCTCCTTTGGATCACGGTGCACATGGGCATCGGCTCCATCCTTAGATTGTTTTTCACCAGCAGGGAAATGATGGAGCTTTGTAAGAAACGGGAAGGATGCCTATGTAAGCTGTATCTAATTAATATAATACTGGAACAGACAAAGGTAGCCGGGGAGGTGGATGGGCGTGAGCAACTCTGCAGCACTATATGCCAAGAACAGATGCATACTGGTAAGTAGCATTTTCCGTTCGAGGCATGTGAGCTGCAGATTACACACTGTTGCATAGACTATATAGCAGTACCCCCTGTTAGCGGCGACCACACGTATCTGTTGAAGTAGATTGAAATAGTGTTTTGAGTACAGCCTGGCCCACAGTAGCTTGTTGTTTAGTTTGCACATCTACACAATAGTGTTTTGTGAATGAGTGCAGTGTAGACCATATAGCTTTTCTGCAGATATCATGTAGGGAATGTTCCCTAAAAAAGCCATTGAAGCCCCTATCCTTCTTGTAGAGTGGGCTTTAGGAGGAACAGATAACGAAAGTTTAGCTTTGAGGAAGCAAATTTGTATGCATTTGACAATTAACCGATCTATACCAGATTTTGATATAGGTTTGTGGTTGTGTGGTGGTGAGAAAGGCACGAGAAGTTGTTTGGTCTTACGAAAAGGTTGTGATCCTTCAATGTAGTAAAGCAATGCTCTTTTGGCGTCTAAGGTATGAAGAGCTCTTTCTGCAACTGGTTGTGGCTGGGAGAAAAATACGGGCAGTTCCACAGATTGATTGAGGTGAGAGGGAGAAATAACTTTAGGATTCGTTCGGCGAACATCCTTATTATGATGCATCTGCAGAAAAGGTTCCTGAATGGTTAGTGCTTGTAGTTCACTAACTCTTCGTAGAGAAGTAATAGCTACAAGGAAAGCAACGTTTCTTGTTAAGAATTGTTGCTCACATGTATGTAAAGGATCAAAGCGAGGTCCCATTAGCCGTGTGAGAACAATGTTTAAATTACACACAGGGTAAGGTGGTGCTCTGGGAGGAATTAATTTTTGAGGCCTTCCATAAGGCTTTTATGGATATTATTTTGAAAAGTGATAGATGTTGTCTAGTTTGTAAATATGCTGCCATGGCAGCAAGATGCAGTTTAATAGACGTGTAGGCTAAGTTACATCTTTGGAGGTGCAGTAGGTAGCCTATGATGTGTTGGATAGACACATCTAGGGGATTGATGTTGTTATGACAATATATAACAAGACGTTTCCACTTGGCTGCACAGCATGCCCTAGAGGTGGGACGTCAAGCTTCTTTAATGACGTTCATACAGTCAGGGGAAGGTTAAGGTAACCGAATTCTAGGACCTCACGAGCCAGATCGCAAGGTTGAGCTGAGCTGGGTCCGGGTGTCTGATCTCTCCATGGCTCTGGGTTAAGAGGCGTGGAAAGAGGTGTAGCTTTTGGTGCGGTACTACGGAAAGTTCCAGCAATGTGGTGTACCATGGTTGTCTGGCCCAAGTTGGAGCAACTAGGATGAGAGTTCGAGAATGTTGCTGTAGTTTGCGCACCACTAGTGGAATGAGCGGGAGAGGCGGAAAAGCGTATGCAAATCTGCCTGACCAGTTCATCCATATCGCATTGTCTTTGGACAATGGGTGTGGATATCTGGTGGCGAAGCTTGGGCATTTTCGTGGGTGGCGAAGAGGTTAATCTGTGGTTGCCCCAACATCTGAAAGAACGGTTGAAGAACTTGCAGATGAAGTTCTCACTTGTGGATTTGTTGTGTGACGGCTCAACAGATGGGCTATGGTGTTTTGTACCCCTGGGACATGTTGGGCTAAGAAAAAAATGTTCTGAGGTATAGCCCACCTCCATATGTTCTGTGCTAGCTGAGAGAGCTGCAGAGAGTGTGTCCCGCCTTGTTTTTGTATGTAGTACATGGCTGTCATGTTTTCCGTGCAGACTAGGACAGTCTTGCCTGATATTTGCTTTTGGAATGCTTTTAAGGCTAGGACTATGGCTAGTAACTCCAGGTGGTTGATGTGGAGTAACTTTTGTTGCAGTGTCCACCTGCCCTGCATGGTGTGTGCAGTAGGTGAACTCCTAAACCGGAGTGCGATACGTCCGCTGTTATGACTATCTGAGGAACAGGCTCTAGGAGCGGTCGCCCTTTGGAAAGGTTTTTGGTGTTCCAAAACTGCAGAGAGCGGCGAGTACGACCGTCCACCAACACTAGATCCGTTAACTGACCGTGAGGCTGGTTCCATTGGCGTGCTAAGCACTCTTGAAGGGGACGCATCTGGAGTCTTGCATGAGGCACTATGAATATGCAAGAGGCCATCATGCTAATGAGTTGCATGAACACTCGAGCTGGAAGAGAGTGTTCTGGTAGAAATTTTGTTAGAAGGGCTTGCATGTTTGCTATCCTGTCAGGAGAGGGATCAGCTAGCGCTTTTGAGGTGTTTATTGTGGCAAGGAGGTATTATTGTATGTTGGACGGTTGCAGATGGGACTTGGTGTGGTTTACTGTGAACCCCAGGTCGTGGAGTAATTAGATAGTGGCGGGAGTGTGTTGTACACACTGGCTGTATGAGCTGGCTTTTATGAGCCAGTCGTCGAGATATGGGAAGGCGTGAATGTGCGGTCTTCTTAAGTGTGCTTCCACCACCGCTAGGCACTTGGTAAACACTTGTGGTGCTGTTGTGACTCCGAATGGGAGTACTTTGAATTAATAGTGCTGACCGTCCACTACAAATCTGAGATACATTCTGTGAGCGGTGTGAATGGGAATGTGGAAGTAGGCGTCCTTGAGATCTAGGGTAGCAAGGAAGTCGTTTTGTGAAAGAAGAGGAAGGACCTGCTGGAGTGTGACCATTTGGAAGTGGTCTGATTGTATGTATAGGTTTAGGGGTCTCTTGTCTAGAATAGGCCTTAGAGAGCCGTCCTTCTTTGGGATAAGAAAGTACAGGGAGTAAGCTCCTTTGTTTTGTTGGTGCAGGGGAACTGGTTCTATTGCACTTTTTTGTAAGAGGGGCATTACCTCTTGCTTTAGCAGCAACACATTTTCTTGTGACATTGGACGCTGCTTGGGTGGTATGCTTGGCGTGTAATGTCAGTTTGAGAGGGTGACCTGATTGAATTATTTGTAGCACCCACCTGTCTGATGTGATGTTGGTCCAGAAAGGAAGGAATTGTTGCAGTCTTTCCCCGACTAGAGTGGAATGGTGTGGGGGAAGTGGAGGGAAGTCATTGGGTAGTGGTGGAGGCAGAGCGGGAGTTGTTAGTTTTGCCTCTGCCTTTGTTATTGTTACCCCTGTAACCACCTCTTTGGTAGCCTCTAGTGAAGGTGGATTGGGTAGGGGTTTTGTAAGAAGTGGAGGGGCTATCTGAGGAGTAGCCTCTGGTGGTACCCTCTGTATGATGAGCGACAAAAGAAGCGTCTGGGAGCTTTTGACTGCAAGGCTCCCATAGATTTAGCTGTGTCGGTATCCTTCTTCATTTTCTAAAGGGATACGTCGACATTAGGGCCAAATAGGTGTTGCTCATCGAATGGTTGATTGAGGATGTAACTCAGGTATTCAGGTTTAAAACTTGAAATGCGTAGCCAGGCATGCCTACGCAAAAGGACACTGGTGTTGATTGCCCTTGAAGCCGTATCTGCCGCATCTTGGGCACAAAGGATAGAGGTATTGGAGATAGTTTTACCTTCTTGTAGGAGTTCATTGGCCCTATTTTTATGCTTGTCTGGGAGATGTTGCATTATGGATTCCAGTTCATCATAATGTGCCCTGTCGTACCTTGCTAACAGTGCCTGAGTATTGGCGATGCGCCATATGTTTGCTGCCTGTGGCACCGTTAGTTTGCCAGAGGCGTCAAGGAGTTTAGACTCTTTATCTGGTAAAGGGGCCTCACCTGATGTTTGGGAATTGGCCCTTTTTCACGCATTGGAGACTACAAGGGAGTTTAGTGGTGTGTGGCCTTTAATGTAGACTGGATCTGAAGGGGCAGCCTTATACTTTTTCTCGATCCGTGGGTTGATGACTCGAGCCATGACTGGATCTTTAAATACCTCTGGTGTATGCTTAATAACCCCCTTAAGCATGGGTAGAATTGAGGTGGACTTTTGTGTGGTGGCAAAAGTGTAGATGAGAAAATCTTCTTCCACGGGGTCTGTATGTAGGTCAACCCCATGGTATTGGGCAGCTCAATGGACTAGTTGGTTAAAGCCCATAGTTTCCTCGGGGGAGGGGGGTGGGAGAGGTGGGAGGGAGGCCTGGAGGGGTATATGTCATCCTGTGGAACACTAGGGACGTCGGGGGTGCTATAATCATCCCAGGGATCAGGGGAGTTAGGAGGTCTAGGATTCCCTAATGGTTCATTGTCAACACCTCTGATTATACAGGGGGAGGTGCAAACTACATCATCATCATCATCTTCTACTGGAGTAGGGGATGGTGTAGGAGAGTGATGTGGTGGGGGAGGTGGTGGAGGAGGAGGAGGAAGAGGAGAAGCAATCCTTAATGGAGAGGTTGCAATGTCTCTCTTTTTAGGAGGAGGAGCCGGTGCAGGCGCATCTAGTGGTCGTTTCTTGGAGCTAAGAGCCAAGTGACCTGTTTTGGGATCCTTCACAAGAGTTTTTTGGGTAGGATCTGGTGTAAATAGTTCTTCTGAAGAAAGTAGATCCTTCGGTGCCGAGGCTTTGGTTCCGTAAGCTTTTTTGGCACCGACTCGGTAGAGGTTCTAGGTTCTTTAGGCTTCGAACCGTGACCTTTTGCAGTGTCTTTGGCTGGTGGAACGTGTTGTTTTTTCGGTTCCGAGGCCTTTTTTGGCTCCAAGGCATGGGATTCGGGGACCTTTGCTGGTGGTTTTTTGGTCGGCTCCGAGTGTGTTTTTGGTGTCGAGGAGCCGGTGCCAGTCTTCGGCGCAGAGTAATTGGATGTCGAAGCAGCGGTCGGCACGGAAGAGGAAGAGGATGGCTTCTTTTTCTGTGCCGGTAGGTGTGTGTTGGTACCGGGGGTAGGCTGACTCGAGCCAGAGTCGCCTGAAGGCTTATTTACCGGGCCGAAGGCGAGCATGGGAAGCAGTCTCTCGGTGTGCACCCGGGCTCGAAAGCGAAGGTGTGACCGAAGCCTTTTTTTAATGGTGTCGAGGGAGGGTTGGGGTCGACGTGTGTACTCACGACCCGCTGTGCCGGAGTGATGTCCTCGACGTCTGAGTCCTCGGCTTCGGAGTCGCTGAAGATGCCTTGTTCGACCCGCTCTTGTTCTGGCATGTCGACGCTCTCTTGGAAGATGTCGTCGAGAATCGAAGATGACTAGCTAGCCATGGTCCTTCGAGCTCGTCGGTCCCGAATTGTCTTTTTGGAGCGGAATGAGGCGCAAGCTGAACAGCCATTGGCCTCGTGCTCCGGTGAGAGGCAAAGATTGCACACCTCATGGAGATCGATGAGGGGAAACTTCGACCCACATTGAGGACACTTCTTGAATGGCGTCCTTTCCATGAGCCAGAAGCTAAGGCCCAGGTAGGCCCGAAGGCCTTCGTCGAAGACTTCGAAGTTGTTGAGACTCGCGTCGATTGTGGATCGTGTTTGAGACAGTACTCTCGAAAAGGGTGAAGGATTGAGCGCAGAAAATAGAATCGATTCCAAACCGGACCGCAGGAAACACATACGCGCCCGATGGCGGGAAAAAAACAACAATCTAAGGATGGAGCTGATGCCCATACTCAATGCGATCCATAGGAGGAGTCACCTATCGCGTGACTTCCAAAGACTTTTCAGGACAAAAACAAGTGCAAACATCCGGGCCCAACATTAGATGGCAATCTATGCAACACTGTGTAATCTGCAGCTCAGATGCCTTGAACATATGAATATGTCTATTATAAATGTGGGATGTTAGCAGAACCCCATAGCGGTCGAACTCCTTTGGGAGAGAGAACTGTTTATATCTCCTCTCAGGGTAACAGCAGGAAAAAAAGGTTATCACTGTTTAAGACAACAATACTAAGGGACTGATTCATAAATGTGTTTTCATGCCTAAGTGAAGGTTAGGTGCACAAAAATTGTTAAATTGTTAGCAAGAATGTAGTACCGTGACCCTTGTGTAGTTACAAGCCCACCAGTGCGAGAGGTCTTCTGCAGTATCAAGTTTAGGGATTTGAGTGGAAACACCGTTCTGCTTAGGGCAGGTGCAGGGGGGCTGCCATTGGAAAGGCATTTAAAATCCACAAAGTATTAACTTTCTAAGCATAACCAAACATTGCCAATGGTTTTCAAAACCAATTTGCAAGAAAGGAGTTATTTTTGTATGAACACCCCCACCCCAAAGGTTTTTGGACTGATGTTGCTGGCTTTTTTACTCTAGTGCACTGGGCCCTGTTGTCCAGGACCCAGTTCATATGCTCTGATCTTCAAAGTACACATACAATTGGCTAATATCAGATGAGCTCATTTAACTTACTTAGAAGTCCCTAATATATAGTACAAGAGCCAGTCGCGGCCCGTGGAGGGAGTTACGGTGGGGCAGGAAGGCGGGGCGGGGGTGCTAAAACCCGGAATATGGATACTTGCAGGTAAGTAACCAATTTAATTAATAAAATGAATTTCGTAGCGCGCCCTGCATCGCAAAATGCTATGCAGTGCGCGCTAAGAAATTCGTTTTATTATTTAAATTGGTTACTTACCTGCAAGTATCCATATTCCTGTTTTAGCACCCCCCAACCTGCCCCTCCCCCGCCCCGCCTTCCTGCCCAACCGTAACTCCTTCCACGGGCCACGGTTGATAAGAGCCCAGGGTTAGTAGGTTAAATGTCACCAGTGCTGCAGCACTTAATTTTGCCATCACTGATGTTACAAGGTTAAAAAGGTTCTCTAGGCCTGCCACTGCAACCTTGTTGGGCAGGTTAAACCTGCCAACTCGACATAGTAAAATATACTGTTTTGCCAGGTCAAAACCTTCCTTTTTAAAATTAAAAAGCCATCCCTAGGAAAAGCCTTTATATCCTACCAGCAGGGTGCTTTATATTAAAAAGAAGGACATGCCCCTTTTATGCCTAACATGCCCTGAGAGTAAAAACACAAAATGTGTGGTTTCACTGTAGTAAGGTCGCTGGTCCCATTTAATTTTAACATTAAACCAAACCCATTGCTGGGATCAGATTTAAGGTAACCATTAACAGAAAGGTGACTTCACAAAGTCACCACTTTGTTGCCCAAACCTTCGGTTGCCTTTCCTGTATGCCTGCAACAGTGGTCACCTGAGACAACATGCTGTCACCCCCAATAGGTAGTGTGATGCACTCCCATGAACAGGGAACAAAGAGACTTGCTGAAGAGGAGTTATCTCCTCCAGCAGGAGGACCACTGGGCATTGGCCACAGATGGCCTAGCTTCTTAGAGGCTACGATCTCAGTGAAGCAAATGGCAATCACACTTTTGCCTGCCAGCTCCTTTGTATATGGAGGCAGGTTGGCACCTCCTCCAGCGGGTGAAACCCTGTTGCAGAACCAGTTTTCTAGGAGGAGATGAGTACATCCCACTTGTGTGTCCAGAGTTACACCAGGAAGAAAGCATGCGCCATCTTGGTTTGGGTAGAGAGGGTATACCAGGATTCCTTGAGGTCCAACCCCCTAGGAAGCGACACAAAGTGGGAAGGGTAGCCTCATGGGAACTATTGCCCCATTCGCTAGGGAGTTCTCCCCTCCCACAAACAAGTAAATGGCATAAAAGTGGCACACCATACATACAGACCACTGCTCGGCTGCCAAGAAGGCAGAAGAAAGACTGCCTTGCTGCTCCCTAGACCCAGCAAAGAGAGTAGGCGCCAAGGAAGGATTGCCCCTGCTTAACTCAAGGGACTCAGTGAAAACAATAGTTGATCCCGACATTAGAAAAGTTAAGTCCAAACGGTCATAAAACAGACTGAATCGATTCCCATGTCCTTTGACGCTCTCTGGGAGAACCCAGTTAGTTTATAATGGAACACAAGGGACTGGCAAAGAGGTTTGTGACTACTGTGCTCTCTCATGGAAGAAGAGCTCCACTTGTAGCCAGAACTGAAGGAAGACTGCTCGGCTGCTCACTGGATGCAGCAAAAACATGCTGCAACAAAGCCTCGGCTGCACCTGCTGAACCCAAGGGATTCACCAAAAAGAGTATCCCTGCAGTGGCCACTTGTGGAAAGAAAAAGTATCCACTCATGCCAGCCCAGAAGAAGTGACTTCAAGGGCTATGTGACTGGACTCCGTTCAGCTCCAAGGACACAAAAGCTGAAGGAAACCTGCCCTGCAATTATGAGAGCCCTGCTTCCCAAGATCACCTTGCCCGCAGCTGGATGCTGAAGTGCCTGCTGGGAAACAGAGTCCTGACCTACCCGAGGTATGCTCAAGTATCTGGGACCGGTGGCCATTGTCAAAGTGGATCTGATCCTCCTGCAAGAAAGACACTCACCTGTGGATGACCGCTTAAGACCTTTGCAACTGGAGACCAGTCAACCAGTGGCAACAGGACATGCACTGGACTTCACAGAGTATTCGTGGGAGATTGAGTTCAGACTAAGCACCACCACTATGTGAAGGACCTAGAGGAAGATATCCTGTGCAAACACAATTGCACAGATTCATCAACAAGACCAGGCTGGTTTGCACAGGGCCACAGTACATTCATGTATCCGTACTAAATTGCACCAGACTGCTGGAAAAATGCTTTTACGGTTAAGATCACCTTCAGCACATGGATGAGGATGTAAACAGATGTGATTGTGCCACACAAAGCAAAGCAAACATGGGAGACACAGCAGTGACTTTTCCATCTGAACATGGATCAATCTATTGTGACTGAGGTTCACACATTTGGCAGACAAAAAGTATAAATAAACAAGGACCAGCCATCTCAAGCATTAAACTTCAGTTTGGAAGGCCAGGACTGGACTGAGTTGGATTTGCTTTCCTTTCACTGTCCTCGGTTAATTTCAAAGTCGAGCTGTAAGGATCAGTACTTTAATGTAGGACACCAGCACTCACAGAACTCAGTGGAATTTCCAAGATGTCAGAGCTGTGCTCAGAGAAGAGAACTATGGTCTTCTTTAAAGAGAATATTCTCTAGAGGGGAGATAAAGCTACTGTTGTGTGGGTGGAAAGTAGATTCATATTACCCAACCTCAGGTGTCTATTTGCCTTGTACGGATGGACACCTAGAAGCAATATCCCTTCATATAGCTGTGCAGTGCTTTATTGACTAAGCTGGTTGCTTACTCCATAAAGCATAGTAAAGCGCTATATGAAATATAGTTTTGAAATGGAATCTCTCTTGTTGGGTAGCAGTCAGTAGGAAGCCAATGTAGAGTCTTCAGTGTGTGCATGACGTGATCACTGTATTGTACTGTACTGTATGACATAAAACATGCTCTGTTTTCCATTGGGTTCCTGGGAGGCCTTTTAGGGGAGCTTGGTTAAAAAGAGTGGTGGTTCTAGTCTGACCTATGTATGGAGTGTTGGATGAGCTGTGTGAGGTTTGGTGAAATGCTCTAACTTAACTTGGTGCAGCAGCATCAATGCACTTCAGCCTAAAGTGTTGGGGAGTGTGTGAGAATAAATCTAAATGTGCAAGATCATGGCATCTCAAAACTATAAAATAACTACATGGAATTACCTAGTGCTCTGTGTGCAGTTGCCACTTCTGGGACTTTATTATTACTTTTTGGACTAGTACAATATTCTGCAGTAGATGTAGGGAGAGGAAAGACATCTAAGATTAGATAAGTGCTGGAATACATTATTGATTATCCTATCGCACTACAAGGCTCATTTCTGCTAAGAAGGGTCTGTTTAGACATTCAAACAGCACACCTATGTTGTTTGGGGTTTCAACCAGAAAGGAGTGTGGAGCCAGTCAATCTAGACAGGCTCACAGGAGGGATGAAGGACCTATAAGCAGGGTTTTGCTTTCCTCATGGTTCAGGCAGAACCTGTCCAGCAGGATTCAGCGATGCACCTCATTTTATGAAGAGTACCACGTGGTTATTTTCCCCAAATAAGAATTCTAATTTGTGGTAAACCTCGGTATCATTAGTGTGCATGTGGTAATAAATCTTGTGTGAAAAGAGCAGAGGCAGTGTCTTCCAGAAGGGCATGGCTGGGTCAGACATTGCTCTGGTGAAACATTTTGGGAGAGGGAGGGATATAAATCTAGTGAAAAACAAACGGATTTTTTTTTTAGATTGTCTGCAATACCCAATATTGCCTGTAGTGATTGTCAACCACATGGTTATATTACGTCCACCGTAGTGTTGCACAAAAGTGGAGGTTTTAAGAAGTCAAAATACGAAAGCAGGTAGGCCGAGTAATCTGTCTCTGCTGATGAAATTGCTTTTGGAGGTGGACAAGCCACCATATAGCTTAAAACCATTAATACAAGGACTACCAGTGCAATTTCAGATATAGCAAATTAAACTGTTGCTGCAGGTGTACCTGAGAAACAAAGCCCAAACTGTGCTTAATACAGACTCACTGCCGTGATAAATCTAGATACCAAGATTTTACAAAAATCCAGACTACAAGGCGGTGGTCGGTCTGCAACAAAGTCATACAGAGGTGTCAAATCATTCATGTTTCACACATCTGTTGGACATATGCATATCAATGAACATTCTGATCCCAATTAGCTGTGTAATTGTGCACAAGCACCGCCCACGAAATCCAAGGTGTCAGCAGAGGCCCATTTTTATATAACTTAGTAAAATAAGCCTCTAGTCTCAGTGGCAACGGTAGTTCGTGTGATCCGACAGGAAGCCAAACAAATATTGTGGGATAGACTTATAGGTTACGTGGAAATAGACTGCAAGGATGTGGCAGTAAGAATGAAGATGAGTGATGGATGGAGAGAGCAAAAATTGAGAGGAGTGGTTTGTGATTGTAATCAGTTAACAGGCAGCTGTACTGGTAATGGTGGTAGTGACTGTACCGTAACAGGTTAGCTATTCCCTAGCTAGCTATTTGCAAATACCATTGCAAATTGGAATGCAAGATGCAATGTGGCAAGCAGTTCACAATCATTCCCTTTAAAGGAGCTTAGTGAGCATTGCCAAAGACCTAACACACAACATTCACTATGATGTTTGGGTTATCCGCAAAAGGTCAGTGAAGTACCACTGTGGCATCTTTTATTTGCTGCAACAATTTTTATCGAGGTGATTCCAAAACCAATCTGAGAAAGATTACAGGTCTACAGTGATGAGCCACTGAAGCAAGGTTGGACAAGACACATCTGCATAATGCTGCCATTCCCAGGAATTCCAGAGTTCCAAAGCAGAGCAAGAACTGGAAAGCCAATAAGCACACAGGTGAAAACTATTGGCTTTGCCAATTCTTTTTTTCTAGCCATGCATCCACAGCGGCCATCATTGAATGGATTTTGTTGAAGCACAAGAAAATTATATATCTGGGTAGATGTCCTTGAATTGGTCCTTATTCAAGTCCACCCTGTAGATGGATTCATGGGTTTGCTGCTATGCAGCAGGTGGGATTCACATATCAAAAGTTGATGCGTTTTGGCCCCTACTATTTCTTTCTTTAGGCCTCCTCAGGACTTGTACAAGGACCTAAATGTAAATTTATTCCCACATTGTATTCATTGGTATGAATAAAACTGGGCTGCGTTTGAAAGGGAGTATGCTTTCAACATGTAAGGAATTGGTACATTTTGATCGACCCTGTGTGAAGGGGATTTGACTAGTTAACTCTGCGTGAATAGACATGCTCTAAATATATGTTTCATATCTATCAGGACCTTGTGATCCATGGCTGTGGTCCAGCTGATGCATTCACTCTAACTCGTGCCATGTGGTATGAAGCAGGAGGGGATGCCTTTTATCATATACAAGGACTGCTGGCAAGCTCCTCCGTGGTTAGAAAATCCCACAACATGCTTTCTGAGATCGACATTGTGCCCAAATCTCAGGGTTTTGGAAGCAGCATCTTCATGAACTGCAAACATTTAAAACATTGTTCGCCGTTGACCTGTCTTCAGAACCTCAAATGTATGATGTAACTTTGTTGAGTGAAGAAATGGGACCTACCGCAAGAGTGCAATGTGGTTCAGAGCTGTTGGATACACCTATTGACTGGAGGATGCTGGAATGCACCAAACATCCCAGTGATCCACTGCCCCTGATCGATCTGTGCAATCCCAGGTGTTGTCCTCCGCTCGGCATGCAATCTCTTTGTGATGAGGCATGTACTGGCTATTGGCGTTGTTGTGCATATGGCCATCTTTATTTATATATGCGTGTGTATGGCCCTGACTGTATCAAAATAAAAATGTTAAAAAACGCTGCCATATTGGACTAGTCTGAAAAACATGACTGGCTACAGGTATAGTGTAAAATGTTCTTTCTGTATGGGGTCTATGTGATCTAGATCACCTTTTACTGTTAACTGCCAAACAAAAATCACAAAGCATGCATATTTACCTATTCCCCCCAAGGGTGTTTTATGATTCAGAGGGATGATATCGGGACCCTGCAAATCTACACTACGAATAGTCTGTAACTGCAAACCGGTTAATCTTGATCACTTCAATGCACTTCACCCTAGGGGCAGTTTACTGTTATGATCTTTTCAAGGCATTGTTCTTACCTTGCATTGACACCTTAGGGTTATCTATGATACTTCTGATTTCTTCAACCAGCACCTTGGTCTTTCTCATCAGCATCTCTTTCACCAGGACAAATAATCCTAAGAATACCAAAATCTCATTTTGAGCTCCACCTTGGTCAGGACCTCCCTTCGACATGGTCTCTTCAAGCCTGTGGACCCATTGCACAGGCCTGTGATAAGGGTAACATTAGAACTGTAATAAAGCAGGCAGGCCCATTGAGGCAAACTGGTGTGCACTATCACAGAGCAAGCAAGGCAGAGCCTAGGTGGGGCAGTCGAACCTGGGATGTTATGTTGTGTTAATTTTTATTTATCAAGCGCATTATCACCTACAGGTCTCTAAGCGCTGTCAGGGGATGACTACTCCTTACCAAAATTACAGCCTTCCTTCTCTCCTTTAATAGTAAATCTTATCTCTCTCTAATATACAGGGGATGAGTAGATCAACAGGAAGGCTTAAACAAAAGCCCCTTGTTCTTGCAGACACTACAGCTGCATCCACAATGTTACTTTATAATGTGGAACTGCAATGTTTTCTTTCTTGCTCTATAAGACAAGACTCAAACACACTTGTCAGGAAAATGTGCATCGTCAGCACTAAAATCCTGAACAAGGGGAGATATTTCTCTTAGAAACAATAGTCTCAAATGGACTACAGAGAAGACAACCAGACACTGAATTGGTCTGAAACCTTACCAATTATCACTTATCAGGACAATGAAGTAGAAAATAAAATACTTCAATGGCGGATCGTTACCAGAAGTTCCTGTTGCTTATTTGTGGCCGAGCGTCCAATCACTTTGTAAAGATCCATTAAATCTCCTAGCATGCCATCTCCTAGAACAGGCAGCTGCATGGCGATGGCAGCAAGACAGTGGCACATGAGGATCCTGGATGCATCCTGAGCACTGTGCAACTGTGTCAAAAGAGACTCCACCACCGACTGGCTCAGATGCGGACGGCTTTTCGCCAACTTGACCATACAATTTAAGGCAATCTGCAGAAAAAAGGATGAAATATAAACATCACATAAAGAGGAACGTCAATATATTAAGCGCAGGTGAAATTTTCATTATGCTGGTGTAATCTCGCGTACTTTCTGGCATTTCACATTACACATTTTACAAGAAAAGTCCAAAATAATGCCATAACTCTATGTCATGTAAGGGAAAAATCTTAAAAATCTCATCACAGGAACATAAACAAACAGAATATGAGAGGCTTCTATTTGTATCATGTGTGATTTATCACGATTTGTAGTGCAAAATGCAACCTTGAACCAAAAATGGACATGAAGATGCATTTTGTGCGCTGAATTACAGTTTTGCTCTTCATGTTATTGTCCCAAAATTTCACTTATATTAAGCAAAGGGAAATTACACTAGTTTCACACATGCTTAAATATAATGGCCGATTTTAAGACAAATGTAGTCAATCAAGAAACATACAGATTGAATATTAAATGTAATCATAATAAACAGGATTCCCTGTGATTTTTTCAGCTTTCCATTCACCATATTTATATAAATAAGTAACACACTCACAATACCTTTAATGTTTCTTGAGCACCAGGGGTGCTATCCTGACTACAAAGAACAAGAAGAGACTCAAGTCCATAGACTGCATCTTTTTCTAAAATCAAATTATCTAGAATTGAAAACGGGAAATGATTTTTGATCAGTACTAGGGCAAACAATTTATGGGTGCAACTCTTATTCAAAATTCCTCTTTTAAGTGTGTAAACAAGAAGTTATAAATGTAGCAGAACTTAAAGATTATGAACGCAAATTCTCGAATCGATTTGTGACAGATGCCACTTACACCTTCAGTATGTGTCCTAGAACAGTAACACAACAAGCTATTTATAGAGCGTTCATTCACTCCCCGAGGGAGTTTCTTGGCACTACTGACAGATAAAGAAAAATTGATTATTATTCAACTTGATTTTTTTTGTTTTATGTCATATGGTTTAAAGGCTGAGTAGACCCCCTGGGAACAGAACCGGTAATGCCAGGATGAAACACACATTTCTGCAGTGTGTGTATTGGTCCCTGTAGACACCAACTCTGGCAATAGACTACTCACAGTCACATTCATCATACAGCAGTTATTCAGGACACTTCAGAGACTGGTAACAGCAAAGAGCTAGTCAGAGCGGACACACTCCTTTAGTATTGGTTTAAAAATATTTGCTAGCGATATTCATAGGAATTGCAGGCAGTCAGCAGCAGGAACAGTTTCAAACCAATGCCAATTATTAGAATGATTGGAATCAATAACATGATTACACAGGATAATTAGTCACAGCATTCTAGTGCAAAACTTTGGGTCATGAAAATGTTTTCACCATAATCTACTAATGTACATGATAATATGAATCTCCTCTAGCATTCATACGAATGACCTGACATCTCAGAGCCTGACCCCGCAGTGTAAAGATGTTTGGAATCACATGGCAGCACCAAACTCAGGAGTTTTCGCCCAGGGTTCCTGGTTGCTTGAAAAACCTGCTTTCACGTGAGGCTGGTGTAATTTTGAGAAAGAACATAGTCTTCTAGGTTTCAAACCTCATGGCGTCCATGTGTCTTTGTTCTAATAATGGCTTCATGAGCACTTAGAGGACTAAAGTGAAGAGGGGATATGAAAAATAAAATGATCATATCGCCATCGTCACGGCCACCTCCGCTGGCCTAGAAGATACCCCATGCCCACTGGAAAGCAACATAAGATGTGTTTCCCAGGAAACACACAGCCCACCAAAGAAATCTCCATAATGGGAAACTGCAGATGAATCTCCTTACACTATTTTCAGATGGAAAAGCTTTGAAAATCAGAAGAATAATAACGAGTTACCCCTGAGGACCCTGTGGCAAACTTCATGCTGTAAGGAACTAGACATGCCCTTTGGGGCGTGGTGTATTTGCACCAGTGGTCGAAGTGGGGAAAAAAAAGTAGGGGAACTGTGGGCGGAGACTCGGGAGGCGGGAATAAGCAGAGGATTGGATTAGTGGGCGGAGTCGGAGGTGTGGATAGAGGGTTTGTAATTCTCCCTCACTCTATAAGATGTCTACTGGATTTGGCCAATAAACTGGTTGTAGGAGTTTCATTCTATGTACTAACTCTTTGTATTCTATTTCGTCATTGTTTGTGGTGGTGCATCTAGAAACATTTGATGCAATAGACATTGTCATCCTTTTTCGCAGGTGATTTGCTAAGCTCCTAACGAACTGTGCCCTATTGATGCTAACACAGCCTTTGTTCCGTTGCAGTCCTTCACCAGCAAACTGCATCCGTTCAGCAGCATTTAATGCAGTTGTAGCAAAGGGCCCAGGTGAATCAGCCATTGATTCAAACACTAAAATCTGCATCTGTATTGAACGATCGGCCTCATATATGGTCATATCACGCTGCGGCAGCCTTCTGGATAGGTCACCCAATTCTGTGAGAGCATCATATAATATGCCCATATTTTCAACAAACACCAGGGAGGTTAATAAACGGTTAAAACCGGCATATCTCCTCTGTTCAATGTCACTCCTCGTTGAGTCTTTGGACGTTTCCATGAAATGTTTACTAGGTGCTTTGTAGTTATTCCAAACAACTCTCACAGATCTTTCACTTGAGGGCCGATTTTGCAGCATTGCTGCAAAACTAAACCCCAGTTAAAAAAACAGTCTCCCATGCAACACCTACCGCAACACCTCCCTTGCACACAGCAAGGCAATGCAGCAGTTTGCGCTGCATTGCACTACTCCATATGTATGAAGCCGTTCAAAGACATGCAAAGTGGCTTTACGTGGCTTTTCAAATATGGCTTGGAGCTTTGCATTGTGCATGTAGCACTTTGCAAGGTGCAAGCATGACGCAAGGCCCTTGAAAACATGCTCCTTAGTCTGGTGTGCATGCAAATCCTGCATTGCCAATCCCTGGTGAGTTGCGTTAGTACTACTGGGACAATGCCTATGGAGGCACCAATGGGTGCGGTGGACTGGCCTCAATGCTCATGTGACCTCAGGGATAAAGTCCTTGACGCTCTAGGGTGTGCTGCTATGTAGGACACTGGCCACCGGTAGGCTTCACCTGCTGGTGCTAAGAAACCTGGGCTTCCATGGTCTAGCGGGGCCTTCTAAGGACAATCATGGAATGTGCTCCCTCAGCAGTGGTCTGATGGACTAGGCATGAAGGCTGACCAGGTTCCCCAATTCAAATTCGGTAGCTCTGGCCATAGTGCCACATCCTATCCCCCCGAACACCCTTCTGCCCCACTGAGTGAAACTCGCACTGTCTTCAGCTACAACCCAATCATGCCCCATTATAAACAGCTGGATGTGACTCATTTGAAATTATGCCCTGCCTGAACAAAAGTAACAACATTCTGGAAAAAGCAAACACTCATAGGGAATGCAGGATTATGTAAAGCATGCACAATCTAAGCAGGAACGACATGTTACCTTAATGCTTTTACTCTCATTGTTCAGAAATCAATGAGTATTTTTTGTCTCAAACATTGAGGACATGAATATAGGTCTCCTCTTGTACGCATGTGCTAAGCAGGGCTCAGAAGACAAAGGAACTCTTCTAGAGAATCTGATCTGACTCACGGAAACCCACAAGGACTCCTTCATATTCATGTCAGCCAGCTAGCTGCTCAAACATAGTATAGCACATGTGCAAAGAAGAATGAGTGTGAGTAAGTAAATGTGGGTGCGAATGATTGAGTGCCTGAATGTAACTGAGCATGAGTGACAGAGTGTATGTGGATGAAAGTGAGAGAAAGTGAGGGAGAATGAGTCCCGTAAAGTAAGTGAAACTGTAAGGTAATCAGAGTAGGAATAAGTGAGACTGAGTGAGAGTGATAATGTGATACCGAATGTTGAAGAGTGAGTGCATGTGAGCAATTTTGAGTAAAAGGGAAAGTGAGTGAGAATGAATAATGGGGGTAGTGAGCCTGAGTGAGATATCATGTGAGCAAGCATGACAAAACACAGTCCTTGGCAAAGTGGAGGCAAATATTTACTTATGGGAGAAACATATTGTGCATCTTGAAAAAAAATGTGGTCAACTCCTGGGGAGCATCAGGCTATGTTGTCTTCGCACAGTAATGGCTTTTGAGAGAATTTGTGTAAAAATGGGGTGTTCAAAACAACATGCAGTATTTGCTCCTTTAGTTTTTTTTCTAAATTATCTTGGGAGTAGCAACACCCAGACTGCAAATAAAGGCACCATTACTCGCACTCTAGTTCAGCTCTAGCATTACGCTACACTACTCTCAAGCATCACCAGCCATGGTGAGAAAGGGTATTGTGCAAAACAGACACAGTTAAATAGTTTATACATTTTACTGTTCCATTGGCATAACACTCAGGAAAAGAAAACCTGTTGCAGTACTTTATTGATCCTTCACTTTAAAGTATTGTGCTGCTAGTTGCAGATGGGCAAATTGTGTTAAAGGCACAGTTTCGAAGGGGTAAACAAATGCCTATTTACTTTAATATCAGCTACTTCTTTGGATCTTTGGATCTCTTGAAAACTGGACCTAGAGAGCTTGATATTCACATATACTGAACACATTGGTGGCACTGTGAATGGAAATGCGGGACATGAACTGCACATCTTGTTAGCATTTAAAAGACAAGAACAAAATCTAGCCGAGAGGGAAAACACTGAAAGCAAAAATTATGCTGCTCGTTTAGCTTCTCAGTTTGAATGTAATTGCAAATGTAAAATAACTTATCTTGGCAGTTCTATGAAAGCAGCAGAAATATAAATTTGATGTGTGTGTAGACTTAAATCTCTATTTGCATCCCACCTACCTTTAAGTACACATCTCAGCACACCCATCAAATCACTTAAAGCTTTGCCACCGAGGTCACAGAGCACCAGCCTAAAATATACATGAAAAGCTCTAACTCTCTTTCAAACCACCCTGCAAGCCAGGTTTTTTAGGTCTCGCCTGTCGATGCGCATGCGCATCGAGCAAGCGAGACTATAGGGGCTCATCGACTCTTTATCTAACTTGCAAGGAATCGTGGCGATTCCTTGCAGTGCCCGTGACTTTTAAGCTCAATGCGCATGTGCATTGAGCTTAAAAGCGCGTGCACAGCCGCCCGCATTCCTCCGACACCTTTGAAGTGAAGCTTAGCTTCACTTCAAAGGCCCGGCTTCTTCACACCCACATGCCGCTCTGCCCCGCTCCGCCCCCTCCCCTGAGTCAGCACTGCAGAGAAAGCCGCCTCACGCTTTGAAGCCTGTGCATCGGCCATTATCTTTCGCCTTCCTTCTCGCTCACTTAAAATGGCTTTCCAGTCACCACGGGTGGCGGCAACACGAAGCGCAAGTCTTTTGTTGCTTCGAACGAGATATGCAAGTAGCCAGCCTGAACGCCTCACCCCGGATTCCTCTGTTTGTACACGCTTGATATATTTTATTCCTGCAGTATTTGTTAGGCTTCGGTGGGAGAAATGACACTCATTTCGCGTACACAAATGTTTTTTTGAATCTGAGCATATTTATACAGAAGCCCTTGTGTTGTATGGAAATGAGATTAAACGTGTATTACCACCTCCGAACCTTATTGTTTTTATTCTTTTCTATTTGCCTCGTACAACGCATTTTGCACCTTCAATACAAGAACTATCGCATATGGCTACACGTCTAGGCAGGAGGAGTACATGATTTCGAGAATGCCCTATTAAACTGCATTATTTTGGCGTATACCATAAAATCGGTGCAACTCCCACGGTCTGACTACCAGTTACAGTCCCCAGGGGGTTATTTCTCCATAAGACCCTAGTACTGTTCGTGGTCTTTGCAGTTGTGTCGCACGTGCATTCGGCTTCTGTGTACGACTCCGGCCTCAGTCTCTACCTGGGGGAGGGGGTGGGCTGGGCAGCTCGGTTCTCCTGCCTGTGAGCGTCGCACGCACTATGCTTGGCGCAGCTCTACACAATGCTTGTCGCAGCTCTACACATTTCACGCACCGGGCGCCACGTGTTTGAGTATATCTCACGCACCCTGAATCTCGTACAGGCATGGTACCGGTGTTCACCTCACACACTTTGTTTTTGAGAGTCACACACAACACGCTTATGTTTCCGAGTATCTCACACTATTCCTGCGTCTGTGAGCATCTTCCATGTTATTTTTTTCATTTATTTTATTTAATGCGATTTTATATAGCGCGAATATTATCCAAGGTGTCAGAGCGCTTTACAGGGGCATCACAGGCACACACCAGGCGTCTCGAGAGCGTCAGACTCGCCCATACTCGGCGTCTATCTCACACCCGTGTGTGTGAGCCTCTCGCGCTCTGAGCGGTTCACACGCACTGTACACGCTCGTATTCTCACACCAGGGTTACCCTGTGTGGTAAAATCACACACAGGGCTCGTTTGTTGGCACCTCACACCAGTTTCCCATGTTAAACGATCTTTTCCCACCTCACACTTCTGTGTTTCTATTCCTTCTCCACCTTCCCGTGTGTGAGGAGCCCCACGCATTACATACAAAATGCTTCATGTGTTTGTCTCCCACATACTTGAGTTTGTTGTGCTTGTGTTGTGAGCATCTCATGCACTGCTCTTTTGTGACCTCGTGCGGTGTACTCGCTTGGAAATGTTTCTCACAGTTTTCAAGTATCTCCCTCGGGCTCTCGTGCTGTGTTCATCGCAAACACCACACTTCTGAGTACCACCCACACACAGCCACCTCGTTCTGTATATCGAACTATGCTCATCATTGTGCATTTCCCGCTCCACATCAGGGCTTCTCGCGCGTGTACCTGTATCTCACACACGCCCGCGCATCCTAGCATCTGGCATGCTGCAAGCTTTTCATATTTGTAAGGTTCTCGCACCGTGCGTCTCCTTTTGCACCTCACTATGATACAGGCGTGAGGCGTCTCATAACTCACTCACCCTCACTCACACTCACTCACACTCAGTCACTCTCACTCACACTCAGTCACCCTCACTCACCCTCACTCACCCTCACTCACCCTCAACCCCTCACTCACCCTCACTCATCCTCACTCACCCTCAACACCTCACCCTCACCCACCCTCAACCCCTCACCCTAACTCACAATAACCCTCCCTCACCCTCACCCTCACTCACTCTCACTCTCACTCACCCTCAACACCTCACTCACCCTCAACACCTCACTCACACTCAACTCCTCACTCACCCCCACCCTCACTCACCCTCAACACCTCACCCTCACACAGTGCAATAGGTCTCACAGGATTTTTAGTTAAAGCTTTTACAAATGTTTATTGCTTTTTTGATTTGTAATTCTTTAGCATTGGCTACAAAAAATAAAAATGCAAAAGATTTACAACAAAAAACCCATAAACAATTCTAAATGCACTAACTCTAATGCTGCGAGACCTATTGCATTTCCAATGCTTGTTTGATGTGGCCTCCTTTGACTAAGCGGGGCGTTGAGGAGTAAGCCGCACCTAATAACAAAACATCTATGTTCATCAGACTCTAAGTGGCCCAAGGATCTCTCTAGTTACCCAGCCCATTAGACACAGGGGTGGTCAAGGGCGGGGACACCAAAGTCCCCGAATGTGACCATTGTATTGGTCACAGTGGGGGCAGGCAAGTAGCTTCCTCACTAAATGAGGCGTGAATCACGGCAGCAGCAGGGCCATCAGAGGTAGCAGGTTTCACGCTATGCTAAGACTGATGGCCCTTTAAGTGTAACTTTGCAGGCCCCTAGACACAGAGGAGAAGGGGAAGAGGTCGGGCGCACTGCAGAGGCCTTCCTCGATGTGCACGGTGCACCACACAGGCTGAAAAAGAAAGTTGTCATTTTAAAGTAGGGCTATTCCTGCAGTCCTGGTAGCCGTGCCCTTCCGATCCCGCCTACTTCTAACACTGGGCGAAGGGCATACTCCCCAAACCAAAGGAGGAACCGGTCAAGGACAGACTTCGGCAGCTGCACTCACTCACCCTCCCACCCCCGATGCCCCCCACCTTCTCTTACTGCTGCCATGATCAGGTACACTCGTAGCTCCATATAATGCTATTTTTAGACTACAGTGGGCTCTTCTAAACGCTAGAAAGGTTGGTGGTGGGTCTTTTCACACGCGCATCTGAACCTTTTGCAGGAGCATGGCTGATGAGCCTTCAGGATGTCTCCTCTTGCACCCACTTTAGGAGGGGGACGCGCGATTTTTCGAAGCTAGAAATGCTATTTTACATTTCTGAACATTAAGTTAATGCCCCTGTTTAAAGCACGCTGGACTTTGTGAAAGTTTGAATTCCCGGGTTGCTCGTTACATCTTGTTGCTCATTTAAACAGCTGAATAAATCCCTTAGAGCACGAGGTCATGTTTTTCCAAAGTGTCATTGCTTCCAAGTGCTCTGCTCAGTGCACCAATTTATCCGGTTCACTTTACACAATTTAGGTGGAGTGAAACCCGGTTCACGTCCACACACAATATATTAAAAGCAAACACACGTGCGATATGTGGTGCTATCTCCTGCTGTGCCTCCGTGTAGTATGCCCGTCACCATCAAGTACTACGATTGCCAAATTTCAAGGTACTGAATCCAGAGACCTCAGCAGGATGATAGATAGGGTAGGCCCTGTCTGAATTCGAACCGGAGCCTTGCAGGCGACAGATGCTCGCTGTACGCATTCGCATGCTGCTTTCTCACGGATTCCCTGCCATGCGAAGAACACCTGATGTACCATAAAGGTTGCCTTTCTCACATGTCCTGTTGTGAGCAGTGTTGCCTGGCTTTCTTTAGAGAATGATGAGGGGAAGGGGAGGAGGTCGGGCGCACTGCAGAGGCCTTCCTCGATGTGCACGGTGCACCTCACAGGCTGAAAAATAAAGTTGGGATTTTAAAATAGGGTTATTCCTGCAGTCCCAGTACGCTTATTTAAAACCAAGAAGTAGGGGAACGGACTAACAATTTTTTTAAAGTAGGGGCACGCCGTGCCCTTCCGATCCCGCCCACTTCTAACACTGATTTGCACCCTATTCAACCCACTAGGAAATCAGAAAGACCAAAATGAGGTAGATATGCTGCAGAAGTTATGTTAAATGTAGTGAGGATGGCTTAGTGTGATGGCAAGGAACAACTGAAGTAAACAAACAAGGTGGCCGGACAGCTTAAGTTTCGATACTAATTCACCACCTAGTTCAATTAATTACCAGGTTGAACAGACATGTGTCTTAAATTACTTTTTTTTATTTTATAAAAAGATTTAGAAAATTTCTTGTAGCGTCAAAAGACACAACGAAACATTAAACAAGTTTTACAAACAATACATTCCATAAATTGAAAACAACAATGCGAATCAATGGGGGTTTCAACCAAGGAAATACAAAACAATATACTTTTCATAGACAACTGTACTATGCCTCGAGTTGAATAATTTATGAGGCACCAATCCTGGATATGGAACGAACAAGTGGTCTAACGGAATGGGATACTGGCCTACTTGTTTATCATCTGCAAAGAATACACAGTGCATTTATCACCAAGTGCTACAACAAATAGGAATTACAAGAGGACAACTCTGCAATTTGCACATGTATTAGTTACATTCCTATCGAGCCTTAGAACATTGGTATCTTGCAGGAAAAGACGTCGGCGCGTTTCAAACCCAACTGTATTTAACGGGTTCTCCTCAGGACATGGACTGGGGGGTCGTTGTCACTTATTAGCGGGGTTTCGGATCACTCCCTCGACGGTGCGCCAAAGGCGATCACTGGGAGGGGTGCCGGCGCAGATCAATTCTGCAATGTGCGGGTCAAAAGAGCTTTGTTGTGCGGGCATAGGTCCCTTGGTAGACGCTTGTTCAAGCGGCAGCCGCCGCCTGGACTTGTGCGTTCTCTGTGGCGTTTCAGAAGCGTTTGAATCCGGCACCCGGCTCCGTGTGAACAGACAGCAATCTGTTCACACGGAGCCGGGTGCCGGACTGGGAAAGGCTTGGGTCCTGTCACAGACAGCAATCTGTTCACACGGAGCCGGGTGCCGGATTCAAACGCTTCTGAAACGCCACAGAGAACGCACAAGTCCAGGCGGCGGCTGCCGCTTGAACAAGCGTCTACCAAGGGACCTAGGCCCGCACAACAAAGCTCTTTTGACCCGCACATTGCAGAATTGATCTGCGCCGGCACCCCTCCCAGTGATCGCCTTTGGCGCACCGTCGAGGGAGTGATCCGAACCCCCGCTAATAAGTGACAACGACCCCCCAGTCCATGTCCTGAGGAGAACCCGTTAAATACAGTTGGGTTCGAAACGCGTCGACGTCTTTTCCTGCAAGATACCAATGTTCTAAGGCTCGATAGGAATGTAACTAATACATGTGCAAATTGCAGAGTTGTCCTCTTGTAATTCCTATTTGTTGTAGCACTTGGTGATAAATGCACTGTGTATTCTTTGCAGATGATAAACAAGTAGGCCAGTATCCCATTCCGTTAGACCACTTGTTCGTTCCATATCCAGGATTGGTGCCTCATAAATTATTCAACTCGAGGCATAGTACAGTTGTCTATGAAAAGTATATTGTTTTGTATTTCCTTGGTTGAAACCCCCATTGATTCGCATTGTTGTTTTCAATTTATGGAATGTATTGTTTGTAAAACTTGTTTAATGTTTCGTTGTGTCTTTTGACGCTACAAGAAATTTTCTAAATCTTTTTATAAAATAAAAAAAAGTAATTTAAGACACATGTCTGTTCAACCTGGTAATTAATTGAACTAGGGAGTGAATTAGTATCGAAACTTAAGCTGTCCGGCCACCTTGTTTGTTTACTTCATCGAGAGTGGTCCAGGCCGGATAGTGACAGGACCCAAGCCTTTCCCAGTCCCTTGAAGGAACAACTGAAAGCACATGAAGCCATGCAACAGCTAGTGCTGGAAAACTCATGACCCAAAAACACCACTACTACCGACATTCAGACGGACGGATGTTTTGTAAAATATGGGAACGTTATTTCCACACTACTAGAGCAGAACCCACTAGAACTCTCATCTCTCCACTGATAGGTTTATTAAAAATTCAAAACTGTGGAAACAGGACAGATGTAAAAAATGCTGGAAGGATACCACATTCCACAATCATTATGTGACTACATTTCACAGATATGCCAAGCTGTGTCTTGTGACGCCGAATGCTCCTGGCAAGTATATAAAGATTTTTTTGTTAATTATGTGCATCATTTTATGTAGAAGAAAATGTCAATTGATTTGACAAAAACAGGCACAGATTGATTCTCAAAATTATACATTCCTATTCAAAACAACATTTTTATAATTCTAAATGTCTGAGATGAAAAACACCATCACAAATAATCCTCCGATACATGTGCACACATTAAAAAGTATTTTCCAAACACTCACCTTTCTCCTGACAAGAAGCAACTATATTTGTGAGAACTCGAACTCCATGAGCAGCAATAGCCCGATTGCTATGGTAACAGCACTCCTGTGCCAACTTCACCAAATCTGATGGTCTTGTTGGTGTGACTGGAGTTCCTAAAAGAGCACACGAACAGTTCACTTTTAAATCATCTAACCCTTGGATCTGCATGCATTCATAACTTCTGGGTCTCTGCTTGAATAATAGAAGGAAACCCTTTTAAAGAGCTGTGTGCCAACTCAACCTCTTCTTAGCACTGCCACAATCCATGGCTACAGCGGCCAACCGAGGAGTTTCAAGGAATTATGGACCACTGAGGAAACATTTATCCGGGAGAGAAACATAAATGAGCATTTATCTTTGGTTTATAATCAAATGTGAAATGTATCTGAAATGAATACTTAAACGCAGGCTTAGGTTTTATACCTCCCTATTCAATCCTGTTCCCCTGCCTTCGGTCGAGGGAGGCTAGTTAAGAGTAGGTTTGGAAAAGATCCTTGTAGGGAAGACGGTTAAGTGCAGGCAAACTTTTAGTAACCGGGTGGAGCCTCCAGAAAAGAGTGAATCTCCATGGAACTGGATTGCGGGGACAATCAGTTGAAAAAGAGGGTTCTCATAACCCCTTTTTAACAGATCCTGATGCCTCAGGAGTCAATTTCCAGTTCGGGAACATAGCTGGGCTGAAAAGGGGCTTTGAGTCGGTCCTGTCAGTCTTTAAGGATAAAGTAGTGATCGCTGCCTTACAAGAAACCTGGGAAAAGGAGCTCTGGGGGTTGCTGGCTATGATGTCTTCAGCCTAAAATCAGTTAAGGGCCAATTTTGGCAACCTGTGGGGGGTCTGGCTTTTTGGTTATCTGTTAAGCATGACGTTGTTGTGTTTGTCCTTAGGGATTACACACATTTTCTAGTATTGTGTATCCGGGCTTCCTTCCACCATGACATACAGGGGGGACCAAAAGGAGTGTCCCGACTTGATATTAATTAATACATACTTCCCTTCGAAACTTGGCATAGATAAATAATTCAAGAAGTTGGCCTTTCTACTAGATACAATTTGATTGGTATTTCCCTATGTGCCTATTCTTTTGATGGATGACCTAAATGTAAAAACCCTCACTATGCAGCCGGGGATGTTATCCAAAGGGACAAAGAAATTACACTGAACATTCCCGGTCAGGTCTTTGGGATTAAGAGAGGGTATGTAGGCAACTGGGGATCTTACCAAATAGAATTAACATGACTATAATGAATGGTAGGTGACCCAGGGATCAGCTGGCTCAGTCAACGTTTGGTAATAAGAGGGTAACATTCTTGACCAATTGTGCTATGATCTCCTCAGTGCATTATGGGATGGTGAAGGATTATTGGTAGGCGATCTTGCTGGTGGTGACCATAAGCCTCTTGTTCTCTCACTGTCCAGGGCAGTCGAGCAAAGAGATATGTGGCCCAATAGTTTGCCACTGTAAAGTAAAAATGAGCATACAATTGTGTGGTCTGGCAAACTCAACTTACCATCACACCACACAGTTCAAGCTTTTGAAAAAAAAATTCTTCTATAAGGGATACAGCAGCCGTAGGGTTGGAAAGGGGTAGGGTCAGAAAGGACTCTCTGAGTGTGGAAAAGTCACAGGCTAAAGCAGTCCTTAATAAGAAAATATGGTTGGCGTTTAGAGTAGGTGGGGAACAAAGGGAGTGTCTGATAAGACAACATATGAAAGCCTTTAAGAAAGACAGGTGGCAAATCAGGTGGAGGGAAAAAAAGAGCCTTTGAACTAAGGCAATCTTCACTATCCGCATAGGTAACCTAAAGGGCTTCTGGCTTTTTTTAACAGCATACTCGGGCCTGCCACATATATCACAGCAGTTTCAATCCCCAAAGAAACCTGGGATAGTTACACTTCAGACCTGTGTCAAGCCAAAGATGATGTGTGGAGTGCTTCGGGCTGCCAACGGGTTTGCATGTTAAGGGGGGAAAGAAAGTATGCTGATCCCCACAATTAGTGGATTCAAAGCAGTGATTAAAGGTCTGAAAAGTTCAAGGGCGCAAGGACCAGATGGCATTTCCTCAGACATTATTAAACTTAAACCCCACATGTGGGCACAGACCCTGGCACAGTTGTTTGGAGAAATAATTGGGGGGGAATAATTTACTGGAAACCTGCAACGGTAGCATTAGGGTGCCTTTGTTGAAAATGGGCGACCGGACCTTGCCCACTAATTATCGTATGAAAACCCTTTTGATATCCCGCGTACAATCTATGTGAGGCATCTGTTGGGTCTATTAGGTGATTGGGTGAGTCTAGCTAGAATCCTACCTTTGACCCAAATGGAATTTCAGAAAGGGTACTCAACTACGGATGGCTGTTCTGATATTAAAGTTGTTGGCTGAAGATTATGCCCTCAATAGGAAGCAGCCCCTTTACATGTCTTACATCGACTTGTCAACTGCGTTTGACACCGTAAATAGATCTCTTCTATGGGAAAAGATGTGGGTAATGGGGCCACGTCCAAAAAGATCAGCATCAGCATCCTAAAGGCTTGAGGCAAGGGTGTATTCTGGCTCTGCCCCTGTATTCAATTTACATAGCGGATACCTTGGCAGGCCTAAATCAGGTCAGGTCTTTTCCCCATAAATTGGGGATAGAAATTAGATCTGCACTGTTTTATGTGGATGACACAGAGTTATTAGATTGGACATCAGTATTTTTTTTTTTGCAGAGTTTTATATAGCGCGAACTAGAACCGAACCGAATCAGTTATCAGAGCGCTTTACATAGCACCAGTTACGTTACATGAGGACACACTTTCATTTTTTAGGCACGGGGAGATTAAGTGATTTGCCCAGAATCACAGGGTTTTTTTGGCGTCGTTACCGAGACTCGAACCCAGATCCCCAGGTCCGAGGTCGAGCGCCTTAGCCGTTAGGCCAACCCCTCATCCCCTCTCCTCAGTTAGTCTGCAGAGGTAACTTGATGCTTTCTCACATTATTGTAAGGGAAATTACCTAAAGATCAATACAGCCAAAACTAAGATCATGGTTTTCTCACAAGGTAAGAAGTGGCCCCTGAAGTTTAGGTGGTGGCTGAGTGGCGTTCACCTGGAGGTGGTAAATGAATACAGATATTTAGGTCTGCTATTTATCCATAATCTTGACTTCAGGGCTCACGTCTCGCTGCAAAAATCAAGTTCCAAGTCTATTGCTGGTGTGCTTCAGAAATTGGATTCTTGTTTGGGCCATAAGTCTGTAGAAGTACTGAGAGAGGCGTAAACATGCTTAAAATGCGTAAAATTGTTACTCTGGTACTCTATGTCTGGAAGGTTTTGTTAGAAAAAAATGTTAAGAGCTTGCAAATCAGTGAAACAACCATCTGGAAAAATGGTTGGGATTGCCCACAGGCTAAGTGAATAGTACCCCGGTGATAGAGTTGGGCCTTACTAGCATTCTCTTTAAATATATAGACAGAGTTTGCTCAACTATTGGGCTAGTTTTTGTTATAATCCAAAGACGGCTCCTTGAGGCATTTCATAAAACTTCACTTACAAAGGAAACATTCAGGACAATGGGTAAATAACATACAGGTTATCAAGGCTTCCCTGAATTTCTCTGCCTGGTATTCCCCTTTAAACATGTCAGCACTCCAACAGAAACAAGCATTAAGACCCTTACAGTTGAGTAGTCGCGCTTAACGAACGCTTGATTGATTGAAAGCTGTTTTTCTCAGTGGCAGGCAGGCCTAGCTATCCTACGTAAAAACGTAAAACACCAGAGTACAGATTAAAATCCAAGTACTGTATTGCGGGAATAGGACTAGCTACAAAACTAATTAAACAACTATTTAAATAGTTTTTTGCAATCCGATTCAATGGCAAGGTCATATTTTGAGTAAATATTAAGGAAAAGTAACTTTCAGGAAGTTACCTATTCTTTGCCCTAAATTCCTGGCAGCTAATTTGCATTTGCTCTCAAACTTCTCCCAGCCAGGGATTAGCATTTAGGTGTGAAAAAACTTTTCTCCCAGGAGCAAACAATAAGCTCACCTGAATGGGCAGAGATGACTCCTCTGAGCCTCACCGAATATGGAGAGGGAGGGCTGTGAGGGCTGTGAGAATCCTTTTTCACATTACAGGTTCAAATACTGCTCGAGTGTCAAAGCCTGCATTGACAGATCTGCTGGGTTTCATATAACACTTTGGGGTGCACTTGAAAGGCAGAGAACAAGATGCCAAGATAATTCTTACATATCCACTGTCTGGTTGCTGATGAACCGTGCTATGTCCTGCCAGACATCTGTCTCTGGGTTTTACTTATAACACAAGGGGTGCACTTGAAACGTAGGGAAACATGTTGCCAAAATAATTCTTGTGTATCCAATGTCTGGTTGCTGGAACCCATACTTTTGTTTCACCAGACTTCTGGCTCTAGAATTATCATGGGTGTAGTGGATGCCTCACACTGGATTTTAGTGTTCTATGTGGGAAGACACTAGAATTACCAGAGTATACTACACACGCATGTGAAAGCACAGACGTGCAAGCACACACACACGTGCCCTCAGAGCCCAAGTTTAGTAGAGCCAAAGACTTTCATAATCTTTAAAATGTACAAAGTAGGTAGAGTTGGCCATGGGAACTTTTATCCCATTGGTTAGGGGATGCCCAGCAATCATTCCCATACATTGGCTATTGCCAGGCATAACTGTGGTCTCTTCAGACACCCACATCAGAACACTCCAGGACCTGAGGAAGAACACTCCTGGGCATGCTGTCTGTGACAAAGGAGGAGCCCTGAAGGACTGGACCTGCTTCTTCTTGTATTCAGGACAAATATGTGATCTCCAAGGGTGATCAGGCTGACTCACTGTTATACCAACAGGTATAAGACAATATACAAGAGGCCTTCCCTGCCACTGCCCAGTGGCACCTGGACCCTGCCATCGGCCTCTGCCTCACACCCTGTGAGTTTATAAGTAGTTCCTCTGAGATCCTGGGGGACTTTTGAAGAGGACTTCTGTGGTGAATTGGGACTAAAAGGACTAAATTAGAAGGTATAATCTTTGATCAGATTGGTGTATCCAACCTGCACTCCATCATGGTCAGTCTCAAATTGCCCATAGGTCCCGGTCTACTGCGACCATTGACTATCATTGGCATTTTGTGCTTCTTGGTGCTATTCACACTTGAAACATTTAAAAAAAATCCTACCACCAATTCCTCTTATTCGATTTTTGACATTTTGGTGTATTTTGTTTGCCCCTATTTTTCAAATTTATTGCTGTGCATTTTAACTACTACTGTTTTTGTACTGCATAAATATTTTGCACGCTGCTTCAAGTTAAACTTTTCTCCTCAGTCCCATAGGTACCAGTGAGTTGAGCCCAGGTTAAATTGGTGACTTTATAAGTTCACCCTAACAAGGATTCTGCTTATTCCTTGAGATGGGAAGTCACGGACACTCACCCACAAATAATAATGCAATTGCTTACAAAAGAAATACTATAAATAGGTGGAAATACATACAAGAAGCAGCTTACAGACTCCTACCAGATATCAAATCTAAATGGGGCAAGTCTATTTTTTGAAGTCCTGCAGACAAAACTACTTTTGGCACTAGAATTGAGGTAAAGGCACATGCATATTTCAAGTCAGAAAATAGGAAAAAGACAACAAGCAGGTTTTAGATATGGTGAGATGGGAGCAAAGTCACACAAATATTTTGGAAATGTAATATTCCTGTCCTTACCTGGAGCTGTGTTGATATTTTGTTTAATGGCGATTGTTCCAGACAGCGTGGAAAGAACAGAAAGAATGCCAAACTTGAGGCTGTCATAAGGAGTCACAAGAGCACACTCACAGAGAGCCTGAATAAAAAGCACAATGGAAGGTTAGGTAAAGCCCTTTGTGGTAATACACTTATTTATCACACGTTAGTGTCTGCAGCGGTTTCTTCATGTGACCTTTATGCAATAGTGGTGTTTAATGATCAATTTAAACACAACAAAATGATAGGAAATCCAATTTTCAGGATTTCCACTTATTAGAACCTGTATTATGGTAAGCAAGAGAGTCAAACAACAGACTACTAGACAGAGTGTGCAGGAGGTTTACACAACCGGGGGGTGGGAACTTTGAGTGCACAACTACAGTGGTACACGCAACCAATGCAGAAGGATCAGTTTAACAACGTTCACAAGAGACTATCAAAAAGACAAACTGCAGATTAGGCAGGAAGGAGGTTTTTAGGTGTGCAATAGTGTTGCATCTATTCTCAATGTTTTCTACAGTGACAAGCACATCAGGTGATTGCACTTTTGACATGCAATTAGCTGAACATACCTGAATATTCTCTCTGTTCCACATATGTGGTGTTTTACTTGCCAAGAAATTTAGGTCTTGGATAGCAAGCCGTTTCACTGCCTTTCTAGGATCAATCTTCAAGTACTGCAGCAGAAGTTGAATCTAAAACAGAAAGACATATTAAACGCACGAAATTACAGATTAAAAACGGAGCACACTGTTACTTTTAATCCATATAATACAATGGCCATGCAGTGCCCTGAACGAGTTCCACTAACAGAAGGGACTTCGATAGCAAGTGAGATAGTTTGGACTGTGGCTAAATTCTCCTAACTTTTATATATGAAATCACAGAAACCTCCTGAGCAGCGTCATTAATGACTGTAGTTCTTTAGAAAGCTCTGCAAACTAGGATCCTTGTAGCTAAACTGAAAACTCGAGGGAGCATTTGGGAGCTGTGGTGTATACTTACATTTCCTGCTTGCTTTTATTTTACCACTGGTTGCACAAAAATGAAAAAGTATATGTGTATTAACCAGTGGCGGTCATAACTGGTTAGGTATAGTTAGAATTGCTGTTCCCTAGACAAGCATTTTTTTTGTTTTCCTAAAAACATTTGCACCATTTGACGAATCTTCACAAAACCGTCCAAAAATAAAAAGTAAATTCACCTCCCGCTCATTCTGGGGTGATCCGTCAAGCAGGGGCTGAGAAAAAAGGGAGGGTCAAAAAATAAAATTTCCCCATGTATTTTCAATAGACTTCTTTAGGCAGTGCCATGGCAAAAACTGTTGAACAGAATTCACCAAATTTAGCCAGAAGCGCAGATTCTGCTTTTTACGATTAGGTGTAAATCTATTAAATAGTTTAAGAAATTAAGGTTTAAAAGTATCTATATATCTTGACGGTTGGGTTTGTGGGACTCAAGAGTCCCTTGAACCCAATCTAAAGAAAATAGAGTGTTCTGATTGGCCCAGGGAATTTTTTTTCTCTTGGGCCAATTCGATCCCAGAGTGAGCACTCTGACTGGCTTCCAGCAACATGAGAAAGATGATGCTGGTAGCCATTAGAGGACTTGGGAACCCTACTGGCCTGAAGGTAAAAAAGAAAGAAAAAAGAAATACTATAAGTGGGTATGGTAGGGGTAGCCTAGCCCCCCCCCCCGCTCCCCCCCCGGGTAACCCCTCCCCCGGCCCAAACTATTTTTGAAAATCAAAAAAAAAATGGCGGCTTCCCATTTTATAATAAATATATGGGTAAGGGGTAACAGTAGGGCCCCTATCCAAGCCAATTTAGGGCTCGGGAAACCCATCTCCTGGGGCCGGGTATATTTAATTAAGGGAAGGGAGCATGCGGTGCCCCTCCCCGAGCGGATAGTGGCTCCAGGGACCCCATCCTCGATCCGAAATGTAAAAAAAAACAAAAAAAAAAAAAGGGAAACCCATCTCTGCCTTTATAAGGCATGTGACCCCCATTTCCTGGGGCTGGTTCACTTACTGAGTGCCTGGGAGCACATCCCCGGGCACAGTAGTTTCCCTGCCTGCACTAGTGCAGGCACAGAAACATATGTTTTCGCCTGGCTGAAGCATTTTTAAATCTTCTGCCAAATGGGAGCAAACACTAAGTCTGCTCCCAGCCGGCGGGACATTTAAAGATGATTTTGCCTGCTGTGGGCAGACTTGTGTTCCATTTGGCTGCCTGCACTGAAGTTAGCCCGAACGGAAGACAGTCTTGATCACAGGTGAGAGATTTTTTTGCAAAGTGCGTACGTGCGTGCTTGTAACCATTCTGCCATGTGACATTGTCCAAAGAATACATCTCCCATAGTGCACTATACATATTCTCCCAAAGTGGAGGTTTCCTCCTCTTGATCTTTCCAGTACAAACACATGTGTTTTACCACTATGGAATAAAGGGCACCATGCAAAGAAGACATTTTTACCCAGACTGCCTCTGAAAAAAAAACATTTGAACTATATACCCTAGTGCACTATAAGAGAAATAATTGAAATAAGACACTAATGTAGTTTTTACATTGTATCCACTTTGGGAGAATATGTATAGTGCACTATGGGAGATGTATTCTTTGGACTATGTCACGTGACAGAATGGTCAAACGCATGCACATACGCACTTTGCAAAAAATACTCTCACCTGTGATCAAGGCTGCCTCCTTAGCCGAAACAAGTAAGGAAACAGAAAGGAAATGTGGTGCGGTTATGAATTAAACACGGTGTATCCTGGAATTGGGCTTCGGCGTTTTTTTAACACACATATATATATATATATATATATATATATATATATATATCACACACACATACCCATACATACACATACACACACACACACAAACACAAACCTACATACCTAATTTTAGAAAATAAATAAGGGACAAAAGGAAATAACCTTTAGATTTCTAATCCAAGCCCTTTCACAGTGCAGAACAGAGTGTCAATCTGAGGTGTTGTCTGTTAGTGGCTAATATGCTATACAATTTGTAAATGCGACTTGAGTAGCTTTCTAAATCAAAAGGGGCATGTCAATGTTCATCTCCTCTTCATTCAAGATTGCACATAGTTCTCTAATACAGATATATCTTCTGTAAATTTGTTATAATCCAAGACTGCAGACATATGCAACTCCTTAGCTGTATGATGAGGTATTACCTGGCATAGCTATGTCCAGCAGCCTTTAGTATAAAGAATACATAATTACTTTTTGCTGCACTGTGGTCTACAGTATGCGTTTTATGCATATTCACAAAAATAAAGAATATACCTCATGAGAGCAAGCAAGGGAGTGGTTATATTAGAATATTGAGTGTGCTTGGCTTCCCACCAGTGTTGTGCTCCTAAGTGCTACCAAAAGGGCTTAGGGTATAAAGGTCTGTCGCCATCTGTAGATAGTCTCTTGACTGGTGTTGCTCATTGATGAATATCTGGAGTCTAGCCTGTACTAACCCTACCCTAAAGTGGCCCAACCTATACAGTATGTCATGTATGTATACTATGTATGTGGATGTTCTGAAATAGACACCTTGAAAATCTAAAACAATGTCTATGATGGTATATGTTAATTGTTTTATTTTCATGCCACCAAGCAAATGGTTAAACGCACACAGGGCATATGACCGTTATTCTGCATCTACCCTTGAAGGCGCTGAGTGAGATCTTGACATTCAGTTGTTATCGATGCTCTGATCCCTAGCTGGATTAAAAGCCTGTGAGCCACACCACTTGCCCGCTGGTTTGCCTTTTTGTTAGTGGGAGAAGGTCCAATGATTAATGGCCTGGGAGACCCCATTTTGGTAGGTTTGATCAAATAGTCCTGAAGAATTTCGCATGACTCCTCAGGCAGTCTTGGGACCGGTTTCAGGGTATGTCACCCTTATTCAGCCAGGCTAGCTTGAATCCATGGCACAGTGAGCAAGGGACCCACGTCTGGGCATACCCATCCCACTTAGGGCAAAAAGTGTTACAGCAAACAAATGATGGACGCAATGCTGACAATGCAAACATTCTCCCCCAGTGCGCCAAGTATGCCCAGACGTGGGTCCTGGGCTCACTGTGCCACTGGAATCAAGCTATCCTGGCTGATGAGGGGTGAAACCCTAAAACCGGTCCTAGAATGCTTGTTTCCGGTCCAGGGAGGACCTGGCTTGGCAGTTCGGGCTGGACTGTTCCCGTGAGGTACAGGGTCAAGACTGATTTGCATATGGCCAGGTCTAAACAGGGGTGGCATGGTGAGCAAAAGAATGATGGATTTAACCCATATCTCTTGACTGGGCGTAAATGTTTTGATTTGTTCTGCATTCCGTCCAGCAATTGTGTGTCTTTTGCTTCCTTGAAATGACAGGCACAAGAAAAATAACATCCTTCCTTTCCTCATCTGGTCCTTCAAGCCCTCTTGCTCCACCAGTTAACTTCAGTCGTGCACTCTGAACTGCATACGGACCAGTCTGTTGCTGGTGGGGAAGCTTCCAGTCTGTCGCACGAATGCAGATGTATCCTGGGTGAAGAGGGAGAAGAGCCCTCACAATTAGCAAAGCGTGTGAGCCTAGGACATGCTGCCTTCCACTCTGTTGATGCAACGCTAAACAACCTTGCCATCAGCTCTGGTTAGTCTTGATCCCAGGTGCTACATGTCCATTTGCTTCGATCTTTACGTGACCGCTCACTTACCAGTACTTTTCTTGAAACCAAACCTGATCCTGTGTATTTTCTGTCATTGTCAGAAGTAAAATGTGTGTTTCTCATCACACATCTCCCAGCGATGTGTTGACACAGTCTCCCCATGTGGCCGAGCTTGCCTCCAGATGAGACTTTCAAATATCTCTCAATAACGACAACCGTACTGGTGGTGTAAAGGGTGTATTTTTTACAACCTAATTAAACAAGCAATCCCATATAAGACACAACAATGATACAAGTAATGAACCCTCTTGTGGCATCCCTTTGGGGCAAGAATCTTGTATTTAGGTTCCTCACTACCAAGTCATCCATTAAACAGACTATGTTACCTACTCAGTGCTATGTTTCACCATTCAGGAAAATAGTGCATTTGTGATGCCACATAATAAATTCGTATATCAGAGACGCAATTCGCCCTTTTCAAAGGGTAATGTCAGGGTGCAGACTAACACTCGAAATAACTTTCTTGGCAGCAAACAAGAACGCTCCCTGAAACACAAGACAACACTATCATCTTAACGCCATTCTACCAAACATGGAAATGGATAACCAAGTCCAAAATGCTATTGAGCCCGATAGTATACAGCTCACATTTAATCTTATGTAGGTTTCATTATCATTTGAAAATGGTACAAAAAGATATTTCAAGTTCACAGTCTGCCAGGGGAGACCTACATCAGCACTTCCACACGCTACATTTCCTAAAGAAAATTAGCGATATTTAGACCAAATAGAACAGTGATCAGAAAGTACACAATATTCTTCCAGGAATTCAAACTTAACTGTAGTGAGGCTCTTAAAAATAAATCAACAGTTGTCATTGTATTGCAACACTATGTGCATTACAACACTGGTCAATTTTTCTCCACCATTCTATCAGGGCCCTGAAAGCTTAGCATATCTGATCAAACAAAAAAGAAGTTAAAAGAGTATGTGTATACTAGACCATGACTAATTCAAATCTCTGTCAAAAGAATGCACAAAATAATCTTTCAGAGAACAGTATACTTAACCAATATGAATCTCCTTTCCAGCAGAATTATAGAGCTCTTTCCCTGCCTTTACCTTTAAGGAACGACTCCCATTAACTGGTAACTCTTGGCTCCTTGTGACCCGACTGTCTTATTCAGGAGATAGCTGCACTGAGACAATCGCTGCTCAGAGCATGGTCTTCCCTTAAAAACATATGCGATGAATACTCATTGGGTTATTCACTGCTGGCACACATACTATAGTTATAACAGAAAATACTGTATGACAACTTGTCAGGGTTAAAAACGGGTCAAGGTTACGCATTCCCAAATAGTTCTGCCACTCTCTAGCTCACTCACAGGGCGATGTGATAATACTGGTCTTTCCCACAGAATTTTTTGTGTACCCCTAGTAAGAAAAACTCGGGCCTGATTTAGAACTTGGCGGACGGGTTACTCCATCACAATGGTGACGGATATCCCGTCCGCTGCAATATAAATCTCATAGGATATAATGGGATTTATATTTTGACATGATATCTTTCACTGTTGTGACCGAGTAATCTCTCCACGGAGTTCTGAATCAGGCCCTCGGTCTTTGAGCCTTCGCAAGAGACAGTGTGTGCATCTTTATATTGTTTCAAATACATAAAATTTGTTTGCGGCATGGGTGGATGAACAAACGGCAACCTTTTCTGTAGACTCAACGCAATGTCATTACTTTTCGTGAGCGAGAGATCGATTTATAGTCACATACTGCACAACTGTATTTCAATATCTCTTAAACATGTGTAAATAAAATTAAGGCAACTAATTACCTGCTTAGGGATATCAACCAAAGATGAAGCAGCAAGTAGGGAAAAGGTGTGCAGAGTCACAATAACCATCTTGGTGGAGGGATACGAGGTTACCAGCTGCTGTAGAAGCTGGCGGGTGTTAGACGCTAGACTGGCATCATGGTGCATGTGCTGCAGAATAGGGATCAACTTCAGCTTCAAGTCAACAGGAGTGGCCAAACCTAGGAAAGGACAACCATTACCGCCTCACTGGATGAAAAACTGGACAAAACTATTAAAAAAAAAAAATTGTAGTCCTATTAACAGCTGGGGTCACAAAACCGCACCTGTATCTAAGGGACTGATCTTTTATTGAACATGCTCTTTTTTCTCCTGAAGATTTTTACTGATTTCAGGTTATTAATACATCATCAAGAATGTTGCTATTGGTTCCTAAGAGATACATTACAGCATGCATTTTTTAATCTGCCACTCAGGTCTCAGATATTCCTCTCCTATATCTTCCATTTATGAACGCTTCAGCATTACACTACAGGTGACTGGACGTTCAGCGACATGTTTGACATTAGTATATCACTGAGCATTTGCAATAGTATTTCTCATAATACATTTTTTAGTTATGCATTTTACAAAGCAAAAAAATACAGAAGATATGTCTGTAGGTCTCAACATAGAATCGGAAGTGTATTGTGTATGTGGTATATATGTTGTGCGAACATAGCCAAAAGACAGGCGGGTTCTGTACAGGGTCAAAGGCAAAGATACAGTCAAATGAATGCTATGAGGGGAAACAGGGTTCAATGAGTAGAAGTGGATTGTTACTTTGCCATGAGATTTAAAGAGGTGTGTCTTCATCTCTTTCCTAACTTGGACCAGGGTTGGGTACTAATGGACACAGGGATGTTCTTCCAGCTCCTCGGTGCATAAGTGAATAAGGCTTGTTGCCTTGTTTTTTCTATTTTCCCTTGTACGTTTTCAGTCTGGCGAAACCCTGGCTCTGTGTGAACAGAGAGCCACTGGAGGTGGTTGGTGAGCTTGTCCAGCAAATAGGTGCAAAATCATGATGGGTTTGTAGACAATGCAGGAGGTTTTGAAGACTGCGGGGCCTGTCAAACGTTGCTGGTGAGTTTGGTTTATAAAATGTGCAGTTATCTGGAGGTGTCCTGGTGTTAAAGTGAGAATCAAATGCAAATACGTGGATAGCGCTTTTGGGACTTGTGATATCTTAAAAGACTGGATTCAGTGCGGATCTCAAGTGGTTTTTTCCATGCTTGTGCCTTGATGACTGAAAAGGCATGCCTGCCACATCTGGCCTTACAGAATTTGGACACTACTCCCAGGTTGGAGGAAGAGGAGCCTAGTAGTCCAGCAGGCATTTATCTTGTGAACATTATGAAAATGTAGTTGGGCGGATAAATAAGGAACATGGCCTTTTGGCAAACACAGTGGGCCTTAAAGATACTTCTTTTCAGAACAGGGAGCCAGTGTAGAGCATTAAAGTGACCTGCGATGCTATCATATTTACATGCACCTACTAATACTCTAGCTGCTGCGTTCTGATTTCACTGCAATCTGTGTTCTGAGTATGTGGGGAGGCCAACAAATAATACATTACTGTAGTCTAGAGTACTGTGGTTGTTGTGATGTGGTCATCTTTATTTAGATAATCGACGAGGAATGCTGTAGCATGTAGGATGTCCATAAGAGGGGCTAATGCAGAGCATGCAGGCTGAGGAACTTTCCCACTGCTCAGATGCATGAGAACGAGAGCATAACGAGACGTTCTGGTGTACTTTCTACGAGGAATTGTTTTGCTTTCTTCAGTTGAGAGAGATGTTACTAGGCGCCAGCTTGGTGTTCTTGGTGATGTGTTTATTGAAGGAGAGGCTGGTGTCAAGAGTACACCTGAGGGAGTTGGTATAAGGTGACTATGAGTGACTTGGCATTAAGTGGAAGTTGGGAGTTAGACTCTGTCCAGGTGCCCCGTCGTTGAGCCAGGTTTTGACCAGTTTTTGCTTGTTTTTCTTTTTTGGCAATAGGTAGCAATTCCTCCATGGCTGATTTGAACTTGAGGTATGTTCCAGACATCCAGTTCTCGATTAGGGGAAGGCACCATTTGAGGCACTGGATTTCTGGAACAGAGGAGGCTTTCAACTAGAGTTGCGCGTCTTTGGGCTAATTGATTCATTTTTATGCTAACAGAGTGCCTCAAGGTTCAACTAAAAGGGTTAACATGACAGCGAAGAGACTTTAGTGATAGAACTCTTCTTAGGTCAGGAGATGCCCATGTGAACTAAATGGGATTGGCTGACAAACCAATGAAGGACCTTGTCCGTCAATCGCATTCATGAATTCATGGGTTCAATGAGGGTGAAAATGTCAACCTTATAAACCCTTTAAACAAAAAAAAGAGTGTCCAATGGTAGTATACGACCACCGTTAGGAGCAAGTACACGACTTCACTTAAGACGTTAAAGAAAGCCCTCACTCACCAACTAGTGATGACATGCTTCACCATCGAGCCCCACAAAAGAGACAGAGTGTCTCTTTTGTGTGCTGCAACGTCAGATTTACTGCGGAGCGGGTTGGTGGGTTTAGGCAGTGTTGTGCAAAGAGAATTAGTGAGTGATGGGTAGTTTTAAAAAAAAAAAAATAGTCAGTAGTGTATCAAAATTCACTTTATTTTAATGATCACTAAGGACTTATAGATTAAAATTATGTGTAGGAAATGCGTCCACAATTAATTAAGTGGTAGTTTCCTAATATCAGTCGACATGTTTCAGCCACGAAACGGTATGAATTTACCTGGCATTCATCAGGACTTAGCGTGTATTAAACCCTGGCGGTATGGACTCTCTAAGGCCCACCCTTACCTAGGGACGTGAAAGTGAAAATTAACAAAAGGTGTAAAAGTGAAAAAAATTAGGAGGAAAATAATGTCTTCCTAATCGGGGTCCAGTCGAGGGTTGCTGCAGGTACACAGCGGGTGCCGAGCGTCGAGGGTGGTGTGCCAATTACGTTCCCACCCCCCCCTCCTGTGACCCTTGGTGTGAATCCTTAACACCAAAAAAGTGCAGAAACCGTAAGTTCGGAAGCCTCCTAAACCAGGAGTAATTAGGAAGACATTATTTTCCTCCTAATTTTTTTGCACTTTTACACCTTTTGTTAATTTTCACTTTCACGTCCCTAGGTAAGGGTGGGCCTTAGAGAGTCCATACCGCCAGGGTTTAATACACGCTAAGTCCTGATGAATGACAGGTAAATTCATACCGTTTCGTGGCTGAAACATGTCGACTGATATTAGAAAACTACCACTTAATTAATTGTGGACGCATTTCCTACACATAATTTTAATCTATAAGTCCTTAGTGATCATTAAAATAAAGTGAATTTTGATCCACTACGGACTATTTTTTTTTTTTTTCAAACTACCCATCACTCACTAATTCTCTTTGCACAACACTGCCTAAACCCACCAACCCGCTCCGCAGTAAATCTGGCGTTGCAGCACACAAAAGAGACACTCTGTCTCTTTTGTGGGGCCGGATGATGAAGCATGTCATCACTAGGTGGTGAGTGAGGGCTTTCTTTAACGTCTTAAGTGAAGTCGTGTACCTGCTCCTAACGGTGGTCGTATACTACCATTGGACACTCTTTTTTTGTTTAAACGATTAATACTGGGGTATAAGAGCGTCACACTACTCTCCCTGCCTCTCTTTTTGTTTTGATAACCTTATAAACCCTTCAGTGACATTTCTGGGCACAGTCTTACTTATCATGAGCATAGAGCCATTCAACTCAAGCCTAACGTTCATTAAGCCGCTGAATTGGCAAATATGTGAAATCGGCGATGACTTTGGGTTTGTAGCCCACAAAGTCCAAATATTAAAGCTCTGTAATTGCTTTAAAACCCACCTCAACAATTATTTTTATTTCATGGCACACAAACATGTGTATACATATATAGCTCCACAAATGATGGAAATTAAGGGCGCACCCTCTATACCTGGGCCATTCAGCATTCCCGTTTTCTAAGCTTTTTCACAGATCTCGGCTTTGGTTACTGGGACATTTCTAAGGCAATGAGAGCAAGTGGTTTTTCCATTGGTGAGTGAACAAGTCACCCCTTTAATGCCTAAAAACACTCCCTTTTGCTTTTACCCCCCCGTCAGCACAGGCGACAGCGCAATGTTCACTTTAGTGCAAATCTAGGCGACAACTTTTCTGCATTTTAGCAAAGTACATTATATACTGTAATGAAGTAGTTCCATGAGGGTTGGTGAAAGGGTGGAGACTGGTTCTGAAAAGGTAGGACATACAGCCATGCATTTACTACTCAACAGCCTACACATTAATTTACACCTTACAACTCATCAACATATATAAGATTTTGTTTTCTCATTCTGCTGTCGATCACTTACTTGCAAGCTACGTTACTCCTATTTAGCTTTAAACTGGGGTTGTTACAAATCCCAGCTTATACCATGGACTCTATTCGAATTCATAATTCCTTAAAAGCCTTTTCCATGTTATCAGTATGAATACAGCTAGGCACGTTTTATTTAATCCTTTCAGTGAGAGCCCAAAACATTATGCCCCAGTGCTCCACAATCCCAAGATTGCCTGCTTGAGTACAACAAATGGTTAGAGTGCTTATGACAATACCATGGGCATTATTTGAGCTGCACAAAAATACAAGTCTAACTAGAGCAAACCCTCTCTGTTTACAGGCCTTTATGAGAAAGTCTGTGGTTTAAGTAGTGTCGAAGGCCGGGCACGCTTAAATCTGGTCTTTGGAGAGTATCCTAACATTTCAAATCCATACTCTTTAACTAACTGCCTTCACAATAAGTAGAGTGTTCACAATCATCAGCTAGTTACTTAAAAAAAAAGTGGAGAAGCAAGAAAATGGGAACAGCACTCTTCAAAGCTTCACTATACTAAAGCAATCAGAATGTTGCCCAATAATACATTATAAATATAATTTATTATACATAATATCACTTTCATATGTAGAGCAAACAAGATGAATTTTTATTTTTCAAAGGTGGGACCGTAGGCAGGTGTAAGCGATAGCTGGGATTCACTTTGAATTTAGACATTTTGTTTACACAGTTTACAAGGTGGCTAATAAGGTTTGGGTACTGCTGCAAAGTGAGCCATCTTTGTACATGTATAAGCCAGCATATCCATCCATCACCACTTACAAACTGAGGTAATTGCAGAAGAATTAATGTAGCGTGATTTCTGTGGAACTATAGAACAGTCACAATCTACTCGTACCAAGAAGAGAGGTAGTTTGCAGTTTGCAACCTGTGATATATTAAATGAAATGTAGGATTTGTTGCTGGAATATTTTCTATATCTTCGTTACAAGACAGGACGTAGCAACTCTCACACCTGAGGCTCGGATTCAACATGAACTGCATATCTTAGTCCAGTTGGCTTAGTCAACCATTAGACAAAGGACGGTGGTTCGCTGAAGTCTAAGGCTTGAAGGACAAATCAGTTACAAATGGATATAACAATTTAACAGTACCATCTTCTACACATCAACACCTTCCTATCCTCGTTTTAACAGACTTTATTTAGCTTTTTGATCATGGGAGTCCATCAACTACTAGCACCACACAAGCTAAGCGGTTTCAGCATTCCCAAAACAGAATGGAAGTATAGATGAAAGCCTGAGTGTAGATTGTGTGTGCTTTTTGGTAAGTAGTGGATTTCCTACACATCATTCGCTGACCTCTGATGGTTTTTCATAATTGTTCATTTTGCAAGCAATAAGATGTATGGTATAACACACACTGGTGCAATGCGAAATATTGCACTTTTAGAAATAAGGAAGTTGATGATAGATTTGTTTGATTATAAGTGCATACAATTAACAGCTATACCAATTGGTTAAAGCAACAATACATACCTTGAATCATTTCACCAATTTTGTTGCAGATTCCAGCAGCAAAATCCCTGCCAATCAAAATGACAATTATTTATAACAGCCACTCGCAGAAACTGATTGGCCAACAGATTAATCCAAAGAAGTTCAGAAATAACCAGGACATTCTTAACCTCCCAAGAGACCCTAACATTTTGGAACAGAAATATACAGATCAAAGCATCAAACTTCCTAATCCATAGGAGTTTGACCTCACTGACCCATTTGTCAGCTATTAGCATGTGATATAACTCAGACTTGGCTCGATATGTGAATATGAGAGAAAAATGCTAATATGAATGTAGTTGGGGCTTGAGCATTTTACCTTTCAATGAGGAAACAGTTCTTTAAAATTTCAGTAAAATCTTTATCTGACACTTTCTTTTAAAATCCAAACACATTTATCATTCCATCTCTGAATGTGTGTGAAATATCTCCTGTGATTTTCATTACTTGCTAATCAATCTTCTGCAGATCTAGATTCAACAACTTTTAGAGCCAAAAGTACATTAACGATGGACCACATTTACAAAGTAAAAAAATATTACGAATATGTAATCAATAGGTCACTACTTAAGAGTGCTATTTAATAACAAATTATCAATCTGGCAGCAGCTCTGATCAGAGATTGCCTGTGACCCAACTATGCTGGATAGTTAACCAGGACCCTTCACCAAATATTTTCATACAAGGTTCAGCAATCACCTACCAGGAATAATTAACACAAAGCAAATAGATACAGCTGCTTTTCCGTGTATCATAGGAAACACAGTTTAGGAATCAATACAGGCATTTGCACCACAAACATGTGGAGTAAGAGATTGAGCATGAACATTGGTTAATCTTGAACAAGAGGAATGAAAATAAACATGCACAGTGATTTATCAAATGTATGCAGCTTTATTAGCAACTTAATACTATAGTGTTTGGGAGGAGTGTGGCTGTCTTTGAGGTGTATGATGGATGTATAGCTCAGGGATCCCCTGAAGCCAACAGACTACGGCAGAGTACGATGACTGGCAAAGAAGTTGCAGATCAATGAGGTGGACATGAAGGGGCTGTAGTAGGAAGAGATCGGCGAAGACAGTGACCTTGACAGTCCAGAGATGATCTGGGCTGGTATTCTTTCCCCGTCTGGATGAGCGACAGTCAGTGTGACTGAAGAGCTCTTCTGGCAGTGGTTTAGAGAAACTGCGGGTGATAGCAGGCAGGATGAACCAAGGCCTGACTAGTAAGGCTTGCTTGGAGTGAAACCTATGAGCGATGGCAGTACCACATTGGCAATAGAGACCAACAGGCTGAAAGGCAGATGAACTGAGGAGGAGGCCCAAAGTGAGAAAGCACAGCGAGACCAGAGCAGTGGTAGGTGGAGCCTCAGAAACCAGAGAGGTGTCAGCGTGGCTAATTGAGACACAGATGCGTGTATGAACAACCGATGCCCCTGCGGAATTGGCGGAGACACACTTCCTCGCAAGGGATTAGGATCATTGATCGACTGTGATAGGTATAGGGTATGACACTAAGGACGCCTTTATGAACCTTAGCAAGAGGCAATGTGTCTGCTGCAAACCCCTGAGCTGATGAAAATGTGATCAAGGGCTGAACCCACTGTGACTCGCTGAGGGAATACAAAAGGGAGATGCTCCCTGCAGAGAGACAGACAGTGTTGTGGTGAGGAAATTATACCCCAGGCCGAGATGCAAACTACACACTGGGTGCTATACCGTGGGGCGCAGCCAGTTTTACAAGCAGGAAGTTGGAATAATGCTTGAACAAGGCAGTGCCAGAACAGGCATAAAGTAATTTTGTTGAATTGCTTGTGGAGTCTTTCATCCTGGATGTTTTGAAGCTGAAATGTCTGAAATGTCTGTCAGGATGCTTGTTTCCGGTCCAGGAAAGACATGGCTTGGCAGTTCGGGCTGGACTGTTCCCATGAGGCACAGGGTCAGACTGATTTGCATATAGCCATGTCTGAACTGGGGTGGCTGAGTGAACTAAAGAATGGTGGTGGATTAAACCCAGACCAGTTGACTGGGGGTGAGTGTTTGATTTGTTCAAACGCTCCGTCCATCATCCCCTTTTGTATCGCTTTGTTCGCCCTAAGTGTGGCAGGATATGCTCAGACGTGAGTCCCTTGTTCACTTGGCCACTGGATTCAAGATAGCCTGGTTGATGAGGATTATGAATCCGAAACCGGTCCCAGGATGCTTGTTTCCGGTCCAGGAAAGACATGGCATGGCAGTTCGGGCTGGACTGTTCCCATGAGGCACAGGGTCAGACTGATTTGCATATAGCCATGTCTGAACTGGGGTGGCTGAGTGAACTAAAGAATGGTGGTGGATTAAACCCAGACCAGTTGACTGGGGGTGAGTGTTTGATTTGTTCAAACGCTCCGTCCATCATCCCCTTTTGTATCGCTCTGAAATGTCTGTCAAACAGCTCTGTGGAAAGGATGCATAAAGCTGTGTGCCTCCACCTCGACCAGTCACCCAATCCAGAGTGATAAATGCCAATATGTTCAATTTTCAAGATGGAAACAGAGACAAGCTGCAACAGTAAGAGGGCTCCTGAGTTCTCTTCCCTAGTTTTACTCAAGAAGTACAAGATCAACACAGAATCTTTAACACAGAGACAAAAAACAATTGTTGTCCCCATGTCAGCAATACAATTCTGCAAAAAATGTTGTATATCCTCTTACAGCCTGGAAAAAGTCTATATGACAAAACACGTGTCGGCTGCCTGTTTGTAACAATTTTTTTATGCAAGGAATGTGACCAACAGTGAAAAGAATAAATTGAAACCAATACAACTCTGAGCCTACAGCAATTCTTTATTGAATATACTATAGAATGACTTCGAGTGCTTTGGTATTTTCTGTTTATTAGTCAACTTAACGTTTGTGTTAGGTCTTGGCACATATGTTTCCCCAAATTTTTGTACAGGTTGGGATGTGCAGACATTGAGGCATAGCCACTATTTTTGTGCATCTTTAGAACCATCACTGCTTATTGAAGGTTACTTATCAACTGGCACAACAATCAGAACTATGCCCCTTTCTGGCCTTGGGACTAATGTGTATTTGACCCCATTTAGAGAGCTGCAGCATGGTTTCGAGTACTGGGGAGTTTATAGGTCACAAAGGACAGAGAAAAGTTCCACAAATGTATTTAATTCCGAACTTTAGCACCTGTACAGAGTGATGTTCACTGTCCGACATCGCTAGTGGTCATTTGGCTCAGTCTATGACCGATCTCGGCTAAAGACAAACTCATCTAAATCCTTCCTCTGGACGAGTGGACCCAAAAATTCGAGTTTGAATACATTTTTCAGTGAGGAATTTGAGGTCACCGAAGTCCGAAATTTCACCTATTTGGGCATTTCTTTTTACTCCACCTCTAAATGGAAACACCTACTTAATATAAGGGTCTGTCAACTCCATAAGTCAGTGGAGGCTATATTTAGCTTTTCTTCTAGACTGAGGCATAAACCAGTGAGGGAGCTAGTGCAAACTTTTAAAAGCAAGATCACTGGGACAGGTACTTATGGTGCAGGGGCTTGGGGCTACGCCGGCAGGACACAGTTACAAAGGGTTGAAAACGGTTTCCTTCACAGTGCTCTCACCCTAATATGTCTTTCTGAGGCAAGCCTAGGTTACTTAGAAGAACCCATTAAATTAAGCTGGTTGATGCCCCCACCTGGTCTCCGCTTACCAATCTGGCTTCATCAGAAATTGCCAAGATTGCTATAACACGCGATTGGTGATTACAATAACAGAAACCACCGAAAGACGGAACCAACCAATGGCCTTTGTCTCCCTTGACACGAGAAAGCTTTCGATAAAAGTAGACTGGCACTGGAACCAGACGCCCAGAATATAATTGTTTGACTTTGCTGACTTTTCTATTGTATAATCTAAAATGGAAATGCTTTAGCTTCTTTTTCTGGAAATATTTTGACATTCTAACCAATTCACTTATAGAGCATTTGATGAGGTACTGCTGTTTTTGCAAAGCTGCCTTAGGGGCTTTTATGCATAGTTTAAACTTATTTTAGCTTAAATTGGATTTTACATCCCATTTGCACTTGTAACAGAATCGGTCTTATATTTATCCCGGATTCTTTTATAAATTTCTGTTTTCTTTTATGGCCAGAAATAGTCGAATAAATATTACTTGAGTGACTGACAGAGATAGCTGGTGCCTCAACAGGAAATATAGCTATAGATCAACAATCATGCCAAGGGTGAACAAGGGTACCCAGCAGCACTGTATGATATTACACACAGAGTCCCTACTGAGGCACACGGCTACAAAGGTTGGGACATAGAAAGTAGTCACAAACATTTAGGGCTGTGAAGAAAGGATGATTGGGTTTACACAACTGTGGAAGAGTAATAGACTTGGGCAACTAAGATAACTTTATGGATTTTTGAACTGGGATTTGAGAGTGATTTCCAACCTTAGGGACAAAAAGAAGCTCTCGAAGCTTTAAAACTTTTGAGCTATTCAGCGTCAAATATAGCAATGCAAGTACTAAGGGATTGAAACACCTCATTTCGGCCCACCATTAGTGTTCCTATTGGGGAAAAAGTTGCAATCCCCGAAAGGACCCCACTTGAACATAGGAAAGGTTATTGAGGAAAGTGGTCTCGCTGATATTTAAGACTCCGGGCAATAACACACTGACTGATCTCGGCTCGCTCAAGGGCAGATGGTTGACTGATATAGGTAATAAGGATGAATCCGAATGGGAAGACACCCTGCAATACACACAGGAGTTAGCATAAGGGCATGATTCAGAAAAATACAGTTAAAGATCTTATACAGTCTGTATTACACTCAAACTAGGTTGGAAAAAAATAGGAAAAATAGCATTGGCTCTCAAACGGCTGATTTCCTGCACAGATTAGGGCTCTATCCACAGATCATTGATTTTGCAAGGGTGTAGCACAGTATGTAAATATAGTACCAGACAATGTAAATGTAAATTGTAAATTGATACTTGTATAGCGCACTACTCACCCGCAAGGGTCTCAAGGCGCTTGTACGAATACCGCTGTGGAACCCATCCTGGCTTTCCCTGTTAGGTGTCCACTCCTGGGCACCCCCAAGGTGGATGCCAGGCATCCTTAGCGTTGTGGGGGCCGTTGTGGAGATTAAGCAAGCTATTGCCCAGAGTTGCAGAGTGGGACTCCATGATTGGAATAGGCACCGAGGCGAGAATTATCAGGTCCATGGAATTTTGAGCCCAAGACCCGCCGAGGCGGGGAATTGAACCCTGGTCCCGGGCTAGACCTCTGCATCAGGGTCTGCCACTCTAACCATTGAGCCACACTTCTCCAATGGACGTCAAACTGGCAGTACTGGGCCTCTGCCAGGGTAATCCCCTGGCAATACGGAGGAAAATGAGGAACAACTTCGGGCTATAGTGACATCATCAAGATGTAGGGAGTTTTTTCGACTCAAAAGTGGTCAGAATTGCATTACAATATAGACCGATGCATTTGAGGCACAAAAGATAGATATGAGTGACGTGCATGCCCTAAGATATGTGAAAACAATAGAAATTCTTGGGTTATTTATAGACGTGTCATGGAGGAACAACTGAATTTGGAAATGGATGTGTCCTCACTGGTATCAGGGTGACCTAAGAAAAATTGGATGGGATTCTCCCCTCTTCCCCCTCACTCCTGTCACTGCTGGCACTCTGTCTCAGAGTGGATGAGCTTTACTAATCAAACCTATTCACATTCTCCTTGTTAAGGACTTAACACATCTCGACGTGATAAATGTCTCTGGTGGAAACAAGTGCATGTTGACAATTTAGCTGCATTTGTTGATGATTAAACTCTTCTTGCATCATAAAGAATGCGAAAAATAATACAAATGTTTTGCAAAAAAATTAGTATTTTTTCAAAAGAATCCTCAGTGATAATGTGATACACAACGATTTTTGATCTTCTAACCTCGGATGTAAATGACATCTTCAAGCATTACTTAGACATAATAGATGGTGGTGTCACTAATATACAGGAGCTCATGGAATCAGACATTACTAACACATGCGCTTCATATGAACACATCAGCTTCCATGGAATTGGAAGCATACAAGACATAGGCTCTGATTATGAAGTCAGTCGGAGTTGCCTCCGACCGACACCACTGCAGATTGGGAACCGACCGACCTCAGTTCGGCGGTTCTGATTACATTATTGGAATGTGACGGCACATGGTGCAGTCACAAACTTCCATATTCAATGGGAGCTTGTGCGGCGGGCTGAAACAGCCCACAGCACAATCTCCCATTGAAAAATTTAAGTTTTTAAACATCTCTACGCCTTGTGCAAGATGTTGAGGGGGGCACCATAGTGACCCACAGGGCCACATGCGGATGGCCAGGGGGGAAGGGCCCCAAATGTCGCTTTCCGACAGCCTTTCCATGTCAGAAAATCCGACACGGAAAGCCTGTTCGAAACCGACATGATAATCCCGACAGCAGAAACGCTGTCCTTAAGGGATTATGAGGAGTTTCCGATCGACTGTCAGGCTCCATGAGCCCGTCGGATTGCGTTGGTCGGTCCATCTGACTGCTGCCTCTGACCGCATACATCACAATGCATCCGTCAGACTGCAGCAGTAGATGCGGCTCGTACCGAAACCGACAAGCCGTCGGTTGAGGTCCGAACCACATCATAATCAGGCCCATAATGTTTTCAGCAAATTAACAGTTCTCAAGGTGTTAATAATACTTCTCAATTAATTCACTGACCCGAGTTTCATGATTTCGCTTCACCATTCGAGCAACACTTATTTAGACAAAATGTATATGCATTTGCAAAATTATCAGTGATTTCCCAGGTATCACTTGCCCCTTGCATGTCTCTTCAGGACACCAAGTATAACAAGCATTTACAATGCAATGGTCTCGGCATTATTAAAGGTAGAGCTATTGGCATTGCTTATGACATTTTTTTAAATTTTTATATCATAAATAAATGGCTTTGTCATTTACAATGCCAATAGCTTAATCGCTCGCATATGCATGACCTATTGCACTCACTACAACCCTCGCCCCCAGCTCTCACTAAATACCTCACTGGAACACACTCCCACTCCAGAACTCACTACAACCATCACCCCCAGCACTCACAAAAACCCTCACAGAATCCGACTTCCACTCCAGAACTCACTTCCACTCCAGAACTCACTACAACCCTCGCCCCCAGCACTCACTAAATCCCTCACAGAATCTTACTTCCACTCCAGAACTCACTACAAACCTCGCCCCCAGCACTCACTAAATCCCTCACAGAATCAGACTTCCACTCCAGAACTCACTACAACCCTCGCCCCCAGCACTCACTAAATCCCTCACAGAATCAGACTTCCACTCCAGAACTCACTACAACCCTCGCCCCCAGCACTCACTAAATCCCTCACAGAATCAGACTTCCACTCCAGAACTCACTACAACCCTCGCCCCCAGCACTCACTAAATCCCTCACAGAATCTTACTTCCACTCCAGAACTCACTACAACCCTCGCCCCCAGCACTCACTAAATCCCTCACAGAATCAGACTTCCACTCCAGAACTCACTACAACCCTCACTGCAAAACACTCACCCTCCAACACTCACTTAATACCTTACTGGAACACACTCCCACTCCAGAACTCACTACAACCCTCACCCCCAGCACTCACTAAATCCCTCACAGAATCAGACTTCCACTCCAGAACTCACTACAACCCTCACTGCAACCCATTCACCGTCCAGCACTCCCCTCTGCACTGGCGCACTCACTTCAGCCCTCTCTGTCCCTCCCGACCCTCACTGCACCCTCCGAGCCTTCACTCTGCCTGCTCCTCACACTTAAGCTCACTACACACTCCTTCCTCTGCATTAAACCTTTGAATCTCTGTAATTAAAAAAACTAGGCACCCACCATCCTCGGTGCATCAATACAGCCCTCAGTTTACCCTGCCCCTCTCTCACTCTCCCTTCCCTCTCTGCCCCCCCCCCGCCCACAGATGAAACAAAAGTGCCTTGTGCATGATATAGGATAATCCCTACGCTGATCTACTCTACTGGCTGCCACAAATATAATGGTGGGATGTTTATTTTCCCACCAACTTTCTCAGGTGAACGGCAGGGGATATGTATTTATAGGCCATCAGACACATTTATTCTGTTTGAGGATCTGCAAATAAAATAAGGCTGATGTGACTGGACCCAAGATCCTGCGCCCCATCAAATGACTGTTCACTGAGGAGCGCGCCCCATCAAATGCCTGGACCAGAGGGGCAGCACCCTCATATGACTGTTCCCAGAGGGCAGCAGACGCTCCTGTGACTGCTCCTCGAGGCTGTGTCTTCTCACGTGGCTGGGGCAGAGGGCCCTCTCAAGGGGTAGTTCACCGTGAAGTGGCTGGACCAGGAGGGCAGAGCCCCCTCAGTTTATTGGACCCAGGGGGGCAGTGCCAAGCAAGAAAAGCAGAACCTCAGTGGGGACCTATATTTCTTTTAACATTGAGTAAATCTAAACGATTTATAAAAAAGATGCCAAAAAGAGAAGAACTTTTACATTATTTTTCAAACATATAAGTTTATTTAAATATTTTTGTCGTTTTTTATAAGAGTTTTTTAAGAGACATTTGTGCAATTGTACATAACATTGTCCATGTAGAATTTCTCATTAGTCAAAAGTGCCCTCTATTAGCAATTAATAACAATTGATCCTGCTAGTCAAACATACATACTTTCATACCAGTCATACTATTTTTTTTAAAAAAGGGGGGAGGCATACTTAACATAAACACAAAAGCAACATTTTTACAAAACACAAATCTAATACAAATGGCAACTCTAAGGTGTACTTATTGGAATACGTGTGAGGATCTAGATGGTATGATTCAACTAGTTATGATGGAATTAACCAGTTCGTATCCAAGACAGTAGATGTTGGGCCGACGTACGTTTCGGTGAGTGTCACCTTCCTCAGGGCCAAGGACAAACATATATAAAAATATATAGTGAATAATATTAAAACTTTGAGGGCATGAAACAATGTTCTATAATGTGAGGGGTCTAGGCGTGGGTATATTTGCGAAGCCGGTATTGGTAGATTTCCTTGAGGCAAAAGCTTGAAAAACGGCACAAGTACTCTTTAATTTTCAAATACGTGGAGCCATCAAAAAAGATGAGATCGGGGGGTCTGTGACTGTCGGGGATTGGTTTCTAATCATTTGTGATGTTCCGTGTCTATGAAGCACGGAAGAGGCAGGGCAGCAAGCCTCTATCTATTTGCTTATTTTTTACAGTCTGGAGTCACGACCGGGGGTCCAGGGACTTAGCCAAAATGCGGGTACTTTTTCGGATATATGTGCTCGGAGCCTTGTATTCGATGAGCTTTTGCCGCGACCGGGGGTTCTGGGGTTTGTTCTTAGCGTAAGTCCCTGGACCCCCGGTCGTGACTCCAGACTGTAAAAAATAAGCAAATAGATAGAGGCTTGCTGCCCTGCCTCTTCCGTGCTTCATAGACACGGAACATCACAAATGATTAGAAACCAATCCCCGACAGTCACAGACCCCCGATCTCATCTTTTTTGATGGCTCCACGTATTTGAAAATTAAAGAGTACTTGTGCCGTTTTTCAAGCTTTTGCCTCAAGGAAATCTACCAATACCGGCTTCGCAAATATACCCACGCCTAGACCCCTCACATTATAGAACATTGTTTCATGCCCTCAAAGTTTTAATATTATTCACTATATATTTTTATATATGTTTGTCCTTGGCCCTGAGGAAGGTGACACTCACCGAAACGTACGTCGGCCCAACATCTACTGTCTTGGATACGAACTGGTTAATTCCATCATAACTAGTTGAATCATACCATCTAGATCCTCACACGTATTCCAATAAGTACACCTTAGAGTTGCCATTTGTATTAGATTTGTGTTTTGTAAAAATTTTGCTTTTGTGTTTATGTTAAGTATGCCTCCCCCCTTTTTTAAAAAAAATAGTATGACTGGTATGAAAGTATGTATGTTTGACTAGCAGGATCAATTGTTATTAATTGCTAATAGAGGGCACTTTTGACTAATGAGAAATTCTACATGGACAATGTTATGTACAATTGCACAAATGTCTCTTAAAAAACTCTTATAAAAAACGACAAAAATATTTAAATAAACTTATATGTTTGAAAAATAATGTAAAAGTTCTTCTCTTTTTGGCATCTTTTTTATAAATCGTTTAGATTTACTCAATGTTAAAAGAAATATAGGTCCCCACTGAGGTTCTGCTTTTCTTGCTTGGTTTGTTTTCTCCCCCCTCTGGACCTTAAAGTATCTGGGAGAACTCTTTCTTTTCATACCAGGGGGGCAGTGCCACCTGACATGGCTGGAACCAGTAGGGGCAGGACCTCCCCCGGCAGCAAGGGTCCCTAATCTGACCCACCTTAAACGAGCCGCATCCCCTGTGATTTGTTGTGGACTTCCTAAAAATGTCGTGCTACTGTGTGGTTTTCAAATTCCTTCGTCTAGCTGATCCCATAAGACACTTCACAAAGTGCACCCAATGTATTTAAAATGCGCTTTGCAGCGTGACCCTCTTGCACCCAGGGGTGGAGGGAGATTATTTGTGCGTCCCGCCACCCCGCCCCTTCTGCTTTGGTTAACCACCACAGCCTACAACGCATGTACTCCAAGCATTTTGTACTGTGCAGGACACCGAAGTTGAGCTTTGAGGGTTGCGCAAAATGGAGGCCAGGGTTAAAATAAGTTTGCTCCAAAGTTTAAAACATATGCCACTGCTTCCTGCTTCTGTGTGTCCTGCTTATTGGTACAACCACTAGTATGCGTAGGCACACTATTCGATGTTTTATTTTGTAAAGGTCTACTCTGAAGGTAACACTGAAAGAAAAGAGAACGCGGGTGGCACCAGATCTGTCTGTGTGAGGGAGGGGGTGGGGGGAGGGGGCTTCCAAGGGTCTGGATCTAGGGGCTGGTGGGCACTGCCTGGATTCTGCCCTTTGCCATTGAGGGTCATGGTTATGTTTGGTGGCAGAGGGTGTATTTGTGCGGTGAATTTTAAGTGTCTTTGAGGTCAAGGAAGCCAACAGCACATGCCAGATGCGCTCTGCCCTACCCCCCACCCCCCACACTGTGAGTCCTCAGTTCTGCCCCTGGGGTCATAGCTTGTGCCCTGGAGCCCGAGCACGGCCGCTCCCCACCAGCCTCACGGCTCCCTCATCCGTGCGCTCAGACTCCTGCAGCCCTCGGACCTGCCCCCGGAAGTGTGCGCCCTCAAGCGTGCGTCTTCTGTGACCCAAGGTCTGCGGTGCCTTCACACACGAAAGGTGCGCCCGACCCTTGCACTCCAGGACACCAGACACGTGCTGCCCGCAGACCAGCGTCCTCAGACCGTTCGTTCAGTATCAGACACGAGCTGCCCTCCCTCGGGGCAGTACCCCGCGACCCACCCATGCCCCCAGCCCCACACCCGGAGGGAAACCCTGTCCCAAACCCCCCTTTCTTTCCAACTCCACTGGACCCACACGGTGCAAATGCTGCCGAGGGGTTGCGACTTCTAGGTCTTTACTAACTGTACCCCCATCCCCAGGGGCTCCTTTGCCACAAGGGGGTCTCACACTGCAAAGCATGTTTCAGTATTTATTTCACGACTTGAATTCCGACGCGCCAGACTCTGCCTCTGAATCGGGAGTTGAAGGGTGGGAAAGAAAAGTGAGGGCGCGGGAGTGGAGCGGAGGAAGTAGGGGTGGTAATGTCGCAGAAAGTTGTGGGGGAGGAGGGCTAACATTATTAGCAATATAACCCGCCCACCGACAAGTCCCCACAGGTTCTATGAATAGGACTCGTTGAAAAACGTGTAGGTTAGTGTTACTGTCTCTGTTTTATTTTGCTTACCGGGTTCCAGCAGCAGCGCGCCACGGACGAAGCCCGGGAGGAGACACAGCCAGAGAGCAGCCCACTGCATCTTGTCGCCTGCGGTCGGTCATTGGATGGAGCCACCGTGAGCCGTGGTCGCTTTATAGCCGCTCTCGTAACACATTAAAGCGTGGGATAGAAGTCTGAGAGCCGCGCCACCCGCTCCGGTGCGGTACACAAGCACATTTATTAATGCGCAGATAAAGGAAGTCAGGGACACCTGCCGCGGTTTTTAAAGCTACCGTTGCTTTAACATGAAGCTGCACAGTCTGCGTGGACGCGTCTCCGCCGGTGGATCCTCTCTCCTTACAACTCGCAGGGGGACGGGACTGGCGCGGGGGGGGGACGGGACTGGCACGGGGGGGGACGGGACTGGCGCGGGGGGGGACGGGACTGGCGCGGGGGCGGGGGGGACTGGCGCGGGGGCGGGGGGGACTGGCGCGGGGGGGACGGGACTGGCGCGGGGGCCGGGGGGCAGGACTGGCGCGGGGCGTTAAATACATTTTTAAAAAAAAGAAAACTTACCTGACTGCCCGTGTCCGCGTCAGAGCAGAGGAAGCGGCTCTAGTGTGGGTGGAAAGCGGCAGCATCACCGTACTCGGCGCCGGCTGGGCAACAATGGCTGCCTCAAAGCTTCTGAAATTTTTCGGATTTGGGGGCGTGTTTTGCTGTCCTGAGTGACGGACGACGTCACGAGCTAAAGAACAGCAAAAATGACGCCCCCAAATCCGAAAAAGACGGGGCTTGTTTGGAGTGACTCACTTCTCTTCCAATGGCTGGCCTCTGTTAAGGAAGCCAGCCAATGGAAGCGAATGGAGCTGAGAGGCGGGTCTAAACTGCCCTACTAACTGACATTAATTCTCCGGACCGGAAGCTGCTTCGCAGCTTATAGGTCCGGAGACCTAAGAAGGCAGCACAGAGAAAGGCACGGGGGTTTATTCTAACAGCAGAAAAATATAATTCTGGTAACTTTCGCATCTTTCTAAGTCTCACTGTACATTTTTTGTGATTATTAATAATAAGTCATTACAGAACAGTAAATTAACTGCCCCAAAATTGGGATCATGAGCATAAAGCAAATAACACCACTATTCCTCAAAAAGAGAATGCATGGCACACATTTTAACATGTCAAACTTAAATAAGGTCTCCAGAAAATCGAGTATGCTATACTACTTTTCATAAATCAAAATTAAAAAGAAGCAATATACGGAAAAAGGAGACCCTAATTATGTCAAATCCATTCATTCTGTTACACTTGGATAGTAACATAGAATATATTTCTGTACAATTCTTAACATTGATGGACATTACAAAGAAGCCTCCTCACTCGTGGCTGTAAATCCCTGACTGACTTGTATAGCTGACACCAACAGTTTAACTCTTCAAAAAACATGAATCAAATCTAATAACACCTAGGTCGTGGTAACAGCCAAGACACCAACACTTAATAATTATAAAAGACTACAGACGAACAGAGGAATCCTCGATATGCTCATAATTCTATCATTATAAACTCTAATTTCAATCACAGAATCCAGCAATGACAAAAACAAAATCATTATCATTTCAACTGTTACAGCGGTGTCTAAGTTTGACTAATAACACACTTATTCAGCTGCTCAACTCTAAGCTAACTCTTGTATTCAATGTGTGTTTCCAATTCTGTACAGTCCTACCACTCTGCTAAGGGCCACACAAAATACTTTCAATAAATAATAAGAATACAAATTGTGCAGTTCAAACGAAACAGAATCACCAACAAGATTTTCTTCCAGGTTTGTCAGCAGGGTCCTGTTTAATTAGCTTCCCTCCTCTGCAAGGACGAACATATAGGAAGAACAGTGGCTTGTTGCTACCACTTCGAGCTCCATCCTTCCCTATAGTCGTACTCAAAGAAAAGCAAGCACCACAGACTTTACCATCTGGTTTTTAAGCTAACAGTCACTGCAGCAGATTTATTGCTAAATGGTGAAAACTTAATAAACCCATCAACGTTGAATAGGAGGTAATTTAACCCAAGTAGCCCAAAGAAATATACAAGCACATTTTTAGAAAATGGACTAATATCATGTTAAAATCAGACTATCATTTTTGAAGGGACCAGATTAAATATGTAATTTCCACCTCTACCTGTTGGTCCTGAAGAACGCTTTTTTAGTTCTAAACTGTGCTACCAATGACCCCCTGTTTACGACCAGGAGCACGCAATGGAGCAGATGATTGGTTCCATTTGGCTATGAAAGCTCCATCTAGTTCAACTTCTCCAAGATCACCACAACTCTTCAAACTGTGAAAAGTGCAGCACACGTCAACCCACTAATGGTAGCCAGTGCACAAACTTTCTGATACGGAACGCAGGAGCCACATTCAGTGCCTCGTCTTCGGTGATCTAATATGTTCCAGGGCCTTACTGGGTCAAAAGTAATCATGATTCGATGGCATCAAGCATGTCTAATATCACCAGCAGGATTAATTCTCTTTTTTTCAGATGTCTTTAAAAAAGCCAAAAGCAATAATGAAATAGGGCTGACACTCATGGCTTATCAGGAAGAGAACATGTTCCCAAAATTGTTAAGCTCTTACTTTGACTGAGCAGAGAAGTTGGCAGCTGCAAATATAGCCGCTTCAATCTCCACATTATCGTGTGAATCCAGGCTCTGACGAATACTGTGATGAGCATTCTTTCTTTCTGGGATAATAGACGCCATACTCCCCAGCATTCTGTAAAAAATAAAAAAAGAACAATGAAATGCTGTTTAGTACCAGTGATTCAAACATTAACAAGGGCAGTAGCCGGGTACCATTGAATAAAGCATGAAAACTGCAGGACAGAGAGGTGAAGGCATCAAAGGCCACGTGTAAAGAGAACACATTCCTTGATCCCTTCAAGAAACAACTAGATCTGTATTTTTGTGGTGTAATTGGCATTTTTAAAGCATATCCCTGGCATTTGTATGTCCTGATATTGGTCTGGGCTGTCTGGAATGGTGTTTTGTCCCAATACCGTTTATTTCACGGATATGTCATGATTATAACTTATCATTGTGTCTTTCCTATTGAAAATTAAATACTTTCAGTCTTGAAGGAGTGTGTATTTACTTTTGTGAATTCCCTTTGGTAAAGTGGGTCACCACTGTGTATAACTACCCTACAGTGGTTTAAGCGTGTGAACCATAAAACTTTACTGTATGGTTTCTTGTTCCACAGGGTGATGGTTGCCTACTGCTTGACCCCTTGGGCGCGGCCGCGATTCTGCGCCTGTGCGGACGTTTTTAAAAGGGGCCGGGTTCATGACGGCCCCCAGCCGTCATCAGCACACGAGCACCGTGATGCATGACGGCTGGGGGCCGACATCAGCATGGAAGGGGTTAATGGGTTGAGTTAGGTTCTTTCATTAGGAAGCCTGAGACAGCCCGGTGTTGAGAGGTTGTCGTGTGGTCTGTGTAATGTATTCTGTTGGAACTGTTACTGCTATATTGGTTTGCAGGGGATTGTCTTGTGATGTGTGGCCATCACACATGAAAATTACTTCTAGGAGAATAACAAGCACAGTAAAAGCCAATTAGCCTCACTTTTTCGTGTTTGCTAATGCTTTGATGATGCTTTCCAGTATCGGCAAAAAGGGAAAAAAATATGTTTAGCTGACACTTAGCAGCACCTGTCTACAAAAAGCATTTGCAATGCTATAGGTCTTGCATTTACGAGAGTTTAAGATACAGGCATTGTAAATTACAATACCTTTTATGTAACTGTTTTGATAATTAACACATAAATAAAAGGCATGGTCATTTACAATGCCAAAAGCTCAAACTCTTGGGAATGAGAGACCTATTTTATTTCAAAGAAGCAGACGCCATTGTCCGGAGCAGCTTGGAAAGTGAAAGCACGTATGACCCGCTGAATGTTGCAGGAAACCATGTCGTGCCTGAAGTAGGAGAAAATGGTTTACAGAAAAAATAGTGCTTACAGACTAAATAAGACATACCATGTAACAACAGAAGGAAAAAGGATAGTCCTCATGGGAGGTTACAAATGAAGACAAAGCGGTACTAAGGAGGGACTAACAAGCCTATTAATGATTCAGAAGCCAGCATTTACAAAGGACAATGACACAAGCCAATGACAAATATGGCGGAGAGTGGGCAGTGCTTCAAGTCCATACTTGAATATAGCATGCCTCGCAGAGCAGCGCATGCGCTGCTCAGGCTCGACCTAAAAATTAATAGATAAACAAGCATTTACAATGCAATAGGTCTCGGGTTAATTAAGTTTGAGCTATTGGCATTTGTTAATATTGCAACACCAATTGCACCAAAAGTCTATAAATTGTAGGCCATAAAAAAATGTGTACACTGAAAGCTTCCTTTCCCCCAAAATTAGCATTTGATATGGGGGGCAACAGCTCGAACTAGAAGAAAGGAGGACTACAATGCGCTACAAGGAAACTTTTTTGGCAGGCTAAACAGCAAGTAGTCATGTGGCCAGTGTCACAGAATATGTAGAAATGGTATCACTAACAGATGCCCGTGGGGACTCTTCATGTGCCTTTTCTCAGAAAAGCAGAAGGTGCATAGATTACAAACACTTCTGCCTTAATTAAATAAACAAGAAAGCACGTACATGGCAAACACAGATGCAACCTTAGTCACAGCACAAATTGATGGGCAACTGTCATCATCAAGTAACTCAGTGCGACTGACTAACAGGCCCCAGGATCCTAGTTGTGTTTGTGTTACCTGGTAGGGCCTGGCGAATTTTGACTCATAACTAGCTTTAACAAGTTTGAACTATTGACATTGTAAATAACAATGCTTTTTATTTTTGTTTTCAAAATACAAATAAAAGGCGTTGTCATTTACAATGCCAATAGCTTATGCTAGTGTAAATGCGAGACCTATAGCATTGCAATGATAATGGAATGCCAGGTTCCCGGAGCCAAAGGTCACCGCAAACCTGTGAGCACCAATCCTCTCGTGGTTCTACTCTTTCTTATCCATTATAACACATGGTTTGCGGCACCCCTTTCTGTAATAGCAGGTGAAATAATTTTTTGCAAAACCATGTGTAATTTTGATGTTACATTTTTGAATGCTAGCTTCAACTATTGCAATCGGCGTTAATACAGGTTTAACTTTCTGCAGTGCAAATATTCTTTTCAAGCAAGGAAGACGATGGAAACATAAATATTAGCAATGACTCCCATCAGCGAGGACCATGTAGTGGTTTTCAAACGGGTCTGACCGGCACCATAGTGTCTCACCTCAGGACACATAATGGAATTAGTGCGTCTGAAAAACGCTGAATACGAAGTAGCACAGTGAGAAGACACTGCTGTGTAGCAGTTCAGAATAAATGTGATCATGATAGTGTGGCGCCCTAAGGAGTCTAAAAATATATTTTTATGAGGCAGCATGTCACGAAGCCTCTGGAGTCAGCGTGGAACGGGGCGGGGACCTTAATTGTTGTTCCTTTCCGCCCCGTCCTCAGGAACCCTACGGTCCCTTTAACGCAGCTTGGATCTCCCCGGTGGAGGCGGTCTCCGCTCCTCTGACGTCGGGCGCTCCCGACCTATCAATAACCGTGGGGGCGAATAAAGAGGAGTTCCCGGAACAACACAGGGCGAAAGCCGGAGAAGGGAATCGGGAGCTGAACGCCGTTCAAGACGCCTTTCCAGGACGAGAAGCAGACGCCTTTCCAGGACGAGAAGCAGACGCCTTTCCAGGACGAGAAGTAGACGAAGGGAACACGCCTGGAGGCCACCGTCACCACGAGCCGCCCTGCCACACTTCTGGGAATGTGTGGCTGGACAAGGTACGGGGCCGTTCAAGGGGATTGTTTGCTTCACAGGGTGGGAACCGATAAGGGAGGACTGAGGGAGGACCCGGTACCCCCACTGTGTGTCTCACTCCCAGTAACGCTGTTTCCTTGTGAAAAAAAACCGCAGTGAAAACGATAATCATGTTTGGTGTTGGGCCCCGGTGACTCCTCACTCCCCCTTTCCCGCCCTCCTTCTCAGTGAAGCACTCGGACGTGACAGTAATGGTCGGTTTGTGTTTTCCTTGTTTATCATGACGCCGAGATTGCGGACCCAAGTTAAGAAGTCCCGGACCAAGTGAAAGAAACTTGAGGACCTCGCTTCTTGATCTTCGTTGTGTATTCAGAGACTGAATGAACAAGCTGTTTCTTTTCGTTGATCGTGAATTAAACAACGATCCACTCACTACGAACGACTATTGGCCATTATTGTCCTCCTTAAGACCCTCTCCCTTACAAGTGGTGTGCCAGATAGGAGCTGAGGGAGCGAGCCACCACCCGATACAGGATGGAAGCAGTCATCCAACAGATGAAAGAGGGACAAGAGAAACTAGAATGGGCAGTCGGACAAACTGCCACACAAGCAGAGGCGGACCGTACAACCTTTACTCAGGCCATGCAAAATCAATCTGAAAGCCAGCTCCGGTTGGCCGAGGGGCAGACACAACTTCTGACTGTTTTAGGACAGGGCAGGCCAACCGCACCCCCTCCTGGTACCGTGGTCCCCCTACAAAAGTTTGCTCCAGGGGACGAACCCTTGGTCTTCTTCCTAAATTTCGAGAGAGCGGCCAGGGCGAGTGCATGGCCGGGAGACAGATGGCCGTTTTATCTTGCCCCCCTCTTGACTGGAGAAGCTCAAGCAGCGTACCAAATGGTGAATCGTGATGGTACTTGTGCATACGCTGTTGTCAAACAGTACATCCTAGACCGCCTAGGGGTGGACGAGGAAACACATCGGTTGCGTTTTCGCCAAGAACGGGGAGCCTAGGGGGACCTGCCTAAGACATTGTTCTATAAAATAAAGGAAGCCGCTGACCTTTGGCTTAAGCCACACGAAGCCAACATGGACGCAGTTATGGAGAAGATTTACCTCGAGCAATTTCTGGAGGCCCTGCCTTATGGTACTCAGCGTTGGCTGAAACAACACGCAGGCCTTACGCTCGAACACGCCATAGAAATGGCCACTTGTTATACTAGAGCACAGGGGCGTCCTCTGGTAAAGAACCCGAAAAACAACAAAAAATCATACCTACTACGAAGACAGACAAAAAACCAGTAAAGGGGCTACCAGAGGTTTTTCGTCCCCGTTTCCAGAGAGCGGAGATGCCCGTGAATTCAGGACCCCAATGTTACGATTGTGGTGAATGGGGCCATATAGCTCGCTTTTGCAGAAAAAAGAAAGAAAAGGAAGACGAGCCCATGGACGTGAGCTTTGCCCCTCGCTCCATTCTTTTTGCACAAGAAACAGGGAGAACCTTCTATGTAAGTGTGACCATCAATGGCTTTCTTGTGAGAGCCCTACTTGATTCAGGCTGTAAGCATTCCGTTGTAAAGCAGTCGTTAATTAAGGAGTCTGATCTAATCCCAGGCCACTCGGTTCACATCAGGTGTGTGCATGGGGATATTAGGGAATACCCCTTGGCTACCGTCACTCTCTATAGCGATTCAGGGAGGGGGACTGTGGTGAAAGTAGGGGTCTTATCCGAGCTCCCAGAACCAGTCATCATAGGGACCGACTACCCCTCTTTCCATTCCCTTATGTTAGAAGTGTTACAGCCCCTGGGGCCAACGTATAATAATCTTCTTTTACCGGAACCCTGGGCGAGAGATACCCATTTTCGCACCGCACAGTTAAATGACGCCAGCCTCACTAATGCATGGAACAAAGCCCGTGAAGATCAGAACCCCATTACCCAGGTTTATCCCACGTTTATAGAGAAAAACGGTCTGCTCTATAGACTGGCTAAGGCTGATGCGACTCCCCAGTTGTTGGTGCCCATAAGCTTTAGAGAGCAAATACTGTTTTTTGCACATGCCCATCTTTTAGCTGGTCATTCAGGGGCAGAAAAAACAGGACAGGCCATACTGCAGCATTTCTTTTGGCCAGGGGTGTATGCCCAGATACAAAAATACTGTCAAGAATGCAGGATATGTCAAAAGCGAAATCCCTACGTACCTCCCCCTGTACCTTTGAACCCTTTACCTATTATAGGCACTCCATTTGACCGCCTCGGTATGGACCTTATCGGTCCTTTGCCCAAGTCCGGTAGAGGACACCAATACGCGCTTGTGTTGGTGGATTATGCCACCCGCTATCCGGAGGTGTTTCCCCCTCCGGGTAACCACCTCTGCGGCAATAGCCCAAAGATTAGTGGAAGTGTTCTCCCGAATGGTATTCCCTAGGGAGATCGTTACCGATCAAGGGACTCCTTTTGTGTCCCGCTTTATGAAGCAAGTATGTGCCCAACTGAGAATAAAACACATAAAATGTTGTAGTCTATCATAGACTAATGTTCTGATTTGTTACCTTTGCCTCAACTTGTAAAGCGCTCTGATATCCTTCGGGATCAAGTTCGCGCTATATAAAACTTTATAAATAAATAAATAAAAATAAAGACGTCTGTCTACCATCCCCAGACAGATGGCTTGGTTGAGCGTTACAACGGCTCCCTAAAGCTCACCCTAAAGAAACTATTGTCTGGGGATGGTAAAAACTGGGACCAGCTACTACCGCTAGCCCTTTTTGTCTTACGTAGCCAGACTCAGGCCAGCCTAGGGACTTCCCCATTCAAGCTGCTTTTCGGTCGTAAACCTAGAACCCTGTTAGAGATTACGAAAGATAGCTGGGAAAGGGAAGGGGCCCAAGAAGCGGAAGCACTGTTGGACTATACGCGTCAGCTACAGACTCGTCTTCACAAGCTAAGAACTCTAGCCCATGACCATCTAGCCGTGGGCCAGGCCAAGCAAAAGACCTTCTACGATCGAGGAAAAAAAATGGAGGGAACTGAATGTAGGGGACTGGGCTCTGGTCCCGCTACCCATCTCCACACACAAGATGCGGAAAGAATGGCAGGGACCATTCAAGATCCTTAAAAGGATAGGGCATACCACTTATTTGATACAGGTATCCGGACAAAATTTTTTTTTTATCATATCAATCTATTGAAGAAATGGTTAGGGAAGCCCCCTCAATCGGTCTCCACGGTCGCCTCCGCTTCTCCCTCTCCTCATACTGTATGCGATACCCCCATTAATCAGAACCTCTCCCTGAGACCAAAAGACGAGGTTCTTTCTCTCCTTCTTTGCCACAAGAGCATATTTTCTGACCAACCAGGAAAAACACACCTAGCCGAACACACCATTCCTACACCCCCTGGCGTTGTGGTGAAACAAAAACCGCACCGAATCCCAGAAGCTAGACGTCCGGCTTTTCAGAATGAAGTTGAGAACATGTTACGCTCGGGTGTAATCGTACCGTCGCGTAGCAACTGGTGTTCGCCAGTAGTTCTTGTGCCAAAACCGGATGGCAGCATCCGGTTTTGCATAGACTTCCGAGCGGTGAACCGGGTGTCCAAACAGGATGCCTACCCGCTCCCCAGGGTGGATGAGCTGTTGGAACGCCTTGGTGAGGCCCGATATATCACCACCATTGACCTCACCAAGGGGTATTGGCAAATACCTTTGGCCCCTTCAGATAGGGAAAAGACTGCCTTCTCTACCCCCTCTGGCCATTACCACTTCACCGTCCTCCCCTTTGGGTTACATGGAGCGCCAGCAACCTTTCAAAGGGCTATGGATACCCTGCTGTCCCCTCACCTACAGTACGCGTCAGCATACCTCGAAGACATTGTCGTCTTTAGCAAGACATGGGAAGACCATCTCTCTCACCTGGACAACATTCTTTCCAGCCTATACAAAGCAAACCTCCATATCAATGCTAAGAAGTCCAGGGTTGCCTATGAGTCGGTCAATTATCTTGGTTATGTTCTGGGGAATGGTCTGATACAACCCCAGACCAAGAAAGTGGAAGCAATACAAGCCGTGCCTTACCCTACCACCAAACGCGAACTGAGAGCCTTTCTTGGGTTGGTTGGGTACTATCGTAGGATTATCCCACAGTTCGCAGATCTCGCAGGACCCCTAACGAACCTCCTACGGAAGACCTACTCTTCTGCTAAATTGCCTGTCCCGTCCCCGACGGAAACAGCTGCCTTTCGGGCCTTACAGGACGCTATCACCTTCTCCCCTGTATGGATTTCCCCGGACTTCTGCAAACCGTTTCATCTGCAGACCGACGCATCTGGGGTTGGGATTGGTGCAGTTCTGTCCCAACTTGACGAGAATGGGCAGGAGAAGCCTGTTTTGTTCATCAGTAGGAAACTGTTTCCCCGCAAACAGGCCTATTCTACCATAGAAAAGGAGTGTTTGGCTGTTCGGTGGGGGGTGGAAAAACTGCGATATTATCTGGAGGGTCGTCCTTTCGTTTTGTACAGGGACCATGCTCCCCTCACCTGGCTCCAGCGCAATCGGGGACGTAATGAGCGTATTCTGCACTGGTTCTTGGCCCTGCAGCCCTTTCAGATCGAGGTCCGTCACCGGAAGGGAGCTGATCAGGGGAATGTGGACTTTCTCTCCCGCTTTCCTATTCCCCCCGATCGTGGAAATCCTGGGGGTGGGTTGTGTCACGAAGCCTCTGGAGTCAGCGTGGAACGGGGCGGGGACCTTAATTGTTGGTTCTTTCCGTCCCGTCCTCCGGAACCCTACGGTCCCTTTAACGCAGCTTGGATCTCCCCGGTGGAGGCGGTCTCCGCTCCTCTGACGTCGGGCGCTCCCGACCTATCAACAACCGTGGGGGCGGATAAAGAGGAGTTCCCGGAACAACACAGGGCGAAAGCCGGAGAAGGGAATCGGGAGCTGAACGCCGTTCAAGACGCCTTTCCAGGACGAGAAGCAGATGCCTTTCCAGAACGAGAAGCAGACGCCTTTCCAGGACGAGAAGTAGACAAAGGGAACACGCCTGGAGGGCACCGTCACCACGAGCCGCCCTGCCACACTTCTGGGAATGTGTGGCTGGACAAGGTACGGGCTTTGAGGGGATTGTTTGCTTCATAGGGTGGGAACCGATAAGGGAGGACCCGGTACCCCCACTGTGTGTCTCACTCCCAGTAACGCTGTTTCCTTGTGAAAAAAAACCGCAGTGAAAACGATAATCATGTTTGGTGTCGGGCCCCGGTGACTCCTCACTCCCCCTTTCCCGCCCTCCTTCTCAGTGAAGCACTCGGACGTGACAGTAATGGTCGGTTTGTGTTTTCCTTGTTTTTCATGACGCCGAGATTGCGGACCCAAGTTAAGAAGTCCCGGACCAAGTGAAAGAAACTTGAGGACCTCGCTTCTTGATCTTCGTTGTGTATTCAGAGACTGAATGAACAAGCTGTTTCTTTTCGTTGATCGTGAATTAAAAAACGATCCACTCACTACGAACGACTATTGGCCATTATTGTCCTCCTTAAGACCCTCTCCCTTACACAGCATTATAAACGTATATCTCACTGTAGGCGAGGCAGTGAGAGCAGCAATTACGTGGCCAGCCTCCGCTTACGGTCAACTTGGATTTACGGCCCGACTTTTTAACTGGTGTACAGTTTCAGGCGTGAGTTAAAAAAACAAACCCATGTGATTCAGTGGGGGGGGGTTGGGTAGGTGAAGGAGGCCCCCCTCCATTACTGTGGTGCAAGAAGCAGGGAGCTGCGCAAGATTGCACCTCTCAGTGAGCAGACATAGAATGTAAATACATAAAAAGAACCGGACTCTTAAGTCTAAATTTAACCGGAGCCGACACCCCCCCCCACCCTCGATCCACACGTGCAGGAATGGACAAAGGACAAAATAAATGCGTGCAGCTACAATACTAAGATGAGGCTGCGGCGGCCGGCTCTAGGATTATTAATAAAATGTTACCTACGATGCGGTGCCTCCTGAAGCGGCCACCATGGGTGAAGTTGAATTAACACGTCACGCTGATGAGGTGAAGCGCACGAATGTGCGCGAAAAGCTGTTCAAAACAAGGAAACTGAAAGAAATAAAGCCTGCCTGTTTATCAGCGCCGCGCGCCTCTCTGCAGACTCCCCCTGCATTCCAGAGAGGCGCGCGTCCCGATCCGTTCTGCAATGCCATGCTGTGGAGACAAGACCTGGCCGCGGGCACAACGTTATCCTATGGGGAAACGCTGCGTGCGGCCAGGTCTTGTCTCACTTCGTCGTCTTCAGACTGCTGAGACGCCGAATATAGTTCTCTGGCGAGAACGCACTTTCAGCGCGTTTCTAGCCGAGACCTAAAAAGGAACCAAACGTATTTGTTAAGATCTGCAGATTATGTAGCAGATGGTGTATTGTGTGGTAAATGTGGCCAATACATAATTATGCAAAAAAAAAGCTGTGGCTTTCATAGAGAAGGTGTTGTTGGGTGCATTATTTTTCTTGGAAATGGCATCAGAATGCCCATTTTCGACCAGATTCACATTAGCACGTTTATCTATGCCAATTCAACATGGTTATTCACAAACTTTAATATGAACTCAACATTAAAGACTCATGCATAAATTACACCAGGTTACTGTATTTTCACGAGTACATCTCACAGGATTTGTAGGCGTTGTGAGGTGTGATATCTAAAAACTGTGGATTTGCGGGCCTTTAAAAGTCTTTTCTGGGTAGTTTCCAACCCTGAAAATGCAAGGAGGTAAGTGGTAGGGCCAATCCCACAATTGTTGGCGAGGTATTTTCCCACATGTTTAAATGCACAGGTATCTAACACCCAACATCCGTCTTGTACTCTGCACTTTTGCATATTTTTACGTATGGGAGTGCTCCAGTCGAAGCAACCGAGGTGCACTTGTTTGTGAATTCTACAAATGTTAGATACATCCTTTGGCCATAAGAGGAAAAAAACAGGCTTCCCTTGTAAACCAACCTCATCCCACCAGCGTCTGGTGTTGAAGTTTGATCTCGTGGTCAAGAGACAGACTGCGCTATTTGTGAAATGCGAAGACGGATTCAAAATTAACGTTTTTAAACGCCAACAGAATCTACTTTAAAAGTGTAAGGCGGAGGTGGCGGAGCGTGTGTTTTGGCGGATGTCACAGGGTTGCCGCGAGGACGCCAAGCACGCAGCTATCCACCCGTACATTGAAAGAACTCCACGCACCCTCCACCACCCGCACGGGCCAGAGATACATGTAATGGAGAAGCATCCATGGAGGAGGACAGAGCGGACCAATGGCGAGAGCCAGTCCAAGGGACCAGCATAGAGAGCAAGAAAGAGCAGCGAAGAGCGCAGGAAGGGTCTTGGCGAAGATGGGCCAGAGTCCATGAGTAGCGGGTAGTCTGTATTCCCGGCAGGTCACAGTCCTCCCTTAAGCTCCAAGTGAATGCCAGGCTGGACCCAGCATACTCACCCCAGCATTCCATCACCACATACTCTGTGCCACACTCGCCTTCCCAAGCACGGGCTCACAAGCAGGGAAAGCCACACATACGAGGTGAACTGGAATATGTCACTCATTGGGTCTCTGGCACTCTAGAACTAAGCATAAGAATACAGGCATGATGGCACAGCGAGGTAATTATTCATGGTGGAGATATGTAGGTCACAGGTTTGAACTCCAGCAAGATCGAATTGGCCTTCCAATGTTTTGAGACTGGTAAAAGGAGGTCTTTTAAAAAAAATAAACTATGAAGTATGAGGTTGTGAGATGGAAAAAGCACCACAGAACAACACACTGGAGAGATCCATTTTCGGTGGTGTTAAAGTATGTGCCACAAGTCAAACACATTATTTAAAAGAAGAGCTGTTGTGATACTGAAATCAGAACACAAAACACTTGGAAGATCATTACAGGACTAGGGTACCGACTCGGTAATTATTATATATTTTTTTAATTGTATAAGGGGGGCGGAGTAGAAATATGCTGAATCCCAGGTATGGGAGGTTTGGGTGGGGCCCTCCTAACAGCCAAAATAAAATTGATTAAAAAGAAGGATTTTGTTCTGCAGGTACCATGGTACTCTTGTGGGGCTCAGCGGGACCCTCCCATGAGCTACCGAGGTACTTTCACAGAAGTCGCGTTCAAGCGTTCATCCATGGCACCACAGTACCGCGCAAGCTTCTCTGTTGGAAGCTTGTACCACACCATGGTGGTGAAGCTTAAGCACTGGTACCACAAAAGAAAAAACAAATTACATTTGGGTTGTGGGTCCATGGTGCGGTTGGCTATCTGCAGCGGTGTTGGGTCCTCACTGCAGCCAACCCCCCACTGCACACGGCCTACTTTAGAAATTTAAAGGAGACCTTTTAGAAAAGGGCTGCTGATTACTTCTGTTAACAGAGCACTGCAGGTTTAGTGGGTGGTCAGTGTGTGGGTGGGGGTTCTGCAGTTTCTAGGCATGGCCTTTCCTTTTGTGCGTCTGATTATTGCTACAGGAAGCTGATTGACAGCCAGATGCAAGATCTCACACTTCATTGCACCCAGGCTGTGGGTGCTCCACATAGAAGAAAGTCTTAGAGCTACCTGCCCTGAGAAGCATTACTTTACATAAATTAAAACAAACTCTGTTGTACTGCATCCCACCTGGATTACCATTTTGAAAGGGGAAGAGCATCTAAAGCTCATACATTTAAAGTGCAACATTCTTGTTTTGTATTTTCGTTCCATCTGATTTATGAGAAAATGAAACCATATTTATTTTAAAGGTATTTACCCTCAGGTGATGACTGTGTTTGTGCGTGCACTGTGTTCGCATGGCCTACAATTATACTGCAACACATGCAGATAATGTTTCTTTGTGCAGTTTTGAAAGCAATCATAATAAGCTGCTAAAATATTCCAAAACTCCCAGCATGAAAACTGACAGACTTCAAACTTCCAATTATCGACTCTCCTTTCTCTTTCAAATGATTCTCTCCTCCTTTTCCATCTGCTGCCCACCTCCTCTCTCCCAGCACTGCCTACTCTTAAGTCACGTGCATGTTTGCCTTGATCCTTATTATTTCATATCTACAGATTTCCCACACCTCATTTCAAAGATCACAACCTCTCCTTTAAAAGTCATACCTCTGCAACCAAACAATACCTAATCACATGTAATTCATCAATTAATACTGCCAACCAGTGCTTGAATTCACATCTCGCCCGCTTCTACTACAGACTGCGCTTAACGCCTATTAATGTAATCTACCACATAATAACTGGAGTAAAAGCATGAAATATTTTCCTTAACGGCACAAGACTAAACCCAATAACCAACAATGAGCCAAAAAACAAAAAACAAGCATTGGAAATGCAATAGGTCTCGCAATAACGCGAGTCTGAACTATTAGCATTGTAAATGATAATGCCCTTTAATTTTGCGTTCTGGTTTTTGGAACATAAATAAAAGGCTTTGTCATTTACAAGGCCTATAGCTTAAATTTGCGTTAAAACGAGACCTATTGCATTGCAATGGTGGTGGTGCTGCTGAGTTTTCTCTGAATCTGCAATCTGAATCTGCACTCTGAATCTGCACCCACAATCTGCACCCACAATCTGCACCCACAATCTGCACTCTGAATCTGCACCCACAATCTGCACCCACAATCTGCACCCACAATCTGCACCCACAATCTGCAATCTGAATCTGCAATCTGAATCTGCAATCTGAATCTGCACCCACAATCTGCAATCTGAATCTGCAATCTGAATCTGCAATCTGAATCTGCAATCTGAATCTGCACCCACAATCTGCAATCTGAATCTGCACCCACAATATGCACCCACAATCTGCACCCTGAATCTGCACCCTGAATCTGCACCCTGAATCTGCACCCTGAATCTGCACCCACAATCTGCACCCACAATCTGCACCCACAATCTGCACCCACAATCTGCACCCACAATCTGCACCCACAATCTGCACCCACAATGTGTGAGTGGCGTTGCGTGTGTGAGTGAGTGGCGTTGCGTGTGTGAGTGAGTGAGTGGCGTTGCGTGTGTGAGTGAGTGAGTGGCGTTGCGTGTGTGAGTGAGTGGCGTTGCGTGTGTGAGTGAGTGGCGTTGCGTGGGTGAGTGGCGTTGCGTGGGTGAGTGGCGTTGCGTGGGTGAGTGGCGTTGCGTGGGTGAGTGGCGTTGCGTGGGTGAGTGGCGTTGCGTGGGTGAGTGGCGTTGCGTGGGTGAGTGGCGTTGCGTGGGTGAGTGGCGTTGCGTGGGTGAGTGGCGTTGCGTGGGTGAGTGGCGTTGCGTCGGTGAGTGGCGTTGCGTCGGTGAGTGGCGTTGCGTGGATGAGTGGGGTTGCGTGGATGAGTGGGGTTGCGTGGATGAGTGGGGTTGCGTGGATGAGTGGGGTTGCGTGGATGAGTGGGGTTGCGTGGATGAGTTGCGTTGCGTGGATGAGTTGCGTTGCGTGTGTGAGTGGTGTTGCTTGGGTGAGTGGCGTTGCGTGGGTGAGTGTGGTGTTGCGTGGATGATAGTGGGCTTGCGTGGGTGTGAGTGGCGTTGCGTGTCTGTAAGTGTTGCTGTGTGGGTGAAAGTGGCACAGAGCCTTTGATGTGGCCTGGCGCAGGAGAAATGCTGCTGCTGCTAATTAAATACAAGAGCGGCCGGGAAGCGGCCGGGAAACACAAGTACGGCCGGCCACATAATTAGGGGAGGAGAAGCCGCACAGCACACGCTGGGAGAAGCCCTTTGATGTGCTGTGAGGCCGCGATGCGCGCTCTGTGCTGGGGGAGGGCCATTAGCCTGAACTCGCGGCAAGATCAAACGAAGGGTGGGAGGGACATTGAGGAACAGATGCCATGAAAGTGTATGGGCCAAAAGCGCGTGCCTGTGGCCACGTGCACTCGAAGAAAACGCCACGAAAAAATGCGGTGGTTTGACAATCAGTTCGAGCACTTGAATTCTCGCCATTTCCCATTCCTTCGGAATGGTAAAGGACGAGACCTAACAAACTAACTTGGAGATCTGGAGCAGTGTGCTGCCTGACAAAGCACAACAATGAGTCATCAGGAGTTCCAACTTCTATATAAATGCAACTACAATACAATATATAACACAAATACAATATATAACACACATTAATAACATATCACTCAACAGTAGCCAGTCAATTGAAGTCTATACAGACGCATTAATTCCTTATACTGCTTGACACACTTACAGTCAAACAAGACAAAACTGCTAAGGGCCATGTCCATGAGCCAGTAATCTACCAGTCCACAGCAATAAACCACCCATCACCAACTGAACAGGTATAGAATAACTTAGGAGATCTCTCACGTGCCACTGGCCAATGGAGGACTATAATGTGGTTTTACACTGTGGGTCCCAACAATATCTTTTGACATTTCGCAATGGCGAACAGATGTGGGGTGATAGTAACAAAGTCCATCTCAGCAGATCTCTGCCTTCTCCCCACCCTACACCTGCTCTGACCCATAAACTTTAAACAAAATATCTGAGAATGGGCATCCCAGTGCAGTACCCATGTAAGTGGACTATGAAAATATGAATTACCATAAAGGGGCCTGTAGAGCTTACCAAAGCTGCAAATTTACAGAAAACCCATAAACAGCACACCGATCCCTCACGTCTTCATCCATAACACTATAACTGTCTCTACGTTGCCGTCACGCACCACATTGAAACACTGTCCACACAGGGTCAAAACAAAAATAACACCCTTCCAACCACACGCTCTACAAGGTCTAGAGAGCCATGTAGGCAAGCGATTCAGCGCCCTACATAGGGATTGTAAACCTATGTACAAGTTGCAATAGAATACAATACCACGTCATCCCGAGTAATTTACAGGTCAAACGGAGGGAAAAGAAACTCCATTTAAGGCAAAAGAGAGGGAGTCTGGAAACCATGCCTGGAGTAAGGGACATACTCGGTGCAATATGAGATGTTCTGTTGTATGTTACATTTTAGTGAGCATAAAAGCAAACTTACAGAGCATGCTAGTGTGTAGAATACCACATAGAAAATAACTATATACCCGTGTCTTCACGAGCTCTGTTGAATATTCTTTCATCTACATTCAAAGTGTTTCTCAATTTGCAGCTTGGGTTATTTTTTTAAACTGATTATATACCATTTATTTTTTTCTCTCTCTACATTGCATGTTACAAGGCATGCACTCGTTTATAGAACACTAAGGTGTACTCGGTGATAGGTTACATTTTAAGCATTCACGTCACTTCTCACCTTCTGGTCAACACGCAAAAAACTAGTTTTTAAAACTGATCACTATATACCATATAATTTCCTTTCTCTACATTGCATGTTACAAGGCATGCACTTGTTTTTAGAACACCTAGGTGTACTAGGCGATAGCTTACATTTTAAGCATTCCATTTTTCGTCACTTCTCACCTTCTGTCAACACGCAAAAAACTCACTCAAAACGTGCGAAGGGGAAGGTGTTAACACGCAACAAACCGATACCAATTCTCGAACCAGTAAGAATGCCAAGTAGGTGAATGCGCCTGCTGCAAGGCTCAATGTGAAACCTGGGTTCAAATCCTAGGAGGGAAAATCGGGCTTTCATCTGACAATTTAAGCCAATTTGCTTGGATGTGCAATAAAAAAAACACGTGATACTAAACAGTTCAGTCTGCTTCCGATTGGGCCATAAAAATAAATTTTAAAAAGCAACATCATATTAACTTTTATTTTTATAGTTATTGTTAACATAATATTTCCCCTTCACAGTGCTGTAAACACCAAGTGTTAGTATTACTCACTTTAACAGTACTCAAGTAGTCCGCTTCGGAAGGATGAAAGGCTGAGCTGGTTATTCAAACTTCCAACTCACGGCTATCTCGTGAAACATGATGAACGAGTCAATGCCTAACTCGCTCAACTATGCATGTATGGGTAATACAGCACTTAAGTGTGGTGGGTGATAAACTGTGAGAGATGGAATCGCTGTGCATCAGAAGCATTTAGGAAGGAAATCAACATTGTAGACATTATGTTGTATTTGTTTACCTGTTTGCTTGACTCTTTTTCACAGCACACGTACACTGCATATGTTTTATTACTTGTAGGCAGAGGGAGCTTAAGTGATCAGCTAAAAATATCAGGAGTCTGGTCACGTGCCGAACCCGCCATCTGAAGTCACGTCTTCAAGTTCCACTTCATATGGAGGCTGGGTTACAAGACGCTTTAAGTAGTAATTTATTTTATCGCTCTTGGTAGGATCTAGAGCTGTGTCGACAGCAAAAACCCGAGTGTGATGGCGCATGATTTTCTCCATCTGCTCAAATAAAACGTGCCTGACTGCAGACACATTTAAAGCTCTCTAGCCAAGGACGCACTGCCCTCTCCTTCGCTCACGCTCCCCGGATGGCCCTCACCCCATCTGCAAAGTGCTGCAGTGACATTATGTCACAGTTGTGCACGATCACACTTTGCGCCTGCCCCCTTTCCTCCTCGTCACTTCGACCTGAACGGGCGCCTATATGCAACGACAGACAAGCACCTACCTCTCAGTGCCCTCACTGCGTTGCGAAACTTCTGGATGCCGGCCAGGAAGAGAGCAGTGATCGGCACGCGGCGGGGGCGCTGGCGCCGTGAGCGTGCGCGCGACTGAATCCGCGCGTGGCCAGCACTTGTCGCTCCCTCTACCATTAGGATTGCTGGGCGCGTGCCCAGCTCTTGTCTCCTTTTGTCGGCTTTGGCGGCTGACATGATCACAATTGGTTCTCTGCCGAGAACGCGCGTCGCGCGTCTCTAGGCCGAGACCTAAAAATAAACCCACAGGACCATGATGCATACATGTCATCATGCATGGGGTCAGATGCTATGTTGGCTCCAGCATGATGATGCATGCATGCATCACTGCATATGCCCATGCATACCTCATGATGCAGCACCCATTTTGCTTTTTTTAATTTTCCACTCCAAGATGGCAGACAAGTTTCTTGACCTCAGTTGCGCTCTCAGGGCAGCAGAAGGTTTCGTGGAATGACACTTCCAGATCCTCGTTTTTTGCTTTGATAAGTTCAAGGACCTTTTCAAGTGGCAAAAGTTGTTCGCTGGTCATAGCGTGTGCGTCATTCACGTTAGATACTCTAGCTTTGACGTGGTCTATTATGTTCTCGTGTTGGTCTACACTTTCTTTCATGATGCTCAGATGGCTGGCCATGAGATCTAGCTTGGCATCTACTGCTCGTAGGCTAGACTTGGCGTCTACCATGATTTTTTTAAGGTCTTCGTCATGCCCTGTGGCCCCCCTGGATGTATCAGAGTGTTCCTCCTGCAAGGGATCCTGATTTACCTGTAAAGAGTACCTTTTGCCTTCAAATGAAAGCTTTGACTGGTGTGTGTCTTGCTTACCCATTACGATGTCGGGTAGGGCTCAGGTTTATGGTCAGTATAAACAGTATAAGGAGATTTGGCTGGTGTGAAAGCTTCAGTGCAAGCAATCCAGTCTAGCCTGGCCGGGCGTAGAGGGCCTTTAGCGGTGGTCTCTTTCACCTGGATCACGTCATATTAGGCACGAGCAGAATAAGGGGTGAGGGTGGGGCACTGCAGAGGTCCAACCCCTGGGGTCCAGCAGGTGCACGGGCCACCAACAGGGTGCAGGGCCACCCCTGACAGTTCAAGGGCCGCCGATTGCCACACCAGCGCCCAGGTCAGCAGGCACCGCCTCTCAAGTGGCTCTCCCCAGGAGTAGGTCCAGAGGGAGACCAGATTGATGCGATGGGTCAGGCCCATTAACCAAGAGTAGGTCTGGTGTTGCAGTTCATGGAAATGGCCCGCCACTCCCAAGGCCACTGCACGAACAGGCCTAACAGCACCGCGCAGAGTGCCAGGATGAGCCAAAAAGTGGGCACAGTTAGTGGCAGGACCAGGATCAGTAGGCAGCAGCTAGGGCACGCAGCGGTGTAAGGAAGTCCCCTGTTGGCGGCAAGAGGAACCTGCTTCACAGTCAAGGCGCATCACTTTGTAATCACAGAAGCTAGGCTGGGGCCTACCTCCAGCAATAATGCTCAGGGTATGGGTGGCAAGTAATTCAGGCAGCTCAGTCTAAATCAGTGACCCTTTATAGCAGAGCTGGCAGCATTTTCGCAGCAGCGCCGCCGCCTGCACCTCAGCTATGGCTGCAAGCGGGCACGGGCTGCAATGCTGGCAATTTCAGGCCCCTCAGGCGCAAAGCTGGCAATTCAGCCCTCAACCCCACTGACAGTAATGAGGGCAATAACTCACCGCTGCAGCACAAGCCTCAGCCCCTTCAAGTAGTCCTCTCTGCTACACAGCTCAGTGGGTTCCTCAACAGTGCAAGTAAGTCTCACGATCTCGACCCCTCGCTTCGGCCATCCTCGCAGGTCGGCCACCGCCAGAGGCATTCACCAGCAGGATTTTTCGCTCACAGTTCCTCTGTTCAGCAAGAGCGGGTCCCAGCCAGGGGGAACCATGCAGCACCACTGCAGGGACGAATGGACCATGCATACTCAGTAGGCCGGCCGCTCCCCGGGAAGCAAAGGCCACAATGAGGCCAGCCGCCCCACAGCTGCCCCGCTGGAGCCCGCAAACAACATGCAATGGACCCCCAGAGCCTAAGCCAACCAGATGGAGGGCAGAGTAAGTTGAATGAGCCCGTAGGTAATGGCTAGTTGCCTGATATTTATTTCGGCCGGCCGAGCCTCTTTACAAAGCTGCCATCTTGCTACCTGGCTACTGTCAGCCCCTTCCCTTCACAGCATTTTTCACTACACTATCTGTTTGAAATCCATCTTCATCTATTGAGCAATTCACATAAAATGGTTTTCACAACTGCAGACAAACTTTTGAATCTGTAGGTACTCAAACTTCCAGACCTTGAACCATCAATCTCAAGCTGCCTCTGGTGAGCAGCCCTTGCTTCTCCAAAGATACAATATTACATAAATCTTAAACTAGAACTTCAATTGAATCTAACACTTTTCCAATATCTCGGTATCTATGCTTCCACTGCTCCAGATCTAAACCCCACACATCAAGTAAATCATTGCACATTCCTCACATATTCACTAGCTACACCATTTATCTGTAATTTACAAACATGTTTAATCCCAAATTGGATTACTAATTTGGTCACTAAAGTACTGGATTAGCCACAAGAACTGCTAAGATCATCCTTTTCTACTATCAACCTACAATGAGTGGTACAGATTTATTACAAAACATGGTTATTACAACGGATCCTACCATGGCACATCACAACTCCTGTGCTTGCAAGCAGGCATAAGCAGCTCACCAGCTGAACACATTTTCTGGTTCAACAATATGTGTCATATTAATTTTGACAGTAGCTATTTATAAATTGCCTAAAGATACTTGAAATACAGATGATATTATACAGCTCAGGAGAACGAAAGTAGACTTGGCCCTTCTGGGATGTGAAAGTGTCGCCTGCATGTCTGTTCTCCTGCTCCACCAGGTGAGCAACACTGCCAGAAAATCTAATACAAAACTCAAAGCATAAGCATATAGCTCACATCCTCACTGATGACCTAACTCCCTCAGGTCCACACACACCTTAAATATCTTTACAATATCCAAGCAGCTAGCTAGGCATATGTGGTTGGCCAATTAATTTGTATGGCGTGGTCCAGTCCATTTTGATATTGCATTGGGTATGGTATCTAACCAATCCCTGTGGTGTATCCCCGGAGTAGCAGGATATGGTCCAATGTAGCATCCACCTACTGATATCTTGGTAATACCAAAAAGTCTATTTTGTGCTTTACTGCTTAAATAGTTATTGGATGGGTGGTTAGCAGAATCCACTGCTACCACATGTATATAGCTGGGCATAAGATAATCTTTTTGTAGAAAACCATTCAGTTATCAAAAGCACTTAAACAGAAGATCAAGCCAAAAGGAAGGGGTGATTTATATATATATCACACACACCCAAACATGTCTCAAGCATGCTACATCACTGGGTAGTGTGGGACTTGCAGGAGTACTAACCTTTAAGACACATTAAACAAAAAGCCCAACAGAATACATTTTACAGAAAAGCTCTTGTACATCCAACAAATCTCAGAGTTGCCAAATATCTACTTCTCATGAATTAGTTCTGTTGTTTCGTGAAGGAAGCAATATCAGGCATCCTTTAACAACCCGCAAAAAGCATATTACCAACCTAACAGTTATACAAGTAATTCGTAGAGCCCTCCATTCGTTATTTTGACACCAATATCATTCGCCCGTAGATCATTGCAGGTGTATGATAATAAAACCCACTAAAAGGATGTCCCAATTACATATTAACCCAATGATCAGCCTCCAACTAAGTAAAGCTCACCACACAATCGTATAGGTGAACACACCAGACATAACATTACAGTGAAGGAAATATTATTACAGTATTACTGTATGGATGGCACCAAGACAGCCAACAGTGCTGTGACATCATACAAACGGTGAATTGTTCACTACCCAAAATGCTAATATTCTGATGAACAGTAAGTCACTGATAATGATAGGCTAGATCGATAATAAGCACTGCCACTGCACCTACCGCAGAGTGATGGCTCTGGCCACAGGATCATTGCTGTGAATTACTGAAAAGACTCTTTTTACAAATTCATCAACATTCAAGATTTTCTCCAGGTGCTTCTCACTCTGCTGAGTGACTTTCAGCACACACAGTCGCAGGAAGTTGTTTCTAAGATAAAATGTGGAAAAATAGGTTACCCGTGATGTGAAACAAATCATCTGATGACTAGAGCATAAAAAATGGTGCACCAATTAATTACCTCTACTAGAATGCCAGATTCCTTCCAATATTAGTCAAAACAACTATTGGATGGGATATTGTGATTAAATAAGGAGATACAATTTCAAAAGTGAATGCTAAAAAGCTACCACCTCAACAATAGCCATTTAAAGTGTCTGCTGGTACTGAAAATGGCATAATCAATAAAACACAAATACATTGTAATCCTCTACATTACATACATAGACTTTCCAAAGCAAACCTGTATCAGAGAGAAAAACGTACCCAACTCTAAAAACATCAGCCAGCTTCAGGAACGCAGAGTTGATAAGGATAGGGAATGGATACTTCTGAAAGAGTCGAGGAAAGCGAACAACAGCTTCACACTGTTCGCCAAGCTTGCCAGACCTCAATCCTAAAGGAAAGATAGAATGCCCATTAAAAATTGGTTCAGATTTGATCAAGGTCTATAACTCACATTATGCAACACTCAACTTTGTGCTGGGGATATGTTTGTATAACTGATTCATCATGAGCATTTATATATAAATATTTGTATTTACAAATAGTACAAAAAAGGGTCAATGTATTTGAAAATAATATATTCAAGAGCTATTCTTACCATGATTCTATATTTTATAAGCATTTCGACTAAGGGAAATAAAACAAAAAAAGAAAGGGAAAAGGGTAGTCCAAGTGTTCTTGTTATGATAAATAAGTTATGAACAAATCTATATATATTCACCATTTGACCTAAAAAGAATTAACTTGCGTTTATGTGAAGGGCAAACCAGATCAGTTCAGATGATGGATCATATTAAACATTTTCACATCTATTACATTAATCTTAATCAGTGGACCTCAGGCATCCAAAAAACATAACGGTGGGGATTAGCATTCCAAGCCTACTACCATCACTGAGAGAAGGGCTTCAATCTTTGGCCTTAAGAGTCAGGTCTAAATAGAAAGCAACTTCTATATTTAACTCAAGTGCAAATAATACGTAAGGCTTTAGGACAACAGAGGTAAGCTACAGTATCCAGCACAGATACTGCAGCATAAAAATTGACTGACAGAACACCTATAGAAAAGGTCTCACACTACATACATCACGCCAAACTGATCTCCATCATGTCAGGTCCCATCTCCACCAATTGAAGAGTCCCACAAGGATCGATCATTTCACCGGGTGCTTTCAAAAGCTGCTTGACTCATTAGCCACATTTTTTATGTTTAAGATCCCATATGTTAAACAGATACAGATGGCACCTAGATATACCTCAAACTAAAAAAAAAAGTATCTGTGGAACTCATCACTTTGCAAACTGCATGAGGAAAATGTTGCACTGCAAGCAACCATTGCCCTGATGGTCCCCATTCTTCTTCTATTCCCCTGGCCAGATATTGCATTCTGAACTTACTGCCAGCACAAAAGTATTGCAACTTTGGTGCACTGCATGGCGTGGGTTTCAGACACTATGACACTTAGTAATTTCCCTACTGACTAATATAATAGAGACTCGAGTAAACCTCACCGTGAAAAATGCATTCCTCAATCTAATATAGTTATGAAGTCCTGGCTGTGGTCACATCACCAAACAAAACTGAAGGTGAAGAGAGAGAGAGGGTAAGTTTAACGGGGAATAGCAGGACACGCTTCCTAACCAAATGACTGAAGACACCTTATAATTGTAGTAATTCAGATAGACGTTGTCTGTGATAAAGTATCTTCTATTTATTGTTATCTTTCCTTCAATCACGGCAAGGAGCGGCGTCCCCTGGAGGCTCAGTATGCAACTGGCAACAGCTGATCGAACACCCAAGAACTAACGCTCCCCGCACGAGAAAGCACCTTAAAACATTCAAAATACATAACATCATAAGATACCGAAATGCTAATACATACATACTAAGCCACTACAATAATGCTACTTGATTATGGTACACCCCTCACTGGAACCCGTTCTGGTATCCCACCCAGAGTGTAGAAGAACGTGTGGTTTTGTTGATGTGGATTCTTGATTACAAGCATGTAGAACCCAAACAGTGTGATTTATTTCATTATTAAATTCACTCCTTGGTTGAAAAGCAACGCCAGCTAAAATTAGAGAGTGCGAGAACACCGTCCAACACCTCAGAATTGGAAACCTAGCATTGGTAAAGCCAATAGGTTTAGCTTTAATGTTCCAAACCATAGGCATTCATAAATGCTGGTTGCATGCTTTGCATGAACAAACGCTTTAAGCTCATTATAGCCAGCCCAACTGGCTTTGCCGCCACTTAGAAACAAGCATTTTCAATGCAATGGTTTCGCCTTTGGAAAAGTTAGAGCTATTGGCATTGTAAATGTCAAATTTTGAATTTATGTGTTTGTTTTGAGAATAGCAAAATAGATGGCATTGTCATTTACATTGCCATTAGCTTTAACTTTTCCAAAGGCGAAACCATTGCATTGAAAATGCTTGTTTTCTTTTTGACTGGGATTTCATGCACGGGAGTTGCCGTGAGTAAAGAGGAAGGGCACTGCACGGGGGAGGAGACAGATGGACTTCTAATAAGTACATGATTTGTCTGGCTGGAGTCACTTGATGGGAGAACTTGAACAGTAGCCTCAACAGTAGGGCCAGCTGAAACCCTTTCTACTGACAAACGTCGCTCTGCAACCTGAATCTCCGTATCAATGGCCTTGGCGTCCCGTAGGAGGAAGCAATCGAGTGTAGAATTTAGCGATGTTTTTTAAGTGACTGCTTTCCCCCTCATTGATTTCAATTTAGCTGCCATTCCAAGTAGAGGTGAAATACAAAAATAATCAGCCTGCCCCTTGTTGTACAACAAATTTTGAAATCAGTTTGATAACCGGATCCAAGAACCAAGAGACCGGGCCGGGCCCAGCCCAGCCCGTGAGCGTGTGTCTCGCGCCGCTTGGGCGAGGCAGCAATTTTGAGCGCAATGGAGGGCGCCTCCCCCTCAGCTGTGGTGGTGGGAAGGCACATATTGCACCCTGGGACTTGTAGTCCAACAAGGGTGTGTGATAGTCCAGTGAGAAGAAGGTTGGTGCAGGATGTTGCACTCGGGGATCAGCTCCCACCAGGGTGAGTTTCGGGTGATTCTAATCCTGCCATAACACTTGTATGATAGTGGTATCAACATTATCCCCGTTTGTAACACCGCATTGCTATGCCAGCGGCCACTCTGCTGCTTTACAATATAACTCCAAAGTAAAGAAAATAACTATTTACACATCAATGATAATATTCCAAAATCTAAGGCCATTACTGCCATACTCATCAGTAAGTTTAGCATCATTTCCATGACGGCTTCTAAATTTCTCCAGTATATAAAAGGAGTATTTCCAGTCTGTATCAACATTGCCTTGACATATTACACTACATTTCCATACAGACCTGCGCTGCAAACAGTATAAAAAGGACTACTGCCCCCCTACTGTTCAAATAGACAAGAGCATGCCCCTATCCATCTGGCGCTTCACTTACAGTGGTACTGCAGAAAGAGGCATAGGCTACTGCTTGTCCTACTATGGATTGTGCTAGTTTCTTTAACGAACAGACTCCCCAGATTAACCATCGCCCGTCCAAGCACCACACAGAGTTCCAACAGCCCAAACGCATGCTGACCGCATACTGCAGGGATCAACTCTGCAGGCGAAGAGCCCTCCGACATCAGGAACCTGCCCTCGCGCTGAGGCATCATCTCGGACTGAACCGGAGCCCGCAGAGACTACTCACAACACATCACGGGGTACGCCAACACGTCACAAACTACGCAAACACGTCACAAAGCAGTTGCTACGCGACAGTTCTATGACCTCCAAGGAACGCACTGTGCGTGCTACATCGCACGAGCGTAACAAAGGCCCCAGTGGTGGGGTGTGGTTCACCAGGCTAACCTATAATGGCGGAAGCCCCCTCAGCGCCTACTAGTACTAATGTGAGTGTGGGGGCCCTTTTATCATCTCTTGCAGGGGGGCACCCTCACGTTTTGTTACTTTATTGTTACAACGGTTACTTGTTAGCAAAGTCAGAGGATCAGCAGAGTGGGTGGATATTTTAAATCTGAGAACTGGTCGCATTAATGCTAAAATGTGGAGACTAATGTGAATTAAAACCCCAGACATATTTCATAGTGTTTCATGACCATTTCCTTAACATAGGCAAGAATGATGAAATGCGACGAGAAACATTCTCACATCTAATCGAAGTTGCGCCATTTAATACACAGCACAGTAAACAAAAGGCCGCGCTGTGTAAAAGGCATAGCGCAGATGTGCTATAGAAGTAGGCAGTGGGGTACGGTGTGCACTGGGGGAATAGAGAAGGGAAAGGGCCTGCCAGAAGGCCCAAGCAGGACTGTGTTTTAGGGGATGGTGGATGGGTCATTGGGGATTAGGTAGAGAGTAACGGAGTGAGAGGAGAACGAGAACAAGTCAGGTCCCGGGCCGGCCAGCCAATCACAGCTCGGCCCGGGGAATGACGTCACGGGGGTGTCCCGGGCCGGCAGCCAATGACAGCGCGGCCTAGGACAAAGGGGCGGGACTTTAAAAAAGTCCGAGAAACGCCTCCGAATCGCGTTTTCAGGGGAAAGCGTGATTGACAGCCTCTGTCTCCCAATGGCTAGCCTCCATTTATGCCAATGGGAGACAGAGGCAGAACCAAAGCCCCATATGTAGGATCATGAGATTTCGCCGTGGGCGGAGCAACTGCTACGCAGTTGCAACGCCCAGGGCGAAACCTAAAAAACACAGTAAAAAAGGATACATTTCGAAGCAGAAAGCATACACATTAAAAGAATTGAATGTGACAAAAACGTTGACGTTCAAGGGCTTGATTAAGAGTAGGCTCTGTCGGATGCAATTATTATCTCATCTAGGAAAAAAATCAAAACCAGTGTTTAGAATTTATTGATTTTTAATGTACAACCTGAGAGAAAGGGTTTTCAAGGCTTCCCTCCTACCCCTCCATACAATATACTTTCAACGTGAGAGAACCTAATGTTAAAAATTCAATCAGACAGACTAGTCTAAGAGAACAGACATAAGTGCATGTACTAAACCTTCAGTCTAGAGTACTGATGATCAAAAAGCAAAAAACAAAAAAAACAAAAAACGGAAATGAGACTAAGAAGAAGAAATAATTATCTTATAAAAGAACCCTCACTCACCCTAGTGGTGACATGCTTCATCATAGGGTTCGTCACAGGAGGGGAAATATCCCTCCTGTGTGCTTCAACGCCTGCAATTGCAGCGGAGCTGGTGCAGTGGTTGTGGGGTGTAGGATGTGCGTAAGTGAATTTTAAAAGATCCCAACTATGCCCTCAACAAACTTTATTAAAAAGGGACAGTTGTTCACACTAAAAAGGTGTAGAAAATCACTGCATGGCTTGGCATTATAACCATGGTGACTTTGTGAGATAGGTCAACATGTTTCTGCTGTATGTGCTATATCAGCTCAGCTTTCTTCAGGACCAAAAAACAAAAAAACAAACAAACTGCTCCGGGGGTCCACACACACTAAGGTGCGTCCACACCGTGAGGAACACTTAGAGAAAATCAAGATTTTTGATACTCTCCTTCAAGAAAACTCACGGTTTTACCCGCAGTCAATCTTCCAGGAATTTGCCCGGATACAATTTTGTCTGAAAAAACAACGTGCCACATGGACACGCAGTTCGGCAATTTCTTCACGCCACGTTTTTATTTCAAACGGACGACTCGCCGCCTGGAACCTAGTGTTGATTTCACTGGTGTCCGAAAGAAAAGCGAAATAACAATTTAAAGGACACTCTGGAGGAAGTCATGTTTGAACGCGGAAACCCTAGCTACAGCAAGTGAGGATGACACTGCAGGAAATTCACATAGAGAATGATGAGGTTATGCTCATCCGGCTCCAAATTGACCAATCACAGACATTACAGAACTTAAGAGTTACGAATTTAGATAGATAAGTTAGTGAAAAAGGGTATAAAAAAAGGACTTTTCGGACATTGAAAAAAGCTTGCTTTCCAATCTGATTTTTGCACCCCAAGATGCTGTCGGTCTGCGCAATTTTTGCTTTGAGGCGCAGAGACTTAGAATTTTTCTCTTTTTGACTTAACTTTTGAATGGGTGCGACATCCTGAGACAGAGAGGTTTCCATTTTGGGATTATTGCGTTCTATACTGATGTCTTCGACTTTCCATTTGGGTAATATTTTTGTTGCTTATTTCTTTCCGCTGTCATTTGCTAATAAATGAATGTTATTGAAACCTTAATCTTTTCTTTTCAGGGTTTTATTGCAAACTGAGTTATTTCTCTTAGCCTTATTAAAATAGAAATCATGCTAGAAAATTTAAAATTTGAGAAAATAAAAATTAAATAAATGAAGAATTAAACCGGTTTGACATTCCTTTAGTCAACTTTTACTAGCAGATCCTAATTTAAATAGTGGAATTATATTGTTTTCCTGGTTTAAAATAAAAGCCATGGTTCTTAGAAGTTAAACTGCAGTTGTAAATAATGTACAAAATATAGTTAAGGCATTCTACTATAGCATTGTGACTCCTCTATTGAATTCATACTGAATCCTCGGGAACAGATTAAATCTGTGTATGAATGATCAGATTGATGAGCCCAAAGTTGTAAGATGTTGTAAGAGGTTCCGTGAGTTTATTTGTGGTAAGTTATGAAGAATTTTTGGAGCTGCGCTGCGCCAACAATACGGAGATATATCGCCCCTGATTGTCAAGCCTATATATTGATTTTGCTCGATTGTGATAATGGTTTCATTGTCGATGATTGTTTAAAGAAAAGTTTTATAAAAAAAATACAGGCCGATAATAAGGGACCCGAAATGTTTACATGGCTGATGATACTATGAGGGGGAGGGTTGCATTGAGTCTCAAAAATTGCATGGGAATTTTGTGGGGATGGGACATATTATATCTACGCAGTATGGAAATTATTATATTGATCGCAAAAAATGACCCTGATGCCCTCCCCAACACTTGTCAAATGATTTTAGACATCAACGTCTGTTGTTAAGTATCTGTTTAATCAAAAGACTTTAAAAAAAATTAAAAAAAGACTACAGGTCCATTATCCCATGTGCCACTAGAGAAGGTTCTAGTGATGGGTGTACCACACCAGAGCAGCATTCCTGGATAAGGCTATAAGTATTATGAGATCTGGAATCGTAGCTGTTCTACTGAACCACATAGATTCAGGGTAAAAAAAACTCAATCATAGTTTCCAATAACGTGCTAAAATACCACCAGTGCATCCTGCCCTGTCATTCCAAAGCCTATGATTGACCTCTGCATTTCAGGTTCACACATTTGAGATTTCTTGTTCTACACTAGAAATTTTGGAGAAGATATGAAAGATGTCAAATTGCACATTGACACCACTCGTGCCTCAATGATGCACCCAGACTATTTAATGCTCCTTTCTAACTGTCTTTACATCCAGCTTCACAGAACACTGAGGCAGTGCTTCTCAAAAAGGTAATAAAAATAAACATGAATAAACAAGCGCACCGACGCTATCTTGGTGGCTCGCAGCACTTTACAAAAACACTCAGTTAATAATAGAACTAGTCTTACATTTTCTATGCAGTCTTTTTCCCCCACTCATTCTCACTGGCTCCATAGCGATCAATACAACTGTTTTTAAACTAAACTGCACGTTATTTAAGATTTCTCTCGCTGACATTGTCCACCACTCCAATGTAAGTTATGTGAAAAATTAAGTCCAGCCGCTTATATACTTTTATATTTCTTTAAACTACTGACAGTTTTTGGCATGTACGAAGTTTACTTTAGGGTAAGATTGACACATCGACCCTGTCGAGGACACCATCATGTTTGCAGTACTGTGCTTTACTTTAACAACTTAGTGCATTTGAAAATTGTTAGCTTCTTGACATTGAAAAGCAAAGCCAACAGCTGGATACTAACGGTCTGTTATGGGGTGTTAAATCTCAACGAATAGCAACAAAGTTTCATCGTGCATATACTTCATTGTCCTCATGTCATGGAACTGAGAAGGCCGCTGTTGTGATGTACCAGACGTGGCCAAGCTGTGTCTCTGTAGTTTCTTTATTAGTTCCATGTTTTGATGTACATCAGCCTGGTAATCCATGTACTGCAGGATGGTATCTCAGTCCAACAGGATGGTAATCATGTACATCAACCCCACCAGGAGCAGCCTGCCTGCTGCTCAGCCCATCTTCAACTGTCACCCCACACCACACAGGCACCCAAACATTCCATGCATCTACATCACACCGACATTCCATTCAGAACACTCACACTGGCTGACAGCTAGGAGCTGGTTAAGGTATGAGTAACCAAGTCAAAGTAATGTTTATTTAGACCATCGGTCCTTAAACATAAAAGTAATGAAACATTTCCTTCTTTCCATAATACAATATTATAATCATATGTACACAGTAAAAAATGCAACACTATAATAAATAGTTATTTACTTTCCTAATCTATCCTGTTATATTAAAATGAATTTCATAAAATCCTGATTTTATATACACTAAAAAATGTTTAACCCTCAAACACAAATCTCCCAGTGCACATGCAATATCCAAAGAGATAATTTCCATTAGCAATTCTGCTGCCTGTGCATGGTTCGTTATACCATATTTTATAAATACTGGTCATAAAAACAATTTCCGTGTATCAAGGACCTTAAGACAATATATCATGGCCATATACCCTACCCCCTTCTGACTTCCACTCAATAAATCATGCTCACTCACCGGACGCGCAGCGGACGAGCGCAGCGGGCGCAACGATTGCGCGCCAAAGGCGCGCATAAGGCAAGCTCGTCTGCGCTCGTCCGCGCCCGGCCGGGCCCAGGGGCCACGTCCCCCGGTCGGGATGCGGGAAATGGATGGGTCTACAGTTCAAGCCTATTACATCAGCTGCGCCCACCAATACTAACTAAATGTGGCCACCCCAGTGACCCACTGGAGATCCCCAGTCACTGCCCATACTGCAAAGTTAAGCTCGTCCCAAGCTCGTCCCTACTACCACTGCCAGACCTGAGGTGAAAACCTACTCTATGTTTCTGCTCAACTGCAGATCTCTAGTGAAGCACCGTTTAGAAATATCCTTGCTCCTAGATGAATACATACAGGTTCACAGAACCCCTCCTGAGGCGAAAAGCCGGGAGCCATTTACCGAATTTAAAAAATATTTGATTGTCACAACTTGATGTGTTTTTAACTTCACTCACCCTTGGGCACTTGTATTCACTCCTCAAACTTCCCGCTCGGCTGACTGTTAGCTGCCGCGGGCGAGTGGTGATTACACCTCCTGACGCCATCTCTGATGCCTAGTGGACACGCCCACTCGCGCAGGCCACGCCCCCCTCTCTGCCTACAAAAGCGCGCGCTGACTGAGAGCGCTGCACTTCACAGAACCCCTCCTGAGGCGAAAAGCCGGGAGCCATTTACCGAATTTTAAAAATATTTGATTGTCACAACTTGATGTGTTTTTAACTTCACTCACCCTTGGGCACTTGTATTCACTCCTCAAACTTCCCGCTCGGCTGACTGTTAGCTGCCGCGGGCGAGTGGTGATTACACCTCCTGACGCCATCTCTGACGCCTAGTGGACACGCCCACTCGCGCAGGCCACGCCCCCTACCCCCCTTCTGACTTCCACTTCATAAAATCATGCTCACTCACCGGACGCGCAGCGGAGGAGCGCAGCGGGCGCGACGATTGCGCGCCGAAGGCGCGCATAAGACAAGCTAGTCTGCGCTCGTCCGCGCCCGGCCGGGCCCAGGGGCCACGTCCCCCGGTCGGGATGCGGGAAACGGATGGGTCTACAGTTCAAGCCTATTACATCAGCTGCGCCCACCAATACTAACTAAATGTGGCCACCCCAGTGACCCACTGGAGATCCCCAGTCACTGCCCATACTGCAAAGTTAAGCTCGTCCCTACTACCACTGCCAGACCTGAGGTGAAAACCTACTCTATGTTTCTGCTCAACTGCAGATCTCTAGTGAAGCACCGTTTAGAAATATCCTTGCTCCTAGATGAATACATGCCTGATGTAATCTTTCTCACTGAGACCTGGCTTAACCAGGACTCTCAGCCGGATCTGGCACAGGCTGTCATTCCGGGATACCAGATAGTACGGGCCGACCGACCACAGGGCAGAGGCGGTGGCCTCGCAATCATTTACAAAGAGAGTTATGTCTGCCGCTGTTTGACGGAGAGAATTGAGGATTGCGAAAGTCTCCCCTTTGTGATCGAGTTCTCTGCTAATTCCAGCTTCTCTGGCACTCTCATCTATCGCCCTCCGGGACCCATCGGACAATTTGACACCTCTCTTCTGTCGATGGTCTCTCAATCGGTAATTTCCCCCTCAAATTTTACTCTACTTGGAGATTTTAATGTCCACTTCGACTGCTTGTCAGAACACACGGCACGAGAAATGTTGTCTAGTTTAGCCGCCATTCAATTGGAACAACTAGTCCCCTCTCCTACGCACGAAAAAGGTCACCTCCTAGACCCCATCTTTAGTAACTGTAACCAACTTAAAGTGGGCACCATTAGTAGCCTACCATGGTCAGATCACTTCCTGATAGCTTTCACCTGGACCACAAGCAAACCCTCTCCATCTCTATTTACATCTCGGAAAACCCGCAATTGGTCCAAAATCTCCGTAGATGACTGGACCAAGGCTCTAAACACCACTCGTCCTTCACTCTCCCAGGACCCAATGGTAAATAATAAGAAATATAACGACTGGATCACGACATCCCTTGATCAAGTCCTCCCTTCCTATCCATCTGGGTCAAAAAGACAAAGCAAATCTTAGACCTTAGAGAGAAAAAACGCGTCTGTAAGAGACTAGAAAGGAAGTGGCGCATGACGTACAACCCTGTCGACAAAACCACCTACAGGGACGCGATCAGGAACTACAAATTAGCAATAAAAACCTCACAAGCAGCATACTATAATGACAAAATCACAATGGCAAAATCCAAACCGAAGGAAATATACCAGATAGTGAGCTCCCTCATAAAACCACCCCCGCCCGCCGCAGAGAACAGCAGCTCCCCCTCTAAATGCAATGAGCTGGCTGACTTCTTCTTTAACGAAGCGAATAAAATCTACCTCTCCTTCCCTGATCCAGCTGCTGAAACTTCCACCCGCCATTCCGACTTAGCCTCGGATACGGCTACTCTCTCTCATAATAAGCTAGAATCCTTTCCACTGCTGAACCTGGAAACGCTGGAACCGTTAGTACAGCAAATCAAATCAGGCTCACCATGTGACCCGGCCCCCCCGGGCTCGTTGAGGCTGGCTAGCGAGACCATCTCCCCCACTTTGATGGAGTTGCTGAACTCCTCCATCCTCAGCGGGACGGTACCAACGACATGGAAGCAGGCGATGGTACGGGCCTTGCTAAAAAAACCTGCCCTCGACCCAGCCAACCCCAGGAACTACCGCCCAATCTCCCTGCTCCCATGGGCATCAAAAATCCTGGAGAAACACATCAACACTATTCTAACAAAATTTCTTGAGGAAAACCATCTCCTCGACGTTTCCCAGACGGGCTTCCGCCCAAAACATGGGACGGAGACTGCTCTACTGGCCGTGACCGAGGAAGCGAGACGGATCTTGGATCGAGGGGGGTCAGTGGCAGTGATCCTCCTCGACCTAAGTGCCGCTTTTGACACGGTACATCATACTATTCTGATGAACCGTCTCGCCGACCTGGGAGTGTCCGGAGAAGCCCTGGCTTGGTTCAAGTCCTTTCTATCAGATAGAACCTTCCAGGTCTTTGACGGCACTTCCGTCTCATCAAGCAGGCCTCTGGGATGTGGAGTCCCTCAGGGCTCTTCACTGAGCCCCACGCTCTTCAATGTGTACATGAGGCCGCTGGCTGGGATTGTTCATCCGCATGGCATCGACATCATTTCCTATGCGGACGACACCCAGCTGGTGGTCTCCCTTGTACAGAAGAGCGGCCTCCAATCGCCGCCCAATCTATCGGCGTGCCTGGAGGAAGTGAGGAGCTGGATGATGGACTCCTGCTTGAAGCTCAACGACGATAAAACCGAGCTCATGCTCCTAGGCCCGGCAGCCCCCTCCACTCTAGAGCTGCTATGGCCAGCAAGCATGGGGGCGGCTCCTGCCCCCAGCGACAACATCAAAAGTCTGGGGGTATGGCTAGATAAGTCGTTGAGCTTCAATACCCAGGCCACAAAGGTGGCAGCCACCTGTTTTGGCCTCCTTAGGGTAATCAAGAAAATCCTTCCCCTTCTCCCGTTGGAGGCCAGGCAGATAATCATACAGGGCCTTGTCCAATCCCGCCTGGATTTTAATAACGCATTATACCTTGGAGCACCGGACTACACCCTACAGAAACTTCAGCGCGCCCAAAACTGTGCTGCTCGTACGCTACTTGGAGTCCCACGCAGGACCTCAATAACTGCTGGCCTAAAAGCACTGCATTGTCTACCTGTTAGAAGCAGAGTTAAATTCAAAGCCCTGTGCATTGCCCACCAAGCTTTCTGGAAAATGGGCCCAGAAATTAACACCTCCCTCATCTCCCCATACCTGCCCAACAAGGAGCTTCGATCCTCCTCTGCTTTTTTGGCCAAAGTCCCTAAAATTTCCAGAGCCAGATCAGGGGGACGTTGCTTCTCCTTCAATGTGTCGAAACTGTGGAACTCCCTCCCCCTCCACACGAGAAGCAACCCTAACCTCACGTGGTTCCGGAAACAACTCAAAACCCTCTTCTTCCAGTAACCTAGAGCTTCTTGTTTCTTGAGGGCTTTTCTGAGAGTCATAGCGCCTGGACGCCTGAGGGCAATTGTAGCGCTCTATAAATGTTATTTTCATTTCATTCATTTCATTTCATATATGCATTTAAAACAGGTTTATCTGACTTTTCTCCATACTTCCTGTTAAGCTTTTTCAACCCACTAACTGAGGCCAGGGCTCGTATCCTTAACGTATTCAGATGAGTTTCCCATTTTAGGGATCTTTCAAACCATATACCCAAGTATTTATACTCATTCACTTTTCCACTTTAGTAGAGCCCAGAAACCAACTAAATTTCTTCCTTTTCTTGCCAAAGTTTAAGACCTTAGTTTTATCTAAATTCACAACTATTTTTTTCTGATTGCAGTATTCGTTAAACACCATCAGCTTCCTCTGCAGACCTATCTCTTTTCGATCTAAAATTGCCAGATCGTCTGCATAGAGTAAGCAAGAAATGTGTTTCCCATCTAATTTAGGGCTAGCACCCAGTACCTACCTTCTTTAGTATAGTTGGTAAATCGGCTATGAACAAAGAAAAAAGCAAGGGGACCAAGGCACACCCTTGTCTTAGCCCATTTTCTATTGGTATTTTCTCTGACAATGTCCCCTCTATGTCCAGGATAACGTGCGCCCAATTATTCATATGGAGCTCTTGTATAATGACCAGAAGATCCTTGGGCATGTTAATCTCTATCAACATCTCCCACAACCGATTGCGGTCAACCAGGTCAAACGCAGCCCAAAAATCAATAAAGCAATTGAACAATATACCCCATTGCTCCACTGATTTTCACGTAATGGGCCAAAGGGAGAAACAATGGTCTATTGTAGAATGCCCCTTTTTGAAACCCGCTGTTCTGGGCGTATCACTTGGTTGACCTCTGCCCATCTCTTAGTCTTTCTAAGAGAACTTTAGAAAATACCTTCTCTCCCACATCCAAAAGTTTAAATAACGTATAGTTTTTGGGCATTTTTACGTCTCCATGCTTGTGGATTGGCCTAATGATCACACCTTTCCAGGTCTGGGCCATCTTCCCTGGCTCTAGAATGCCGGAGAACATATTTGAAAAAAATGTTACCCACCAGTCGGATTCGGTCGTTAGGATTACTGCCAGAAGATTATCAGGACTGGCTACTCTAGTCAGTTTTAAATTTGCAATAAAACGTTTAAGGTACGAGTAACATTTTTTCATATAAGGAAGTGACAACAAAACTGTGAAAATGGGACTAATACCCATCATGATACCCCTGATGTAGGGGTCAACACCTTGCAGAAATGGGGCAGTAACCCACAAAGACATCCCTACTGTAGGGTTTTGGTTTTTTTCAAAACATAGTTTATTGATAGATCACACAAAAATCGCAGAACCCTGTACCCCAGAGGTATCTGCCAGTCATAGGTACATATATATAACAATGCAATCCATCATGATTTTAATATGTAATATCATTGCAAATAATGAACCCATCTCCCCCTCCCCCAACTTCCATCCCGCCCGGATCCCTCCCCCCCTGCACAGTCTCTGATAATTCCGACCATACATGTACACACATCCAGTGGCACAGCTCGCTCAAACATCCATGTCTGGGTCGTGCTCTGGTGGAGGCTCTAGCCACAGGCCCCTGTCGTCGGCCCATCGCTTCCAAATTTTGTAATGCTTACGGGGGCAGCCTCAAGCAAGAAATATGGGCTTCTCCATCCCCATACAAAAATCTAGGCCGCTTTTCCAAGCTACCAGTGACAGGGCCCGCGGGTCCTTCCACGCCCTCGCAATATCTCGTTTGCCCACTGAGTCCTAGTAACAATAAATGTCTCTTATAGAGGTTGCCTCCCACTCCATCTAACACATGCAACAATCCCAGTCGCGGTGTGCGCGGGAGCACCCAGCCCAGCGCCTCATCCAAACCATTCCAAACTCCACACCAGAATCTATCTAGACGTCCACAACTCCATACCGTATGGAAGAAAGTACCCTCCTCACATCCACACCTAGTACATTCTGGGGACGCAATGAGGCCCGCCCTCCACAGCCCCTGCTGTGTGTAATACACCCTATGGAGGTATTTGAACTGAATTAGCCTAAGGCAAGCCGAAATGGCCACGCCCCTGGGACCCGCCAGTGCCTCATTCCAGTCCTCCTCCTCCAGTGTCCCAACCTCAGCCTCCCAGGTCTCCTTTAGTTTTTGCAAGTCAGAGGAACAGTGTATGACCAGGGATTGGTATATGCGTGAAATCTTTTTATTCTCGATCTCCCCCATGAAAACTCGGGCCTCCAACAGACTAAATTCAGGAAGCGAGGTGAATCCCTCCAGGTCAGGGGCCAGGGCATGGCGAAATTGTAAGTAGCGGAAGAATTACTGTAGGGTTTTTTCACATAAACTGTGTAAATGGGAAAGACACCAATGAAGCCACCCCTCATGTAAGGGTAAGAAAATAATAGAAATGGGACTGTAACCCATATTGACATACCTCATGTAAGGATTTGACATGTGCAACATAAAAATGGGACTAAAACCTATTCCTGTACCTCATGTCCTCATGTAAGGGAGTGTATCGGGAAAAAATGGTACTAAACCCCATTCCCGTTCCTCATGTAAGGAAATATAAAGTACAATGCAAATACACGTAAATTCCCTTTATATGGCATCACTCCAGGAAAGGTGCGTAACAACAAACCTAAAGATGGGTGACCACCAGCCAATAAAACATTAAGACCACCCTAATGTGAGGGTGTGTAACGTATGACCAAGAAATGGGTGAAGACCACCCACTAGGGCACTGGGAACTCCCTCACGTAAGAGGTACCCAGGCTAACCTAAGAAAATGGGCAAATCAAGCCCATGGCGCAATCCCAAAAGAAGGGATGAATACTCTTCAACCGTCCTGTGTAGAGGAAATGTAAAGTGAATGCTAAAAACAAATCCACCAGACCACCTCATGTATGCTGTGAGAATACAGTGGAACTCAAGTGGGAGAACGCCAAACAAACACAGAGTAACTGCAAATACCCCTACAAAAACCAGGGTAGTCTTGAACACAACAAAAATACCTCCACATGACACTGGTGAGACATCTCATCCATACTGCATGCAATGTGACTAATAACCACCAAACATGTGTCAAATACAATAAATCCATACAACATGTGATTTTGAGCACTGTCTAAGCTTATACCTAGAAAACAAAATGCAGCATTAATGTACTCCTTCCTAGGCAATGAATCATCATGTAATAAAACAGTGTATAAATATTCATGTCCCTAAACAAAAACCGAATAGAAGACTTCAAACAAAAATTGGGTGAGAAGAATATCACTCCCAGTGTTATGGAAAATCATCCAGATGTTAGTAAGCTCACCAACTATTTATTATTAACTGTTGAATTGCTGATACATTTCTAGAGTCAATTAACGTGACCCGAGGTTCAGGAATCTTCTTCCACCAAGTAAGTTGCAGATGAAACACCTAACTGAGGCAGGTAGCTATAGATAGTATGAGCATGGATTAATTGGCAATACTCATTCTTTTATAGCTTGGAACAAATAAAACTCCAAACTAGTGGAATTCTCCAATTAAATGAAGGGAACAACAGAGAAGAATTATTGTGGAATAAATTAAAGGTAAGAAGGCGGTAATTCACCCAATCAAACAGCAAGGCAAGGGGAGACAGTAAGGAAAGGGGAGATAAAATATTGAATTTGTGACTCCCTTATAAATCATTATGTTTCCAGACTTAAAAGAGGAAGTCTATGGTTTCTACAAGAAAAATACGTCCTCCCCACATTCCCTTGAAGGCCATCAGCGATAGGGAGAAGGGACACTAAGGGTATACTTATGTACGAAATAGAAAGAATGGGAAGTAGAGAATAAGAATAATGAAATAATGTATTTTTTAAACAGAAAAATACAGCTTTTTTGGGCAAAATAACCAAGAAGATACATAAAGAGTTGAATGAAAGGTATCTTCTGAGAAGCGTGGCTCAGTGGTGGAGAAGCGTGGCTCAGTGGTTGGAGAAGCGTGGCTCAGTGGTTAGAGGCGGCAGACCCGGAAGCTGAGATCAGCCGTGGACCAGGGTTCGATTCCCCGCCTCGGCGGGTCTCGGGCTCAAAAATTCCACGGACTCGACAATTCTCGCTCCGGTGCCTACTCGACTCACGGGGTCACACTCTGCGACTCTGGGCAATAGCTTGCTTAATCTCCACTACAGCCCCTCGCAGCGGGATGCCTGGCTTTCACCTTGTGAATACCCTGCCGGGGTATCTCACAGGGGAATACCAGGACGGGTTCCCTAAGCAAGCGCCTTGAGACCCCTGGGTGATTAGTGTGCTATATAAATCGAAATACATTTACATTTACCCTATGCTATATATGTAAGAAAGAGGGACCTGAAGGGTAAAGCAATTCCTAATGGCAATCCATTTTTCTTTAGCAATAGAACAAAAGAAAAGATAACAATATGCCACAAGAACATTATAAGTCCATGTGGAAGTAAATACTCCCTAGGTAAGAGATACCTAAGAACAGGTTATAATATTAACAACCACAATGTAAAGGGCATTGTTAATTGATTTTTCTTTTCCCTCCAGCAGGGCTTGACTTACCAGCAAGCCTCTAAGGTTTTTATCCACACAGATTATTGGAGGTCTTTTCAAGACCCAATAGGTATGAGACAATTTCTTATAACAGTTTCAAAAGCTAAATTGTCTTAGCATATGCAGGGATATGAGCAAAGGTTTTTGACGGGTTACCAAATAATAGGAGATTAATAAGGATACATTTAAGTATTTAACAATGGTCAATGTATGAAATGAATAAATAGGATGTTCATGATAAATACTTAAAGAACAGTGATATTAGATACAATTGTGGAAAAAAACAACCCAGTACCTTGTCTAACTGATTGTTATTATACACCTTTTTGTTTAGATGTGTTTTTAAATTGAACATCAATGTCCTGAAGAAGGTGCAGATATTTTAGATCACCGAAACGTTGTGTCGACAATTTGTTCATTAACAAATTTTGTGTTTTAAGTGTAATAATTTGTGCATATAAGCTTCGTGATTTTTGAATTTTTAGCAAAAGTGTTTTTATAAATAATGTGACCATGTGTTTTAACCACATTAATTGACTCAAGAAATGTATCAGCAATTCAACAGTTAATAATAATAAATAATATATTTTGAATTATGACATTGGGTTGTGTGTAACTTAACCTTTGTATATAAGATTTCATCCAAGTAGTTTTGTAAATTTGGTAACCTGCGCAAATACTCATTTCACACTAGTCCACCTGTCCCTACACTAGATAGTGATTTCTAAGGATTCCGGCCTAAAAAGTTTGGAAAAGGAAATTTGTTGTTTTGAATGCTTGTTACCCATTCCTTTTCCAAGTAAAAGGGTATCTCCCTCTACATTTTGTCAGTAAGTTCACCAACATCTTGTTTGAGGAAGAACAACAAGCAACCATGCCACACCACATCCGGATAGAAGAGGTATTCACTACAGCTGAAGGCATTTGAAAACTCCGATCGGTGACATGACAACTCTTGAACAATGTACGGAACAAAAAAAATAATCTAATTCTAAATTTAACCTTCTATCCATGCCATACGGTTTGGTGCTGGAATATGAACGTTGTTGTTTATATAATGTCACCCCGACTGCAGAGCCTGTACCTGGATGATCGAGATAAGAGACAGGCAGGAAAGTATGCAACACTTCATAGCCTCAGTACTTGCATGCTGCCTCCAACACAAGATGGTGGCACGCAGTCACGACAGCGCCGGGTGGCTTTGCATGCAGCAAAGCCTCCCACAGCCGCATTGAAGCTGCGTAAAAATAATATCATAGGAGATCCTTAAGCACATCCTATTGGCTCTATGGACACTGTAAGCTGCAAGCGTAGTGAAAAGCTAGTGCTGCACATTTAAAACCGTTCTGTAACGGTTTAACTGTCCTTGCTCCAAGAAGAAAATAAGTATTTTTTTTTTTTTAAATTAAAACTCAACACGTTTGCCTAACAACTGATAGCCTCCTCCGGCCGCCAGTACAGAGGTCAATTTGCCAAACGGTATCATACACGTTGCAGTATGCTTCACACACCCAATGTAGAGGGCAACACGAAACACGCCAAAGCATGTGTAATCTTTAGATGATGCATTTTTCTTTTAAATTTACACCATCTAAATAATAGCAACTTGGTGCAAAATTCCACTGTGATGTTGAATGTTCCAAAAATCAGATGTGCTAAAGTGGAAAAGTTCACAACAGATATCCAGTTGCATGAAATAAAACATTGTAGGCAAATGAAGCATGTCCAGACAGGGGGGGTGCGCTGTGAAGGACACTGGTGGGGCTGCAAGGCCTGGTGGTCCGTTTTCTCTGCTTTCTTGTTGACACCTGTTCGCTTCTGTGAAAATCTTCCTCCTGGAAATGTACTTTGTGCTGCACCATCTGTAGGTTCCTTCAGCTTTAAAAACTTCTTTACCCCATCATCTTTAACTAAGACCAAATGTCAAGCATGAGTTTGTCTCCAGATCCTCGCAAAAAATATGTAGAAAGTAAGTCCAGTAGACGAGATATAGTTCTAGATAATGTATTTGGTCTTAGTGACAAGATGTTATGTTCATGTGAAGCAGCCCCACCCGGAGCAGCCTGCCTGCTGCTCAGCCCATACTCCAACTGTCACACATCACCACAGAGGCAGCCAAACATTCCATTCATCATCAACACATCAACACACCAACATGCCATGCAGCACACAGCACATTCGCACTGGCTGAGCAACTAGGGAGAAAGTGACAGGATAATTACATAAACAGGATACTACAGCCCCCCTGAGCTCTTCTCCCCTTTTATTCCCACCCCATACTTCCCAGGCTCAGTCACCTTTATCTAACTCCATCAGTGCCGAGTTGGCATCCAGCTCCTGCTCTCCGTGTCCGGCATCTGCCAGAAATGACCTGCCCGAAGCCATAGTGCGATTCTGCTTGTGCCTCTCAGGAATAGGAGCATCACACGCACAGAACCTGGTGCACTACACAACACTCTGCTCTGAAACAGAAAGAGGACTAGGACAATACAGCATAGTGCCCGCAGCAGAGACAAGTCAGCATTTCTTGTCCTTCTTTTATGTCCATTTCAGTTACTCCTCGTGCTGTATTTAATGCAAAAAAAAGTGTGCATGCGCATTGAAACTATCTGGTGGCCATGATGGAGTCAGTCAAAGCCTGGCAGTTTAAAATCGCTTTTTTCTAGGAAAATAGGACAGCTCAGTCGGTATTGAAAAATCAATAAATCTTCGTTAAGATATTTCTTACGCCTGTCAGTGAGTGTAGTATTGTGTAAACAGCTTCGCATACTTTTTAAAAGTCGTTTACTTTCAGTTTGTCATCACCACTCGTACAGGAAGTGACAAAGGATAACCGGAAAATGACGAAGGCTTCGGTGGCTCCAGACTGTACTCATCCAATCAGGTCTCGTGATGTCATTTTAGCGGGTAGTTTGGTCCACTTTGAGAGCACTTCGCGGGAATCTAAGTCAGCGGCGCCTAAGCAACGGGCGCCTTTTCTTTGCTGTGATCCAAGCCGATCACAGGCGCGAGCAGCTTCAGGCCCCCACCGCGAACTATGCTTTTCCGCTCAGTGTCACGAGCACCTCTCCGGGGCCCCAAGCAACGCGGTAAGAGAGAAACAAGGGGATCTGGGAGCGCATGGGTCTCCTCGGGAAGGGGGACTCCGGTGTGATCTGGAATGGATCTTGTTTGTATGTGATCGATGTTATTACTAGTTTGGTTAATGCAAGGGTTCGGTACTACACGAGAAGGAGGATCATCTGTTGATTGCGATCAGTGCGATCCCAGTGCCGTGTGGCCACGCTGCAGGGCTTAGTTTCTGGAATTTGGGAAATACTGTCGGCTACGATCAGCACATACGAAATGGCATGCATGCCAGTCTTAGCTCTTGCACTTTGTCTAATGCCTGGCCCCTTAATGACTCGCATTCATGCATGATGGAAAAGGATCCCCACATCTTTAGCGGGGGGCTCTGCAGTATTCCTGTTGGGCACAAAAAAAACATATCATGAAAATCTTCTTTCTGTGTTTCCGTAATAAAAAAAAATGAAATGCGTTGATCATGTTACCTTCTCAACTACCCTGCGTGTCTGGGTCCATTAATCATGACATGTTCCAATAGTCTCACATGGGTTGTGTAATTACCACAAGGTGATCCGACGCGTGATCTGCAATCGATCAATGTTGGAATTATATGCATGAGATTTATTGGCTGTAAGCCGTAAGAGACACATTGAGTTGGCCCACCTAATAAGCAGTCTTTACTGTGTCCTGCTGCTTGAGAAGAACGGTTAGGAGGGGTGGAGGGAGTTTCGCACTCAGTAATTTTGATTGAAGGCTTTTCTGGAGAGTCTGGCTTCCAGATATTATATCCTGAATAGTGTGGCTTTCTTGTAAATGGTTTCTTCGCGTTCTGATTTTTGCGAATGTTTGCATAGATGGTGTTGAGTAGCCTAAACGTGGGAAGATGCATGCTGTTATTGACTATAAAAGGACGTCCGTCCAGCTGGAAAAGCATAGACATCTTGAACAAGCTGGCTGGTGATAAGTACTTAACCACTGTGGACTGAGGCGAACTCGTGGGAGATCCAAGGACATCCAAGTCCCTTTACTGTCAGGGTTTGTGTGTTGGGCCTGCCTATGTGGTTGAGTCATAACAATGATGGCGGAGTATGCGATCTGCTCCTAAATAAGAGAATCTTCTTTAATCCACTTAAGTAGAAAACACTCGTTTATCTCAACAAGCATTGTCAATGCCAATAGTTCGTTTGTTGCTTTTTTGACTCTTGGTCAAAACACAAAAGTCTGCTGCATTGGGGAAAAAAACATTGCTTTCTGTTTACAGTGCATCTAGCGAAAAATAATTCAGTGTAACTGATGCAGTGTACATTTGAGTTCTAAAACAGCCCCTCGTGAATTGCCGCACAAGCACTCCACATGGACTGATACGTCAAACTTCCAAGAGTCAGGTGAGCGTGAAATATTTTTGGGGCTAAAGTCAAAGCCCAGTATGTATATTTTAAAGAATTGCAACAGTAACTGTTGCATCCACCTGCACATTCATGACAGACTTAGCTTTCCAGATAAGCAGTGAGGTTTGCTTTACTATCCACATTACTTTCGAGTCAATCGCATATGATAGTTCAGTTGATAATGATAAGATTTGTAGAGTGCGCATATACCTGGAGGCGTCTTGCGCTGCCTGTGATTAGTGGAAGTGGCTGATTTAGTTTGAGAAAAGCCACGTTTTTAACGACTTTCCAAAAGCCAAGTGAGAAAAGGCCAATATTCCCATCTACCTCGAAACCTCCACCATAGCGGACATGCAAAGACTCAATGACACCCTAATAGAAGTCCAAAAAATGCCTGTCTCCAAACCATCTGAAACTCAACCAAGACAAAACGGAAATCCTCCTCATAGCCAACAAAGAACAGACCCCCCGAATCACGGAATGGATAGTCTATTGATGCTCTTGACTGCACTCTCATCCCGGCAGACTCCGTGAAGTCATTGGGAATCACTCTAGACCCCAAGCTTGACATGGTAAAATACATCAAGAACACTGCAAGATGTGCCTTCTTCAACTTAAAACTACTAAACAAAATCAAACCCTTCATCTCCCCCAAATGACCTTAAGTCACGCAATCCCTCATGCTATCCAGATTAGACTACGGGAACGCCACCCTCACAGGCACGTGCTAAACTACACCTTGCTCCTCGTAGATCAGCCAGAATGGTGATGGGAGTAAAGAAATACAAACACATCTCCCCCGCTCTCAAAGAGCTTATGTGGCTCCCAATAGAAATGCGGGCTAACTTCAGAACTGCCTGTCTCACCCGCAAAGCTCTGCACACTGGGAAACCCACCTATCTAGCCGCCAAACTAAACAAAGCGGGACAGACAAGAAATCTCAGAAGCACCAACACTCTGCTACTCATCTCCCCGAAAACCCGCAAACAAATGACCTTATCTCAGTCTTTCTCCGGAAATGCACCCAGAATTTGGAATGCCATCCCTATACGTATCAGGACTAACCCTTCCTTCAAAGAATTCAAAAGCCAGCTCAAAGTGCTCTTCCTCAATCGAGCTTTCACGAAGTGACAACGGACCTACAATAATGATCCGCCACCAAACCGAGGATCCAGTCACTACGAAAAGAATAACTCCATACAGCATCTTCTTCACCCGCACAGTACTCCCCCCCCCCCCCCCTACTACCACCACCAACACTACTGCTCTGCATTTGAATGCTACATGACTTATACCGATCAATGACCCACCTTTGAACACTGTGTTTACTGTGCCACTCTTTGTATACTCGACTGTCATGGACAAATGTTGTAAAGCGGTCTGATACCTTCGGGTCTGGCTAACGCTATGTAAAACTCCAAAATAAATAAAATAGTGGCGAACTTCAGATTTTGGGGAAGACTACCATTTTAGAGCAGAGCATCTAATGAAACTCCTTCCTTCCCAGTACACACACTTGCACATGCTTGTGTGGAGAGCAACTAGATTTCTGGAGTAGATGGAGCATAGGGATCTGCCTGGAGAATACCATTTAAAGTTGTTCTTCATGTAGTCAGGCCTATTCCTTGAAATGCATTGAATGCTAAGCAGAGTGCCTCAAAGGCGATACACCGCTCGATACGCAGCCAATGTAGCATACTTGTGGCCTGGGATGCTGACTCGATTATGGGGATATTAAGAAGCATCCGTGCTGCAGTATTCTGCATAGTGTAGATTTTGTTTAATGACCTTTTTGGTAGATTTTTGTACAGTCCATTGCAATAGTCCAGTCTCATTGCAATAGTCCAGTCTTGAAAGGACTAAAGCTGTGACCACAGTCTTTAAGGAATCAAAGGGGTTGATATGAACAATTTTCTTTGTTGAGCTCAAGGTGTTAAATAGGAGGATAACACGTGGTTGACTTGGTCTTTATATGTGAGCTTGTCATCTATGAGAACACCTACGTTTTTAAAACTTTTTTTGGCTGGCATGGGGAGTATCCCTAGGTCTTGAGGCCTCCAAGAGGAGGACCAAAAATAAACATTGTTTCCAAAAAAGCATGATTTCCGTCTTGGTTGAATTTAATTTGAGACTGTTGTCAGTGATCCAGTTACTGACTGTGATCATTTAGTTCTGAAAAGTCTCACTTGTATTGCAGACGTCATTGGAGAGTGACACAATGATCTGGGTGTCATCTGCGTAGGTCACCAGTGAAGACCCAAAATACTTAATCAAATTGGCCAGGGGAATGACGTAGACATTGAACAGGGTCGGGTTCAATGACAAGTCCTGATAAACCCCACAAGGTAAAAGAAAGTGCTCTGAGTTGAATCCCTTATGGGTTACCTAACGCATCCTATCAGTGAGAAAGGAGTTAAGTAGGGCCAGGGCTGTGTCTTTGATCCCGATATTCCACATACGGTCAATCAGATGAATGTGATTGACTGTGTCAAAAGCTGCAGACAGATTGAGTAAGATAAGGGCTGCTTTGCCGCACTTATCTAAGGATTATCTAATTTCCTCTGTAGCCACAATGAGCCCAGTTTCTGTACTGTGGCCACTTCTGAATCCAAACTGGGTCTTTTCAAGAAGATTGTTAATTTCGATATATGAAGACAATTAAATGTTCATGGCATTTTTCAGTCATCTTGGCTGTAAACAGAAGCCTGGATATAGTTAGGTAGCTATTCGCATCTTGAGGATTTAGGTTGGGTTTCTTTATCAATTTTTCAATTGCTTAGGGTAGTGTCCTGTGCTGAAGATCCTAGCCAAGTAGTTGGTAACAACATCGTCAACAAGTTGAATTATTGCAGGTGGACAAGAGTCCAATGGGGACCCAGACTTGACAGTAAAAATCAGCTGTCTGACTTGATCAACCGAAAGATGTGTAAATTCACTAAGTTAGTTTGTTCGCATTCATTTAGTTCACTTTGTTCTATAAGAAATTGGCCAGGGTGTTACAGAAATCCTGGCTGCTACCCAGTGTGTTGGCGGCAGGCATTGTGGTGAGTTTAGTAACTGTTTGGAAAAGTTCCTTGATGGAATTTTTGGAAGACTTTTTGTTTTGTAAAGAAGGCTGATTTTTCTTTTAGTTTACGTTTTTTTTGTATTCTGTGATGCGCTTCTTATATTTATCTTTTTCCAATTTGTTATAATTCTTCCACCATACACGTACCTGCCTGCAGCAGCTTTGTTTGAGAGCTCTTCGTTCTTCACTAAACCAAGGGGTGGAATGTTTACTCCTTTTATGCATTCTAGGGCTAGCAGGTGCTAGAGTATTTATTGCCAACAGTAACAATGATTCATAGTTTGTAGAAAATGTATCTGGGTTCCAGATGACTAAGATCAATGCTTGGATTTTGTGTCACAAATGTGCAATCTGTTTATTGCAAGAGGAAATCATCCGATTTTTTTTTTTTAAAGTAGTTGTTTCTATTTCAAAGGTCAATGCTCTGTGATTGGTCCAAGATATTAATTTCTTTCTGGAATTCTTTTCTCTGAAAACCTATTTCATACTGTTGGGTGACTTCAATTGTCATTTAGAGAACAGCCCTGACAGGGACACAGAAGCACTATAAGATAGCATGTCCTGTGTCTGCCTAACCCGGATCATAGTTGGCCCTCCCCACCTTGCTGGCGATACACTTGATGGCGTCTTTACTAATAATACATATTTGGCTAGCACAGATATCCTCAATCTGACCTGGACCAATCACAAAGCAGTGACCTCATAGAAGAAGTCCATTGAAGGACTGTGTTTTGGTGAGTTCAATGTTTAAGTTTAATGCTTCACATTCGTTAAGGGTTGCTGAAGGGAAGGTTGCTGCATAGGTGTCACAGTAGATAACTGCTAGACCTCCACCTTTCTTGTGTAGCCTGTCTCATATAGGTATAGTGTATCCCTGGGGAGTAGCCAGTACCATATCGGGGCCTGGTGTAGGGTCAGCCCAAGTTTCGGTGACAAAGGCCAAATCTATATTATAACTATCCATGAAGTCCGAAACCTTGCATTTATCAATGCACATTGGATTTTAGGGTTCTTAGTGCCTTTGTTTGTGTGCTTGCCTGGCCTTTGCCGAGGAAAGTGGCAGATAGCCGCCCTGTGGCTTGTAGTTTAGAAACCTGAGGTTACACTTCTGACATAGTGTGAGAGAGACTTCTATGTCTACTGAAGGGTTGAGTTTGATACGTTTTGTGGTCTTACCTGATTTAAGGACTAAAAGGTCTTCTCTGGAGTATATCCGTTATTGTGAGAGCTGGGGATTGAAACCGCAAGGTGGGCGTGCCCCGGGTGCTGTGCGGAATGCGTGCTTGCAGTGTGCCCACAGCGCATGGACACGCTATGTAGTTGACTAAATAGCCCGTCACGAAGGATGGTCGTGGCGTCAAGACAACGCTTTGCAGCACGATCAAGGAAAAACAGGTGGATTAAAAATAGACCTACTGGAGTCCAGCAATCCCCTTGTCTAGTCACAGGCTTCCTTGAGTCTAAGGAATACTGGTAACCCAAATGCAAAGGCAACTAAATGGGGAGAAAGTTAAAACGGGGTTAGAGCCCTTAGCAATGTGGTGGCCACATAAGAGCCAGGCACCCCTGAAACAACACCAAAGGGCCTATAAGGAAAGTAAAGGTGTGGGCTGCACAAACCTTGATCACAGAGGATGTGCTGCGAGACATCTGACAGGTACCCCCATGGGAGAGGAAATGGGCCACCAGGGATTGCACCCTCCAAATCACATATTTAGTCAAAAGAACAATTCTAGTGTTGAATAAGTAAGGTGTACTCAGGCAATTTCCCAATTTGTGGTGCACCATATGGTATAGAGTTAATCTGTCCAACAATAGAGACAAATAAAATTAAATAAGGAAAGCCCTCCCATACCTACCCAGGAGTCGTGCTTCATCCTCTGATGATAAATGGGTCTCTTTCATAGTAGGGAGCACCTTGAGGATTTTTTTGGGGGAGGGGAAGGTGATTCGGAATACATAAATAATCATCACCTAGGTGTCAAGTGTATCTGTACTATGGTAAGTACCCAGGAGACGGATACATTTTGTTGAATATTTTCATGATGTCCTGTGTCTGGTCTTGCCTGTGCCCACTGAAATAAAGAGCTGATATTTGATATCCTTGACGGTCATGTTTTTAATGCAGAATTTCGAAATGTTGATTCAGATTTGTTGGCTGTGTCATTCGAGATCCATACTGGAGATTACCCTTCATTTGTGCTGTTGTGGTAGCAGTGTTTCATTACTACCATGTTGTAGGCTTCTCGGAGGCCTTGCAAGATGAGTAGTGGCGACTGGTTTTTCTCCAAGGCAATCAGTAGGTATTCTCTAATATCTGTCACTACCCATTCAGCTTTTACAGCAGGTCTGTACCCAATTAACAGTTGTGTAGTAAGTCATTGGGTTAAGTAAAATGCCTGAGTGGAGTGGAAGGTTTGAGTTCCGATAAAAATGTAATTAGCCTGTGAGGGTATGCAGCTGTTTTTTTGAGAAAAGAGCTAACCATAGCATACTTCAGTTACCAGCTCTACTGTGTAGCAGATAAATTCATGATCTTCGTGACATTTTGCAAAAAAAGTCTAAACATTTTTTTTACATGTGGCCCACATGGTTAGACTAGTAAGTCTTAGTAGGAGGTATAGGGGCTGTACCAGGAGAAATGGTGGGACTTGTAGATTGTTGGTTATTATCAAACGTTAGTTTTTTTTTAATTGATGATTTGTAATAGATCCTAACAGAGTTTGTGAATGGCCACTGAAATGCACCTCTAAGCAGTTAGGCCAGTCAGCTCCAGGCAATTCTTGTACAATTGAATCGTTTTGTGGCCTTCCATGATTTGGTTGGTGTGGTACAGTTTTTTAAACCTTTTTTGTACAGTGTAGTGGCAATAGATAATATGGATATTACTTGGTATTTTTTATCAGAATCAGGCGGCATTTTCCCTAATTTCATTCCCTTTTCCAGATAATGTCTTTTAAGTTGCTACGTTTTCATCACATCACTTATTCTTTGCTTTAATATCTAATTCATTTTTCTTCTGTTGTTGTAGTGAAATTGAAGAATGTAATTAAAGAAACAAATATATGTAATCGTATATTTATTGTAAAAGTAAGAGCTTGTGGGCAGGAGTGGTGACTATGCAGAGTCACAGAAAAAGCCAAGTCCCGGGGTATTACGTCATATATATACATATACATGTTTAACATTCCATGGTCAGCGCGTGCTTAACAGCCAATCAGAAAGGAGACACAACATAACTAGACCTACAACAGTTGTCTACGTGCTTTATCTAGTGTTAGGATATTTGAGTATATTAATATGGATTTGTTGTAGATCTGTTACTTTTGCTATGTCTCTTCTATACATTCTGGGGAATCATACCCACGTATCTAACTGGAACTATTCTGTTGTGTTTTTTTTGCACTGACTCCATTGATGCGGATTTCCAAAGATTATGTTGAGGTGCCCAGAATATGGCTGGACCAGTAAAGATTTTGCATACTCGGACACACCGGCTACTCTCAAGCACTTGTAAAGGATTGTTGCACATAGACTCACAAATAACATTTTAAATGAGTGGGATGGAGAGGCCTTGATGGATTAGTGTGGAGCAAAGACACAATGTTTTTAAGCTTATTTAACTGTATGTCAACATTTTGGACTTCATGCAGTTACAGGAATGTATGCTTTTATATTCTGATATGCCAGAGAATTTTTAGTACTTTCATTGTGTTAAACACATAAGCACCAGACATTAGTGTTTGCTGCAATAAGATTAACAAATGAGTTTGTTTGCAAAATATCTTTCATGAATGTTAACGAAAGGGCAAAGCAATAAAATAAAAAATAACAAAGGACTTCCGAAAAGATACCGCTTACTAAAGGGCAGAATTAGTCTACTCTTGTGATTCCAGACAAGCAAACAAAAATGTGCAGTACTTGAGAAAGACTAGCACTGTCATTGCAACCTTGGAGAAAGGCAATTGACACCATAAGTCATGTGTTGCCTAAAAAGTTTCTCAAATCTGCACGATTTCGCAATATGTGTAAAATGTTATGGTTCTTTCAGAAAATCACAAAGATGTGAAGATCTGTACTGTGTCAACAATTGACTGCAAACATGTTCTTATGCCTTCCTGTTTTCTTTTAGGCTGGTCATCGGGCTATCCTCTCCAGTCTCTTTTGGAATGTTTTCAGTGCACCAGACAAGATGAGCATATTTCCTATGGGGAACTGGAGCTGCCTGTTCCTCCGTTTGGGTGCACGTTTTGTACAGGTGAGTGCATAAGCTAAACTGCGTAGCTGGGGGTTTCATTCAGACTTTATGCGAAGTTGGGGTGGTCAGGTGCAAAGACTTTGTAAAGCAGCACACTGCTCTTCATGCAGTATTCACAAGAAAATGTAGTATCATAACATGCTATTTTGACATAGTATTTCTGACAAACAGCAGATTACAGCAACTTGTATTTATTCATGACTGAGTATAAGTTAGAGAAAACCCCAATAAGGCAGTCTAGTCTGAAACATGTTGCTCAGCTTTATGGTACCCAGCATTACTATTTGACCCTGCCTCCCAGGTTCCGGCCGCATGTTTTGAGTGTGCACACCAAAGGAAACGCCTGGTGAGTGCGGCCCTGAGGACGATTCTGAAGGCAAAAAAAAAGTAGGAATACCACTCAAACGCATCAGAGGCATGCTAGAGTGTGGCCACACTATGGTCACTTGACCGGGTGTCTGTTATTGCTGTATGTTGAGGCTGTTCTTTTAATACCCACACTGCCAATTTATTTTGCTCTATAGGGGCAGTCCTGGAAATCCACAACTGTTGTTTATTTTCTTTGTGAAGTCTATAATAGATTACAAATGTCGCTGATCTTGAGAAGTATATTTCTAACTTTTTAGAACCCATGGGATCGTCTGTTGTGTAAAGAGAATAACCAACCTAACCCAGCACGGATTGAAATTGGGTATTGAGGTAAAACCCCTAGCCCCTAAAGTACATAAGGAGATCATCCACAAAATATAGTCATTAAGCATCACACTCAGGATTTCTTATATTTAGCACGCTTTTCTAGTGGATCACGGTCTGATTCTGGGAAAGGATCGACAATTAAATTTGGTAAAATTAATTCTTCTTTTTTGCTCTGGTGCTGAACTACTTGGACAATGCACATGTATGTCTTCCTCTTCTTTGGTGTGAATTTTTTTTGGGATATGTTATGGAGACTGTTTTTATTTCAATTGAAATTGTTCCAGTGTTCAGTGCGTTCATTTGTTTTGCAGCACCGGGCATGCATCATGTTCTTGCAGTAGCAAATGAAGAAGGATTGGTCAGTCTGTACAAGACAGAGTCAAACACACAGATTTTTAGAGGTAACTATTATTTTCCTTTTACCAATCATCTAAAATAAATGACTACATATCTGCACATTTTATGCCCTTTTGCACCTGGAGGTGTATGAGAGAATTGCTGTACAATGTGTAGTAAATTACAGTAATACTCCAGTACTAGCTATGTACGTGCCTCTAAAAACACCTTAGCAAACAAAGTATTGGTGGTCCTCTAAGAGCACACATTTGCTAAGCAGCTAAAGCTGCATTTCGTTCATACTTTCTGGTAGAATGGTGTGTTTGCATCATTTCACTTCTACTTCTGAGGTTCAGTGAAATGGGGAAACAGACGAACGATCTGGGAACCCGATAGACTGGTGTGAGAGGTGTTTGTTCACCGCCTTAGTAAATGCGACCCTTCAACAAGTTTAAATGCTGGTACAATTCCAGCTCCTCAGTTGCAACTTGAGCACAGCACCTGAACCGATAAAAGTGTTTGTTTGTGGTTTGTTTTACTGGAACACACTTGCTTATAGTGAAAATGTGGACACCTTTTGCTCTAAATTTCAGAATGGATGGCTCACTCGAATGCAGTTTTTGACATCGCTTGGGTCCCTGGGGAGCACAAGTTGGTAAGATGGCATTCTTCCCGTTTAAATTCTTTCTGACATTCTTGATTAGATTGTTGCAATTGGAATTATCTTTTTGTTTTTTTTTGGTTCACCCCCAACTCACTTTTTTGAGCTTTGTTTTTTAATATAAGGTGACTGCTTCGGGAGATCAAACTGCAAAACTGTGGGACGTGAGAGCTGGCGAACTAATAGGTGCTTGCAAAGGCCATCAGTGCAGTCTGAAATCCGTGGCCTTCTCCAAGTTTGAGCAAGGCAAGTATAAAGTAAAATAAAAGGATCCACTTTCTAAGAGTGCACCAGTCTATGGTACAATAAAATACAGACATTTTGGAATGTTTCCAGTTCAGTGCAAGAGCAGTTTCACTGTACTAACTTAAAGTACTCCCCTATTTCAGTCAAATGAATATTGCACTGCGTTTATTGATTCAGTTATTGCAATGTTGTTTTTTAAGTTCCAAGTGTGTGATATCTTAGGCAAAGAGGTGTGCATCAAAAGTCACTGTTTTGACAATATTATCTTTACACTGAGGCATCTAGTCACTCATATTGTTAGCGCAACATATACATGTATTTTGTTTAGGAAGTACAAGGCACTAGCTTCATGAAGATATGTTCTGTTGTAATATGAGGAGGCCTGGCATAGACAAAACAGGACTAACGTTGGCCTCTTTCATGAGGTGCTGGTGTGCCTTCCATAATCAATAAAGTATAAGGAGAATATCGCTTGACAAGGTTCTTTCCCACCCTTCCAATGGAAGAGTACTGGTGCTTGTGACTACATTTAAACTTGCATTGTACCAGCTTTTCATTTCACAGGTTACGTAAAATGTGACTGAATGCATGATCTGTTGTGATAAGTTTACTAATGCACGTGCCGCTAATATCTAATCCCTTTTAACCCTGTGTGTGATAGCAGAATGTTAAGTGATTGAGGAAGGGCGGGTGCTAATTTGTGACTAGTCCTTTTTGACCACCACTCAGTCCAACCACCTCTTATTGGATCTTTTCTTACTACTTGTTTTTGGCCAACTGTGTCGTTTTACCTGCACCTTTGTCCACCATTAGATTTGGAGCTAAATTCACTGTATCGACATTATTTACATTCTGTGTCCTTGATTTAGATTATCTATCGTCTGGTCACTGGAATTAGGCGGCAGGGTTGAGTAAATTATGTGGCAAGAAAGGCAAACAATGCGGCGCATTTTGTGATAATATAACTTCATTATTTTGTCTAACTTGCACTTGTTAACACTGCCTGGGTATTGGTTGCACCTCATTAGTGCCAGTTTAACACCCAAATATAGCACTAAAGAATAGAAACATGACCACTCAACTTTTGCAAAGGGCCTTCACTGCCCGCGAGCACCTCACTGCGTTTTTTGTAACTTTTGAATCGTTTGAGCTACAAACACATTGTTTTGTTAAAATGTGCAGATTATGCAGCAGATGATGCATTATGTGGCAAATCTATAATTCTGCGTTAAGTGCCACAGCCACACAATCGCATAATTCCAGTGGCCCTGAGTATATCGTTATCGTTGCCAGCTTCTGGCCAACAATAAGAACTGAAAGCTTGAAAAAGTTCCATCAAGAACACAATACTTGTTAAGTGACTGTATATCCATGTGTACCTTCACAGCAGTCATTGGATTACACCTTATCATTTGACATCATTTTATCTTTAGTGCTATTCTATAGGAGTTTACTATATCATTTAGCACATTTATTTTAACTGTGTAGTTTTTAATGTCACGTTTTAATTTAAAATTATTAATTTTGCCTAACTTTCAGCATTGTCACATAACGACCCCTGTCCATTAATAAGCACACTGGTTATCTTGTAACCTATATGTTACTTTGATCAATTCAATATCCTTGTCTTAATTGTAGTTTTAACTTGGAATGTGCAACTTTGTTTCATAGGTAGTTTTCTAATTAACCTTTCCATTTGAAAAGGTAAGATAGAACAAACCTAGTTGAATGCATGGAGACAGGTTGGGTTTTAATTATGAGTATGTAGATTGAGTTAATAATGAGGAGTAATGCTCCCCCTGATGGCACAGATAACGGTTGAAGAAACCTAACCTTGAACCTAGGGACCTTAATAGTTGTTGCCCTTTTTCCAGGCTTCATTTTCCAGATAAAATTTATAGAGAAGGCCTTAAATCAGCAATTTGCTACTTTCATTCAGAAGCACCAGCTCCTGGATCCCACTCAGTTCAGATTTAGGAGCGGCCACAGCACGGAAACCGCTATGAGCGTGGCCACTGAGGAAATCGGGGCAACTCGGAAGAGGTGGGAGAGCAGCACATATCCTTTTAGATTTGTCGGCTGCATTTTATACGGTCAACCACGGATTGTGGGTTGACCGTCTCTACAGTAATGGGATTAAGGGGGTCGCACTGGCCATTTTGAGATTCCTTCTTCATGACAGAGAGCCAACCGTTTCTCTGAAGGATTTCAAATTTGAACCCTTTTTCCTGCCCTGCAGAGTCCTTCAGGGGGTCTTCACTGAACCAGACACTGTTTATTGTATATGTAACATCACTGGCTGGCCTGATAAAATCATTTGGCTTCTCCCTTGAGTCTTATGTAGATGACTCCCAGATTGTTGACTCCCTTTCAAGCAGTGATGACAACACCAGAAATAGATTTCATAATTGTATGTTAGCAGCTTGAAGTTAAATTCTGGGAAGATGGAGGTCCTTCTGTTTGGCATGGTGGTTTCCTTCTGGTCACCATCTATGTGGCCTCAAGAATTGGGCATTACCTGTTAGAAAGGCAAAACAAGTAGGTTTCTTAATGGACAACAAGCTCGTCTTTGGCACTCACGTTATTGCCACTATCTCCTCAATTTATTGACACACTAAATACTGTGAGGAAGGTCCTTCTATTCCACCGGCCCTGCAAAAAACTGTTGTTCCTGCTGTAGTCCTGTCAAAATTGGACTACACAATGGCCTTTACCCGTACATGCAGTTGCAGTTTGAAAACCAGCTTAAATGTCTTCAGAATGTAGCAGCAAGTATGCTGCTCGGAGGCCCTAAGTTTCAATATGCAACACCTGCCTTTCGGAAGCTCCACTGGCTACCCATCAAATAAAGAGTTTGTTTTAAAGCCTTATGCATCCCTTACAAAGCCCTGCCTAATACAGGTCCGAAATATCTTGTAGTTAGTTTTAAGTGGTATCTCCCCAACAGAGACTTGTGCACTAGGATAGCCAGAAATTAAATTACCCTAAATACAAACGCTCCTCTTGGGGCGGGAGAAGTTTTGTGGTTTGTGCTTCCAAACTATGAAGCACTCTTCCTTTACATTTGAAATCTATGCCTGATCTTTTTGTCCTTCAAGAAAGTTTTAAAACGTAGCTTTTTATTAATTAATTGGGACCAATCCTTGGTATCAGTGGTATCACCAAGACACCTCCGGGTATTTGTGTGCTTTAAAAATCCCTCTAACATAATATAACATCCTATGTAGGCTGTGCAGTGCACAGGTGATACAGTTCAGTTTCTAAGTTGAGGCCCACTCATACGAGCTCTTTCTAGGTCTTTGGTAAATGATGTTCAGATTACTTATTTCATGAATTTAATTTTCCTGGATAACTATCTTGGCACTTACTGGACTGAGCCAACATTACAATGTTGTGGGAGGGAGGAATCCTCATAGGGAAGGAGGAAGGGTGAGTAGTAGGTACTGGCCTGAGGTTTGACGAGTCAGAATAATAAGTGTTGCTGCTGGTATGAGCTTTAGCACCGTATCCCATTCATATCCCAGTCCTTACTTCTTGAGGATATGCCATAGCGATATGTTCAGATTTGGTCCCTAGACAAAACAAAACCCATCATGCTGCTAATAATGTATTCACAGAAACAACTGAATCGCAATACACAGCCTCATCAGGCCCCCTGAAAATGTGTGCTAAATTATAGGATTGACTTCGGTGAACACCAAGCATTGAAATCCAGGGCAATAGTTTGTTCTTCAGTCCTTTCCCTGGGAACAGGATTGGAAAGTTTCCTATTGATGGTCAAAGTCCTTCATAGTGAAGGGCCTCTAAAATGCCCCAAAAAGGATACTGCTTCCTTGCAGATCTCTAGCTCCAGATACCTTGACCAGTAAACGGACCGATGTACCTTAAGTCCTCCGTTGACTAACAGGACCAGGCTAATGAATAGCTGGTACAAATGGAAAGGATCCAGTCGGTCCAACCACCATCTGCCTGTTGGCCTACGACATCAAGCAGTTGACCAACTCTAGGAAGCAGAGTAACTGGGCGTGACTCTCCGCAGTGAATACGCAGAGATCGGCCACTGCATTAACATGATGAATATTTGCATTGCTTCTGTTCAAACTTCATCTAAGGCAAGGGTCCTTCCCAGTCTTGCTGCAGAGGTGCACAACACCAGGTTTTCAGTACTACCAAGGATTATGCAAACATTTGCAGATATTCACCCGTACATGTTCATCGCAAGTACATTTAGCTTATGGATATCGGTTCCCTCATTGGATTTCACTTCTGAAGACCAGCATTTTGTACCTGTTAGCAAGACAACGTCCCCTTGTGTTTTGAGACTTTGGTCTTCCTTGTCATGGGGTGCAGAAGTCCCATTCGGTGGTAGACTGAATGCATGAAAAATACAGCAGTGCTAACTAGTCTATTTTCATCATTCCTGGATACGTATTTTTTCATGCTTGTGAGTAGCGCACATGTACCATCTGGTTATTGGTTTGTATGGATTACAATACTAGTACAGGTTCAGGTATTAGAACGCACATAAGACAGTGATTTTTTAATTAATAGATTAGGTAGTGTGAAGATTTGTTGGTTCCTCACATATCTGCGCTTGAACACCTTGTGTGATCTTTGAGGGTCATGGATGACTTGACTGGACACGTATGAGAATCTTTTATTTCTGTTTTGAGAAACAAAATATTCAACAGCTTAGTTTGGTCTGCTAATATTCTTTCTGTATAAAGTGTTGAACATCTTTAGCGGTGGTACCTTGGCTAATGCATCAAATGTACAACAGTGCTACAAGGTTTTTGTTGTTGGGGAATGGCAGTAATGGGCCTATTTGCAAAGCATAGCTAGGAAAATTCGAAAATCTACTATATGTTTTCACCTGCAGTTGGGACAGATTTCTGACTTGTTTTTGGAGTTGAAATGTATCTACTCTGGTATGGTTAGCATAGCTGTATGTTTCCCGGTCTGCTCTTCATTCTCAAAATGTATTTAGGTTTTCTTTTTTTTTAACATGGAAAATATTATTATGAATGAAATGAAATGAAAAGAGAATTTATAGAGCACGGTAGCTGCCCTGAGGCGTCCTAGCGCTAACATGAATGGTGCTTTCAGGTAAAACTGCTAACAAGAGATTTTATTCAGATTTCTTAAAAAGGAAAGTTTTTAGGTGTTTGCGGAATAGGAGTAAGTTGGGCTTGAATCTCAGATGGAGAAGGAGGGAGTTCCACAGTTTGGCCGAGTTATAGGAAAATAACCGGCCCCCGCATCTTGATCTCTTGATCCTAGGGACTGTGACGAGGAATGATTGTGCAGAGCGGAGCTGTTTGGTAGGGGGTGATCAAGGAGTGGTTAATGGCAGCACCTGTTTTCCAGAATGCTTGATGGGAGATGCAGTGAGTCTTGAAATTAATTCTCTCCCTGACAGGAAGCCAGTGAAGGCTTCTCAGACTAGGCTTGGCTGAGAGACAGCGGGGAAGCTGAAGCAGGGTTCGAGCAGCACAGTTTTGTATTATCTGGAGCTTCCGTAGGGTATTTTGGGGGGCTCCTAGGTAAAGGGCGTTACCAAAATCAAGACGGGACGGAATTAGGCCTTGGACTACGGTCTGTCTTGCCCCAAAGGGCAGGAGGGGGAGGATCTTCCGGAGAAGCCTGAGAAGCCCAAAGCAGGTGGCTGATAGTTTGGCTGCCTGACAGTTGAAGCTAAGTGATTTGTCCAGCCAGACGCCGAGGCTTTATATAGTGTCTTTGGGTGTAGGGGGAGGGCCAAGGCAAGCGGGCCAGAGAGTCGTTTGTGGGGGCATGGGGGTTACCGAGGAGTATTAGCTCCGTCTTGTCTCCATTCAATTTAAGGCATGAGGAGGTCATCCAGTTGTTGACTTCTTCTAGACAGCCCCTCAGGTTGACCTGTGCTTTGTGAGTATCTAGCTGATTGAGGGATACCACTAGCCGAGTGTCGTCGGCATATGTAATGATTTTTATCCCGAACGGACAGACTATCTCAGCTAGTGGACTCCTGTAAACATTAAATAGTTTTGGGCTCAGAGAAGAGCCCTGCGGCACCCCACAGCCCAGGGGTTTGCTGGGGGAGATATCACCCTCCAAGACCTGGAATGACCGGTCGTCCAGAAAAGATTTAAGCCAGGCAATTGCTGTCCCTGAGACTCCCAAACTGAGGAGTCTATGCAATAGAATTCTGTGGTTCACCGTGTCGAAGGCGGTGCTTAGATCAAGGAGGATGATTGCCACCGATCCTCCCCGATCCAAGATCCCCCTGGCTTCTTCCGTCACTGCGACCTGGGCGGTTTCGGTCCCATGCATGGGACGGAAACCCATCTGAGAGGGATCGAGTAGATGGTTGATCTTGAGAAACTCAGTCAAGACCTTATTGACGTGTTTCTCCAAGATTTTACTCATCCAGGGGAGCAGGGAGATGGGGCAATAGTTACTGGGGTTGTTGGGGGTCTAGATTTGGTTTTTTGAGAAGCGCTCTGACCATTGCTCGTTTCCAAGGGGGTGGAACAATGCCTGTGGAAAGGGAGGCGTTGAGCAAGTCCAGAATGGTGGGGAGGGTACTGTAGGTGGCAGAAACCAGGGTGCATGGGGGTGCCAGGTCACAGGGAGAACCGGACTTTACTTGGTGCATAATGAGGTCTAGCGTCTCTGGGACCAGGGGTGGAAGATTTTCAAGAGTGTTTGGGGGGTGTCGCCCAGGTTCCGATGGAAATGTGGGTGTGCAATCAGAGTCGTTGTCGGTGGGGGAAAAGGAGATGTAGATCTTTTGAATTTTTTGAAAGAAAAATTCCGCCAGGTCGTTGCAACGAATTTGTGTGTTATGAGCGGGGGAGGGGTTGAGGAAGCTTAATAATAAAATAATAATAGGGCATTTATAAAGCGCATGGCTGCACAACTGTGTATCCCCGCGCTTACTGCTAACAAAAAACTGTCAGATGGAGAGGGGCGGTAGCAAACAGAATATAGTTATTGCGGGAAATGTGAGTTTTTAATTTAGCTCTGAATAGAGTTTCTGAGGGTTCCATTCGCAGATGAACTGGGAGGGCATTCCAATGTTTCACTCCAAGATAGCGAAAGGATCTGCCCCCCATTTTTGCTCTGAAAATATGGGGAAGTTTGAATTGTGTCATTCCAGAAGATCTTAGGTCTCTGATCGGGCGATGAATAGTTAGGAGGTTTCTGAGATAGATAGGTCCTTTATTGTGGGCAATTTTATGGGCGTAGCAGAGGGTTTTAAATCTGATTCTTTCCCTAACAGGGAGCCAGTGTAATTTGGACATAGCCGCTTTGGAGGATGTTCTTCTGGGAAGACCCAGTACCATGCGGGCGGCTGCATTTTGAATGCATTGTAGCTGGTGTAGTTGCTTTTGGTTCAGGCCTAATAGGAGAACGTTTCCGTAGTCCAGATGGGGAGTTATGAGCGCGTGTACAATTGTTTTTCTGGCTTCAGTAGGGATGAGATCAATGATTTTTCGCAAGGTTTTTAACGTGCCGAAGCACTTGCCTGTTATTTTGTTGACTTGGGATTTTCCCGAGAGATCTGAGTCAATCATAACCCCTAAATTTGACCTTTTCTACAGGGCGGGGGAAATCACCCAGAGCCGTAGGCCACCATGCCTGGGACCATATTGATGTTTTGTTCCCTACTACCAACACCTCTGTTTTGTCTCCGTTTAAACGGAGGCAATTGTTGTCCATCCAGGTGGCTACAGCAGTCATGCAACCAGAGAAATTGGTGGCAAATTTCTCGCTGTCTGGGGTGAGCTTAAACATAAGCTGGGTGTCGTCGGCATAGCTAACAATGCCCACCCCAAAGTTCTCTATGACGCGAGCCAGGGGCTCCATATAGATGTTGAATAAGGTAGGGCTCAAACTAGAGCCCTGTGGAACCCCATAGCTCACGTCACGAGAAGATGATTTAAAGGGTGGACAGTGCAGCTGGAACGATCTTTTGGTGAGAAAAGACTTGAACCAAGCCAAAGCATGGTCTTTCACTCCTATATCCGAGAGTCGGGACAGCAGCGTGGCATGAAGCACAGTATTAGCTTAGTGAGGCTTTTTAAAATCTGATATATTTCTTTTGGCTTGGATGAGGCTGCACTGATTTTTTTCTGTATAAAAAGGTGATTGTGTGGTTTTGATCTCGTTTTTATAAGGCCTTATCGCTTCCCTGTGGATGATTTACATGACGGGAGTAGTCTAGTCGCCACTTCCTTTCCAGTTTTTTGCAATGGCGTTTCATCTCTCCGAAGTCTGGGGGAGTACCAAGGTGCAGTTTTTAAATTACGCTTAGACTTAATGCAGCGTATAGGAAGTATAGAGTCCAGTGAGTTCGAGATCCAGTTATTCATTAGCTAGAGTGGGATCCTGAATTTTTGAGGGTGTGGGAGTTTCTAAGGCTGTTATCCAGTTCTCTAGGGGAAGTTTTGACCAATTGCGCGATTTACGTGTGGTTGTATTCGAGAGGAGAGGGGTTTGGGTGTTCCAGATGAGGGGAACAGGAAATGATCGGTCCACGGGAGGGGGGAAGGGGAGCCCACCGTGAGGTCTGCGCAGTTACTAAAGACAGGGTCAAGAAGGTGGCCTTTGGTATGGGTAGGGGAAAGAACAAGTTGTTTTAATTGTAGTGCAGAAAGACTGGCTGTCAATTCCGAGGCGGATTGATCGGAGTTGCCGTCAAAATGAATGTTAAGGTCCCCCAGCAGAGTGTAATTAGATGGGCTACTAGCTGTCAGCAACGATGGAATTTAGAGCATTGTGAAACTGTTTTAGGGTTCCAGGTTGGCGGTAAATAAGTGTCCCAGAGAAGCTGCTGTTTTGGAAGAAGTCAATAGAAAAAGAAAGACTTTCACAGTCTGGGATTGGATCAGAAGAGCTACGGCAGGTATAGCGGTCCTTGTAAATAATTGCCAGGCCGCCCCCCCTTCCCGTTCGAACGATCCTCCCGTAATATCGGATACCCTTGGGGGAGGGCTTGCACCAGATCTGGTTCAGATTCTATGGTCAGCCAGGTTTCTGTTAAGAACAGGGCATCTGGACCGAGTTCTTCCAGGAGCATAGAGATTTCTATGTGGTGGTTGGGGAGTGATCTGCAGTTCAGGAGATACATTTTTAACTCCCAACAGAGGGTGTGTAGGTCCAGTGGGTGCCAGGAGTGGAGGCATGGGGCCTGTGTGGTTCCTCTCATTTTGAGGAGAGAGTTGGGACTGTAGCTCCTAATATGGTTGGAAAAATGTGCAGGGGTTGTGGCCCCTGACGGGCGCAGACGGGCTCGCCTTTGGCGTGCCAGCGGCGCACCTGCTGCGCGCGTCTGCTGCCCGGTCGCTGACACATTGGCTAAAATACCGGCGATCGAGTGAGCCTGGCTCCGCCCTCCCGATTGGAGGTGGCTGGTGATTGGCCTGCCTGCTTCCTGGTACGCCCTCCACTCAAACGAAACACAGCCGCGGTGGAACATGGCGAGGGAAGCGAGGCAGTGCAGGACGTGGAGTAAGGGTAAGTGTAGTTTTAAAAGTCCCTAATCGTCTTTTAAAACAATTCTGAGCAGCGGTTGGCAGCCGTGGTGATGTTAGCAGCCTTACCAGAAGTAGCGTTGTTATTCAATGTCGCCTGGGTCTAAAATACCGGCGATCAAGTGAGCCTGGCTCCGCCCTCCCGATTGGAGGTGACTGGTGATTGGCCTGCCTGCTTCCTGGTACGCCCTCCACTTATATGTGGAGAAGCACAATCACTTCACCTTATTTCCTCCCCTTTCCCACACCAGAAAGGCAACTACCTCCCTTTAAGGGAGGAAGACTACATAGAAAATGATTGTAAACACCAAAGACTTGTGGGTTTGGGAGTGTTTGCTGCATGCTTCTCTGTAACACCCTCACCCCTACAATTAAGATGTTAAGTTCACTTTGTCTTCAAAAATTCCACCAATCCTCATTCTGTGGATTGGCGCACTACACACAAGAACCACACGCTTTATTGAAATACTTCTACTCGTTGACCGCAAGAAGTAGGAGTGCTGAAGCTCTGTGACAAAGTAGAGGGGACAGGTTGTTAAAAATGGAACATTCCAATAACCATGGTCTAGCTCTCTGAACCTAAGACTGCACGTATTGGTGTTACTCAAAGCACCTGATTATCTTATCAGTGGATATAGAGCATATGTGCCAGCGCAAGACCCCAAGTCTGCAAAGAGAACGTGTACAAATGTGCAGTCCCGATGTAACTCATCTCTGCTTATTCGCCTTGTGTTCTATTTACCAATATTTCATTTTTCTTTCATCCGATTGTGTGTTTTGTGGTGGTTTGAGGATTCAATTACCATTTTATGCTTCATAGGCAAATTTGTGATTTTAGTTTCAAACCATTTTTCTTTTCTGTTTTTTACCAGCTGTGTTCTGTACCGGCGGCAGAGATGGAAACATAATGGTTTGGGATACCAGGTGTAACAAGAAAGGTAGGTGATTGATTTGGCAATGTGGACCTCAATGAGTATAGTTTAATTGAAGAATGGCCAATGGGCGCTGGAAAAACAGTAAAATCTTTGAGGCTACCAGTGGTTTTTGTGTCTAAAGTAAGGTGCAATAAAGCCAGTGTCTAGAGACTTTTGGTGATAACTATACTGCATCTGTGAATATTTTTCAGATGGATACTACAGACATGTGAACCAAATTAGTGGGGCCCATAATACCCAAGACAAGCAAACCCCTCTGAAACTCAAGAAGAAGAAGCAGACTGTCCGTGGCCTCGCTCCTTCAGTGGTAAGAGTTTATTGGTGCAAGTGTCATTTCTTCACAGAATACGGTGTTCCCATCCCAACATCACTTGTCATCCGTGGTGAACTGTGCATTGGTCGCTGCATCAAAGTGGTCCAGTATACTTCACCCTTTTGAGAGTTATATGGTGCCTTCTCTTCAAGAGCCAATGCTTCATGCTTAAGATTCATTTTCATGGTACCAACTATTTGTTTTGTCAAAACTGGGAGGGTGTGAGGCCCTGGTGGTCCTCGCTAAGGGAAACGGAAGTACTTTCCACAATGAGGAATGTAACTACAGTTTGCGGTCTCCTCTGCTGAAGGGGTTCGAGCCATGTTGCATGTTCCGATAGACTCATTTCCCTGTTGTTTTAGACCATTGATGGGGATAATAGTGCTTCTTTACTTTAATTTAGAAACCCAGTTTATGTCTGTAAAAATCAGGGGAATAATACTAACTGGCATCTTCAGTGATCTTACTTATCTGTTACAAAACCTGTTCTTGTTTTAAGAGGAAATGCGTGCGTCTTTTCTACATCATTACCGAAGAGTGCACCTATGACTCCTCCATCACTGTTGGGCAGCGCATGCGCTCATGCTAGTACCCTTGGCTTTCTTTCAGCTGGGTTCTACTGGTAGCGATGATTGGTTCCCACATTGTTATGCTCCTTGCACCTCCGCCAATCAATCGCCAGCATCTTCTGATGTTTTGTCATAACCCATGAGCTTATCTCTGGTGCATCCCTCGGTGACTGACCTCCCTGTCTCTACACTTCTACTGCCAGTAGTCCCACTCTTTGAATGTGGTTCCTGCTAGTCCTGCTAAACAACAACATATATTGGGACACCTTTTTGCCCCTAACCATTGGCACAGCTATTTTCAAAATTGCAATTGCAATGTTATTTTTCTTCACATATTCCTCTTTTCCGTTTTACAAGTCATTATTTTTCTCCATTAATAATCCACACTTTCACTTGAATTAATAGTACTCCTCATGCAAGGAAAAGGCCATTTCCCAAATTTCCAATGCTCCTGCTGGGCCATCCGAACCTCTCTTCAAAAACACGACTAAAGCCAATTCATCCGTAGCAGTTTTATTAAAATCCAATGCATTTCGGGCCTCTGGGGCCCTTCGTCAGGGGGGAAAACTGCAAATAACAAATACACATGCTTTAATATTACATCAGCCAATATATGCGAACAAATGCAAAAAATCTTGCGTTTAAAGTTGCCCTCTCTTCTTAGTCTCAATAATTAGTGAAACTTAGAATGCATGCTTTTCACTCCCCCTAGTGTTTCTGACATACTCAAGCCCCACTTTATAAAGGAACCTAACTTGCTTCCTCTCACTCAGTAACTCATTACCAGACTATAACCATGACTGTTAAAGTGCAGCTTATAGTTAGGAGGGTGAAAGGGAGAGGGGAAACTTCATTTGGGATGGAGCGAGGAGGATGAGTGCTTCTTAGCAGGTATGAAATGAACACGAGGAGGAAAATTAGAGAGATGTTTTTTTGAAGATGAATGGGAAAGGATGTTTACATTGGAAGGCTGGGGCGAAGGGGTGAAAGGTTGGGAAGCATGAAATGAGAAAGGAGATAATAGACTCGGGAGGGTCACATTTATATGATTGGGAAAGTAGGAAAGAGTAGATCGAGGCTGCAGGCAGTCATGGTTATAGTCTGGTAATGAGTTACTGAGTGAGAGGAAGCAAGTTAGGTTCCTTTATAAAGTGGGGCTTGAGTATGTCAGAAACACTAGGGGGAGTGAAAAGCATGCATTCTAAGTTTCACTAATTATTGAGACTAAGAAGAGAGGGCAACTTTAAACGCAAGATTTTTTGCATTTGTTCGCATATATTGGCTGATGTAATATTAAAGCATGTGTATTTGTTATTTGCAGTTTTCCCCCCTGACGAAGGGCCCCAGAGGCCCGAAATGCATTGGATTTTAATAAAACTGCTACGGATGAATTGGCTTTAGTCGTGTTTTTGAAGAGAGGTTCGGATGGCCCAGCAGGAGCATTGGAAATTTGGGAAATGGCCTTTTCCTTGCATGAGGAGTACTATTAATTCAAGTGAAAGTGTGGATTATTAATGGAGAAAAATAATGACTTGTAAAACGGAAAAGAGGAATATGTGAAGAAAAATAACATTGCAATTGCAATTTTGAAAATAGCTGTGCCAATGGTTAGGGGCAAAAAGGTGTCCCAATATATGTTGTTGTTTAGTTTCACACGTGCTGTTTGGGCTGGGCACGACGACATTGAGCACGCAACAGTAAAAAGTGGAAGATGAAAAATTCAGAGAAACTTGTGGTCAAAACAGGGTGTGCAACTCATTCTTATATGATGTCCTGCTAGTCCTGCCCCATGTAACCTAGTGATGTAAGATATGTTTCATACAGTGAGTCTAAACTAAAATGCTGTCCCTGTGTCTGTCTTCTTATTGCTGCTAGGATTCTCAGCAGAGTGTCACTGTGGTCCTCTTCCAGGATGAGCACACGCTTGTCTCTGCTGGAGCCGTCGATGGGTAAGTGAGAAAAGCAGAACACGCTTTTTAAAACGGTTTCCTTTGTTGACTTTCTCCTGTTGATTGCTGACACTATGTACGAAACTCCCATATGGACCTTTTGACAACCATTTTCTAATGGATAACATTGAGCACAGTAGATCAGAGGTAAGCAGTGTTGAAGACCAGCTAGAGTTTGAGTGGATTCACTATAAATTGTTGTTTTTTAGGTCTCGCCTGTCAATGCGCTTGCGCATTGAGCTTGCGAGAATATAGGGGCTTAACCATCGGGGCGATTTGATGCTGTGCCCGTGAAAAATTTACAACAAGGGGTGGTGATGGACAGAGTCTCTGAATTAAGCAGAGTACTCTCACCCAGTCAAGAGATCAGGGCTAGATCCAACACCGTTTTTTAGCTCATTGCACCATCCCAGTTTCAGAACCTGGCTGTATGCAAATTAGTCTGTCCCTGGCCCAGTGCATCATGGGAACAGGGCAGACCAGACTACAAAAGCCAATTCTTACACTGGGAAGGAAACAAGCTTACGGGGACCGGTTTCTGCCATTTCAGGCGTCTTCGGCCCGGCTTGCTTGAATCCTGATGGTGCAATGAGCAAGGGACTCACATCTGAGTATACCCTTCCACGCTTAGGGTGGACAAAATAATTTACAACAAGGGGTGGTGATGGACAGAGTCTCTGAATTAAGCAGAGTACTCTCACCCAGTCAAGAGATCAGGGCTAGATCCAACACCGTTTTTTAGCTCATTGCACCATCCCAGTTTCAGAACCTGGCTGTATGCAAATTAGTCTGTCCCTGGCCCAGTGCATCATGGGAACAGGGCAGACCAGACTACAAAAGCCAATTCTTACACTGGGAAGGAAACAAGCTTACGGGGACCGGTTTCTGCCATTTCAGGCGTCTTCGGCCCGGCTTGCTTGAATCCTGATGGTGCAATGAGCAAGGGACTCACATCTGAGTATACCCTTCCACGCTTAGGGTGGACAAAATAATTTACAACAAGGGGTGGTGATGGACAGAGTCTCTGAATTAAGCAGAGTACTCTCACCCAGTCAAGAGATCAGGGCTAGATCCAACACCGTTTTTTAGCTCATTGCACCATCCCAGTTTCAGAACCTGGCTGTATGCAAATTAGTCTGTCCCTGGCCCAGTGCATCATGGGAACAGGGCAGACCAGACTACAAAAGCCAATTCTTACACTGGGAAGGAAACAAGCTTACGGGGACCGGTTTCTGCCATTTCAGGCGTCTTCGGCCCGGCTTGCTTGAATCCTGATGGTGCAATGAGCAAGGGACTCACATCTGAGTATACCCTTCCACGCTTAGGGTGGACAAAATAATTTACAACAAGGGGTGGTGATGGACAGAGTCTCTGAATTAAGCAGAGTACTCTCACCCAGTCAAGAGATCAGGGCTAGATCCAACACCGTTTTTTAGCTCATTGCACCATCCCAGTTTCAGAACCTGGCTGTATGCAAATTAGTCTGTCCCTGGCCCAGTGCATCATGGGAACAGGGCAGACCAGACTACAAAAGCCAATTCTTACACTGGGAAGGAAACAAGCTTACGGGGACCGGTTTCTGCCATTTCAGGCGTCTTCGGCCCGGCTTGCTTGAATCCTGATGGTGCAATGAGCAAGGGACTCACATCTGAGTATACCCTTCCACGCTTAGGGTGGACAAAATAATTTACAACAAGGGGTGGTGATGGACAGAGTCTCTGAATTAAGCAGAGTACTCTCACCCAGTCAAGAGATCAGGGCTAGATCCAACACCGTTTTTTAGCTCATTGCACCATCCCAGTTTCAGAACCTGGCTGTATGCAAATTAGTCTGTCCCTGGCAATGAGCTAAAAAACGGTGTTGGATCTAGCCCTGATCTTTTGACTGGGTGAGAGTATTCTGCTTAATTCAGAGACTCTGTCCCTCACCACCCCTTGTTGTAAATATTTTTGTCCACCCTAAGCGTGGAAGGGTATACTCAGACATGAGTCCCTTGCTCATTGCACCATCAGGATTCAAGCAAGCCGGGCCGAAGACGGCTGTAATGCCAGAAACCGGTCCCCGGAAGCTTGTTTCCTTCCCAGTGTAAGAATTGGCTTTTGTAGTTTGGTTTGCCCTGTTCCCATCATGCACTGGGACAGGAACAGACTAATTTGCATACAGCCAGGTTCTGAAACTGGGATGGTGCAATGAGCTAAAAAACGGTGTTGGATCTAGCCCTGATCTTTTGACTGGGTGAGAGTATTCTGCTTAATTCAGAGACTCTGTCCCTCACCACCCCTTGTTGTAAATATTTTTGTCCACCCTAAGCGTGGAAGGGTATACTCAGACATGAGTCCCTTGCTCATTGCACCATCAGGATTCAAGCAAGCCGGGCCGAAGACGGCTGTAATGCCAGAAACCGGTCCCCGGAAGCTTGTTTCCTTCCCAGTGTAAGAATTGGCTTTTGTAGTTTGGTTTGCCCTGTTCCCATCATGCACTGGGACAGGAACAGACTAATTTGCATACAGCCAGGTTCTGAAACTGGGATGGTGCAATGAGCTAAAAAACGGTGTTGGATCTAGCCCTGATCTTTTGACTGGGTGAGAGTATTCTGCTTAATTCAGAGACTCTGTCCCTCACCACCCCTTGTTGTAAATATTTTTGTCCACCCTAAGCGTGGAAGGGTATACTCAGACATGAGTGCCTTGCTCATTGCACCATCAGGATTCAAGCAAGCCGGGCCGAAGACGGCTGTAATGCCAGAAACCGGTCCCCGGAAGCTTGTTTCCTTCCCAGTGTAAGAATTGGCTTTTGTAGTTTGGTTTGCCCTGTTCCCATCATGCACTGGGACAGGAACAGACTAATTTGCATACAGCCAGGTTCTGAAACTGGGATGGTGCAATGAGCTAAAAAACGGTGTTGGATCTAGCCCTGATCTTTTGACTGGGTGAGAGTATTCTGCTTAATTCAGAGACTCTGTCCCTCACCACCCCTTGTTGTAAATATTTTTGTCCACCCTAAGCGTGGAAGGGTATACTCAGACATGAGTCCCTTGCTCATTGCACCATCAGGATTCAAGCAAGCCGGGCCGAAGACGGCTGTAATGCCAGAAACCGGTCCCCGGAAGCTTGTTTCCTTCCCAGTGTAAGAATTGGCTTTTGTAGTTTGGTTTGCCCTGTTCCCATCATGCACTGGGACAGGAACAGACTAATTTGCATACAGCCAGGTTCTGAAACTGGGATGGTGCAATGAGCTAAAAAACGGTGTTGGATCTAGCCCTGATCTTTTGACTGGGTGAGAGTATTCTGCTTAATTCAGAGACTCTGTCCCTCACCACCCCTTGTTGTAAATATTTTTGTCCACCCTAAGCGTGGAAGGGTATACTCAGACATGAGTCCCTTGCTCATTGCACCATCAGGATTCAAGCAAGCCAGGCCGAAGACGGCTGTAATGCCAGAAACCGGTCCCCGGAAGCTTGTTTCCTTCCCAGTGTAAGAATTGGCTTTTGTAGTTTGGTTTGCCCTGTTCCCATCATGCACTGGGACAGGAACAGACTAATTTGCATACAGCCAGGTTCTGAAACTGGGATGGTGCAATGAGCTAAAAAACGGTGTTGGATCTAGCCCTGATCTTTTGACTGGGTGAGAGTATTCTGCTTAATTCAGAGACTCTGTCCCTCACCACCCCTTGTTGTAAATATTTTTGTCCACCCTAAGCGTGGAAGGGTATACTCAGACATGAGTCCCTTGCTCATTGCACCATCAGGATTCAAGCAAGCCGGGCCGAAGACGGCTGTAATGCCAGAAACCGGTCCCCGGAAGCTTGTTTCCTTCCCAGTGTAAGAATTGGCTTTTGTAGTTTGGTTTGCCCTGTTCCCATCATGCACTGGGACAGGAACAGACTAATTTGCATACAGCCAGGTTCTGAAACTGGGATGGTGCAATGAGCTAAAAAACGGTGTTGGATCTAGCCCTGATCTTTTGACTGGGTGAGAGTATTCTGCTTAATTCAGAGACTCTGTCCCTCACCACCCCTTGTTGTAAATATTTTTGTCCACCCTAAGCGTGGAAGGGTATACTCAGACATGAGTCCCTTGCTCATTGCACCATCAGGATTCAAGCAAGCCGGGCCGAAGACGGCTGTAATGCCAGAAAACGGTCCCCGGAAGCTTGTTTCCTTCCCAGTGTAAGAATTGGCTTTTGTAGTTTGGTTTGCCCTGTTCCCATCATGCACTGGGACAGGAACAGACTAATTTGCATACAGCCAGGTTCTGAAACTGGGATGGTGCAATGAGCTAAAAAACGGTGTTGGATCTAGCCCTGATCTTTTGACTGGGTGAGAGTATTCTGCTTAATTCAGAGACTCTGTCCCTCACCACCCCTTGTTGTAAATATTTTTGTCCACCCTAAGCGTGGAAGGGTATACTCAGACATGAGTCCCTTGCTCATTGCACCATCAGGATTCAAGCAAGCCGGGCCGAAGACGGCTGTAATGCCAGAAACCGGTCCCCGGAAGCTTGTTTCCTTCCCAGTGTAAGAATTGGCTTTTGTAGTTTGGTTTGCCCTGTTCCCATCATGCACTGGGACAGGAACAGACTAATTTGCATACAGCCAGGTTCTGAAACTGGGATGGTGCAATGAGCTAAAAAACGGTGTTGGATCTAGCCCTGATCTTTTGACTGGGTGAGAGTATTCTGCTTAATTCAGAGACTCTGTCCCTCACCACCCCTTGTTGTAAATATTTGTGCCCGTGAAAAAAGCGCGTGCACAATGCACATCAAAGCCACCAGCCTCCCTCCCACAAGCTTCCCCCAGCGTGCGCTCTACCTCAGGCATTTCTCCTCCCCTAATTATTCACGGCCGGCCGGCCGTACTTTCACTTTCACGGCCGCCAGGCCGTGTCTCGCGTTTATCCTCCCCCCCCCCCCCCCTTTCCCCCCTCCCCACAGCAATGCCAAGAGCTTTTTTTTATTTCACCCTCGTTTAACTTGTTTAAGTTGTATCTCTTTGTAGCCGGAACTGAATTGTGCACCTTGTGCCACATGTGTTTTTTATTGCTTGTGTTCATTTACTCTACTCCATACTCCGACCAGAGCCTCGTCCGACTCCAGTTTCCACATTTCCCTCTCGCACCTTGCTCTTACAGGTCCCTCGAGCACAGATGCACCCGTCTGTTGCCATTTCTCCACCCTGACCTGACCTGACCGTACCTACGGCCTATAATTTTACCCGTGAACCGGGTTGGAACTATCACCTGGTTACAGGTGAGTTCAATCCCGGACATGTTGCGATCTCCTTAGAAGTTATTTTGTCTTTGCTCAGCTTCAACCTGACTCGATATGCCCCATTGTTGACCTGACATCGCCATCCACCCCCTTCTTTGTCTTTCTCCCCTTTCTCTTTCTTCATCAGCTATAATTGCACATTCACCGTTTCGCACCACGAATGCGCACGCACCTTGAGATAATAGGATTGTGTCTGTCTCTGGCTCTATCTTTCCATAGTCCGCCTCTGCCTTGCTCTGTGTATCAGCCACCCTGTCTCTGTGATTTCCACTGTGTCTGTCTCTGCCCCTCTATCGTTTCCCCTGTGTTTCTCTTCCTCTCTGATCCACTCTCTGCTTCTGCTGCTTCTCTTTCTTTGTCAATGTGTCTGTCTCTGCCCCTCTTTCTCTCTTCCCCTGCCTGTCCCAGCCTCCCTCTCTGACTGCCCGTCTCTTTCTGTCCCGCTGTCTATCTCTTTTCTACTTTGCCTCTCTCACTTTTCCACGTTCTATCTCTGCCCCGCTCTCTATTTTTGACTTGTTTTATTAGCCCAGGTATTATCGCGTGCACTCCATTTACAAAGCTACACAGAATTCTTGGAGCGTGCAGGGTTGTTTTGCATCTTCGAGGGTCCTTCACGTGTTCAAACTAACAAACTGCTGGTGCGTGACATGCTTTGCTGAACAGATGTTCCTGCCACGCAGACACATGCCCTCTAACCCTTTGTTTGTCTTGGAGGGGAGTCTTATCATCTAATCTACTCTACTATCGTTTCTACGATAGTAGAGTAGATTCTACCACACAAGTGTAAAGCTTGGTGGACAACATGCTGCGGGCTAAAGAAAAAAAACATTTCACACAGGCGTGTTTGTTGGGTTTTGTGGCATGCACTACGTTGGTTTCTTCCTTACAGAAACCAAACACAACATAGCATACCACACAACCCTTTTACACAATAAGCGACCATCAGCGCTGCATAGTTTTTTCACAGAACATTTCTTTCACCTCCATTATTAGGCAACCTTTGATTATAGCAGGACAAGAAATGCATTTCCTGGCAAACATTTTATTTACGGGAGATTTGAGTTTATGCACACAGCATACCTAAGCGTGTCCTCCTTTATTACGCCCAAATAAACACCGAATTGGCACAGGCACGTACTGCAAACGAAATCTGCCTATTGCTTTATTGCAAGCGCCCTTTGCTTACTCCTATATATGATCTCGCGATACTCTCTTTATAATTAGCTCCCAATTTTGATTTGCACGCACTTACAAAACATCCAAAACATGCGCGCACATTTTCCATTTTTGGGATTGCGGTGCACTGTCCTGCTTTATCTGCACGCTCACTGCGCGCATATAAAGCAACATATCCCTTTAGTGGGTTTTTTTTTAGGCAAGGTAACGCACCAATCCAAAGACATTTTCACTGTGCCTTCTTTTGGTAATCGGACATACCCGATGTTATTCTTTAAACACTGCTCGATCTGCACGCTGCGTGTGCGCTCATACAATTTCTTTTACTATATCAGGCCCTTTCATTCAAAGTTACCACTACCCATTATACTGCGCCAGGAAAACACTCTATTTTTTTGCTTTCCCCTTACCCTGTTGGCTCTTCTTTTACTACTAATCAAATTACATTTGTTTACAGAAACATGCCTTCTATACTACATATACCACTTACGTTTTACCATGCCATTATCACCACATCATTTCCAAAACTCAACTTTCAGAAACACTCGCACTTCCACTTCCCTATTCTTACCACATATTTCGCCTTATAACAATCTACTAGCATTGCGTGCCCAGCATTCATTTACCTACTCGCCAAATGACTATTACTGCGGTCCTTCGCATTCCCTGCCAACTATTTTGCCCACAGCGTACCTTCATTATTACTCCATGCTTTCGCATTGCAAAAACTAGAAACTCATTTGTCCCATATACACACATTTTGCTGCACATGCCATTTGCCTTACTTTTTATTATGCTACAATATTTTTTTATTTGTTAATGTCGTTTAGCACAGTTAACAAAGAACATCCAAACCATCATGGACCACAGCCTCGTGTAGTTATTCATAGTCTAAGCTTATTTTAACAATTACTGTGTCCTAATTTTAGTTTGTGGTGTTGTCGTCAATCGGCAAGGCATTTGTTCTTTTGTGTGAATCTGTGCCATGTCTGCTCATCTATTTTCCAATTTTGATTTTATTCGACTTAGTCATTAATCCCAATAGGCAAAGTTCTGGCCTGCAGATCTTGGGTTCACCCGCGATTTCCAGGACCAAGTTAACCACAGTATTCCAGAATTTAGCTAATTCTGGTGCAGGTCGTGAATATAAGAGATCTGCATCCCCTCCGCTGAATCCCCGACACTTGCCTGTCACTGCAGCATGCATTCTATGCAGTCACGGAGGCATTAAGTATATTTTTAACCTTTGTTTTCTGAATACATTTGTAGGGAATTTTGCGTCTGTCAGTATATTTAAATACCTTCAGCTGTTACCTATTATACATATCAATTAGCCCATCAAAGTTGTCACATTTGCGCAAGTTATAACCATTGGCATTGTAAATGACAAAGCTATTAATTTTGCTGTTTTCAAAACCAACACACAAATAACAAATTTGTCATTTACAATATCAATAGCTCAAACTTTCCTAATGCGAGACCTGTTGCATTGCAAATGCTTGTTTATTTTTAGTAACTGCACTAAACTCCTTGTAGAGGGCCTGCTATGTGGCTCTTGGTTCTGTCCAATCTGCTGGCCAGTGCAGGCCCTCTGGGTTCTTCAGTGACTATAGAGTCTAGGGTTTAAAACCTGGAAACTGCCTTTGTAGAGATACCTGCTGTCTACAACGAAAAATCCAGATTTGGTCAGAGAAACGCCCCTCTGTGCTGACCAGGAACTAGTGATTTATTTGGGGAAAATACCTCCGCTGTGAATATATTGGATGAGTACTGTCGAACCGGCATCCAGCACCAGCAGCAACATTTGCCTGTTACTTAACAGGGGGCCTAGTTCACAGAATTGGTGCTTCAAATGCTGTCTGTATAGCAACTTGGCACCCCCGGAGCAGGTAACAGCAGCTTCATCTGTGTCTTTGCACAGCCTTGTGGGGCGGAAGCATCCGATCTTTCCAACTCCCTGATCGTTTCCCCTACACTATAAATCTGAGGGATCAGGTCCTTGCAGGGTTGTCAAACCATGGTAATTCCTGGGCAGGACAGCGGCACATTTCCACCAGGTTTCACCACTTTTGTACTCTACTTTCAGGTCCTGGGTGTTCTTTACAGGGCATGATATTGCTCTAAATTGATGTGTGTTGCATATGCCTGGGTTCACGACATGCGACCATATTGCGACACACAAGTAACCTGGGACTGAAAATTAAAACATGCGGGTTTCATAAATAAAACCATTGTGGATCAGGTTCTGAGTTTTGTGCCATCTTTGCGTTCTACAGTAATTCCTGCCCAATTCCCCCTTATGCTTCCCTGTCCCTGCTGGCTCACTCCCGGGTCCTGCCTGGGCTTCTGTAGCCATTGAGGTCGCTGCTGGAGAGTATTTCTAGCTGTAGTGTCTCAGGAATCTGATCATTTGGACTAAATTTGTGTTCTTGACAAATACCATATTCTGTACGTTTTCAACCATAAATATAAGAAGATACATGTCTGCCACAGTAGAAGTCTAAATAAGATTACTGTATGAATGCAACCAAAGTTTGAAAATAGTGTTATTCTATATGAAGCCAAAGCTTGTTTAGCAACATCAGTGTTGATCGAACTGTTGCAGATTGTTAGGTATTTAGTTAATTGTAAGTTCTGTACAACTTTTTTTTTTTTGTAAATATATTTTAACTAAATCAGTTCGATTTTTTTTTCTGCCTTTTATTGACCGTGTATTAGATTTCGAGCACGATTTTTGCATCAATGAGTTTGCTGGATGTCTTAGCCAATATGCCTTTCTTAAATTGCAGCGTGGTAAAGGTTTGGGACCTACGCAAGACCTACACAGCTTATCGACAGGACCCTGTGCCATCCAAGGCATTTGCCTATCCAGGGACCAGCACCCGTAAGCTTGGTAAGCTCGTAACTAAACACCTAAGTGAATACGAACTGTGCTCCATCTCTTATGAACTGTAATAATCTCCTTATTCTTCAGCGACACCAACAAAGGAATGCAAAGAGTACTCCAGTTCACCTGAAAATGCTTGTTTTTCAGAAAATACTTTGTAGCTAGTTTTAAATTGGTTCTTTGTGGCATTTGCTGTGGTTAGAAGACTAATTGGGCATGTAAATGAGTGGGATTCGAGCTAGAATTCACGTCCATGCTATTTTCTTAAAGGAATCTGATTAAAATTGCCATTTTGGGAATGTGTTGTTCCATGGGGGTCAGTGTTCGAGAGTTCAAATAGTTCAATAGTTCAGTCTTGGAATGTTTTGAGTGGACTGTCCATCATCCTTCACCTCTTTTCTGACACTCGGACTGCTTTGACCCCAAAACCTTCATTGCCTGTGAGTGTGAACACCCTCACAAAGACGCTTCAATGTCTTACCTTCAACACTCATGGCCTCTTTCCATGGGCCACAGATTCCCCACAAGGCGACGTTAATGAACACCGAGGAGTGAGCCTTTAATGATCAGTGTTTAAAGTTGTTTATCACTAGATCTCTACATGCACCAATATTCAAAGCATTTGGGTTCCAAAATGAGACCTATACCTTCTTTCTTGACTGAGTGATATTCTTGTCGTATGTCTACTGAAACTTGTCTTTTTCGCAAACATGTCCTTAAAATAAAAGAAAAGGTATTGATGTGTCTTTTGCCAAGATGTGTAGGACTCACTTGTGGTGGATTGCTGTTCACCTGCAGTGCGTTTTCTTGTTCCAGGATACTCCAGCCTCGTTTTGGATTCCACTGGGACCAATGTGTTTGCAAATTGCACAGATGACAACATCTACATGTTCAATCTAACGGGATTAAAGACCGCACCAGGTAAGGACTAAATGTAGGCGACTTTGAATGGCTGGATGAGTGAGTGGTGGCTCAGTATGTGCTTTACGCATCCTTCAGAGGCTGTGAGTGCTGTATGCTACCTCTTCTTTCAGCCCCATTAAGTGCAAGTTACACACAGCCTTAAAGGGGGTGGGACTGCAGTCACATAGCAGCAGGAGTGGTTTGCTAGACCGCTTGGGCATGGCCTGGCTATCCGCATGTCTGATCCAAGTGTGAGATTGTCTGGTTGAATGAAGAGTTCTGCCTTTAATTTGCCTGCTAGAGCTTTATAATAGTGAGCGGGTCCATCTTGTGAAGAGTACTGCTGATGAACATTCAGAAGGCTGCAGTTTATCATTCCATAAAGAGCCACCTACGTGGGAGGATCAGTATGGAGGGCCACCATCACTGCGGCTGAGTCAGGGCAGCTAGGCCGCCTCCTTTCTTGCCCTGGGAGTGCTAGAACTTGCAGATGGGCAAAAAATTTGAATAGAGAACCCTGGCTAAGGAGTCCTGGTTGTCAAACTAGGGTTGGGGAGGCACGTTTACCTCCTAGAGCAGAGGAGGAGTCCTCAAGAGAGGGTGTCTGGATGGTACCGCTTGAATCGTAAGTTGTCGCTCAAAGGTAGTTTAGGTCTGGGTTTTACTATCTGCACGATGTACCTGGACCAGGGAGTCATGCCCAAAAGCGCTTCCTAGTACAGAGTCGGGTCATTTCCCTGGGGTTTTAGATCGACCTAACTTCCACGTTTCCTCTATGAATGAGGGATGGCTTCAAGCATCCATGAGTTTAAACCCAAGTGGAGGAGCCTGCTTCTCTGCTGTGGAGTCTGGCTATTCGGAGGGAAATAATGTTCTGACCTATGCCGGACAAGGTGGTGACACAAGGCTTGTGCATGGGATTTGCCGAGCTCTTCTCCCAGAAGGTTGCAGGAGATATGCGTGAATAACATAAGCCTTCCTGTGCTGAACACCTCCAGCATTGGATAGTTTGGCCCGTGCATGAAGTCAAGTTATGCACGACCTGCATAACACTAAGCATAGCACGTGTTTCTATAATGTGAACAGCTGTCGTGTAAACTGAGAGAGAGTTCTGAGGCCTGGGCATATAAGTTTTCAGAAAACTGAGGTATTCCGGTCTGAGCCAAGGGCTTGTATGATCTGTGCAGTCTACAGTGCTTCTTAAACTTTTGACTTCTGTGAACCCCCACTTAATCATTACTGAAATACGGGGACCCCCACTTAATCAATAATGGTAATCCGGGGACCACTGCGCAGTCATTTATTTTATATTTTATCTGGGGGCCCCTGCCTAAGGAATTTCAATGATTTTAACCAAAAGGGAATGCACAAACATACAGAAACGAGCATTCCTGAAACAAATACAGAAATTATTCAATATTTTAATTCATAAATACAAACATTTTTTACATTTTAACAGAAAGGTCGAAGCTCTTCTAAATTCAGTTGAGGCCACCCGCCGTCCATACTATATATTTTTTTACGAACTTGCACTGCTCCCACAAATCAATCGAAGGATATCACCGTAACTTTTAGTTTCCAATTTCAATTCCTTCACATTTACGGAACACTTTAAAATGTTCGCTTTTACATATTGCTTCTTTTTTCATATAATAACTGACTAACCTATCCACCACTCAAATTACTTTCATATTTCACTATACTAATTCAACACTAATCCTTTATGGGTTCCGGAGTAGCGTGCTACTCGCCGAAAAAGCACTTTGACGCCTCGTCATGGGTAGTAAGAGCTATATAAATGCAATTACAATTCAATATACACCATATGAATCTGTTAATGTTATTTCCATTTCTCTTGTGACGTGACTGTTGCATACAGCAATGCGATGCTCACCATACACAATAGAATTTCTCTCCCGCCTCCTACCACCTCCTAACCTGCTGTTATTGTGTAATATATTTTTTGTAGTCTCCTCTCTGGCACTGGAGTAGTCCCTACTACCTACTAGCCAGTATTAGAATTGTTCTTGTTGATATTTTTGAGCTCTAATGGTATATTAGCTTTTTATACAAGGATCGGCTGTTTCAGCTTGCATATGGAATAAATATATATATTATTTGTTTAATAATCCATGAAGTTGCGGACCCCATGAGTTGGCTTCGCTGACCCCCAGATGTCCCAAGACCACTGGTTAAGAACCACTGGTCTTGGCGCTAACTCAGCTGTCTGTTGGCTGAGTACGAAAGACCAGTCAAAATTGTGTCATGGCTTTGTCGTCTGAGGCTCACGCCCCTCAGGCCTTCACCGCACTTCTGTCTGAATAGCCTGTACCTCCTCATCTTCCCAAGCCTGTAAGCTCTGGTGCCCGCAGAGGTCTCAGGCATCGGTAGTGAGAGCTGTGTAATTTGGATAGCATCTTTTATGGCAGACGCCTAACGTGTATTCGGATCTGTGTAACCTGAAGGATTGCTAGCCTCCTAAAGCTTGACTATGTAGTATTTGGGTAACCAGAGTCCAAGCGGTGTTCTCCGAAGTGGGAGCCTGTGACCTCTGTGGTGACTTGTCCACACGCAACACACAGTAGACCATTTTGTATCCTCTGAACCAGTCTTTGAGGTCAAGTGTCACGTGATGTCATTTTTTAAATCTCATAAATTCTGCCCCTTTGTGGTACCAGAACATGGGCAAGAATGCCTACCGGCCAGCGGCGCCGACTTCGGAACTGTGGAACCCAGTTCAAGTCCCAGCGTCGACTCAACATCCTGTGAGTCTAGGCAAATCATTAAATCTCCACATGGCAAATAAAACAAATAGAAATCTGCCCTTGTGTGATGTAATCTTGTTCTCGAATAAAATGCCTTAATGCTTGGGCCAAGTTTAAGCTGTATAAAACTGACAAAAAAGTTGCTCGATCAAAATAGATTCTCCTTGTGCGAAGAGTGTGCGCTTGGTGCCTTGCGCCGCCACAAGGAAAACTCAAACCGCGCTACTGTTTATGGCGGTCACTGCTCAACGACAAGCAGTTTTCCTTTCATTTAAGCCGTTCTGTCTATGCGAGTCCCCCCTTGAACAGCAGAGGGCAGTCTTCACCAACAGCAAGAAGTCCTACACGAAGTGCTGAGACGGCGTTCTGCAAGGCTTGCCTCGTCTGATTTTGTAATGCTCCGACACATTCTTAAGCACCTGCTAGTTTTTCAATGATTTAACCTTATTCTCTTAGCACACACAGTTGTCGCATCGGAGCCCTGTTCTCAAGGGGTGTTGCATCAGCCAAATGTGGTAAGAGCAGTGACATATTTTCTGCTGGTGTTTCGTGTTGAGCTCTCCAAAGAGAACATTGTGGAAAGGAGACACTCCAAAGAGCAGTGGGAATCGGATTGTAAGAGTTGTGGTTCACGTCTGCCAGTGGCCACATGTGACGTCGCACCTTCAGCCGTATCTTGATTTTCAAATGGTGTATGTGTAATTATTCCAAATTTCTGAAAAATTATGTGTAACTACACGAAATGCAAAACTATCATTTTGCATAACATTTTAGTGTGACATTCGTTATTGCATCCAAGGACATGCGGATATATATATATATATATATATATATATATATATATATATATATATATATATTTTAATGCAAAATAACACAAGTGGCACAAATAACAGTTAACGTTTTGGACGTGCGTGTTTTGCCTGTGTCCTTGCAGTAAATTTTTACACTGAACTGCGGGTTATTCGCGACGTGGCATAATGGTGTCATTTTAGATAAAGAGCATAACCTAAAATTAAGTGAGATAATGCCCTCTTAATGAAAATGTCACCTAGGCCTATTTTCAAGCAGGCACGATGCTTTGAGACGTGTGCGTTCTTTTTGCATAATAGAACAATGGGCTTAAAATGGCATGCATGCAATGTGTGGGATAAAATTCTGGTGCCTAGTGGCATCCTGATCCCCATTGCAACATTTGACTGGCCTGGTATATTTTCTTGTACAGGAGGTTCAAGTCCTCTGGCTGGTGCTCTGCATGTTATTAGAACACGTTCATCACCAGCAGAGCACCAAACTCTGCTAACAATAGGGTGCTCCTTCTTTCAACATATGTCTAGGGTCCCCTGCCTTGGACTGTTGGGTGGCAATTAATGAAACGTTTTTTAACAGCTCTTTTTACTCTCTGGAGTGGGGGAGCATGCCTACTGTCCCTTGGTTTAGTCTGTCATGAGTGTGACCCCTTAATTTCCCTGTGTGTGTGTTATTTAGTGGGGTTTGTAAAAGGGTGGAATAACTCAGCCTGGCGGACTCACACATTTGTGTAGCCATAAACTGGAGTTGTACCAGTAAGCAATACAGGCCTTGACACAGCTGCTCCCCTCCCATCTCCCCATGCAGCGCTTTCCTTCCTGCCTGTGCAGCGATGTTAGCCAAGCTGTGTCAGGCTTGGAAGTACAAAGTGTTCAGTGGAAGAGGAAATGGAGCTTTGTGCACACTTCACCGGGTCAGACCAGTTTGACTGGTCAGCCTGCAGGAAAGAAAGTTACATTGACAAAGATGCTGAACTGGTTGTTGTAGGTTAGGGGTTCGAAAGAGGGTGGCTATGAATGCTGTGCGGTAGGCTTGGGTGTTCTGTTGTGGGTTTGTGAGGTCAGTGTTGTAGTATTTGTTGTGTTGACAGTTTTTTTTATTGTTGGTTCTTTGTTTTTGATGTTGTGGGGCATGATCTGTGGTGGAAGTGGGTTAATACAATGAGAAAGGTTTTTCTTTGGATAGTTTTGCCGAATGCATCGTCTAAGGGAACAGTGGTCCAGAGGTCTTCAATGTATATTTGAAGCCCCTTTCTTGGCACTTTGACTTATTTTCATGCACAACAGTTCTAACTTCTGGTTAGACGCTTCTATGAATTGCATTTTGCAGCTCTGAGCAAGGGCTTCCTCCCCTCCTGACAGTCTCACTGGAAGGGGGCTCAGGTAGCAATGGTGGCTTTCAAAAAAGAATTCCTGTAGAGCTGATGGTCAAAACGACCAGTTGGGCTTTGTTGTATGCTTTTTGTTAATATTATGTGTTGGATGCTTGTTATACTGCTGGTTCCTCACTCAATCCGATTATGCTGAAAACATTTATGGATGAAGTCTGAGCAATTATCCACAACTGTCACCCCCTTCTTTTTGTTACTGAATTATGCTTGCAAAACCTTTTCACGAATAGAAGGAAGAGGAGCTTAAGATGTTGGAGTCTTTCAAGATATTATTAGTGAGTACGGTACTCCATCACCGCCCTTGTTCTTCGAGCGTCTGCTACACCATCCCAACGCCACCATCTGCATATCCAATCTCTCTAGATAGGCATAGGCGGTGAGATTGGGCAACGTGATAGCCACTGGTGCACCATGGATTCTTGATGTCTTTAGATCCTATAGTAGTGTTTCTTGCATGGCCATTGTCGTTTTCCCTTTTAGCCTAGTTGTGCACGTTGTAGGCCGCATTTCCTTTGCACACGTTACTACATAAGCACCTTTGCTTTTGTTCCACAATGTATTTTCACTCGGAACCTGCGTATGTTTTTGTGTTCTGTTCCTTTTCTGGAATTTAGTTTGAACACCATAGAAAGGTCAAACACCAATGCCCCTTGTTCTCTCTGGTCAGACACTAGCACCTAGACATACCATGAAAATGCAGCTGCTGTTTGTGAGCACAAGTCTAGTCATATAACAGAGGACAATAGTTCTAATAGCACACACACTGAGCAACGGTCTTGGGACAAGATTACCATGTCAGCTGAGCTGTAGAACATCCACCTATGTATGCTAAGGTACGGGGTCTGCCATTAATACCAGAGTTATTTGAAATATATTCATTTAGCTTTAGTGGGGGGGGCTATTGTGTCTTATAACGTGACAGGGCTTTTTATGGTATATGGGTTGTTAACCATCCGAGCGATGTTTTTGTTATCCATTTGTCTTCGAATTGTGGCTCAAATGCTGCATCTTTGAGCATGATAGTTTAACCTTTGCGTCTCTTGTTTATCTTATTATGAACAAGTACGAGTGAAAGTGTGAAAGGGTGTGTCCTGTTACCACGATCCCTGAGATGATTGAGAGTGTTGTGTTCTGGGGTGCCAACTCACTTGTTTCTCTGGAACGATTAGGAGGGCAAGTGATGCACTATAGCTACTCTGACTCAAAGATACTGAGGTAGTATGATAACTCCGTCCCTACACACTGATGTTCTGTGGTTACAAGCATAGTTCTGTTCCTGAGCAGAATCCCTGCAACACTGTCACAGGTGTTTCTGTCCCTCTCTTTGTGGCAGCACTCCTTAGTGACTAAAGGAAGGGTTCATTTTCAAGGAGTACAGAGGCACCATGTTGAGTGACTTGTACTTTCATTATGAACTCCGATGATTAACCCAGGTCCTTAATTGAATGTATTCCAAACCTATATTTCTGCCACTGAATGCTCAAAGTGTCCACTTACAAACTGTTATAAGAGCCCTTGCAGTCGTTGTATCTTTGCTTCTGTTTCTCTTGAAAGGTCGCAGGCTGGTTGACAAAGTCTTCTTGGGGGGCAATGCTTGGTTGCTCATTTATGTAATTTCTAAACATTTGTCCTTAGTGGCGGTTTTCAGTGGACACCAGAACTCGACCTTCTACATAAAGTCCAGTGTGAGTCCCGATGACCAGTTCCTGCTGAGCGGGTCCAGTGACCAGACAGCCTACATTTGGCGGGTAAGAGCTAACCACCCTACTTCAGAGATCAAAAACTAGTCCTTCTGCCTTCTTTAAAAATTAAATTTTTGGGATTGCTGTTTTTATGTGAGTTAATGGTGCTACATAAATTAGCTTAAAGTATTTGTAATTTATTTCGCGCTTGATAGGTTATATTGTTAAGCACACTAAATATGATGGCCTTGACCAGTCACTCAGAAAAAGATGTGGTATAGTGCCTAAATTGCTGACCAATTGAACAATGAGACCTATGTTCTAGTCCTGGATTGGTTTTCCCAGAAAAAGTCATGAGATTCTGGGCAAATTGCGTTATATTTCTGTAATTATAAATAAGCACAAAGTAATGGAAGTGTGTGAAACCTAAGTGTTACCATACTATCCAGTATTAGCCCAATTGTCTGTTTTACCTACCCAACACTTCCTAGTTTCTGTTAACTTAACCCTGTGCAGATATCAGACGCTTTACTAGGCTATATCAAGTAACATAACATATAGAATACAGCAGCCCCTTCTTTGTGGGCGTTCATAACCATATTGCACGCAGTTTACCATCTTGAAAACACGTACAACAACTACGCCTGTAAAAAGCAGATGTGATTGCCTTTCCAGATAAGGAAACGGAAGTGAATAAGCCCTTATTCTATGACCGTGTAGGTTTACCTTTCTCGCCACTATAATGTAGTGTGTGTTTTCTTTGGAAACATAGCTAGAAAGAGATCCACGGTCGACAAAAACCATTACAACATTTGGCATGCTTTATCTCTGGCCACCTTTTGTGCACTGCATTGTCTGAACATTAAAACAAATCCCTGATGCTCAATTTGGAATGATATGTTGCAAGCGAGCTGCTGCCTGCAGTAAAAGGTAAACCAACCGAGGCTAATCAAACCATTTGATGGCTCACAAGAGTAAAAGTGAAAAGTTTAATCAGTTTTGTTGCAAAATACCAATTATGTTTAGTCTTTTGAAAGCTTCAAGTGTATTTATCTGGCTTTTAATCCAACAAACTTGTTCATTCAGGAGCATGGTTTTACTTTTACCATTAAATGTTGGCCTTGAAAAATAAAAATGCACAGAATTTTGGCCAAAAGCCAAGGACTATCCGAAGGAGTGACTCAAAATGATCTGCTTCCACTTGGCAGCTTTGCTACTTTGCATGGTTGCCTGTGATGTGTTTCTGCCAATAAATATGACCCGGTGTGTATGGGTGTCGTGTTTTGATCTGCGTGTGCATGGAAGCCTGCAACTGGTTTGCCTTCTATGTGTGATCCTATAGGTTGGTTGTATTGGGGCACAGGCAGTATGCAACATATAAACCTGTTGAATATGCCAAAGGTTGTTTAAACAGGATTGACAGTTTTCAGAAGGAGGGGAGCTTGTTCATGCATGAAGATGCTATTTTTTCTGATACAGGTTTAATTGAAAAGGTAGGTAGGTAGGTGGGTTACAGAGCAGGACTATAATGTCCTTGGAGATCACTGGAATTTGTGCTAATGACCCTGCTCATGCCCTCTTACAGGATGCTGCTCCAAGCAGTGCTCAAACACTGTGGCAAAGAGGAAGTAAATGCTGCTCTGTGGGGGACTGTGAGGCTGTTCTATTGCAACTTGTTTATGATTGGATACAAGTCAACGCATCGTCAACCATGACCTCTACCTTCACTTGGGTTGCTTTTTCACCCATGAGTGGCAGTATATCAGTACATGTTTCAAGCTGTGGGCTTCGGTTTTGCAGATTCTCGACAGTGGTTTTTTCCCCCGATTGGTTCAATGAAAGGGAACCAAGATTATAGCCCCTAGAATGCATTATCCTGCCTAATGAAAGCTTGGAACTGGAAACATGAAATCCGTATGCAACTTATTGACCTTCCTTCTCTTATATCTACTCCCTTGCCCCTACCTCCTCTGCGCTCTCCCTTTTATATATGGCGCTTCCACACTCCCGTCTACTGACCGTTTTTTTTAATATTATGGTCTTAATTCAAGGTTGTCCAGCATGAATCCAGGAGCGCCAGTTTTTTTTTTTTTTTAAACAAACTTGGTTTTTCAATTACATCTAGCAGGCTTAAATCAATATCAGTTCCTGGCAGTGTAAATCTCAATTGCCTATATAATCATTCAAACCCATAATCTATAAAGAGTCCCATTACACCTCCCTATGAGATATCTCTAATCGACATCAGTGGCCAGTTCATGTTGGATGTTCAGAGCAATAGCCAACTATTTAAACTATGTCAGTTTATATTTGTCATATGTTAATGTATTTTTTGTGGAAAGCCTGAAAATCTGGCAAGGATTTGACTCTGCAAGGACCTCTCTGTTCTGCAACGGTCCTCTTCTCCTGCCACCATGACAGAGGGAGCAAGAGGTAGCGGTGTGCCAAGACCGTCTACGGAGGCAGTTTTTGGGTTGGCGCACCTGTTTTCCCTCATCCCCAATGTATTAATTTAAATCGGCCAAACATTTCATCTTGCCGCACAAATAAATAAAATGTGTTGGTTTGCAAGAAATGTGTTTCATTGCCAGCTCCACAGAGAAACTCCTGAGAGTCATATACTTTCTAGGCTGCTTTACTACCTAGCAACATTAATTCTCCTTTGTAGCAAACCATGATATGTGCTTAGAAGGCAATTGTCTGCATCTTTATTGGCACTGCTTTCGTGCCTTGATTCCCAGAGCATCCTAAAGGCCAGTAGACCAAATACCAAGCCCTCGTCCTCCAGCCTGCTGGGCGAGGTTTTCTTTGCCCTCCATCCTATGGTCTACGTCCCCTTTGCCCCCAACCTGATCTTGCATGAAGGGTAAGGGTCAACTGATGACAACATGCAAGACGTCCGCTAGTGTACCCTGGGTCTTTGGTGCCAGTGGCTGATTTGAGGTTGGTTTCCCTCTGCCCCTCTCTTTGGCTTTTGTGCTGCTCTACAAAGGGAGAAGTCCGGCCTCAAAATATTTGTGAAGTATTAAATTAACTGGCTCTTTTGGAAATGTTTTTTTTTAGCCTTAACTGGAGACAGTGGAATTTAAAGCAGGTGAAAATAGCCATTCAGGATAAGTTTCATGTTATATTTGGGTCATTTCTATAGCCCCATATTCTGTCCTTAGCTTGACATCGCAGTACTGCTCGAGTCCTGATATCTTCCAATGTGGTTTCAGGGATAGCATCACCAACCAGCGTCTGATTTGATTTGTCGAACGGTGTTATCGGGATATATATTTTTTAAATATATTCTATCCAGTGTCTTAATCCCGGCTGCCAGTGAGTTTTGGTGTTTGGTGGAAGTGGCTGGAGGTCTTAAGACGTCAAGTGGGTGCCATCTGTGTTATTTCGCATACATATTGCTGCTAGTTGGTTTTCCTGGGGAATGATTATAGTACTATGGGATCTGTCTTTTTGGGTGATAGGGCTGTTTAATGTGCTGTGTACTGTGCTGTGTACTGTTGATTTAGTGTGAGTTGTAGTAAACGATGTCCAAAGGCAGAGTAAGTTTCCATAGGTTTGTTTATTGGAAGTAGGATACAGCATAAGAGCAGACCATCCACAGCAGCAGAAGCCAGTAAACTGCCACTCAGTGGAATGTACATAGAGAAACAGGGAAGGTGGAATATGGAACATGGAATAGGAACAATAGGAACAGTAAACTCATTCTTGAGATAACTAGAAAGCCAACCTATGTACTACACATCTTCTCCCTTTCTGTTGTTTGAAAAAAACAAAAACAAAAAGGAAACTTAACAAATAAAGTCCTGGAGGTAAGTAGGAGGCCGGCGGGGCCTAAGAGGACGTGCATAAAGGGAAGAACTCTGAATGGGGACTGGGCCTTGCATAAGAGTTGTAGCATCACCCCCACCAGAAACATTGACTTCATCCTGTGCACGAGAGTCAAGGGAAACACTATTAAAAACTGGGTGACTATCAATATCATTAGCCAGTAAGTAACCACTAGTGTCAGAATCAACAGGGCATGGGGTGGAAGAAACAGAGGCATCAGAGGCATCAGGATGCACTGAGACCAAGGAGGAAGAGGTCTTCTGTCTCTTGTAGAGAGCAACTCTCCTGAAGTTCCAGCATTCACCATTGTTAAGGATGACGCAATGGTTAAGCACTTTCTTGACTTTAAATGGACCTTTGAACTTGGAGAGGCCTTTCTTTAACCTACCCAGTTTGATTTTGACTAAATCTCCCACACAAAAAGGAGAAGAGGAAGTGGTATTGGAAGCAGAATTAATATCAGTTTGAATATCATCTGGAAAACGACTCTGAGCCTGCAGAGTAACGACATCCTTCATCCATGAGGGAACTAGTTTCAGACCAGGATCACGTCCTCTCATCAATTGAAATGGGGACAAATCCCCATTTGCCAAAGGAGTGGTACGATATGCCCATAGCATTTCATTCACCATTTTCCTAACAATGTGACCACCACTAGATGCCATCTGAATAATACCCTTAACCACTTTATTGGCTCTTTCACAGACCGCATTACCCTGAGGGTTGTATAAAGATGTGTGGTGATGGGAAATACCACACTTCTTCAAGAAAGTCTCCATATCTTTGGAGATGAGTTGTGGACCATTATCTGTGATTAAGACCGAAGGCAAACCCTCATCCTTAAAGAGGTCGCCCAGAAACCTGATGGAGTTGGATGTAGTGATATCATTGGTAAAATGAACAACTAACCACTTGGTGAATACATCAATGACAACAATGGCGAATCTATCACTCTCCCCTAACTCGCCCATAGGGCCAATAAAATCAAGAGCAATAGTATGCCAGGGCAAATTTGGAGATGAAATGTGTGTATTATTAGTCAATTTCGGGCCAGTTTTCAACCGCTTCTCCCCTTCTCTACAGAGAGAGCAATTTACAACCCAATCCACAACTTGTGAGTCAACTCCAGGCCACCAGAAGTGATCCTTAAGACGTCTTTGGGTGAGTGTCTGACCCATGTGTCCCTCATGTGCTAAAGCCAAAAGCTTGGTCCTCAAACCAAAGGGGGGCACAAATTTCTCACCCTTAAAAAGGATGTCACCAACAATAGAAAGATCATCTAAAACCTTAATGTAAGGTCGAACAGCAACTGAGACAGCACTCTCTCTCCTAGAGCCCAATGTAATAAGTTTGATGACTTCCTGAAGAGTAGCATCAGCAGACATTTCCTTAGACCAGTCACTGGAAGAAAAAACACCCTCTCCCACAAAAACAGCATCCTCAACAGAGGCTACCGCTACATCATCCAAATCTAACGACACAACTGAATTACAAGGAGCACGCCAATCTAAAGACAATCTGGAAAGACAATCGGCTTGGACGTTTCTCCAACCAGGAATGTACTCTACTGAATACTGAAACTCTTGCAACCTAGCTGCCAGTTTCATAAGTCGAGCAGAACCTTTTCCGGCCCCACCAGGAGAGAGGACTTTGATGAGGGGGCTTGTGGTCAGAACGTAGAATGAACTTCATGCCCCATAAGTAAGTTCGGAAGTATTCGACAGCCCAAGAGGCAGCCAATGCTTCCCTTTCGATTACTGAATAGTTCTTCTCAGTATCGGTGAGGGTCCTGGAGGCGAAAGCAATGGTAACTTCTGACCCACCACTCAATTGGGACAGCATAGCACCCAGACCATGCGCACTGGCGTCAACTGTGACAATGGACTTATTGTGTACATCAAAGGGAGATAACATTTTGGCATCACAAATCTCATTTTTGATGTTAACAAAACATTTTTCTTGTTCAGGTCCCCAAGTGAAACCCACACCCCTCTTGAGCAAAGATCTTATTGACACAGTCTTATCAGAAAAGTTCTGTACAAACTTAGAGTAATACTCTATTAAACCCATAAAAGAGCGAAGTTGGTCTTTGTCAGACGGTGAGGGTGCAGAACGAATAGCCTCACACAAGTTCTTTTTGGGTTTTATGCCAGAGGAAGTGATGGTGTAGCCCAAATAGTCTACTTCACACACTCCAAACAAACACTTGTCCTTACGTAAAGTTAGACCAGCCTCAGATAACTTTTCAAGGACAACACTGAGTGTGAAATTGTGCTGGGATTCAGTAAGACCATAAATCAGGATATCGTCTTGGAAGTAGACCACCTTAGGTACACCTTCAAAAATACCTGTCACCATGCGTTGAAAAACGCTAGCTGCTGACTTTAGACCAAAGGGCAAACGAGTAAACTGGAAGGTACCCCAAGGAGTGATAAAAGCTGTTAGGGACTTAGAATCTTTATGTAAGTCAATTTGGTGGTACGCACTCCTTAGGTCCAATTTAGAAAAAAAATTTGCTCCATTAAGAGTGGTGACTAGCTCAGATATATTAGGTAACGGGAAAGTGTCAGCGACAACACAGTGGTTGAGAGACCTGAGGTCGACACAGAAACGGAGTTTGCCGTCAGACTTCTTGGTGACGACAATGGGCGAAACCCAAGGGGAGGCCTCTACAGGTTCAATGACCCCAGAACTCAACATGTCATCAAGTAAGGCCTTGACCTCATCCTTGATGATAATAGGAATGCGCCTTACTTTGTGCTGAACGGGGATTGAATTGGTTTTAACTATAATTTTGTGTGAATAGCCTTTAAGCCTTCCCAAACTCTCACCAAACACATTCTTGAATCGAGCGAGCAAAGAGGACAATTCAGTGTCCTCCACAACCATAACCTGAGGGTCAGCTCGAGGATTTACCACAATGCAAAGATCATATTGGTGTATCCAACCAAGGATAGCAGGACCAGATTCCGAGACATATACTTTTCCAAAAATATGTCTTGTAGTGAACACAATGTTAGCCTCGAAGTACCCAAGGATATTTAGTGGCTCACCCTGGTACCCACCAGGAGAGATATCTGTAGGAAAAAGAGGACTGGCACCCCACAAATCAACAAACATGGAGTTGGGAATAATGGTGTAACGCGAACCAGTGTCCACCATCAAGTAAATGTCCTTGTCATTAATAATGAAAAGAGCCTTAGGTCTGTTTCTGCGTTTCTGGTCTTCATGTTGAAGATCACCGTCCTTACCAACTACTAAAATTTTGTCAGTGCCATCTTTTTCTCTTGGAATGTCATTAACACATGAAACAGAGGAGCGTGCTCTACCTCTGCAAACACGAGCATAATGCCCCAATTTACCACATTTCATGCATTCTTGCTTGGATGCAAAGCAAAACTTTGAATCGGAAGCATGTGCATGACTGCCACATCTAAGACATTGCCTGGAAGAAAAAGGTTTAACAGTATTATTAGTCTTAGTTTGGACAGTTTTCTTGTTGAAGAATTTTCTCTGTTTAAGAAGAGCAACTTCGTCTTGATCATCATCTTCCTGACTAGGACACATGTCCGAATGACAAGACACCTCACCAACGTCACTTGAAATGGCTCTTTTTTCTAACTCTTTCATACACCCCTGGGATTGTTCAACAACCTTTGCCAAATCAATTGCTGTTTGCAGATTGGGATTTTTGGCTGCCCAAAGACGTTCCTGGATCTTTTTGTTATTACATTGTACAATGAGTTGATCCCTGATCAGTTCATCAGTCATGTTGCCAAACTTGCATTTCACTGACATTTCTCGTAGTCTTGAAACAAAGTCATCTATGCTCTCACCAGTTCTTTGACTTTTGGTGTAAAATTTATATCTATTCATAACTAGGTTCTCTTCCTTAGTATACCTGATTTCAAGACGAGACACAGTCTCTTTATATTCATCCAATGGTGCTTGTGCGCCAGGTACTAGGACTTGTGGCAGGAATCTAAAGACACGTTGTCCTTCCTTACCAAGACAACCCAAAAGAAGTGCCTTCTTGCATTTGGCAGAAAACTCTTGGGCATCTAAGGCATCCAGATAATTCTCAAACATGGGAAACCAGTCTTCCCATGATATGCTGGGCTGGCCAGGCGAGGAGAGAAAACTAGGTGGTAGGACAATAGAGCCAGAGTGAAATGAAGATTGGTCAGACATGTTTAGAACTGTGGTGAGAGGCAGAGACTGTACTAAATGATGTTAACGGCAAAATAACACAAAACTCAAAACAAATGGCAACGTTTCAGTACAAGATGAAAAGTTAGCGTAATCCAGGTAATAGCGCTACAAACAACAACGATTTGCTTGCGAAAAATGCGCATAAGACGAGCGCATCGTCGTTGCTCTGCTGGAGTCGGATCGGTGACCATGGAAACCCACAATGGCTCCTGGGCGCGATGACGTTGACACGCTAATACGCCAGTTCCTGAAAGACGCAGCGCGTTAGGGTGAGTCGCGCAGAGGTAGGAAAGCTCCAAGAGACGTCACAGGAAGAATTGCTGACTCTCCCGGAGGATTCCAATGCGTCATCAGAGTGAAAGCGGCAGCGCAGGAGTAGGAGGCAGGCTGAGAAGACGACAGAAGGACAAAATGAGGTAAAACGGAGACAGGCGCAGGTAAACACTTGCCGGTTCCGTCGTGATGTCCTATTAGAGGCTGTCAGGTCTTCTGAGGCAGTGTAGAGTAGATCCAACTCGAATCGGTCTGCTCTTGTGTTCCTCTGCTGTGACGAGATGATAGAAGAAACTGCAGGGGTTCAAGAAGCGTCGCCAAAATTCTGTAGTAAACGATGTCCAAAGGCAGAGTAAGTTTCCATAGGTTTGTTTATTGGAAGTAGGATACAGCATAAGAGCAGACCATCCACAGCAGCAGAAGCCAGTAAACTGCCACTCAGTGGAATGTACATAGAGAAACAGGGAAGGTGGAATATGGAACATGGAATAGGAACAATAGGAACAGTAAACTCATTCTTGAGATAACTAGAAAGCCAACCTATGTACTACATGAGTCTTGCCAGGAAGGCAGTTGTTGGTTTAAGCAGAGTGATAACCTCTTTCATGGCATATCTATGGTGTGCTTGGCACACGAGCGGTGTTCTGCAAAATGTTCCTTGAGTGTGGTTGAGCGGGTGCTTTAGAGGCTGGGTTTGCACATTGTTTTACTTTGCTTACCTGGTTACAAAGAGTCCTTAACATTGATCAGTTTACAGGTTGCCATCAATGCAGTCGTGAGCGGAGAGACTAAAGATGTTGGGGCAGTCCTCCCTAATAGAACCCATAACGATTGCTACCTAGTTACTATGCTGAACATACCGCCGGGTTTAGTGACTCCGTGCACTAACCTATTCTAGATGGATGTTTGTCACCCTCATGGTCACAGAGTCTCTTTATGATGGATCTAATCTGTCCTTAGCCTTCTGAGGTCGATGAAATGAGTACCATTGAGTCTGGCAACAATTAGGGTTGCCACCTTTACCAGAAAAATACCAGCCAGTTGTTAATGTTTTAAAATCCTTCAAAGGCTGTTTTTACCATAGCCTTACTGTCTTTGTTTATTATTACTCTGGTAAGTACGGCAGCGGTAGAACACATTTTAAATGTGTTTTCTTCAAACATTTACTGTTTTGAGTATGTACTGATAAGCTGTAAAATACCAGCTTTAGGTGATTTTTCGAATTTTTGAACCAGCAGGGATATGTATAATACCAGTCATACCGGTATAAGAGCGACCAAGTGGCGACCATAGTAACCATTCACATCCTTTATCTGTCAATAGTACCAAGATACTTCCTCTGTGGTGAACATGTTGTCTGCAAATACCCATGCTATCTGCACAGCCACCAAAATTATGCAACTATGTGCTTTTACTGCAGAATTGTCTATTTGCTGCACTTTCCACATAATTCATCATCTGCTGAGTGATTTGCAGATGTTAACGAAATGATTTTCGCTCAAACGGATAAAAAAAGTTCGAAACACACTGCCCCATGTGTTACTGCACTATGGAAGGCCCTTTACAAAGGTTAACTGGCGATCTTTCAAGTCTTGATTTCTCTCATTAAGTGTTAAACTTGCTCTAATAATGTGAAAACATTTGCCCAGTGTTAACTTGTGCAAAAGGGACAAACTAATGAAGTAATCCTGCCACTAGGCAGGAGTATGCCGCATAATGTGATCTTCTTGCTCCATAATTTAGTCAACACTGCCACATAATTTGGTCCTCCCCATCACATAATTCCAGTGGACCTGGCTATTTACTAAGTTTGTTATGTTATATTGTTACTCATTATTTAAAAATGTGTGTTTGACCCATGAACTGGTGAGAACTTGTTCCTGGGAGAATATTTTAATTTAAGGGCCCGAATACCTGCGGACTGCACGTTGATGTTAAGTACCAGGAATATAGGATGTGGCCTAGAGGAGGGGTTGTGAGGTGCCCAGGACTCCTGGGCACCGCACAACACCTCCTCTAGGTCACATCCTATATTCCTGGTACTTCACATGTGGACACTCCTGGGCCAGGAGTGTCCACATTGAACATGGCGATGTAGATGGTTTCTAGGAAGAAGGCTGCGTTCCACCAAGTAGAAATGATCCGTCACGTGTAGGGTCACTCGAGCGTTACTCGGCCTCTGTTGCATCAGCTCCAGTTTCTCCAAGGCGGCGTCAGAGCGTGGGAAGCCGTGGGAAATCTGTGTTGCTGTGCAGACTGCATGTGCTTTTTTGTGTGTCAGCAATTCTCCACGTCAGCCCCCACACATGCACCGCATGTGTCGTGAGGAGATGAAGTTTCATGGGGGGGGGGGGGGACTCTTCCATCTCCGAGTGACAAAGTCACGTCAGACCCTCCACTCTGAGAGCTACGCATCTATTAATGTCTCGCGCAGGCCGCGCGACCCCCGGCACGTCACCACCACAGCTGCCAGTCATTGGCGGGAAACAGGGTGACTCATGCCTGGCCTCGGCTTCAAGACGCACGCGGGGGTTATAAAAAGCCCCGGCTCCCTGTATATTTAATACAGCCCCACAGGGAGTACGCTTCAGTCAAGCTAAGGAGGAATGATGACAGTTGGGAGCAGAGGAGAGGAGGCATTGGAATGTTGGGAGAGCCAATGGGAGGGGGTATACACAAAGGATGCTCTCGCGCAGGAGAATCAAGGCAGTTACTGTCGCGCGCTGGCAGAAGCGTGTGACAAGAATACCAGTTGATTACACCACTCCCGACCCTCCTCGGAGTATATTTGGAAGCGGGAGCGCCTAATGATCGCTCCGCGGGGGGCTCGTCTTTCCCCGCTGCCTCGGCTCGGTGCTATTCACGGGAGCAGCGTGTTAAATGGAGGCCGTCGGCATCGCTGAGGTGCTATAAAAGGAGCCGCGCGCTTCTCGGGCGTGGGAGGTTCGGGTCCGCTCGCGGCGGGCTGCTCTGGTGTGTGTGTATTTATGGAGGGGAAAATAAACCCGAGTGTGCGATGGGCCATTCTAGGGAATTAATAGCTCTGTAATTTCAGCGTGGAAAGAAAGGAATTAATGGAGTGGTTTATCTCACCCCCAACTGTCAACGCTTAGTAATGATAATTGCAATATTTTTCAGTATATAATTGGATAATCAGCTTTTTTGTTGAGATTTTGAACATCTTAGGATAATCAATGTTTCTATTACTCAGTGTAAAAGTACTCGATTTATTGAGCCAGGAAAAAACGAAAGACACAGGTGGCCCTGTCGGTATTAACTCCTGAGTTTTATGTCAAGCGCATGTGTCAGCAGGGAGTGTTTAGTTCCCCTGAGCGGCCTTGCAGTGTTGACTACAGCATTTTGAGCATGGTGGCTAAGGGGTTATTATGTGAATTGTAATGGTGTAGAGATGCCATGTAATCGTGGACCTTTTTCAAAAGCGGGTTGCCGCCATATTGACGGCAAATTGTGCATAATAGAAATTCAAAACTTATCAACACTGTGGTTGAAACTGCGGGCGGTCAGATTATTGCACCAGAGCAGTGTCGGACTAGTACAGAAATTATGCCCGGGTAACAATCAAATTAGCCCCATTTTAATGATACAGGTGACTAAAAAAAGAGCCCACCTTCTGCAAATCCGTGCAGTTTTTAGGTTTCGCCTGGCGTTTACTGCGCAAGCGAAAACTTGTAAACAAGTATGGAGCTTTCTCCCGCCTCTGTCTTCCATTGGCTAGCTCCATAAATGGAGGCTAACCATTGGAAGACAGATCTGTCCGTCATTGCCGGAGCAGATTCGTGGGCGTTCTCGCGATTTTTACTCATCCCGCCCCTTGAACGTCGTCATTGCGGCGGTGGGCAGTTGTCTTTTTTTTTTTTTTTCTTCAGATGTTTGTTTTTGTCATTCTGCGAAGATGGTGCCGGGGCCAGTCGACTTCTCGCATCTCAAGCTGTGGACGACAAAGGTGAGGCTTCCGGGGCAGTAAACTCGCAGCGGGGGCGTCCGGGGCAGAAAGCTCGCAGCGGGAGTCACGAGGTTGCTCCAGGTTCCTTTCCGGTCTATGAATGTGGTGTCTGGCGTAGCGAGGCTCAGGACTCTGCTGAGAACCCCATACTTTGACTTTCAAAGCTATATATATATAACATCTCATGAACCATTTACCAATGCTGGTCAGCACACCCAGGAGTTCCCACCGATCTATACCTGACATTCCCCCTGCTCTGCGTCCGTCCATGGCTCCCTGTATCTTCTTTCCCCGCCGCTCTTTCCGCCACAATTCGAATCTGTTGATGTACACGCTATTCGCGCAACCAAACCCACTGTTAAAGTTGCATGAAGCGAATGACAGTCTATGCAACCAACAAAACGCCGATTTCGCACTACGACCTCTGCCGAACCAGATTTTAACCAATCAGATGTAATAGGGCATGCCGGTTTGGAACAGTTTTTTTTTTTTTTTTTTTTTTAAGCTTGGTTGATAAAACAGGTTGTCACGGAAACGGCTTCTCTCGGTATTCCAAAGGTTTGTTTATAAGGTGGGTATAACCACGTGACACACACAATGTATTTGTGCAATGAGCATCCAGAGGTTTTATGATTGACGCTTCACCTACCGCATGCGATTGGAGACCGCTGAAGGGGAGGATCGTTGTGCTAGACCTCTTTGCCGTTGGGTTGGCGGGCTGAAGGGAGCGTCTGCCGTTGCCATGAGGATTGCGGTGTTAGCAGCTACTGTTACAGCCTCAGACAAAAACTTGTGAACATGCGCTTCGTTTTTAAACTCTTAAGCCGTAGCCCCCACCCCCATTTCCCTGTTAAATGAGATCAACCCATCCCGTATTTGTCTCTAAAACGCCTTGAAGAAGCACAATTAAACCACCTCGTATTTGTTTCTAAAACTCTTAGAAGAAGCACAATTTGCCAACAAAAAAGAAACTTTATCGAACTCAACCCACTCTTTTGAAAATAACTTTCAACACCACCCTATTACCTTTTGAAGTTTATTTTACCTACTCATTTTATGATACTCAGAATATGTTTCGGAGCACTTCCAAAAGACACAAGTACCGGAGTAGTAAAGCCAGGAACGTGATTGTGGCAGGAGGAGCTGTGGGGGGTGTAGGCCTACGCTGTACCGTATGAACCTCATGCTTGTTTCATCCACCACCATGCAGTCCCAGCTTCTTTATCTCACTCTCACATTTGCGAGTGATTAAGCTATTGGCAATTTAAATGACACTGCCATGTATTTATCTGTTTTCAAAACCAACACATAAATACAAATGTCATATACAAAGTCTGTAATTTTACTTGATGGAGGCTCTGCTTTATCATGAGTCTTTCCCAGTGTATACTTTCGCTACATCTGCAGCTGCCTCCCTGACCTAAAAACCTAGTCATGAAAAGGTGGCTGTATTGCTTCAGCAGTGCAGCAAGTTACCTTGGAGTGTTGAACTAAGGGCCTGATTTAGAAGTTGGCAGAGGGAATATTCTGTCACAAACGTGACGGATATCCCGTCCGCCATATTAAGAATTCCATAAGATAGAATGTGATCATTTCAAGCCCCAAGTGTAGTGTAAATTCCAGACGAATGAATGTGTTGTTTTGCAACTCTCCATGGCACCTACGGTCCACGAGTCTTCCTTCAGATCTTGACTCCAGATTATTATTTTTTTAAATGATTTGATTATTTATGTAGTCCGAGGTACCCATCAAATTTGGTCTTGCTGCGCAGCCACAGATGAAGCAATTCGAGAAAAGAGAACAGATGAACATTTCAGCATTTGCACAAAAAGATTAGAACAGAAAATGGGCCTTTAGTTAAATCCTACACATTTTCACCGTAGAATCCAGTTGGGCCAGAAAATATGTAGTAGCAGGGCAGCCCTTCGTTGTCTCAGGAGTGATGGCGGCAGAGATGCTGGAGATTTTATTTGGTTGGGGGGGGGGGATCATGCCCTCTTCTACACACACTTCACTCCTGTATACCTACTTTGTGCCCAACTGCCTTTATGGTCAGGTGAATACATGGCACACTCTTGATGTGTCTGCCTGCTTGCTGGCAGAGGTGTCTGCTTCCAGGAGTTTGTGGGAGTAGCCAAGTGTACAGACGGTCCCGTTTTCACTCTTTTGAGGGTCCATTTTCTGAACAGTTGGCCGTTGATATGCATTGGGTTTAACAGTCTGTTGTTATATCTTATTGGGCAGTAACAATTCACTGCTGGTAGCTTTTCAAATCAGAAAATTCTAAAGACAAAAAAAATTAAGGAATATGCATGTACTAGGTTGAAACCTGGGGCCATTGAGTGCTTCCACTAGGCTCTGGGCTGTAAATGAAGAACAAACGGAAGTGTGCGTCCCGACTCACTTTGTTTTAATTGTAGGAAGACATTAGGTGTCAACAATGTAAGGAAAGATGCTCTTTGTTTCGTGACACTTTTGGTGTGTGTGTGTGTATTATATGCCCTGGAATAAAATTATATACGAAGAAAACACAAATGAAGATAGAAGAAGGAAGGTGAGGGAGTCCAAATGTGTTGCATCGTGTCTTCCTTTAGTAACATTCGATGTATGATGCTTTATGTAGAATTATAATATTAATGACCTGGAGTGTTTGTAAATGCTACGCACTACATTGAAGCTCGTCATTTCATCACCTCTCTTCCGTGTGGCTTAATTGAACATTCAGAGTTCAGGAGTTAGTGCTGCCTACACAGACACTACCAAGTCGATCTTTAGCTTTCCTTTACTCCTTAAAGGACCAAAAGACTCTACTTATAATGCATTAAAAAAAAAATATTTATAATTTAAGAGGATTATGAGGCGTTCTCCCGATGTGTGCTCAAGTGGAATATTTAATAGTACTTAAGGGCATTCTTATCTGTATGTGCAAATGGAAACTATAGTAGACAGCTAAATTCCAAAATGCTACAAAAGTAGGTGGTGGCGCATTAAGTTAGTATGTAGAAACATTTTTAACATGAAATGTTTATTATATCATTTTGTTTCCTTAGGTTTCTCATCCTCAGCATCCTCCCTTAATGCTGCAGGGCCACTCTCAGGAGGTCACCTCTGTCGCCTGGTGCCCATCAGACTTCACCAAGGTCTGTATTTATTGTGGAATTCCTGGTTGAGTTTGAATTCTTGAAAGATGGTTTCACGTGAAGTTTGCTGATTGAATTGTGTTTGATATGAACAGGTTTTGCAGGGCTCCACAGGTTCGAATGAACCTGGCGCAGTTAGGGAACTTATGCAAGGTTAGTGTAGAGAATTGAACAGCCATTTGTACAGCACTGTGTGATGTCCCTTATTTCTAAGCTGAATGGTATGATAAGCATGGGATAAACAATTTATTGTATACGTTTCTTATAAAAGAATATCCGAATACAAATTAAGAAAGACTTCCATATAAAAAGAAGGAAATGTTAAATTTTGCATGCAGTTAGAGAAAAGTAAAACATCATTACATTTCTGACAGAATATTTTTTTTGTTCATAGGACCTTTCACATTTTCAGTCTCTTATATAATGCTCCACCTGGGCCGTGATACTGATGATACAGCCAATAATCTTTTTTGAGGTCCCTTAAGAAGTATCCAGATGGCGTCAGCAATTTTTCTTATGCCGATTTTGTTCCAAAATTTCATATGCAGATACTAAGTTGTTCCAACAAGAGAGCAGACCTGCACAGAACGTTTTGCTGAGTCTTCTCTGCCAAAATCTAGATGACAGTGATCCTGCCCCTTTAAAGAATGCTTTGCAGTTCAAACATAAATATGCATCTACTTTTAGGCACTGTAGAACGGCTTATATGACCGAATACCCCCAGGACACCAAGGAAAGGGAATACTGGTGGGCCACCTAGCTTGACTCCGAAAGCCTCACAGCTGTATAGTAATACAGTTTTTATTACGGATGGTGTTGATGTACTTGAACATGTAATATTAATAGCCTGTGTGAAGTGACAGGTGATAAGTCCTTGATATATAATGTTTCTATATTTGGAAGTTTTGAGGTAGCCTTAGTATGACACCACCACCACTGCTACATTTCCGAAATACAAGTCGGCTTTACATTCAAATTCTGTCAATTCTATTGCATTTACAGTTGCTTCTGCTTCCCACCTATGAATGGCTGAAGGTCTGCATGTATAGGAAGAATCTAACAATATTGGATTGTTGCTTTATTAACATTTTGTGCTGCTCACACATGGGACATGAAATAAACCACAGGGTCCTAGATTAATCTGATCTTAAAGATGAATATTCATATCAGACGTTTCATTGGGCAATCCCTTCTTCATTTCCCTGCATATTCACTATTCACCAGCAGGCATTTAATCACCCGGCGTAAGTTTGTTTGCAAATTACCAAAACAGAATTCATAAAAAGTCTATTTTAAAAACTGTTTTTTAGCTCTCTTCCCCACACTGTAGAATACAATTAGAGTGCATCTTTGACATTCAAAATCAATGAAATATCCCGGATTAAAAAAAAAATCCTGTCTAAAATGAATAAAAAAAAAAAAAAAGTTACAAAAGTAGTACACCCTGGAGTAAATGCGCAAATGTGAACTCTGAGAGTAGCAAAATAAATGGTGAACTTGTGCAGTGTGGGTTGGAGCGATATGGCCCTGTAATAGAAAAACTGAAACCAACAGCAATTATGCATACAAATAATCTAATCTACACTATCTAGGTCACCAATGGCAGCAATTTACATTTGCTGGCCTTTAGAGATTTTGTGAATCTGGGGTGGCATTGCACAAATTACTTTCCAATGGTCTACTTCGGATTACTTCAAGGTTAAGAACCAACCTGTACAGCATAATTAGGTGAACCTGTTACAAAATGTAATGTTGTCATACGTTTGTAGTCGGCAGAGTGATTAGATGAATTTGCTTCTGCCACTTAGTTTCCTATTTGTTGAGTGACCTGATTTTTCTTAAAATTGATCTACATGGGATGAGAGCATCCGTACTAAAGACTATAGCTGCCAAGTGGGCCTGCAACATGTGTGACGCCATCAGCAAGCCCTGGCTCTTTAGCCAACAGGACTTTACTTGCTAGGAATTTTGAACCAATCTTTGCAGTTTTAAAAATGAGGCTGAGTTAGAGAATTTAGCTCGCCTTTTTGCTCAAAAGCCAGAAATGGGTGTCTCACATGGCAATGCCCTATGGTAAGGATGAGAAAACACTAACTTGATTAGAGCACAGCAAAACTGGGTGATTGTTGCTACAGAAAACTCATCCTATTATGGAAAGACTTTAATTGGTTATATTAAATTTGTCAAACTCAAAAGGGCGATTACAAAAGGGACCAATGTCAGCAGTTAAGGACCTTCTATCGTCTCATCTGGTTACACCATCTTGGATGGAAAGGAGACCACAATCACATAAATATTTTCAAATTAGTTGATTCTCTTACGTTATCCTTTCATGACTGAGCTTTCGTGTATTTCTTTTGCAGATAGCGACATGTTCCGATGACAACACTGTGAGGGTCTGGCGCTTGAACCGTAGCAAGGATGAGGAACAGTCAGTAGGCGGGCAGACCAACTTGGTTGGTTGGGCTTGTCAGAAGAAGCCAGAGAGCTGGCGGCTGATTGGTGAGGCAGTCTTTTGCAACATACATTGTTTTTTCCAATAGGTTATGCTTTAATGGTATTGTATACTTTACAGATCAAACAAACAATTAATGTTAATTGTACGAAAGATTGCCCTAACTTTTTAAGCCAACTATCCAAAGACAGTGACATTTTCAGACCTGCTCAGGGAATGTCTTAATAAGATGAAATATTTATTTTACCCAAACCCTCGTCAGGAATGCATATGACCGAGCCAGTCCAATAATGATGTGTTATATGTTAGCTTTTCACTTGATTATCACACCAGTCTGTAGACACAGTGGTTACTCGTGTAGTGTTGAGTATGGTTTGCTTTTTATTTGAAAATACATTTTTTAAAGATGTTGTACTGCCTCAACCTGTGAGTTACTAGAAACCTCTATTTGGAAATAAGCTCCAGGAATGATTTGTAATGACCGCTTTGTAAGGAAGTGAAGGAAATTAGGTTCTAACCTAAATATGACCTGTAGCCGAGGTTTGCTTAGCATTGCTGCTGTATAAACTGTTACATCGGAGTGGTAAGAATATATGGGTTGGACAGTGGCTTGAAAAAATGTGAATATGCATTTCAATTAATTCACGTATACTTTGGACCCCCAAATCCCAGAAGGCAAGTAAATTGTGGTTCTTCTAAAGATCCCGTAGCATGAGAAGAGTAACTCAAGAGGAAGAACTCTTTAACATTTGTTCTTTAATTCAGTTTAAAACGTATACTTTTCCTTAACATATCTGCATTGCACTAGAGGCTGATCTCTACAGGAGTAGTTGCACTATCTGGGAAGACTATTTCACTTGGCTCCAGATTTAGTACTTGTGGATCTAACTGTGAGCACTGTGTGTCGCACTGGTTTTTGTGCAACACCATGGAGTACAACATACCTTAAAACAGGTTGTTGTAAAAGGCTGCCATGGAAGACCAATTAAATGCACTATCTTAAATGGAGATCATCAGAGTCTAATTTGTTCCTTCAGGTGCACTGCATGCTGGGAAGCCAGGTGACCTTAACTTAGTTGTGTATGTTACTGCCCACCCCAGCTTTCACAGTTGTGTGTCGAAACATGAAGAGAAGGTGCCACGCTGGAAGGAACAAGCGGACTTGCCTGTGGAGTGCAGCTTTGAATTAGGCTGGAGCAGTGAGTTACACTTTACTGAGAGGAGATTTAGGCAGGTGTAGAGAAGGCATAGGCTTGGTGAGGGCACTATGTTGGTAACCTTGAACCAAACTTTTATAAACACAACTGTACTAGAGCTGTACATCGCTCCCTTGCCTGTTGCACCACTTTTAATATGGATAGGACTGTTGGAGGTGGGTGCAAATTTTCACCATTGTGCTTTTTTTGCTGAGGCTCTTTTCGTAGTACTGGAAACACGCAGAATGCAGTCCCCTACTACTAATTTTGCAGTTGTCCAGTGAACCACCAGTCCAGTGCAAGGCATGCTATCGCATTTTAAACAGAATGTAATATTGATTGAAGGAAAGGTGTTGAATCTGAACAAAGACGCTTGATGACTGTCATCTGATCTCTATGCCTCGTCCTTTTAGAAAACACTTGCAATGGTCACAACCCAGCAGCAAATGTGTATATATATATAGTATATTGGTTTCAGCCAATCTTTATTTTGGGTCCTTTAGTGTGCATGGGCAGCTGTGCTTTGTTAGCTGTGAGGGTTTTCTCTGACCTGTAACATTAAGGTTTTGATTATATCCACGCCCTATTGGAGTGGTTGGTAACTTTCACCATTGTTACTTGGAATCTCTTCCAAGGAGATCGGTGGTAGCATTTCTCTTAGATGGGTTTTGTTCTTATTTTTATGGGAAACCTTTAAAGCGCACGTTCACCATAAGGTTTCAATTCTAACTCTGCAGGTCTCACTGAGTCAGTATATCACCAGCATCGCTTGCCATATGCAGGGTGACTTGGGAATCACCCTCTTTGTTCTGCATACTATATGCGTAGTAGGTGAGAAATCTCACCAGCGCCTTCGAAACCGCCAGTGTGCTAGTTTGTGCCTTATATTTAAAATAGCATGATAACCTGCACGTGGTGTAAAAAACAGAGCACATGGAAAAGAAATTAATTAAGATTGTTAAAATTTAAAAAGTTAAAGGAACGTTCACATTGGAGCATTAATTTGCAATTACGGCTGTGCAACTGGGAATGAGGTGTCAAATCGCCCCATATTGTTTTCTTATATTTAAGAGCGGCACACTCTTCCATGTTGGAGTCCTTCTAAGGTTATACATCGATGTTGGATCAAATCTGGTTTTGGTTGAGGAAAGACACAATTGAGATATTGGTTTGCATATTCAGAAACATGCGTTTTCCTTTCCAAATGGTAGCCAATATGATCCCATTCTGTACCCTGTGGATTGCCGCAAATACCCCTGTTCTCTTCTCTGGAATCGTTGATTTCCCCTTTATCTTGATTAGTTTTGTATTAAAAAAAAATCTGATGCAAAATCTCCTACTTGTGCCACTGTTCGTGCACAACAAGGGAGCTCTGTTCTCTGGTTCAACCATGTCAACCTCTTTCTTTATGATCTGCAAATGTTTCTAGGCAGGGTTGCCTGAATTCTGCAGTCTGAAAAGGAACATTAGTTGGCGTATTGGAGCATAATATGCAGCAGTATCACTTCATTATTTTGACCTTTTTACACGTGTTAACTCTGTTTGGGTAACGATTTCACCTCATTAGTATCAGTTTATTTTATAAATGCCATAAACATCAGCTGAGAGGTGATCAGTTAACCTTTTTCAAAGGGCTGCCTCAGCGAGGAAAACCGTGTGACCCCATTTTTACTATCATTTGTTCCATTTGAGCTAGAATCAGATTTTGTTTTTTTTTATCTGCAAATTATGCAGACAGGGATGGATTACATGGCAAGTACGCAAATCCATACTTAAGCGGAAAAAGGCACAGCTGCATAATCTCATATTTCCAGTGGTCGTCTCCCAGGGCCTGCAAAGATGGTCAGCAAACCAGGCTGCAAATTACTTCACAATCAGGCGTCTCCAGTATATCAAGTACATCAAGTACAGCTCTTTAACGTAAAGAGCTGTGATCCACTCGGCTCTGCAGTGTGATGGAAACTAGATTGTTTATATAAACTGGACTGAGAAATCTGTTTTTAAAAGCAGGTGGTGTACTTTTTTATTACCTTTCCTACCTGGGTGGTAGATAATAGCCTTCTGCAACTTCAAAAGGACTTTATGAAGTTGGAATAATGCTCTGTTCAATATCTCACTCGCCTGGGCTTTCTAGGTCTGCCTACAAATAACCCCTCCTGCAGTTGCAGAATTATTTATTAACCAGTTGTTTGGCAAGGTGGTTATTAAGTGAAAGATTTACAGCAGGCAAGTTAAGTTCTTCTATTGCTTAGATTCACATAGCCATATCTTCGTGGGTCATGAATTCTTCTTTTTGAGAGACTAGCAGTGCTTTGCTGTCACTACAGCATTCCATGATCCTGCAAGAAATAAATAGTTTACACAAAACTTTCTAGATAAATTAATAGAAAAATTCTGGATTCACCAAAAATGCAGCAGTGTTTTGGTACATTGCATGCTGGGTACTGCTAAAGCTGGCATTTTCCTAAAACCAATCTGGGGAATGTGGTCTTCATTCACAAAGTCTTCGAGTGGGTAGATAGTCTTTGTCCTGGAAATAGTTGTATGCTACACATGCTTGCATAGGTGTGATGGCCAAAAGCAATGCTTACCGAACCCACCTGTGCACAGTGTAGACCACAAATGCATAGTATACGTCACAGATGTATAGTGTACATGATCTTAGGTTGCAAATTAACGTTAAGACTGGATGCCTCCTGCACGTAATTAGATGTGCGCTTCTTAAAATGGGGAATTTCAGCAGAGTAACCAAGTACAGTCAATGCGTATTAGGGCCAAATACATAAAACCATAGTTTTGAGGAGATTGCGGTTTAGAAATGTGCCCAAAACACTTGTCAAAGCGCCTAGCTTACACTTGAACAGCTGGCATAAGTAGGGCGTTAGTTCACTAATCAGTATAAAATTTACAGGATTTGTGCACTAAGACTTGTGTATGGGGAAGTTAATTTAAAGGAAAAATAATACAAAACTAACTAAAAGTTACTTACTTGGTTTATGCTTTTTTGCATTTTATGCATAGTGGACTGCCATATTATTGTGCAATACATTGCTTGTGCATGTATTTAAATGGGTGTAAATTAATAAAGTTGTACTTTGTGGGTAAGTGTAGCTTATACAATGCACACATATCCGTTACTTCCCTATCCTTTGTGACTCTACTGATAGTGTTACAGGATGTAAGCAAACGGACATACACTTAGACCCTTACCTGCCATCAATATTTGTGTGATGTAGGTTTTTGTTTGTAGTTTTTTCACCCTTTTCTACCATAGACCAAATTGTAGGTCATTTGCCTATTTTATCAACCCATCTCATCTTTTGTTTCACTACTTTTGTCCTCTGCAGAAAAACACAGAACTCCTGACAAAACTCCAAGGCGGGAGAGCAACTCCTTCAACTCTTCACCTCAGCCAGCTGCTTGTGCTCCGAGCTACTCTGGAGAACTCCCTCTACCTTCTAACACGCCAACTTCATCGGCCAAAACACTCGCCGTGAAATCCCGCACCCCAGCCAGGCAGAAAACTCAAGATACTATTGCTTCACCAAAACCAATATCCACTTCAAAGATGTCCATTAAGAACTGGGTCACCCGAACTCCAGGCTCTTCCAAAACACCAGCGCAAGAAGCCAAGACACCACCTCCAAGGAAGGCCCTCGAACCAGTGGAAGTGCAAGCTCTTACCACCCCCAACCCTTTGCCACAGTCTGAAAAGAGAGTAAAGAGAAGGCTGGAAACCAATAGTGAAGAACATTCTGAGAAAGACTGTCTACAACATTGCAGTTGTGTGACAGAGTTGGATCCTGCAGCAAAAAGACTAAAGCTGGACTTGTGCTCTTTGAAGGAGGGTATAGAACAGGGCAGTGGGGAGGTGTGCTTGGACCTTGCTCAGCTAAGCAAAGGCGGTGACGTTCTAGGGCAAAGCAGAAAGGAAGCCTCCCCACCTGTAAGCCCTCTTCCCATGCTGGAGTTCAGTACACATTCTCCTCCACCTTATAGACTGCACTGTGAGAGGACTGGACTAGGAGGAAAGGAGAACAGCTCCCCTGATGGAAGGAACTGGCTCTCTGCTATGGGAGAGAAACTAAAGCTGGACAAGACATGCAGCCCTGGTGGCTGCACCAGCCCTCCACCCGCAACAACTCCTATCACAAAAAGGCAGCTGATGAGGAGTGCGGCTTCTTCGCCTGTATCTGTAAGTAGACCATTCTTCACACATTGGTGGTTTCTGGATGTGTTTAGTTTTTGTCTCGACTTGTAGATGAATCAAGGTATATGGAGTTGATGAGTAGTATGACCTTGCTGAAAGAAGCAATTGCACAGATAATGTGACACTATTTTATGACAAATGGACGATAGAGCCACTTTAACTTCTTCTTCCTCTCTGGTTTTCTTGGTTTTCATTTTGCCTAAATAAGCTTTCTGTAACGAGAATAACCTTCAAAATAATTTAATGGGAATAACACCATGGTGTCCTTTGGCATTCATTTCCACACAATTACAGAAGAAATCTATATATTTTTATTACCGTACTTGACTGCTTTTCTTGTCGTTTTTTTTTTATGCCCAAGTTTTTGCATTATTGAACAGCATACAGAAAGAACAATTACAAAGTACTACCCACAACAGTAGTCAGTTTTCAACTGAAATGTTTACATTTGAAGAGGAAGAGACATCCGTGTTCAATTCCATCACAATTATGAGCTTGCAACGGGTTTACGCTTGTAGTGGCAACAAAGACGACTTAGTCTGCCGCCAGCCTTCTTCTTCATCTTATTAAATTAGAGTTTATGTAGTGGGACAGATGTACCCTTCATCGTCATGGCTAGCTGGCACTTAGGAAGTGCCAAATCCAAAGCTAGATGATAGAGCTGAGCATGAGTATTTTTTCAGTGGCAACAGGTTTGGTATTTAAAGTTTAGGCGTTTTAGCTAGTCACCATACCAGAAAAGTAGCCATCTGACTCACTTTAGAGTCCCAACACATACACTAGTAATTCAGACTAGGCTTTTCATTTTGTGGACAATAACTGTAATAATATATGCCAGCATTACACATTTATTATGAATAAGTTTGACACAGTTATTGCTCAATCTAGAATGAGCCAGTTGTAACCCGAAGGGCCTTTCTACCCTTAGAAAAGGATGATGATTTACATATTGTATACTCTGCCATATACCTGAATTTTAGTTCTTGAGAGTATAATTACAGTTATCCAGTATTAGGGGTATCTTTCATAGATTCACATGCCTGAATCATTCCCCGTCGTCGGGATGGGAGTCCCCGGTACATAAATAAAGTAATGTCACATAGACATATATACATATTAATGGGCCAGAGGCCTCTCATTAGTAACATATCCATGTCCTTTTGTGAAAAGGACCAAACTTTGGCTAAGAGCCAATCAGCTATCACCACTCTCTGGAACCTTCCTGGAAGGAGCTCTAGTCCCTCAGATTTTCTACCGCACGTCGTGCTAGGGGAGTCTCCACTGAGCTCTGCTCAGTTTTCCTTACTTCTCTGGATTTCCAGTATTTTTCTCTCAGAACTTCTTCATTTGTGTGGGGTTTTCAGTTTACTATGGCTGCTACTCCTATAAAAGGACTTTTTAGACCCTGTGCTTCATGTGGCAAGAAGAGGCTACATGTAGACGACAAGCATAAGGATTCTCCCTACCCAGACCACTCTTCTAAAGATTGCATGGTCTGCCGGACTTTTTCAACCAAGACCCTCAAGGACAGAGAGGGGCGCCTTTTGATATGGCTACAGAGACTGAAAGATAAAGACCAGACCGTCTCTTCTGGTGAGAGTGAATGTTCCTTCAGGAGTCCACATTCCTCTCCTAAAAGACCTAGAGTGACATCCCCAGGACCATCTTCGGAGCCACTTCAAAAGAAGACACAAAAGTCTTCAGAGGTTCATTCTAAGGTCTTGCCTGTGAAGGTTTCTCCTCAGGGCTCTGCTTCCACCTTCAAGAAACCCTTCACAACTTCGTCAGCTTTGCCTGTGACTGCTTCGACAGCTACCATCTCCACTTCTGTGGCGTCTTCTTCAATGTCCACGTCGACGTCTACAACATCCTCGTCGGGTAGGTCCATTTCATCTATCATTAAAATAAAGAAGTCGTGGTCGACGCTTGTTCAGCCACCGTCGACGAGCACTTCCACGTCGACGAAGTCATCATCATCGTCGACGAAGTCATCATCATCGTCGACGAAAGCACCAACGTCGTCGACGAAAGCTCCATCGACGTCAACGAGGCCGTCGACTAAGAAATCACCGTCGACGCCGCAACCATCGACTACCTCCTCGTCGTCGATCCCATCTGGATCAGTTGCCGACGTCCCGCCGTCGACGACCACCCCGTCGACTGGTTCGACGACGACAACGGAACCTACCTTAAAAGGTGCGTATGTTCATCTAAAAATCACCAAACGCACACTGACACCGGATTTAACCTCTCCGAGCAGAGTCCAGGCTTTACCACCTGTGCATCTCCTGGACGACGATGACTCAGATGATGGCTCTATGTTCCAGACAGCTACTAGCCCATCCGAACTGAACGTAAAATACCACGAGAGCTCTGATTATGAGGAACAAGAACAGGAAGAACAAATAGATTACCAGGAGGAATTCCAGCCTCCTCCCCCTCAACCTATGGTGTGTCTGCCGGCATCTATAGTCACTGATCTTCAGTTTTTGATTGCGGACTACAAACAGAGGTTCCCATCTACGCCTACGCCTACGCCTCCTCCACCTCCAGTGGTTTCTCCTCCACCTCCACCTAGACCTCGGCCTCCGCCTCTAGTACTTCAGCCGGACCCTGCTCCCTCACAACTTCCACCATCCTCAGATGATGAAGAGGAGGAGCAACAACATGAAGAAGTGGAACTTCAGGACTCCCATGACGAATGGGACGATGATGTCATTCCATGTCCGGCATCTCCTGTGCCTACGCAAGCCAATTCACCCCCAGGACATTGGGGGGTTCCATAATATCCTAGAAAGGGTGGCTTTGCGTTTCAAAATTCCTATTACAACTCAACAACAAGACTGTTTCCTTTATGATTTTAAGGAACCCATCAAAAAGGCTGTCCGGTCCATACCGATCATCGAATACATTTGGAATCAGGGGGTTAAGATCATGCAAAACCCTTCTTCCTTGCCCCCAGTGCTGCCTAGGCTGGACAAGAAATATAGGGCTCCAGACACGGCTCCAGCTTGCCTTACTGGCCATCCCAAACCGGACTCGGTGATTACACAAGCAGCGCAGCGTATATCGAAAAATCCTTCTGCTACTCTAACTGCACCTCCGGATAAGGAAGGACGAAAACTGGACAATATTGGAAAGCGATTTTCTTCTATGTCCGCGTTAACAGTGCGCGCCTCAAACTCTCTGGCACTGTTAGGACGTTACAACCGTCAAATGTGGGCTGATATTGCCCCATATTTGGGATCCTTACCGGAGGAAGAAAAAGAGGAGGCTAGGAAGATTCTCTTGGAGGGTGAACGCTCAGCCTCAGAGATAATCGATTGTGCAATGGACGTCGCATCGACGGGGTTTCACCAACTGGCTGGGGCTGCGGTGCTGAGACACCAAGTTTGGCTGAAAGCTACTACCTTCCGTCCGGAAGTACAAGCTAAAGTGCTTGACATGCCTTACGGCCAACTTCTGTTTGGAGCACACATTGATGAGGCGCTACAATGTATTAAAAAAGATACCGATACGGCGAGGGCGCACTGGGTACCCTCCATTTTAAGAGTCCTCCCTTTCGGAGCTCAAGAGGGAGAGGACAATCTTCTGCAAGAGGAGATTTTCAAGGTTACCGGTCCTCTTACAACTCCAATCGGCAGTATAAGCCTCAATATCAACAGAGACAACAGCAGCAGAAGTTGTCTTACACGAAATCTTCCTTTCGTGGTAGGGGAGGAAATAAGGACACAGCCAGAAAACAATGACTTCTCTGCCACAGGTCTCCACTTCTTCTCTGCCATGCAAGATTGGAGGAAGAATTTAGTCTTTCCTGCAAAATTGGAAAAAGATTACTATGTGGCGGGCAGACACTACCAGTTTCTGGTGTTGCCCTTCGGCCTGAAATCAGCGCCACACATTTTCACAAAATGCCTGTCTCCAGTGGCTGCGTACCTCGGGCAGCAACATCACCAAGTCTTCCCATACTTGGACGACTGGCTCGTCATGGCGCCTTCTTTTGCAGGCATGACCAAGTCCTCCAACGCCTGTCTTCAACTTTTCAACGACTTGGGCCTCACTCTCAATCGAGACAAATCCGTCCTTCAACCTTCCCAGCGTCTCACTTTCCTAGGCGCTGTCCTCGATACGGCACAGAAGAAAGCGTTCCATCGCAGGAGCGTCAATCCAAGCTGACATCCTTAGCGGCCCGCCTACAAACCAGAAGGTCCCTCACGGTGCGCCTTTACAAGTCCCTGCTTGGGATGATGTCTTCTAGCATCCTGTTGGTTCCACATTGCCATCTTCACATGCGCCCTCTTCAGGAAGCGCTGTACACTCAATGGATCCAGTGTACAGGATCGTTCGATGATGTCATCCGGGTGACTCCTCCCATGGTGAAAGCTCTACAGTGGTGGATTCACCCGCAGAACCTTTTGCGAGGTTTGCCTTTCCTGCTTCCAGTTTCCCCGCATATCATAACAGATGCGTCCCTGGAAGGTTGGGTATGCGTTCCTCCAAGAACTCCGAATCAACGGACAGTGGTCCCCTTCCGACCGACAACTGCACATAAACCTTCTCGAGTTACGAGCAGTTTACCTGGCGCTTTGAGCATTCCTTCCTCGGATCAAAAATTCCCCAGTGCTTGTGAGGACAGACAATATCACAACAATGCACTATATAAACAAACAAGGGGGGGACCCGTTCTCTGATGTTATCTCATGAATCTCATGAATCTCAGAAAATCTGGAATTGGTTGCTTCTTCACAACATTTCCCTTTGTGCAGAATACGTCCCTGGAATGGACAATGTCCTCCCAGACTCACTGAGCAGACAGCGCTCTGTGTGCCACGAGTGGGAGTTGGATCAGCAGCTTCTCAGTCACATCTTCTCCCAATGGGGCCCGCCTCATCTGGACCTTTTCGTAACCAGACACAACGCCAAATGCCAACATTATGAAGCCGGCGTCCCCAGAAGGGGTCTCTAGGGAATGCATTTTCGATTGCATGGTTCAACGTCTTTGTGTACGCATTTACTCCATTTCCCCTGATTCCCAGGGTTCTCCGGAAGTTGGAGGCCGAACATTGTACCCTTATCTTGATAGCTTCAGCTTGGCCGCGCCAGCACTGGTTTACGGAGCTTCATCTCCTATCGCTGGAACCGCCGATCCCATTGAAGCCTTTCCCCAATCTCCTCACAATGAACCAAGGACAAGTCCAGCATCCGGATCCAGCATCTCTCAAATTATCGGCTTGGCTCCTGAGTTCAGAGAATTCCAGAACTTGGACATCCCACCAGATTGCAGAGCTGTTCTAGCCCGAGCTCGGGCTGGCAGTACCAACAAAACATATTCCCTGAAATGGAAAAGATTCTGCATGTGGTGCAAATCAAAGAAAGTACATCCTTTTTCTTCGTCGCCTGCACAGATTTTGCCTTACCTTCTACATTTGGCAAACGCAGGTCTTGCTCATGCTTCAATAAAAGTTCACCTGGCTGCCATATCTCGTTTCAGGCGTTCCTTGACTGGTGCTTCCCTCTGGTCCAGTAGACTCATAAAACAATTTCTTAAAGGGTTGTTCAGAACGTTCCCTCCGGTGAAGACTTACCGCCTGCCTGACAGCTGAACATTGTGCTTGCTCAATTAATGAAGCATCCCTTTGAGACGATGGACAAAGCTGATATCCAATATCTTTCCTGGAAAACGGCACTTCTACTGGAGATTACCTCTGCGAGACGAGTAAGCGAACTCCAAGCCTTCTCAATTCAAGACCCTTTCCTCCAATTCAAACACGAAAGAGTGATTCTAAGGACTAATCCTACATTTATTCCAAAGGTCCCATCTGACTTTCACCTTAATGAGCCTATAGTCCTGCGCTCGTTCTTCCCGAATCCACATTCTGCAGCAGAGAGGTCTCTCCACTCTCTTGATCTCAAACGCTGTCTTAAATTCTACATTCACAGAACACAGACATTTCGAAAATCTAACCAACTCTTCTTTGCTTTTAGCAGACCTAGAAAAGGTCTTCCCTTGATTAAGCAGAGCATTTCACGTTGGATCTCTGTGACTATTGCTTTCTGTCATCAGCAAGCAGGACATCCTCTGCATTCCAAGGTTCGTGCTCATTCCACTAGAGCAGTCTCAACCTCCATGGCGCTCTTTGCTGGAGTGCCCATTACTGACATCTGCAGAGCGGCGACATGGAAGACGCCGCATACGTTCACCAGGCACTACTGCTTGGATACTGAACTTATGAAAGATGCAGCAGTGGGACAAGCTGTGCTCCGTCATCTATTTCACTAGAGGTGAGCCTTCTCTTTCATCCCACCTTCCTACTGTCTACTTGCACATTTCTCTCTAATATTTCATATTGGTACCCTTTGCATTTAACAATTAATATGGTTCGAGGCATGTGGGCTGCTAAATTCATATCTTAGCATTAGATCGCCGCCTAGTGTTGGGTCCGGATGATCGCACATTGTTGTCCTGGAAGAGTCTTCGAAGTATCCTGAGATAGGTGGCTCCTCCCCTGGACTACAGTGCGCATGGGCATCGGCTCCATCCCCAGATTGTTTTTTTCCGCCATTGGGTTCGGATGTGGTCTCGACGTCTCTCTGTCGAAACCGAGAAACTATTTTTTAGCGGCCAAAAGGCCTCGTTTTTTGCGTCTGTATTGTCTGCGCACGGTCTCGAGTCTTCCGTCTCTTGGAGCCGGAATAAGCGGAGTCTTGTTTCGCTTTTCGAACTTTGAGGCTTTCTCATCGCGACTCGACTGCACAACTTTTCAGACATGGAGCGGAGCCCGTTTAAATACTGCCCGCTTTGTGGGTCCAAGTACCCACACATCGATCTACACCCCGTTTGTAACAAATGCCTTTCGCCTGACCACGACGACGGCAAGTGCAAGGCCTGTGCACAGTTCCGGTCTAAGAAGACTCTCAAGCTTCGGCGCGCGGTGCGCATGGAAGCTAGACAAGCGGCCCCGGATCCGGAAAACATCTTCGGCGACCAAGATGAAGAGGACCAGGGTCATCATCTTCAGATCTCCCCACCCGAGACGGAGGTCGAGGCGGATCCGGTAGACGACGACGGTGTCGTGGGTCAAGGCCTTGAATACGTCGACGAGGTAGGAGACGACGAAGAGATTTATGGGGCCGCGGCGGATAGCTCAGGGGACGAGCTCTGCCCCGAAGGTTTCGAGGATACCGACCGGGTCACGGGATCGCCTGTAGGCCTTACCCACGACCCCATGCCGCAAGCCACAGCCCCGCCTTCTGGCCCGGCCACGGACTTACTTGCTGAGCAGACTGTATCGAAACCGAAACCGAAAGCATCGGGATCGACTCCATCTAAAATGGCCGACCCGAAAACGAAACCGAAACTTAAGGACTCGAGCGTCCCTAAGATGGCTGCCGTGCCAGCGAAAAAGACTGTCCCCGCTAATCCATCGACTCCGTCGACCTCCGGTCCGCAGAAGTCGAAGAAGTCCGTCGATTCCGCTGCTGCTCATTCGAAATCGACGCCTGAGGAGGGGTCCTCTAAAAAAGATGGTCGGCACGGATCAGCATCGGCGCCGCCGTCCAAGCCCGCAAAGGCCGGCTCCACGGAGTCTACGCAAACGAAGACTGGCACGTCTGCGCACCGGTCCCAGGACTCGGGGTCGGTGTCAGCGGGTTCCGCGTCGAACGCCCACAAGGCCCACAAAGACGTCGGATCCGAAGGAAAGGTCAAAACATCCTCGTCGGCTCCAAAACCAACTGAGAGTGAGGCGTCCCTCGTCGCCGCATCACTACAGCGAATTAGGGAGAAGGCCTCTGCTCCGTCGGCTCCGATTTCGTCGCCGAAGGCACAAACAGACAATCCAGCGAAGCCTTCTGGTAAACTTCTCTTTGTTTTGCCGCCAAAGGAGGCGCCGAAAGCCTTTTCCACCAAATCGGCACCGAAGAAGACGGTTTCTTCAACGGCTGGCCCACTTCCACGTCGGGTTCTCGAATCAGAGGATGATTCAGAGCAGTTCATCGACGCAGACACCGGCAATTGACCCTCTATAAGAGGAAAATAACTTCAGAGTCAGTGGACTCATATGTCATCCCACTGAAAAAGAAAAGGGTGCCCCTTGATGCTTCAGGCCTCACAGAACCAATCCTGCCTCCTCCAAGACAGAGCCCTACTCCCTCACCAGAACACTCTGCGGGTGAGGGGTATGATGAGGATGAACAATACAATTTCCCTATCAATGAACCAGATGCACAACCGGATTCATATGATGACACTGGTGACCAGGGCACCCAAAATGTGGGGCAGGACCCGCAGCTTTTTAATGCACGTGCATCCCCCACTGAGGATTCAGCAGGTTTTCATGCGCTACTTGAGAGGGCAGCAGCCAATCATGATGTGGACATGCATGCTGACCCGATAGAAGAAGACTTCATTTTCGACACATTCTCAGTCTCTGAAAGGACAGTAAAAACGCTGCCTATGCTTAAGGGAGTCCTCAAGCATGCGGGGGATATCTTTAAGGAGCCTACCAGGGCACGAGTGGTCAATCCACGCATTGAGAAGAAGTACAGACCTGCACCTGCAGACCCCGCATACATTCGGGGACAGTTGCCACTGGACTCTCTTGTGGTCGCCAATGCCAGGAAACGTGCCAACTCCCAGGCAACGGGTGAAGCTCCTCCCCCGGATAAGGAGTCCAAAGTGCTAGAGGCAGGGGGCAAAAGAGTAGCTGCGCAGGCCGCACACTTTTGGCGCATTGCCAATACACAGGCACTCTTAGCACGTTACGATAGGGCGCATTACGACACCCTAGAACAGGTTATACAACACCTGCCTCCAAAGTTCCAAGAAGGCACCAAACTGCTTATTGAGGAAGGGAAGCTAATCTCAAACGCAGCCATCAAGTGTGCACTTGACGCCGCAGACACAGCTGCTAGGGCTATCAACACTAGCGTTATGCTGAGACGACAGGCGTGGCTCCGCATCTCGGGGTTTAAACCAGATATACAGACAACCATTCTCAATCAGCCAGTCAATCCTGATAGTCTGTTTGGTCCAGATGTTGACACCACCCTAGAAAAAATAAAAAAAGACACAGAAACTGCTAAGTCCATGGGGGCCCTCCAGTCGCAACAGTTTCGTGGCAACAATTTTCGTCGCTCAGGTGCACGTGGAGTCACCAGAGGACAAATGGGTCAACAGTCTCAGTTCTCAAAAGGTGGAGCACAATCCTCGTTCCAAAAGCAGAACAAGGGAGGTTACAGAAATAACAGCAACAGAGGTCGCGGCAGAGGAAACAACAGCTCCCGCTCCTCTACCCCAAGCAAACAGTGACTCTCCGTCACTGCCCCCCGACCACTTAACACCTGTCGGGGGAGACTGCAGCAGTTCCTGCCCGTCTGGAGAAACATCACCACAGACAGGTGGGTGCGACAACTAGTCCAGTATGGTTATTGCCTAGAGTTGAAATCCACTCCACCCAACATCCCGCCAAGGCAAAGGCCTATGTCCGCAGAGCACTTGCTCTTATTGCAGCAGGAAGTGGTGGTGATGCTGCAAAAAGGAGCAATCGAGCTCGTGTCGGTGAGAGAGGAAGGCACAGGGGTATACTCCCTGTACTTCCTTATTCCAAAGAAGGACGGATCTCTCAGACCCATTCTAGATCTACGCCCCCTCAACCTGTACATACTGTCAGAACATTTCCACATGCTCACACTGCAGCAGATTCTTCCCTTGCTAAACCAAGGGGACTTCTTAGCAACCTTAGATCTCAAGGATGCTTATTTCCACATTCCACTACACCCGTCCCACAGGAAATACCTCAGGTTCACTATTCAAGGCAAGCATTACCAGTTCAAGGTCTTACCCTTTGGAGTCACCACAGCCCCAAGGGTGTTTACCAAGTGTCTGGCGACGGTAGCAGCGCACCTCAGGAGGCAGAACATCCATGTCTACCCCTACCTCGACGACTGGCTCGTGCAAGCCAAGTCGGAACGACAGTGCGCCGCGGACATGTCAACTACAATTCACCTTCTTCACGATCTGGGTTTCTCGCTGAACTACCCAAAGTCGCATCTACAACCAGCACATGTCCGGCAGTTCCTAGGTGCGACGATCAACACCCTGACGGCCATGGCTCAGCCAAACCAGGTCAGGATAGACAGCATGCAGTCTCTGATCCAAAAGTTCAGACCACAACACTCGCTTCCGGCGAGAGTATTCATGCAGTTGATAGGCATGATGGCCTCCTGCATCTTCATAGTCCCTCACGCACGGTTACATATGCGCCCGCTCCAGGAGTGTTTAGCAAATCAGTGGACACAGGCTCAGGGGCAATTGACAGACCTAGTGTTGGTTACCAGTCGGGCATACGACTCTCTGCATTGGTGGACTCCACACAACCTTTGCAAGGGCCGACTGTTCCAAGAGCCTGTGCCGCAGATTATCCTGACAACGGACGCATCTCTCCAGGGATGGGGAGCTCATCTGCTCACTTACACAGTGCAGGGACTATGGACGACGCGGCAGCAAAAGATGCACATCAACTATCTAGAACTGATGGCAATCTTCATGGCGATCAAGTCCTTCATTGTACATCTGTGCAACAAGGTAGTGTTAGTCCGGACGGACAACATGACTGCGATGTACTACATTCAAAAGCAGGGAGGCACCCACTCGCCACAGCTGTCTCATCTGGCTCAGAGCATGTGGAAGTGGGCCATTCAGAGGAACATTTTCCTCATGGCAGAACACCTCCCAGGGAAGGACAACCAGATGGCGGATCTGCTCAGCAGGTTCAGCCATCAAATGCACGAGTGGGAGATACACCCATCTGTCCTCCACCCGTACTTCCAGCAGTGGGGTCATCCGGAGATGGGCCTGTTTGCCACAAAAGAAAACGCAAAATGCCAACACTTTGCCGCCAGGTTCCCTCACCCACAGTCGCAGGGGAATGCGATATGGATGAACTGGTCAGGCAAATTTGCGTACGCTTTTCCGCCAGCCCCTCTGATACCGCTGGTCGCAAGAAAGCTAAGGCAACACGCGATGACTCTCATCCTAGTTGCTCCAACGTGGGCGCGCCAGGCTTGGTACACCACGTTCCTCGAACTCTCAGTGGTGCCGCATCAAAGACTGCGCCTCATGCCCAGTCTTTTGACGCAGAACCATGGAGAAATTCAGCATCCAGATCCGCAACAGCTCAACCTGGCGATCTGGCTCCTGAAGTCCTAGAGTTTGGATACCTTAACCTACCTCCAGAATGCATGAACATCATCAAGGAGGCAAGGAAGCCAACTACCAGAGCATGCTATGCTGCGAAATGGAAGCGTTTTGTCATTTACTGTACAGCCAATGACATCAACCCGCTAGATGCATCTATCCCCAACATCATTTGCTATCTGTTGCATCTTTACAAGTGCAATCTAGCGTACACTTCCATTCGGATACATCTATCCGCCATAGCGGCTTATCTTCAAAACAGGCAGCACCTCTCTGTCTTCAGAGTGCCCGCCATTAAAGCCTTCCTTGAAGGTCTGAAACGAGTCATTCCCCCAAGAACACCGCCAGCTCCGGTGTGGAACCTCAATGTCGTTCTCACCAGACTAATGGGACCGCCATTTGAGCCACTGCACTCGTGTGAACTCCAGTTCCTTACGTGGAAAGTGGCTTTCCTGGTAGCTATTACGTCTCTGAGGCGTGTCAGTGAGCTGCAAGCGCTCACAATCCAAGAGCCATTCATTCAGATTCATCCAAATAGGGTAGTGCTACGCACTAACCCCAAATTCCTTCCGAAGGTGGTGTCACAGTTTCATCTAAACCAAACTATTGACTTGCCAGCATTCTTTCAAAACCCGCAAACGGTGGCAGAAAGAATGCTCCATACCTTAGACGTACGGAGGGCGTTGATGTACTACATAGACAGAACACAACCCTTTAGAAAGACAAAACAACTTTTTGTTGCCTTCGCACCACAACACAAAGGCAACCCTATTTCCAAAGCAGGGATAGCCAGATGGATTGTTAAGTGCATCCAGATATGTTATCAAAAGGCCAAGCGCACTTTAACAATACCCCCAAGGGCGCACTCCACACGCAAACTGGGGGCATCCATGGCTTTCCTAGGGAACATTCCTTTAGAGGATATTTGCAGAGCAGCCACGTGGGTTACACCACACACCTTTACAAAACACTACTGTGTTGATGTGCATTCCAAGCAGCAAGCTGCTGTAGGACAGGCTGTTCTCAAAACACTTTTTCAGGTTTCTGCAGCTGGCACGGGCGACCGCCGCTAATGGAGGGACTGCTATGTATTCTATGCTAAGATATGAATTTAGCAGCCCACATGCCTCGAACTGAATATGCTACTTACCAGTATGCATCTGTTCTTGGCATGTAGGGCTGCTAACATTGATATCGCCCGCCCTCCTCCCCGGTGCCTGTCGCAGCTGCAGATATACTATTGTATTTATTCATTAGCATGGACATCCTTTACACTTTTCACTCCATCTCCTGCCACAATGGCGAAAAACAATCTGGGGATGGAGCCGATGCCCATGCGCACTGTAGTCCAGGGGAGGAGCCACCTATCTCAGGATACTTCGAAGACTCTTCCAGGACAACAATGTGCAATCATCCGGACCCAACACTAGGCGGCGATCTAATGCTAAGATATGAATGTTAGCAGCCCTACATGCCAAGAACAGATGCATACTGGTAAGTAGCATATTCATTATTATCTAGTGAGATTTGATGTTGTACCATTCGAAATGTGCTTGTTATTGCTCGCTACTCTGATTCAGGCATGTGAATCTATGAAAGATACCCCTAATACTGGCTAAGGAAAGCGTTACTTACCTGTAACTACAGTTATCCAGTATTGGTATCTTTCATAGATTCACATGCAACCAACCCGCCTCCCCTGGAAGGGCTCACCTTAGGTCTCTCAGTAATATGCTACTTAGCACTGTGCTTACGAAAATCTGAGGGACTAGAACTCCTTCCAGGAAGGTTCCAGAGGGTGGTGATAGCTGATTGGCTCTTGGCCAAAGTTTGGGCCTTTTCACAAAAGGACATGGATATGTTACTAATGAGAGGCCTCTGGCCCATTCCTATGTATATATGTCTATGTGACATTACTTTATTTATGTATCGGGGACTCCCATCCAAACTACAGGGATGTCGTCTGGATGGGATTCAGGCATGTGAATCTATGAAAGATACCAATACTGGATAACTGCAGTTACAGGTAAGTAGCTCATTCCATCCTGCTAGTCACTGAGAAACAGCTGCTGATACCACTAGACTAGACTAATCTCTTAGTTCTCCCTTGATCATGCTAGTAACGGGTTCCTTGCCCACTATTTAATTGGATACCCATAGTTTGTAATTTACTGCTTTTCCTGCGCTAACGCCCTATTATAATATTTCCCTGCCGATTGGGAATATACCTTTGTGAGAGCTCGTTAGCATTGAAAATTGATGACCAATTTTCTCGCAAGTTAACTTGAAACTTTAAAACAGTTTTACTTGCAAATTGTTTCACGACTTCAAAGGGGAGCCCAAGTCACAAATTTTCCATCAACATCCACATGTGCAGAACTTTGTGACCTACAGGTATTAGTTGTAGTGTTTGTGAAGAATACGTGAAGCATCTTAGCAAACCTTTACCAAAATGCTCAGTTCCCTTATGTAGGAGTCTGTAATGAAGGAATAAGAATTAATCTGAACTAATTTGTATCATATGACTAGACACACATTTCTATATTTTTTTTTTGTAGACACAACTCACAAAAGTTGCTCCCGAGCAACACATGTTAGGCAAGAAGCTCTTGTAAAAACAGGGGGTCTGGTTTCAGGGAAAGTGTGTTCAAAATAAGTCTTACAAAGATTGGCAGTCTCTCAAGGTCCATTTTAAGCTCTCTATCGTGATTTATCCTCTATCCCAGGCTTGTAACGATGAACATTAATAGGCTAGCCGAGCAATGCATCCAAGCATTGTAATTGTTAGAGAGTAGTTCAGAGTTGAAAGGTAGTGACTTGAACCTTAAGTCATGAAGTATTAAGTCCCATGTCCTTAATATTTAATACCTTCCGATACTTCAGCTCCCATGAAAGCCTGTGTATAAACTTATATTTACTTCTAAAACATTGAAGATGTAGCAGCTGTCGCTAATGTAAACAATGCTGCCCATGTGATATAATTTTCTGAAATGATGCCTGTGTAGGTTCATCTTCCTATGCAATATCTTTTTTGCTCCTTGCAGATTTTTCCCATGCTCATTATCTTTGCTTTTTCAAGGTTTTTGCTTCCAGTTCCATTGCAGGGGTATGTTTCTTTTGGCTTGGCTTTATCTAAACCATTACATCTGTGCTGAGAATATAACATTTGCTAGCATTCGCGCCAAGAATATTCAATTCTATTAAGGACATGGAGGTGAGGATTATGCTTCTCTTTCTTTTACTGCAAAACACAGCAGCCAATAAAAAACGTTTTACCATAAACTACATTTCCCATGAAACCCTGCTCACAACCACCACACATAGCCCAGCAGTCCTTATAAGCTTAGTTACCATCATCTTAAGAGCCTCTTTCTTTACTCCAAACAGTCCAACTCAAACTGCGACAGGAAGCAACAGCGTCCGTAGGGCCAACTGCAGCAGCCATTCTCAAAATAGTCGAAACAGCTCATCCATCAACTAGGGGCACGAAGTGCCAACACCAGTATGAAAACTCGAACAGGATCACACTGACTTCTGATCCGAACCTGGAAAGAAAATTAGACCCGTTATATCCATATAACACAAACTACATACGGGTGGGCAAACATCAAAGGAAGAACAATGAAATCATGACAATCAATTAATGACTGATAATACTGGTCAGGATAATCCTTACCTCCGTGTCCTTAATAGGATTGAAAATTCTTGGTGTGAATGTTTGCAAATTTTATATTCTATTTCAGGACCAGAGGGTCCGATCATACTAGTTTAATGCTTATCGAAAACCACAGAAGTAATCGAGGCTACGGGTTTATAATAAAACTATTTAAAAGTAGACTCTGAAGACCAGTGAGCCGCTCTCATGATATCCTGACTGGTGGAACCCAACTTAAGACTTAGAAGCCATAGCCCCCGCACAAAATGAGCCCCAAATACTTTAGTGTCAATACCAGCTTCTGACATGATTAATTGGAGCCATTTAGCAATTGTGGCAGACAATACCAGTTTGAACGGCTTCTGTAAAGCGATCAGCAATTGTGTAGAGCCATCGGGTCATAATGTACGAGTACATTCTTAAGCTTTTAAGCATTTAACCACACATCATTATTGGGAAATACATTATACTCAATACAGCAATAAAGTTTTTGTTCTGCCAGTAATGGTAAAGGAAACCCCTTCTGGAGTAAATACTCTACCTGTTAAATCCAGAACCCTCACATCAGAACTTCTTCTACAGGAGGATAAGCATAAGAGCATAGCCAACTTAGCCGACAACTGTTTTCTAGATAGATGAGCATTATCTATCAAAAAGAGCCATAGCAAAGGATACATCACATAGGAAAGAATACTTAGCTTTAGGAGGATTTGCCACCCTGATACCTTTAAAAAGTTTAGAAATGATAGACTAGGGTGCATTCCTACTGGTTTACCATCCACCTGTGAATGCCCTGCTGAAATCACAGACAAAAATTATTCGCAGACCTGTAAGACAAACCATTGGAAGCATTTTGAGACAAGAAATTTACAATGTGGGATAATTATGCCACCACGGGATCCAGGTGCCGTTCAGGCACCAACCCATCCAGCATTGCCATGCTGAAGAATACCTCTTCCTAGTGGATGGGGTGCAGGCTAATAATGAAACTAGGGGCTTTGCTTCCGCTAATAAATGTTAATGTTTTTTAAATGAATTTCTCTTCCTCTTGATAAAAGTGAGGCATGCATTTTAATCACTCACCGCCCACCCACCAGGATCAAATTAAAGGTCCACACCTTTGCTTAATAAGGGCATGTACATCATCTTCTGCTACAAGATGCACCTTAAGAGCATGTCTTGGTCTATCTTTAAGAAGGACTTGCAGGTAGCTGCTGTGGAGTGTCGTAAGATGGGCTTCTTTGAATGGTGTCATTTAGGAAGACTGTCTTTAGGGGTTTTCACTGTGATAGATGTGCTTTTGGGGTGTCTTTGTGGGAGATTTAATTTTGTAATTTGGATATTGTTGCCCACAACATGCAGCTCCTAATTTTTTAACGGAAAGGGCCAAAGCCCGATGTATACCTCAGAAAATCACTAGCTTGCATTATCCACGGTCTATGCCAGTGTTCGCAAATACCAGTACCGATGCTACCTGCTAACCATCATACTCTAACACGTGATAATTTGGAATATTCCATGTTGCCCAAAGCTGTAAAAAGAACCTGGGTGCACTAGTAAAGTTATATATTTTTTAATATATATTTATTAAACATCTCGTTAATGTTCATTTTTAGGTCGAGCTGGAGAAAGCATGCGAAGCATGCTGGAGTCCAGCTCGACAACTATAGCCGCCCGTCTCCTGGGAATCTGAGACCGGGGTCGGGCACGAGCGTCGACTTCACCTCGTGGGCGCGCACTCCCAGCCCTGCGACGTGCACATCCCCTGCCTCAGATTCCTTGAACACACACATACAAACATGCACAGGCAGGCAGGCAAGCAGACAGACACACTCTTCCTGGGAACTCATTGCCCAACACACCCGGAACCCACGGTCACCTTTCACCGAGGCAGAGCGGCGCTTCCACTTACAATCCCTACCGGTGAACAGACCCGTCACGACAGTCTTGCCTTCTCCGGGCCTACCCACGAGCACCGCGAAGAGGCTGACAGGAGGACCCTCCACCCCCCACACCCTGGAAACTACCAGAGAGCCCCATGCCTCCCCCCGAGTCCAGCTCCAGGACCTGACCGATTGTCCCCACTGCCGTCCCGGCCCCCACACTTACCTCGGTGCCCTCGGCGGACCCTCGGCTCCGTCCTCCCCGAAGGCAGCTCCGCCCGGACACGGGTGAAAGGACGAGAGGGCTGCGAGCTCCGTCACAGGCTCACTGCGGCTGCACACACTGACAGCTCCCGCAGGCCGGCATGAGCTAAAGAAGGGACTGCGGAAGTATAACAGGGCACGGACGCTCACTACGCCTGCGCACAGACAGGTTGACACCGTGAGCCAGACAGGGCGCGCTCGCTGCGCCTGCGCACAGCAACAGTGCCTCTGCCCTGCATGAGCTAAAGAATGGACTGAGGAAGTATAACAGGGCACGTACGTCAGGCAGGGAACGCACACTATGCTTGCGCACAGACAGGTTGACATCGTGAGCCAGGCAGGGCGCGCTCGCTGCGCCTGCGCACAGCAACAGTGCCTCTGCCCGGCATGAGCTAAAGAAGGGACTGAGGAAGCAGAGCAGACAGTAGAGCCAGTGAAGAGGGGGGTGCTAAACATCGAGAGAGGACTGGTTCACGCGCCCGACTACAATTGCGCACCTTACCTTGGTCATTACTTTCACTGTCCCTTCCCCGATCAGTAGCAGTACTTGAGCCTTTATCTATCAACATTTAGCGCAGCACCCTGGCATTCAGCTTGTCTTAGTCAGTTCTGCTGTGCCTCTGAAAACCTGTTTGTGCCTTGTGGGTATTGAGTAATTTGCATGTTTCCCCTGCCTGCCGCTGTCATCTTAAGCTCCGGTGTATCATGATTCAGACAGCATAGCCTGGGCCTCCTGCTAGCTCTGTCGTCTCGCCTCCTCTGGGCGCTCTCCATTGTGTTTCATGGCTGAAGAGACCTGTGGAAGTGTCTTCAAGATCCCGGGCTGTGAACACAGGCCGATGCCGCCGTTATATGCCTGGGGCGCCGTACGGACGGGGTGATGTATTCAGGCAGCCTGCAGGTTAGGTTTCTCATTTCAGTACCGTACCATGAACCCTTCCAGAGCAACGTGGCCCTGACATCAGTGCCAATACCAAAGGAGATGATGGACGCACAAGCTGAGACGACTGTTCTACAATAGTGCTGTAGTTCTGCATGAAAGTATGAAACTAGTGTATCTTTGATGAGGGAAACTCGCATGCAAGTACGTACCATTAAGGTAACTGCAGGCAAGTAATCTGTAGTGTGTGAATTGTACGTAATTTGCTTTCATGCACTTATGTGAAATTTTGGGAGAATTGCATGAAATTGAATACGTTACGTTTAATTATGTGAAATTCTGAATTTTAGTGGTAAATGCATCCTCGTGTCAATTTAGGACGCAATGATGCTTTACACGCAAACAAATACTGCCAGAATTACTGTCAACCACACCTGCTTGCATTCTGGTTCCTTTGCGTTACTTCTCCACTCCCATGCTACATATAATTTTCCCAAGAAAGGGGTGTTATTACGTGACATGACCTAATGGCATAATTTCTGAAACTTTGTGCAGTACCCATGACGTGAAATTCTTGGAATTACACGAATTCATCCAGAGTAATTGACATTTCACCTAGGCCTAGTTACCTGTAGAAAACTATAACCCGTTGGTTGTTTTCATAAGGCACCGGGTTTTACTCTGTGTCTTCTCATTTTGCGAGCTTGTTTAATACCGCTGGCCGCCAACATGCGTGTGACACGGTACGTGCATGTAGGAGCCGGGTGGCTCACTCCAGTAAATCTATATGGAAGGCGTGCCACGTGTTTCCTCACGGCTCTTGCTGTGTAGTCTGTGGCAGGATGGGGTGCCAGAGAGGGAGTGTAGTGTGCGTCGTGCACGAGTATCTCTAACTGTGCAAGAGTAGCTACACTATAGCACCCTCTTGAAGTGTCTGTGTCGGCAGGAGGAAGGTCAGTGCCCTGACCAGACACGCCAGGACACAGGGAAGCCTGAGTCGACCAGTGGTGAAACTAGGGTGCTTTGCCCCCCAATTCAAACATGGAAAATGAGCCCTTGTTCGCTGTTCCCAAGATGAGTAGCAAAAGCATTTCTAATCAGGGCACAGGCGGCCCTGAACAGACCCGGCCTCGGTGCCACTGCACCTGCTGCACCTTTGCTACCTACGCCCATGGAACCCAGGAAGAAGACGTAACCGCGGGAGAACTAAGTTGGAGAGACCTCCGGGTCCCCAAATAGACCTTGCAAGAGGGCCCCCCTGCAGTTATCCCTGGTCCCTAGAAAGAGCTCATGCATTCCCGTTTCTCTCGGAGCTCCCTTAGCAGGTTTCCAGGCACTGTGCGTCAGGGCAGAGTTTACTGGGGCTGCCTTTAGCACTTAGAATATGTCTAAATAAAAGAAAGCATTTCCATTTAGTGAAGCCTCTCATCTGCGGAACCTGCAGCTCTATGCATGATTTAACAAGCCTTGCGCCGTGCCAGAGTGTTTAAAATTGATGCCCCCCCCCCCTTCAGGTTAGAATACTTGATTTTTATCTTGCATGGAAAGTCATCCATGCATCTTTCCATAATCCAGTCTTCTATCCAGTTTAAAAAAGGAGTTTTCTGCAATTGTACTTTAATTTGATATTTATGCACACAATTCCCTTAGCCTCCCTAACGTTTCCACCACACACCTTTTCAACCTCCAACTCTGTATAGAATGAAAATGTCTAAATCTCTATCCTGGACTGGAATCAGCAGTACTTTGTTTGGGATCCGATCCCAGAAGTGTAACCTTGTAACAGAAAGTGGTTATTGGTCGACTTCCATTTATAGAGGCTTGTGGAGGGTGATAGGGTCAGGAGGGGTTGGGGGAAGAATATGAAGGTCAACTAATGTTTGAACTGAAATGGCCCAGTAGTTCTTATAAAGACCAGCTTCAGTGACTTAAGAGTTAGTAATCTTTGGTCACCCCCTACACATTTGTTTAGAAATGTTGTGCTGCTACTTGGAAGCCATTTATTTGTATGTTTTGGTAGTTTATTTGCTAAACCCAAAGTCTCTTGTATATTACTAAATTGATCGTCTTTATAAAAACACTTTTCTTTGCACTCCATCAACTGAGCCTTAATGGTTTTTTTTTTAAAGGTTCCAACAACCCCAGGCTCCATGAGGAAGATCTGTACATACTTCCACAAGAAATCGCCAGTGATCAGTCTGCCTCTATAAGAGAGATTTACCCTCTAAGTGACTGGTGGTGGAATCTAGGACACCAGAGCAGCCAGAAATTTGGATTCGCAATTTGGTGGTGTCCTATAATAAAGTGTTATTCCCAGGTTTTTAACTTTCCCATAATCTAACGTTTCATACTTTTAAATGTGCACATTTGTTCACTGTAAGCACCCACCATGATTTGATTTTAATACTTTAATGTGAAACTGTGTTGGTCCAATACAAAATGTTTATTTGTTGACAGATAACACATAGCCTTAAGATTTTTATCATGAAATTGTTCAGAAAAATTTCATAGTTGCCTTATGTGTAAAATTATTAAGAACCATATATGTAGGTCATCTTGTAGCATGAGATCTGATAGTGCTAAAGCTCTTGCTGATGATCAGCTGTACCCACTGAGTGTTCTATAGGTGTTGTCCTTCAGTCACGTTAATTTCTAATCTTGAGGGATATTGCTTTTAAGCTGCTTATTTATACTACTTAACAGTAAATACAGTTTATGTAAATGTTTGTAGAACTTGTTTCAGTGTTGTAAATACAGAGTTTTTAATATACCTATGAGTAGTGTCTTCTTTGCACTTCTTGAGAGTTCTTATTCTGCATCTCACAAGACTAAGATGGTTGTTTTCAGATCATTGTACAGTCGTTGCTTAACCCACGGAACTTTGAGGCTGTAAGCAATGTCATCTGGTTTTAACTTGTTGGTGTTTAGAACTGTATGGTTACACTATATCCCATGGGGAGCGAGAAGGGTGAAAGACAATTGCCAAGAAGACACAAATGTGAATTAGCGATTTTGTTTTACAATTATATAATATTCGTAATTGAACTGTAAAAGTCTAAACAATGATTAAAGTACATTGTTCCAGTCCACCAATCATTAAAACATACTGTACACAAAGCACTCTCGGTGAGATGTAGTGTGTTAGCAAACCACCTATATCTTGACTGACTTTGAACTGTGCTTATTAGGTTTCAGTATATTTAAAAAAGATTTTAATGCAGGGCTGTCGTCCTGATAAAAGGTTTGTAAACTAAAGATACAAATCCAAAGTGAATTAACAATATACATTTAGAAGTCTACTACTATTAAACTTTCTTCAAATGGGGGCATGGCCTGAGCGTTAAAGATGGCAGACCCATCTTTCTGAGGTTCTTGTACTGCACCTAGACATCCTTCACCATCATGCCCATGTGGTGTGTTGTGGCACTGTCCGACTTGAATGGTCAGTCAAGCATGCTGATCTGAGTCAGAAATTTATTTTGACTCCATGTGACAGTGAGATGCCCTCAAGGGAACATCGGCACTATTTCTGCTGGTGCTGAGAGCCGTTTCTGTTGGTTGGTGTTTCTGTACTCCCTCAAGACTGGACACTCGCTGGGGTCGAGATGATGTGAGGAAGCAGCTTCAAAACAGTGTGGATACCCTGTGACTAAACAGAGGCCGAAAGGTTTATGTGGGGAGAAGTTCTGTAGAGACACTGTGCAGGAACTGACCTGGTGGTGGAGAGCGTATAGGTTAGCCGTGGTAGAGGAGGGAGAAGCAGGTACACTCTGCAGCCTTGGGAGTACATGGGCAGCTGCTAGTGCTCTTTCCCTCCTTACAGGGACTTGAAGTGATCTACACTTGGGATACAGTGGGCTGGATGCCCCATCCCCCAAGACTTGCAGTGAATAGAGCACAGACGAGGGAGCAATAATACTGACTAAGGCCATTCTAGATGTGGGTCGGAACAGCAACCAGGTGGATCATTTTCTTTGTGCTTGTGAACATCGAGGCAAGGTGGGTCTGGAGTTGAATCTTCCCCGGAGTATCAGCCTGGTCTGGCCAGCAAGCTTTCTGGAATGAATGCCGGTGTACAACTTGCAAATCCCTAACAAAAGGATGGGGTGGTTTTCAGAATTTAAGGGCTGCAATTCAAAACAGGAGGATGCTCTGGAAGAGTATGAAAATACAGTCAATGAATTGAAGACATCCTTCAAGACTTTGGAAGACTGGGTTGAAGATGCTGAAGACATGGCGCAGAGGAACAACCTGCGATTACTGGCATTTTCGCAGGGGTGGAGGATCCCACCCAAACTCACTCTAAAAAACACTCTATCTTTCACCACTTCGGGAAAGCCTTTGATAGCTTCCACTGTGATTACTCCTTCAATTATCCAAATTCTAAACTGAATGATAGCCTACACTACCTCTCCTTTATCCGCCTACTATATTGCACTGTGGTGAGTACATGGCATCCTAACAGATCAGTTTCCTCTTACTCCATGGTACCAGACAGGGATGTCAGCTGTCATCCAGGCGCTGTTAAATTGCCTACAGCTCACCAGGGTGAGTACATTCTGGAGTTCTGCTGCTCTCTTCATCTGGAAGATAAGATGTCTTTTTATGTGGAGCTACTTGTTTATCTCAGCTGCCCTGACCAATCTCTCCCTAAGACTCATGATACCATTAATATTCAATTATACATACAGAGATGAGATCATGAAGTTGAAACAAGGCCTGGGCACAATCCCTTATTATGCAAAGCTAGTCCTTCACCAAGTGAAGTCATTCTAAAGGTTCTAACCAGAACCCTAAGGGCTAAGGGCCGGATTCTCAAAGGGGAACCTACACTTTTGTGTAAGCCTACAATAGTTTGCTGTTTTCAAAGATATTTTACTAGTAATATCTTGTGCTTAGTCTCTACACATAAAAAGATTGAACTGGCCTATCTTATTATGAGCAGAGACTTCTGTCAAGAAGATACTACTATTAGGGGTATGCCCAGATGTGGGTCCCTTTGCTCACTGTGCCACTGGATTCAAGATACTCTGGCTGATGAAGGGTAATACCCAGAAACCGGTCCCAGGATGCATGTACCCAGTCCAGGGAGGACCTGGCTTGGCAGTTCGGTCTGGACTGTTCCCATGAGACACAGGGTAAAGACTGATTTGCATATGGCTGGGTCTAAACTGGGGTGGCATGGTGAGCAAAAGAAGGCTGGATTTAACCCAGATCTCTTGACTGGAGGTGAATGTATGATTTATTCAGCACTCCGTTCATTTGTTTGCATAGCACTTAACCAGCCATAATGTCGGACGCACTCGAGAGGCTACGTCCCGTGGCCCACTAATCTGATTATTACCCTGCGCCTGCTGCAGCCATCAAATCACAGGAGCTGGCGGACAAAGTTCACATACTGGCGAGCAAAGGTGGGGTGAAATTTGGGACTCAAGGAGCACCTGCATTGCAGGGACGACTCATGAGTGGAAGAGACGACCCGAGCGAGAGCCGTGCTGAGAAATGGGAGTGGGCCCGCTGATGCAGACTGCTGTGACTTTGCTCCAAAAACTGCCTGCGGAGTGGTGGGGCATTGACTGTGGAGAAGCCAAGCAAGGCGAAGTGGCGTGACCGACGGCAGCTGTGGCCCCACACAATATAACCCCGTTGGCGCTGATAGGAGGTGACTGGAATGGCCTCGCGGCTCTGATACTCTGAGTGGATCCTGAGAAACGACCTGGGCCTCGCGTCGCCGGGATGCAGTCCACGGTGGCGCCCGGCGAGGTGCTCCGAGGTAGGAGAAACAACGACACGTCTGGCAGCTGGCCCATACCGGCAGTGGCTGGCCACACCCCGTGGCGGCTACCTCTCAACGGCAGCAGCGCAAGATCTGGAGTCTGGCGAGAGACTGAAGTATGCAGTGTGAGGCCCTGATCTGAACCGAGTGGACGGACGTGGAGATTTCTGATCAATGTGCCGACTTCGTTCCCACCAGGCCTGAGAGCCTTCCACAAACACGGACAGCAATAATAAGGTACCGCGGCCAACCTGCGCTAGCTGCCTCGAAAAGCGCAGTTGTTGACCTGGGGAACCCACTGTGACCCGTATGTTCATTAGACCAGCCAGTAACTGACTACACAAACCCCACTGTGCGCTCAATGCCAGCCCAAGTAAAAAGCAGCCTTGGGTAACGGAACTGTCTCAGGTCGCCCAGTGGCGAGGCTTGATCCCCTGCTAATCGGACACCTTGTGGTGTAGGGTAACCAGTAGCAACAGGCGGCAACATAAGTGGGAACTACCGCGAAAGCACAGCAAGCCTGCCCTAATTGGTAAACAAATACCTATACCGCAGATCTGCGAACGCACCCTGCAAATCCTGACCGCACGCAGATACCAAGCACAGGACACAGGAAGATCTACTGAGCAGAGGGCACTGCGCCCCCTTCAGGCTCTGCGCCCCCTTCAGGCTCTGCGGCCCCTTCAGCCTACGTGTGGACTACCCACTACAAGCCCCCCAAGATGGGCAGACAACAGACAGGTGCGGGTGCAACAGCCACACAGTCGGACCCGGCCATAGGGACACTGGCCGGACGCCTAACCAGAGACCTTGCAACCTTCCACACTGAAATCTAAAATAGACTCAATACGTCAAGCGGTGGTGCAAATCGGAGTAACACGAACCCAAACTAGTACGTCTCTGGAAAGTCACATTGATAAAATCACAACAGATTTTACGCTTCTGCATGCAGTCCACAGGAAGCTAACTGGGAAAGTCACTGACCTTGCAACAGAAATAGAGGACGTCGTCCCAGTCACCAGGGCAATGTCCACTGAAATGTGAGCACTTACGGTGCGGTTGAGTTCACTGGGGCGCAGGGTGGATGATGCGGAAGGCCGCCCTCGCAGAAACAACATCCACGTAGTTGGATTGCTGAAAGGCGTGGAAGGTGAAGACGCAGTGACTTACACGGAGACCTGGCTGAAGTCCCTGATGCCAACAGACTCACTATCCCCCTTCATCGTAGATAGAGCGCACAGGGTGCCAACGGGTCGCCCATTACCAGGCGCAGGCCCCGTCCATCCTTTCTCCGCCTGTTAAATTTCAAAGACCGAGATGCAATACTCGGAGAAGTCAGAAAGATGGACACGGTCAAGGTGGACAACTTTCAGGTCCTCTTTTTCCCGTATTACGCCCTAGGTGAGCAAAGACAACGTAAAGCATTTTTATCAGTCAAGAAGCGGATGCAGGACTTAAACATAAAATATTCCCAGCCCGCCTCCGTGTGGTCATGAATGGATCTACTAATTTTTTCAACTAAGCAAAGGAGGCATGGGACTGGCTTAAAAGCATGGGACATCACACTTTACCAAGCCAAAGATGTACTGGCAATGAAACAAATCCTAAGGTTTGCGGGAGTCTTAGCAGGAGACATAAGCCACGTGCTGAGGTATCTCGGAGTTCGCTGAAGGCAGCACCTCAATTGGAGCAAGTTCTGAGGGAACAGCAAGACATTTTGCAAAAGGTGGCCGCCATGAGGAGGAGGAGGCAAGCAAGCAAATACACTGACTCGTCCCCGGAGGGATCCGTGAGCGCAGACAGTTCTCTGGCCATGTGGCCAGCCACTGAGGACTCGCAGAGGCTCCCAGATGTAAGGCCCCAGACTGCAGATGTACTGATCTGATTACCTGAAGCACATTCAGAGCACGCAAGTATACACGCAAACATGAACACATGAGACACTCTGCATGAAATACACTGGGTCGATATAAGGTGCTTTATTTGATAAGCTGGAGCAGCACAGGCAGAGTCAACTTCATTTCTCTCCATCCCGCTGGGTAGTGAGACCCGCAACAATTATATGCCAAAGCAGTGCGCGTACAGACATGCACAACACAGGCCTAACATTTGGACCCACCCAGCACAAGTCTTATCCCCCCCACTACCTGACACACAAAGTCGCCTGTTGCCATATAGCATTGTTTTCCGTTTGGGCAGACACCAGTTGTCCCTCTGCTCTTCCCCCAGTTGAGTTGCACATTGTTACCCCTCAAAGTCTCTCCAAGATGACAAGTTAAGATTGTGTGTACAGCACCCCAAGAATATTATGTGGCCGACACATTGCTGCCTGACCTCTGCTGCACCACACAGTCTGTGGCCTTCCTTAGCTACTGTCTGTAATGCAAGCTACCCACCACCATAGTCACCTGGAGTGTTAGAGGGCTACACACAACGGCCCACAGATACAAATATATGCATACCTCAAGAGACACGCAGCAAATGTAGCGCTGTTACAAGAGACATATAGCATAACCAGAAATCCGTAGGCTACAGCAGGGATGGAAGGGTCAGATACAAGCCACAGGCTACTCGTCCTATGCCAGGGTAGCCCTCATATGGGAGAGATCAGGAACACTATTTACCCCAGAGTAGACTGAAATAGATAAACATGGCTGCTTTGTTCTAGTGAGAGGCCGTCTTAATGGAGTTCCGATAGTGTTGGGTTCCATATATACCCCGACCACAGATCAAAACACCTTCTCGCACTCACTGACAATTACTATCACACTGGTGCAATGTGCCATGACTTTCTGATAGATACATCTGCCGTGTGGATTCCTCACCTTGTGAATATCCCCTTGCGTCAGCAACGTTCGGAAATTCTTTTCGTAGCTTCGCGCCGACGTGGACTTGGACGTCATAGAGGCACGGCATCGCACGCGACTCCGCTGATGTCACCGACGCCTATAATAGGCCCACGCCGGCGTGATGACATTAGTTCCCTTTTTTCCGCGTCGTCGACGCTAACGGTTTTCTAGGGATCGTCCGTAGCTTTTACAGTAACTTTGTTACTTTGTATTGTTGGTGTTCCTTTGTCTCCTCTTTCGACATGTCTTCGAAGAAGACAGGTTTTAAAGCATGTGGAGAATGCGGCAAGACCATGTCCATTACGGATCCGCATGAATGTTGTTTATGGTGTCTTAGCTCCGACCACGATGTCGAAGACTGCCGATCTTGTAAGAAGATGACTCCAAAGGCCCTCTGGGAGAGAGAAGCTAAGCTTATTGTTGCAAAGCTTAAAGGAAATAAGGAGAAGAAATCGAGGTTGCGGACTCTACGCTCGAGGTCAAGATCTCACTCGAGGTCGCGTTCGGATTCGTCCTCGGCCCATGCTGATCTTCAAAAAAGAAGCATAAGAAGAGGACCCATGAATCCCGACATCGTTCGAAGAAAGATTCGGGTTCTTTGCCGAAGTCGCAGGTGAAGCTGGTTGAGAAAGAAGTGGTGTCTTCGGCTTCGGAAGAACAGGACGCCGGAGGTGAGGCGTCGCATGCAAATTCGCCAGGTTCACCGAAGCAGACAACGAATCCATCTCCGGTTCCATCCCATTCTCCGGATCGGGAGGATGAATGTGAGGAGGAGATGGTTGGAGAGGGAGAGGCTCCGTTGCCCGAAGGTCTGTCGACTCTGGTGCACCAGCCTGAAGAGGAGGTCGACGTCGTATCGACTCCACGCCCTGGGGGTTCGTACCCAGCCTTCCCGGCTCCAGGTCAGGATCCGACGCATTTTCTAAATGCGATGTATGGTATTTACTCCAGGGCTATGTAGCCCTCTGGGGTTCCTGTTGGTCCCACGGGTCCGATGGCATTTGGTCTGGGTGTCCCCCAAACCTATGCTCCTGCACCCTTTATGCCGGCTCCGGCGCCGCATTGGCATTTTCCGACGCCGGCGAGGCCTTCGACTCCGAAGCCATCGACGCCGCCGATTCCATCATCCCTGATGCCGAACCCTGAACGACGTCGTAGAATTCTTCCTCGTCGGGCTCGGCTCCGGCTTCGACGGAGTCGACAGTGGATCCGGCGACTTCGAATGTGAAGCACAGGTCGAGGCGTGAAGCCCAGAGGCTGATGGAAGAAGAGAACTATCGTGAGGAGTATTTGGAGGAGGGTGAGCTACAGGATCCTGCGGACCTTTTTGAGGATCTTTCGGTGGCCAGTGGTCTTTCACTATCCCCTGAGTGGGATCTGGTTTCAGTAACAGACGAACCCTCTAAAGATGTGGCTCCTTACCACGTTGTGATCAAGAAGGCTGCAAATTTGTTGAACATTGCTTTACCTACTGCTGAGTTCAAATCAAATCTTCTCACAGAGGTCCTTCACTCTCCATCATCGGTGACTGAACCATTACTGCCCTTTAATGATGCCATTAAAGATCCTATTTTAGAGGTTTGGAAGAAACCCTTGGCAGCTCCTGCTGTGTCTAGGGCTGTTGCAAGAAGGTACAGGGCTGCTCCAGATGACCCAGAATTTTTATCCACTCATCCTCTGCCTGAGAGTTTGGTGGTGCAGGCTGCCTGTTCCAAACGATCAACAGGAACTTTTCCTCAGATTCCAACTGAAAAAGAGTCGAGAAAGCAGGACCAGGCTGCTAAAAAGATTTTCTCCTCCGCTAGTATGGCACTGAAGTCCACGAATGCGACCTGCCTGATGGGGCGTTATATTCATGCCCTTATGGACACTGTAAAACAGTTGGTACCCAAATTGCCGGAGGAGGCTAGAAAAGACTTCCAGGAGGTTATCTCTGACACTCAGGCTGCAGCAAGACAAGTGATTCAGAGTGGGTTGGACACGGCGGACTCTGTGGCAAGGGTCATGGGCTCTTCTGTAGCTACGAGGAGAGCTGCGTGGCTGAAGTCGAGTGAGTTTTCTTCAGATGTCCAATCTACGTTGTTGGATCTCGCGTTCGACGGATCTGGTTTGTTTGGCAAAAAGGCAGACGCTGCTTTAGAACGCTTTAAAGACAGCAGGGCGACAGCCAAGTCGTTGGGCCTTCAGACCAGGGGCACTTTTGGAAGGCGTACTAGAGGATTTAGCAGATCTTCCTTTCGATCCTACAAGTCTACGCAGCAGCAGCCACAGCAGCAGCAAAACACGCTGTACAGGTCTTATAGGGGCAAACAAAGAGCCCGTTCTCGAGGCCGTCAAATCTCCTCCTCTTCCCCGTCCCAGCCCCCTGCCTACGCAGCAAAGCAGCCCTAGATCCGCCATTCCGGATCATGTGGCACCGGTGGGGGGGGTCGGCTTACCCATTTCTTACGAGATTGGGAATTGATAACATCGGATCTTTGGGTTCTCAATCTCGTGGGGAATGGGTATGCTCTTCCCTTTCGGGAGTTTCCCCCAAATTACCCTCTTGCCAGGGTTTTTGTTCGGAGGACCACCTGCTTCTACTGCGGGAAGAAGTCCTGGCACTGTTCAGAAAGGGTGCGATAGAGGTGTTTCCGGAGCAGGAGAGGGGTCAGGAATGCTACTCCCGGTATTTTCTGATCCCCAAGAAGGATGGCAGGCTTCGACCAATCCTGGATCTCAGGATCTTGAACCTTTACCTGAAACAAGAAAAGTTCAAGATGCTCACTCTTGCACTGGTTCTTCAAGCGCTGTTGGAAGAGGACTGGATGGTGTTGATCGACTTGCAGGATGCGTATTTTCATATTCCCATCTTGAAGTCGCACAGAAAGTATCTCCGTTTTACGGTTGGGTCGCAACACTACCAGTTTGCGGTCCTTCCGTTTGGCCTTACTACTGCGCCTCGAGTCTTCACCATGGTGATGGCAGTGGTGGCAGCACATCTCAGGAGGTTGGGGATTCCTGTATTCCCGTAACTGGACGACTGGCTGATTAAAGCGGGGTCGCCAGAGAAGGTGCTCCTTCATCTGCAAGAGACAACTCATTTGTTGCACAGGTTGGGTTTTTCGATAAATGTACCCAAGTCTCACCTGGTGCCCTCCCAGCGCACCCTGTTCATAGGTGCGGTAGTGGACACTACTGTATGTCGTGCATTCCCTCCTCCTCAAAGGATTCGCGACATACAGGAAATGATTCCTTTATTCTTCAATGGAGTGGTTGTTCCAGTCCTGAAGGTTCTTCGCCTGCTCGGTCTGATGGCTTCTTGCATTCTGTTGGTCAACCATGCACGCTGGCACATGAGGGCACTCCAGTGGTGCCTCCGCAGGCAGTGGTATCAGCACAACGGAGATCTCAGGGAGTCAGTGAGGATCTCCAGAGAAACTGCAGCGGATCTGTCTTGGTGGAGCGTGGAAGGCAATCTGTCTGTTCCAACTTCCTCCATCGCTGGCCACGGTAATAACGGATGCATCCACTCTAGGGGTGGGGTGCTCATCTGGGGGACCTGGAGGTCAAGGGTCTTTGGTCTCCAGAGGAAAGGTTGCTTCATATCAACCTTTTAGAGTTGCGGGCGATACGTCTGGCGCTCAAGGCCTTCCTCCCTTCCCTTCGCGGTCAGTCGGTTCAGGTCCTGACGGACAACACGACCGCGATGTGGTACATCAACAAGCAGGGAGGAGTGGGGTCGCAGTGTCTCTGCAGAGAGGCACTGCGTCTCTGGTCCTGGGTTCAGGACCATCAGATTTGTCTGATGGCAAATCATCTGGCCGGAGTTCAGAACGTTTGTGCGGACAGTCTCAGTCGGCAGTTGTCTGCCGACCACGAGTGGAGGCTTTACCCGGAGGTGGTTCGTCACGTCTTTCGGATGTGGGGGACTCCTCAGGTGGACCTGTTCGCCACTCGCGAGAATGCACACTGCCAGTCATTCTGCAGCCTCCAGTTTCCAATGCAGGGGGCCTTGGGGGACGCGTTTCAGTTGAGTTGGGGCTCTCAACTCCTTTACGCGTTTCCTCCCATACCTTTGATTTCTCGGGTTCTGAGGAAAATTCGCCAAGACCGGGCCCAAGTTATATTGATCGCCCCGGATTGGCCAAGAAGGGTGTGGTACTCAGACCTTCTCCACCTCTCCTCTCACCCGCCGCTCCGTCTCCCTCACAGGGCAGATCTCCTCTCCCAGATGGAGGGGCAGGTTCTACACCCCCACCTCCAGACCTTACACCTTCATGCCTGGAGATTGAACGGGGCAACCTGAGTTCTTTTTCTCTCCCGCCTGACGTGGTGGATGTCATCTTGTCAGCCAGGCGTGACTCCACTAAGTCCATCTATTCTTATAGGTGGTCGTAATTTGTCACTTGGTGTGGAGAGAACTCTATAGACCCTTTGAGAGCCCATTTGTCTGATGTTCTCCAGTTTGCCCTTTCTCTGGCGCAACAGGGGCTTGCTGTTGCCACAGTGAAGGGTTATCTTTCAGCGCTGTCGGCATTTCTCTGCTTGCCTGACCAGCCATCTCTTTTTAAATCTCCTGTAGTTTTAAGGTTTTTGAGGGCCTCACGAATAAGTTCCCTCCTACTCCTTTTATTGTGTCTCAGTGGGACTTAAATCTTGTTTTGACCTTTTTGATGGGTGCTCCTTTGAGCCTCTTCACAAATGTCCTATGAGGCTTTTGACTCTTAAGACAGTTTTCCTCGTTGCGATCACCTCGGCAAGGAGGGTAAGTGAGCTTCAAGCTCTTAGTTCCAAGCCCCCTTTCTTGTCCATTCATGCTGATCGAATGGTTCTTAGGACCAGGGCTGCTTTTCTGCCTAAGGTGGTGACTCCTTTCCACCTAGGTCAATCTGTTACCCTTCCTACCTTTTACCCTCCCCCGCACCCTTCCAAGGAGGAGGAGAGATTACACCGTCTGGACCCCAAGAGGGCGGTGTCTTTTTACCTGGACAGATCTAAAGACTGTCGATTGGATGACCAACTCTTCATTGGCTTTGCTGGCTGCAAGAGAGGAAGAGCGGTCCATAAAAGAACTTTGTCAAGATGGATCGTCCTCTGTATAAAGATCTGCTACTCTTTGGCCGGTTAGGAACCTCCAGAGGGTATAAGGGCTCATTCTACAAGAGCTAAGTCTTCAACCTCTGCATTGGCTAGAGGTGTTCCTGTAGAGGACATTTGTAGGGCGGCAACTTGGTCTTCCCTCCACACTTTTGCGAAGCATTACTGCTTGGATTCCGAGGTGAGGAGGGACTGTCACTTTGCACGCTCTGTTCTTCAGGATTTCCTGGTCTAGAAGAGTGGACACCCTCCTCCGGGAGTGGGGACTGCTGTGGGACTCTTCACAAGGTGAGGAATCCACACGGCAGATGTATCTATCAGAAGAACAAGTTACTTACCTTCGGTAACGCTTTTTCTGGTAGATACAGTATCTGCCTGTGGATTCCTCACTGACCCACCCGCCTCCCCGTTGTCTGCTCTTATTTACCAGGGTATCTGTGTTGTAAATATTTTATGGTCAAGGAAAATATTTCAAATGTTTTCTTATATTTACTTTGCACTGTGTGTTTTACCTTGGCTATTGTATACTGTGTATACTATGTATATATCTACTGTCATTGGTCTGTCCGTGTGCCTCGAAGGCACGGAAAAAAGGGCGGAACTGATGTCATCACGCCGGCGTGGGCCTATTATAGGCGTCGGTGACGTCAGCGGAGTCGCGTGCGATGCCGTGCCTCTATGACTTCCAAGTCCACGTTGGCGCGAAGCTACGAAAAGAATTTCCGAATGTTGCTGACGCAAGGGGATATTCACAAGGTGAGGAATCCACAGGCAGATACTGTATCTACCAGAAAAAGTGTTACCGAAGGTAAGTAACTTGTTCGTTAGGTGGTGAGTTTACCAAGGTACTAGACACCAGTTTGCCGTCTCTGTGGGGAAGGAGAGGAGGACATAGTCCACATTATAACCGTATGCGGGGAACTGATGCAGGAGCGCTGGTCACTACTTAGACCTATCTTTAACTAGAATCAAATACGATTGTGTAGACAAGCGGTGCTTGCAAGCTTCTCTGGTAAAGATATTCAACTAAGCTGCTGCCTGGTAAAAATGTTTAACTGCTAGTGATCTCAGACTAAAACTGATACTGCCAGATCATCGGAGAAGTAGCACTGGAACCGGGATGGAGACGGCCTGTTAACCCATCGCGTAATAGCCTTAACAACGCTTTGCACATCAAGCACGAAGCATTCTTGCACATCCAAGCCTCAAGGAAAAGCATCAACAGGCTAACCTCTACCATTCTTGTACTAAGCAACAAATGTTGATGCTGCACTATGCACTTTAAACTTGTACCTAATCGCCTGCCCTCATTCTGTAGCTAAGACTCTGACCAGGGGGGTATTTCTACCTCATGAACTGCTGCTAAATCTCCGCAAACAAAGAAAATGAAGAAACTGGATTATGGGTCACCAAGGCCGGGGGAGTGCATCTCTTCTGTAATTTTAAGTGTGTTCTTAATTGTGGCTATCAGCCTTTTAAATTGATGTTTTACTGTTTTATAGGAGATGGCCAACTTTTGTAAAGGTTTTAATTAACTGTACAATAAACACATTACTTACTAGACACAAGTTTGAACCGATCCATCCTCTCACTGACACAAGCATCCGCAACATCCAACGCCCGAAACCTGAGGTAGTGGCCTAGCCATTGGGGGTTGGCAGATGCCTGGAGATCCCTACACCCACTAACACGTTTATATTTCCACTACTCTCACCCGCATTGCTTACATGTTCACATTGACCAATTTGTGGTAAGCCCACCAATTCTGGTGAAATGCTGCAGTGCAGACTATCTCGACAGGACTCACTCTGACCACAGCCCACACATTTTACTATTACATGGTGACGATACAGAGCGCACCATCCGACTGGAGGCTGCAGCCTCTGGCACTTGAGGATCCCCCATATAGGGAAGCAGTAGGCGCAGCAGTAGATACATACTTTGAACAGAACACTGACTCAGTCGCTGATGTGGGAGTACTATGAGATGCAGGCAAGGCAGTAGTTGGGGACAATTTCTGGGACTAAACTGGAGTGTCAGAAGACAGCTGGATCGCAAGGTAAAAGATATCAAAGATGCCCTGACCAAGCTAGAAGCAGCACGAGGCGGTGACTCACAACGAGCTCTAGACGAACAGAGGAAAAAACATGCGATAATTCTAGAAAGGTTGTGCTGCTTAAACAATGAGGCGCATGCAGCGTGCACCCATGCGACAGCAGACAGGGCGGGCAGATTGCTAGCAAGGATGATCAGGCAGGAGTATGCACAAACACCTATACTGCGACTGAAGTCTGCCGCACAGTAGTAAATTGCCAAACAGTTTAACATCCACTGTGAATTTGCATCACACTACACCAGAGTATATAAATCCTGAACCTTTCCAGCACCGGCAGAACTAGAACTATTTCTGTCCCCTCTGGGCCTACACCAAGCATCCGCAGAGCGAAGAAACGACCTAGACACACCAGTTATGCTACTGGAGGTCCAGATGGCAATACTAGCATTGGCCACTGGCAAAGCGCCAATACCTGACGGACTGCCAGCAGAGTACTACAAGGCGTGTCAGCAGGCGATAGCCCCACATCTTTTGCTATATCACAATGCACAAGAAACAGGGGTACTCCCAGACACACTACGAAAGTCCTTATTAGGGTTGTTACCTAAACCCAACAAACGCGAGACTGTTAGTCTCATACCGCCCGTTAGCACTATTGAACATGGATTACAAAGTGCTAGCTCAAATATTGATCGACAGATTGGCTCCACTTGTACCACATCTGGTCCATGCAGACCAAAATGGGTTTGTACCAGCCTGCTACACGCCCCTGAATCTGCAGTGTTTTTTCAGGGTAGCACACTACTCAAGAGAGAGTTGGGCATGGTCTAGCTGCTTAGTGCTATACTTGGAAAAGGAGTTCAATACCCATGAGTGGGGATTCCTCTTTGCTGCACTCTGGAAATATGGTCTAGGAGATTGGTTTCTAGGGCTAGTAAAATTACTGTATACGTTAGAACAGGCCCGTATCTGTCTGAGCAGATTCCAATCGAACGGGGCACGAGACTGGGCTGCCTGCGGTACCCGTGATTGTTTGCATTGCCCATTGAACTATTAGCCTAGTCTCTGCTGAAGTCACAAGAGGAATGGGGTATCCCTTTGGGATATGGGATACACACGGTCTCAATTTATGCAGACAATCTTCTGATCTATCTCAAAGATGCCGGGATTTCATGCGCTGCAATAGAAAAAACGTCTCTAGATTTTGCCTCTGTCTCAGGTCTTCGAGTAAACTGGGAAACATCGTGCCTGTACCCTTTTTCGGAATCCACACCGGACCCACATCTGCTTCTTACCGTACACTGGCAAGCAACAATGTACCGCTACCTCTGGGTACTCGTATCCAGGGAACATGCGGACCTATTTGAGGGCAGTTACGGGACGTATTGCATTTCTGAAAATGGTGGTGCTTCCACGTCTCCTTTATCATTTCACAAACCTGCCAGTACATATCCGACTGCCGTTTTTCAGTGGGTTCTAGTGCGATATGAGGCAATTTATATGGCATGGATCACGCAGCAGAGTAGCACTAACCAAAATTCGCCCTTCAACTGATTAAGGGGGCCTCGCGGTACCTAATATGGAGCAATATTATCTAGCAGCACAGTTCCAGTGGGTGGCCAGACGGCTAAGTGCGCGACAATTGGAAGATACTGCCACGCTTGCAGCAGGATACACGCATTCCCTGATAGTAACGATATACCATCCAGGTAGGAAGGAAAAGTCGCCTACCCAACTACTAGTACATTTAGTTTATAAATGCTTCCACCGCAGTTTAAGACTCTCAAAAACGGTCACTCCATATGCGCCATCCCTCCCTATTGTTGGAACACCTAGGAACCGCCAAGCCTGATTACCACAGGGACAATTCTTATTGCATGCAGCGGTGGTACATACATTTTGCACGTTGTGGGGAGATAGAACTCAAGAGCCTGTCACCCACTTAACACTGCAGTATCTGCAGGAGTTGGGCACAGTCTGAAAGCTGCTAGTTTGTTGGCAGACTCCCTACGTAGGCATACAGCGCCGCCACTACTCTCCCTCCGAGCCCACTGGGATGCCCACCTGCAGAGACCTACTACAGACCGGGAATGGGAGAACATTCTGGTAAGCCCCACGCATGTCTCCTGGAACGCCAGATTCTGGCTCATTCAGTATTACATAACACACAGAGCGGATTTAACACCCGCCAAAATAAATCACTATTTTGATAGAAATGATGCCGGATGTCCAAGATGCGACATGGTGGGAGCAGACCTACTACACGCTGTGGACATGCATGGTTATCCGACCATACTGGTACATAGTCACCAAGCATCTGGCTCAGTGTACGGAGCGCCCCTTAGATTGGACATGGGAGACATGCCTACTAGGTTTATATCAAAGGTCCAAAAAGCATAAAGTGACAACCCGTTATATAAACTTGGGACTTATAGTGGCCAGGCCTACTCAAGGCGTTGGAAATCCCCCGAGCTCCCAGCCGCGAAGGCCTGGTTCCAGTCACTTCTCTGTTGGGCGCAAGCAGAAAGTATAGGCTCTGCAGCGAAGACGCGGTGGGGATGCGGAAACAGCCACTGGCAGCGCTATGAGACACAATATTGTCAGACTTCCTTGCACTGTGGCAGAACCACTCGGAAAATCCGAAAAACGTGTCTGAACATGAGGAGTAAGATTTAAGTATTAACATACGTCGCATGAAAAGCAGGCATGCCAGCTATAGACGGTGAGGCGTGCACTTAAGGCTGTGGCAGTGATAAGCCCCTAATCCCTATCCAGACGAACTATCAACTATTACAGAATTTAGAAAGCCAACACTGGGTTGGGCGGGAACTGGATGGCAGCGGGAGGGGAATGCGTGAAGGTGGCACAAACATAACACCATGATGAAGTCGAACTCTTGAGAGAGAGAATGCTGATTTGATTGATTGAAAATGCGAGAAGTGTTAACTATTGTTTTTTTAAATATATTAAGTTTGTTACATAAAGATTGAAATTGTTGGCAACAGACATCACAAATATTGCAAATGTATTAGGCATGGCTTTGTAACAATGAATCGAGCTGAAACAGTGGATTCAAGCCCTGTAACATCTATAACAGAACCTCAAAATGTTTTGTTGATGTATGACTTAATAAGTGTACAATAAATATTTGAAAGTTGAAATTCAATAAGCAAATTTAAACAATCAGACCAACTGAGGAAAAAAAAATGAAGATACTACTAGTAAAATACCTCTGTGAACAGCAAGCAATTGTAAATGTACAAAAAAGTGTAAGTTTGCCTTTGTGAATCAGGCCCTAAATGTTTTACATGCTCCTGTAACAAACCAGACTTATGATAATTTTTTCGGTATTAGACGCTCTTTGATATGCCTAAAGTGGTCTGGGAATGGGTGGCAAAGCAGCCCATCACCGGACCCTCTGCTAGGAGTGCAAGTAAACTAATCCCATGGTTTTCGAAACCACAATCTTGTGGGAGACCCGCAGAGAATGAAACGGCGATCAGAAGCCATCTTGAATGTAGCCAGATACAATGGGACGGAATGGTTGCTGCTCTAGGAAGCGCATTTAATGGGAAACCACTGCAACTTCTTATGATAGCATGGCTTTTCCACAAGCAGTAATGCTGGATTTGCCAGAGGCTCAAGAGATAAGGCAATAATGCTTTGACTCCATTTTCTCCTACAGGTGTCCTGTACCTGGCTGGGCAGATTGGGTACATTTGTTATGGTAATAGGACAGTTACATGGCAGATTAGTGATGATGCTGAATGTGTTCACCCCACCCTTTGTCGACAACCTTCTTGCAATTACTTGATGTATTCCTTGCAGCCATGATAGGTCTCATTGTAGCAGAGGACAACTTGAATAGCCGATGTGCAACACTACATAGTCTGGTTAGTCTTCTGAGCAACTTTCAAGAAGGCTGGTGCCCTTAGCAATCTTCTGCAATTTGTGCAACTTCAACATCCACTACATTCACCTTTTTCTCAAGGGCACACAAATCTTTCTCCAGAATTATTTCTTTATCCTGAACATTGACATAAGTGCCATTATTAATACACGTATGCATGCCAGGGCCTGTCACGTTGTACTCATATTGAAACAACTGGGTGGGCAGACGAAAGGTACCTAAACCCCTATTGGCTCACTAAACAAGATGTCTCGGACACTAATAGAAGGAATAATGCAATACTTTATAACTAAGGCTCGATTTGTTGCCTCTTTGGGAATTGTAAGCCGTAGGTCTATACTGGCAGAGGGGGATAGAGGAGATGCAACAGATGGTACAGTGTATGAACTAAACCTCTCCAAACTTCAAGAATTGTCAGCATCTTATGGATGAGGTCAAGGTGACCTGACTTGCTTCCCAAGAGGAGGTTTATTAACAGGGCAACAAAATGGGCAATCGTTTACACTGGTTGAGCCGAAGGAAAGAAGAGGGCGAAAGCATGTTGCGAATGTGACGGATTTAACTAGAAATATGAGATTTGTGTTAACTTGCAGGCCCGACCTTCTCCCTCCTTGCCCACAATGCCTTTTTGATTGTTACGGATTGTTTGTTAGAAAACTCTTTGACTCTCCTTGTGGGTTGGGCCAACTCCTCTTATTAAGTAAACTAGTATTGTGCTGAATGTACTGTTTTTCTGTTGGTCATGTTTTATATATCAGTTTAGTACTTTTGAACATCCAAGTAGAAAGAAATCCACATCCGCACAGTTGCTTCTATTTTTGTAGGTTTATTAGTATAAACATATTAGCAGGCAGTCCTGCATCCTTTTCATACAATCCTGCTTTGCAGCCAACACGTGTTTCACCCCTTATGGTGCCTGTAGGGCAGGGGCTATCTCAAGGCTTCTTAAAGTAAATTCTACATGTCGTGGTTCTGTGTGTATTGTGGTTTTGGTCAAGGTCCTATGTAAGGCGTTGTTTAGTTGTTTCAATCTATTGTCTTGGCCAGGTGTCTCCATCAGTCTCTGCGGTCCTACAAATTAGGAATGGACATAAATACCGTTGCATGCAGTGGTATACGTCTTATATCAAGGCAGTCCTTATTTTAAGCAGAGTTGGGGAAAGCCTGCAAGGTAGTATCAGATGTGCAAGTGGTATTTTGCCTCCACTGCATGCAACTGTCTACATGTCCTTTTCTTATATGCAGGACTGCAGAGACAGATGAAGAGACACCTGACGAGGACGATAGATTGAACAACTCAACAAAGGCCTAACCAGCACCCAGACCTTGACCTTAAATAGGACACACACAGGACTACGACTTGTAGAATTCACTTTAAGAAGCCTTGAGCAAGTCCCTGCCCTACAGGCACTGTAAGGGGTGAAACACATGTAGGCTGCAAAGCAGGATTGTGTGCTACAAATCTTGTAAGAAGAATATGCAGGACCATCTAATATTAAGCAACTAGAATTATGGTGATTGATCCAGTGGTGATAGCAAATGAGCATGCCAATTATAATCCACTCTACAGTTTTTTTTAGAAGCCCCATCCCAAGAGGAATTAACTGTCTTCCTAGACTCCATACCTCTACCCAGGCTGTCCTATGAAGTGTAGGCCTCTATGAACTCGGTCCTGGAAGTGAAGGAGACCGTAAACATGATTGCTCAACTAGGGAAAACTCTTGCCCCAATAGGTTCCTGTAGGAAACTGGGTTTTTGTTTCAGTAGATTTCCCCCCCCCCCGCTCATACACCAGACCCCCCCCCCCCCCCAGCCCGCTCCCCAACAAAGAGACATTGTGCCTGGAATTTGGTGCAACTTTGACTGAAGTGCACTGGGTTCCTGCTAACCAGGTCTCCAGTGCCAGTGTTCCTTCCCCCAAAACTAGACCACTGGTCACTTGATCACCAAGTGACCAGGCCTTTAGGACCCCTGTTAGTCCCTAGTAAATGGTACCTCTGGTACCTGGGCATATATACTAAAGAGGGTCCCTAAGAGCTGCAGCATAAGTTGTGCCATTCTAAAGAACCCAGCACCAAACTCCTACAGACTGCCTCTGCATGCTGTGTGACCAGATGCTCTAAAAAGTGAAAACTCGACCTGACACACTTGTATGCCATGTCCCCTAACACTGCATGTATTATTTGTACGTCACCCTTACAGCCTAAAAGCAGGGTGCGTTATATTACATGTGAGGACATCATTTGCGTGAGCAGATATACTCCTGTGCTGGCCAGTTCAATTACAGCCATCATAAGTAAATTTTAAGTACATGTGCTGGACACTGGTGAAAACGAGTCCCCAGCTACATGATGGCCTCACTGAAAGCAAAGATGATTGGTATCAATCGTCTTGTATTAATAAACCCTCACTGATTCCAGTAATGGATTTATTAATACATGCACCCTGAGGACATCTTAGAGGTGCCCCTGAAAACCTACCAACTGTAGTGTGCTGGCTGACTAGTCAATCAATCAGGTGTCTTGTAAAGATTGACTACTCACTCTTAAGGGTCCCAAGGTGATTGGGAGGGGGCTGCTGGTCTGTCGAAGGCGGCGCTGTAGTTCAGTCGAAGAGCCAGGTATTGAGGTCCTTCCTGAATTGAGGCAGTGACAATGATTGCCTGAGATGGAGAGGCAGGGTATTCCAGGTCTTTTCTGCAAGGTAGGAGAAGGATCTTCCTCCGGCTGTGGTCTTGCAGGTATGTGGGATGGTAGCCAAGGCCAGTTGAGCTGAGCAGAGGTCTCTGGTGGGTGAGTGGAATGCGAGGTGATGGTTGAGGTACGCCGGTCCGGCGTCATGTAGGTCTTTGTAGGTGTGTGTGGGGAGCTTGAAGGTGATTCTTTTGTTGACTGGGAGCCAGTGGAGGTCTCTCAGGTGGCTGGTGATGTGACTGTGGCAGGGAATGTTGAGGATGAGTCTGACGGAGGCATTCCGAATGTTCAGCAGTTTTTGAGTTTCCGTGTGATGCCCGTGTAGAGTGCGTTGCTGTAGTAGATTTTTCTGCTGATGAGTGCATAAGTAACCGTCTTTCTGGACTATGGGGATCCAATTGAAGATCTTTCGGAGCAGGCATAGCGGAAAGAAGCAGGATGATTAGGCAGCGTTGATCTGGCAGCTCATAATGAGCGAGGAGTCCAGGATGATGCTGAGGTTCCGTGTGTGGTCTGTGGGTGAGGGGTGGGGTTCCAAGTGCTGCGGGCCAGCCAGGAGTTGTCCCAGGCAGAGGGAGTGGAGCCCATGATGAGGACGTCCATCTTCTCTAAATTGAGCTTGAGGCAGTTGTTCTTAATCCAGGTGGCGACAGCCTTCATCCCATTGTGAAAGTTGTTTTTGGTGACTGTGGGTTAGTTGGTGAGGAAGAGAATCAGCTGGGTGTGGTCTAGGTAGGAGACTATTTTGAGTCCGTGGTTCCCGATGATGGCTGTGAGTGGGGCCATGTAGATGTTGAAAATAGTGGGGCTCAGGGAGGAGCCCTGAGGCACTCCGCAGCTGATCTCTGTGGGTTTCCAGAGGAACAGAGTTAGTCTCACACTCCGTATTCGGCCAGTGAGGAAGTAGCAGATGCATTCTAGGGTTTTGTCATGGATGCCGGGGTCGTGGAGTCTTGTGCATGGGGTGCAGTGAGAGATGGTATGTAAGGCAGCTGCGCGGTCTAGGAAGATGAGGGCTGCAGTTTCACCTCAGTCGAGGAGGGCATAGTCGCCTGTGGAGGCGAAGAGGGCGGTCTCGGTGCTATGGTTGCTTCGGAAGCCGGATTGGGAGTGGTCCAGAATGTGATTTGCTTCAATGAACTCGGAAAGTTGGGCGTTGATGGCTTTCTCGATGACCTTGTCTGGGAAGGGGAGAAGAGATATGTCTGAAGTTCTTGAGGTCCTCCTGGTCAGCAGAGGATTTGTTCACCAAGGGGTTGATCTCTGCATGTTTCCAGTCTTCCGAGAAGGTGGCGGAGTTGATGGTGCAGCAGAGTTCGGTCGCGATGGTGATGCATGCTCTGTTGAAAATGTGATGTGGACAGGGGTCCGAGGGCGCCCCGGAGTGGATGCTCTTGAGGGTGTTGTCCGCAATGAGGGGAGTCCAGCTGAGTAGGGTCTGTTGGGGTCCGGCTTTGTAGGTTGCAGTGTTTGTGGGTGCGGCTTTGGTATTGAGTCTGTCAAAGCTGTTATATATCTCCTTCATCTTGTGGTGGAAGTAGGTGTAGAGGTTGTTGCAGAGGTCTTGGTGGGGGCGGGTCTGCTTTCTCTGTGCTGGGTCTGGCGAATTCTTTGACCACAGTGAAAAGTTCTTTACTATTGAGTGCATTGGCATTGATCCTTTCTTGTAGGGCCGCTTTCTTCATTGTTCTGATGAGGTGATGGTGTGTGGTGATAGCATTCTTGAATGCAGAGTAGTCTTCTGGGTCTTGCTGCTCCTCTATCTCTTCTCGAGACGCCTACAGGTGCGTCGGGACTCATGAAGGACGGGAGAGAACCTGCTGGCTTTCATGTATTGTTGCTTGCTTGGGGCTTTCTCCATGGGGCCAGAGTGTTGGCGCAGTCGGAGTTCCATCGGTGGAGGCTGCGTGCCGAGGTGTTGGCGTCTCTGGATGTCGGTGGAGGAATTTTGCTGAGGGAGGTGGTGAGCTGTTCTTCGATGACCTTGTTCCAACTTCTGCTAGGGTAGCGGTGGGCGTGGTGGTGTAGGTGGGTTTGGTGAAGGAGACGTGGGTGCAGCTTTTGTTAGTCCACTGGAGCTCGGTAGTGTGGCTGAAGGAGGTGATGTCGCTGGGAGAGAAGATTAGGTTGAGCTTTTGTCTTGCTGAGTGGCTTGGGGAGGTGACCAGTTGTTTGAGTCCGACTGTGGCGAGGTTCTCCAGCAGGGCGAGGTGTTTTTGTCATTGGAGTTGTCCAGATGAAAGTTGAGGTCCCCAAGTAGGATGTAGTCTGTGAAAGAGAGAGTGTGGGGTGCGTTTAAGTCAATGATTGAATCGCTGAAGGGTGAGTGGGGTCCAAAGGGGGTCTGTAGATGAGGGTGCCTTGGAGGGTGTTGTTTGGGTTGGTCTAGACCTGGAAGGGAAGGTGCTCCATGTTGATCGAGAGGTCGTTTGTGAGTGTGGTGAGGCAGAAGGTGCTGTGGATGATCTTGTAGTGTTACAGCAAACAAAGGATGGACGGAATGCTGGCAATGCAAACATTCTCCCCCAGTCAAAAGATCTGGGTTGAATGCATCGTTCTTTTGCCCACTACGCCACCCCAGTTTGGACCCAGCCATAGGCAAATCAGTGTTGACCCTGTGCCCAATGGGAACAGTTCAGACCGAACGGCCAGGCCAGGCCCTCCCTGGATGGGAAACAAGCATCCTGGGACCGGTTTCAGGGTATGTCACCCTACTTCAGCCAGGCTAGCTTGAATACATTGGCACAGTGAGCAACTGACCCATGTCTGGGCATACCCATCCCACTTAGGGCGAAAAGTGTTACAGCAAACAAATGATTGACGGAATGCTGACAATGCAAACATTCTACCCAAGTCAAAAGATCTGGGTTAAATCCATTGTTCTTTTGCCCACTAAGCCACCCCAGTTTGGATCCAGCCATATGCAAATCAGTCTTGAGCCTGTGCCCCATGGGAACAGTCCAGATTGAACTGCCGGGCCAGGCCCTCCCTGGACGGGAAACAAGCCTCCTGGGACCGGTTTCAGGGTATGTCACCCTTCTTCAGCCATGCTAGCTTGAATCCAGTGGCACAGTGAGCAAGGGACCCACGTCTGGTCATACCCATCCCACTTAGGGCAAAAAGTGTTACAGCAAACAAATGATGGACGGAATGCTGAATATGCAAATATTCTCCCCCAGTCAAAAGATCTGGGTTAAATCCATCGTTCTTTTTCCCACTACGCCACCCCAGTTTGGACCCAGCCATATGCAAATCAGTCTTGAGCCTGTGCCCCATGGGAACAGTCCAGACCGAACTGCCAGGCCAGGCCCTCCCTGGACCGGAAACAAGCATCCTGGGACCAGTTTCAGGGTATGTCAGCTGAAAGCCCGAAACAGGTCCTAGGATGCTTGTTTCCAGTCCAGGGAGGACCTGGCCTGGCAGTTCGGGCTGGGCTGGTCCCATTGGGCGCAGGGTCAAGTCTGATTTGCATATGGCTGGGTCCAAACTGGAATGGCATGGTGAGCAAAAAAACGATGGATTTAGGCCCAGATCTCTGTACTGGGGGTGAGTGTTTGACATTGTTCTGCATTCTGTCCATCAACTGTTCTTTTTGTGGATGATCTTGTAGCCATCCGGAATGGCGGCGGCGAGGTCTGGGGCAGAGGTGGAGTTCATCCAGGTTTCTGTGAGGAAGTCTGTCTGGGTCAACTGAGTCTAGCAGGTCCCAGATCCAGTTTGTGGAGGCAACGTGTTTTGAGCAGGATGCAGTTGAGGCAGCCGGGTCTGGTGTTTGTTGGTCGTGCGGTGGGTGGGCTGGTGTGTGATAGCAGCCAAAGATGCAGCCCCAGTTCAAGCAGGAAAAAAGTCGTTGTGTGTCCATCGGCTATGCCTGTACACATGCGGTGTGGCTTCTAGTGTTGAGGGTGTGGAGGGTGCTGGCATTGCAATGGTAGATGGTCCAAGAACTGCAGTCCTGGCGCAGATGGGCTTGCCTTTGGTACGCCAGTGACGCGCTCGCTGCACGTGGCCTCCATAAGTAGTGTGAGGGGGGGCTGGACAGCTGGGAGGCGGGAAGCAGTGCTGGAGGGGCAGGCCACGAGGGATGAGCAGCGACGAGGACATGGAGGGAAGAGGAGTATGGGTGACCTACCATTGCTAAAATGTAGAGATTATATATACTTGTCTAGTGGTCTTGCCAATAGCAGAGAAACTTAGCTATTTACTCAGTTTTGGCTCAATAGTAGAGGTTTTGCACTGTTTGACTACTATTGGCCCTCTTAATAGTAATATAAATTTCTCTATTTTCCCTGCCGCTGCCTAAATATCAGATATTGTTATCTGTATAGCTGGCAGCCATGCCAATAGCAAAAAAACCTTACTACTTACACCAGGTTGTGGCTAAATAGTAAATATTAGGCGCTGTTTGTCCAGCTGCCATGCACATTGCAGAGAAACTTCACTCTTTAACCGGATGCTGGCTAAATAGCAGGCATTTGGTAAAATTAGGTCAGCAGTCATGCAAACAGCAAATACACTTCTTAATTTACCTGGATAAATAGCAGACATTATGTATTATTTAGCCAGCATCTAGAAAAGAAACTTCACTATTTGCCTAGCTGCTGACTAAATTGCAGACATCATGCACTATTTGTCCGGCAGGTGTGCAAGTAGCAAAGAAGCATCGCTATTTACACAGCTGCTGGCTAAATACCGGACACTATGTACTATTATTTATTTATTTAATTTTCATAAGCATTAATCCTGCAATATAAAAAGAGGTGTTCATTACAATATACCACAATTAAAACTTCCATACAGCGTTAAAAGTGCATTATAACAATCACCTAAGGACCCTGCTTGGGGGCAGACAACGACCTATACAACGCGGTCAAAACACCGTAATACATTTACATCGCTGTTTTTCCAACGCAAGTCGTTACAACGACTTGCGCTGGATGGCGCTCTAGACCAAGGAATAGTGTGATTTACTATTCCAACACCTTCCCTACTGTTACGTAGGCTGGAGTTGGAATAGTAAATCATACTATTCCTAAGTCCAGCGCCCTCCAGCACAAGTCGTTGTGAAAACAGCAATGTAATGTACCGCGATCTAAATGATCGCGTTTTATCATCATACACCCCTTGAGGGCAGGACCTATTCATAAAAACAATCACAAATTACATCCAATATAAAAAACACCACATAATATTACTGTATAATCAAAAGTTAACAAATGTTAATATATTATTAGACTAGGTAAAAAAAAACGAGTGCCACATATTCCTATGCACCCATTGGGCAGGCAGAAACAGAGATAACAATGCAAAGGCCATCCGACCTAAAGCAGACGGCTTCCTCTGCTAGCCAGGAACCCTGAATAATGAATAATGGGAGCAACCAGCATCTGCGTTCCTGGATTCATTTTGTGCAAAACAGCATAAAGTGTGTCACAGTATCTTTACCGCCTACCACCCAGTCACAATAAATGTTCACCTTTGAATTTCCCCCAAACCTTGGTAAATACACCTTAGTGGGGAAAGTACTCAATCTAGGTAATGGTTCAGCTCTAAATGCGTCTCAAACTGGGAACTAACATGTAGTGAGTTAATTTGCCTCTAAACCTCTTTCTCATTCCTTAGTTTCGAGAGCCCCTTTCATACAGGACGAATACCACTTTTTGATGAGTTCAATTGAACAAGGGACAATTTGAGCTAGTTGCTTCCAGTAATGATCTAACTGTCACTTAGTTAGAAGATTCTTAACACCATTCAGCCAGTTTCTAAGCCCACTTCCTGAGTGGTTGATCATTTCTTGGATTGGTTTTAAATAAATTGATGCACACAGATTTCTGTGCATCCGCTTCCAGTGTGATACAGGTTTCAAGGCGGCCTGGGCTGCAATAGTGGCCATTAAGTACTATATGTCAAGCAGAGTTGCAACGAGCAAAGAAACTTCACTATTTATCCAGCTGCTGACTAAATACCTGATATAATGCATGACTTGGACAGTGGCTGTGAAAATAGCAAAGAAACTCTATTATTTACATGGTCTGCAAATAACTAAGAAACTTCATTCTTTACATGACCACTGACTAGCATAACCTATGTACCATATGGCCATCAGCTATGCAAATAGCAAAGAACCGTCACTATTTACCCAGCTAATGGCTAAATAGCCGAGATTATATAATAACTAGATGACCGAAGCCTTGCAAATAGGAAAGGAATTTATATCTATGAACCCTGTTGCTGACTAGAAATTATCTATTGTATGGCCGGCAGCCATGCACATAGCAAACAAACGTTACCATTTTCCTGGCGTGTGGCAAAATGGCACACATTATGTACAAGCAAATAAATAAACGTCATTTTTTACCTGACTGCTGGCTAAATAGCAGAGATTATGTATTTTTTGACTGGTTGTCAAGACCCGCTCCCACTCTATCCTGTGTTATGCCACAGCAAGTGGCATGGCTTGTAAGACAGTCTGAATGAGGACTGGGGCTCTGAGTCCCCATCCCTGCCCCAGACCATGATGCAGTTTACAATATTTACGGGCCCATTGCAGAGACCTGGTTGAACTTTGTATGGCCTTTTGGAACACTGGCAGTCATTTTGGAACTGAGTGAGGCCCCACAATAAAAGGGCACCACACACTGATTCACCTATCAATGGATCTGGGTGTGGCTCTACAGTAAAAAGGGAACACAGCCTGCTTGAACTGCCAGTTATTGAGTCTTCATCCAACACAGGTTCAGTGCTCCTCGAGAGAAGAGACACAAGATTTAAAGGGATTAAGGTAAGCCTTTTTTGGTGGAAAGATATGCTTTCTTAAAAGACAAAAAATTCTGATGACCAAGGCTTAGTGGGATTTCTTAGAGAGCGAAAAAGACAACTTTTTTTTTTTTAAACTTCAGGGCATAGTATAATCACATGACATATACATTGGTTACTATTCATTGATATAAATTTCGGCAACACTGCATACATTATCATTACTTGTTGCGACATAAATGTTCCTGTTGACATTCTGAGTACCCCCTTCCCACCCCTCACTCTGATATATCATCCATCTCCAGCCTGGGTGGATCACAGATATAGCCTCTGAAGTTGTTCCACGCTCCCCATACTTTATGCCATTTCCGTGGGCATCCCGGTGGGTGTACACCACCTTTTCTGCCATCATAGCCTCGTCCATATCGTTGCACCAGTCTCGGAGCGTCGGTGATTCCCCTGATCCCCATTTTCTGGCAACATTGCGCTTAGCAAACATCATCCCCAATGTCACCAGTCCTGAGCTGGATGGGTAAGATCATTCGGCTCCCATATATTTAATAGACATCGCTTTGGCTCCAGTACCAATGGCACCTCCACAGGCAACCTGGTGTAGTATGTGCAATGAAGTATCTTTAGCTGTACTAATCTTAGCCGTGAAGGTATGGCTACTTCACGTGGGGACGACAGTGCCGCCTGCCAGTCCGCATCGTCGAAGTCACCCAATTCTATGGACCATATGCGCCTAAGTGCCAACATCGGGTCAGGCAAATTGTTAACTAGCTTACGGTAGGTGCGGGAGGTGGGCCTTTTGTGCATATATTCAGTTAACAACCTGTCCTCTAAGGGGGTGGCTTTCGGTATGCTGGTACCAGGTGTGAGAACCGCTTGTAATGCATGCCTAATTTGCATGTATCTAAACATCTCAGAGGGTGTTAGTTCATATTGGACCTTCAGGTGTTCGACCTTCTAACCCTTTTTCCATAGATCCCCCACCGTGGAAATACCTATCATGTCCCATGCATGGAATCCCTTGCTGTTTTCAAGCCGCCCAAGCTTCTGTGTGGTACAAAGCGGTGTCATCTGGGTGATAACTCCCCTGCATTTTAGTCTGACATGTGCCGCATACCATATGTGAACTGTGTGCGCTGTCGGTCCAATTAGGGAGGTAGATCTACTTTTGTTATACAGTGCCAACATGATCCCTGCTTCTCCCAGCCCTTGCCTAACTGCCTGAAACGCTGGGTCTGTCTGGGGTGCATGTATCCATTGATTAATTATATTTAATTGGACTGCCCAATTGTATAGTTGTATATTTGGGAGGGCTATTCACCCATCATACCAGCTCCTCACCAGTTTATCCTGCGCTGGTTTATTTCCCCAGAGTAGACTGGAAACTGCCGCCGCTATTGTTTTGAAGTAGTTCGGTGGCACGGTATATGGGGTGTTTTCCAGAACATATAGAAACCGAGGGAGCGCCATCATTTTAAAAAGTGCTGCCTTTCCCAGCAATGTCAGCGGCAGGTTGCGCCAATGCGTCGTGTCTCGCATGAACCGCTCCAGGGGGGCATCATATTTCTCTGAATAAATTCCTCAAGCTTGGGTGTCACATAAATGCCTAGATATTTAAAGGCACCGTCAGTGATCTGCAGCAGACAGTCCTCTGTGAGCAATGGGGGTGGGCCATGTAAAACAAATAGAATCGATTTAGACCAATTAATGGTGTAGCCTGACACCCGACCGAAAATTTCACAAATGTTTAGGAGCACCAAAATAGATTGTCATGGGGATGTCAAATATAATAGCACATCATCCGCATATAGGGAGATGCGGTCTTCCCAGGTCATTGTCCATTTAAGCCCCCGAATGATTGGCTCCCATCTGATCCACTCCGCTAACGGCTCCAGCACAAATGCAAATAACAATGGGGACAGTGGACATCCTTGGCGCATTCCACCTGAAAGTGGAAAGTCCCTTGATATGACTATTAGCCACTACATGTGCTAGGGGATGTGAGTACAACATGCACCAAATTTTGGGCCAAAGCCTAAATGCCTGAGGACCGCAAACAGGTAAGGCCATTCTACCATGTCTAACGCCATTCGTGCATCGAGGGAGAGGATAACTGTGGGTTCCTGGATGTACGGCATGTGTGCCAGTACTGCATGCAACCGTCTGAGGTTAAGTGCTGTATTTCTGTTAGGCATAAACCCGGACTGATACGGGTGAATTAGGGTCACAAGATGTGGGGTCAGGCGTGTTGCAAGAAGCTTAGCGAGGATCTTAGCCTCGGCGTTGATCAGTAATATGAGACGATACGAGGAGCAGTCCTCGGGGGGCTTACCAGCTTTAGGGATTGTTACTATGGTGGCCATGCGTTGATCTCACGGTAGTTCCCCTGCCTCCAGACTTTCAAGAAACATTCTCAGAAGATGCGGGCAGTTAGGTCAGAAGTCTTTTTGTAGAGCTCAATGGGTATACCTTTGGGCACCACCGCCTTTCCGGATTGTAGGGAACTGATGGCCGTCTGCAGTTCGTCGACCGTGAGGTCAGCCTCCAACATGAGGGCCGCCTCTGTCGATAGTTTAGGCATTTTTATATCTTTGATATAGGTCTGGGCCTCCTCCGTAGACAAGAGGGAGTGTGATGCATACACTTGTTCAAAGTACCCGGCCAACGTATTCACTATTTCTTGCGGACCAGTCACTATAGAGCCAGAAGGAGCGCGCAGTCGCGCTATTGTTTTTTGTGCCCGTTCCTTTCTATCCAGCCACACTAGAAGTTTACCTGCCTTGTCCCCTATTTCATATATCTTGTGACGGGTAGCCTGTAGCCGTGCTTTAGTCACTTCGCGTTGGTGTTCCCTAAATTCGCACTTTTTAAGATACAAGGTCTGCGATATTGCTAGTGAGGGACTCTCTGCATGGTGGTCAGTGGCCCTGGTGAGTTCGGATTCTATGGTGTCTGGCTCTTCTCGCGCCTCACGCTTGTGACCTGTGATAGATGCAATAGCTTGCCCATGTACAACCGTTTTATAAGCTTCCCACAGAGTGTTAGGGGAGTGTACCGACGATACATTTTCCTGGAAGTAGTGTCGTGTTGTCGTGGTGATGTCTTTTGGTATCTTGGGGACATGCAAATATCCAGGGTATATGCGCCGCCTCCTCTTATAGTGAGTCGTATAAGTCATTAATATTGGCGAATGGTCGGAAACACCTCTGGGACGGATCTCAATATTTACCCCGTTGGTAAGGCTGTCTGCTGAGGTTAAGAAATAGTCTATGCGGGAGAGGCTATTGTGCACCCCTGACTGAAAAGTGTAGTGTCGTTTAGTAGGGTGTCGGTACCTCCATGCATCTATGAGCCCGAGGGCGTCTAAGAATCCCCCCATGCGCGTGGTGCCCGCCATGGCCACCTTGGGAGGGTACTGATCCAAGGTCCCGTCAACACAGCATTACAATCCCCTCCCATTAGCAGTTCCCCTTCTGGAAGATCAAGTATAAACGTGCTAAGCGCTGGGAGGGCCACCGCCTGGAGGGCTGAGGGGGAAGTACACTGATATTATGTTAAAATGTCTTCCTTCCCACTGACATGTAATGCCGCAAACCAACCCTGGTCATCTGTTTGTGTCTGGAAAAAGACAACTTTGTTTGAACTTCCCTGGAGAAAAAGAAATTACATTGTTTAAGGTAATGAATAAAACACCATGAGCTGTGAATCTGAAATTCTGTTTGTGAATTCTTAGGAAGACAGAGGTATTTTGAAAGCAGGAAGGATCTTTTTGGGGGGGGGGAAAGTGGAAACAGTTTGAGTGAGCGCCATTCTCAAAGGATCATATGATAACCCAGAAATGAATCATGAGAATCAAACACTAAAAAGACTGATTACAAGCACAAGATAAAGGTTTTATTTTTTTTTAATAAGGAGAAAGACTCACAGACTCAAGCCACACTTGAGATTGCAGGACTAAAGAATCCTCAGGAAAAGATTTAATTCCTGAAATTTCGCATTAAGTCTAAGTAGAAACACTGATACTTTGTTTAAGTGACAGTTTGGCATGTGAGATGAGAGCACGTCACACACTAATTAAGATCAATGTGTTTATGCCTATGTAACCTGGTTGCTAATTATTTGCAGACTGGCATCCAAACAGTCCGATTTAGGCTAATGCCCACTTCAATACACAGGGGAAAGGCCAGAGTGTTCATTCTTCACTGTTGGTTTTAAGGTCCATCCATCAGGTAGGAGAGGTCTTTAATTTTATCAGATTAGGTGTGGGCGGAATTCCGCAGCGTTACCTAAAAACACTGATTCCAGTCCGCCGTACCACTTAGTCCCAGTTGATCCCACACGTGTAGACGAGGCAGACCCTGGATTCATGTACTAAGTAACCAGCAGATTACTCAAACAGTGACATCGCTAGGGTGCTAGGCGGTCCAATGCAAGCAAGGTCCCTCACAGCCCTCAGCCCGGTGCAACTGTACCTGCTGCACTTAGAGCTTTGTCCCCGTAGGAAGATCCAGCCCCCACACAAGCATGATATACACAGAGCAGCACACGTCACTTGCTCTGCCAGTACCTGCCCAGCGCTGCTCCTGAAAGCTTCACATCCTATGTGCAATCACTCAGATGACAACAAGCTCTAGGCACATGTTCATGCCTTGAGAAATGACAACACACAGAGATCCTTTGATAGATTCAGGATCCATGTAAGTTAGACAAGCACCAATCTAGAGAGAGAAAGAGAGAGTAAGAATGTTGCCAATTGCAGAGTCACACAGCTTGTTGCATGCCAGTAATAGCAGAAAACTGCATTTTCGAAATCAACAAGTGTAGAGAATTACTAAAAACGTACTTTTTCCAGCCAATACACAAACAACTGTGCTTGGAAACGAGTGTGGAAACCTAACATGGGGCCTTATTATCAAGCCTGGGCGATAAAATTATCGCCGCTTTATCGGCAGGAAAAAATCGAAGCTCATGTTAGATGTCCTTCACATTTAACCTGGGCTTCGATTGGAATTCCATAGAGCATATTATCAAGCCCATTATCGCCACTTTAGTGGCAGTTTCCTGCCGATAAAGCGACGATAATTTTATCGCCCAGGCTTGATAATATGGCCCATGGTGTGAAATTTTTTCATGTTGTACCAAGAAGAGCACTTGCATTGGCTACAATCTCACCCCTCGCTATCTTTTACTTTCACCCTTTACACCACTACTCCATCTGCGCCATCACCCTACCTGCGATGTGAGACCATCAAATGTAGGTTTTGCTCCAGGCCAACGTCCAGTCTGAAGCCCCAGAACGAGCCCCCGCTAAGGGTGATACAGATATAATCCCCGGTGCCTGTTGGATGGAATGATGCAGCAGTGAGTTGTCTGGGATGTGAGGAATTTATGTAAGTTATCAGTGTGTGGTTAGATGCGCCACTTTCTGCGAGCTAAGCTCCAGAACCGGAGCCATTGACCACTGCCAGTAGCTGAGGCTACGGAGAGAACTTCCCAGGAATTACATAAGGTTGCGCAGATCCAGCCAGGGTGCAGCCCACTGCTCCGACAGGCTACGCTGCAAAACCCACCTCCTCAGAAAGTCAAGCAAGAGAGCGGAGCGCAGTACTGCTCATTTCTACCAAGCACCACATGGGGAAGCGTAGCCTCCACATCGGAAAGCCCTGCGTGCTGGGCTCAATTTGAAGCACCTCAATTTCAGGTAACTGATTAAACATTTCTGCTGAACGCATTATGTAAGCACTTCATGCATTGGACACAACGAGAAATTCTGGGACGTTGCAAGAATGATTTAATTAAGTTTCACATAATCACTGGTCACAGCACAGGTCAGAGATGGCTGACAAGACTGAGGATGTTATGTTATGTAAGTTGAATTTATATGGCGTGCAGCTACCCCAAGGGGTTTCCCGGCGCCAGCCAGATCAGAAGGTTAGCAGGAGGTTTAAGGGTTGAATAGTCGAATTATACGGCTTGTTTTTCTTTCTTGGTGACAGAGTGAAATACTGGTGACAGATTGAAGGCAACTTGCAAGTTGCAATATATTGGGTGGGCAGTAGACTCCGCTACGTGGTGGTTGGCGGAATTTTTCCCAAACTCCAATTGGGAGACACTCTTCGAACTCCACCAGCCGAGTGGAGTTTACTGCCCACCCCTATTCACACTCAACAATTAGAGGACTTACTCCAAAGACCACACGTTAATGAGTCTTCACCTTCAACAGGATCCACTCCACAGTGCTTCCACCCAAACCCCCTACTCCATACTTTGAGCCAGTTCACCATATCCAGGGCTGCTCAGGGGCTGAATTCTGCTCTCACATATTCACAGCCCTGACACTGTTGGACATGCAAATATCAAAGAGGCCTCACTGCCTCGCCAGCTGCTGGTTAAATAGAGGACATTACTCTTTACCCGGCTGCTGGTTAAATAGCAGACATTATGTATGATTTGTCCAGTGGCTATGCAATTAGCAAAGAAATTATTATTTACCTGAAGGTGGGCGGAACAGCAGACATAATGCACCATCTTGCCAGTGGCCATACAAATATCTGGGAAACTTCATTATTTACCCAGCTGCTGCCTAACAGGCGAAATTATGTATCATTATTCCTAGCACACATTTTAAGATACACTTCTAACAAGAAGAGCTGCAAACAAAGAGTGAATACAAATGACAGCCATCTGCTTTTGCAAGTGCTACCGTGATTTAAATGCAGTTTGTGCCCAAACTGCACTAACTGGTAGGTCCAATGATCCCCACAGTCATAGAAGGGAATGTTTGAGTGTTTTCAAGCTAATATGACAAACCTGGTACAGAGTGCCCCTCCATCATACCAACGGCCAAGACACAGCGAGGCGGGAAGCCCGTTATGGGGCTCTTTAAAGACAGTCCCAAGTAGGGCACTCCGGGACCTCTGTCGCTTGAAGCAGGGGCGTAGCTAGAGCTTGTGGCGCCCGGGGCTACCCTTCAGATTGCCGCCCCTGGGGAGGGGGGCAGGGGGCTGGGGGCTGGGGAAAAAGGACCGAGAGACACGTAGTATCGCCGCTAATAGTTACCTCGATCATGCAAGTTGCATGCACATACATGACACGGTCCAAGGCTACACAGTTAAATACACCGGTGAACGGCAGTACAAAGGAGAACACACAGACTGCCACCATACTAACACTTACATTTGTGACATTTAATTGCGGCTCTCTCCAGCACCTGCACCGCCACATATGCAGTGCAATTCTTAAATCAAATATTGTAGCGTGAAGAACAAACTGACGACTTAACGTTAACTATAAGACAACACATCTTTGCTAACATGGATTTGTATGACTGTGGTGCGTCGGTGGTGAGAATCCCGAATCAATCCATTCCTCAAGATCCCCACCGGGCACCGGGACAGGGTCGAATAGTTAGAGGCTGGCTCCGAGTCCCAGGATGTCGCGTAGTTCAGAAACCTTTGAAATGCCACCCGCTCGATGCGCACCGCGGGCGGCAGCTGAGCTCAGCATGACTCAGGGACCTGTGGCTCGTCCCAGCATTAGTCAGTGTCTTTGCGCGGGAGGTTGACATTGCCCAGGAGAGACTACCTGAATCGCGCAGCGCACCACACAACCATAGCTGCCATGGTTTCAGATTGCAATGTGATATTTTCATAATTCCAATGTAATTATGAGTGACATTCCAACATCCATGAGTGACACTATCTTGCGGGCAAAAATCAAGCAATCAAGATGAGAGGCACATATTAAATATCAGAGATCCTACCCATTTGAGCAATGAGAAACTCTAAGAACATCTTAGAACTGCTGCACGGCACCAGAAATATACGTGTACAAACCAGAGACACACTGTGTAACTGCAGGCTGGCAGGCACTGCTGCTGCTCAGAATGATCTGTTCATGACCACACGCTAGCCTAAAAAGCACATTTTATAGCATGGTTCAGCTTGTTATTGAAACTACCCTCACAACCCTAACCATTACCCTCCTGCATCTGTCTCCCACCTCCGAGAAAAATACCAGCCTTCTGTTCTCATTGTAACATTTTGCTAAGGGCCTAGACACGATTCTTACATACAACTTTACATAGCTGCCAATATTTATAATTGCTTATGTGTGATATTTATATGTTTTCATTGTGTGACTCTTCGAGTGGCACTTCCTCGTGAGTAAATCAAAGCAGGGACTATGATTTGCGTGCCTGTGAGTTTTCCATTACTATAGCTAAAAATACAACACAGTCTTCAGAGTGCCTGAATCCATCACATTTTGCCACTTATACTGTCCATTGCAGCTTCTCACTCTTTTCCTGCAGAGTGGACTGGCCTCAGAGATAACGATCTGCTCTGAGTCAGACCAGCTGCCTGGGACCGAAATGATGTTTGGGGGGTAGGGCGGAATCAGCATTTAGGTAATTGCGACACAGGGGGGAAAACATCCTGCCAACATCATTTAAGATTAGAGGCTGGGATAGCCTAGGGCAGCTCGGTAAAAAGAACTAAACTACCCGTTTCCGTCTGGAATTTGTGCACCACTGGTGCATAACAATAACTGTCTGGGGTGCATTGGATGCCAGCATTTAAAAACAAGCATTAGAAATGCAATCGGGCTCGGATTTATTTGAGTTTGAGCTAATGGCATTGTAAATGCCAATGTATTGTTGCTATGTGTTATGGAGTGTGTTCATGTGGTGTGTACTGCCAGTGATCTCCTTGTGAGTGTGCGAATATTGCACCGTTACTGCCTGTGATGTCCTTCTTGTGAGTGTGAGAAGCTTGCACCTCTGCTGCCTGTGGTCTCCTTGTGAGTGTAAGAAGCTTGCACAGCTGCTGCCTGTGATGTCCTACTCACTACTCTACTCTACTCACTACTCTACTCTACTCACTACTCTACTCTACTCACTACTCTACTCACTACTCACTACTCTACTCACTACTCTGCACTCACTACTCACTACTCTACTCACTACTCTACTCACTACTCTACTCACTACTCACTACTCTACTCTCTACTCACTACTCTACTCACTACTCACTACTCTACTCACTACTCTGCACTCACTACTCACTACTCTGCACTCACTACTCTACTCACTACTATACTCTGCACTCACTACTCACTACTCTACTCTACTCACTACTCTACTCACTACTCTACTCTACTCTACTCACTACTCTACTCACTACTCAACTCACTACTTTCTACTCACTACTCTACTCACTACTCAACTCACTACTCACTTCTCTACTCACTACTCTGCACTCACTACTCACTACTCTACTCACTACTCACTACTCTGCACTCACTACTCAACTCACTACTCAACTCACTACTCACTTCTCTACTCACTACTCTGCACTCACTACTTTAGTCACCTCACTACTCTACTCACCTCACTACTCTACTCACTACTCTACTCACTACTCACTACTCTACTCACTACTCACTACTCTACTCACTACTCTGCACACACTACTCACTACTCTGCACTCACTACTCACTACTCTGCACTCACTACTCACTACTCTACTCACTACTCTACTCACTACTCACTACTCTGCACTCACTACTCTGCACTCACTACTCACTAATCTACTCTACTCACTACTCTACTCACTACTCTGCACTCACTACTCACTACTCTGCACTCACTACTCACTACTCTGCACTCACTACTCACTACTCACTACTCTACTCACTACTCTGCACTCACTACTCTACACTCACTACTCACTACTCTACTCACTACTCTACTCACTACTCTACTCACTACTCACTACTCTACTCACTACTCTGCACTCACTACTCACTACTCTACTCACTACTCTACTCACTACTCACTACTCTACTCTCTACTCACTACTCTACTCACTACTCACTACTCTACTCACTACTCTGCACTCACTACTCACTACTCTGCACTCACTACTCTACTCACTACTATACTCTGCACTCACTACTCACTACTCTACTCACTACTCTACTCTACTCACTACTCTACTCACTACTCTACTCACTACTCTACTCTACTCACTACTCTACTCACTACTCAACTCACTACTTTCTACTCACTACTCTACTCACTACTCAACTCACTACTCACTTCTCTACTCACTACTCTGCACTCACTACTCACTACTCTGCACTCACTACTCACTACTCTGCACTCACTACTCTACTCACTACTCACTACTCTGCACTCACTACTCTACACTCACTACTCACTACTCTGCACTCACTACTCTGCACTCACTACTCTGCACTCACTACTCTGCACTCACTACTCTGCACTCACTACTCTACTCACTACTCACTACTCTGCACTCACTACTCACTACTCTACTCACTACTCTACTCACTACTCTACTCACTACTCTACTCACTACTCTACTCACTACTCTGCACTCACTACTCTACTCACTACTCTGCACTCACTACTCTGCACTCACTACTCTACTCACTACTCTACTCACTACTCTACTCACTACTCTGCACTCACTACTCACTACTCTACTCACTACTCAACTCACTACTCACTACTCTGCACACTCACTCTGCACTCACTCCTCACTACTCTGCACTCACTACTCACTACTCTACTCACTACTTTACTCACTACTCTACTCACTACTCACTACATTTTTTTTTACTTCCCCTTACTGCCAGGCAGTAAAAAAAAGCAGCTACTTGTCCGCTCATCTAAACTAGGTTGAACAAATAGCAATCTCAGCCATGCCAAATTTCTCCTAAGCCCGATGGGGTAAGGACCGCCGGAGAAGTTTGGCCATGGCAGAGACGAAGGGGTCTTTATTTAATTATTTATTTATTTACTTATAAAGTTTTATAAAGCGGGAATTGATCCCGAAGGATATCCGAGCGCTTTACAATTTGAGGCAATTTTGCCATTGCCAAACTATGGACCATTATATTGGCAGTAAACACACTCTGTACCGCCAATATATAAACCAGCCCCCCAGCTATTACATTTCTTTAAAACATTGACCTCTAATTTGTGTTTAAATCTTTCTATTTAATTCCGAAGCGGAAATAAATATTTGACACGTCTCTTAAAGCCCTGCAGCATAGCAGCTGTCAATAAAGCTAAAAATGTTACAGCCATGTTTTTTTTTATTAGAAATGTTTTATTGTATCCGCCAGATGCAGCCAAGCCATAAACGCCAAGGGCACAAGGGATTAGGAGATCTAAGTGTCTAAAGTGTAGCAACTAGACAAAGATGTGTCAAAACAGATTTTATTGCTTAAGTTTCGACTGTCACGTTTAATGCTTGTAATTTCACACATGCGTGCAGAAGAGTCCACAATACATGGACCTTTCACATCCAAAATACACAAAAGTATTGTTAAGACACACCTCTGAACACACCCTTCTTTGGAGAGAGTCACTTCTTAAATTCATCTTCACCTTTCAAACAGGTGGAATGCTTCTTCTCATGGGGGAAGGGGAGAGCAGGTTAAGAATGAACTCATACATGCATTAGTGAGTTGGTCACAAAGCTTTCAGTGGACACACGCCTCCAGAGTCTCCCTTACTTTCCAAAACTATTCTCAATTGATTTTAGCCGGCTCCCCTACAAAACCATGGAATAGCACCCTCCTAAATGGTCTATGAGGAAAGTGTAAAGTATACAATGGAGACTGGGATTAGTGCTACGGAAAGATTCAGAACATCTTTACAATCTTGGCATTTCTATTGCATAAGGAATTGTGCTCTGTTTATGCAATCTGCTCAGTTTCATGAGTTTTATGAGCGGAATCCGGAGGAGGGCCTTTTGTTGTGTGCCACAATGGCCCTGAGCCGTTCATCTGGGAGATTTGTGGTTTACAGAACATAATGGCGTTTTATTAGTTGCTCGATTTCTGCCCTGCAATGTGAGACGCCCGCTGGTGCATTGAAGCACACTGCGAACGCTGTCGATTGGGAAACATGAGCTCCACTGTCTCGCATGACAGTCCTCTTTCTGCGCCTCTTTTATCTGGTAAACTAATAAATGTGCAGGAAGCAGGGTAGATGTTCACAGAGAGCTCGGCCAGACAGGGCCTGTATTTCAAACTGTGAAAACTGGCGTGTGCAAGCCTGGAGCCCCTTTGCGGCTCTCTTATAACTTTTAATTAGACTGATTTATCTGTGGATAAAACAAGCTGGCTTTAGACGTCTTGTCTTCATCTGTAGTCAGTCGTATATTTGCTGTGGGTGTCCGCTGGACCACAGGCGCTTTTAGAGTGTATTTACGTCCCAAAGGAATGATGCACGTCGCTGGTATATAAGCCCACATTTGTCTAACGTTTTTAGAAACTATGTGAAGACGGTCTGACTCAGCTAATCTACAAACGCACTGCTAGATGGTGAACGCGCGCACACCATCTGGAATGCATTACACGGCCACCCTGACAGCTCCTAATTGATATTTATGGACGGCCATGCGCGAAACCGCCGAGAATATGCCAACATGGCCGCCTAATGCCCTATGGCATCAAGACTACTACAAAAACAGCACCGCGACGACCAATCAATATTCAGATAAGAAAAAACTGAGGAATGTGTCTTTCCCAAGGCCTTAACACACTTTTTTTTCTTTCTGTAGTAATAGGATCTCAGGCTCCGCCCGAGCCCTAAAAAGGAAGGCGAGGTACCACCAGATCTGTGTGTGGGGGCTGCTGTTCGGATAATAATATGAATCGTCATGTTGTTCTTTCTCAATTGAAGAAAGCCTGTGGGAAGGCCCGACAGTGGGCTTGATTAATTGCAACAAGTTTTGATCTGGGCTTATGTGAAGCAGGTATAATAACGGGGAAAAAATGCCAGCGCTCACCTCTATGATCCGTGCTCGCCCATCTCAAATCACACCAGCATCGATTCACAAGTAGATCCGCGCCGCTGGTAGGATTAACTAGATAATCATAAGCAGCAGCTGAAAGCCAGCGGCGAGCAGCTCCCTCCGCTACAGGCTGCCCATGGCGAGTCTAAGTTAGCCGGTCACTGTGCTGGTGAGGGTCGGGTGAGCCTGAGAGGCCCGTCTCACCCGCGGTATGTACTGCCCGTGGTATTGCAAGCAGTGAGTGCACTGCAACTAATCTTGAAATGGCGCCCTTTTGCTGCACTGCCCTAATAAGTATCCCATAGACATTGGGCATTGAAAGTGGTGTCACTCTTATGCCAGGCCAGCCGCTGTTTTGGGTGTTTTCATCACACCTCACTAACGCGCACATTAACATCATACCCGTCCCTCAAGCCTGCCTGCCGGAAGCTGCGCACATCGCGGTAGCGCGGTGACACTGCAGCTCCCAATCATGCGTGCTACGTGCGTACACTGCAGGCAGCAGTTGAAAGAAGGTGAGTTTGCCGCCGCATTTATAATTTATTTGGGGGCTGGGGACACTGACTGACAAAGTGTCAGACAGTGAATGCCCCCAAATAAATTATAAAACCCGCTGCAACGGGCCACAAGTGCCGCCTCCAAAACAGTGCCGCCTGGGGCGGTCCGCCCCCCTCCCCCCCCCTAGCTACGCCGGTGGCTTGAAGCCATGAGGCCCACTGACGTCCGGAGGAGCCTGTCCTTTCCCCTCCCCCGGGCCAATGAAACCTACAATAGCAGGCCACTGCTCCCACACAACTTCAATAAAGATGTGCACTGCTGGTTATTATCTGGCCCTGTTTGTTTTGCACGAATGGTCTTAGTCGGCCCTTTCCATTTGATTGATCCACTTCTCCTTATTCTACCAATAATCACCATCATCAAAAATCTCACATGTGAACTTCCTATGATAAATATTTTGTTGTGTGAAAACAGAATGTATGACTTTACAACGCATACATTTACAATGCATGCCTTTACAACGCAGTTTTTACATCGCAACATCCTTTACAAAGCACTCCATTACATCGCATGACACTACATCGCATTTTTAGAAACTACCTTTACAATGCATTCTAATACATCGCATTATACCTTTACAACGCATACCATTACATTGCATTTAAGTTAAGTGTTGGATAGTATAGGGGTAAAAATTACTATTCTAACTCCAGGGGTTGCCACAGTAGGGTATGTGTTGGATAGTGTAGGGGTACAAATTACTATTCTAACTCCAGGGGGTGCAACAGTTGGGTAAGTTTTGGATAGTGTAGGGATACTATGCGTTGTAATGATATGCGTTGTAATGCCCGCGTTGTAGTGGCATGCGAAGTAGTGTCATTCGATGTAGTGTCATGCGTTGCAATGCCATGCATTGTAATGCCTGCGTTGTAGTGACATGCGTTGTAAAGGATGTTGCGATATAATAACTGCATTGTAAGTGTAGTGCGATGTAATGGTTGTGTTGTAAAGGATATTTCCAGTAAAAACAGCCAAGTATTAGATTAATTCCAGTTGCATTCTTTAGGAAAATACATTTTTCCTAAAGAATACAATTGGAATTGCTTTATCTAATGTTGATAGTAAGACACGGATGCATGTGGTTACTGCTCGAAATTAACTATGCATTTCTGCTGAAACAGGAGTTTACCAGGCCGCAGAGCTCCATGGGTCTTTTAAGAAGGAGCAAAACATTCCTGAACACTTTTACGTTATCGGCAGAGTCTGGGCTGGGAACCGTGGAAGAGCTCCATAAGCATGCTTCTTAGAAAAACGTGCATGACCCTTTCCTTTAAAAGCAAATAAGAAAATGTATAAAAGATAAACTGAAGAGAAGCGCGGGTATTTTAGGCAGCTTCTTTTCTTTTGCACTCACCGTCATCCCCATTAAATATAGTTAGTTTCTTCAGTGCTGTTTGCAACCATAGTTACAGCAAAAGAATATCATGGATATTTCCAGCTGTTGCATGAAATGGCCGGACAAGGAATAACAAGCAGGGCCTAGTAAAAATGTAATCTACAACCCACAGCAGCTTCTGGCTAGCGTGAGGGACACTGCGGTCTAATAGGCAGGTACACCAAGAGATCTGAACTCCAGAAACACTGACATTCATACCACAGGGACAGGGTCTCTAGACTCCCACTGCACAGCTGGCCTGGTCTGATGGGCAAGAGCTTGGCACCTGTCACCATACCTGATGAGTTCATAAGGGTACATGAGTGCCTCGGTGTAGGAAAAGAAGCCCATCCAGTTACATAAATGCTCAATTTATGCCTTTCCAGTGTCATTCTGCACTGTAGAGATGACCCTGACCTTGCCAGTGGTACATGCCCAGCCAACTGCTGACCAGTCAGCTCGTGTCCACTAGTGTCTGGACTTGTACTTTCTCCCTAGCTACACCCACCATAGGCAAGGATTTAGTAAGTGTCACTAACCCTGTAGGGTTCCATCTGTGAGTGTGGGGCAGAAGAAGCTCTTTGGTCTGCCCTCCCTGAAATTAATTTCTCACTCACATATTCTTCTAGTACCTTGCACTTCAGTCCCCCTACAGGAACACTCCTGCAGGTGCTTACCCACCCAATTAAATAATGTCATTAGCTGGACGCAATAAACACTAAACAAACTCCACCAGAATTCACAACAAATTATAAAAACAGGAAAGCCTAGTTAAATCTTGATTTCTAGAAAAAGGGCGGAGGGGGCCTTCCTGCAGTCACTTTGGAGCTTTCACTATAATTTCACATATCGATCAATCAGTATTTGTTAAGCAGAGCTTATCACCCCAAGGGGTATCCAGGAGCTGGGGTGCGGTAAACCTCAGCCCTAGAGCCAGGTCTTAAGTCCCTTCCTGAAGTCGGCGAGAGAGGGGGCAGTTTGGAGGTGGAGTGGGACGTCATTCCAGTATTCTGAGGTAGGAGAAAGAGTGGCCTTCACAGTGGCTCTGTCAGATGCTGGGAACATCTGTGAGGGTGGCAAATCAGAGTTGTCTGGTTGGTTGGTGGAATATCAGTCCATGGTTGATGTAGGAGAGTCCGGTGCTGTGGAGGGATTATGCAGGTCCATTTGGGGAGGTCGAAGATTAGCCTGCCTGTGGTGTTCTGGATGGTCTGTAGTCGTTTGAGGCACTGGGTGGTGGATTCAGTGTAGAGTGCATTTCCGTAGTCTAGTCGATTTGCAATTAAGGCTTGGGTTACTGTTTTCCTGGTGTCGATGGAGATCCACCTGAAAATCTTGCGAAGCATGCGGAGGGTGTGTAAGAATGAGGAGATGACTGCTTTGATTTGGTGCTTCACGGAAAAGTCATTGTCCAGGATGATGCTGAGGTTGCTGTCATGGTTGGTGGTGGTAGGTGAGGGACCGAGTTCCGAGTGCTGTTGTCCAATGGGGAGGTGCTCTTTCTGAAGATGAGAACTTCGGTTTTGTCAGAGTTCAGTTTCGGGCAGTTGGATTTCATTCAGTCGGTGACATTGGTCATGGCATTCTGGAACTTGCGTTTGGTGGTGGCTTTGTGTTGCGAATGGGAGAGGATAAGTTTGGTGTCATACGTGTATAAGATGATGTTAATTCCGTGGGAGCGGATGATGTCAGCCAATGGGGTCATATAGGCGTTGGAGAGGGTGGGGCTGAGGGATGATCTCTTGGGGAGATGATGTTCTTGGGTTCTGAGGTTATTGGAAGGAGGTGGATTCATTGTGTGCACCCTGTGATGAAGGAGGAGATCCACTTGAGGACGTTTCCTCTGATGCTGATGTGGTGAAGTGTGGAGATGAGGGTGTGATGGTCTACAGTGGCAAAGTCTGCTGAGCGGTCAAGGAGGATCAGGGCTGCAGGTTCGTCTCGGTCGAGGATGGCTCTGATGTTGTCGGTTGCGGCTATCATGGTGGTCTCGGTACTGTGGTTTGAGCGGAAGCCGGACTGGGAGGCATCGAGTAGGTTGTTTCCTTCCAGGTGAACGGAAGCTGGTCATTGATGGCATTCTCCAAGATCTTGGCTAGGAATGGGAGCAGCAAAATAGGTCGGTAGTTCTCGAGTTCGCTGGGGTCGGAAAAGGGCTTCTTTGGGAGAGATTTCACCTCCGTGTGATCTAGGCGTTGGGAAACGTGGCAGTGGGGATGGATGAGTTGAGGTTGGTGGTGAGTGTGCTGCTGATTTCCTTCTGTCTAAGGTTGAAGATGTGGTGGGGGCAGGGGTCGGCCAGAGCTCCAGAGTGAATAAAGATCATGATTACTGTGGTGATGGATGTGGTGATTGGGGTCCATTAGGTGAAGTGACTATGGCAGTTGTCAGTGAGTGTCAGGAGGTGGTTGAGATTGACTGGCTGCTGGTCCCAGATGCTGTAGATGTCTGGTATCTTGTTGTGGAGGTAGTCTGCCATTGAATCGCAGCAGGCTTGGGAAGGGCAGTTTGAGGTCTCAGTGGCCTTAGGACAAATAAGTCAATGTATGGATCAAACTGTCCTTTTTATCGGCCAGGGGCTAGATCTGTGGAAAAGATCATATAGCTGTTATTCCTGTATTCATTTTGCATTTTATATATCTACATTTGTGTTTGTCAACCAGCTGGACAGGATCCTAACCAAGCTGAACATTAAGTCAGCTTACTCCTTCCTGGACTAGTACATTTTCTACTTGGTGATACATACCTCTCTAAGTGGGAACGCTTGTTGCCCAGGATATACACAGAAGGTGGAAAGGGACTACTCCGTTGAAGCAAACACATTTTTCAGAAGCCATCTTAGATCCTATGAATCCCACCTCCTTAGACCTTAAGCCGCCTATATCATCACTCTTCACCAATCAAAACCTTTCCCAAGAACTTTTTGCAGTAGTACTATCCTTTCCCAACTGCTACGCATTGGAAGTTAAACCCTTGCAAGAACTTTGTGACGGCCTTGCCTCTGTTTCAAGGAGAATATTAGCACATGATATAAGGATATCAAAGTCCCTAGAACTGTAGTTCAGCTGATACCTTCTTCCCCAATGGTACACCCCAGCAGTTGAGATCACCAAGCTGCCTTTGATGGCTTTTTCTAAAGTAAGCTCTGTTTTAATCAAAAATAAAGCTCCGGACCCCCTCAGATGTCTCCAAAGATCCGCACAAGAATCCGTTCTCCTCCGCTGTCATTAAGCGGTGTAATTCGCGCCGGAGAGCCCCGAGCACCCAATGACCGGCCCGCAACAAAAAACGAATGATCGAGGCAGCAACGACACCGTGTGAGGTGTTTACAGCATGCAAGTTGGGGGAAAGCCGGGACCTGCGTAAGCCACGTATCCGTAATAGCGTGATTACATGCCCAGTGAGCCCTACCACATACGCAGCGATACAGAACACTGCCCGCAGCTCCCGGATGCCACTCAGTATCGGTAAGTGTGCATGCCGTGACCAAGTATCTTCTCTGTCGGACTGCCTGACCCCCTGACTCGGCAGCTGAAGGAGATAGCGTGACGCTGCCGTGCTGAGAATGAGCGCGAATGGGTGCTGCTGCTCACTCCACATGGCCAAGCTGAGACACATAGACCTGTGGGGTGTAGTGGGGGGCCCCCCCAAACATTCCCACTCCTGCTTGAAAGCTGTAGCTCCAACAAACACTGCACCAACCGCAGTGCAGGAATGCCCGCGTAGTGCTGCAGTGATAATCTACAGGGGTTCCAATGGCAAGACTCCCAGCCTACAGCTGCACTGGCTGCATCGGAGGGGTGGAATAATAACAGCAGCATGGGGCGGATCACAGGCAGCATGTTTTGAGACTCCTTGGTTGGGAATCAGACGTCCTGAACAGTAAAACTGTGGAGCAAAGCGTCAGTCAACATTGTGGAAGGGTGAACAAAGCGGTGACCCCACCTGGGGGTGGGAACCCCGAAAGGCCGTGGGTAACAGTGTGTTGCTTAGGCAGGCAGTGGTGAGTACTGCCACCCGCGTGGTTAACCGTAGTGGAACACAAACCAGATGATCAACGATGGGGGGCCGAGTACAACGCGCTACGCAACTGAACAAATTAGACAAACACACCTATACTAAAGCTCAGCAGGACACGATAGAACAGTCGACCGTGAAAACATCAGATACGGCCTATGGGGTCACACTACAGGACCAACTCACCACCCTGAATAAAGTACATACAGCTCTTGACTCCCGAATTGGCCCAATCTCAGTAGAACTCTCCCTGCTTAGAACCGATTTTAAGAACTTGAGCGCAAGAGTCAAAGATGTCGAGACCACCACAGAGACCTTGTGTGGCGAGACCAAGGAACTTAAACGCCAGGTGCGCCAACTAGAAGGTGACAGCAAAGTATTGGCTGCTAAACTGGATGACTATGAAGAACGATCCCGGGACAACAACATTAGAATAAGCGGGGTGCCGGAGGGAGCGGGAAGACAAGCAATGGACTTCTTTGTGGAGGATCTCATCAAGCAATACCTACATCCCAGAGGCCTCTTGGATTACTTCACGGTGGAGAGAGCACACTGCGTTCCTGGTGGCAGACCAAGAACGGGTGCACCGCCCAGACCGATCCTAGCCCGCATTTTTTATTTCAGGGATCGTGACCTTGTTCTACAAACAGCGAGAGCAGCCTCACCAGTACACTTTGAAAAGAATACAATTACTTTCTTCCCCGACTATACATTAGCAGTGACCAAGCAACAACGCAGTTTTCTGCAGGTCAAAAAAGGACTGAGAAATAGAGAACTGAAATTAGAACTGAGAAATAGAGAACTGAAATACTCCATGCTATTCCCGGCAAGGTTGCGGGTCGAGCTGGAGGGAAAACCATGGTTCTTTGATACCCCAGAGGAGGCACAGGAGTGGCTTGAAGGATGGCGTCGTGTCGCAGCATCAGGGAAGAAGAACGACAAGTTGCGCCAACAACCAAATGCAGTGATCCAACCTGAGACAGAAGATACAGAAGCAACACAGGCAGAATCGCTTGAAAGACGCTAAAATGGTAACAATCCCATCAAGAGATTAGAACCAGGGACAAAATAGAATCCTCCAACCAATGGACTGAGGTGCCTCCATAACTAGTGACACACTTAAAGGACTGGAAGCTCCCTTGCAGGACAGCCGTCAACTGATTGAACAATACCTTGTGTAAACAAATAATATCAATGTATGCTTACTTATTTATGCTAATTTAATAATTCTTGCTGTTTTAAACTGTTTTAAACTACTGTCGAAGAGATGATCTGGGGGGGACTGATGGAGAGACTACCCCAAAGGTAACGGGTAATAGGACATAAGCACTCTGCATTGTTGGGGAGCCACGTAGTTTCAAGTCCGTCATGCAAGGAGGCAGGGAGGGGGAGGGATGAGCTACAGGGTATGTTCAAATTTTTGGGAATTGTTTTTCATTGTTTATTTTGATTCTTATTAATACGACTAAGTACTGTTTCCATGGGTCTCCTTCGAGACAACACCTCGCAGACCTGGCCCAAATATCACTACCATCTACACCCACTATCCCAGACATTCCTATGACACACCGTACACAAGCACTATCATTATCAATCATCTCCTGGAATGTCAACAGCCTGATAAGTTAAAGAGAGGACTAGTGCTGCAATATCTTAAACGCAAGGCACCAGCAGTAACAATGCTACAGGAAACGCACCTGGTGGGATCGAAATGTAAAGCGCTAGACTGATGGGGGTTTAAATTAGCGGTACACTCAGAATTCACTTCGGGTTCTCGGGGGAGGGGGGTTGGAATCCTGATTAAAAAACAATTTCCTCTGATTATTAGCCACACCTTCAGGGACGATCAAGGCCAATTTGCAGCACTATCTGGCCAATGGAAAGGTCGCACAATCAACTTAGTAACTGTATATATCCCCCCTGCACTCCACTCACTGGCCTTTCCTGCACTGGGTACATTTCTACTTACACTGCCAGAGGTAGAAGTGATAATTGGTGGCTACCTTAATGCAACACTAGATGACACTTTAGATTGAACACCCCCAAGACCACAACACCGCATACACTCCAGCTTCGTGGATTTCCTAGACGCATTCGGCCTGATAGACACATGGTGCTGTAAATTCCAGCAGACACGAAAATTTACTTAACACTCTGGGGCTCACAATAGTCTCTCTCGAATAGCCACAGATAATGTGAGCAGGTTTAGGGAAGTGTCACTTTTACCCAGAGGAATTTCCGACCACTCCCCTATCTCGGCGAACAACGCCTTACAGATTCAGACACGACATCGCGTGTACTCAATATATCCAGGTTATCTACATAATCGCAAGGTCAGAAAAGGTTTGATCGCCACTACAACGCACTATTTTGCTGAAAATGAATCATCAGGCTCCTCACCACTGATTCTTTGGGAAGCATACAAGCGGATCCTATGAGGACAAGCCATATCCCTGTTCTCAGGTCCCAAACAAGAACAAAAAAAAGTGGTAGAGGCCTTAGAACAGGAAGTGCACCAATTCGAGATACTACATGCTCAAGACCAATCCGACACTAACACGCATAAGCTACGCACAAAACAACAAGAATATAAAGAACACTTGTGGGCGGACGTTAAAACCTCACAGCAGTTCAACACAGGGTCTATGAAACCGAGGACAAAGCAGGCAAGCCTCTCACCTGGCTAGACAAACGAGCACAGGCAGACAGATGGGTGGCAGAGCTCCGTGTAGAAGATGGTGACATCACGTCAGACGCACAAGAGATAGTGGATGCATTAGTGACGCACTTTGAGCACGTTCACGCTCCTACAACCACGATTGAAGTACAGGATGCAATAGCATTCCTAAGGGACATAGACTTGCCAACACTCACAAAGGAAGAGACTTAACTACTGGACGCTGACTTGACAGTGGATGAACTCACACTAGCCATGAACAGGATACAGTCGGGGAAAGCTCTAGGTCACAACGGCATACCAATAGAACTCTACAAGCGAGCAGTTGTTAAACTGGCCCCCATCTATTAAAGATGTATGAGGCTAGCCCGGCTCAGGGGGATCTCCCCACAGACCAACACATAGCCACCATAGTAGCCATCCATAAACCAGACAAACCCCCCTCCGAAAGCACCTCCTATCTACCCATCTCATTGATCAACGCGGAAGCCAAGATACTGGCCAAAACGTTGGCTCTCCGACTGACCCCCCCATCTCTCCAAACTAGTCCACCCGGATCAATCGGGATTTATGCTGGGAAGAAATACAGCCCAAATCTCAGACGCTTACATAATGTCCTAGGCCGCAAATGCACCATACAGGAAGATGCCGCCATACTGTCCCTTGACGCAAGGATGGCCTTCGACTCTGTCGAATGGCCATTCCTCCTTGCGGTCCTTCAACATTTGGGGTTCGGGCCAAAATTCTGCTCATGGGTCCGCTTTCTATATACTAACCCATTTGCACATGTAGCTAACGGACATATCTCACGTGAATTCTCCCTGGGACGCGGAACGCGGAACGCGGCAGGGCTGCCCTCTGTCTCTCTAGTCCTAGAGCCAATGGCAGCTTAGATAAGAAGAGACCCAATTATCCGCGGACTTCGCTGGACGGAGGGACGGGAAGACCACACATCCTTTACGAGGACGACATTCTGGTATACATAGCATACCCTACACGCTCTGTCTATAGACTACTAAATATATGCGAAGTGTATGGGGCTGTCTCCGGGTACACCATCACCTGGGGGAAGTCTGTACTGTATATTTTACATGGGCCTTACCCAGTATTACCAAAGAATTGCACAGGTAAAGTAGTTACAGACAGCTTCAAATACTTAGGGATTTATGTCACGTCCAACACAGATGACTTCCTAGCACCAAAACTCCAGGAACTGCTGCAGAGACTGAGACGAGACGCCAAACACTGGAAATCATTGCAGCTTACCCTACTGGGTAGAGTGGCACTTTTTAAAATGATGGCAGTGCCCAGGTTTCTCTATGCCATCCACAACACTCCCTTTTTTTTTTTGCAGACTGGCCAGGAGCTGGTATGATGGTGGTATTGCACTTCCGTGATTGACGCCTTGGTGAACACTGTTTTTCCGTGTCACCAGCTGAATTTAGTGAGACCGTGTGATTCAAGCCACGTGTTTTTTGGAGTCTACCCCTATCCGAGCGGACACATTCTATACATAAGGTATTATTTTCAGTACCTGGGAAAAGAAAGTGGCTTCCACCCCACCCTTGTGGGTGGTCCCGTGAACTAGCCGGTTATACCGGCCCTAGGCTCGGCCAGGGCCCCCTAAATTAGAGTACCCATGTCCTGATGAAGCCTACATCATCTGGCTGAAACGCGACCGCGACTGCGTCGACACCTTTTTTGAATGGAGTCCCCTGTTACCAACTATAAAAAGATGGGTGGGTGGTCCTGTGGACTAGCCGGTTATACCGGCCCTAGGCTCGGCCAGCCCCCCTAAATTAGAGTACCCATGTCCTGATGAAGCCTACATCATCTGGCTGAAACGCGACCGCGACTGCGTCGACACCTTTTTTGAATGGAGTCCCCTGTTACCACCTATAAAAAGATTTTGATTTTTTGTCTGTTATGCACCTATATAATTAGAGATTGGGTTGATGTTCGAACCCCTTGGTGCTTTACTTTTGGGACTACCACTTTTTTGTGCACTCCATTGCAAATTAAGAGGAGGCATTTACGTAAATTGGTGTATATATATTTGTATATATCTTTTGAATTCAGGGTACAGATAAATGTTTGCTTTGTATATGTTTTGTATATTTGTATATGATGTATATGTGATATTTTGTATATAGACTGTTGATTGTTGTGCCTCCCTAGATGTCCGCTCATATGTGTGTATATAAATCAACCGACATATGTTTCCAATGTTCTATTTTTGATTCGCAGGATAATTAGGTGTTTCTTGTTTGAAAATTAAAAAAGGATTGATCCCTTCAGTACCTTCTTTTGTTACTTCTTCATCTTTGGATGTCTCCTGCTCAGGTACGGGAGGGTTAAGTGGGCAGAACCCCTAACCATTTTTTCAGACATATTACTGGGCCACTCAATTTGCAGTGATTAATCAGTGGGTGCACTCGCCCCACACCGACCCTGGTACCAATTCGCTAGACATGCCCTGGGAACAGGAGGGATAAATCGGGTGCTCTATAATACAAAGCAAAAATCAGACATAATACGACCTACTGTGCATACTGTCCATGTATGGCATGCGCTAACACAACACCTGGGCTGGACAGACAAATTGACACAACAAACTCCACTATGGGGCACGGGCACACTGGGCAAGAGTAAGGGGTTCCAAAAATGGGATGTAATAGGGATTTCTCGGCTAGGCGACCTCTGGAAAGGGCGGAAAGTCGTCACCTTTGCCCACTTACAAGAACAATACGAAATGGCCCCCACTGAGCTGTTTCGCTACATGCAGATCAAAGATGCACTAGAACCAGCCATTCCTCTAGATGAGACCCTTCCCGAAACATCTCCATTGGAAGACAGACTGCTAACAGACTACATGGACAAAAGAGCGATCTCCCTCACATACCGGAAGATCATTAACAATCAGCTAGACCCTGTGAAAAAGCTGCAGGTAAAATGGCAGAATGAGGTGGGCGAGTTGGACGACAACGACTGGCAGGAGGCGATGGAATCCCCTAAGGCAGTGGCGGTCTCCTCCCGGTTATGCCTTATACAACTTAAAGTGCTTTGCAGGACTTACTTTACTAGAGTGACAATATGCAAGATAGGGAAAATCACTGATCAGTATTGCTTATGCCAATGTGGTGACATAGGCACCTTTAACCATACACTTTGCGAATGCCCTGTTATTAAATTATACTGGACAGCAGTAATGTACACCATCACTGAGGTTAGTGCCAACCCAGTCCCTCCTGAGCCTAAATGGTGTCTCCAGAACATCTGGGAACCAACAGACATGAATCAAGCAGCCCAAGCTTGGGCAAAATTTGGTATGATGATAGCAAAATGAAAAGTAGCCAAACAATGGGGTGCGGCGGATGCCCCAGTTATTGAAGACTGGTGTAGAGATATGGATATGACCATGGTGGCTGAAAAAGCTACGTACCTCCACAGAGGATGCTCTAAAAAATGTGAGAGAATATGGGGTAAATGGAATACCTATAGAGGAGGTATGTGCACCCCTCCAACAATGGGTCTCAGACGAGGATGAGTAATACAGAAACTGTTTATGCATTATAAAGTATCCAATATTTGCTGGATATTTGATCTATCTATGTCATTGTGAAAATGTACCGGAAACTGTAATCATACCACCATGCCAAGCGATAAATGTTAATATTGCAATTCTTAGCTTTAATAAAAAAAAATTACAAATAAAATAAAAAATAAAACTCAAATCGGGGTCACCCAATACCCCCTTTATAATTGCTGTGCCTCAAACCTAGGTTCCAGCTTTCATTTCACCACTGCACAAATTTATCAACTCTTCTAGTCTGCCAGTATGGTTTTGATGTCTGCAAAAAGATGGAGCCACACCCTCATGAAGAAAGATAATTGAAATCAAAGGAATCTAGAAAATTACCTCCACCCTTTTATAAAATTATGGGACAGCACTGTAGGGTCCTCTTGTCTAACTAGTATTTCCCATGAAATCCCAGAGTGGTGGAGAAAGGGGGCGTAGCCTCTGACAAGCTGTTAGCAATCCAGCTGTGTGGGACTTACTGGAGGTAACAGGAGAGGTAGTTGGCCCCAAGGACCCTCAGGAGTAAAGTGGATGTCATCCCTCAACCAGTAGTGTCCCAAGAGGTGCATTTGGAGAGTGGTGGAAAAAGGGGGTATGGCCTCCGAAAACCTTGCAGCAATTTCGCTGTGTGGGACTTACTGGAGGCAATAGGAGGGCTTGTTGGCCCGAAGACCCTCAGCAGTCAACTGAGGGTCCTTGGGGGTGAACAACCTCTCCAGTAAGTCCCATACAGTGGGATTCCTAAGAGGTCTTCAGAGGCCACGCCCCCTTTCTCCACCACTCTGCAAACGTGCCTCCTGGTGCACTGCTGGTTGGGGAATGAAGTCCTCTTAGATGCGGAGGGACCTTGGGAGCCAACAAGTCTTCCTGGTACCTCCTGTAAGTCCTACACTGCGGGAGTCCTGGGAGCTGGTTGAACGCCCGCCTCCTTTCTGCACCACTCTGCAACCGCGATTACTACTTAAAAAACCATAGAAATTCACTGAGAAAACAAAGGTTACAGGGACGTTATAGTTAGGAATTAGTATTTTAAAAAGCCTTAGAAATTTACGGAAAAAAACAAAGTTTACAGGGATGTTGTAGTTAGGAAACGGAATTAAAAAAATTAGAAGTTCACTGTAAAAACCTAAGGTTACAGGGATGTTATAGTTAGGCTTAGGTTTCACTCTTACAAAACCAGTGAAATTCACCAGTTATAGTTAGCTCAGCTAACTATAACCCGCGACCACGCAATGCACTGCCTATCACCTCACATATTACATCACTCATGACATGGTCAATGATATCACTAATGACATCTCAAATGATATCACTGAGGACATCATCCACAAAATCACTAATGCACCCACTCACACCACCATAAAACGTTTCCTACACCCACTCCTACTCCCACACAACCATTCACAAACCCATTCACAGACCCATATCAGTACTTACACGCCCACTCACTGATTCGTAGATCCACACACACATCCATTCACTCACCGATACAGCCACTCATATACCCACTCACTCACTCACTTATACAGCCACTGACATATCCACTCATACACCCATACAGCCCCTCTCACTCTGTGTCAGTCACCCATAGAGCTACTCACTCACTTACTCACTCACCAACACAGTCAATCACACAGCCACTTACTCCAGCATTCAGCTGCACCTACACCCACTTACTTACTCATACAGATACTAATGTGCACTCACTCACCTTTACTGACACAAGCACATACTTACCCAAACAGCCACTCCCATTCACTCACTCACCCACCCATACAGTCACTCGTATACCTCAGCAGTCACATATACTGTCTTTCACATACCTAGTTACTCATCCATATACCACTGACACATAACACTCACTAACCCACACAGCCATACACACACTCATTCACCCATACAGCCTCTCACACACACACCCACAACCACTAACCCATATAGCCAATGACTCACTTACTGACTCATCCATACAGACAGTCACACACCTCTTCACCCACCTACACGGACACTCAGACACCCATACAGGTACTCAGACAACCAGTCACTTACCCATAAATTCGCGGAGACACCTAATCACTCACTTACACAGTCAGTCACGAACCCACTGAATCATCCATACAGGGATGCATACAACCACTGTTCACCAATACACCTTGGTAAATATATTTATCACTCAGAAACTTTTTAAAAACCCTCAAAGTCACTGGATGATGTCATCAGTGATGTCATTTGAGATGTCATCAGTGATGTCACTGATCATGTCTTGAGTGATGTACTATGCAAGGTCATAAGCAGTGCATTGCGGGGTCGCAAGTTATAGTTCGCCTAGCTAACTATAACTGCTTAATTTCACTGGTTTTGTACGTGTGAAACCTGAGCCTAACTATAACATCTCTGTAACCCGTGTTTTTTTTCAGTGAATATATATTATATAACATATATATTACCCACCGGTGGTCTGCGTTTCCATACTAAGAGATTTTTGTGGTTTGCTAATAACTTTGATGCCGTTTGACAAATCTTCACAAAACTGTCCAAAACTAAAGTTTACCCACCTCAGTTCCTTACTGGAAAGTTTTGGGGTGATCAGTCAAGTGAGGACTGAGAAAAAGAGGTTCCTAATACCAAATTTCCCAACGCATTTTCCATAAACTTTTCTAAATCGTGCAACCTCAAAAACTGCTGAACAGGCAACAATGGGAGCACGCCCTCTGACTGGCTGCCTGCAACTTGAGGAAAAATGCTGTAGGCAGCCATCACAGGACTCGGGGACTTAGCCCCCTGTCTGGAGTTGAATTTTGAAAAAATGTAAGGGGTCTGGGTAAGGATAACCTGCCCCCACCTAGGCCGGAAATGATTGTTTTAAAAAAAAAGCTGTAATCCAACTGGAGTTCTACAGAACCCCCCATTGGATTGCGGTACTTAAAAAAATGTATTGGTGACCGGAGGCCAGTGTGAGTAACAAATGGGAAGGTGCATGCAGCCCCCTTCCCCAAGCCTCGTGGAGGCCCTAGGGATACCCCCCCTTGTCAAAATTTTAAAATAAGGGAGTGGGAGGAGGGCGTGGCCTAACAACAACAAGGGAGTGGGCAGTGCAGACTCCTCCTTAGGCTGATTACAGCCCAGTGGACCCCATTGTCCTGGGCCATGGCTCACTTTAAAAGGGGCAGAGGAATGCAGCCCCCCTCTCTGAGTCTCTGAGTCTGTATAGGCTCAGGGGAAACCATCCCGAAGACCGAAATACATGTTTATAGGGTAGGGGGGCATGCGGCCCCACTTCCAACGTTACTAATGGGTTCCGGAGATTCAATTCTCCAGGACTGATGTGTAACAATAGGGTGGGGGATACACACGCCCGTGCCTTAAAATGCCCCACTCTACCTGGTGTCCAGGGGCCACTCTCATGCTGTGACCCGGGGAGCCCACCCTCGGGACATAGTAGTTTCCCTGCTCACAGGAGCATGGGCCGGGAAGGAAAGTCTGCTCCCGCCCAGCAAGAGCTTTAAAAATGTTCCAGCTGGGTGGGAGCAGACTCTTGTCTTTCTGCCCGCACTCTTGCTGGGAAAGGAAAAATTTGATTGCCCCTGCCCGGGTGGTGCAAGCACAAACAGCTACTCCCTCCAGACAGGAGCAATGGCGCCCACTGCAGTACCCTGGGTGGGTGCTTGCGGGTAGCAATCAGGGCAGCGGGGTGAAAATATATTATTAACCCATTAGCATGGTATTTTTCATCACACCTCATGTTAAGAGTCCCTCATATATTAAAGACAGCACGGCAGTGATGAACACACTTGAAGGATTCTCATTTGAGGCATCAAGTGACCAGGCGCGCAACACCCATTGGAATCAAAGGGCTTCAGCCCCCCCCCCCACCCCCACCCCCCTCGTGAGGCAGCCCGGCTCAGACAGCTCCCGGGCCGAACACAGCCGCACCCGAGCACTTCACAGGTCTTTAAAAGACCATGTGCATGTTAATGAGGCTTTGTTGTTGTTTTACCCCTTCCAAGAGCCCCTGCCGCTCCACTCAGCCTATTGCTTAAAGTTTCAGCCCCCCCCCGAAAGTTTTCTTAGCCCCCCAAAAACGTCGCTCTTGTTGTGCCTCTGCAAGTGACTTATTGGTTACAATTGATATTGAAAGCCTGTACACTATATTCCCCAAGATGAGGCAGTTAGGGTACTAGAAAGCATTCTTGACTCCAGACAGTGACCACACAGAGTACTAACCTCTTTTATTCTTGACTGTGCAATTATGTCACTTTGCATTTCATTTTTTAACAAGAATTTTTTTAACAGACAAAGGGCATCGCAATGGGAGCCATATTTGCTCCAGATATAGCCAACCTGTGTGTAGCTCAGGCGCGCAACACTCATTGGGCTCACGGGGCTTCAGCCCCCCCCCTCCCGTCGTGTGTGTGTCAGCCCAGGGGGAGACAGCTTCGCGGGCTGGCGAGCATCTAATTGCAGCCGTCCCCTAGTACTTAACAGGTCTTTAAAAGACCATTTACTTGTTAATGAGGCTTTTGTTGTGTGTTCACCCCTTCTTACAGCCACTCTGTCTATGGTTGGAAGAATTAGCCCCCCCCAAATATATTTACCCACTCCCTCCCCCCGAAATCTGGCTCTAGTTGCCCGCCCGGCGTAGCTGGTTTGAGTCTAACTTTATCTTTAATATTTAAAATCCATTTGTAAATAACATCAAGAAACAGATTCGCTATAAAAAAGATGTCTTTATTATTTGGCAAGGTGGCAACGTTTTTTGAGTGGGTAAAAGTCCACAATCACCGTAAGGGTCTCTAGGCGCTGGGGGCCGTCGGGAAGATTAAGCGAGCTATTGCCCAGAGTCACATGGTGCGGGGCTAACCTGCCGCCGGAGCCGGGGATCGAACCGTGGTCCCCAGATTCCAGCGTCAGTCGCCCTGGCCGCGGCGCCATACCTCTCCCTGAATTCTTAGAATTACAATCTTACCTTTACAATGCAGTCAGACAAACACTCATTGCCCTTTTTAGACCTGACTAATTGTTGAGTCAAATGGTGCTTTGTGCACCACCCTTTTTACAAAACCAACTGCTCGCGATACACGGTTCAGATATGATGGTCATCATCACAAAAATCTGAATCATAACTTACCATTCTGCCAATTTTTACGCCTAATGTGGAACTGTTCCAAAAAAACAGTCAATTTCTTAGAAACAAGTAAACTCTCTGAGAAACTAAAAGCATGCGGCTATCTGCACAGATTAATAAAATCATCTATGAAAAGTGCAAGCTATTACAATCGCGATGCTCTTTTAAAGGAAATAAACTCAACTAAAGGTATTCAGATTCGTTTTTGTCTCCACTTTTGGGACACAGTCCAACTAAATCAAGCAAATTATTCATAAACAATCGCGTCTTTTGATTAATGATAACCTCTTCTTAAGCAAGCCCATGTTTGCCTTCAAATGTGGACAAAATTAAAGGACAGCCTGGTTAACGCTTATATTGAAAAGAGACCAATTCCATAAGAGAAAGTTTTGGGCTTCATTCTATTCTGGGCCATTTTCGGTGTGGACACTGTTTGACATGTAACATGACCCGAGGCGTGAAACAATGCTCAATCAATGGAATAACATTCCAATACAGGAACACTTCTCAAACTGCTGAACAAAACAATGGGTGTACTGTACTAAATGTCCATTTGGGTTGCCTTACATAGGTTAACTATGCAAGAGATAAACCATCCTATCCTTCAACACCAATCAAGAATCAGACGCCAAGTTGTTCATGCCCTACACATGGATCACTATGTAGCACAGACGCATGAACCTAGAGACATGGAAGGGAGGGTAATCCAGGTAATATCACAATCAGTGAGGAACTGCAACCTTGATTATCAGCTTTCCTTGTGCGAAACCAGATGTATTTGGAATGTTTATGAGTTAATTCTGGTCTAAATATAGCTGCAGAATGGCAGAATTTAGCCTTGTATAAGAAAATATTTGTTTTAATACATTACTGGCAATGTATTCTGGTTGTAGTGATATCTCTTTAACAAGGTTTCTGTTCATCTCTTATGGCAGTGACAAGAAGATACATTATGTTTCTCAAGTTACACTGTTTACATTAGCATATGTTTTAGTTGTCTTATTTCAGGATGGATTATTGTACCTCAAATTGATAAGCGTGTATTAACCATTTATTGTATACATTCCCGCAATTATTATGATGAACATATTTATTGTATATGGTTCCACCCCGGGAGCCTCTAATTTCAGATGGTTGTAATGATTGTTTTCTTTTTTTCTTGCGGAAGTTATATCCCTCATACAATTTCTACCTAATCTTTTTTTTTTAAAACAAATGTTATTCGTTTTTTGCAGTATTTTAGTAACTTTATACATTGTCTCAGTCAAATTTTACAATTGTGCGTTAACATTGCAAGGTATATCCTTATGCAGTCATATAGTATTCATAACAAGAGGTGCCCTAGCAAAGGTTGAGGCGACCACTTGTGATCCATCCAAAAATTGCAGTAAAGTTTTCTGTCTGAGTGACATTGAACATAATAAAGAAAGGAACAGTCAAATAACAGAACGTCCCACCCTGCCCTCCTGCTGATGGGCGCGAAATGGGCAGTTAAGTACTGACTGGCTATTATGTATTAGGGTGTCCTGGTGGTTACATGGATCACAATCTATGAAGGGGCCGAGGGCTTGGTGGGCACCGTGTGAAGGTATATATTTTCCGAGTTGAGCATGGACATGGAGGTGGTATCCTGCAGCAGCAGTTAGTGGGTTAATGGAGAGCTGCTGACCAGTGCCTATGGGGGGGTCCCTGTTTTGGTTGTGGGGGACTCACGTATGTTAACACTGCTATTGCTAAGGGTTTAAGGTGTCAGATGCTTTGAAGGTTTCTAATAACATATCTCAGCTCATGGCTATGGGCTTCTTCTGAAGTCCTCTACATTCCTCTCTGCAAATGGTTAAGCTTTCCGCTAAACCCCAGTTTTTTACTTCTTCCTTCCAGGACTGTATCTTCGGGGGTGTTGATGATTTCCATCTCCTTGTGATACCTCTCCTCGCTAGGATAAGAGCTGGGTCCGGAAATTTGACATTTATCCCTTCCGTCGCTGGTGGGATAGGATAGTTATTTTTAAAGCACACGAATGCCGCTGCGTCTTGGCGCTGGGTGTAAGGCCAATTATTCACGTTTCCGCTGTTTGCCAGTTGAGTTCTCCCACCACCTCTTCCAGGGTAGCAACAACCTTACCCCAGTACTCTTGTAACCCACTACAGGACCATATCATGTGGATTAAGTCTGCGTCCTGCTCAATACACCTAGGGCAGGCTGTCGTGATGCTTGGAAAGATAGCGTGTAATTTGTGTGGTGTTAAGTATGCTCGTTTGAATACATTTAAACCGTGTATTACGGGACACTCGTTTGTGGTATTCCAGTATTGTTTTCCACTCTTAGTCGGAGAGTGGTTTGTTAGCATCTTGTTCCCACTTAATGTGTACCTGGGTCAGGGGGGGTGGTTGGTGTGTGCAGATCCTGCAATAGAACCAGCGGGTAAGGGGCTACCTGTTCCCCTTAAGGTATATTAGATGAACTATTTAGTTTGTAGTGGGTTCTGACCCCTAGAGTGCCCAGTGTTGCTTAATATATCATACCAGGTTCGGGTGAATTAAAAACAATGCTCTTGTGACCCCTTGTTCGTTTGTGAAGTCTGTTTGTGTCAACAGCATCTCATCCCCGGAGAGGTCTCCCACTGTAGAGACACCTGCCTGTGTCCATGGAGATAGTTTGAGTCTTGTAAGGGTCCCCATATTGGTAGGGATGCCCAGTAGTGGTATGTTAGGGGCGTACATTGGAGCATTAGCTGTGTATTTTAATGCCTGTTTACAATTAGCGATTGCAGTCCTGAACAGCAGTCAATCAATCAATCAATCAATGCATTTATAAAGCGCACTACATACCCGTGAGGGTCTCAAGGCTCTGGGGTGGGGGGGGGGAGCTGCTACTGGTCGAAGAGCCAGGTCTTGAGGAGTTTTCTGAAGGCCAGCAGGTCCTGGGTCTGTCGTAGGTTGGTAGGGAGAGTGTTCCATGTCTTGGCGGCGAGGTAGGAGAAGGATCTGCCGCCGCCGGTGGTTTTCCGGATAAGGGGAACGGTGGCAAGGGCGTGGTTGGCAGAGCGGAGGCAGCGGGTGTAGAAGCTGAGTCGGTCGTTGAGGTATGCTGGACCGGCATTGTGAAGGGTTTTGTGTGCGTGGCTGAGTAGTTTGAAGGTGATCCTCTTGTTGACTGGGAGCCAGTGCAGGCCTCTCAGGTGGGGTGTGATGTGGCTGCGTCGGGGGATGTCAAGGATCAGTCGTGCCAAGGGGTTCTGGATTCGTTGTAGTCGTCTCAGGAGCTTGGTTGTTGTTCCTGAGTAGAGGGCGTTCCCGTAGTCGAGTCTGCTGGTGACGAGAGCCTGGGTGACGTTTTTTCTCATGTCAGAGGGGATCCATTTGAAGATCCTGCGGAGCATTCGGAGGGTGTTGAAGCAGGACGTGGAGACGGCGTTGACTTGCTTTGTCATGGAGAGGGCGGAGTCGAGGATGACCCCCAGGTTGCGTGCGTGGTCGGTGGGTTCCGGGGCTGTGCCTAGCGATGTGGGCCACCAGGAGTCGTCCCAGGCTGATGGGGTGGACCCGAGGATGAGGACCTCCGTCTTGTCTGAGTTTAGCTTCAGCCTGCTGTCCTTCATCCATTCGGCGACGGCCTTCATTCCTCTGTGGAGGTTGGCTTTGGCGGTCTTCGGTGAGGGATATGATCAGCTGGGTGTTGTCGGCATAGGAGATGATGTTGAGGTTATGTTGTCGTGCGACGTGGGCGAGGTGTGCCATGTAGATGTTGAACAGCGTCGGGCTGAGGGAGGATCCCTGTGGGGCGCCGCAGTTGATCTCAGTGGTTTTAGAGCGGAAGGGTGGGAGGCGGACACTCTGTGTTCTGCCGGAGAGGAAGGATGTGATCCAGGCCAGGGCCTTTTCTTGGATTCCGGCGTCATGGAGGCGTGCTGATAGGGTGCAGTGGCAGACCGTGTCGAAGGCTGCTGACAGGTCCAGGAGGAGAAGGGCGGCTGTTTCTCCTTTGTCCATCAGGATCCTGATGTCGTCGGTGGCGGTGATGAGGGCGGTCTCGGTGCTGTGGTTGCTGCGGAAGCCTTATTGGGAGGGGTCCAGGATGTTGTTGTCTTCGAGGTAGCGGGTTAGCTGTTTGTTGACAATCTTCTCCGTGACTTTTTCCGGGAACGGAAGCAGGGAGATGGGCTGGAAGTTCTTGAGGTCCTTGGGGTCCGCCTTGGGTTTCTTTAGTAGGGCGTTGATCTCGGCGTGCTTCCAGCTTTCCGGGAAGGTTGCTGTCTCGAAGGAGATGTTGATTGTTTTCCGGAGGTGGGGCGCGATGGCTGAACTGGCTTTGTTGAACATGTGGTGAGGGCAAGGGTCGGATGGGGATCCGGAGTGGATGGAGTTCATGGTTTTTATGATGTCTTCGTCGCTGACGCTGGACCAGGTGGCCAGGCGACTGGTGCGGGTGGAGGTCGCAGTGGTGGTGGTCATGGCGGTGGGTGCGGGGGTTTTGGAGTTGAAGCTGTCGTGGATGTCGGTGATCTTGCGGTGAAAGAAGGTGGCCAGTGAGTCGCACTGGTCTTGTGATGGTGGAATGTCGTTGGTGTTGGAGCTGGGGTTGGAGAGTTCTTTTACGATGCTGAAGAGCTCTTTGGTGTTGTGTGCGTTGTTGTGTAGGCGGTCCTTGAAGGCGGTCCTCTTGGTGGTCCTGATGAGTTGGTGGTGCCTGCGGGTGGCGTTCTTGTGGGCTGTGTGGCTTTCTGGTGTTTGGTTGCGGAGCCATTTCTTCTCCAGTTTCCGACAGGTGTGCTTGGAGGTTCGGGGGTCTTCGGTGAACCAGGCGGCTTTCTTGTTGGTGTGGTTGGTGGTGGAGGTCTTGAGAGGGGCGAGGGTGTTGGCGCAGGCGTTAATCCACTGTTTGAGGTTGATGGGGTCGGCGTGTGGTCTCAGGGCGAGTGTGGTGATCAGTTGGTCCTTGGTGACCTTGCCCCAGCAGCGGCGTGGCAGCTGTTGGGTGCGGTGGTGTGTGGTGGGTTTCCTGAAGGTGAAGTGGACGCTTCTGTGGTCAGCCCAGTGGGGTTCGGTGGTGTGGTTGAAGGAGACGTGGGGGCTTGCGGAGAAGATGGGGTCAAGCGTGTGTCCAGCGGCGTGTGTGGGTGTCGTCACGAGCTGTTTGAGTCCGAGGTTGGCGAGGTTGTTGATCAGGGCGGTAGAGTTGACGTCGTTGTTGTTCTCGAGGTGGAATTCAGGTCCCCGAGGAGGATGTAGTCCGTGGAGGCGAGGGCGTGGGTGCTGACTAGGTCGGCGATGGTGTCGCTGAACTGTGGTCGGGGTCCGGGTGGTCTGTAGACGAGTGTTCCTCTGAGGGCCGTGTTGGGGTCGGTGTGGATCTGGAAGTGCATGTGCTTGGCGGTGGTGAGGGTTTCGTCGGTGTTGGTCGACGATGGCGATTCCCCCTCCAGCTCCGTTGGTGCGGTCTCTGTGGGAGATCTTGTAGCTCTGTGGGATGGCTTTGGTGATGTCTGGCGCTGAGGTGGCGTTCAGCCAGGTCTCCATCAGGAAGGCGACGTCGGGGGCGGTAGAGTCTAGGAGGTCCCAAAGTTCGATGGCGTGCTTGCGAGCGGAGCGGGTGTTGAGGAGGATGCAACGGAGGAGGTTGGGTTCTCTGGTTGGTGGTTTGGCGGGCTGGATGCTGGTGAAGCTGCAGTTCCGGCAGATGAAGGGCCTTTGGGTGTGCTTCGGGATGACCTGGTGGCAGGGGTTGTCTCGTTCGGGGATGAGTACGTGGAGGGTGCTGGAGTCGTAGTGCAGTCTGGTGTTGTGGCGGCCTCGGGGTCCGGGGGTTCTGGCGCTGGGCGCGGTCCAGGCGCGGACGGGCGCAGACGGGCTTGCCTTTGGTGCGCCTTCGGCGCGCCCGCTGCGTGCTTCGGTGCGGCGTCCTCCATAAGAGGCGAAGTGGGAAGGAGGAGCAGCTGGGAGGCGGGAGCGGGGCGGCCGATGGGGATGGGACACAGAAAGCAAAGGGGCGGGGACGCAGAGGAGCAGCGGCGGAAAGCGGGGAGCGGGGAGGGCATGGAGGGCAAGGGGCGCAAAGGGACCGACTACAATGGAAGAAAAAAATACAGAATACATATGCAATAAGAATTAGCAGCACAGTACAGAAAAAAGAAAACAAGACAGTCACCAGACCGCGGGAGCACACCAACGGCGAACTCCTGGCAGCGGCAGCAGTGTGGCAGAGTCACGGAAGTCACGGGTGCACAGGAGGAGCCGTGCGGCGCGGGGAGCGACCTGACTCGAGATCAGGGTCAAGGGTCAGGTCACGCCGCACGGCTCCTCCTGTGCACCCGTGACTCTGCCACACTGCTGCCGCTGCCAGGAGTTCGCCGCTGGTGTGCTGCCGCGGTCTGGTGACTGTCTTGTTTTCTCCCCTCGACACCCACCCAGGATCAGTGGAGCAGAAGATGGGATCATGCTGCCTTGGCTTAACAAGTTTTGAAGTGTACCCTGTGTAATCATTTGACTTGTGCCAATGTAATTGGAGCAGCAAGTATCTTACGGGCCTCTACTGTTATTTGAGGTAGGTTTATTGGGCCCAAGAAGGAGTGAAGCTCCTGCGGGTTTACTTTTTGTGGGGCAGTGTATAGCGCTTTGTAGTGGTCATAGAAGGCTTGATTTATGTCAGCCTGTGTGGTTGCTCTGGCGTGTTTTCAGTGAAATAATTTGTGGTGGTGCATGTCACTGTGTCCCTGAATACTCCATCTTCTAAATGGCGAGGATCTAGTCTCCACATAGGAACTGGGGAGGGGAAGCATACCCATGCGATGGTGGTCTCTAATGCGCTGTGGTCTGATATTGTTTTACCAATGTATGCCGTACCGGCGATTTGCGTTAGGAGCTGTGCACTGCAAAATATGTGGTCAATTTGAATGTGTAGATCGTGTGTGGGCTAGTAGTAAGATTATTATCGCATACCCTCATTGTGTCTACGCCATATTTCTCTCAGGGACCACCCTTGCGCCCAGGTCTGTAATCATTTAGCTTGACATAACGTTGTTGCTCCATGGAAGGGGTATGAGATCAGTTCAGTGTGGTATCTAGGAGTGCATTGTAGCTGCCCCCTAGCATCGAGGGGAGCCAGGTCCAGTCTGCGTGCAGGATTCCCACTTGGGTGTACAATGCTTCCTGGTCTGCATTGGGGGCGTATAAACTCCCTATTACTACTGGACTACCATCTAGAGTACCACAAACAAGAACATATCTGCCCTCTTTGTCAATACGTTTCTCATGTGCAACAAAGGGGATCCCCGACCTTATCCATATCGCCACTCCTTGTGCGAACGCAGAGTATGTTGTAGCGTATAATTGTCCCCTCCACTTTTTTAGTAGTCTGGTATCTCAGCTGCAATGAAATGTGTTTCTTGTAATACCACTATGTGTGCTTTCCGCCCAGCTAACTGTGCATGTATTCTGTGTTGTTTGTGTGGCCAACCAATTCCCCAAATGTTCCAGGTAAGACAGTTATAGTGCTGTGTTGACTCCATGTTTGATTCTATTGCGTATTGTTAGGGGTGTATTTCTGCGCCAGTCGCTTCTAAGTATAAGGTGCTTCCTGAAGTTAGCTTGCTCGCTTCTTTATTTTAAAATTTGCATCGCTGTGATTTGCTTTTAGAGGGAATTTGGGGGGTGGTTAGGTGGGTTCTTGGGAAATTTTCGCAGCCTGCACTGTGCTACAACTTAGTTGCCCATTGTTTCACATTTTGTGGCTTCATGTAACATTTCATATGCTTTAATAAAAAAAAACGTTACCTCTTGAGTGCACCTCTCCAAGGCGGCTCTCCTGGTTTTTTTTTCCGGTGACAGCGGCCATCTTGGGCGAGACCCGCGTCACGAGCGGTCAGCGCTCTAGTTGTTTCACGCTGCCCGCCGGCTTCAGGCAAGGCTAAAGTTATTTAGTCAGGCACGGCGCAGCCAAGCGGTGCTTCCTGAAGTTAGCTTGCTCGCTTCTTTATTTTAAAATTTGCATCGCTGTGATTTGCTTTTAGAGGTAATTTGCGGGGTGGTTAGGTGGGTTTTTGGGGAATTTTCACAGCCTGCACTTTGCTATAACTTAGTTGCCCATTGTTTCACGTTTTGTGACTTCATGTAACCTTTCATATGTTTTAATTAAAAAACCCGATACCTCTTGAGTGCACCTCTCCAAGGCGGCTCTCCTGGGGGGTTTTTCCGGTGACAGCGGCCATCTTGGGCGAGACACGCGTCACGAGTGGTCAGCGCTCTGGTTGTTTCACGCTGCCCGCCAGCTTCAGCCACACCTCTTAAGTTGATGTCGGCCCGGAAGCGCAGCGGACGAGCGCAGCGGGCGCGCCAATGGCGCACCTAAGGCAAGCCCGTCTGCGCCCGTCCGCGCTCAGGGCGAGCCACTCTGTCTGGCACGGCGCGGTCAGTTACGGTAACAGCTTCATCCATTTTACTAGTGAGGGGCTGAAGTCCCTCAAGCCCCGACCTGTTCTCCCCACAGAGTTTGGTCCACTGGTCCTTCCAGCGACTTTGCCTGCGCTGAGTGTGGTTACAGATTCTGGTCTGAACCGCGGACTTCGGCCATTCCGGTGACTACTACTACGGAGGGGACTATCAGGGCCTGCCTTATCAATGCTAGGTCAGTGAGGAGGCACCATGTTGATGTGACGGACCTTATCTCTGATAAGGATCTGGACATGTTGTTTGTCACAGAAACATGGTTTGATGCTTACTCCAATCCGATAGTTGCTCTGGCTACTCCTGCCGGTTACAAGGTGCATCGGCTTAACCGCCAGTCGGGCAGGGGTGGGGGCCTCGCCATTTGGCTTAGGGACAGCTGGACCCTGCTTTGCGAGCCTTCCTCGCTTTTGGGAGATTGTGAGGTTCTTAACTTTAGCATTCAATTTTCTGCTCACTTCACGCTCGGGGTTCTTTGGTCTACCGACCTCCCGGACCGTCCAATCACTTTTTGGACTCCTGCGGGGATGCCCTAGCTGAGCGAGTTCTGCGTTTCTCCAGGTTAATTTTTATGGGCGATGTCAATATTCACCTAGACCACGCTGAGGCCTTGGATGCCTCTGCTCTGTTGGACGCCTTCCATCTGGCAAACCTCTCTCAAAGAGTTCTGTTTCCCAATCATCTTGGCGGGCACACCCTAGATATTATAGGGGCCAACTTCCATTTATTGGTGAAGAAACCAAGTCCGGTCGCTTGGTCTGACCATTTCCCCATTTTTTTCTCTTAGACTGCTGAACTCGTCTCGCCCGGCCCGTTGCTATCGCCCCCCTGCCTTTAGGAGACCGGACATAGGGGTCCTGAGCGTCGCTCTGGGTGCTTATCGTCCCTCCTTTTGTGGGGATCATGAGGACAATGATGCTCAGTTTGCATATTAGATTACAGGTTCGGTTGCATCACAATCTACCTCGTGCCAGTCCAAGCTGAGGAGAGAATCCCCCTCTAAGCCCTGGTTTTCTTTCAAGCTGAGGACTCTGAAACGGGAGTTGAAAACTGCCGCGAGAACCTGGCGTGCCCGAGGCTACTGTCTTATCGATAAGAACACTCTCAGAGCAAGACAGAGGCTCTACTATTCAGTCATCGGAGAAGCCAAGGGTCACTACTATGCCACGCGTATTGAGCGTGCTAAAAACAACTCTAAAGAGATTTTCTCCATTGTTCAAAGCTTTCTGCCCCTTGTGCGCATTCGGCGGTCACACCCGTTTCTGACTCCTGGTGTAAATCTTTGGCGGCTTTCTTCAAGGATAAAATAGCTAGTATCCAAGCTTCACTCTCCATCTTTCCAGGGCTCCATGATACGGGGTCTTTTCCATCTATCAGCAGGGCAGAGCCTCTCTTCACCTTTTCTGACTTTGGCCTACTGGATTCGGCCAGCTCTCTTAAAATCTTGAAAGCTCTTAAGTCCGGTTCTCCCAATGATCCCTGTGCTGCTAGGCTTCTGTCTGACCTGGCTGAGACCGTTAATCCAGAGGTGAACTTCTTGATCAATAAGTCACTCTGTACAGCCTCTGTGCCTACAGCCTGGAAACATGCCCTGATTCTTCTGCTGCTCAGGAAGAAGTCTTTGTAACCTTTAGTGCCTGAGAACTATCGCTCTATTTCGCTACTGCCTAGCTTGGCAAAAGTTTGTGAGAAGGCCGTCACCTTCCAACTCGCCAAGTTCATCGAGGAGTCTAAGGGGCTAAGTCGGGCTTCCGTGCTGCTCACAGCACGGAATCGGCCTTGCTGGAGGTTGCAGAGGCAATTCGGGAGTGTCTGGATGCCGGCAGGAGGGCAGCGTTGGTTATGCTGGATCTCTCAGCGGCATTCGACACGGTCCCCCATGCCATGCTCCTCAACCACCTCTCTGCTATCGGCATTGTTGGCAAGGCTTAGCACTGGATCAGCTCCTTCCTTGAGGGCCGGCAGCAGCAAGTTTGGCTCCCCCCAAGTGCCTCGGCGCCTCTGTCGGTGTCAACGGGGGTACCACAGGGTTCATAACTTAGCCCCCTCCTTTTTACCATCTGTGTGACTCCGCTCGTGTATCTTGCGGAATCACTGGGGGCTAAGGTGATGGCTTACGCCGATGACACCCAGCTGCTGTTTACCTGGCCCAAGGAAGCTGACTCGGTCGGGCTGGCCCAAAACTGCCTTTCCTCTGTTTTTCACTGGCTATCCAACGCTCAGTTGAAATGTAATGAAGGGAAGTCGGAGGTGCTGCTGTTTGGCTCCTTTCCTTCAGATTTCAGAGAGAGGCTCTGGCCTCCGGGTTTTCCTCGGCCCTCCAATAGAACTGGCGCAGTAAAAAATCTTGGCGTCTGGTTCGACCAAAACCTGCACTTTGGGACGCATGTGAAGAAATTGGCCGGTACTTGTTTCGGCATACTCAAGAGCTTGAGGAAGTTTCTTCCCCTCTTGCCGAATACCTCCAGAGAAACTGTGGTCCGTGCGTTGATTCTTTCTCGTTTGGACTACGCCAATGCTCTCCTGGTGAGCTGCTGCTGGTCAAAAAATTGCAGGTCGTGCAGAACTCGGCGGTCAGACTCCTTATGGGGCTTTCTCCCAGAGATAGTGTACGGACACACTTGCGTGCCCTGCACTGGCTGCCAGTTGAGTGACGCCTGAAATTCAAAATGCTGACTATTGCTCACCGGGCCCTGTTTGACACCGGCCCTTTATACCTACAAAGGAGATTTGCCTTCAATGTGCCAGGTCGAGTGCTTCGGTCTTCTGGCCAATGGCTGATGCAGATTCCAAAGTTCAAACGCCAGCGACTTGGTGGCAACTCCTTTGTGCGCCGGGCCGGTGTGGCCTGGAACCTGCTGCCCTTAGCCCTGAGGACCACCCAAGACCCAGTGCTTTTTAAAAAGAAACTCAAGACATTGCTGTTTTAATCTGATACACGGACATTCTTTCTCTCAGGAGCTAGCGCCGGGACACTTTGAGTAGCTGCGCGCTTTATAAGCTCAATATAACATAACATAAGAGTTTTAATGGCCGTCAGCATTTCCCTTGAACGGCCCAATACCAGGTCCGACTGTATAACTTTGATCGACCAAACTTTATATACAACTCTCAATAACCATTCAGTTGTTGAACATGCAGCTGCAATAGGGGCCATGGCTGCTTTGTGGTGTGTGGGATCTCCCACGGGCTCCCGGGTAGGTTTCCTTTAAGGGGTTTGGCTTCCCACCCCGGTGCCCAGCCCCCTCCCAACCCGGCATTGATATTTGATTCTCTGAGCCTCAAATAAATGTCCACCTGTAAGAGTCTTTTGTAGTCACTAGTCTATATGAGCTTCCATGATGGGAACTGTTCATGGAGGTCTGTAATTTCCTCATCAAAGGATGGGTCTCCATACGGTCGGCATTACCAATATGCCTGTTATTTTAGTATGGGTTTCCTTCTCACCTCTATCATGAATGTACACTGGGCATTAAGGAATCGGTGTGTCTTCTCACATGGTTATTTTCAGACCCCCGCGTAGTTGGAGTGGAGATTTTCGCCTTGGCCCACAATACCTAATCTCTTTTATATTGAATAAATGATGGGGTTACCATTGCTTTTGTTCTTGTAATCCTAAGATTTCTTTTTAAATTTCTTTTAAATACCAAGCTCCTATGTGTTTACCCAATTTTTGGGCCGCAATCACGTGGCTGAACCGCCATCCCAAACCAAACCGCAATGCGGTCTAGTTGTTTTGATCGGCTCGCAACATTAAAATGGCTGCCATTATGGTTGTGTATTGCTTGTAATTGCTGGTATTGAAGGATAAAATGTCATGGAATCGTGCATAACATTCTGTTTACTCAAACCATTCTTCAAATCTAAAAAAAAGCTTTTTGCCTTCTGTTTTTCTCATGGCCATATATTCCTGTGACCTGAGCTGAGTAATTATTTTTTTCCTTGTAATATTACAACAATTCACTTAACAAACCAAATGGGAGCCTTGGTGAGTCTTGAGACAAAAAAAACATGTAATTGCTTTGCTATACTTATGTAGATTTCTCGCTCGTCTATATATACATCTCCTCACAAATAGATTTGAAAAGCCTGAAATTATCATGCAGCTTTTCAAAAAACAATACCAGAAACATGTAAGCTTTTTCCTTTTTTTATTTTGCACCATAACGTTTAGTAACAAAAGCACATTGTCCTTAAAGGAAACATTTGAAAACAATTAATTATTTCGAATAATGTCATATACATGAACACTTAATCTGAGTAGTCACAGGGATTGAATACAGATATACTTAAATATATCAAAACAGTATGTTTTTATTCTACTTATAACATCATCGAGTAGATATCTGGCAACAGAAAATAGTACCAACACAACTGTCTATTATTTGACGGTAGTATATGTAAACACCTTTCGCATTAGTTATGGATAATCAATATAACCATATTGATGAGAATTAAACACAACATATAGTTAAATTAGCATCCAATATATTTGACAATTATACAAAAACGGTGTTTTGTTTTGATCTGCTCGCAACATTAAAATGGCTGCCATTATGGTTGTGTTTTGCTTGTAATTGCTGGTATTGAAAGATAAAATGTCATGGAATCGTGCATAACATTCTGTTTACTCAAACCATTCTTTAAATCTAAAAAAAAAAACTTTTTGCCTTCTGTTTTTCTCATGGCCATATATTCCTGTGACCTCAGCTGAGTAATTCTTTTTTTCCTTGTAATATTACAACAATTCACTCAACAAACCAAATGGGACCTTTGTGAGTCTTGAGACAAAAAAAACATTTAATTGCTTTGCTATACTTATGTAGATTTTTCGCTCGTCTATATATACATCTCCTCACAAATAGATTCGAAAAACCTGAAATTATCTTGCAGCTTTTCAAAAAACAATTTCAGAAACATGTAAGCTTTTTCCTTTTCTTATTTTGCACCATAACGTTTAGGGCATGGTTTGTGTGGCACCTACTTATGTCCACTGATTAACTCTCCAAATAATTTCAGACGAGATCAGTCATCACAATGTGATACATAATGGACTCTTGGCATGTACACAGACATGGATTCATTGGTCATATTTTGTTTTTATTTTGTTTCTCTAGGCTTATGTCTAAGTTTGAATCTACTTTCTTTCTTTCTTTTATTAATACTGAAACTATGGGGTATTGTGTTGTTTCTAAGCATTGTCCTGTGGATTATCTCACATATCTATAGAAGAGACCGATACATGGACATCCATCTACCACTTGCTTCTACTTAATCATGTCATTCTTTGTAAAAAATTTGGACATGTTCAGAAATCATGGCTGACATTGGAGGGCTAGGTCCAAATGACAGCAAAGAGAGAGTGGGCTATTTGGTCAGTCAGTGGGGCGGCGTGGGGATGAGTGAGTGTGGGGTATGCGCAGTAGCTCGTTCGCCAGCCTTCAGTTGGGCTGATGATGGCAGGATGCTAGGAGGCAATAGGGGCTCATGGTGTACTCATGGGTAAGATTATCATTCCCTATCTCCTATTGGAAATGCATAAAGAGGGTGGCCCGTTGAGGGGAAATAGGCTGCTTACACAGGCCGCGTACCTCCTAGTTTCAGAAGGCATCCTCCTCTGCAGTGCTCCATTAGCCCACTCCCCAGTGCCATGCAACTGTTGAAGAAGTGGTAGGGGAACGCCAGTGGAGTGTGAGTGTGCATGTGCGTGAGGAGCAGTGCTAGTGCTGTGATTCGGGTGCGTACCTTTTGTTGCTGTTTGTGTTTAAACTATCTCAGGGAACATGCCTCCCATGGGTAAATGTCTGGAAATTCTGTGACCTCGTGCAGGGTGGCATGAACTGAGTGGCAATACATTTATAGAGTTGGGAAGGACCATATTATGTGTTCGAGATCTGCTTTTGGGGTGCAGCAGAATGGGCAGCCAATGTGCGTCTCGGGGAAATAGTGATTCAATTGTGATGGAGTTAGGGACACCCTGTGAAGGATAAATAATCGATTGGGGAAGACAGTCGATGATCCTCGCAATGCGGTTCTCGCCCGTGGCTTGCCTCATATCTGGTTGTGTGGCCTAGGAGGAGCTGAGGAGAGTCTGACGTGGGGGTGATTAGATTCCCCATGATGTTGATCGCCCAGTCCCAGGCATCTTTGGGGTCCATGAAGAATATGGTGGAGCCATCAGAGATCATCTTGAGGTGGACCAGGAACAAGAGTGAGTATTGTACGCCCAGTCCCAGGCATCTTTGGGGTCCATGAAGATATATGGTGGAGCCATCAGAGATCATCTTGAGGTGGACCAGGAACAGGAGTGAGTATTGTACGCTCAGCTGGTGGAGGTGTTGCTTGATCTCCACGAAGGAGGACCATTGGTGATGGACTGCTCTTGTATAGTCTGGAATGAACATGATTGTTTTGTCCTCAACTCAGAGCGGCAAGCCTGCTTGGCCACCCGGAAGATTGCATTGTAGTCTGTAAAATATAGAAGCTTGGCCAACATGGGATGGGGGGGTGCTCCTGGTAATGGATTCCAGGCTGGGACTTCTTGCGTCCTTTTTGTGTGTATCAAATTCTAGGCAACAAAGTAACAATAGAAGGGAAAAGGTTGCAAAAAAGGACATGCAAGAAAACAATCTATCAACAAGGCTTCTTATTTATTAAACATACATATTAAAATCAACAGATCATATATCACATAATACACATCAATAAATGCACTGTTTAGTTAATAACATACAATAAATTATAAAAAATCAAATGACAACCATTACTTAAACAAGCATTTACAATGCAAAGGTTTTGCCTTTGCCAAAGTTAGAGTTATTAGCATTGTAAATGACAAATTGTTTATTTATGTGTTGGTTTTGAAAACAGATAAATAAATGGCATTGTCATTTACAATGTCAATAGTTTAATCTAATAGTCCCTCATACAGAAGATGAAACAAAAATACTCCTGTGGCTGATCCAAGATGTGACTGACACACACCCAGAGCACAGCGAGGGGGCAGGGAAGCAAGCACAGCCAGGGGGCAGGGAAGCAAGCACAGCCAGGGGGCAGGGAAGCAAGCACAGCCAGGGGGCAGGGAAGCAAGCACAGCCAGGGGGCAGGGAAGCAAGCACAGCCAGGGGGCAGGGGAACCAGGGGGCGGGGAAAAGGTTTATTGGTCACCTTTCTATTATTTATTACTATATTGTAGAGCGGAGCTTGCATTAATGAGGTGCAACCTATGCTCAGACATTGTTAACAAGTGTAAAAACTTCAAAATAATAAAGTAATACTATTATAAGTACGTTTTGCACTTCTCTGCCTCAGGACAGCAGTGCCCAGTAAATGGCGTAGCGCAAGATGACGGCCCCCTCTTACAGAATGTGATGAGAGACCCCTCTGCCCCACAGGGGCTGCAGGGGCCCTTTGTTACGCCCCTGAACACAGAAACAATATTACTAGGCTTGCAAGATTGCGCCTTTGCCACTCCCATTGGCAATTATTTTCCAGAACAAATAATTGTCCCACATTTTAGCAGCCAATTCCAGATCCCCCCGGCATGCTTCCTCCCATGCTGTCCGAACTCATCTAGTTGTTTTCCTGTCTAGGCCCCTTAAGGCATGCGCCTCGTGCACATTATTCTTTTTAATGCAGCTATTAGTGCTTTGTGGGCCTCACAGCACGCTTTTGTGTACGTGCACTCTCACACAGATACTTTCTGTGCTTTGCAAATCCATCGTCCCCATTGGAGTTACCCCCATATTTGGATTTCTCAAAGATTATAATAAAGGGTCGAGCACCATGGAGACAGAGGAGAAAGGAAGACCTGGAATGGATTCATGGACGGAACACCTTCACGTGAACAGTAATATCGGATCAGTGTGGCCGCTGAACTTTAACTGCTCCCGGGGTTTTGTGAACCATTCCTGTTCCAATAGCACTGGAGTGGATTATGAATTTTGAGCAGGTGTTCACTGAATCGGCATTATGTTTGGATAACATTTCACTTTTTTGGTTTTGTGAAGAGAGAGCCTGACGGGGGGTGGAATCCGTGAGTTTTTGCTTCATTTTATTGTGTTTTACGTTTTTATTTTACTGATTTCGTTTGATGGGTGACAGCAAAGAGCATTGTGGGATTTGGAGTTCCTAGCACTGTTTTTGGATTATGGAACAGCCAAGGTGATTGGGTGAGTTTGAATGAGCAAATGAGGGTGAAGAGAGGGGCTCACGTGGGAGAACACACCTCAATAATGCTCGAGAAGCGGGAGCGTTTCCTGGCTTTGCACCTGGAGTGGATTGTGTGCGGGGGTCAGGCTGCCGGCGGAGGCTCAGAAGAGGTAAACTGTCTAAGTGCAGATGTTGTGGGGCTAAGGGAGGTCCGGCTGTTCTTTTGAGGTGGGGTTGGTGCTAATGACGGAAGAGGGGATTCATAGGGGACCGGCGGAGGCTCAGAAGAGGTAAACTGTTTAAGTGCAGGTGTTGGGGGGGGGGGCTCCGGGAGGTCCGGCTGTTGTGGAGAGGTGGGGTTATGCTAATGACGGAAGAGGGAATTCATAGGGTGAAGAATGGTTCCAAAATCGGGGATTGGAAATGAGTTTTCCTTTCTTGATATAATTTTACACACTTGTTGCCCTTTCAGCTTGTAGGGATTGAGGGTAACGTAGGAATGGGTTCATATAAGTTAAAGCACGTGCGTTTAACTCCAATGACGTGGTTTGGGGGGTAGAGAGGGTCGTTTTGGGTGGACCTGACTCATTTTATAGAGTATGTTTAAATTGAGCAGTAAGTTGAGCCACTTTTTCCGTGTGTTTCAGTGACCCCTGACTAAGAGCCAGCAGGGCTCGAACTGCGGTGGGTCTGACATGAAGAGTCTTTTCTGAAGCCGAGATTGCACCGGTGCGCACAAGCTATGTGTAAACCCGGCCCCTGCCGCCCGGGGGCATCCCAGTGGGCCGACTTTGAAGCTGGGGAACAGGATCGAGTCTAGCAGGAGGCGGAAGCATCCTGTGATTCTGGGCAAACCACTTCATCTCCCCCTGCCTAGAAATGAATGTGACCGTCTGCAACACAACCGGTGCTCATGTAAAGCGCCCGGATAGCTTCGGGGCGAGTTCGCGCTATAGGGGTAGGGGGGCGGAACGGCACAGACGACATGAGACACGGGGGGGGGGGGCTCACGGACAGCGGGAGGGGGGAGGGAACGGCAGCACTCACCTCGACTTCCTCCAGCGGCGGTCGGCTGCGTAATGGGGGAAACAAACAAAATTAAAAAAAAGAAACTCCGCCCACCGCCGCGATGACGACATCGCAGAGGCGGAGAGGGAAAAAATGTCGGGAACGCCCCCGAATCTGGTCCGGCCTTTGACGGACAGATCCGGCTCCCAATGGCTAGCCTCCATTTATGGAGCTAGCCAATGGGAGGAGGGGGCAGATACCCGACCCCACATAGAAGATTAGAGGATATCATTAGATTTTGCTAGCGCATGCGTAAAGACATCAGAAAATGCAAGAGAAGCCCTCCACGCAGGGGGCATCCGCCCACTCCTTAATTGAAGATGAGAAACATGTAACAAAGGCCTAATGAAGAGGGGGGAGGGCGGGCACCGAACAGCATCGGCGGCCGCCACGGGCGAAGAGCCGGTGGGGAGCGCTGGAGAGGCGGCACCACTGGGTGGCAATGAATGTAATTCACCAGCGTACTTTGGCAGATCAGCTCGCGAGCTCTGTGAACAACATTAGCAGATCTGCCTTTGAGCTATACTTCTGACTCTTTGTCACACTGTTTCAAAGCTCCAAACAATTTATTATTTTACACTGGTCCTACTTTCCTCTTTTGTTATTGTCTGGGACTCACCTTTGTTTACCTGAGTGCAGTATAAAAGCCGCTCATTCTTTCACCCGTTAGGGGTTGGGAGTCTGTGATCTCTCACAGGCATCTGGGGGAATCAGGGCTTTTGTTATAGCTGTCATCTAACCCGATGACATGAGCGTGCAGCCAGTTGCCGCGTTTCCAACCAGCAATATTTCACATGTTGGCACGTGTAGGATTACTTACGAGAACTACAGTGAAACTACAAGTCTCAGAATGCTTATTGCTGGTAGTAGAACACAGAGGACTGGATGAAAGTCAGTTTTATGAAGTGAGATGATTTCGCTACTATGTTTTGCTGGCAGTTTAGTGCCCCTGCGGGATACTGAGACTGTCGCAGCCTTTGGTCAGCCACATGCTGGCACACCGGACCGAGTCTAACCTTTACTTACCTTTGAGTTGAAAACACTGCGCATGCATCATGAGTCACCCTTGCCTCTCCCAGTTCTAAAATGTTCCTGCCCCTTTCTTTTGCCCTGCCGAGCTGTCAGAGGCACTCGTCAATCTAATAATATTACCATGTATTTGTGCACTCCGGCGCTGACTAAACAAGCGTAACAAACTTTCAATACAATACGGACTTTTTTTTACAACCATTGGTAAATTGTGGAAAAACGTCGCCTGGAGCTATTTTTGAAAGCCTCAGTTAATCCCATGTGCTTCTTAAAAGCATGACCGATGGTGGAGCCTTCCACCCCAAGCAGTGGAGTCACTGCCGGCTGATGCCCTCCCGATGCACAACACACAGCGCTCTTATGACCCACATCACCCAATGCTTCTCTGGCAGTGTCACAGAAGCAGTACGAACCTAACCGGGTTGCTTTTCCCGTCTGATGAAATTAGGCAGGTCCTTTCGTCAAGTGACCGCACTCTGTAGCATTTGTCACAGAAGCACTGACTGGTGCAAGCCTGCGGGAGCTTTCCAAGGAGGAAAGGGGAGGGGAAAGAGAATAGATGGGGTTGGTGGGGATTAGAGGCGGAATAAGGTCTTCAGAGCCTTCCGCAACAGCTGGTTTATTTTCTCCTTCCTTTCTGCTAAGTACCAGAGCTACAGTTCACTGCATTTCCACAGACCCCCCTGTCAAAAAAAGTAAGCTGAGGGACACTATACCTAAAACCAGTTTGAACTGGGTGAGCTGCATCAGTACATTTGATGAACCGGAGTTTCTCACTGCCCTCCTCACAAAGAGAAAAAAAACAAAGAAACTAAAAAACAATACGTCTGCCTCCCCAGGGTAACGTCCCCGTACCTGCAATCAAGTGCATTCATTGCCAGCATCTCTCTCCTGGGACCCAGGAGGAGTGCTGGGCAGCTCCATGGCATGGACGCAGAGAGCAGGTTAGTGTTTGAAAGCGCGGCCCCTTCACACGAGCCAGGGGATAATTTTGGGCATGGCATTGTGCGCAGAGAGCAAATATCTGCTGCCTAATAGAATCAGAAGCCCTTTCTGCTGCATCCGTGCAGGCAGGATGGAGGGGCGTGCTCAGGCGGAGAGCCCTGTAATTAGTGTGGAGTGGGGCTGTTTCCCACGACTTTACACGCACACTTCAGAGATCTCGTCCATATTAAGAGATTGTCGTGTCGGGGGGGGGGGGAGAGGAGGGGGTTTAACCCGAGGCGTCCAGGACGAGCGAGGGTTTAACCTGGAGCCGGAGAGCGAGCAGCTGCTTTGTGTGTGGGACTGAACCCGAAGCCCTGACATCAGGCCGCTAAACTCAAGCAGGGATCGGGGAGAGCTCGGTAATTTAACCTGGAGCCCACAGACCTGAGGGGGCTACACCTGCACACTAGTGGCTGTGGTGTCTGACAGGGGGTGAGGCAGACACCAGTGAGGGATTGAACCAGGGGCCCGCCCGATACTGACAAGAGCATTGGGCCGGCAACCCACAGGAGAGGTGACACTGCCGCCCGGGGGCATCCCAGTGGGCCGACTTTGAAGCTGGGGAACAGGATCGAGTCTAGCAGGAGGCGGAAGCATCCTGTGATTCTGGGCAAACCACTTCATCTCCCCCTGCCTAGAAATGAATGTGACCGTCTGCAACACAACCGGTGCTCATGTAAAGCGCCCGGATAGCTTCGGGACGAGTTCGCACTATAGGGGTAGGGGGGCGGAACGGCACAGACGACATGAGACACGGGGGGGGGGGCTCACGGACAGCGGGAGGGGGGAGGGAACGGCAGCACTCACCTCGACTTCCTCCAGCGGCGGTCGGCTGCGTAATGGGGGAAACAAACAAAATTTAAAAAAAGAAACTCCGCCCACCGCCGCGATGACGACATCGCAGAGGCGGAGAGGGAAAAAATGTCGGGAACGCCCCCGAATCTGGTCCGGCCTTTGACGGACAGATCCGGCTCCCAATGGCTAGCCTCCATTTATGGAGCTAGCCAATGGGAGGAGGGGGCAGATACCCGACCCCACATAGAAGATTAGAGGATATCATTAGATTTTGCTAGCGCATGCGTACTTCGTACGCATGCATCGCTAGTCAAAACCTAAAAAGGGCAATTAATGTACTCGACGCGTGTTTCGGCGTTAAAAGAACGCCTTCTTCAGGAGCCACAACGTATTCTGAAATACATAATAAGAACAACAAGAAAAAATAAGTCTACAACATTTAATTAAAATCTTTACATTCATGAGAAAAACATACAATTTATCGAATTCATTTAAATTTAACATAAAATTGCTAATCATCGACTTTCAAAGCAAACCTTCTCCCTACTTAATGAATAGAAAAATTATATAATTGAGATTTTATAAAAAACACATCTGATGAAATATCTGAGCAGTCACATTCAAATTATAGATAGGAAGTGTTCTACATTACAAGGAGCCCAATGTGTAGACAAAGGGAATGTTGTACAACAACACAGTAGTAACCAAATTTATATGGTGAGAAGGGGAAAGGATATATTCATAGGCTGCCACGGAGTTTCAAATAAAAGTCTTTACACCTAGAAAATGTGTTATATAGGTGACATACAGCTCCAAAAATGCTCACCTTTCTGGGAGTCTTTCAAGATATTGCGATAACAATCTTCATAAATACACAATTAAGGATTAAATGTGAAGATGTATTTCGAAAAGACGTGTCTCGAAATGCTGCACGTATAGTATCTAAAAGGAGAAGAACATATCACGGATAGCAACTGTCCTTATATGTGTGCACTCACAGAATAGAGTGTCATGATAACCTAATATGCTCACCTTGTTTATAAAGGAAAACAACTACTGTGGGGAGTCCGATAATAGTTCCTTAGGACACATTCAGTCAACAGGTCATCGATAGCAAAAAGCTCAGGATGGTGTAATTGTTATATCTAAAGGGGATAAAAGTACCCCAAAAATTAGGGTAAAAACATACATGAATTTGAAGCAAATTACGTATACGCCTAAATAATTTTATCGCTTACCCAAAAATACAAAGACATATGAAGAAAAGAGGTTTCTTCCGGAGTGATTATATTGAAACGCACATATGCGTATATTAAAAGAGATGTAATCACAGAAATCGGCGTGTTCCTCGATTGAATTCCGAGAATAAAGACCCAGCTTATACGAGTCTAAAATAGTAAATAAATAAAACAAATAATACACTTTAGAATGGCCACTCGGAGTTAAATAATTCACAAGATAGCCACCAACAAAAAACTCTGTCATAGGTTCTAAGGCGGGTAACCCACATTGCACTATGAGCTACTTACCAGATATAAAACGCCTGTATGTCAAAATGAACGCTGAAGCAGGAGATGGCCGTTGGTGTATCACAGTGGTTAAGAGATGTAACCACAGAAAACGGCGTACTAATCGGATATGCGAGTCTAAAATAACAGATAAAATAAACCAAGTGTTTATACTGAATAGTAAGACACTCAAAAAATACCTAAATCACTAAAATACAACCCGACAAGGTTCATCCTAGTGGGCTATAAGTCGGGTAAACAGACGATGCACTCACTACCGCTTACCAAGTTACGGCCGCATGTATGTCCTAAGGGCCGCTGCAGCAGAAAACGGCTGTTGGCGTTTCACGGCGGTTAAAAGATGTATCGCCTGAACCAAGTACGGCGCGATTTTAAATACACCGCATAAAGAGGTCGTAGGTCATGTGATTGACCGCAGATGGATTTTTAAAGGCATAAACACCGATTAAACATACATATTGCTCGATCACGTGAAAAGACCGCGGTTGGATTTTTAAAGGCGTCAGCACCGATTAATGCTAAATTATTACTCAATCCAGCTCCTCGGGCCAATCAAATGCAAATACATCTACCTGGCACGAACCCATATTCTACCACGGTAAAGTAACAATGTATATCGTGCTGACACAGGGACAGACAACAAAGTGTGTAGCTCAAATAGTGCAATTATCTTGGACGAGAAAGAAAGTATATGTAATAATGCATCATATCTCAAAAAATTATCTATTATATAGGGAGTCTAATATGTGTTTTAATTAATTAATATCAAAAACAATCTTGTCCAAACTACAGAAATAAAAAATTCAGGAATATATTCCCGTAATCAAAATATCAAGTGCATATGTATATTAATTAATTATTATAGAATTTTAACATTTTCAGACTACAGAATTCGTGAATTAGGGAATATGTTCAGGTGATCAAAATATCGCGTTTTCCCAGGGGATTTCACTGTTCAATCCCTGTTTAAAAGTATTCAGAACAAAAATCCAATACACTTCCTTTTTCTTGCGAATAGCACAACCACCCTTGCTGTCAGGTGTCCTGATTTTTTCCAGAATGCGCCATCGGAAATCTTCAGGTTTGTGGGTTTTTTCTGAAAAATGTTTCACTCGAGGTGCTGTAAGTTTCCCTGTTCTGACAGCAGACCTGTGTTCAGTTAGGCGAACCTGAATGGATCTGGAGGTCTCGCCAACATAACCTAAGCCACAAGGGCATAGAATGAAGTATACAATATTCGTGGTCTTGCAGTTACAAATATCGCAAGCTTTTGTGGAAAATCCATTGTGGGAAAAATGTTCCCCACTTAGGATGTTTGAACAGGATTTACACGATGAGCACTTAACTGTCCCACGTACTGGGAGATTGTTCAATAATGATCTAAAACTGGATCCTGAGAGAGACATTGTCTTTTCATATCTTGAATGGACAATCAGATCCTTAATATTCCTATTTATTTTATGCGCGAATAGAGGTTTCGCCAGATTGTTGTTAGAAGTAGGATTACAATTAAGAATATGCCAATTGGCACTGATGATCTGTTTGATTCGATCGTTGAGGGTCGAATGTCTGGTTACACAGACAAGCTGGTCAATGGCAGCTGATTCTTTCGGTTTTAATAATGCGTCACGATCGTAAAACCTTGCTCTTTTGTAAGAGTTCCTGACCAATCTGTGTGGATAACCTCTATCCAAGAATTTTTTCCTCATAACCGAGGCCTGTTTGTCGTAATCACTAAGGCTAGTTCAATTCCTCCGGACCCTTAGGAACTGTGAAAAGGGTATACTTTGGCGTTGACTCCTAGGATGGAAACTCCTATAATGGAGCAACGTATTGCGTGCCGTGGGTTTCACGTAAAGGTCAACTTTTAGTTGATTGTTCTGATTTTTTATTAAGAGATCAAGGAACTCAACCTGTTCTGTGCTACACTGAGCAGTAAACTTTAGATTAACATCAGTCAGGTTGATCCAAGCAAGGAACTCAAGTAATGAGTCTTTCCCATTGGTTCAGATAAAAAAGATATCATCTATATATCTGGACCAATGGGAAATGGACTCAAAGAAAGGGGCAATCTCATTGTCAATAAATTTACTCTCAAACACCGACATATAGATGTTTGCTATAGATGGAGCAACTGATGCACCCATGCTTACTCCTTTTATCTGACGATACAGCAAGTCTCCAAATTCGAAAATATTCTCAGTCAGAACGATGAATAAACAATCAATGAGGAATCTTTTGGGGCAGACTATATTGTGTTTATCAATGAACCAGTCAGTAGCCCGAATAGCTTAATTCAGGGGGATATTACTATATAGGGACTCAATGTCCATTGTAACTAAAATATCCCTACCTGACACAAAATTCAAATTATCAACTATATTGATCATGTGACCTGTATCTTTAATGTAAGATTTAATTTTTGGAATATGAGGTCTAAGATGGTGATCGATGAATTTTGATAGGGGCTCTGTTATCGTTCCTAGAGTAGACACAATTGGTCTATATGGTGGATTATTGGCATTTTTGTGTATTTTGGGCAAGCCATAAATACACGCTGTCTTGCCCTTATTAGAAATAAGGAAATCATGTTCCTTAGAGCTAATTTCTCCATTCAGTAGGGCCTCATTGGTTAAGTGTTGAATCTGTTTAAAAATGGTACTAGAAGGATTGGAATTGATTTTGAGATAAGTAGAGTTATCATTCAACATATTAACCGTATTACGTTCATATGTATCTGTGTCAACAACAACGATGCCTCCACCCTTATCACAGCCTTTAATTACAAGATTGTTGTTGTCGGCTAGTGCTTTTAACGCTAGTGATTCATTTTTACTCAGATTATAGTGAGGTTTAGGAATAAATCGGAGTGTCCTTTCAGGTTTTTGGAGGACTACCAATTCAAATGCAGCAACCTCAGGGCCCAATTGGTCCAAAGAGGGGCTAAATGTGGAAGGTAACGTTAACTCTCTTTGCCCGTTAAATTCCATGTCTCTTTCTTCACTAGTTTGGAAGAACTTTTTTAACCTGATTTATTGAAAAAAGGAAATAATATCTTGGTGCAGTTCGAATATGTTCACATTTGTTTGAGGCACATACGACAGACCTTTGGACAGAACGGTTTCGCTATGGCTGTCTAGATTAATGGAGGATAAATTGAAAATAGGGATTACATCCCTTGACCCAATATTGCCGATTGCGAGTCTCTTTGATGAATTGGGGCTCTTGTTGTTGATGTTGTTGGTGGTTCATTTGAAAATTTCCCCTGTATTGGCCCTGAAATCTTACTCTGGGGCGTCCACGGCGAGGCCCCCGATTGGATAAAAAATGTTGTTGTGGTCTAGAGCCAGAATAAGAGTTATGGACTCCTTCTGGTTCATAATAATTACTGGGGCCTTCCCCTTCAGAGTCCGATGTCTCTGAGAAGTTATTAACCCTTTGAGGGGCAGTCCTAGTTTCATCAACATAATGATTTTGTTTATAGAACTCATTCCTTAAGTAGGGGTAGACTGTTTCTTCAGTATAGTACCTTTTATCTTTAACTAGCTTATCGGTCTTCCGTTTATTTAGGTAATTACTAAAGGATTCAAGTTCTTTGTTAGATTCTTCTATTTTCTTAATAGCTTCATCTACCCCATTCATCTGTTTGAGTTTTTCCTCCAATTCATTAACTTCAGTTTTGATAGCGGCTGCTAATGCTTTTGCTGTTTCCACGATTAAAATCATTAAATTGCAGGAACACCTATTCGCTATCAGACTCCATCTTTCAAGAAAGGGTCTATGGTGTACAAACAATCCCGGTATGATGCGTACCCGTAACCCAGTGGGAATAATACCTGATTTCAAGTAGGCTAACATGAACTCGCCATGTGCCTCCATCCTGATACGTTTTTTCTTAAGGTCATAAAGTTTTTTGCTTTTATCATTGCCTTTACTATTGGAGCTAGTACCATTAAATGAGGCTGTGGTGCCCACTAATAAGGCAAATTCATCGTCGGTAAACCCAAAGGTTTTAAGATGGGCCATGAGAACATACAATGTGAATGCTCAGATATAAAACAATACAGAACATGAAAATAATAACAATAGTGATAATAATAACAGCACGGCCCTGCACAGACAAGCTGTGGGTAATAATATGTGAACAACAAGGACCCCCTGAGTGAGAAATAATACTATTCCTAGGACAGGGAAAACAATTTGTGTGTATCAAATCCTAGGCAACAACGTAACAATATAAGGGACAAGGACATGCAAGAAAACAATCTATCATCAACAAGGGTTCTTATTTATTAAACATACATATTAAAATCAACAGATCATATATCACATAATACACATCAATAAATGCAATGTTTAGTTAAAAACATACAATAAATTATAAAAAATCAAATGACAACCATTACTTAAAAAAGGTCAATTAATGTACTCGATGCGCGTTTCGGCGTTAAAAGAACGCCTTCTTCAGGAGACACAACGTATTCTGAAATACATAATAAGAACAACAAGAAAAAATAAGTCTACAACATTTAATTAAAATCTTTACATTCATGAGAAAAACATACAATTTATCGAATTCATTTAAATTTAACATAAAATTGCTAATCATCGACTTTCAAAGCAAACCTTCTCCTTACTTAATGAATAGAAAAATTATATAATTGACATTTTATAAAAAACACATCTGATGAAATATCTGAGCAGTCACATTCAAATTATAGATAGGAAGTGTTCTACATTACAAGGAGCCCAATGTGTAGACAAAGGGAATGTTGTACAACAACACAGTAGTAACCAAATTTATATGGTGAGAAGGGGAAAGGATATATTCATAGGCTGCCACGGAGTTTCAAATAAAAGTCTTTACACCTAGAAAATGTGTTATATAGGTGACATACAGCTCCAAAAATGCTCACCTTTCTGGGAGTCTTTCAAGATATTGCGATAATAATCTTCATAAATACACAATTAAGGATTAAATGTGAAGATGTATTTCGAAAAGACGTGTCTCGAAATGCTGCACGTATAGTATCTAAAAGGAGAAGAACATATCACGGATAGCAACTGTCCTTATATGTGTGCACTCACAGAATAGAGTGTCATGATAACCTAATATGCTCACCTTGTTTATAAAGGAAAACAACTACTGTGGGGAGTCCGATAATAGTTCCTTAGGACACATTCAGTCAACAGGTCATCGATAGCAAAAAGCTCAGGATGGTGTAATTGTTATATCTAAAGGGGATAAACGTACCCCAAAAATTAGGGAAAAAACATGCATGAATTTGAAGCAAATTACGTATAAGCCTAAATAATTTTATCACTTACCCAAAAATACAAAGACATATGAAGAAAAGAGGTTTCTTCCGGAGTGATTAAATTGAAACGCACATATGCGTATATTAAAAGAGATGTAATCACAGAAATCGGCGTGTTCCTCGATTGAATTCCGAGAATAAAGACCCAGCTTATACGAGTCTAAAATAGTAAATAAATAAAACAAATATTACACTTTAGAATGGCCACTCGGAGTTAAATAATTCACAAGATAGCCACCAACAAAAAACTCTATCATAGGTTCTAAGGTGGGTAACCCACATTGCACTATGAGCCACTTACCAGATATAAAACGCCTGTATGTCAAAATGAACGCTGAAGCAGGAGATGGCCGTTGGCGTATAACAGTGGTTAAGAGATGTAACCACAGAAAACGGCCTACTAATCGGATATGCGAGTCTAAAATAACAGATAAAATAAACCAAGTGTTTATACTGAATAGTAAGACACTCAAAAAATACCTAAATCACTAAAATACAACCCGACAAGGTTCATCCTAGTCCTTTCCAGGGGAAAAAAAGGTGGTGAGATCCCCTCCAGGAGCCCCAGGATGCGAATGTTGCTCCTATGGGAGTGGCTGTCTAATTCCGCTCCCCTGTCCTCAAGCTGCTGTACCTGGCCCTGTAAGTCTTGAATCACGGACGGGTTGTCCGTTAAAAGGGGATGCAGGGGGGGAGGAGCTACGCTAGCAACCAAGATGGCCGCGTAGGGTCCCGGCTCCGCCGACCTCCTTCTCCAGCCAGACGATCCTTTCAAATATCCTGAGTCTACGCCCAACCTTCGTTTGTATGAACCGGTGCAGAGTCTGATGGTGAAGTCCCGAGAAATTTACCGGCTTGACTGATGAAGATACGTCGTGTTTTAATTTGCGGCCTAACTCAGATTGTGAGCCGAGGCCTCGAGTACTGGCCCAGCTGGGTTTCAGTTGATCAACATCGGCCGTGGGACCCTGGTTGGGTCCTGTCTCTCGCTGTGGAGGTTGTTCTTGCCCGATTCTGATGGCGGTCACTTGGTCTGTTTAACATCGCAGGAGTGGTGACAAAGCATGTCTAAGGCTGTGGGCGGAGGTGTCTGTCCCAGAGACCTGGTTTGCCGCCGCCGGGTTCGATGGGTTGGGATCTTCGCTCGCGGTAGCGGATTACGGAGTGCTGCCGTGGTAATCGATAAGTCACCCTCCGTGGCCGTCCGTTCCGCTCTTGCCTGTTCCCCCGGAGAGACCCGGCTCTCTGGGGAAAGTGACTATGTTCGAAATTGACCAAGAGGGTAAGGTTCGGACGGAGTGTGAGCCGTCGCTGAAGACCGTCTTGGCCGCCATCAGGGCACTACGCCAACATGTGGAAATCATAGTCCACAAAATGATCGCCGGTGCACTAGTGACGAGATGTGAAAGACCGGACCCTGCTCCATTGCGAGATCTACAGCGAGCCAAGACTCCCACGGTGAACATCTTAACAAAGGATAAGGGCCCCGTGCAGAAAGTAATATTGAAGCTCTTGGTTAGTGTGCCGATAAATAATAACGAGCCCGTGGCCTCGGAAAGATCGCTACCCTTAACATCGCTGCCGACCGAGGGAGGACCTATCGGTTCTCCATTCCTGGATACTGTTGGTGCTCGTTCCCGGATTGCAATACCATCTTCCCCTCCCTGGCAGCTTTATCACGGTCGAGAAGGAAACGACATTGGGAATTAAACTGGGTGAGGGAGATCTTCAGTGCTGAAGGAGCCCACAGGGATTTAACACTTTTGACTCGTTCCAGACTGAACTTTTTTGAACTCTTGAAGCACTTTGACTCTCCTGTGAATGCGGTGGTTCGAATGGAAAGGGTTCGCATGAAAGATCGGAAGGGCCAAGGATGAGATTGTCGGACTGGGTTTACTATTATGGCTACAATAGATGTGGGATTTGTCACCATTATGATTACGAGAAGTTGGGCGGTGTTTACGGCTTCCCCTGTTTGTTTTGCCGACGTTCTCTAAACTTTTTAGCTATTCTACGGGGGTTGCTTGTTCCTGGTGGGGGGGAGGGGAGACTGAGAGCCTATATGAAGATAATCTCCTCCACTTTTTCTACTTTTAGAACCTAGTTAGATGGGGCGAAATGCACACTGCTAGTTGGGGTTAGGCGAAAGCCATATGCAGGGTGGGGGAAGTTTTTTTTTGTATTGTCCATGTTTTGTTTATATGTCCAATATCCTATTAATATCCTGTTATTAGGTGCCTTCCTGAGGGGTAATCCTGCTCGATGAGTAGACGGGTCCCGGGGGTAACATTGTTTACATTGACCTCTATAATGTATCGTGTATTATTCTTGCATGCTAGTTGCGGTCGTTGTTTCATTCTCTGTTTTACTGTGTTACGCTCTCCTGCCATTTGAAATTATCCTGTTTACTACACTTCGGTCCCTATGGGTGGTGGGGTTTGTGATTGGTACTGGCTGAACTGAATATCATATCTCCTGTATATTTTGCGACCGCACGACAGCTACAATTCATAACTCTGTTTTTGCCCCGGGGGACACCCGTCTATTCTGTTCTATGATGGTATAATTGCTGTTTGTTCCGTGATGTAAGGTACCTGCTATTGGCTTTTTTGTTTTCTCTTTAATAAAAAGAATAATTTAAAAAAAAAAAGGGGTTGCAGGACAGCAAGTGCTTTTTTTTTGCCATCAGAGACCTTGTCTGCAGCTTGCATTAATCATTGTGTAGGAAACTGATTTCTCCAGTTAAGGAGCTGAATCTGGTCTCCATAGAAATTCGAGACTGCTTGATTGCTACCAGAATATTGTTAAACGTGCCCGCAGTGGAGAGGGTTAGTGCGCTGTCCAATTGCCGAGTGGTTGGTCTCTGACGCTAGCGGTGGGCCGGCGGTGGTGGAACACAGTCTGCCCATAACTGTTGTAAGTCTCTGGCCACTGATAGTCTCATGAAGATTTAAAGTGGTGCTCTGTGCTGAGGAAGGAGACTAGCCAGGGTCGGGGTGCAAGAAGAGAAAAAGGGGGAGAAAATGTGGGCACTGTTACTGCCTCAGAGGTCCGAAAACTTTGTAGGCCCTCAATGTGTCCGCCAACTGCAGTGCCAATGCAAGGAGGCTAAGATGTAGGAAGAAAGGAGTGTTGTTTTTAGTAGTGGTGCTGTGGAGCACTCCTTAAGGTTGACCAATATGGAGAAGGTCCCTCAATGCGGTGCGATGGCAATGTCTCACTGAGGGATGCTGGGCATTCATGTAGAGGTGGCTAGCGTGGGGTTGTCACTTTTCACCCCGAACATGGCACTGAGGCAGTGAGGCCGGGTCCGGGCTGTGCTGCGAAGGGGTCGAGGAGCGCCAGGGAATCGCCAGGGACCAGCTCTTGGGATGGCCCAACCCCGATAGCGACAGATCACCCCAACATCACATGCTCCCGGCAGATATCCCAGTGGCCCCCATCTTATCAAGTTGGCTGTGGAAGTGGTGGGGGGTTTTAGGGGTGGACCCTCCACCTCACGAATCTTGACCCAGGAACCACAGCAGGAAGGCCAGGCGCTGAGACAGTGGAAGGTAAGGTGGGGAACACTGGATGACTCACTGGGTGGTGTTCAAGTGGGAGACCTCTGTCAGGTCCCAGGCGTAGTCGTATGGGCTGTCCCAATGCCCCTTGTGGGCCCGGTAAAATGAAAGCACCGCTCACAGTGCCCAGGTGCAGATCCCAATTGGGGGATCACAATCCGGGGGTGGACGTTAAACACAATGAGAACTACGCTGTGGGTACGCTCACCAGGGATACCAGCTGTTTGTCGGGCCATGCAGAACTCACAAGGGCCTCTCGACCAGGCCCCCTCACCAACCGCTGCTCTTCAGGTTGCCTACCCATGACCTGACCCTCGTTGGCCTATCGCCTCAGGAAGATCTTCTGGGACTCTGCAGAAGCGAAAGGATTAGGTCTTCTCCTGCACGCCTTGACTAAAGCGTCGATGTGGAAAGACAATGATAATGACTGTAGTGAATGGGGATAGGCCCAAGGCCAGATGCTGCTGGAATCATAAAGGCCTCCTGCTGCCACCCTGATCCCTGCGCGGGGCCAGAGGCTGGGGTTGGGGAGGCCTAGCTAACCATCTTCGCGGCGACTCCTGTGCCGAGGAGACCTTAGACGGTTTCAGTCAGCAGGCCAGGCCTCACAAGGACATATATTCATGCCTGCATGAGCAGCCCAGAAATGGACCCCTGGCGAGGACACAGCATAGTTAGGAGATCATTGGTGCCCGTCTGCCACCACAATGCCATATCAGCTGCATGGATTGTGATCAGTCTAGCAGACCGGTTGACGGAGCGCTAACGAATCACGTCCACCATCTTGGCAGGCTTAGCCATGCCCCCTTAATAGATATCTTTCTGATGTAATAAATATTGATTAATTTTCACTAACAACTTTGTCAATAAGATATCGAACGATTCCCTTGTTGCCGGCTTGTTATTTAGTTTTTCTTCTTTTAGCAGCATTGACTTAGCAAGAACTAGCGGAATATCAAAGGAGTATTTTTTCTCTGTTGCTCTACTGAACTCCTTTTAAAATTTTGCATGTGACTCTCTTGGCATAGAGCTTCTTCTCACCGGGTAGAATTTAAATTCAAGAGGGCCTCTGCTTTCCTCCTCCAGATCTTGAGGGTCCTGATGTTCAGGTTGGTCTCTTCCTAATGACATTCTTCAAGTTATTTTTGTCTAATCCCATAAAAAAAGAGACAAGTCCAAAAAATAAATACAGATTGCACAAGCTGTTACCTAAGTGATTTCCAAATTGCTAATTCAGGAAATGGGGCTGGAACAGTGCACGAATACAGTCACAGAAACCAATCAGATATGTTTTTACTGTAAGTCATGGGTACTGTGGTTCTCCATCACCTAAAAACATTAACATTTCAATAAAAAGTACACAGCCTCGTACTTTTTTGGACCTGTCAGGAAACCCCAAACTTCCAAAAATATGACCACTTTATAGCAGGCTTAACATTTTTTAAAACATCTTGGTCTTGCTGTACTTTTTTGGTGCCACAGGACTGGAGAAAAGGAAGAAAGTGCCTTGCAAGCGTCCTGCAGCACTTTATCATTGTCTCTGTGAATTCAGTGGTTTTCTGGTTTACATTACTTCTTATTTCATTCCATCACCAAAATATAACAATACTTTAAGTTTTGTTTTTTCAGTGAATATATATATATCTCACCTACTGGCACTAGGTAGTCATAGTTAGTACCTAGTGTCCATAAAATAGGTGTTTCTTACTTTGCTCATACCTTTGACACCGTTCGACAAATCTTCATGAAATTTTCAAAACTAGTACGTCAATCACTTCAGCTGCTGTCTAGAACATTTCTTTTTGCCTCCCAGGGATGAGGTTCCTGGGGCCGAAATCAGCACAAGGAGGGCTGCTGCATGCCCCCTCCTGGGATCGCTGGCTTTGTGGTCAACCCCTGCCGCGCACAGCCAAAGGTTGCACATGGCCAAAGGCCGCGCACGGCGGGGGTTGGATGTATTCAGGGGGTTGGCTGCTGGGCCTAGCCACGGATGCGGCATGGGGTTGACTGCATCTAGCAATTTGGCCGCGGCCCGGCCCTGAGGTCAGCCCCCTGCTGCGTTAAAAAAAAACTTAGAATTCACTGAAAAATACAAAGGTTACAGGGACATTTTAGTTAGGAAATAAAATGCTGAAAACCTTATAAATTCACTAAAAAAGGCAAAGGTTACATGTACGTTATAGTTAGGATCACAATTTACAGACACCAAACCATAGAAAATCAGCAGTTATAGCTAGAGTTAGCTCAATAAACTATAACTTGTGCTCTAAGCTAACTATAACTCCCATCCTCGCCATGCAGTGTTAATTACCCTACACCTTACCAGTTTCATACCACAGTATAGAGAGCTAGTTACACACACACACATTGCTATGTTATATCCATTCGCTTTACAGTTAACAATAGAAACCTTAATGTCAAGGTACTTAATATATCTCTTTGGGCCTTATTTAGAGTGTGGTGGTACTCAATCAAAACTCTGCAGGTATCCCTTCTGTTGTATTACAAGTGCCATGGACAATTCTGTAGATGGGACATCCGCCATGTTTGTGATGGAGTATCCAATCCGTCATACTCTAAATAGGGCCCTTTGTCTTGTACATATTCACCACACCCTGCTAACATTCTTGACCAGCAGAAGTGATGAGTCATAGTGGTGGAGTCATGTGTCTTTGGTTCCTTTCTTATTCCATTCCCCTTTCCACGATTCTCCCACCGGCCCTCATATTCATGTGTTTTTTGTCACTGGTGGAGGTGGTGAGAGAACGGAAACTCCATTGTCTCTGCTAGGCTTCAAGCATAAGGGATAGTGAATCCTAAAAGACATATCCTTCTCCCACCTTACGGCCAAGACCTGGAACACCCTGCTTCTCCACCTCAGCCAATCCCGTCGCTGACCCAATTTAAGAAGAATCTCACGACCTGGCTCTTCGACTGAACCCCACCGCCCAGACTGTTCAGCTGCCCCCCCTACCCCTAAACCCCTGATTTATTGAAATATGTGAGAATTGTTAAAGGAGTTAAAGATATTTTGGGGTGAGCTCACATAATCCCAGAGGGAACGTCCTTTAACATAAGCTACTTGTTCAGGGCAAGGCATCAAGACTATCTCAACATTTACAAGGCACTCAATGCTTAGGTTAGTAGACATAATGAGGTTAAGGAGGTTAAGAGCGAAGTGATGGACAGACAGGAGGGGCAGGAACTCTCGGGTGGGCAGTGGGGCCAGAGATGGAGGGTGGTACATGATTACTGCATAGAAGTAAATCATGAACTATCAAAGCTGACAGATAGAACCTTGTTATATCTATTCAGGATACTTTTGCTAGGCTTATTGCCAATTAGAAAATGTGGTAACCATATCCACAAATTCACAGATCTAGCACTAGAGGGAAATAGCTTTGCCTTGGAGCTTCAGATATTGGCCCTACTTTTATCTTACATCAAACAAATGTGCTTCAGCCGAGATAGCAGGAACAAGCCATCCTCCCACTAATTTGGAACAAACGCCAAGAGGCACATGTTTGTTAGTAATCACTTATGAATACCACACATTGTCAGGATTCTGCCATTAGGCGACACTCATGTAGGACCTATGAGTGCCTATATTTATACCTGGCCATGTCAGACATCACATTGCACACCTTAATACTTACTACATTCCAGTTCAGGTTTCCTCATTACCATGCTGGTACATTGTGATACATGCAGAACTTTAGGTGGGATTAAAAAACTGTAAGGTCTCACAATGGGGCGTGGCCTATGTAATTAAGGGCGTGGTTTAAAAACACGTAAGCTAAAAATCTGTGCTTAGCATAGTGTGCCGACTGACTTGTATTTTGCTGTTAATGTCATTGCTTCCAAATATATGAAACAACAAGTAACATCAAACTTACAAGAATTCAGGACTATTGGCTTTATCAATGGTTGTTAGTTGCATAAGATAAATAAGCAGCAACGATGGCTTGTATGTAATATTGAAAAAGCTTCCGCTTAAAGCCCTGGTGACACCACAACGATGTTGCTGCTCCTGCGTTTCAAAAAGAGAAGGGAATTCCGGAGAAAAAATTAAGCTCTTTAATAACTTCTCCACTAGTGAGAAGTGTGCAGTGTGAGCACGGGCACATTGATGTGCCTGCTGTCACTGCAGTCCGTAAAAAAATGGACCGCCTGTGCCAGGGCACAAAACAGAGCCCGATAGACCCATTTGGAGGCCCCCTTTAAAAAACTTCTGGTGCTCAGACCCGGTGAGACCTGGCCCACTTAAAGCCCTGGATACATGTATCGCTCCTGGTATGGCTGATCCTCTTTGTATGTCTGCTGACTTCCACGTTCCTTCTCAAAGTTCCTGTGCAGCCTTACCTTCATTGGTTCCCTTATTCTCTGCACCTGGTTGATGACAGGACCTGTGCTCCTCACCTGAGCTTTTAGCTATTTTTCGTCTATGAACTCACTTTGCAACGGGTTCCAACAGTCTTTTCTGCTGAGGCTCCTCTCTTTCCAGAGCTGTGTTGCTGCTGATTCAAAACTTGCTCTTTGATTCTATGTGTCTTGGGTTCCTTTATTTGCTTGCTTACTACTTCCTGTTTTGTCTCTTTCACCTACCTAGTTCTGTTCCTTCTTGTCTCTCTGTCCCTCTGGTATGACAGTGTTTCTAGTTCTGGCTGCACAGTCCTTATCCTGCCATTTTCGGTGTACAGGTTCTTAGTCTTGAATTTTTTGTCCCTGGGTTCACTGTTGAAGTCCTGTTCTTGTTTGTTGGTTCCTTTGCTTGGATTTCTGTGTTCCAGTTCTGCAGACTTTGAGTTCAGTTCTTTCCCTGTTCTTCGATCTGAGCCTGCTTCTCCTTGAGCCCAATTCCTGTTTTCAGTATTTCCGGCTCTTTCCATTTTGTCCTCTTTGTGGTTGTGTTAACACCTTTGATTATTATTACTGACGGTGCCAGTGAGATTCTGAGGCTTAGCACCTCTTGCACAGAGACTCACTGAGGACCCTTCTTCCATCGGAGCTGCTGGATATCTTCCAAGACTCTGTGAGAATAATTGCTCATTGCCTTATTGCAAAATCTTTTCTCCTTCACAAAGAGAGCATCTTCCAAGGAGCATAACAATATTCATTTATGATAGTTTGTCTATTGTTCCTCTGCCAGAGTTTTATATAACGCAAACTTGACCCGAATCGAGTATCAGAGCGCTTTAGATGAGCACCAGCTGCATTACATGACAACACATTGATTAGGTCTCGCCTGCGTTGCAGCGCTTGCACTGCTCGCTGGCGAGAAATTTTGTGAGAGAGGGATTTAAGAAAAGGGTTATAAGCCCCGCCCCTTATTTCCATTGGCTTGCGTCGCCGTTTATGCTAAATGATGGCCTGCCATTGGAAATGAGCTGTTGGCGTTGCCTTGGACTGGATCGCCTGCTTCACGGTTGTCGTGAAGAGGTTTCTTTTCGCAAGGAGGCGTGTTATATAAACAAGCTGTGCGATCCAGTCCAGATAGGCCATCCCAAAAGGAGACAGGGCGTCGCGTGTTTATTTTTGCATCGCGCTACCACTGTAAAGTGAAAGCGCGATGCAAAAATAAACAACGGGAATGGCGAGCGCTTGGTTTTCTTGTTTAAACTTATCTCTCAAACGTCACCCTAGCAGCAGTCTGGGGTTAACCCAGGCGATGGTAAAGTGACTACAACTCACGTAAGTATGAACAATAGTCACTCACTCGGGATAAACTCGGTCTCACGAGGAGATGCAGCTCTTAAAAGGCCTGGTTTTCAGAAGAGGGGTAGAATGAATCTCCAAAAATGAGCCCCTCTGCTCATCGACAAACATCTGCTGAGCCACGCGCCAAGTGTCTGCACACACATGAAGGGCCCTAGAAGTGATGGGGACAGGTGGCCACCATAGGAGTACAAATTCCTTGTGACATCAAATAAACCATAGCCCTGGCCCGGGTTGTTCTGACCGGTGAACCAAGGCTGGGTGCCCAGGGCTGGCTTATACTGGGGCGGGGGCCAAGTGCTACAGAGGTAGCGGGTGCCTCGACCCCCCTTTTCCCTCACACACACTGTTCTGTGTGTCCCTCTTCCTCACAGCATGTACCCTCCTCACACTACACGCTCCGTCCCTCGCAGCACATGTATTTACTTTATTTCCTTTTTACAGGAGTTGCGTCACAGAGCTTTTCACAGAATGGCTCCCCTTTACACTATGTGCCTCTCCTTCACACATCCCACTCTCACACCACATGTGCGTCTTTCCCTCTCACTCACCTTGCCTCCATCCTAGCTCCTTTCTAACTAACCCCACAACCTTGATGGCCGACTCCCCGAGTTACATGCCTCATGCTCGCACAAATTTCCCCTACACGCCCCCCCACGCTACTCATATCTCATCTTAGTTCCTCACCTTGCTCGCCCCAGGCCCCTCTCCCCAAACCAGTCGCCTCATGTCACACACCGCACCCTACTGCCTGCTTCAAGCATCTGCGCCCTGAACCCCATCACCACGCAAAACTAACGCTGTCGCACATGTCACATGTCACTTTAGCTCCCTACCTCCCTCGTGCTATCGAACATGTCCTTCATACGTCATATCTCACATGCGCAGAGGGCTCGTTTACCGTGGGGGTACACCCCGTCCCCGGTTACCCCAGTACGCCCTATTAACCACGCCCTCCTGTCAGAGTGCGCATTCGCAGAGGGTGCGTTTACCGTGGGGGTACACCCCCTACCCAGTTACCCCCGTACACCCTATTAACCACGCCCTTCAATCGAAGTGCGCATGCGCAGAGGGCCCGCTAACCGTGAGGGTACTTTGGCCCCCCGGTTACCCCTGTACGCTCTATTAAATCCATTAAAGGGGGCCCTTGCATCTCTGCGCCATTTACTGGCGTCATTGTGCACGTGCGGGGTGGCTAACCAGCCTAGAGAAAGGGTGACTCTCCCCTCCCCTGCACCCATGTAGCCAACAGGCTGTAACTGACCCTGGAGTTCTAGGAGAGACCACTTGTCCCTCCCTTTGGGCGACCCCATTCGAGAATGGCGCCGCCCCCTAAGGACCTTAAATTAACTGCTCACCAATCATGACCTTACCGCCACAGACCAGCGTAGTTGACCGACTATCTGCCCCCCCCTACTCTCCTACACTGAAAGGTCATACCCTATTCTAAAAATGCATAAACCTAGCCGTTATATTTTTTGCAGTCTGACCATCAGTCCCTGCCAGCACACTGCAAGGTCATGCCTTGTCCCTATACGCAACTAAGTAGGTAAGAAGATTCTCAATGATGGTTTCATCCCCCGTTGTGGACAAATGGGCACCGTCTTTAAGAAGCACGACTCCCCCCAGATGCACCCCTGGGCTATGGTCTGTAAGTAGCAAGCCCTGGCTAGCCTCACCGTTTTTGTTACTAGGTATTTGCTTCCAGTGGCACAATGGCCTTACAGACTCGCTTTCCCTATTAAAAGGTCTGGAGTGTCTGCACCAAGGTGTACCGGGCACAGACATGTCAAGCCACACTTCTACCCAGGCATCCCTGTTCCTTTCACACCCCCTCCCCAGTGCCGGATAGATATGCTGGGGCTGTCTGATCCAAGGAAATTAGACCTGCGGCCATGGGGCCCCCAGATGGGCCTAATTGATGGCATTACGCTGTGCCCGATAAGACTCGGCACACCAGACGCCGACACCCATTGTTGGTGCAATGGAAATGCTACCCGGGGAACCACAGGCCCCCCAAAATCTCCCACTAGCATATCGTGAAGTCCGTGAACCACCTACACCTCACCACTACGCTCTGGGAAATGTTCCGTGTATGCCTACCTCCTTACTATGGAATATCCCCCACCACGCTGTGTCTGCTACGATATCAACTGGGAGCTCAGGCGCCGTAAAGGCAGAGTACTGCTTCCCGACAAGGGGTGCTGAGGTGTCGCATACACCCATTACTCCTGGGTTTAGCCAAGCTGGCAAGGCACACCCCTGTGTACTGCCACATTACTACGGCTGGACCCACCAATTGGTAACCTACCAATATACTACCATGAACGCGGTGGCACCTGCGAGCACAAGCGATGTTACGGTAGACATACTATTTCCCTATAAGGAACATACCGCCATATTATGTGAAGCTGCTACATTACTGCGGCCAGTACAACCTATGGTTAACACACCGATAAACAATCAACCCAGCGTTGGCACCTCTTGAGCCATTGATAGATCGCCCATCATACTTGATGCCGTTGCTTGCCACTCCCGTTCCTGATGTACGGGTCCCCTTGGCTGTCCACCTCTTGCAGTTGATGTGGTGTGGAGCCCTTCCCAGGTATCCGCCATGGATCCGGTCATACATAAATGGGAAAAAACAAAACACAAACGATTAGTATTTCTGGCTTCCTGACGAAAGATGCAGTACACATGCCTGTATTACATTGCTGTCACATGCTAAGCCTTAGCTAAGATTAGCACCAGATGCATTCCATCCAACTTACAACTGCAAATGTTTAGCATAGCATCAATCTGTGTCACCTGCGGAGCATTTGAATTAGTGTTAAAGTGAGGGTGCCTGGTAGTATGACCTTCATTAAAGAATAGACCTGGAGTCTACAGTAAATGCAATAGCACCTTCATGATTACTTAAGGACAGTACCCATTGTGAAGTGCAGTTAAATAGCGCATTCATGGTTACTAAAAGGCATGCTGCAGCCAAGCACATTTCTTGCCAGGCTGATGCTATTGGTATTCCCGAAGTCCGTCAACACACACGTGTATGAGCGCATCTGTGTGACTTGACACCCCCCCAAAAAAAGCTTACTTGTACCAGCACATGGTGTCTAGGGCTTTAGACACAGGCCCCCAACATTTCTCTGTACCGCCGCAACTGCGTGCAGGGATACACTTGAAGGTATGACAACAGGGCCTGGGGTGTACTGTTTTGACGTCATCAGTGTTGAGAGTGTACCTGAGTGACCTTCCCCGAGGCCATTGCCAAGTAGGCCTGACCTCCCCACCATGTAAAGAAATCGCTGTAAAAGGCTAAGCACACTTCCCTCAGTAAGTAACGGCCCCCTGTTAAAACCTGGAGCCAGCTCCAGAGGTAACCTATATGTAAACCTATATGTAAAGAAAAAAAGATTATTTTTTTGGGCCATGTTTGGCAATTCACTAACTTCGTGAGCTGACCCTACAGTGATAGGCCTGAAAACACTTTTTTTCCGGGATGCCCCTGCGGGTGGCACCCCCGATGGTGCAATCCCACTAGCAGCATTCAACTTACAGGCCATAGCACCCCGCCTTATAGCTCCATATAAACCGTAACCAACTGGTAAACCCATTTCCGCTATTTCTGTTCCTACATCGTCCCTGAGATTATAAATCGGAGTGACTGAAAAAACGTGCTCCTAATGAAACATTAGTTGCATCCCTATAGGCACTGAGTTGCCCCTCAGCGCGAAATGAGGGTTCTAAACACAATTTTTGTTTCAAAAGTTTTTTTAGTTTTTATTCACATAGTGTATTTTCAAGTCTTTTTCATATTTTCCTTCATATTTATCTCGATTCATTCATTTCCTTATTTCACTGTTATATATGCGGAATTATTTGCGTGAAATCCAATGCATTTCGGGCATAATTCACTGCCCTTCATCAGGGAACAATACTAACAAAAAGAAAAAATACACGATAAACCATAATAACCATATGTCATATGATCTTAAATGTGGCAATAACGCTTGTATAGCCTAATATCCTGTGCTTGTTTGTGGATTTTCAATGTCACCTTGTAACCATGATACTCCCGTGGAGTCCATAAAACCAACTCTATGTAACATGCTATCAAAAAACAAAAGGAGCGTATTACCATCCGGTCGTGAATTTAATTCGGCACCCTTAATAACCTTAAGACTTGTGCAGTACACAGCCTTCAGAATTACAACGCACTTACATGCCGGTTCAGTCGCGTTTAAATCGTCCGTGTATCAGAAAGCTAACAAGAAACAACAAATTAGGGACCAGGTTTTAGTGCCATGTTTCATCTTGTGTGTTGCATTCACTGTCTCCATCTATCGCGTTCTGATCAGACTAACCTGATTTATACTTGCGTGTCAGACTTCCTCATGCTCCCGAAAGTTCCAACCATTGAAAGCACCATAGTTGCTTCCTTCAATATACTCGGGCGCGTGTTCATTGGGTAAAGTTCCGATCACGTGATTAATCGAAGTAGACAAATTACTTCTACCTCAGACGTTACCTTTGCCGTGAACCAGACGAATGCCAGATAAAGTCTAAACTATCAGGTGATGCTCAACTTAATAGAATGTCACATAATAGAAATAATAAGTCAGTGAAAAGTAACCGAAAAACGAACAGGGGATACGATCCCTGGGCTATTTCAACTGTGGTGTAAAAGATCTGCTGGAATGTCGTGTGTGTTGAGCTATTATAATTTGCTTAGATGACCATACACAAAATGTAGAAGTATTCACAGGCATGGATATGTCACATTCCATACTAATCATACTCATATAAAGTATAAAACATATAAGACATTTAAATCATAAATTCGCAAGAATCGCCTCCTTAACCAAGGAATATTCCACAAGTTCATAGATAGCATGATAGTTCTATTCGGTCATTGAGACCATTCGGTTTGTGTGAAGATAATTTCTGTATCCAGAAATTCTCCCGCTGTAGGAGATATTTGGTGTTGTCCCTTCCTTCTTTTTTGTCCGCAGTCTCCAGTACGATGTATTTTAACTGGGATATGTTGTGTTGCTCCTCAATGAAGTGTGCAGCAATTGCAGACTTCATATTTTTTGTACGTATATTTGATTTGTGTTCTGTGAGTCTGAGATACACTATGTGAATAAAAACAAAAAAAACTTTTGAAACAAAAATTGTGTTTAGAACCCTCATTTCGCGCTGAGGGGCAACTGAGTGCCTACAGGGATGCAACTAATGTCTCTTTAGGAGCACGTTTTTTCAGTTACAATTCCAAGCGTCTCAGGACGTCAGACGCCTCCTGTGGAGCACCTACAAACTAGTTCAAAAGAACAATATAAGCGATTCAAACCAAGAAACAAGGCGGTGCACCTGCCTCAGCATATCTATTATAAATAGGAGTACCACATTGAGGGATCTAACCATTTCGATGCGTCCGCAATTGCATGGGATACAGATAAGGGTTTCTCAGTAGTTAAACCAAAGGTAGGAAGTGTGACCCACCGGCCAAAATGTGTCTATTAAAAACCAGGTTGCGTAGCCCTGTCCTCTGTTTAGAAGCTGAATAACCTAGTGCCTGTGCCACAAGTACTAGCGTCATTACCCCCTAGAGCTTGACAACGTTTGCAAGCGGCAATCGCTTAGCTGATTGAAATTAGGCCTTCAATGAGAGTGCCCTTGCATACCCCCAGTTGTATACCTTGGCACCTCTTCCTAAATTACAACAAGTGATTACATGCTGTCCCTAGCATCAAATGCGTTCCGGAAACATATAAACTCTTTTTTGATTAATGCCCTCGTTGCATTACCCTCTGGCTAGCTACTGAGAGCGCTTTGACCAGCCTCGTACCATAGTACATAAGGAAGGGTCAGTGTCTATTTCTTTTCGAATCATCAAATGTCAAATATATACATTGCGTGTCTCAAATCATAACCAGTCCAATGATTCGATGCACATTTTATTTAGCACAGAAGAAAACTGAAAATTAGCATCAATCAATGAATCCCGTAAATTATTAATTCCATAGGACTTGTAGTGAGAAACATAGAAACAATTCTTTTTGGAAGAAAAACCATATATAACTGTTATACATCCAAGTTATAACATAGTATTTGCATAGATATGTATCGGCGCACTCTCAGTGAAAAAGAAAGAAAGGTAGTTAGATGGGATAGGTGTGATGGGATAAGTGTGGGGACTGGGTAAAGGTGTTGTGTCCAAATTAAACAAGGAACCTAAGCCGCAGCTCAACCAATTTCACCCCGTTTGGCTCCCACCTTTCAAACCAAGTGATAGAATACTGTACCAAAGACTAGAAAAACTGGCACCACTACAGTACTATCTTTTGCAACTGTAAGGCATGCAATTATAAAATTATTTCCGAAATTTTAGACGTACAGCACATCACCTACAAGGTGGTAGACAACCCTACTGCAGAAACCATGGTGTTGGAAACACTCGTGCCAATGCGTTCCTTACTGCGCCAGCGCGGCAAGATCCTGCCCTCCATGGCTGCCCCAGCAAACTTTTCTTTCGCGCTAGGACCCAGCTCCCCACCCTCGTGGGCTTGCGCTCTGCACCGCGCTAATTATGTTCTTCAACCTGAACCTTCCCTTCTTAAATTTCGAAAGCTGCTTAAATTTTTCCTTTTCCCTAAAACCCCTTAAAAAATTTCTGTTCCTTATGAGTTTTCTGTTATCTGTTAGGTAGCGCTGGGACGCTTTCGGGAAGCCATGCGCTTTACAAATTTAATTTAATTTCATTTCATTTCATTCAATGCCCGGCGCTCCCACCATTAAGAATACTGCCTGGGCCTTCAGTCACTGCACCTGACCTAGCACACTAAAGTGCTCCCAGTCAGCTTTTTAGCACTACTCGCGCGGCATCTCCGGCAGCCCCTAGCGCTCTCGGTCAGGCTTTTAGCACTACTCGCGCGGCGTCTCCGGCAGCCCCTAATACCGCCTCAGCATGCTACCAGCTGTCCGATAGTTTTTCCCCATTCAGAACATACCGTTCCTGCTCTCAGTCGCGACCCTCTGTAGATCTGAAAAATCACCTCAGCGTGGTAAATGTAAATGTATTGCGACTTATATAGCGCACGTATCACCCGAAGGCATCAAGGCGCTTGCCTTGGGAACCCGTCCTGGCTTTTTCCTGTGAGATAACCCCTAATGGGTATCCCCAGGGTGAAAGCCAAGTATCCCGCTGCGGGTGGGCCGCCGTAGTGGAGATTAAGCAACTATTGCCCAGAGCTGCAGCGTGGGACCCCATGATTAGAATAGGCACCGAGGCGAGAATTATCGAGTCCGTGGACATTTTGGGCTCAGGACCCTGCCACGTCGGGAATTGAACCCTGGTCCCGGGCCAGACCTCTGCATCAGGGTCTGCCGCTCTAATCAGTGAGCCACACTCCTCCACCCAGCTGCCCGCTCCAGTGTCCACGATCTGACGACACCACTCCTAACGCCCCTTCTGCTGCCCCGATCTCCATGTCTGCTCCTTGACATCCTGTTCTGCCATGCTCCGCTCTTGGCCGCCGCCTTCTGTACATCACCCGGCCGACCGGGGCCCACAGCCGAACACCGCCTCAGCGAGGTAACAACTGCCCGCTCCAGTGTCCACGATCCTCGGATCCATGACCACCTGGAAAGATAAGGACAGCATTTTAATACAGCCCCCTAGCGAGGCTGGAGAAAAAGAATTACATCCTCCTAAAAACTGGAAGGGCAGGCCGTGGCGTGCAGGAGTCAAAGAGGTAGACTCTCGCGCTTCACGGCCTTTTAACCCCTCATCGGCCAGGCCGGATCTAACCGGCCTGGCCCTTTGTTCTCTAGTGACCCGGAAGTGACTCAATCACTCCCAGGTCACCAGAGGACCCGGGGTAGCGGGTGGGGGGCGGTGCGCCCCGCCATAACTGCGGCGGGCCGATGTTGGCACCGCCTTTCCTATCTCCCCCTGAGCCGCCTCCCGCTTCTCTCTCCCTCAAGGCCCCATCATTCCCTCGCTCCCCCTCCGCGCACAGAAACCCAGAGATGGAGGGAACAACCTTCCAGATGGGGAGACGAAGCAAAAGAGGAGGGAAGGAATATACTGGCAGATGAGAGGAATTAAGGGATGTATGACGTTCCATCGCGCACATTTACATCGTGCGCTTTTTCCCCGCATCTATTTGATCGCCGAGTCCATTACATCGCCTGTTTTCACCTCGCAATCTATTGCAACGCGATTCCATTGCTTTCTATTGGGCCGTACTTTACCCCGCAGTACAGCATGTCGCATGGCAAAACAACACGGTCTTTGGAATCTTCCTCTCACATGAGGTAACTGCAGCAGAGGTTTTAGAAGGGCAGGGCAGAAGGGATGTGTGAATGTGAAAATGAAAAAAACGTATAACGTGGCAAGATAGGTTCGTGCTGGGGGGAATCGTGAACTCATTAACAGGAAAGATATCAGAACAAAAACGGAGAGAAGTTCAAATCAATGTCTGTAGTTTGGGCGGTAACATTCAGAAGTATAATTGAGGTGGCGCTGTATACATAATCTTTGTGTTCATGTAAAATATGTTTTCTTGACATGCTTACATTGGCACGGAAAGCAGCACGGCCTGTGTTTGTGGCGAGTGTTTCTTCCTGCACTCCGAGGCCAAACACATGTAGAAAACACCGTGGTTGCCATCCTCTGCAAAAACAGCTGTGCCAAAATCACTGGAAGCCTGCTAATTGGTAACTCACACAATCTCACCTTCTTTCTCCTAGTACATTGAACGCGACTCCCCTCTACACTTATACATGAACAGCATCTGCTAAAAATGCCCTTTGCCTGCGCATCTGTGCCAGTCATTGCACTCCGTGCCTAACAGCAATCTTGGCAGCGCACGCCAATATTGACAACATTGTTGAAATTGTTGGAATATTGCAGGTAATCATAAATCAGAAATATAAAAAAGAAGCACTTGTAAGTGTGTATTTTTTTTGTGGCTCAGGCGAGTCTCGATCCTTGGTTCCAAGCACCAGAGTCAGCAGCGCTATCCGTGTTTCCACCTCCTCTCCCTCTGTGCAGGGACTGCATTTTGCATGCCTTTCACTTATTCCACTGTCGTCTCTTCTCAAAAGGGCCACAATATGTTAAAAAAACGTCGTGTTGTGCCCTTCAACGCGTGCACCTGCTTTATTATCGATCTGTAAGTGCTTCGTGTTGATGCTCCTGCCCCAAAAAGTCACATTTCAACACGAAGCACTTATAGATCAGAATAAAGCAGGTGCACGCGTTGAAGGGCACAACCCGACGTTTTTTTAACATTTCCTGGCCCTTTTGTTATTCCGTTTTTTTTATAAAATAAAGCAGGTGCACGCGTTGAAGGGCACAATCCGTTTTTTGTTGTATCAAAATAAAGCAGGTGCACCTGCTTATGGCACCCACCCACCCACGCATCCATCCACGCATCCATCCATGCATCCATCCACGCATCCACCCACCCACGCATCCATCCATGCATCCATCCACGCATCCACCCACCCATCCATCCACGCATCCACCCACCCACGCATCCATCCACGCATCCATCCACGCATCCATCCACGCATCCACCCACTCATCCACCCACTCATCCACCCACCCACGCATCCATCCACGCATCCATCCACCCACCCATCCACGCATCCAACCCACCCATCCATGCATCCATCCACGCATCCATCCACGCACCCATCCACGCATCCAACCCGCGCACGCATCCAACCCACGCATCCACCCACCCACGTATCCATCCATCCACCCACCCACCCACCCACACACACACTCATCCATGCATCCATCCACCGACCCACGCATCCATCCACCCACCCATCCACGCATCCCCCCACCCACCCACTCATCCATGCATCCATCCACCAACCCATGCATCCACCCTCCCACCCACGCATCCAACCCACGCATCCATCCACCCACCCATCCACCCACCCATTCACGCACCCAGCAAGCGACCCATTCACGCACCCACCAACCGACCCACCCATCCACCCCATGCACTCAGCCATAGAAAGCAAATATATATGTTTTTTTTTCCCATCCACCCAATCACCCACAGTAAGTAACAAAAACACTTAAAATGTATTAAGGGTATATTGTTGAATCTTCCACGCAGTGTATAAAAAGTAAGTTCTTCTTGGAATGTTGGGCACCAAAACAAAATGTACATTGTTTATGTTTTTTTTATTGTAGACGTGACAGGAGGTTCGAACATTAGTCCCGGGCACCAAAGTTGGGCGCGTTGCCCTCAGACCACATCGTTTTCCGTTTTGTGGCCGTGAATCATTTGGCCGTGAATCATTTCTGGTATTTGGGGCCCTCGGCCAGATATTTAATATACAGAACTAACGTAAATTGAAGTAGCAGAGCAAATGTTATATAAGCAGATCTTAACTGCTGTTCTTCAAAGAGAATTCTGCTTGTGGAGTGTAAGTATAAATTAGATCAGGTGAAGATTAGCAACATTGCAAGGACCGCTAACTAGCATGCACCACTTCCCAGTAGGGTTGTATATTTATGCGCATTAGCAGCTTGAGGCCTATGTCCAATTTGGCAGCAAAAAAAGGCAGCTGGAAAGTATGAACTGATATAGAAGGGTTCCAGATATTTAATATACAGAATTAACGTAAATTCAAGTAGCAGAGCAAATGTTATATAAGCAGATCTTAACTGCTGTTCTTCAAAGAGAATTCTGCTTGTGGAGTGTAAGTATAAATTAGATCAGGTGAAGATTAGCAACATTGCAAGGACCGCTAACTAGCATGCACCACTTCCCAGTAGGGTTGTATATTTATGCGCATTAGCAGCTTGAGGCCTATGTCCAATTTGGCAGCAAAAAAAGGCAGCTGGAAAGTATGAACTGATATAGAAGGGTTCAAAATCTTAGTTCTATGAACTGATATACAAGGGTTCAAATTCTTAGTTCATCCAGTAACTGCCACTATAAAACAGAGAAGTATGACGTAGGACTGCTGGTGTGGCCAAAAGGCGAAAATCCTAATTGTATATCAGATAATATCATAACTTTATATGTGTTGGAAACGTAACAGGAGGTTCGAACATTAGTCCCCTGCACCAAAGTTGGCCTCGTTGCCCTCAGACCATCGTTGTCCGTTATGCGGAAATCATAATTGTATATCAGATAATATCATCTCTTTATATGTGTTGGAGACGGTTTGACCATCATTGTCCGTTGTGAGGTCGTAAATGATTTCTATAATTTGGTGCCCTCGAAGTCATAATTGTATCATACAATATGTGCTCGTAAATCTTTTCTATTATTTGGGTCGTAATCATTTCTATTTTGGTGCCCTCGCCCATCATGTGTCATTTCCGTTATATCTTTTTTTTCGTATTAACTTTGGTGTACATTTGCATGCCTTTTGCCCTGCCGTTTTGTGGCGATATAATTGCTTTTGCATGTGTCATATCCGTTCGTTTATGCTTTTCTTTTCTATTATTTTGTGCCCTCGCCCATCATGTGTCATTTCCGTTATATATTTTTTTTCGTAATAACTTTGGTGTACATTTGCATGCCTTTTGCCCTGCCGTTTTGTGGCGATGTAATTGCTTTTGCCCTGTAATGCGATGTAATACCTAGCGCTTTAAAAGTCATTGCGGCGTCTTAGCATGCGACGCGGTAGCATGCGGTGTGCAGCCATCTGCGATGTAATAGTCGCGATGCGATAGCAGCGCGATGCAGTGCTTCCGCTGTGATGGGTGTTTCCCGGAATTAAGGCTCAGGCAGCTGGGCCCTCGGCCTACGGGGGCAGGAGGGTGGGAGTGAGTAGGCAGGAGAGAGCGACCTTATAGAGGGGTGAGAATGAAGGGGGATATACTTGGAAAAGAAAGAAATAAGTCACAGTGAGCTGGGCCTGGTGCAGAGGCTCACAAAGGGAGGGAAGAAACAACATTTCAGAAGGGTTAGGGGTGTGGAGGGGAAGAAACAAGGAGAAAGAAACAAGGGAAAGAAGCATTTGTAATGCAATAGGTCTGGTATTTACGCAAGTTTAAGTTATTGGCATTGTAAATGACAATGCCTTTTATTTATGTTTTAAAATCAAAAATAAAAGGCATTGTCATTTACAATGTCAATAGCTCAAACTCGCGCAAATGTGAGACCTATTGCATTACAAATGCTTGTATTTGTTAGGCACCGGGAGATTAAGTGATTTGCCCAGATTTACAGGATGTTCAGCGTCATTGCCGAGACTGAACCCAGTTCCCCAGATTTAAGGTCGACCGCCCTAGCCATTAGACCAACTCCTCTCCCATTTCTGCTGCTTCCTATTGTTTCTTGTACATTATATGCCGTGTTTGTTTAGTTTTATCTTTGCAGTCACCCAGTTCAGGTCCTGTGCCCCAGTTGCTGTCCATTCCAACCTGTTCCAGTCCTCAGCTTCTGTCTTGTCCTTCTCATTCCAGACATTCCGGTGCCGTTTGGTTTATACTAATTAACACGTTCTCCAGAATTACCTAGTTCTTGCAGACAGCAAGTTCTCATTTATGTTAGTGGAGTCCCAATATCAGCAAGGTCTCTGACACGTGAACAAATATATAAAACCAACACTAATGATAATGTCCTAATATGTTTAACTCTCACCTGCCTTCTGTCAAGACGTATACAGGTAGGCGGTGGGTTACGGGGTTATACTTGTGGGGATAAAATAAAAAGAAATCTCCCTCTGCACCTTACAGAAGTGGTAAAAGTTTTATACAGAGCATTTGCTAAGATTGCGCCCTTGGAGTGGGCGGAGAGAAATTTTGCGCCCTTGCTGATGGTAGTGAATTAAATGAGACAGCAGGGGGTCACTTTGGTGTTCACTGGTCATTACCTGGATGAGCAGGTGACTCATAGCTTAGCTGCCTCATGCAGATGATGGTTTTGTGGATGTGTGTTAGCAGGGGTCAGAGGCTGAAGGGAGGGAAAAGAAGGAAGCAAAATGTGATCGCCGCAGCATGATAATGAAGGACTAAAACCTCCTAAAACTGGCAAATAAGATTGAAAAGAACAGGCAGGGACAAGGGCAAGGCTGGAGCAAGATGAGAAGGGCACTGCTGTTGGCATAACCTTAATGCACACAGCTCTGAGCGCCCCTCTGAATATTAGCGCCCTGGGCCTGGGCCCAGCTGGCCTTTAGCGTGGACAAGTGAGAGTTTTATCACATGAGCACAGTCGGCACAGTCGCATGCAGTTTTCGTTTATTGACCTCCCTGTACCTCCCGTAGCCTGCTTTACCCACTCACATGCAGTTCTGTGGATTTTCTAGTGAGAGTTAGAATGTTTAAAAGTATTTTGCATGCGAGCTGTTTCTAGAGGGATCTCTGACACTGCACTAAGGGGCATATTATCAAGCGGCAGCGATAATTATCGCTGGCCGCGCTTAGCGTGAGATTTTTTATCGCCGGCTATCGCTGGAAATTATCGCCATGCTAGCGCTGCATTAACAATGCTTAGCGCAATGGCGATAATTATTCCAGCGATAGCTGTGTTTTCCATGGAACATCGCTGGTTTTCCAGCGATGTTCCATGGAAAACTGCGATATCCTTGATGATAGGGCCTGTGGTTTTAGCCACACATTCCACCTCCCATTGTAGGTATGCCTTAGTCTGGAATTTAACAGACGTTAAATATAAGGCATAGTTAGCGTGAAAATAATCAGCGCTAAACCGGACGGGGCTTCGTTGTAAATACAGCGAAGCACCGTTAGCAATATTTTATAATGTAGTTGTAAGGGGCACGCCTATCTTGCATCTCTTTAGCGATGCGAGCCGAGGCCATAGGAAACCGTGCGCTAAGGTAAAGAAAACGCGCTAGCGTGTCCTTTTTAATAAAGCAATAAAATATCGCTGCTTTTCACCCGAAAACAGACGCTAAAGAGGCAATAATGTTATCCCAGGGCCTTGATAATATGCCCCTATGTCAGTGAGTCGAAACCATTTCATACATAAGTGCATACTTTGCTCACTTATTAACCGAATAACAGCTGGAATCTCCTTTGGGTGAGCCATACTCAATGTTTACTTTTTAGACACCTGCTGGCAATAACGACTGTTAATTACCTTTCCGGCTACTGTGATAATGAGGGGAGGGTAATTAGCAGATGTTATTGCCTCGCGGGTAAGGGCGATTAAGCTATTATCACCCCCTTCGAACAACATAGGGAGCGTTACAGCGGTAGAAGCTGTATCTTACCTGAGAGAACAGGAGAAAACATGCTCCCTTCCCTGGCTGCCTTCCTCGGCTGCTTCTGAAAGGCCCTGGCTCGCAGGCCGCTGTCCAGGCTCCTCCCTTTGATGTTGCTGCGAGGACATGTCAAACAGCCAAAATAAACGTTGCAAATGTTTTTTTTACTTTTTCCTACTTTTATTTCATTTGGCGGGGGGGGGGGGGGGGGGGGTTGTGCTGTGGGAGAATAGAGAGTTTTTATTTCGAGCAGTCTTCCAGGTAAAATAAGCTCCTGCAGCGCTCCCACTGGCCACAGCACAGGATCCTTCCTTTGCAGGCTGCAACAAGAGCACTACCGACCATCCAATCAAAATGCTCCCTTTTCGAAATAGACCATTCTGAAAGGGAGCATTTTGATTGGATGGCATGTTCCCAATGTTCCATCCAGAGTGCTATTAGAGTATCATCTTCCAGTAGTCCTGAGAGTTCTGTATTTCTATTTGTAGGAAGGAGCATTATGGACTTGATTACAATTGTCTCTTTATTCAGGGATCCCTGCGTAAACCTCAGCTGGCGCAGGGATCACAATTACAAGAAGTTCAATAAATTCTATACTCCTATCATTTTCCCCTTTTAATTTTAAGCAGGTCAAACCTACCGAAATCTAACAGGTGAGAAAGGCCTGGTAAATATTCGAAATGAGGATTTGGTGCTACAGCACCAAAGACTACATGCCGTATTCCCTATTGTAAGGGGGAAATCTTGTAATTGGTGCTATTTATCTACAACACCAGATACATTCTGATGTCTGGAGTACTGGAGTTTATGGAGTGTGTAAAGAGCATACCACTGTTCCAGCACTTGTAATCGCACAGGGACGATGAAGTTTGCTTGTCATCAGCTTCATAATTATTCTCACTTCAGATTGGAGCTGTTGTGGGTGACCATGGAAATGATCCTTACTAAGATAAGAAACCTCAATAACCTTCCATAACATTATGTTTCTTAGATGGGGAACCAGTTTCTTCTCATGACCCATTGGTTAGAGGAGGAAGATGCCCAATGGATTATCACTTACACCCTCAGATTTCCATGGATGTACATTGCGTCACCTTAACAAGCTGGAACCCTTGGCTATACGTTCTATCGCCTCGTGAGTCATCCTCTATGAGTGCTTCCGTGTTACAAACCAGAAGTAGGAATGTGTTGTCCATGAGATCCACCCTGTACTCTTGGCAGCCGAGCTGTCTTCCAGAGAACTAACCTCTTCTCTAAGATGTGATGGAAACTAGATTTTTCGTTCCCAAATGCAATAGCCACCCGTATACTTCATACCAACATAGTTATTTACAGAATAATCAGCCATTCTCTGGAACACATCCCTCATCGCCCCATTCTCATGTTAGCCTACCAGGTATGAAGCCCTTGACCCTCCTAAAGTACTCTTACTTCATTTGTATTTTAATCCTGTATTTGTTTATGAAAGTGTGACATTTCTAGTAGAAGTGGTGCACCTACTTACTATGAAGCAGTACAGAACACTAGTGACAGATGGGCGAAAAACAAACAGATTTCTTGGTGAACCTGTAGATGTGACTGGTAAAACATGTTTACACACATGTGCACACAGTTATCGTAATGCTACTCTTTATGTACAATTAATTATAACTACAAATCATAGGAATTTGTGTTTACCTAATGTATTTTTATTGTGCTTCATTCTAATAGAACACAGTAAAGATTAAGCAACATCAGGCAAGTGACCTTTCTCAAAGATTAATAGGGTGTTACATCACTGTGCAAGGACATTTACAAGGCTAGTTTCCACCATTACACAATGGGGCATATTTACTAGGAAGTGGCGGAGTGTGGCGTTAGCCACCTTGGCTTAACGCCGTGCTCTGTCACTTCCAAAACGCAGGGCTGCACCGTGTTTACAAGGATACGGTGCAGCCCTGCGTTTTTCCCCCTGCGCTGGCGCTAATTTTAGCTGCGTAGCTCCAACGCAGACACCCCTGCACCATAGTGCCAGGGTGCTTACATTGTAGGGGAATATTCTTTATGCGCAGGAAGGTGTCACTGCCTGCACGGAAAAAATCTAAAATGGCATTTCGAAACTTCTATGTGCAGCACACACAGAAATTGCAAAACGTCATTTTTTTCATTGAGGGTTTATGTGCAGGAAGGGTCACCTTCAAGCACATAAACATTCAATGCCCTTTTGCTGTTTGTATGTGTGCTGCACAATGCAGCACACATAGAAACAGCGAAAATGGCGCCTGTTTAAGATCAGCATTTCCCTGGTCTTCATTTTGGCTCTACCCCATATTTATGCCATCCTTGTAAATATGGGGCAGCGTCAAAATCAATGGCTGTTGTGGTGGAGCGTCCACTGCAACACCCATTGCCCTCCCCTTTCACGCCACAAGGCCGAGTTAAGCCACATTAAGTGGCTTAACGCTGCCTTGTAAATGAGGCGAAACCCCTATTTCCACCATAATGTGGTGAAAAGTGACATTGTGGTGGTGATAGGGGCTTGTAAACATGCCCCATAAAGTCTAGCATATCATAACCTGTGTTGCTTTGGTGGCCAAGGTGTAGCTCTGCGAGGCCCAGCTGGATGGTGGGTGTCTGTCACACTTGTCTCCACCCCGGTGAGATATCTGCTGAGGGCTGGCATTGCCCTGCTGTCAGGGTCCCCACACTGCACCGGTCCTCTGCCTGGAGCTGAATGCTGGGAAACATCCTTTACAACGAAACTTTTACAACGCAGTGCTTTTACAATGCAGGTTTTACAACGAAAACCATTACAACGCATTGCGCCGGGGGCGCTCTAGGATAGGGAATAGATTTAATTTACTATCCAACACCTTCCCTAGTGTCCACGGGGACTGGAGTTGGAATAGTAAATTAAACTATTCACTGTCCAGCACCCCAAAGCGCTATGCGTTGTAAAGGTTTGCGTTGTAACAGCATGCGTGGTAAAAGCATGCGTTGTAACGTCATACATCCCTGAATGCTTCCTAGCTCTTCCAGGGCTGGTGGCTGCTCTGCAATGATTTGCTCACTGATGTAACCCCTACTCTACACTCTTCCAGTCAGGACT